>NC_090939.1:938403484-939672334 GCF_040938575.1 Ambystoma mexicanum
GATGCCCTGGCAATCATGGCGTGGAAGGAGCCAATTTCGTTGGGCGGGGACGCCCTGGGAATCGGCGACGGGAGGTCAGTCCCGTCGTCACCGCCGTCGGCATCCGTCCCCATCGTGGCCGTGTCTGTTCCTGTGTCATCCCTCGGGACCGGGGAAGGTGACAAAGGCTGAGAGGGCCGTGAGGGCTGAAAGGGAGGGGCTGGATGAATTCTCCTCCTCTTGTTTGGAGGGCCTCACGACGGACCCGGTTCAGTTGGGTCATCCGTCGGGGTAGGGGCAGTCTCGTCCTTATCTCCGTGCATAAGGCTTGGATTGCCGTCAAAATGGCCGCCGAGTTGTCTTGTGGCTCAGGCTGCAACGGGCGCAATGGTTGCTCCTCCACGGTATCCTCTTCGTCGCCTCCCTGGCTCTCGTCGTCCTCCTCGTCGGGATTCATCCCGTGGGACCGGGCCTCTTCCAAATTCTTGTCGAGTCCCTCTTCAACTTCGACCAGTTCCTCCTCGGAGGTTGTGTCCGTGTCTGTAACGGCCACCGCGCCCCCTCTTTTTCCACCGGGTCTTCACGGGGGTCTTCTTGATGGGCTTAAAAGAGGATTCCCTCCGCATAGGCAAGGAAACTCTGGGCCCTGAGGTCGCCTCCACTGGGGTAGCCTCCACAGGCTTCGCCAGGGCCGCAGTGACTCCTTCAATAGAGGCCTTGGCCGGGATCAAGGCCTTCACCACCTTGGGAGCGCTTGAGGCCTTCACCTTAGGGGGAGGGTCACCGCCTCGATTCCCTTAGGCCGGTTCCTTCGAGATCGACCGGGGCCTCTCCCGAAGCTTAGCCGGGTTCTCGGATTTTCTCTTCCCCGAGCCAGAGCGTTGGCTCGTGGTCGATGGCGTCGGTGAAGGTGTGCCCTGCCTGGCAGCCAAGGAGCCCTACCGTTCGGTGCTCCCGGTGCCCGCGGGCTTCCGGTGCTTTGCCTTCTGTTGGGCCCCCATCGCCGGGGCGCCCTCACAGGACTTAGAAGACCGCTCGGACTTCTTCTTCTCACCTGCTGGCTCTTGCCTTCCAGCCAGTTGGCGAGACGTGTCCGGCGATCCCTTATAGTTCGATCCGACATGTTCATGCAGAACGCACAGTCCTTCCCCTCGTGCGTTTTGTCCTCGTGGAGGCAGTAGAGGCATCTCGAATGCTCGTCCTCCTTGAACACATTGTGTAGATTGCATCCAGGGCAGATCCTGAAGAGTTTGCTGGGAGTCAAGCTCTTCTCCTGGGCCATGTTCCTCTCCTCCGCGAGGTAGGCCTCAGAAACTTCTGTAATCCTCCAAGATGCGGAACTCGATGAAAACTTCACCCTTGAGGGGCGTAGAAAATTCCGAAACGGGTCCCCGTTGATCGGAAGTATAAGCGGTGGAGCTTGAGGCTCAATTAAACTGAAAAATGAGATAAATCTCTTTGAAAAAAAGCAAAACGCAGTGAAAGCTCGAGAGCTATAGCACGAGGACTCCCAACACTTGAACGTGCGGTAAAATCTGAGGATGGCTGCCAGGGACGGGGCTTAGGGAGAGGGCAGTCATTGGCTGGGGGCAGTATGACCCAGAGACCAGTGATTGGTTACCACTAAGAAAGACAGATCAGAAACAAAACTGATACTGATTTTTTCTTTACCAAGGATTCCCAGCCTGACGACGGGGAATATTCATGAGCATGTGAATCCATGCCAGACCCCATGCTGGAGAAATACAAGTTGTTCGTTTTTGTTTTGATCAGTTTATGGGAATATAATTGTACAGCATGTGAGAGGAAGGTGCGAGTTTAGTATAGACAGGAGAGTTACTGTAGGCTGGCACTGAGAAACATTATGATGCAGTAAGACAGCTAATAAACTGAGAGTTTGGGTCATATACTATGCACCCAGGGGGGGACTCTCCACCTTTGATTAAACATACATAAAGGGACATGAAGAAGATTAATTTGAAAACATTCTTATGTTGTACACAATTTTAAGTCACCGAAAGCTGCCCACAAAACTGAGTTAGCTATCCAGGTTCCAAAACCAGCGGTGGAGGGTGAGGGGAGGTGGAACGTTGGTAAAATAAGATCATTTAAAAAAGACACCTTCATGTCCGGAATATATCATAAATCAGTTTTACACCCAGTGGCGATAGTTAAAATGTGGAAGAATAATGCTTAAAACGAGACACACGCGTGAAATCAAAGAAATGGGGAAGAGTGAAAGTTAAATGAAAGCCTTACACAAACCCTTCGTGTTGGTATCGAATGCAACGTTCCGCGATTTCAAATTGAAAGGGAAAGCGGACTCGAGTTGACAAAGAGCAGATCTTGCTCGAGAGAGAAATCACGTGTAGACTGCGTGCCCAAAACAGATCCAACTTAGAAGAGAGGGCCAGAGTTACGCTATCCAGAGCAGCGGCCAGTGCAGGAAGTGCTTTTATCAGCACTTCTCGCTGCTGTCACACAGATTGTTATCGTGATACCTGGCACCTGATGAACTCCCTGTTTATTCTCAAGACGGTTAGCATTGAGAAAGTCGTGACAAAATCATGAAGATAAATGCCTCAGTAGGAGTAAACTGATTCAAATCTTCGGTGAGTGCACAATGCATCTGGGCTTAAAAAGTCACACGCAAAAGGAAGACGTCAAAGGGAACCAAAGAGCGGTAATTCATTCCACGTGCTGTTTTGACCAAAGTGATATGAAAAAGTGAGCAGTGCTGCCCCCCTTCTATTGCCTTTTGCGGTCCAATTATGTGTCTGGGACAAATCTTGCTAATTCTTACGTCTGGACCCCCATGGCATAGGGTCCAGGAACAGTGGCGTCGCCAGGAATCAAATTTAGGAGGGGCACAGAGGGGGCCAAAGACAAAAGTAGGGGGGGCACAGAAAAAAGTAGGGGGAGGACATGGTCATTGCTCGTCTTAGGTAGGGGGGCACTAGGGGGAGCACATGGTTTCACAAGGGGGGCCCTGGCCCCTCCACACCCCCCCCTAGCGACGCCACTGTCCAGGCATATGGTGGCTGGGGGCACCCAGCCAACAACTCAGTAACAGGGATCACCTATTAGACCATGGTTACACTGACGTACCATGGCCCGGGGGCACCCAGTCCATCACAGCACACACAGCCGGAGTTGGCATGCCTGGGCTCGGGGACACAGGTGCAGAGTTGCCCGGCAGAGGCTCTGCTAGTTACAGGTCGACAGCATTGCCTAGCAGGGACACTGCCATGGTGGAGGGCTCTGCAGGCCAGGCCCTCTGCCGGGTGGGCCGCAGGCACAGCGTGGCAAGAAGACACATCAGGCAGGAGTCTGGTGGAGCCGACTGATGAGCGGTAAGCCGCTCATCTCTTTTATTAACTTGGTCACATGGACACAGACATGTGACATTAGCACGAGCCCTAGCAGGGACTCGTTACATCTTAAAGGGGAAGCACACCACACTAATCTACCAGGCAACCTTTGGTAACCAAGCTTCCATATAAATTCAGTCTCCCTCCCTAATTTAAATTTGAATAATAGTGAAAGATCGATTTGCAAGGGACGGAAAAAACTATTTACAATGCTGTGCTCTTTTAAAAATGAGATATTTACCATGAATTTGTTTTTTGCGGGTGAAGTCTATTGATGGTGAAGGGCTTACCGTATGAGCGAACCGACACCACAGTGGGTGACCTAAAGTGCGTGAGTTGAGTAATCTGAACATGTCACCACTGCCCTCATCCTCACAATGAGGTAAAACAATTGTAAGCGAAGTAGAATTGCTATACTATTGCGACATTGAATCTTCAGTGACTAAATCCCACTGGCCCTCCTTGGGCTCACACTGCATCAATTTCAAGATAACTTCAAATGTCTTTTATTACAACACGCGTGACCACACACGTTAAGAATGTGACTAATATGTGGTGGAGTTAACAATATGGAATGGAGTCTCTGCGCGAGAACCCCTGACTTCAAATGACTGTCCCTTCTTGTCACAGCAAGCTGCACTGAGCAGTGAGAGTGCAAGGAATACAAATTAAGAGGCACGATCCTCAGGATGTGCAAATGCCTCCTGATATAATAGGTCATTTATAAGGCGCCTCTACACAAGTGCTTCTAGGCGCAATGTGTCCTATTTGCATTAGAGCTGAGTTGGTGAATAACCACCTGGAGTTGCTTAGGGGAATACAAAGAAGCACACCCTGCTATTAGAATAGGGCTCCCTTCAATGCTCTTGGCGAGGTTTCGGTCCTTATGGAAATTCTGTGCATTCCTGATCATGGGCTCCGTGACATTAGCGGAATTGTTGGCACCACTCTGCCATTTCATAAAACCCAGGCTCTAACTCAACATTATGTAAATAACAAAACCTTTTAAGGCGTTCCCCTGAAGATAAGGTATAGTAAGGGAGATTGGATAAGAATACGACACGTTCCACTGAAAACAGAGAGCCAGTAGACAACAAGGAGGCAGCCAAGGCCTCCAAACTGTGTACCACCAACACAAAAAGCTAATATACCCCTGCATAAAATGACTGTTTGCCCATCTGAGTACTATCTGAGAGCAGCACACGTGTGTACTAGAAATCGTGAAGGTCTCACCCCATAGTTGCTGCTCAATCTCTCATTGATCTGTGGTCTCCTGCCATAATAAAGAAGGGGAAGCAGAATAGTTCAGAACTGGAAACCTAAGAATAGAAATCATCATAATTCACAATGTATACTGATGGAAGTGTGACACCTTAATAACCCCTAAGAGCGAATATGTCCGTCCTGAATTCCCATAAAGAATCATCATAAGCTCCGCCCACTCCCACGATTAAGTAAAAGTGTGATTCAGCAGAATTTGCAATTTGGGTTTAAACCGAGTGACCTACCTAAAATACATGGTGCACAAAACTCTACAAGAAGACATTAAGAGGTCCATTAAGTAGTCCCTATCGGCAAACTGTACTCATGAGAAAGTATACCGTAAGAAAGTGATATAGGGTAGCTTGCAATTCCAATAATAGAGTTATTAAAATAAGGTGATCTTCCTGCAAAGGGACCAGACTAATGATATTCTTCGAGGGAATTTGATGCTTACTCTGAAAACACAAAGCATATTCATTTCACATGTTAGTCGTAAATTGCATGAAATGGCACTGGTCTGACATGTGGGAGGGGTCCAAATACCAGTCAAAGGTCAAAACCTCTGTGTACGACACACTTTGCATGGGCCAAATCAAACTGAGCCCATTGCAACATTGTTCAAGTTGCTACAATGTTATTACAGGCTAGTGTGAAAGCCCGTTTACACAGGCTAAAGTGCTGGCCCAGTATATTTCCTAAGGCAACACCTCCCTCTAGTGGTGACAACAGGTGAAGCAGCCGGTCACCTCTTCACATGACTGCATCGGACAAACATACATCTGGCCTTTTATTATATTGTATGATTATTTGTCAGTATTTTAAACCATGTTGAGTTTTTTTTGTAAATGACCACGCAATACAAAGGAACCCACATGGCCAAAAACAATTCACCTCATAGGTTTTGGGACTAGCTTCAAAACTATGCAATACCATTTTCATGATTTTTTGAACCTTTATTTCAAAATTAATGTTACTGTTCCACCCCTCTCAAACCTGGATCACAGCACATAGACACTGACACTCCCTCTTCTTCCACTTTCATGTCACTGCATTTGCCTTACACATAGTCTGCTGAGCTTTTTCAAGTCTGACAGCGGGCTTTGACAGCGTTAAAGTGACAACATATGCAATTGATATGCCTTGCCTTTCCATTCTCTTAGCATCGACTCCATTTGTCGTGTTCCAATTAATCTTAATCATATTTTTAATCTTTTGAAGTAGTCAATTCAACTTAGACTTTAATATCCATATGGCTCAGCTGGAGGTAAATATTCATGTTTGTATGACATGGTGTTGGCGTGGAATCTTTCTCAAGTGCCAAAAATCAAGCTTATATGCAACATTGCACCAATGGTGCTTCTAGTATCAATGTGCCTGAGAGTGAAATTATACAGCATTTTGATTATCCATGTATCTGTATGTATCCCAGGTAAGACATATTACTTAATTTATTTCCTCCTTCCGAGCAACATAAAGAAATGGTACAAATTGCAAAAGCATACTGTGTAATAAAATAAAATCCTGTTTAAAGGAACTCTTCCGGATAGCTACCAAACATAAAGAAAATACTCGTAGTTCATGGCGAGGCTGGACTGAGTCGTGGTACTTGAAAAAAAGACAACATTTCTCTTCATTATTCCGAAAAAAGATGATTGTGTAAAGAAACAGATGTGACGTAAAATAAAACAGACACTAACTTGTTTCTCAAGAATCATAAAACTCTATTCTAGTTAGTCTGCTCCTTTATCCTCAAGGGATGTTCTGAATGAAAATAATGTATCCAAAATAGTTCATTTTCCCACACTGTGTGTTTAGGTCTTGTCTCCTGGCATGTAGTTGAAGAATTTCAAGTGCTTGAAATTGAAGTTGAAATAATTAAAAGTGACTTTCAATGCTGGACTTAGACGTCTTGTGGTTTGACCTACATGAACCTTGCCACAGTGGGATTTAAGTGCATAGGTAACAGGATAAGTTTGACATGTAGCAAAAACCTTTCAATAGAGTTACTTGTCCAATGATTGGATGATGAAGGCGGTCTCCCTTCATTACACTATTTTAACAAGATTTATTAATCCAGCTACAGTGTGAAATGTATTGACTCTCTCTTTTTGAAAGCGTGGTAAAACGACAGGTCCAAAGGTATATTTTTAAATATGTTTAATACCCTTTGAAATACAAAACTAAAGTAAAGGTTTGTTAGGATAACAAAATAACTCAAAAGGGACATTGTCATGTTGCTTTTACCTCCAAATGGCCGGATAATAATGTGAACGAGGCCTAGTCTCTCAACAAAACAAGCTCATCCATCTTGCTCCAAGGAGTTCCTCAAAACAAATGGTGTTTCTCCTCAAAGTTCCAGCAAATGGTTCAAAGTGAGGGGGTAAAACAGAATATACCAAAGTTTATCTCAGTCTCAACAAAAATGGCAAAGGTTATACCAAAGGGTTCAATTATCATGAAGGATATTGTTTCTGCTCCCAAGGACGGCTCGATAGGGGTTATCCTATCCTTTATCTCTTAACTCTTGATGTAGTTGTTTCACTGCTGCGAACAAAATTCTTGGACATCCTGGAATTTCTGTTTTTTCTGGTTGTATGCCTTCTGTATATGTTCGTTGGTGCACTTGGCTTGTACTCTGGCAAACACTTCCTGCTATTCTGGATACCAGGTTGGCTCTTTCATGAGGGTCTATTGCTCCTCTGTGGGGTTTGGTCAAGAAACATTTTCCTACTCTGCACCTTCTCACCCTTCCCCCTCTTGAGGTTTACTCTGTGCCCTGCTCCTGCCTGGCCCGTTGAAGCACTTTCCTCCCTGTATCCCGGCATTGTCATGTGGTGTTGTTCCTCTACCCACCTTTATATTTTCTCTTGATTCTATAGGGTCATCCTGGACTATCCTACTATCACTAAGTGCCTATATCATCTAACATGTGATGCTTTCACTTTATAGTCTTTGAGGGTCTTTATCATTCCGCCCTCTCTATGCATTCACTTTGAAGGATCGGTATTGGCTTCCCTCTCTATGCTTCCAAACTTTCCTCGCCTCTTTAGATATTGTTGGTCTCATAATCCACTACTCTTTTTGAACATCTGTTCACCTCTTTCCTTTAGCTTAAAACAATTCGCTCTCCTTCCAATTTGACACCTTGTACACCCCCAGAGAGAATACTTGCTTTGTGTCTCTCTCCCTTTTGGTGTCTTTCCCCAAACCATCTTCCTCAAGATCTTTCTCCAAACCGGGATCTTCTGTAAATGTCCCACCGCAACACTTCCTTCTGTTTTCTCTCCTTCACAGATGCTACCCCTCATCTCACTCTTCCATGTGGTATCCCACTATCGCTCTTATCACAATCTCCCTTTCAATCATTGCCTTGAAATCTCCCTCAGGCCCCAGTGCACACTCTTGTCTTCGCACATATTTGTTTCTGTTTTGTCTTTGTAAAACAATTCCCCTCCTCATGTGTAAGTTAATCTCCCTAAACACATTCCAGTCCTATGTTTTTCTTCCCACCTCAATTTGTCTCTAAGTAACTTTCTCTCCTACGCTTGTTGTGTTTCCTGTTTCAATTCCGCCACTTCCTTTACCAGATACATGTGTTGTTTACTGTTCACAAGTTTTCCCTCCTCAAAGGGTAACGCTCGTTCATACAACTTTACACCTCCAAGGTCTAACTTTCCCCCATGCTTCTTCCACGTTACCACACACCAATACCGCTCTTATGGTTTCCTTCTCAGGCTCCACTTCGATAGACAAAGCCTTCCTGCTTGCAGCTCACTTGAGGGCTGGCAAATGCTGTGTCTGCTAGCTGAGTTTCCAAGGGCAGTGCCCCTTCTCCTTGGAGTTTTCCAACATTGTTGGCTGTGGGCTGCGTATCAGAGTTGGGTGTCCTCTTGGTTTGTGCATGTGCCTAACTTCATCTGGTGTATCATGGGTCCGGCGTGGAGGCATACGATGACTGGCAGCCATTTTGCTTTCTCCTTTGGCTGATGTTCTGAAAGTGATTGCTCTGTGCTGGCTGGTGGAGTTTGTATGCTGTTTCTGGCTTGCTATGTCCACTGAGAGTGTTTCAGCCATGCTCGTATGGTTTAGAAAATAGTGTTTAAGCATTTTAATGTTTTCCTGCAGGATGCAGACATTTTACTGTGCATTTTCAGACCTTTCTCATGGGGCCTGAAAATCAGAACTCTGGATTTGTGAGAATCCATGAACACTGCAAACATATAACAATGTGTGACAAGGGCATCCAACAGCTTGGGGACCCTTTAAGGGGTCCTGGGAGGAAACATTTGGCATTTCCAGGATTCGAGAGATGCTGCAAACACAAATATGTTCCAATTTCTGTGTTTGCTAAAAAGGACTGAAATACAGATTCACCTAAAGTATCTGCTTATATTATTATTATTATTATTTTTTTATTTTTATTTTTATTTATTTTGGTTGGCTGAATGATCAACCTTTCAAAATTGCAACATATTATTATACAAATGCCAATAAAACAAAAGAAAAATTAATAAAAGATTTCATCAATACATAAAACAATCATATACAGTCTTGAACATTATTGCAGAATTCTGAGAACATAGGCATCAAATTAAGAAGACACACAGAATGAAAAAAGGGGAAAAGGAGTACAATAAACTACAAACATAAAACCTTCATGAGTCCATAAAGGAATGATTACCTCTCTCTTCCTCCATACTCAAAATCCCATTCAGTGTCAGCTCCCAGAGCCTCTGCAATAAGTATTACATTAATTACTCTGGAATTACCACATTAACAAATTGGACCAGTGCTATCTGTATCGAGCTTTTGGAACTGGACAAAAGATGAGCCCAAATTTCCTCCCTAGTCCGAGGTAAAAAGGAGTGGCAGCATTTATCAAACAATTTATGCCGAAGCATACTCAGGACGGGACAATCAATTATCAAGTGAGACAGAGATTCGCTTTGGGCAGGATCCTTGCAATATCGACAATATGTCTCTTCCTTACAGATAAGACGTCTCCTTCCTAGAATCTGCCTAGTGGCGGATAAGTTTAGTCGAATGCGCAGCATTTGAGATCTCACGTTACCAGAGGGAGATTTCACTAAGTAAGGTTCCATACAACGCATTGTTTTATGCTTTAGCAGCGTGATACCACAGTCCAAATAGGCCATACATTGGTTACGAGTATGAATCCAATCTACACAAAACAATTTAAATTTTGCTTTAGTTGGATTAAAGATTAATAGTTCAAGTGAGATGTGCGCTTCAATTAGCGCCTCCAGCACGTACTCAGTCCATTATTTGGAGAAAGCAAGAGATGGTGAAAGCAGATGATTTGCGAGAATACCCAATATGATCAAAGAAGAGGCACCCACTATACATTTTCTATATAGAGAACAAAATTTCCATACTACTTGAATGTACAAGGAAATGTTGCCCAGTTCGTGCCGAAGTAATGGTAAAGGTGTAGATTGGGGGAGCCTTAGTACATTTTTCCAAAAGGATGCTTCATAGTGGTCCCAATATGATCTTAACTTTGGGAGTCCTGTTTCCGCTCCATAGGAAATAATAGGCACCACTTTTTGTTGATAAAAACTCATTAAATGGGTTACCGTAAATTTTCCATATCTGGCCAGCAATATTCTAGCTTGAGAAGATAAGGAACGCATTTTTGCATCCAAAGTTGCTGTATATATAAGGTCGTTTTGCAGTTCCGAAAAAGGCAGCCCCAAGTGTTTGTAATGGGAAACTCGCACCACCTTCTGATTAATAGGGACCAATTATACCTAGCAGACTTTTTATTAAGAGAGGTTAGACAAGTGACAATTTGAGTTTTAGCTAGATTGATGGTCAACTGGTTCTCGGAGACATACTCTTGAAGTTTGTCCAACAAGTTCTGCAAACCACGCGGAGAGCATGACAAGAGAACAAGATCATCGGCGTATAATAACCAAATGATTTTCTGAGAGCCCAATTTTGGAGCATCCGACCTGGTGTTTTCAAATTGCAACCCTATGTCTAGCAGAAACAAGTTAAATAATGTTGACGCCAAGATACACCCCTGCTTAAGCCCGCGATTTGTTGGGATATGGGCAGATAATGAACCATCCAAAGCCAGACTAACTTGCATTGAGGTGTTAGAATGCAGTAATTTGATCAGAGTAAGTATTGAGGCAGGACAGCCGTACTGTTCAAGTTTCTTAAAGAGTAATAGTCGATTGACTGAATCAAAGGCATTACTAAAGTCGACAAATGCCACATATAGGTTTTGTTTGCGACCAGCGTACTTACTCTTGATCAAACTAAGAAGGAGCATGTTAGGTGACGTGCCCAGCCCTGAGACAAATCCTGACTGGAAAGGGTCTCTTTTCTCATTAGATTTCGTCCATTCATTCAAAACTTGCAAATTAATGCGACTGTATAATTTAACAGGTGCATCCAGCAAGGCTATAGGACGATAGTTTTGTGGTTTGGAGCAGTCACCCTTCTTAAACAGTGGGATAATGATGGAGTGGGTCCATGATTTTGGAATCATTTGAGTTAAATTGATGTGCTGAAAGATTTGAAACAAAATCTCGGTCCACAAATCAGGGTTATGTTTAAAGATTTTATTCGAAAGTCCATCTGGGCCAGGGGCTCGAGATTGGCTTATTGAAGAAATGTAGTAATGAATATCAGCCCTTGAGATATCAAGATGAAACGGAGGCAAACACTCCTCCTCCTGAACTGGGTTTGCTGTCACAGGCGAGGCATAAATGTTAGTAAAATAATCAACCCAAGCGTGCTCTGAAACATTGTGTATCTGTGTTATCATCTGGGAAGGAGAGACCGCTTCATTGAGCGTAGCCCACATTTGTGCGGTATTCTGATTGCCCAATGATTTCAACATGTGTTCACCATCTTTCTGCCACAGAGTAGCACGATGTAAGCACAGCCAATTTTTGTAATTTGTCTTAGCTTTTCTCAAAGCGGATAATTTAAGCTCATCTGGAAGCAAGGCTGCTCCGTTTTTTTTCATTTTAACTTGGGCATCATAAGCGTGCCTTTGTATATCAAAAGGTTTTTTGATGTTCCTATTACTCACTGAGTATCTCTGCATGAGATCATAGTAGCACACATTCTCCATCACACCTGATAGTCATAAATTTGCATAAGACGCTGTAAGCTAGTTTGAAAATTGCATTAGGATATCTTCAGACCACCTTATCCGATTGCCCTGCACATTTGCCTTTATGGTCCCAGGAAACTTAGATCGAACGCTAGGAGCCACACTCCAGGGAACTTTACAGGAACAAGATAGTAAATGATGGTCACTATCCACCGAGGGGACTATGTGAAAGCTTTCCATTTCCGACATCAGCTTTGGGTCAACATGTATGTAGTCAATAGTGGCGCTCGCCTGACCTCGTTGCCAAGTGACCTTTGACTGGTTAACATCTATGCGAGATCCATTGAGCGAGGTCATTATGTGTTTCCACTGTGTTTGCCTCACATTTTCACAGGCTCTACCCGATGAGAAGAGATGCAAGTTAAGATCCCCTCCAACCACCGTATGCACAATGTCAGGTGACAAAACAACTTTATCTAACAGGTTCTCAAGGTCATTAAAGTATGTCATATCATCAATCGCCTGCCAGTTCCAATAAATATTAACCAACGCATACTGTGTGGTATGGACAGATATTATCGTCAATTGCATGAATGGATTCAGGCGGGAAACAAAGCCCAAATCAAATAGTTCATCCTTAGCAGCCAAGATTATATTACGCACCAACCTTGAGCGTAATTTCAGGCAAATCGTAGTTAAAACTTTGTCATTCATGAATTCAATTTGCTCGATATCCGCTGATCCTATGTCCTCAAGTTGTTTGACATCAGAAAAAATTTCGAGCACACTATGCCTATTTAACAAATATTGCGGATGAGGAGCGGGCCTGCAACCCAAAATAACCGTGTTTGCATGAACATCTTGTTTACCATTCGCCACTGTTTTTTTAGAAAGTTGCTTATGGCAATGTTGAGTTTTTTCAACTGGGGCTGTAATTTTAACTTGTTGTTTTGGGAGCAAGGCCTTTAGTAATTTAGCAATCTCATCCCCCTCCCCTCAAAAGGGTCTGTACTCGCTGGAACTGATGCGACAGATCCAGGGACCACAGACGGAAGGCAACCGCGGCGATCCTCAATTGCCATGACTACAAGAGGGCTTTGTTTCAACGCTGATTTAGGCAAGCATTTCACCACATTCGGCGTTTCTCAATCAATTGTGGGGCTCCCAAGATTGACCCTTTATCACTAAACAACACCACTTTAGATGTTGTGTTGGCAACACATATCAAGGGAAGCTGGACAAATCTCACCATGTACGCATCACCTCTTTTCTAATTTCCTCTCGCCTTTTTTTTTCTTCCAAAGGCAAAGAGATGACCTTAGGAGCCAGCGGAGGAGCCAGAGTCCCATTTTTCAACGGTAGATTTTCAGAGGAGGGTTTGCAATGATCGTTCATGGCATCGATAAGATTATCCAAGGGAGCATATTGCTTCGTAACAGAATTTTTTAATAGCCCCAGCTTCATCTTTTTTAACTGATTTAACTCCACATATTTTTTCTTCACATTAGCAGCCGAGGCTGCAGAGGAGCTTTTAGTTGGGGTTGTTAGAGCCTTAATTAACTGTTTAGTCACCCCAGAGGACATATTTTTCTTACCTTTTAGATTCTTAGTTTCTTGCTTTACAGCAGTAGTTATGATACTGTGTCCATTATTCACCCCCAAATTCAGTTTATTATTCTGAGAAGGAGGTGCTTTGGTAGGTTTAGCAAAAATGGTATAAATTTGTCTTTCCATTAACTTAGGTGAATGTGGAGGAATTACACCCTCATCATTGCTCGAGGCCAGAGGATCAAGAATAACATTCGGGAAGAATGCAACTGCGGGGACCTCTTCAATCAAGGGACATGACCAGTCAGGAAGCCTAAAAGGAATCCCAGCTATAGGGGAGGAAGCTCTATCCATGAGAATTCCTCTACTTGGAGACACTTCTATTATCTGGAGACCCACACTCTCCTTGTTCTCCACAGCTCTGGGTTTGGCTTGCCAAGCAATGATATTAGCTATTTGCAGGCTCTGAGCCGAGATTTTATCATTAAGTGATTCAAATAGCTTCACTAAAGTGTTCATGGTGGTATTCATTGCATCAAAGGCCAAGTGCACCATTCTAGTATCCCTAGAGGCAGGCGACCCATCTTCTCTCTGTGTAATATGCCTCGGAGTCGGATTGAAAAAAGACGAAGATTTATTAGATCTTGGCGGACTGACATCCGGAAACATATTAGGCGAAAATGATCATTTTTCTGAGATGGTTCGTGCCGAATAATCAGTATGCATTGAATCTAAATCGATCACTACTACATCCGCAGGTGTTATCCTAAAGCTCCTACTAGCTGCAGAATCCACCATGATAGCCGAAGCCCCTCGTACCACCATGCTATCTATAAGGGAGCAGATGGAGCCTGGTTTTTGATTTATTGGCTCCTTCGCCTCTTCCCCAAAATGCGCTGGCCCGAGTTTCACAGTACCTGCAGTTGGGGGCAGGGTATCAATCACTCTTTCAATGTTTACAGGAAAAAAAACACGAATATCAGTGGTGCACAGCCCCTTTATGGCTTGAGGAGCACCATTAAAACCTGCAACCTGACCACCCTTCGGGGTCGAGCAATTTTTAGATTCAAAAAAGCTTTTGTAGGACGTTGTACGTTTCTTTTCTATCATTACACAGGACTCGGGATCTGTGGGTTGTGAAGGCATTCCCGTGCGTAATGTATAGTACGGAGGTTTCATTGGAAAACAAAAAGGGGAAACTCACTCAACACTAGTGAATTCCCGTTAGAGACAGCCCACGCCCGCTCGGGACGATCACCGGAGGCGCACCGCACGACACCGCAGAATGCCGCGGTGAAGCGGCAAAGCAGTGCTTCACCGGTGCTTCCTCCTGGTGCGCGCGCGCTGGTTGCGCGCGGCTGCCTTGTTTTGTAGCGTCACAGCAAGGGGGCGTGGCTTCACAATTAAAGTAGCAGCAGCAAGAGAGAGAGTCAGCAAGTCCAATGATTTCCAACGAGCAGGGGGTCCTGCACAAGCGGTGCTTCACCGGTGCTTCCTCCTGGTGCTTATATTATGTAAATGGATACACTTGTCATGTACTTGTGAGCTGTCTAGAACATAGATTGCACCAGCACTTAAAATTACTGATAAACTTAAAATAAGTATCAATGATTTCATAGAGTTTTGTTTTATTTGGTGAGTGTTTGTTCCCTTTGTATGTGAGCAATCAGTAAAGTTAGATTCTGATGCATTTTTCTTCAAGTGAGTGCCCCTTTCCTCTTGTGGCCAATTGGGGGGGGGGGGCTGAACGTGATTTGTTGGATTGCTAGAAATATCTATGACTGTATCAATAAAGATGACAGGTTTGCGTGCAATGTTGTGAGTAAATTTAGGTTCGGTTCCAATACTATAATTAGGCTGTCAATGTACTTTGATCAAACTTGTCCACCTTTTTTCTAACCACAGAATTCAATATCATAGTTTTCACTAGAAAATATAAATAGTGTCTATCCACCTATCTACCATTGTTTATAAAGTGCGTATGGCCTAAGGGGATACACTCAAGACAAGAAAGAAATGAGGGCACCGCTAAAACCGGTATGTTTTTAAGTTTGTGTCTGACTTGCATGAGGTGATTTATGGAGCGAAGGTCTTTAGGAAGGGTGTTTCATAACTTGGAAAGAGCGTCCCATTGATTTTGCTATTTTTAAACGGACGATGGTTAAGGACTTGGAAGAGACAGACTTAAATACTTAAAAGTGGTAAGTATTTGGGACTCATTCCACCTAGGGTCTTAAATACACGCAGAAGTGTTTTTAAACTTGATGAGTGCAGTTATTCGAAGCCAGTGCCGTTTAACAGCTGATGAGATAAGCGTTTTGTATGGGGTGCCCATTTCAATTCGAGCTGTTCTATTTTGTACTACCTGACTCCGATCAAATGCATATTTAGGTGCTCCAAGTAGCAAAGTATGTCCATAGTCATTTCTTGAGCTTCTGATGGCTTGTGCTATCATTGCGGCATGAGGTTCTGAGACAAAGGGCTAGATATGATAAGAGGATAAATGAGCGTCAAGTGCACTCCTAAACTATGTACAGATGTCAGACTTTAATATTAACCTTGTCAAGACACATGTCCTTCGGACAATTTGCCAATATTGAACTAGTGGTTATCAGTAAGCATTCCGTGTCTAAAGTGTTCAGGCTCAGCCAATTGGTATCAATCCAATATTCTATTTTATTAAAGACATTGGCTATGGATTCTAAATGTTGTAGAGTATCTGCCTACAGATGGAAAATGCATTTTCTGTCATCAGTCTAATTTTGAAAAGTGATATTTTGCGACATTAGCCAATCATGAGATGTGCTGATATGAGCACTGAAAAGTACTGGGGGCAGACAAGCGCACTGCGGTACACCACACTCAATATTAAGTTCTTCTGATTAAAATGTGGCTAGTTACACTCTGGCACGGCTCCGTTTTCAAAACGAGAAGATCCATTTGGAAGCATTCCAAATCAGAAAACCTTCTTAGTCCAGGCAAGGGGTTACATTGAATTGCAACTCTCATGGCCATAGTTCCATAATTGAAAGATGTTAGAATAAGGGCTCACTTTGGCAATTATAGTAGATTCTGACCAATCAATGACGGTTTTCATTTTTGTTATAGTCTGTTGTATCTTTTAGGAAGTCTGGACCACTCGTTAACGATCACAGTAAAACAATATTTATACATTCAGCAATGGGGTCTAAAAATCTTTCATACTGAGAATCTGTACACCTCCATGGAGGGCAGTCTCTATGTATTTTCAGGAATGGTATAGAATGGGTGCCTGTGGATTGATTTGTGTTAAATACTTGTTTTATCTTGAGGGATATATATAGATGACCTTGAGCCCCATCTTTAGAATAGCTCCAATGAGTTTTCCTATTTCTTCTCCGAGGTCATGTGGAATGGGTACATAGGCAGGCTTTTCATTTAATCAGACTAGTACCTCTGCACAGTAATCAAGGGGACATGGTGAAGATTGTGCCACCCTTATCCAATTTCTTTAAAGCAACGGGTTTGCCATTTGCAAGGTCTGTAATGCTGCCCACTTTTCTTTTGCGATGTCATGTTTATAACTCTTTTTTCAGGGTACGGTAATGTATTCATCTCTTTCTGTAGAAGTGTAAAGTAAGTCTCTAAGGTGCTGCTATTTGTGACAAATGGACCTAAAGTTCTTTTGTATTTCAGTTTTTTTCTAGTGACTCACTGCTTCTGCAGTAGGATCCTGGCCCGAAAAATGTAATTTCAGTGTTTGCGTACATAAACTCATAGACGATATTTATCCTGCATTTACTTCGGCCGCTGTAACCAAGTAACCTGTATTTACCTCTGTATTGCAACCGTGTACCCTGTTTTAAAATTTTTTCTTTGGGCAGCATTCATATAACCTCGAATCAAGCCTTCTTAAATTCCTCTTTTAGCTCCTCGATGCCTTTGGGCTGCAGTGCGCTCTACAAATCTAAATAAATAAAAATCAAGTAAATTCAACCTGGGTGTCAAAACTGTAATTTCTCAGTCAACGCAAAGTATCGCCCCTTTCCCAGCAATGCTGCTCTGCTTTTGACAATCTTCAACTAGAAAGGTTTTCTATCACGGTTTCTGATTGTGGGACCTGATGCACCATGTTGCTTTTGTTCCTTCCTTTCTGAGACAGTGACTTTGCAGTGGTCTTGCGGTGGCCTGCTGGAGTCTGCGCGCACATCTTCGCTTATCATCAAATGATCCACCTCCCAATGAGGTAGTTTGATCAGAAGCTGTCTGGTAAATTCCAGATCGTTCCGCATGGAGTCTGACATGTTAAGCTAACACTAAATAGATAGACAAGCCTACATACTTGAAGGGTATGATGAAGCATGGCTCAAGCCCACTATGCAGCCACTCACTGAACAATTTCACCACACCTTCAAAGTATTCAAAATATCCTTCCCAGGTTATTACACATTCTTCAGAGCACTACGCTTAACCCCTTCTCTGAGCAGCACATGTTTGGTTTACTCTTCATTGATGCTACAGGAATGACAACCCCATCCCTGCCTTTCAACCTTCTGTTACTGCTCTGCTTTCATCCTTCCTCGCCTCTGCTGCCCTTTTTCACTCTTGCAGACTGAGGTCTGGATACCACTGGCACAACATGCCCCTTTCTGGACAGGAACATAGATCCAAGCTCCATCATGCTCCCATTTGGCCATGGGTTTCCCTTTAGGGTGAATGTGTCTGCAGGATTGTGAAAGGGAGACCTCTTCAAGTGTCCCTTCTGAAAGCACACTTTACGTAGCGCGTGAACCCCAGTGCCACTGAAATAAGCAAGAGGGCAAGCGTGTGTGCATGTCTAAGCAAATGCCCAGAAGGGATGGAAGCTAAGGAGATGAGATGTCAATGTTGTATGTGATGGCCTTTTATAAGTCCCATCGAGCAGCCTCGGGCCTTTCCCATGAAGCTTTGACTGGAGTCAGAAATAAAATATGAATCATGAGCGAGTATTTGAGTCTAATGCAAAAATCATCAAAATGGCAGCTGTTGCCCTACTGTGTTCTTGTTTCCAAGAAACCAATTGGCAGCTTGCATGCATCATTTATACAGGGATAGAGATGGCTACTGGAGTGGGGGTGTCGATAGACAGATCTGAGGGTGATACGCTTTGTCTGATTTCAATATTAAGGGGAAAAGAATTAATTGTTCGTCAGCATTCGAAGGACACACATCAGGCAGGTCAGCAGAAGTGGTTCGATCATCTGTCAGGGGCACTGTTTAGAAAACCTAACCCTACGTGGGCTTTAGAATATTTGGAGAGGAAGAAGGACATTTGAAATGATGCAAAGATGTGATGCACTGAAAGAAGCCTCGGCAGTGATGGTTAGCGGTTCACTTTCCAAAATGAAGTTTCCCTTCCCTCCATCTCAGCAACAGCAAATTCGACAATACTTGGATCTACAAACTCCAAAGTGATCCCCAGAAACAATGTTTCCACAAGATACAGTACATGCAAACCTGTTAGTCAAACCATAAGGGTTGGTTGCCTTAATTGCTGAAAACAGAAAGGAATGGCCTGCCTTTTAAATGTAAGTCTGTGTACAACAGGAATGAGTGTATTTATCTCTTCATGCCAAAGATTGAGTGACACCAGTTGTTCAGAGACTTCAATAATAATCTCATCCTCATTCCTATATTACCCAAATATGTCCTTCCTACAAATTGTAAAAACGGATGTATTTAGGGTGTGCATATATCATACTCATTTCCAATAACCCGTTAAGAGGATTTGAAGCCCGACATGACAGTGCATACCTTTAGTAGCGGAACTCTGTTTACAATTCCATGACCCTCTGTCAATTGTTGTCATTCCAATGGACGGCTGTGCACCAAATAATGGCTGTAGCCACCAGATGTACGAAGTATGGAACACATGAATAGTCTTGAAGTGACCTTGATGAGTTTTTAGTTTTAGCCAAGATCCTTAATAATGGCCTTTCCCTGTGTCTGGCATTGCTCTCACAATGTCAGTGTTGTCGCTGAGCAATGGACATGCAGTCAACTGGTCACCTCATCATGCACAAGTCCCGGAAGGAGAGTATGTGCCGTTCCCAGGTCACTGATGGAGAAATGGAAGCCCTTGGCTGGGGCACGAGGTTCCCATTCACATTCTGGGAGTGGTGGTCTCAGCTCACTTTCACTGAAATAAATCTGAGGGCAATCAACGCGCGGGCAACAAGTAGGGTGGCAACAAGTAGGGTGTTCCTGGTGACAGGGTACCCATAGTGCACAGGGTTGTTAAGTTATTTGGAAATGATGGAGATGGTAACATTGGCAGTTCGTATGATGGATCCTGTCTTTGGAAATATGGCTGGGTTCATTTCCAGTGCTCGCGTTTCAGTAATGTTCACAGGTGCAAAATAGGGCATGGGTGTCAGCTGATGGTCATTGGGGGCTGAATCCAGTCAGGCATTTGGGGATTCGAAAACGACTATTATTGAGATATATTTATATATAACGTTTCTGGTGAGGGCAATGGCATGTTGGTTGATTGTGCAAAGTTGGTGCAGCCCCTCAGGACTGCCAACAAGTACTTATGGACTCTAGCAATATCAAAAATGGATGTTGTTATGAATTATTTGTTCAGAAATAGATTACGATCAATAACCCAAAATATAGACACACGATATTTGTATTGGCCAAAACATTATCTAACAGCAAATATGAATTGTTAAAAACTGCTCCCTTTTTCATTTTTTTTCTCAACGGGCTTTTGAAGAGCACATCCAGAGATGGAACCTGGCATTAGAAAATGGCACTACGTGGTCATTTGACAAACCTTAGGAGAATATTTCCTTCAGGAGTCCTAGAAAGGCCTGGCCTGGTTCCTTGCTACAGTCGCGAACCGGAAATCAGAAGTGACTTTTCAGAGACCACCAGCAGATTATAACTTAACATGCACGTGCTTCCTAGTTCAGTGTGCTTTATAGAAGGGGTTATCTTATATTTTTCCGAAAGGGATGGGACAGAATGGAACTAAGCATATGTTTACAAGGGCAATGAAATAAAATATCCTGAAGGAATGATGAATGAAATAAGGCAAGTCTTTACCAGGCGTGGAAAGGCAAGTCGGGGAGTTTCTTTTTTTTCCATGAAAATAATTTCTTCACAAAGGAGAGTGGAAAGTTGACTTTTCTTTTGCACTGAAATTCTTTCAGCACAGGTGACCCCTGAACATTCCCGGCGTGATCCAGCATGAGGCACTGCGGATGAAGACACCTGGCAATATATGTTCTCTTAGTCGGAAAGGTATTGTTTTGCGTTCCCCGATGGAGTATGGACATGCCGGTTGAGCAACCTCTGGGCCACGCGAGCTGTCCGCAGCTTGAATAAGAACAGGCGAATGATGAGGAGTGGTTGCGAGAGTTTGGGAGAAGGACCATGGAAAAAGCAGGACATGACCGTTCTGACAATCCACAAATCCTTCCATTATTGTTGCAAGGCTTCTGGTGCACTGCAAACCCTTTGAGGTTCACACCCAAATATGAGCTACGAAGGCCATATGGCGCGGATCAGGCGATGAACCAATCCAGTGGAAGGTTAGACAAGGCGCTCACTTTAACAAATCCTGCTGCATACCAAAATCGAGAGCAGTGTAATGTCTGTAACCCAGAATGCACACATGTGCATACAGCACCAAACCATCATTCTACTTGCCACCGTTTACCTCCCTCGGTCATGCGGCGATCACACCCCTGGTTCATACTGCATTATACTATAATATGAAAATAATCGCCCTCTTTTGAAATGGCCTCCTACAAAGGAGACCCAAAGAATCGGTGAGACATCTTGAGGGCAAAGCTGTTGTCTTTAGCTATGGAAACCTTTTTTTTCCCCAGCACATCACACCTGGCCATTGCATCTGCAGGACCTCTATGCAAACAGGACATGGATGCTCCCTTAAACCTCTTCTCTGGGGTGCCCCTGCCCATGGTGTGAGGAAGGGGGAGAGAGGAAGGGTAAACGCGGGTAGAGATTTAGAGATGGGTGAGGGAGAAGGCAGGATAAGGGAGAGCGATGGTGTTTGCAATAGTCTGGATGCATGTCGGCATAGCTCATGTGCATCGGGGAAGGAATGCAGATTTTGCAGGCAGTTTCATGTTGTCTGTAATAGGCGCAATTATTTGAGGGCAGTTTCATAGCACTCAGTGCTATGTAAAGTGTCATGTAACCTTAACTACAGCGAGTCTATCACAACACTATAACAACTTAGGCACAAGAACCATCCCCCATGCTTTTTATCCTGTGTCCACCATGTGATGATGGCCCCTGACAAACAACAGTTGTTTCATGTTCATAAAACAAGGACTTATCAGCACAAAAACCTTCAAAGAGGTCCATGAGCCAGATGTCAATTTGAAATTGGATTCTTAAATTGATCCTGGCCCCAAATGAACTACGCCAAGGACAGAACTAAACATGTATGCACACATGTGGTGGAACCAAATGATGCCCTTGATCTCATTGATACAGTCATGAATAGAAACAGCACACACGGTCAGCTGGACTGCACAGAGCATAGTCTCCATCCCCAAGGAGATGGCATCACACCAAAGTTGACAATGTGATGTAATTGCCAACTTGCGTTTAATCATGGATTGAAAAACATGCCATGACGGTTCGAGGGGAGCAGGTGAGTGTACAATAGCTGCCTATTACTCCCACATGTGTGCTGGCAACACCTAATTGGCATGAACACGCCCAGCCAAGGAATTTTAAAAAGTTCCACTTGTGCAGAAACAATGGACTCAAATCAACATTTAAAATGAAGGCGCAGCATCTAAACCACATCTAAAATGCTGGTTTTCTATACCAGCCCTCACATGCAATTACCCCTCGCCACCGGTACCACGCACTTTTATGTGGAAGCATTATACTGTTGTTGTTATACTGCGTAAAAACGTAAGCACACGTTCAGTGGTATACATATGCAAAGTCAGAATGTTAACCAGTACACATAGAAAGCAAGCATAAACAAGCATTGGCAAAGCCAGTAGTTTGGGCGTATCTGTAGGTATGGGATAGCCATTTGGGCACTGATATAATGGGGTTACAGCAGCATTAAAATAGAGTGATGAACTGGGCATATGATGACAGTACCTGGCAAAGGCCTGTCTTCTACCTCAAGCCAAAACTGTTGGCTTTGCTGTGGCTTGTTTTTAACAGGACTTCAGGACTTGAGTGCATGGAAGAGATATGAAGTCCTAAAAGCACACATGGTTGATGCATTTATCTTACTCTAACAGTCATTTGCAGCTGTAATTTAGCTATTAACTCCCGGCAGGCTGCTTAGAAATAAAGTGACAGGCGAAATGTGGATGTTGGGCGCTTTGAAACACAATTTATTTGCTGTATAAGCGCCTTACAAATGCACATTCAATACACATAAATAAATGTTATCTCTTGCTAGAGGGAGCTCAAAGAGATCCTAGGAGGATGTGCTTTTGGGCAGAGAGCAGAAGGTAGTGCGTGGGAAAGGCCATAAGGATGAACATTGCTGTGGGCACTTAATGGGTGGGTAAAAACTCAAGCAACATCCACAAGCTGTGTGCACCACCTCACATTTATTCTCCATCCAATCTATTCTCCAATGCAATACTTTCCGTTTATAGGTGGTGCTTAAGAGTCTATCACTCTCTCATTTTGTCTCACTCCTCCCAACCCAGGTGCCTGCAAGAATCTCTCAACTCAACTCTCTCACCTCCTAAACCCACCTCTATCTCCTCTACTCTTTCTGAAAATGATCTTTCTCTCTACCTAGCATCTAGAATTTCTACCATTCACAATACCCTTGCTAAATACCTTCTATCCTCTCTTTCTGCTCACTTTACTTAACCCTGCCTACCCTCCTCTCCCGCTATTAAGTCTTCCATTGCCCCATCAGTCCTAATGAGATTATTGTCCTACTCCTCAAGGCAAACCCTTCCTGTGCCCCCACTGACCCACTGTTGCACATTGTGAACCACTTAACTCCCAGTGTTGCTCCACATGTTACTTTTCTCTTGAACTCCTCTTTTGACAATGCCACTCTTCTCTCATACCAAGAATGCAGCTGCTGCCATCCCTCTCCTTAAGAATCCTGGCCTAGACACCAACTGTTCTGCCAACTTTCACTCAGACTCTCTTCTATCACAGGATTCCAAAATCTTAGAGCGAGTAGTATTCTATTGGCTCAGAGTAATTACAAAATGTATGCTCTATCTGGTTGGTAAAATTTGTAAAAAAACCATGATGTATAGGGCAACCAACATGGATTAGAAGGATTCTTTCATGTATGAGTTTTCATGTTTCTTTCTCATTTTTAATGTTTCCTATTAAGTATATCCTTGTAAAAATTTAATTAACTTGGTTTATGCTTGTAGAAGAGTGGACTATTACTTTTGCTGTACCCATTGTCCACACTGATAACTGTGTCATTTCATGAATATGCCTAATGTGTATAATAATTGCACTCTTGCACAGATTGTAATAACTGTGTTATTTCATGAATATGCCTAAAGATCAATTTGGGCAGCAATACATTACAAGCTGCACCTAACCTCACTAAAGAAAATGCGCCTGTTGAGTTTTTTGCTGTACTCCCATCCATGAATAGGCAAAAAGTAACGCCAGTTATGGATTACTATTACACAGTAGACTGAACATGCATCTAAACAAGCTGCATACTCTTTGACTATCACAGCCAGGACAAACCCCCTTGTAGTATATGGCTTCTATCAGCCCTTAGACCTGGGTCTGTTTTTTTGGGCTTTCCCTCCAGTTACCTTGGCCTGACCACTGGCAACACTTCATGGTGCTTTGATCTTTCCTTCATCGGTGTGCCATGTTATTCTGCCAGTGCCTCTCATCCAGAAGCTACCCATTGCATAAGCGCACTGCTTACTTGAGGTGTTACTCAGTGGCCGTAGTAGAACTCTACCTGTGGCATGTTGAAGTGATACATCCTGCCGGGCTGCTAGCACTCACTTTAGCCTATTTGCTGATCCGTCCAACCAATATCTTCGGCTCCCTTTTACTTATGCATATAGAAGAATCCTTCGGAAGGTGGCTGTGTAACTGTTCGCTTTGGTTCCAATGTCAGCAACCAATTCCTTCTCAAAACGTATAAAGGTGTTTGGGCTATAAACGCAGCAGACTGTTCCCTGGGTGTATTTGGATCAGTGTAGGGAAACACACAGGGCCTGATTCACAACGCGTTTTTCTGCCGGATTGTAGCATTGTAACATGCTTTTGTATATCAGGCCCACAGTGCAGTGCCATGGTTCTTCATGTATGTAAAGTGGTCTTGTTTAGTGAACTTCCCCCCATTTTGGCAGCCTTGGTGGATGCTTCCCTTCAAAAAAAAGAGGAATTGTAAATGGGATGAAAGAAGCTTATGCCTGTGGTGTGGGTCCGTGCAAGCCAGGAGTGCTTCATCTAGAGTGCCAGTTCGTGATTCAAGAAGGGTTGTGGCTAAGCCATCTTCGCTGTGGTTCTTCCTAAAGGTATTGACCAAGGTTGAATGCTCAGAACTGTGAGGACCTCGCTAGCCGCTGATTGGGGGATGGGTGACAGTTAAGAGTGCTGGTTTGAGGGCAGTTGCTGTTACATGCAAGTGCTAGTTGTTTGAATAAAGTACAGTGGGAAGAGATGAAGATGAGATTAGTTAGAGACAGAAAGGGGAATTGTTAGGTGAGAGGGGTCCTTTTTCCTACAAGGCTATGAAAAAAGATCATGATTTGGAGATCTACACATTGACAACATTATATGTCACAAACTTGCTTGTCATTTTAATTTGGTTTTTGATTTGTATAGCAACAGCTGCAAAATTGTGCAAGTTGAACTGGTCATTGACAGGTATTGGTGCATTCAGATCAGAATAGGTGCCTACGGATAGAGCAGAGGGCAGGGCCAGAGCAGTAAAGGGATGCAGATAAAGTGCAATGAGGCAAGCGCTTAACAAGTCAAGAGCAATAGCATGACATGCAAGTGGAGATTAAAAGGCCATGGGGGCAACACAAGGCCAGGAGCAGTCAAGAAACAAAGACGGATTTCAGTCTTGCATCCAGTGCTGTGAATCGAGAGACTCCTGCCCCTCTTGCAAGTTATAGTCGTGGGAAAGTTTAAATACATAAGTCTGACGTGTTCTTTTCCTAAAGGTTGGAAGACCTTTTTTGTGTTGTGTCAGGTGGGAAGGAGCGCCACACGCAATCGCCTCCAGCGGTGATCCAGACGTCCGAGCCCCTTCTTCTTGAAGGAAGTTGCAGACAATTTTTGGGCAATGGAGGATATTGCTTGCGCTCGAGATGTTTATCTTTCGGGAATTAAGTGTCCAAGGTGTTTTGTGCTAAATTGTGATGCACATGGCTGAGGAGAAAGGAGAGGTGCGCGTAGTCTTGGTGAGCTTTCCAACCACATCATGTGGGCACTTATGTCAGTGGATTGGACTGGTTGCAGGTCAATGCGCGAACAGAGACATGTGATGCGTGCTATAAATGTGCTTGCAGATCCGGGTGGACGGATCTCTCAACGTGTCCTCAAAAACTTACTGAAGAGAATATCTACTCTGTCGTATTTACGAAGACTGACAAACTCGGCGGCTATCACGGGAAAGCCCATTTTGTGTATCTGAGGTGTTCAAGTCTGGCCCTCAAGGGCAAATCTACTCCATATTTTAATGGTGGTAACCCGGTTTGTTTGACTAGAGTGCAGTTTACTGGGCGTTATTCAGGGACGCCATTTCACCAAAATGCCAGGGGTAGCGGAAGTGACATCACACGACCTTTGACCTTTGATGACATCACAGGAAGTAATGTCATTTTACCTCCCCCCCACACACACCACGAAGTTACATCACGAGAAGCGATGGAACACGACCTTTCATTTCACCCCTTGACAAAACAGGAAGGTACATCACATATTTTGCCTATGTACACTGCAAGAAATATGGTTGCGATATCACTATAATGTTATATACAGTTCATAGAAGAATGGATTACCATACGTATCGTTATTATCAGCGTGTACAGGATCATATTACCAAATTACTGGGAATGCAAGCAGATGTTCAAGGCCAAATGAAAATGATAAGTTATAATATAGCACTTACTTACGCTTAAGCACTTATACATACAATATCACCCAACCTGTGTTGGTTCTCATTTATCGACCTAAGAAGGGTGAAGGGCTGAGTTGAGGTGTTTACGAACAGGCTTAATCAGTGACTCACCACCTAAGTGTTCCTGGAAATAAACCTTTGTGAGTCTGGCAATTATTGGATAGAATTCTAGAAAGACAAATTATGTGTTATTGCTATTCTTTCTTATTTAGCGTCACTGCTCAAAGTGATACATTTGTGGAACCCCGTTTTTTTTGAGAGGCCTGAACAAGAAAGTCAGGCACTCCAAAAATAAAGAGCCACATGACATAGGCCACAGCCCAGGAACTTACATTAAAAAAAAAAGTTAAACAAAAAAAATATCTTTTTTTTCTAGGGGTAGCAAGGGAGACCACAGGGGTAGCAAGGGAGACCTCAGGGGTTGCAAATGCGACCCCTGGCGCCCCCAAATGACGTCCCTGGCGTTATTGACGTAGTCCGTGTATATGCTGAACATGTGGTGTGGCAGGGGCTCTCAAGGACTGTTGTTCAAGACTCCTTATTTGTATGCTATCCAAATGGTGTTGTTTTTTAGCTTTTATATCATTCTTCATGCTGGAGACCAACCTCTAAGCGTGGTACCGGGGTTTGAGCCTCTTTGCTCTGTGTTGTCTTGTTTCCAAGACAAACGCTTTTCCCCTGAGCTATCCTCCCAAACCAATGACATTGCAACTAGATTACCTTTTCAAATTCCCTTTCCTTCATTGCAGACTGCCTGTCATTGGCGCCCCATTGGTATGTTTTCTGCAGCTGCCACGGGAGGTAGGTAATTGTTTTGGACACATGCAGGATTTGTGATATGACGCCTCATCTGAAAAGATGTGTTTTTATCTCAGGGTTACTGATCACTTTTTCGAGGCATTGTTTTCTGCATATGCATATATTTGTGGTTGGATATATGAGCTGATAGGACCTATGGTTTAAGTACAACCCCTGGCCCATGTGTATGGATATGTGTTCGTGGTTGCTGTGGATGAAGGGGGCAGAATTGTTACAATGCCTTTGCATTACATTCATAGCCCTCCCAACACCCGCTGCAGGCACTTCATTAGTTCTGATCAAAAATTCTGACTCGGAATGGGCGAAATGTCTGAACTTTTCTCTGTGCTGAAAATGGCGAATTGTGGGCAAAATCCTCATGCTTGGCCAATTTGGCCCCATAGTGCAAATTCAGCCTTTTCGGGTGTTTTCGCACCCAAAATATCGTTTTGACTAGTTTTGCCTGACGTGTCAGCTGCTCAGGGGCCATGAAATGTTTCTACCCCATAATTGGCTGAAATCTTTGGCAGAACTGTCAAAGATGAAATTCACCCAAAAGTGATGAAACAGACAAAATATCTGCCCCACTGGCAAAGTGAAATCGGAGGCACATTCAGCCAATGTTTGGCCTCATAATGTGGTACATTTTCCCACTCCCAATTGTGACCTTGTGTTAAGTGCACGAAATGCACCACCTTTTTGTTCACTCTTATCCTTCCCACCATGGGTCAGATATGTTCGCCTCGTGCTCCACTGTGTAATCAGAGTCTCATAGGAAAAAGTAACATGATACCCCAAACCACTTTGCGTGTGGGAAAGGTATTGTGAACAAAACGTATGATTTATTGTATTATCAAACTTAAGTCATCCGAAATGGAAGCCTCAGTGCATGTTGAGCCCATGTAAATGGAAGCGTTTAGAAAGGACAGCCGTCACGTGTTTCATCCATAATATAGGTCTTTCTCAAGGCTGTACATCCCTTTGTCTTTGACTTGTGGGGCTCAAGAGTTGAACCCCAGGGGGATTCTCATGGTGGTCACTTACCATAACCAATCCGTATCAGAAGTGTATTGCAGTCTGTATTTAATTGTGTATCCTTTTATTCTCCCCCCCTCCCCCTTGCACTCAACGCTTTTTAATGCTGTACTCAAAATGTGTTATTTCCTTTTGTCATTCGCGGATTGTGCCTAATTGTATCTCATTATTTTTTCAATTACACGGGTACTCAAATGTCTTTTTGGGACTCACTTTTCGGGTGATTGTCAATTTGTTATAGTTGTTAACTGATGTATTGTTGCAACAGCCTTGAGAAAGACCTGTATTACGGTTCAAACATCTGTCGGCTGTCCTTTGTAAATGCTTTAATTTACATATGCAGGTTCAACCTGCACTGATGGTTCCATTTTTGATGACTTCAGTTTGATGATACAGTAAATCATACTTTTTGTTCACAATACCTTTTCCGCACGCATAGTTGTTTCTGGTATCTGGCTACTTTTTCACAGTCTTGTGCTGGCCCTCAGGGTGTAGGTCCTTTGCCCAGACACATGCTGCGGGAGATACTCTCATAATTAACACTGAATAATAAATAGCAGATCCAGCGCTGGTGATTATACAGTTCCCCAGCCTCCTTGCACATACACCAAATCTGCACGTGTGCGTCTGCATTGTTTTTCCATGCTACATTTCATGCACTGCAGATCTGTTGTCTTATTGGTCCAGAGTCAATTAGTTGTTGCGCCAGAAGTGTGCACCTACTGCACATGTGCCGTCGCGTCTTCATTGGGGAAGCCAGAGATACGTTAATTTGGCTAGCTCCTATTATGAGTTAACCACGTGATCTTGCACAGAGTGGGCTAGTTTGCCATCCTCCTCATTTTGGAGATGCCTGGCATTTTACAGCCTTTAGTTTCATCCTTGGTGGATATTTTCAGCCTTCCAGTTGCACTTCTGAAATGGATGTCAGTGACGTGTCTTCTACTGTGGCCATTTCAGTAGTTGGTGGGTTCTGTGCTCTGCAGGGTTTCTGGTGTGTTCTCCTGTTGGATGGGCTTGTGAGTTGTTGATATTTAAACTATACCGAATATTTTCTCTACAGTGCCTTAGCTTGGGGCGTACTGGGGAACTGGTGTCAACCTACACCAGTAAAGTGGTCGGTATTACTGTTGTTACCTGTTGGCATTTTCAGATGAAATCTCAAGTAGAGGAGATAGGTTAAAGTATTGGTGGATAGTTCATTTGGTACACAAATGTGACAAACAGCCCTATCCCTATTGTTACTCCAACCACAGGAAAACTAGCTGGCGGAGGCTACAGTGCCGACTGACAGCCTCAAACCAAGGGCCCTGAGGGATGCCGTCACTTTTTCCTCTGTCCCTGCACTACTGATGGCCTCAGAGAATCGCCTGCTATGAGGACCAGACCCCGAAGGATGTCGGCAGCACCTAGAGAGTTGTGCTGGGTGGTGCCCAAAACCTCACCAGGCACAAAGAGTGCAAGGGCAGCGTGCAGGGAGGGAGCCGCAGGAGGAGCTGGGAGCAAAGAGAAATAGGCTAAGGACCAAGATAAGCCTTCCTCGGTGGTCGAAGTGGGCGCAGCGGTTAGGCGCGGTCCTCCTCTATTTTTTTTATTTTTTTTAGGTTATACTGTTCCTATACTTTTATTTTTTTAAAGAAACTGCTCCAGAAGGGTGTAGTTTTCAAATAAAAGTGTAGGAAGATGTTGAAAATTGCACTTTAGTGCACTGCACTGAATATTGACTTAAACAGCAGGGGCCAGATTACAGAAACCCTGCACCAGTGCAAGTGCAAAGTTGCACGGTATTAGCACTAGGGCAAAGTTTGCCCTATTTTTAGAAACAGTGGCACACACTAGAAAACTACTGCACCATGACAAGGGCATTTTGGCATATTAAAAGTACCAGGGCAAAAATTGCCCTAGTGCAAAATAGATACATTTTTGAGGCATTTTTGCATCAGGGCAAACTTTGCCCTAGTGCTAATACCGTGCAACTTTGCCCTTGCCTTGGCGCAAAGTTTCTGTAATATGGCCCCTGGTGTGCTTGTTTGGGGGTTTGGATTGCACGTGGGAGGGGGTGTGGCGATGTAGTTTGTGGAGAGCAGGGAACACAGTTCCACTACTTCTTTTCGTACACTTCAAGCACAGGCCTTCCTGGAACACTACAGAATAGAAGGGAGTGACACCAAAATGGGCCCGAGAAAAAGACAGGCCCAAAAACACAGCATCGTCCTGCAATGCAGGTCTAGTTGTGTGGTCCTCTGTTCCACTGCTGAGAGGGGTGCACTTACACAGCAATGCATTGTGTTTCTAGCGTGTGGTTACAGTGGCATGGGTGCACCTTGTGTAAGCAGTTTATTCAGAACTCCCTTGCCATGGGCAGGAGTAGGCTGCAAGCTGCCACCGCAACACTGCCCACGACTCAAGACTCTGGGACATGCATGTCCTGGCAGTGCAGCAATAGTGCCACTGTGTTGCTCTGGTGGCCGGCATTGTCTTGGTGGACTGTGGCCGTGATGCCTGCACATCCTTGTTTTTCCATGATTCTCCAGGAGATGCGCAAGTTGCCCTTAATGTTTATTCATATACAAAATAAAATGGTGTCCAGTCGTGGAATCATTCAATGATTAACACCAAATACACGAAACAAGTAGAATAAAGCAAACTAAATGCAGTGTGTTTTACTCAATGACCTACACAGCTCCTATAATAATTCAATATGTGTTTACATTTGGGGGTGACGTTCCCTATGAGTAAAGTACGAGTACATGGGTTAACTTTGGCTTCTGCACTGAAGTAGATGTGAGACCACAAATTGTCCTTTCATTCACAAATATTTTGATTCATCTCCTGAAAATATGTCTCAGTACACGAGCGAGCCATATTTCACCATGAGTGCAAAAGCTGCACACATATATACATTTAAATGGCATAAAGTACAATAACACAATATATATATATCCTTGTACAGAATGGTTAATTTTATAGCAATAGCCCAAGGATCTGCAACTGGTGGCTCTCATGATGTTGGGGCCTACAACGCCTGGGTCCCCTCTCCATTGACTATGCTGTCTAGGGCTGATGGGAATTGTAGTCCAACACATCTGGAGACCGAAATGTTGCAGTGCTCTGCTCATAGCCTTTCTATAATTCTATGAGCATAATTTTCTAACATTTTCGCCACCATATATGTAATCTCTTCTATATCTCTTTCAAATGGACACCGTGGAGTGATAAAAGATCAAAAGTTGTTTAAGGTCAGGGGTCATGCACATGACTTCAGTAAGGGATTATTTGGCAAATAAAAGTGAATCAATTCAATGCATTGAAAAATCACAGGCAATATACTTTGGTCCTTAGACTAGGGAGCCACTGGAGTGCATAATTCAGTCCTTTCTGGGAGTGGGGAAATAATGGTGCAAAGTGGAGACCCAGCCTTCTATGTTCATGGGTGTGACCCTCCTCGGGACTTTCCCAGACCTGCCCCTGGGGAACATCCCTTGGGGTTAGGTTGTGGAGTGGGAGGGGCTGGTAATATCTGTAAAGTGGTGTTTACACAAATGTATGATTAGTGTCTGTGGCACCTTCTGAACTCCCCTACCACTTCCTTCCAGTTGATGCAATTTTGTGGTTCAGCACTGTAAGAAATGCGTGACTGGGGAAAGACTGGTGCTCACCCAAACACCTAAAATGGCTTCTTAGATGCAGTTACAGAATGGAGGCTCAGGATACTATCACATTCATGGCGATGAAATGTTGGCACAGAGGTGAGGAAGTTGAAGAGAAGCAGTGGGCCCTATGGTCATTGTTGGCAGCCTGCTCCGGGTCACCGGGCAGGCCCCACACACACGTCGGGAGCATCCGATGGGGTTCCGTTGTGCGGCGATCACGCCGCGGATCATGCAGTGGGGATCACCCCACTGATCTCCAGGTCACTGGAGCCCACACTGGGCTGGGGACACCCAGCACACGACGGCCCGGCTCTGGGGGCACCCAGGCCGGGGCCATCCCCAGCAGCCATGCTCACATGGCCCGCATGAAGTGGAGGTCGGCTTTGCCCAGCAGGGGCGCCGGCCTCGTGGTGGGCCCGGTCCCTGGGCCTACACCACGCGGTGTTGTGCCAGGCAGGCACACAAAGGACGACACCGGAGCCAGATTGCAGTGTGACTAACGAGCCAGAAGCAGCTCGTAACTTTTATTAGGTTGGTCACGTGGCCACTGCCACGTGACCCATTACACCAACATGGGAGCTACCATGCTCCCAGGAGGGGTGCCATGCAACAGTCACCCTAGGTTGAGACCCCACACGAGAAAAAAGCAGAAAAAGCTGCTCCTGAGCCAACAGATTAGCGCACGTGTACTGTTGTGTTAGCCGCAGTGCAGTGCATTGACCAGTTCACCACAGCCACCATAGGACCGGCAATCTGTGCAGTGCACATAAGGCTGTTATTGACCAGCAAAAAGTGCCTTGTTGCATAGTGTTTTGGTTAATCCCTTGCACAACTCATTTTACTGAGAGCAGTTAATTCCTGTGTGAATGCTCAGAGAACCGGCCACTTTTGTTAAACTCTTTTCCCAAAAAGTCACTTGGCTTCTTGAACAGCGGACATTTTGCAAGCCAAGGGGGCCTGCAATTACTGCTCCGCGACCGGCACAGCTGGTCCACCTTCAAGGCAGCGATTTGCCCGTGGCATGCCTACCCTAATGTGCACGCAGCTGAAGTGTCAGTGAGTAATTGTTTACTGTGTCATTTTAGGAAAGCATGAACACGCTCGATTCTAGAAATCGGCAAACTTAGAGGAACTGGCAATGAAAAGAGCTGGTCTCATAGTGCAAGAATGAAAATCTGAGCAGTTACGTAATCGTTTGCCCATTACTTGGTTTACATTTCATAGCTGAAAGTGATGCGGCTAATTGGCTCACACGCTGAAACTAAACACTGCAGAAGGGGGTTTGTGCTCGAAAGGAATGCGTTGATTTCTTCCGTCACTAGGGTGTGGTTTCATTTTTTGTCCCATCTCTGTTTCTATAATCTGTGATAGTCAATTCATGGTTCAGGTATAAAATGCATCATTTGATGTCCAACACTTTCAAATAACTATCAACTTTAAATGAACCCTCCAACATACAACCATCACCTGCCTGAACTTTATTTTTCTTAATCTATCACTTGCTTCTACCATTTCCAAGACAAACCTGTAACCGCTGAGCTATACCCCGGGCCCACTTTGCGTAATGCATCGCGATCATACCACTATATATTGCTGAATATGGGGGAGGCCTCATCACATTCTAAAGAAAATCATCCCCAGGCTCGGCTTTGATTTAAAAAAAAAAATAAAAAAAAAATAAAAAAAAAAAAAATATATATATATATATATATATATATATATATATATATATATATATATATATATAGCCTCTTGTGCTAAAATCTAATGAGCATAGTGTGAAGAGGCAAAGCAAAGGTTAAAAGGAACAAAAAAAGAAAAAACTGTTTAAAACTCAATTCAACCAGAGGAGAAGAAAGGAGAGTTGCCTAATTTTAAACTCATAAGAAGTGTTAAAATGGGAAGGTCCATGGTAGAAAGGAGGAGGAATGGTCCGGAGAGTAAAGGGGTGTGAGGAGGGTGTCCCTGTAATGATAGAAAGTGGAACTACGCGGTGAGGGACATGAATATGTGCATTGGCGGGACACAGGGATGGAGAATTGTCAAGTAAAACAGAGGGAGGCGAGAAGTAATGCATGCATTTGGATCCTTCCTATTGGTGAATGGATCTCAAAGAACAGTGAAATGTTGAGACTGCCATGGATGACTTAAAGTTCGTATACAATGGGTATGGTGGAAACACAGGTGTTCAAATACTATAACCTTACGGCACGCAGAGGGATGGGAGAGTTGCGGGAAGGAATTCATTTCATGGACTGAATTATCCTTAACTACATGAAGAACCATCGCAAATGTGAAGATACCACCAGTCAAGTTTATGAGGAAATATCAAATATTTCTATAATTCTTTGTTGTCTGAACCAGTTCAGTTTACAAAACCAGTTAAAAATAACAGCAAACTGCAAAAGACAATAGTGGAATAAATCCTACCGGAGGAGAGAAACCAATAAAATGCATTTGTTATTCCTGGCTGCTCAGTAGGACGGCACCTCCTTGTGATGTGTTGCTGTTGCTTGCATGCACACCTCTGCGCTACTCGTACTGCCAAAACGTGTATATTGTAATGTGGCGTTTTATAAAACCACAATTAAATAAAAATAAATGGTGCATTTACTCTCTTCCCATTTATCTGCATGGCGAGTTGGTCTTGTGTGGAATCCCTATTTCAATGTAGGAAGATTGGTGGTAAGGCTTGAGAAGGTCCGTCTTTGGTGGAGGCTCCATCACACAATAACTACGTAAGTCAACCTCTTACTTGACGTCGCTCGATGTAGTGGTCAGCACAAGGGGAAATGGCAAAGGTTTCACTGGAACGTGTTGCTTCCCACGACTCTTGGGTTCGCGTCACATGCGCCACTAGCCCCTCCCTTCCTTGACATACCCTAGGATACGCAGTGTTCAGAATAGTTTGCTCTTCCTTTTTTACCTCTGATCTTTTAGCAACAGGTCTAAGCAAGTTGTGTGGGTTAGGTAATAGTTTTTTGACCATTGGGCTTACTCTTTATAGTCCTACAGGCTACGGTATGAACCGCTATAGCCTGTATTTTATCGTGCTACACTGCACATTATGGACAGATTTACACTGCATATAGTTATATTTCATACTTTGTCAGAAAGTTTGTTTTCCCGAAACCCAAGAAGAGATTAGTTTAACCTGTAAAAATATTGCATTCTATTTCTGGCAAGAAACCTTTGACTGCTCAGCTGCTGCGGACTTCTAATTTGCAATCTTCAGACAGCGAGGCCGAAGGACGCTGTTTACCTGTAGTAGCGTGCTGGGTTATGAAACCTACTTCTTCTTCAAAGCATGTCCAGCCAATAGGCAATACCCCATCGGATCCCATCGCTCAGAGCTGCTAATTAGTGCTAATCCCCATTACAGTGTGGCTTGTCATGGCGTATTCATTAATTGTGCGCTTGATGGAATGCCGGCACCACCGCATGCCACGTTTCCACTCCTGTATTAGCGGTTCCAATTTTACCAAAACATTAGTTTGCACGCGAATCATAGCACGCTTCCAAAACCCTGTCCTGAAGAAATATAATGGTAGATTTTGCTGACATGGAGGCATTTTTATTTCTTGTCAAATAATTTGGATATTTTCATAGTCATAATAACCTGTTAATTCCAACGATGAATTACTGACAGGAATGAGTTGGCCATCTTACCTTGTTCTTTTCCCAATACGAATTTGGTATAGTCCATTAATCAGGATAAAAAGGAAAAAGTGGTATGGCCTCCTGCACTGGACCTAAGTGCTCTGCATTGTCTCTACCTCTGGTCAAGAAAAGAGTGCCGAGCCTGGTTGAGGTGAATGTGCGCTCATCACTATATCTTGCCAATCCTGACCCAATCACTATCTTCTGAACATTGTGTAAGAGAAGCCCTTCATAGCCATCCTGTTTAGAAGAATATTCCAACAACTTAATACTGTGGTTAATAAGACTTGCTGCTGCTCACGTGAAGGTGTCTATCAATTGTCCCAGAGGTGTTTCACTCATAAGCTTCTTCAGGACACACCTGATACATGTTTATGAATTCAATTGTCATCTGAAATAGCCACACATGCATACTGGGCGATGCTGTATATATTTTGTCACTTTTTGTGTGATTTAACGTGCTGAGTGCTGCATGTGCTGGCGGCATGTGAGAATGGAGCATTTTACATGTTGTCCTGCAAAATCAAAGGCCCACAAGTTTTTTATAAGTAAGTTCCATTCGTTTGGGTGTTAATTCCCTCCCCCTTTTGCAAGCCTGTACTGTTTAAGTTTCAGGCTCTGTTAATCAGAGCCAGCAGGATGATAATTGCCTTAGAAAAAGACAGAGATGTCTTCCTATGCTTTTTTCATATGTACTGACTCTTTTAAGAATTCGGTATAATTTGGCTTCAACCATCCCTCCCCAGCTCCTCCCACCGTGTTCTCTGTTACTCAGGTTGAATCCTTGTTGCCGATGCAGCCCACATCATACATTTGAAGTTCCACTTGAGAGCTATAAACCATGCGCTCCTTAACTCCCTCTAAAATGTATTCAATCATTTCCTAAATGTATTGTACATTGACAGCCATACACATGTTTACATGATTTATTGTCCAAACAAAAAAGCTGACACGTGTTTCAACCTAAACAAGGTCTTCAACAGGGCTGACAATGTCATACATCACAATTGTGTTATGATTCACCATACTGTTTTAGGCATAAAGCACCAAATCATGTGTGTTACACATACAAATCAGAGATATTCGGTCAGCATATGCAGAATAAAAGCATAATATAATTGTATTTGACAGCAAACCAGAACAGTAATCCCAATTAAATCCTGGATAAAGCCCCACTGGACACACCAGTTCTCATTGGACAGCAAATTTCACCTTTGGGTATATTGACAATAGTTGGTCACATATGTTCACATAAAGTGTGTTCAAATAATTGTCAATCAACATCAATATATGAATTTCAGCAATACGTTTTTGGCATCACAAGAGAAAAGAAGGGGAGAAAAGCCAGAGAAGGGGTTAGAAAGGGACACGGAAAGAGGAAACCCACCAATTAGTAAAACATCAAAAGTTCATATATTATGATCACATCTTCCTCTAAAGCCTATTAGTTGTTGGTGTACTTGTGCCAAACCAGTCCAACACCTTCCTTGTCATTAACAGATCTCACCTCATTGTGAGTCATTGGCTCTAAAAGCCTTCCCTCAAAAATGATGATGACCCGGAGAACCTTATATCCCTTCCTTAATCCTAATCCATAGGGCTCAAGGCCATCACTGTCCGAATCGTTTGCAAGCATGTGCTCCAGGTGTGCCAGCTAGTTAATAAATGTGACTCTTAGCCCAGACTCATGCCAAAAAGTGGCCAACCCTCATAGATTTCACCATCATATTCACCAAATTGGTAGAATCATGGTCTAGGATCTTTGGACCCACACGGTTTTCCATCAACGCTCCTCTGTTCTGCACTTTCAACTCCCACCCCCCTTCCATGCACTTCCCCCTTTTCCATGCACTTGCGGTTTCTTAATGTCACTGGGCCTAGTAAGATCGCTGTTGTCTTTTTTTTGTTCTCCCTTGTTCCCCTCCCTTTTGCCTGGTCGTGCTCTGAAACACTTGTGTACAAGCGCCATATAAATAAAATATCATTTCATTTAATCAATGGTTCAGATCTCGCGTTGCATTTAAGTAGTTTTAAAGGGACACATTGTCTGTCACTAGGGACAGTTACGAAAATGTTAAGTGTTCTACATTTGTTATTGCAAAACAGAAACATTTTTTTTTATGTGTGTCTAACATACATGCCAAAGTCAGTTCATCCCTATGTCAGAAAATTGTATGAATCCTGAATGGGCTAGGGTATTTCCCCAAGATCCTCTTCTCAATTAGTTCCCTTATCTATTGAAAATGATGCCATAAGTGACTTGTAAATCGCCCTTGCTCAATATCAATTGTGAGCCATTCACAAAAATGACTCCTGAATCGCTCCTCTATTGTACCTGCTAATGTCCTTTCATCCTTCTGTCAGAGAATTGTTATGAACCCTGAAGTCGTTCTTCACGCTCTTCCTTTCCAATTATAGTCCCATATCTGCTGAGAAAACTCCCAAATGTAACTACAAGCTTACGCTTGCACAGCATCACTTGAAAAAAACGTTTCTAAAGTGTATACTCACATAAACCGTGTATCTGTAAATACAAAGAGCCCCGTTGGGAGAGCAGTCTATTCCTGCGGCGTGCTTGCAACAGCCGCCATTTTGGAAAAATGCCGTTTATGGGCACGTGATGTTGCACGTTGCAGGTGTGACATCACGTGTATTACCATATCAGAACAACGTCACGGTCAGAGACGACGTTGTGTTACATGCCACCTACTGTCATGTAAATCCACTTACCCATGATTAAAGTTCAGTGCTCTTCTAAGTTTCCACACCTGCTCGCCAAACATTAATTTGAAAACCCTGAATATTCAATCCAAACCTTCTCTCCCACTAGTACATGAATCACTACAGGACAATGGGCCTCATTACGACCTTGGCGGAGGACCATGGCGCTATTAGCACCATGGTCCATGCCGCTAAATTCCCAACTCCGCCATGGTGGATGGCGGACTTACCGCCCCATTCCGACCTTGGCGGGGCGGTAAGTCCCCAATCCCCATTTACCCTTCCCCATTCCCATTTTTGCCCCATAGGGCATAATGGGAGTGGGGAAGGCGTTATTTACGCCACCGTAAATTACGGTGGCGTAATTAACTCCATGGTCCCTTAGCGCCATGGATTTTAACACCTGCTAAAAGCAGGTGTTAAATCCGCCATGGCGCTAAGGGACCTCGTACTCAGGCGGTAAGGGTCGGCGCTGTTTACGCTGCCGTAAACCCCTTACCGCCTGGGTCGTAATGAGGCCCAATGGATTATAATGCCCATCTAACATTTCAAACTATTAGGGTCAAAGTGCAATAAGTCTCCCGCATATCACCCTCTCATATTCGGTACGGAGTTGTATTGCTGCACAGATAAAGCACATTCTTAATATTTCCCTTGCCATGCTCGTTAATTGAGTCCCCTAATAATACATTGGTCCTTTGTGATAATTTTAGAGATTAACTGTAGTTCCTTTCCCTTAACAAGTTACCAGCAGATGCGTTGTCAAGACAATGCCATATATTTACGGCCGCAAAGGCCACGCCAACTTTAAGTTTGTGTGCACTTGGTGAGTGTTTTTTATGCCACCATGACTGTATTTAATGATTGTGACACCCCAAGATAGAACACCCCTCCCTCAGAGGTTATGTGTGATTCACTGACATTGTTGGGTGAGAGGGGCGAAAAGTACATATATTTGGTAGTCTCTTAGGAGCTTAAACTAGGCTTGGGTAGACAACCTGCCACCATCCAGAGGCTTGGTCCTACAACTCCCATGCTCCCTCACCACTGATTATGGTGGCTGGGGCTGATGGGAGTTATAAGCCAACACATCTGGACTGTGACTGGTTGCTTAACCCTAGGAAGGTACTCTGTCTGTCTCTTAGTGGGAAGTAATCGATTCCAACAAGAGGCTGTTTCCATCTGTACTTCAACAATCATTTTCTGCATTCGGCCTATTTGTGTGGTGTAGCCTTATTCTGTGTTTTGGCCTAAGTGTGTAAGGTAGCGATATATTGCATAAGGTGTTTTCTAAAATGAATCACTCATTGTCTGTCCACGTCTTTTAGGGCCTGCTCTCCCTATGAATCTAGGTGAAACGTAGCACTGCTCTTTGTAAAAAGACGGAACCCAGGATGTAAAAAATGGTTGATTGTACAGCTAAGCCATTTCTGCCCTCGCACACTGCACCTTCATAATTTAGCAGAGGGCACAGCCTCATTACACATACCCTGCACTCACATATTATACAAACACTATTGAACAACCCATTTGCTATAAGAATAAAGTGACCTTTAATGACAACAATTTGACTGTAGCTTCCCACATAATTATGTCCTTACCCGGCTTAGATCATAGTTTACCTCCACAGCACCCAAGCACACGCCAGTCAGACATGCGTGACAAACAGGGTCTTGCCCACCCTCACATAACTTTAATGGCTGAAATGCACACACGCTCAATATCATCTCCCATTTATCAAAAATCTTGAATTCCGGTGCCTCCGAAGGCATTCAACCAACAGCATGCTGGGTCCATTATTATGGTAAAAGGCGCTAGACAAATGACAAAATAAATGGTAATAGTGACTTGATTCATATGGTGCTTCATGCCGGATTCCTCCAGCTTCTAAGCACTGCAATAATGATTGTCACTATTACTCACTCTCTGGTACTCAGTTATGATATGATATGACATTTATAACGTGCCTATACACAAGTGCTTCAAGGCGCGACGAGGCAAGGGAGGGGGAACAGAGGGAAGACAAAGACAACGATCTTACTAGGACATGTGACATTGAGATCGTGCAAGTGCAGGGGGGGAAAGTAAAAGTGCGGGGGAGGGAAGGGGAGAAGGGGCAGTGCAATACATAGGATCAACAGTAGAATAAATAAAATAAATAAGAATAATAGGTAAAAGGTGTGGCCAGCTTGTGGCAAGTGCAGGGGAAAGTGTAGACATCAAGTGTCAAGAGCTGGTAGGGGACTGTAGGGATACAGCAACAGCCCCCCAAGTGCAGGTGTTGCCCGGGAGGCAGTGCAGGTACGCAACTGGTGGGGGAGGGGACCTGGGCCTGAGATCAGAGTGTAGCCAGGTGACCAGTGCAGTTTCAGTCAGGAGTTCAACGGTGGAGAGGAGGAGAGAAAGCAGAAGCAAAGAGGTACGTCTTGAGGTGCTTCCGGAACCAGAGATGGTTCTCCTCAAGTTTCAGGGAGGCTGTTCCAGAGGGAGGCCCCAGACGAAGATGGAGATCTACCACCAACTCGTCGCTTGGAGAAGCGACTGACCCTGAGGGAGTTGGAGGCGGATGAGCTTGAGAAGGAAGATATTTAGGAAGAAAGAGTTGAAGGAATTGAGGCCACAGGTCCCAGAAGGCCTTGTGGACAATGCAGAGGGTTTTGAGCATAATCTTCACAGCCACTGTGAGCCAATGCAGAGATTACAGTCCTGGAGCGATACGATCCCTGGGCTTGAGGCCCAGGAAATTCTCACAGTCCTGTTCTGGATGAGTTGCAGAAAGAGGAGAGTAGAAGTAGGCAGATTTAGAAAGAGGCTGTTGCAGTAGTCCAGCCTAGAGAGAACCAGAGCTCTGGAGACAGTGACCTTCTGGGGGATGGAGAGGAAAGGATATCTCTGAGGTGGTGCAGCTGGTAGTGTGACTTCTTAGAGACGTCGGAGATGTGAGGAGAGAAGGAGAGTGTGGAATCGAAGTTGACCCCGTGGTTTTTAGCCTCACAGGTGGGAGCAGGAAGAGGGCCAAGAGAGACTGGCCAGAGAGCGACAGGAAAGGAGGGAGCAGGTGTGCTGATGAAGAAAATCTCAGTCTTACTGGCATTAAGGCAGAGATCATTGGCGGCACACCACTCCTGGATAGCAGACAGACAGACAGTCAGAGATGAGAGAAGGAGAAGAGGTGGCGGAACGGAGCCTGCAAATGAGCAGAGTGTCATCGGCATAGCACTGAAAGCTGAAGAAGAGAGCGGCAATGAGGTGGGCAAGAAGGGCCAGGTATTGCTTGAACATCCAGGGAGAGAGGGCAGACTCCTGGGGAACACCAGAGGTAGAGATAAAGATAGCAGAGAGGAAGAACCCAAGTTGGACCTGGGAGGGTTGATCGGAGAGGAAAGAGGTCAGCCAAGCCAGGGCTTGATCGGTGATACCCAGGTTATCACGCAGATGGTTGAACAGGATGGCATGGCTGACTGTGTTAAAGACAGAAGAGAGATGAAGTTAGATGATGACACATGGGGTATTGGAATCAAGGTTGGAGAGCAGGTCTTCACGGATGTTCAGGAGAGCAGTTTCCGTGCTTCTGGCAGCTATGAAGCCAGACTGATGGTCATGGAGACAACCAACCAATTCAGTGTGAAGATTGGAAATATGGCCAGCTTTTCCAGGAGATTGCCCAGGAAAGGGGTGATGGAAATAGGGCAGTAGTTAGCCGGACAGGAGGGGTCGACTGAGGGTTTCTTAAGAATAGGGTGCACAAGGGAGTGTTTCAGGGGGGAAGGGAAGACTCCATTGGCGAAGGGGTGGTTGCAGAAGTCAGCCAGAGCAGGAGCCAGGGTCTCAAGGTGGTCCTTGATGGTTTTAGAGGAACAGAGGAGACCTGTTTTGACAAGACTTTCATAGTTCAGAGTTGTCTAGAAACCTTGTCTGGGGAGAACAGGGGAAAGTCAGAGAAGGAGGGAGGAGAGGTGGCCACAGAAGGGCCAGAGGAAGAGTGGGGAGTAGAGGGAGGAGGAGGAGAGAGAGGAAGAGAGAGAGAGCAGGATGTCAGTTGATCACCTGAGTGGGAGGGAGGAGTATGAAAAGCTTACTCAGCCTAACCAGGCTATTTAACCTATGACCCACAGCATAATCCTATTCCCAAGGTGAGAATGATGCATATATACTTGAGCTGTATGTTCACCCATATCAACTATTCACATCGAGGGAGAATATTTTCAAACTTTATCAATACGATAACTTTTTAAATGAAATATTAAGAGTTTACAGATGAGTTGTGCATTATTTAAATCTTCTTTTCTTAATCAATTGTTAGCAATAGTTATTGCCTTTTGATGTGGCATGCTTCTATCATTTTAAAATAATTCCTTAATTTACCGAGCAAGTCCATATGGTTAAGCACTCAAAACAGCATTTACTCTGCTAAACATTAAAATCTATTCTAACTTCACTTGGTTCACGCACTGCCAATTCCTTTCAAAATGTCGAGAGGTTTGGCCCGTTTTTTTTCCTTTTCACAACACACTTACTTACAAACCTATATAAGGACATTCACTTAGATTATATTTCCAAATTCTACATTATAAACCTAAGTGTACTTAATGTTTTCTACTGCTCATGCTTTTACAGAGCGATTCAGTGCTCATTTAGACAAATATGACTAATGAGAAAACCACATTGACAAAACCCCAAGTCTTTTGAATTGCCAGGAAGGGCAGCCATATGCTGGCAAAGTAATCCAACTCTGAATGTGGACTTTGGCGCAGACCAGCACAGTCTCGTCTCAATCCTTGCACCTGTTTGCCTCTCCTGTAATGATGCTATGACTGACAAACTGAAACGAGCTATTAGCAGCTTCACAGTGGGGGCCTTTGCGTAGACAGTGATATCACCTCTCTAGCTGTACCCCCATTTGCTAAATGGAGCAATCCTCGAGACGCATACAATGTGATTTGCACTTTGCATGTAAGACAAGCATTTTACATATTAAATGTTGTGTTTCAATGCAGTAGATATGCATAAATTAGTTTGATTAATTCACTGGCTAGTTTTGGGGGGCCCACACCAGCAAAAAACCCCCCAGAACATTCCAAAGACTACTTCCACGTAGTCTGGAGACGGTTTTACGATAATGATGTTATTTAGATATCGCTTTCTCCAAAGCGCTTTACATAGAACGCATTTACATACTATATCACCCAACCGAAGTTGGCACTCATTTATAGACCTCAGAAGGATGAAAGGCTGAGTTGGCGTTGCTGGGATTCAAATCTATAACCTGCACACTACACGGAGATCACAGAAGTGAGCACTCAATCCGCTGAGCTATGTTTCCATCAACAGGTTGCATCCTCGATCAGTTAAGGTCTTATAAAATGTCTAATTACACGGCCCGGTGTAGCGGCTGTGTAGTTATGGTTAAGTTGCTAAACTCATAGGAAGAGCACTTTTTCAGCAGCTTATAACTTTGCTCCCCCTGGACGAATCCTCACCAAACTTTGCAAAAAAAGTATATGGGTGGCTCTGAATTTTTTCATCAAGGTGGGCGAGGTTCCGTGTGGGTGGGGAAAAGTCATAGAGGGGGTACCAAAAAATGTTTTTTTCCCATAGGATAAAGGGGGAAAAACTTTGCGCACGGCTACAGGTCGAATGGCTGGACGAATTTTCACCAAATTTGTGCCAGGAGCGGGGGCATAAGCGAGAAAGAATGCTTTTGTGTGTTTGGTGGAAATCGGAATGGTAAATTTGTTACAAAACACTGAAATGTATGTCCCAAAAAATATGTGATATCTGGGTCCGCTCCCACAGACCCATTTCCCTGTTCGCTCCGCAGACAGAAGTGTCATTGGATCGCGGTACGGTGTGGTGTCAGAGAAGTTTGGACGCGGCCGGTGGTTGGCTGGAGGGAAGCGTGCTGTGCATCAACATTTTTTAGGAAAGCCGCCATTGTGTATCGGAGGACAGTGTGGCGGCGGCAGGATCGACAGGGTCTGCAAAATGTACTGTACGCAATGTGTCAGTGGCCATAAAGGAAGGAATGGCTAGGGGAGTGTGAAGTGGTTAATGTGAAATATGTTGGCTAGTATTTTCAGTGGTGATTGGAGGCAGCTGTAGTGACAGTCCCTTAGTTTCTGCTGCAACCTGTTTGCGGGGAACTGTTTTCGTGGTGGGTGGTGGCAGCTCATTTGCAGATGAGGAGTGAATTGCACATGAGATAGGTTGGGTGGGAGTGTGGGTGGCAGTGCGCTGTGGATGGAAAGTGGTAGTTGGGCTCAATGAGGCATGCATGGGTGAATTAAGGTGCAGTGGGTTTGTGGAATAATTAAACTATTGGGTGCATGGGCGAAGGCCGTAGCCCATAGGCTGTAGGGCATGCACTGAGGAGCGTAGGGCTGCAACATACACACTGCAGGAAGGCATGTTTAAGTCTGCATCTGGTACAGGGTGGTGCTTGAAAGTGTGGTGTGCCGATTGGTTACAGTAGCGTTAGTGCTGCAAACTGATTGTGGGTAGGTTGGAAGTGACACAGTAATTTGTGAATGGCTATGGGTAGAGGTGGTGGAGGATGTGGTATGTTTGTGCATTCTGGTAAGTGCAACCTATGTTCGTGATTGCGTGTTTTATAGTGTGGGGGAGTTGGGGTGAAGTGCTACATGTGGTATGTTTGTGCAAAATGGTAGCTGCCCATGTGGCCATCATGTTAACTGTTGGCATTTTCTGCTCTGTAGCACCATGGCGGTGTACAGGCTGGGTAGGAGGGTTGGAGGCAGTGGTGTCTGTGTGCATTGTCACAGAAGCTGACATGGAGACATGCATGGTGGCATTACGTTGCCGTGAGTGTTTTCAAGGCCTACACCATTGAATGCATTGCCGAATGCCGTAGGACATGCATTCAAGAGCCTAGGCCTTGAGGACACACACACACCAGTAATGCATTTTTCAATGTGCAGGAGTAAGAGGGTGGTGGCATGTGAGGAATGGGTGTGGAGCCCATTTCAGCTGTTATAGGCCCCTGTTGCAAGTAGATTGTGAGTAAGTTGGGAGTGGGACAATACTTTGTGAATGGTAGTGGGTACGCCCATTGTATGTGATTGAAAGTGCACAAGGATACATGACAGAGTGTTTTGTTTGTACATTATGGTAACTATTGCAATGTGTTACTGCATACCTCCATGGCAGTGCTCTGTGGTTGGAGTTGCTGCAAGAAAAGTCTCACTGTGTGGGTACTGGGTGCAATGCTTGTGCCAGTGGTGCATATGTGCATAGTGGTAGTTGGCGATATGCTGATATGTATTGTTAAATTACGGTGGGGGAATGTCTGCAAGGAGCAGCCCCACTGGAACAATGCAGGTTTGTCAGTGTATGCGGCACAGGGTGGTGATCTTTGGGAAATGCGTGAGGAGCACATTGGCGACGTGCTACAGCAGGACAAGTGACTTGCAAAGCGTGAATTGTGCATACTATGGTTGAGGTGATAGTTGGAACATGCCACAGCATTTGGTGTACGGCAGTAGATGGTGCAGTGAGAAGTTGAGTAGTATGGCCACAGGGTGCAGTGCATACGTAATGTGACTATGGAAGTGGGTATGGTTGAAGGGCAGCTTATATGTGGTTGGTTACTCTGCTGTGTGCACATTTATCCAAGTATGCTCAATGTTGTGAAGGTGGTGTGCATAGGTTGGCAGTGACACAATAGCGTGTGATCGGTAGTGCGTAGGGGTGGTGCAGGCTGCACTATGGTTGTGGCTTCTGCTAAGTGTGACACGTATCTGTGCATGGGTGTTTTATGGTTTGAGGGAGATGGGTAGAACTGGCGCTACGTATGTAACATTTGTGCATAATGTTGGGTACCCACATGGTCGGTTGCTTGGATGTGCAATGTTGCGCTGGGTGTGGAAAGGGTTGCAATGTTGTCTGCATACCTAAAGGTGTGCAGGGGATGTGTTAGAATGTTGGTGGAGGCTGCAATACTACCTTCTTTAGCAGACATTTCTGGTGGAGGGACTTTACAAACAAACGGAACGTGTACTGAGAGTGTTGAATGGTAAAAAAGAAGTGGTGTACAGAAATGACAGTATGCAATGCAGAGGTTTTGTATGCGATTGGTGCCTGCGTATTTTGAAATGTGACAGCACCCAATTTGGGGAGTGCTGCAAAACGTGACTGTGCAAAGGGAAGAAGTATTGGCACAGCTTTATTGTGCCGTGGCTCCTCAAGGTAGATGAGAAAGCGCACATGCCCATCCTCCCATTATGAGCAGGGTGGAAATGGAAATGGTATTGTGGGAAATAGACAATTAGGAGTTCAGGGTGTGGTTTATAGGAAGGGGCATTACTATTTTGTCACAATACTGTGTCGTGAGGGTGGTCGACATGGAGAGACGCACCGTGCTTATCGTCAGTGATATCTTTGTGGGCCATCTGCAGAGGTGTTGCGTTTAAAGTGGCGTTGCTGGTAATTTCGGGTTGGAAGGAGTGGATGCTTTCTGGGTCTGTCAGGGTGACTGCAGTTTCTGCGGGATGGTTCGCCTTTGCAGATATGCAGCGTCCGTCACAAACGTGGACTGTGTCGTGGTGCACTATGGAAGTGCACATTTGGGTTACATGTCGTGTGGACAATTAAACCGCCTACTGATGAGGTTGCTGACCGCAGTGATGCATATTTTCCCTACTGCCAAGGTGGTTTTCTCATGCATCACACCAGAGCAGTGTGGGTCCTAGGGATGTAACTGTATAACGGTATACCGTTAAAGATACCGTGAACCACTTAATTGAACAATAATAACCGTCACATTGTTTATACCGGTATACCGTTTATACCGTTAAGTGTGCTTTTCAATCTGATTTGGAAAGGCTGCAGTAAGCAAGTGCTGCACAGTCTTGGTCTTGCACTGTTGGATGTGCCGTCTGCCAAGTAGTTTCAGTTGGAGCAGTTTTTAATGCCATTCCATAAACCACACATGCCTGACATAAAATCAATATGTTAGCAATAGGAAGAATAGAGTGCCAAGAAGGAAAGGGTTTACTTTGGGATGGCGGCTTTGGGATTTATATATTTATAATGGATATTGTTTGCTAAACACATGACAATGGGGGATTTCCCTGGTTCCATCATTGAATTTACATATAATAAGTCACACTGCGAAATTCACTCAGCTCTGTGGGTATTCCCTGCTGCCATACCAAAGGGTAACATGTCCGTGATTACTGAACACCTTTTGGCCCGCAAGTAAACTAAAGGCTGTAACATAAAGAGAGAGTGTGTGTGCGTGTGTATGTGTATGCGCACAAGCGTATACTACCATCAACCTCCATTGATCTGCGGCATGCAGGTTATCAAGATGGCAACATGTTCATCTTCACCAGTAGCCAATGGAGGAGCTAAAAGCCTAAATGACCACTTAAGAAAAGCTATTCAGTTTGCTTTGCCAGTCGCAGCAGGGCTCTCCCCACAATCCCCTCCTCCTCTTCACACGTGTGTTTGGTGGAAGCAAGGGGTGGCATTTCAGTGGAAAGTATGTTGAAAAGCCCAATTCTGACCCTGGGTGCCTGGTTTTGTTTGTGATGATAAATCTGACAATTTATGACCTTTTAAAAAATATTTGTTAAGATTAGTTAACTCCACCTGCTATACCGCGATAACCATGATATACCGTCATTTGGCAAGAAGGTTATCGTACCGTCATAAAACTAATACCGTGACACCCCTAGTGGGTCCATGACGGTGTAATTTGCCCCCAGCCAGCGGTCGGAAGGTGTTATAAACAGATTTATGCGTCGGTTTATGCAGAATGCTGGCATGTTCTCCACCCACTATGAGATCATGAGGTCGCAAAATGTGCAGTGGTTCCGTAGAAATGGCATTTATTTGAGCACCATTGGCAATGCCATTTTCTTTCACAATGTGCAAGAAGCATTGACCAGAATGTTGTAAATATGTGAGGACCTGCAAACAGAAATGCATACAAAGAGAAAATACAGAAAAAATCTGCTTGCACGCACATAAAAAAAATACTGTCACACATATATGCTGGAAAACTAAATCCTCTGCCTAGTTTCATATTGTTTAAACCCCCCCCCCCCACCTTCACTATCAAGAAAAGGTAGTGGATTGCACAGTACTTTCAGGATGGCACGTGCCACATGCTGGGTGGCCATGTGGATGTATGCGGATGGAGAAATCGTGCATGCTTTCATTGAACTTTGCAGTGGACGTGCTTTGGAATGGCACATTTGTACTGTGAATGTGTAACGGTACATGTCAAGTGTTGCACAGCAGTGACAGTGTTCGATGATGGTGCATTTACTGCGATTGGTGGATGCATGTGTGCCTGTTTACCAGTAACCTAATGAGGTACAGCTGCAGAGTAGATAGTGCAAAGGGAAGGAGGACTATACCAGTTTTATAGGGGTGTGGCCCACGCGCTACTTTGGGAGGTGCACGTGGCAAAATCTACCATTTACACCACCTTGCATAATTACCATGGCAGTGTGGTGATTAGCCAATCAAGTAGAGTGGGTGTGGTTAACAGGAAGGGGAGGTGAAACGGTTGCACATTATACTCTGCATACTGAGGGTGGCTGACATGGCGAAACTTATTGTTTTGCCTGTAGGAGCTCCCTCTGTAATAGATGTGCACAACTGTGCTCTGCAAAGAAACTTTGATGGCAATTTTGGTTTGGAAGGAGTGAACACATTGTGGAACGCTGTGTATGAGTGCCATTTCGTCGATATGCATGCACTTTGCAAAGACCTCGCCACGTTTCCAGTAGTAGATGTTATTGTAATTTCTTACGGCCGCATGCATATGGGTTACCTGCCTTGCTTACATTTGCCCCATAGACTGAGGTGGTTGCTGGGTGTCATGAGGACGTTTTTTCCCCACCGCCAAGGTGCTTCTCATCTACAATACCACAAAGAGCATGGCCTACTGCTCATGGATGTTGTGCCGAGCCAGACGAAGGAAGGGGTCACATCAACAGAAGCATGTACACTTTTTTGTCCGCTCGTGGAATGTTCTTCTGCAACAGTGACCTTATTACTTGTGGACATGCAGAGTGTTTCCAAGAAAATGCCATTTTGTTCTCCTCCATTGGCAAAGCAGTTTTGTTTGCTCGTCTACAGGATGCGGTGAAGAGTTTACTGAACTAATGTGCGTAGAAGAAAACTGTAAAGCTACTGAAAACAGTTTTTTGTAGAAGGATCTACAAAAAAAGAAAAAAACAGACTCTTAAGAGTCACCCCTTACTACGAACTCCCCCTGCCCTGGATGCAAGCACGAAAAGTCACATGCAAGTATTTTGCGGGTGGCGGCCATGAAAATGGAACTGTGTGGGGGTTGTCCAATGAGTTGTCCAATGAGTTGCTTAGGATGTGCGGCAATAGGAAGAGGGACTTCTGCTGCACTGGGGACCGGCCCTCAACGTACTTGAGGACTCGCACGCCCCAACATTCGACGCTCCTCACCATGTTGGACTATGCAAATGGGACTTTAGCGATTGCCCTATCATGTGCTGCTCAGGGTGTGCGTCAGAGGAACGCACGCCAATTGGAAGAAGGACTCCTCCGGCTTTACTGGGGCGCACCCCTGGCGGTACTTGCCATATTCTGCGTTTGTGAGCATGCTGGGCAATAGAAATGGGACTATGCCATTTGGCCAATGTGGTGGTCAGGGTGTACGTTACAGAAAAGAGCACCAATAGGGAGAACAAGTCCTCCTGCTTCACTGGGGTGCCTCCCTCGCAGTGATTGGGGAAAGTCATGTGCCACATTTTGCCCTTATTACCATGTTGGTCATGGAAATGGGACTGTGGCCTTTGGCCAATTAGGTGCTCTGGGTGTGCGTCACAGGGAAGGAAGGCATTCACTTTTCCAGAACTATGTGTACCGCAGCTGGCAAACATGGCAAGGTGCACAGTTTTTGTCATGGGTGATTACTTTGTGGAAGATCTGTGCGTGTATGCCCTCCAAGAAGACTTATCTAGCAATTTAGGTTTGGAGGGAGTGGACGTTTTGTGGAGTGGTATGGAATCGTGCTTTGTCAGCAGACTGCTTCTAGAATGTCGACGCGTGGCCTCTTCGACAACTGTACATGTTGTGATCGTGCAGTTTGGAGGCTTTGTTTTGGGTTCCATGCCTTGTTCTCGTGTGTTCAGTCAAGTGAAGATTCTGATGAAAGCAGTGCAGTGCATTTTTCCCTCTGCCATGGTGCTTTTCTCATGTATACTACCGAGAATCGTCTGGCATTATTCCAATAATTCCTGTCCGCAGCCAGAGGTCGGAAGGGGTCTCATTAACACAAGCATGTGTGACTTCTTGAGTGTTGCTGGGATGTTCTCTTGTGAGAATGAAAACATTGGTTCCCGATACATACACCTTTTCAAGGGAAATGGCATGTCTTTGCCGGCCAGTGGCAATGAAATGTTCCTGCACAATCTACAGACTGCACTGAAGACCCTACTGTAAGATTGTGAGCTGCAGTTCTAAACACAGATTCACATATGAAAACCGCCAAAAAAGTGTTTCCATGGAAGCACCTTTAAAAAAATAAAAAACACCACAAAAAACAAAGGTCCTTTTAAGAGCCACCACACCCAATGACGTGCGTTCCCCTGGTACAAAGTTATTCCCCCACTCCTGCGCACGTGCAGCATGAAAAGTCCACAAATATTGCGATAGTTGCAGGGTGGCACATGGTACATAACCCTTTTTGCAGATGACGCCCATAGAAATGGGCCTGCAGAGGCTACAGGATTGGGCAATGAAGTTTGTGGGTGTGGGGTGCACGGTCTGATGGACCTACACTGTGTATTTGTTCACAGAAATGCAGAGGGTGCCGTTATGGGGGTGTGTTTTACGAGGCACAATGTGCGGATTTCAGGGTATGCGGCATACAATCAGTGAAAGTGAATGCAAAATACTGTGCACTCGCTACTCATTTACCAATCTATGATGTACATGTGTACTGCTATGGACTAGGTACAATGAAGTGCCTGATTTTGGTTTGTGTGTGTGATACGCAAACATGCTGACAATATTGTTGTTCATTGTGCAGGGAACATTGCACAGCATGTTACAGGAGTTCCAATGCCGTTTGCGATGAAGGAGGCACTTGCCCAGTTCATGCGTTTCTTTCCAATCTCATGCATACATTTCTATCGCAGTATGCAGCTACTGATGTGGCAGCGTAATTTTCTATTTGGTTTGTCAATGGAAACAGCGAGGTACATTGTAAAGAAGTGTATTTGTGCATTTCTTTGTCATGTGCCAATGGCATACTTCGCCCATGCCATTATGACGTTTCACGGCACAAACACGTTTCCCTACCTACAAAGTTCAACGTACTGTGCCAGCTATCTCAAATTCTGCACACCCCATCTAAATTGTCTTGGCGCCTTTCTTGCAAGTAGTGATTTTTTTTGCAGTAAGTATTGCGCTGTGACTGTCTTCAAAATGCTCTGCAACGCGTAAAGAAACCTCTTTGTACAGCGCACTCCTTTCGAACCAACTGCACTACAGTGTTCTACACAATGCCACGCCTCCTGCCCTGCATGGGTGCATTGGCAATTCCGTTGTTCATCTGTGAAAGGAGCGTTCTTTGTTTAATTTTTTTCATTCCCTGTGCATCTTTATTTATTATCGTGTTCTCATACACGCCACAGAAGAAAAGCCAGGAAAAGGCCGGTACAGAAGGGGCACCACCTGCCTAGATATTATAGGGGGCGTGCCGGGAGACGGAATTATTGGGTGGCCATCATCTATATAGGTGGTACTCATTGTAATGCTCCTGTAACGACCGTTGCAATGCACTTCCAAGTACCTTCCCTGTGCACAGTAGCGCATTGCACTATGCCCTTTGCCAGGTAAGGGTCTGTAGTGCAGCATATGCTTTGCAAAAGTTGTTTTACAGCTCTGCTGCCCTACAGAAGTGCCCCTCTTGTTGCCCGCAGCAGATGTGGCAAATGCTGTGCATGAAAGTACCCAACGTCATTCTTTGAAAGGTGGTAGACGGCCCACTGCTTCTTTGTCCTTCGATTTGAGTTGTCGTCACATGCAGTACAAACACTTTTTTGCTACACCATTACTGTTAGCGGTACCATTCGTGGATATATATACATTGTGGACTACAAGCATGTTTACAACAACGCCAACCACAACTTCTTCACCTATGCCACGAAGCCATTTATTCTGTGCAACCCATGCACATACATCGCTTTTCCAACTACCAGTAAGCTTGTTTGCGCTCTGCATATTCTGCTGTTTCCTTTACATGCACTAGTATGTTCGTGCGGAAGGTGCACCAGCTTTGCAATTTTTCTGCCTTATTACAAACTGTTCCACTTGCAGTTACATCTTTTCTTCAACTGTCTAACCGGCAGGTGACCTGTTCGTACTTTCTGTCTCCCTGCTCAGTGCACACACAATGTATCAGTTTCACGGGTCATAGAAAGGGAAGCAGCAGATAAATCTAAGTAATGCCACATTTAACACGCCCACGTCACAGTGCAGGTTGCTCTTTGTTGTTTAGCAGTGGCCGTTATACAGTTAGGAGTACTTTAGCCACACATTGCTAAGTTTGCAGAACCTCCCACAAAGTGGACAGGAATACTTTAAATGTGGTAGCCTACTGCATGAATATGTAGGGCTGGCGACAGTGGCGGTGTTATTAGCATACACTACATGACCTATGCATGGGTCTAGGTGTGGAACGTAAACATGTGTGCTTCCACAACTACTTAAAAGTGCATTTCAAGATGCAGACATGCGGACACTAATGGAGTCCTATGGATACTTGCCGTATAATTGCACACATACTAACCAGTTGAAGTCTATATACGTTACTAGAAACCTTTTCTCTTTACTGAACAAACTACCGTAGAGCAACATTATGATTAAAGTGCCCTACTAAAAAGCTATGAAATTCCCTAACCCAAAACCTTGTTAAAGGGACGTTATGGTTAAGTTGCACTAGCAAAAACCTATGAAATTCAATGGAAAAACGTTGTTACAGGGACGTTATGGTTACAGACAAAACCAAAATCCCCCCCCCCGAAATTCCCCAGTTATGGTAAGCTAAGCAACCATAACTCGTGCCGCCAGTGTGCGCTGCAAGGACTAACACCCATGACATCAAAGATGTCATCACAAATCTCATTCATTAACAAGGTTTTGCGTTAGTATGACACATAGATGGATTTGTCAACATTCCTTGTGCATACTGTCCTAACTGGGAGCCATTGAGGACGCCAATAGCTTTTTGTTTGCACTGTTTACACGGTTTTGAAGGATGCCAAATCCCGGATCCAGTTGTGTACTTCGAGTTACCAGGCCTATTTTATCTGTATATCTCAGGTGTTCACCATTTGTTTGTGTCAGTTCTTTGCTACCAGCTGCTATCATTTGAAGCGAACAATTATCAATTGAGCTGTAAATGCGGGCCAAAATTCCAAAGTACCTTTACTTAATATACGGGTAATACCAGCCTAACAGAACGTACTTTGGGAATTTGCTAAAATTCCTGGAAGTAAACATTGTTTCCCCTTAACCTAGTTAATCATGCTAAGATACAATGCTCAAAATATTAGTGAAGTCCATTTAATTTAATTTCTTCATCGATAACAGGAAAAATAGACTGTTGATGTTTATGATGTAAAAAAGTGTAAATGTCTGTAACAGTATGATACCAGGATTCCATTACCGCTCTGGTACAAGTTTTTTTTTAAATAGTAAAGCTTTGTTGCGTCAACACCTTTTTTGGACTATTTGAATTCTGCTCCTTTGGAACTACATTGGGATATATGCCCTTTCAACTTGAAGAAAAGACCTCCTCGGGCCGGCAGAATAGCTCAGCGGCAATGCATTTGTCTTGGAAGCAAGACAACGCACAGCAACATAGTTTTGAATCCCGGTCTCGTGCTTAGAAACTGGTCTGCATTATTAAGCACTTTATAAAAGAACAATTATAATTATAGATATGCACTTTAAGTACATTAAGACTGAAATTTCAAACTAAAATGAATGATGTAATGTTGTTTAATGTAACTACATAGTTATCCCCCTTCAGTTTGTTTCCCAAATTCTCTCATCTGTTCTTACTCTAAATGTTAACAGGGAAAATGTGTTATTCTCATGCGATTGATCTAATCAAGCATCTGAATGTAATAGTTTATTAGAATGAACACCATATACTTAAATACAACATACATAACATGGCATGGGTAGTATAGCTCAGTGGAAACACTAGTCTTGGAAGCAAGATAACACAGAGCAACACAGATTCAAATCCCAGATCTGCGCTTAGAAACCTCTTTGGTATTAAGAGTGTTATAAAAATCTAATTGGAATAATATGACTCAAGAAAACGCACATTATAGGTAGGAGTCAGCTCTGTGTTCGACTGACAAACTGGAAGCGGCTCATCCCTTTTATTGACTTAGTCACATGGTAACACTATGTGACATTACACCCGGGAGCTACCAAGCTCCCAGGAGGGAGTGACATGCAACAGTCTTCTCCAACCTTTGGCTCCGGCCATCCACACAGGCAGGAACCAGAAATCAAGGGAGAGCTTCCTGGGGCCTGAATCGCAGGGTGGAGCTAGAGCGCCTCCATCTTGTGTCGCACCTACTGCTAATGCACTCTGACTTTAGACAAAATCGTATTTCTTTCAGAAGTCAGAGTGCAGAAGCCCTCTCCCCGCCCCTTGCTCGAGACATGGGGCCTCATTACGACCCTGGCGGTACGGGGTTAACGGCGCCGTAAAAGGTGCCGGCGCCGTTAACCCCGTACCGCCTCATTACAAGGTCCCCTCGCGGGACCTGGTAAGTAACGCCTGGTCAAACCAGGTGTGCTTACCGGGTCCCGCGAGGGGAAGAGGGAGCAAACAATGGCCCGCCCATTCCTATTCAGCCCTATAGGGGCTGAAATGGGAATGGGGAAGGACCGGGTCCGGGTCCTTGGAGGGAGGAATTACCGGGCTTTCCGAACTTGGAATGGCCCGGTAATTCCTCATTCCGTGGACCAGGACCCGGATGCGATTTCGGCGGCAGCCATGCTGCCAATAGCGGCATGGCTGCCGACGAGGTCATAATGAGTGCCATGGGTCGGTGGGGCCCCGCTACGTCAGTGATGGAAGACACTTCCAAGGCCGCCTCTGAAAATATTGCTTTGAAACACGTTAGAGCACCACCTTGCTTTCTTATTCCACGTAAAGCTCTGTCCGCAACCCGCAACCGACAAGCAGGACAGCTGCGTCCTTTCTTTGCAAAAGCGCAAACCTTCATAATTCGGTAACAGTCCAGGTTGCGCAAAGTGCTAATCACGAAAGAATATTACGCCTCAGCTTTGATGTCATGAGAAGCATGGTGGGACTGACTGACAAGCGGGGGGTGAGGGGGGGCACCCCAGGATATGAGTGAGCCTCGCTTGACCAATACACCTGTGTCACCCTGCAGCGAGCAATTCATATTGTGATGTGATGGCAGCGCCGAGATGATGGAATATACGCCTTGTGCTCTGTCATTTTAATTGTTGGATGTGTTCCTGCAGAATTTCAGAAGAGCGCTGGCATCAGGCTTTCTTAGCCTTTAAAATGAGCGGTGCTTGAGAAGCAACCAGGCTCTGCTGTAGCGTTGGGTGTGATCTGTCGGGCTCCCAAGCCTGCTGTATCCCTCGCAGCGTTACAGCCCTGCCGCTCAGCTGAGCAAACATGCGCGCGTCCCGGGGCCAAGTGTTTTGGCGAATAATGATGTAGTTTAGTGATGAGCCAGATCATTGCTCTATTAATTTAGATCTGAAATGTTTACCCTTAAGCATAGATACCAAACTGTTTTGGAGGACATTTTAACTGCTTGTAATAATCTAGTCTTGGGAACAAGAGAATCGCACTAATTGTGCCAAGAAAAAAATATATGAAGCAATAAAAAGAAAATGTTTCTACTTTTGTCCCTTTTATGTAACGAAGCAACATGATTCCACTTGGAAGTCCTTTTTGTGTGCTCCACAAGTTGTTTTTCACAGCAACCACTATGACGGTGTTGGCCATTTTACCGAACTGGCTGTTTTATGGGGCATGTAAATTATACTCGTCTCAAAAACTGGGCACAACTCAATACAAACACTGGCAAAGCCAATAGGTGTGGCTTGGTTCATCTGGAGGATAACATGTTTCTGTGGAGCAAAGCGTACCCCCTATATCTGCAAAGCCACACTGTTAAGAGGGGTTTTTCAGAAGCTACTCTGGTGAGGGGTTGTGAACCAAGACAGCTGTCACTTACTGGTCTCTACTGCTGGTAACTGTATTTCCCACCAAGTATCACTGCGGTACTGAAAAACACCCTATCACAAGTTGCATCAAGTTAGATACGATCGTAAGGTTAGTCACCGAAAACACACATGCGCTCAGTCTATTAACCCCAAAAAGGCTGCAGACACTTTTAGATATTAACACAGGTCCTCATTACAAGTTTGCCGGTCTAGAAACAACGGTGCCGGTAAGCTTACCAGCACCGGAAACAACCGGCACCGGTGTTTCCGGACTGGTAAACTACGAGTCTGCGGGCGGGTGCCGTTCCGCCCACCAGGATCAGTCCTGGCTGGCGGAACGGCACCTGTCCGCAGACCATCACGGAAGCACCGGCACCGTTAACAGCGGGGGTCCCCATTCCCATAGGACTCCATGGGAATGGGGACTTACAATTTACCGGCGCCTGACTTTCCGGAATGCCGGAGTTGTAATACCCCTGTGTTTCCGGCAAGTCCAGCGCCAGTAAATCATTACGGGTCCAGCGGCAACCTGCTGGTAGTAACGGCACGGTTACCGCTGGACTCGTAATGAGCCCCACAGTAAGTAAAGCTTATACACTGTATCCCACCCTAGAGTGGGGAAAAAAGACATGTTACGCTTTAAATCACAAGCTTTATAAATAAAAGGTTCAGCACTACTCATCACACTGTCAAGCTTAGCTATCGGCAGGCAGGCAAGACAATCCGAACACACACACATTCTATGGCTTGACTGGCTCGACCAGAGGAATCAATAGGCTCGTAAAGGTGGTTTGCAATGGTTCAAAAGTCAAAGGAATTGTAGAACAGTTTTAAGTGGCAAAAGTGGTTAAAGTCAGTTTTCCTGCTAAGAGCAATTCATACTACCAGTTAATTTGTCCGAAGTGACAGTGGAAAGGACTCCTAACTGAGGCGCCACTGGCTTTAGCTTTGAAAATAGCCACCTCACCGAACCAATATTTTTTTGTTGTTTTATTTTATTGATATGTGTAAGGCGGCTTTACAACAAATGGTGTTTCAAAGCGCCACAAGACAGAAAGGCGGGGGCGCATGGGAGAAAGATAACAATAATAGTCCTACTAGGCCTTGTGACACTTGCATCGTGCAAGTGCAGTAACAAGAAGGGAGAAGGGGGGTGCCGGTCTGCACAAAATGTGAAGTGCTAGGGTGGGAAGGGAAGAGAAGGGTAAAGTGGAGACAGTGTAGGCGAAAGGGGGGGGTCGAGGGGTGTTCGGGGGGAGTGGGACACAGGAACTGGGGTTAGGTGAGTGCTAAGGGGATGCCAGGAGGGCAAGTGCCAGGGAATTGCCTGGGGAGCAGGGGGTGAGGGTCCACATGCTAAGTGCGAGGAGGGGGGTGGACTAAGTGAGGGGGCCTGGTGTCCTGTAAAACTCAGAGGGAATCAGGCAGCCAGTCACTGCTGCAGACATGGGTGTGAGCAGGGGAGGGATGGTCCTTATGGATAATGCAGAGGGTCTTGAACTTGATCCTAACAGTAGCAACCGAGAGCCAGTGGAGAGCTTTTAGGGCTGGAGAGATGCGATCCCTGGGCTTGAGGCCAAGGATAAGTCTTGCAGTCCTATTCTGGATTAATTGAAGGAGGTGAAGAGAAAATAAAGGAAGATTAAGGAAGAGGCTGTTGCAGAGGTCCAGCCTGGAGAGGACCAGAGCTCTGGAGATATTGGCTTTCTGAAGGAAGGTGAGGAAAGGGAGAATGCCTCTGAGGAGGTGCAGCCGATAGTGGGCCTTCTTGGCGATGTGAGGAGAGGAGGAGAGAGAGGAGTCAAATATGACCCCAAGCTTTTTTGCCTCACAAGAGGGTGAGGGGTGGGACTCCATAGAGGGTGGCCAGAGCGTAAGCAGGAAGGAGGGAACTAGGGTCCCAATGAGAAGGATCGCATTCTTATTGGCATTAAGACAGAGATCATTGGCAGCACACCATGCCTGAATAGCAGTCAGAGAGAGGAGGAAGAGACAGTAGAGGGAAGCAAGAAGGAGAGCTTTCGACAGTTAGATCAAGCGTGTGGCCAGATCTGAGAAAAAGGTAATGTTGACTGAAATTCAGATTCCATGGCGTAGGAGGACCCTTCAGGAGCAGCAGATGGGAGCAAAAGTCATGGGGACCCCAGAGAGGGTCAGCAGGCAGCCGGAGCAACACTGGCAGACGTTGGGTTCCAGCATACTCTTCCTTGTGTTCTGTGATGACAGTAGCAAGCAGGTTTGCGAGTTGGCAGCGAAGCAAAGTGGGTCCCACAGCATTTCCAGTCTTAGGACTGAAGGATGCTCATGCAGTAGGGAACTCCAGTCCCCGTGCAGGTGCAGATCAATCACAGACCCTGCAGCACCTCCGACTTAAGTGAGACAATGGATGCAAACCTGGGGTTCAGACTGCTTGGCCCCACCAGTCCAAGGGAGGAATAAACCAGGTTCAGGCCTCCCCATTTGAATTGGAGGCATAGGTTCATAACACTGTTGTTGGCTTCGCCCAATACTGGTTCCAGCATCAGTGATTCTCTGGCAGTCCTTTGGCATCGGATGCTTGATTCCTCTGGTCAACTTTCCAGAATAGATCCAGGCCCCCTCAAGCCAGATGCATACTGGAGGGGACCCTAGCCCTCCAACGGTAGGGGCCAGATACCTTAAAGAGGTGGAGGCTGTCCAATCATTGGCAGCCAGCTACTGCTACTGCTCAATCTACCGAGCAAGCAAGCACTCTGGGGCTGGGATGTAGATTGGGACCAGGCAGTCCCAATCCCAGGTTTCTACCAGTTCAGTCACACATAGCACTGACCAGGAGCACTGTGCGGCCCTCCTGTGAAAATGCAAGGTGCGAAAATGCAAGGCCCCCAAGCAAAATGGCACAAAGAACGAGGCTTGCACCATGACAAACAGCTATTGTGAGTATATTGTAGTCAAAAGGGCTTTATTGCAGTAAAATAAAAAGTGCACTGGAGAAAGAGCGCATATCTTTTCGTTGCCACCAGCCCGTTCTTCACACACCACAAAAGTAACTAAATTGTTACCAAAAAGAAAAAGGGACACACATTATTCCTGCAGCACTCTGCATAAGGTGGCTTGTGTTGCAATGTAAAAAAAAAATGGGAGAAGCTCTCCCATGCCCTGAAAGCCTGAGGAAATACCCAGTGCTCCCCAAACTAAATTAGGCTAAACGATCCTCACTCACCCCGAAAGTCAGCACAATCCGACCCAATTAACATATATGCTGGAGGGAGGTCCATTGAATTCAAGGTGGGAGTTGGGGGGGTAACACATTAAACTTTTCTGACGCACAGCTATTGCTTTTGCTATTGCTAACTATTGTCGATGGAGTCTTGAAGAGAATTCATAGCGCTTCCACATCATGATATCTTGTTTTCTCTGTAGCCTTGTTTGAATCTCTGTATCTTTGGCTGGCACTGCTGGCGCTCCAGAAACTCCCGTTGCTGGAATTGGCCACTGCTGCTTTCTTCCTGTAAATCATGTTATATTTTCACATGAAACGATAACAAAGGGGTGACGGGGTGGACGGTTCTTGTGAGAACGAACATGCACACACTGATGAATCTCAGACATAGTGCTGCACGCACACACTCACACACACACTTAGTCTTACACACACTCAGTCTTACACACACTCACTCTTACGCTCTTGCACACATACTCTTACACACACAAACACATTCTTATATAGTCTTACGCACACACTCTTATACACCCACACTTACACACACACACAGACACACACTCTCACTCTTACACGCACTCTCTTACCACACATACTCACTCGTACATGCACATTCACTCTTATACACACACACTGGGCCTCATTACAACTTTGGCGGTAGCCATGCCGCTATTGGTGGCATGGCTGCCGCCAAAATCGGTTCGGGGTCTGGGTTCCCTGAATGGGGAATTACCGGGCCATTCCGAGTTCGGAGGGCCCGGTAATTCCTCCCTCCAGGAACCGGGGCCCGGACCTTCCCCATTCCCATTTGAGCCCCCATAGGGCTCAATGGGAATGGGAGAGGGAGCAAACAACGGGCCGATTACGAGCGGCCCGTTGTTTGCTCCCTCTTCCCCTCGCGGGACCCAGTAACAACGCCTGGTTTGACCAGGCGTTACTTACCGGGTCCCGCGAGGGGAGCTTGTAATGAGGCGGAACGGGTTTAACGGGTCCGCCTCCTTTAGTGAAGCCCGTTAACCCGTTCCGCCTCAGTCGTAATGAGGCCCACTTACTCTTTCACACACTCACTTTACACATTTAATCTTAAAACGTCACTATCTTGCACACACATGCACGCACATACAAATACTCACACTCTTGAATACACGCACACACACACACATCCTCCCTTAAACACACAGGGCCTCATTACGATTTTCGCGGCATGGCTGCTGCCAAATTCGGGTCTGGGTTCCCAGAATGGGGAATTAACGGGCCATTCCGAGTTCAGAGGGCCCGGTAATTCCTCCCTCCAGGAACCCGGGCCCGGACCGTCCCCATTTCAGTCCCCATACGGCTAAATGGGAATGGGGGAGGGAGCAAACAACGGGCCGATTACGAGCGGCCCATTGTTTGCTCCCTCTTCCCCTCACGGGACCCGGTAAGCACGCCTGGTTTGACCAGGCGTTACTTACCGGGTCCCGCGAGGGGAGCTTGTCATGAGGCGGAACGGGTGTAACGGGTCCACCTCCTTTAGCGGATCCCGGTAACCTGTTGAGCCTCACTTGTAATGAGGCCCACAGTCTCTTACACACACAGACACCCACTTTTACTTACACCAGTTGTGCTGAAATGTTTTTTTCTGGAGCCTTTCATTCTGGGTCGGGAGGTTCATCTGGCTTTTTTATTTGGAAAACATTTTTTTAAATAGAAAAAGAGATATTTTGAGAGAGGTGGACTTATAAACGTTAAGAGTAGAGCAAGAAAGTTAATATTTGTGGTAAGTTTTATAAAAAATGGAACCTTTTCAGAGAAAAGAGTTTAATGTTTCACAGAAACACAATGAAAGTATTATCTTATATGGGTTACGGAGGTTATTCAAGGCCCATGGTCAACAGAAATATGCTACTTACAGATCCCAGAATGTACTGCTGGCAAAGTCCAGTGATGTTGCCATGAGTCTGGCAATGTCCTGAAAGTCTCAACAACCCGCTGGGTAAGAAAAGCAAGGATTGATTATTTAAGAGACTAGCATTTCATTTAGCATGTACGCCCATGAAACATGACGTCATGCAATAATCTGTCCTGAGTCTGGATAGATGACCTTTTCTCCAGGCTGGAGCCCCTGAGGAGTTCTGGGCCCATGTGCCCGCCTCCAGGTTGCTCCTCGCTTTCCAGACCCTGAGAATGACTTGTTGGCACACACAGTTGCATGTACCACCACCAGCAGTAGGGAAAAGCTGGGGATGAACCCCCATTGCAAGTGTCATCATATCTCCATGCCGGTACAAACACTGGATACATTTCTTGCCGGGTCCGAACATTTGCAGCAGCTCTTCCCCCCCAATGCGCAGCAGCTCCAGCACGCATGATCCTCTTTCATACCCACCATGAACCTATCACTGCCCTGACACAAGATGTATTTAGCTGCATCCGTCAGGTCTTCGGGACCCTGGACCATTCTCTCATAGTACACAAAACTCTCTGACATGGATCCTCTGAGACCACTCCACTATTCTTTGACCGCACCGTGATGCCAACAAAAGGGCCCACCAGCAAGAATGCATTTCGACCACGGTTCCCAAGGCAAAATCACTCTTTCAGTGTATATATCGTTAATGAGACCAATACTAACTCCCTGCTAATCAAAATGCTCAGCAAACACATTCAAGGACATCCACAATCTTAACACTTATTCAGTCATCAGTTAGTCCGAGCCAAGTACTAGTCCTCCAAGCTTCACTTAATCAGAGACCTGCAGCTTTCTCCCTACCATTGATAGTGTTGCTAGATCAAGGAAGGGTTGGATGTTCTATTGGCAGGGGACGGCACATCTTCATTGGAATGCACCCGCTCACCTAATTAGGGGATCTCCCATATCTGGCCTGCCATCAGCCCAAATATAGCAAGAAGACTTGGAGGAGAACATGGCTGTGGGGAAGCAGTGTTCGTACTATTTTCTTGAGCTGTTGGTATCTGATCCCTGGGTGCCTTATAGGCGAGAGGTGGATGCAATATCTTTCTTGCAAGCCCCCCCCCCCTCACTAAAGCTGGGGTCTCATCTGGACATCAGCACCCAGCACTGCTTCACCCCATCCTTCTTTCCACCCACAGCATTACAAGGCTGTATTTCACCTGGATGCTGAATTGTAGCCTAGCCAGAGTGGTCCTAATTCTCATTCTGTGATCAGATTAAACTATTGCACTTCTTACATAATGTCAAGGATGGCACTCTAATAAGAGTGGCACAAGACACCCAGAAGAGTTTGGGTGCTGAAATAAAGTGGACAGACAAGTACACACACTGCAGAACGGAAAGAGAACGAAGAGTAGGGAAGAGTAGCAAGGGAAAAGGTACAGAGTGAATACCCTCTTGGGGTGTATGCAGAATAGGTAAAGAGTATTCCACGAACCTTGGAAATACTCTAGCCTTCTGCACAGTTTGCTATAACAGAGTCCCACGCTGTTTGCTCATGACTTGGAACAGCAGCTATGGGTGTCTGTAATGTAGAAACAAGACAAAGGAAGGGGCAGAGGTTGACTGATGGGAACCAACAGACAAGCTCTGAACAAAAGGGTCAACAAACAGTACAAGAGATGTTACTACAGACAAATCCAGGAAAGGAGGAGATAGCAAACTAGCAGAAGGTATAGAAGAGAAAGTCGAGTAACAGGAAAGGATAGCAGAGGACAGTAAGGTACAAGGTAGAGAGCTCCGAGGAGCAGGGAAGTAGTGAGTAAGTCCACAGGAGTAGGACGGTAAGGTAGAAAGCCAGAGGAAAAGGGTTTAGGGCAGCCGGAGAGAGGTAGGCTGTAGAGTAGGGAGCCCAGAGGACAAGGGCTAAGGCAGCCGGAGTGAGGCAGGCTGTAGAGCAGGGAGCCCAGAGGACAAGGGCTAAAACAGCCGAAGAGAGGTAGGCTGTAGAGCAGGGAGCCCAGAGGACAAGGGCTAAGGCAGCCGGAGTGAGGCAGGCTGTAGAGCAGGGAGCCCAGAGGACAAGGGCTAAGACAGCCGGAGAGACGTAGGCTGTAGAGCAGGGAGCCCAGAGGACAAGGGCTAGGGCAGCCGGAGTGAGGCAGGCTGCCGAGCAGGAAGCCCAGAGGACAAGGGCTGAGGCTGGAAAGCAGCAGAGCGAGATCAGCTGCAATGTGGAGAGCCCGCAGGGCAAGGGCGGAGGCTGGAAGGCAGCAGAGCGAGATCCGCTGCAATGTGGAGAGCCCGGCAGGGCAAGGGCGGAGACTGGAAGACAGCAGAGCGTGATCCGCTGCAAGGTGGAGAGCCCGGCAGGGCAAGGGCGGTGAGGAAGGGAGCCTGGAAGGCTAAGGCTGGAGGCAGCAGGGTGGAGCAAGCAACAAGGCAGGGAGCCCAGAGGAGCTGGACTGTAGCAGGAGCCCAAAAGGCTAGGGCTGTAGGCAGCAGGGTGTAGTAAGCTGCAAGGCAGGGAGCCCAGAGGAGCTGGACTGAGGCAGGAGCCCAAAAGGCTAGGGCTGTAGGCAGCAGGGTGTAGCAAGCTGCAAGGCAGGGTCCAAGCAGGAGTGATGGTAAACAGCATACAAGGATCCGAAGACAGACGCGAAAGGTGGAGGAAGGACTCTTAGATGCAAGAGGCTGAGCCACTGCAGGCAGCAGCCTTTATACTGCCTAGCCCAGCACAGAGGCAGGCTAATTGGTTTCACCTGGCGAATCACACCTGCAGGCAATCGGCCACCTCCCTTTCTGTTCCTGGGCTGGTGGAAGCAGGACCAGACTCTAAGGCTTCTGGGGGGTGTAGTTCCATAGAAAACCAATAGGAACGGCCAGGAAACAATGCTTGCGGCCAGGTGCATTATGGTATGCGTAGTTAGTTGACAATAATCATTAAGCAGCAAAGTCCAAATGGAGCATAAATGGATGTGCCCATGGCGCAGGCATGACACATAATGTGTAATTGAGCATTGGGGACATGCATTATCTTAAGCCTATGGAAAGGAACATAGGCCAGGAAGGACAACTATTCCAAGTCTGCACACCTGGTCAATAACGCTATTAGCAAATTCATTTCGGACTGAAACCGAGCCTCATTTTCAAAAGGGTCGACTGGCTGGCTGTGTGCTGTGAAATGTCAATGGCAGCAGTTGTGCTCTATCTAGCACGCGTGCTGGCAGTCAGGGATCAAAATGGAGGGGAGCTGGGAGCCATTTAGCTCCTGCTTGTAGCCTGGAAGGGCCTGATTGGCTAGTAACGAACCGCTCACAGGAGCAACGCTTGGCTCCCAAGACCAAATGATGCCGAACAAACACACCTATGTAAATGTAACTCTGTGCAATCTCTAAACATACATTAGGCCACATCTATACAACATGCAAAGCATATGTGGTCATACATAATGGACACAATGATATGTTTGCAATGTATGTGCAAGTTAGGTCTGTGGGACACTATGTACTAGCTTCTCGTTCCTCAGTGGTAGCTCCTGGTCACTGGTTAATGCTGGTTAACCAGGAGCTGCTTTTAGCTCCTGCTTATTCAATCTTAATTTCAATCCCTGGACAGTGGATTGGTTATGACCAATTCAGACCCCAAAAATGAATGTATGATCCTAACAATATGTTAACATTTTTATTTTTAAAATGAATAACTGCCACTGACAGCCGTTCATGACCAGCTTGAAAAGGAAATGACAAGTAATGAAGGACGACCACTTGTCTAGAGCTTCATGCCGGATGCATGCGGCTTCGGATCCCAGCAATTGCAGGCGTTCCTGTGAGCCAGTGTCATGGCACTGGGCGGGGTGCCCTCGGAAGCCATTTGCAGTCTGAAGCCATGTCTGAGAAGAGCTTCCCTCACATGTCCAGCATTCACCCCTTCTCCCACAATGTTCATTCACTGACATCAAGGCCCCGGTTCATGGTACTTCTTTACTCATCATTTTCCTATCTATTTATACATATTTATCTTGTAGTCATTGTATCTGTAATTATCCACATGTATATTTGCTCTATAAACAAAATATGGCACAACTAATGCTTTTTCGTTTAAATTGAATTTAAAAAGGTAGTGATTTGAGGCCAATAATTGGAAGCTCAGAGGCTGGTCCTTTTGCTGACGTGTTAGAAAGCAATGTCGCTCTTTAGACACCTTGAAAGCGAACACATCACTTTTTCAGCCTCTCCATTGTGCTACTCTGCACAGGCACGGGCCTGCAAGGCATAATTGACCCCCTGGATAGCTCATTCGGACATACTTTTTTTCTGCCGCTTAGAAATACATACTGAAAGGAAACCGAGTGATTTCCGTCAGTGTTTATGGGTGCAAATCTGTAAAATTGGCAAACTGTAGCCCTGATTATACTCTACCCACAAAGCATATAGAACGTGCTTTATAGGTAAAAGGCAGTGGCTCGACCTCCCATCAAACTTAGGTTCGCAGGTCGCATCTCCCTTTCCTGTATTCCCAGCGTGTTGTGGCGCTACACGTACAAAACTATACATGTGCCGGAGCAAGGTGACTGAGGGATGGCCTTACGGAGGCCGAAGGGGTGCTCGGGCTTCATAGCTTTGGCTCCTAGGTGAAGCCGTGCCGGAGCAAGGTGACTGAGGGATGGCTTTGCGGAGGCCGAAGTGGTGCTCGGGCTTCATAGCTTTGGCTCCTAGGTGAAGCCGCCATGTGCCGGAGCAAGGTGACTGAGGGATGGCCTTGCGGAGGCCGAAGGGGTGCTCGGGCTTCATAGCTTTTGCTCCTAGGTGAAGCCGCCATGTGCCGGAGCAAGGTGACTGAGGGATGGCCTTGCGGAGGCCGAAGGGGTGCTCGGGCTTCATAGCTTTGGCTCCTAGGTGAAGCCGCCATGTGCCGGAGAAAGGTGACTGAGGGATGGCCTTGCGGAGGCCAAAGGGGTGCTCGGGCTTCATAGCTTTGGCTCCTAGGTGAAGCCGCCATGTGCCGGAGCAAGGTGACTGAGGGATGGCCTTGCGGAGGCCGAAGGGGTGCTCGGGCTTCATAGCTTTGGCTCCTAGGTGAAGCCGAAGCACCACCTGGTCCATTATCAACATCATTAGCTTTAGATCATCGGTTGCACTTTAGCAACACCAACTGAGACTTCAGAGTGTTAGCTCCTAGGTAGTATTGTGGAGTCATCCAATAAAGCCACATCGATGGTGCTTGAGATCATCTATTTGTTTTGACTCCTGAGCGGCACTTTAGCAGTAAACAGACGAGCCCAGGATATTGTAATAGCTATATTGTACGCGGTATGCGAAAGATCGAAACTGAAGATGGCGGGTGGGCGTGGGTTGTTGCTTTCTTCTCCCTTAGTGGCACCACCACAGTGTCGGGTAATGATGTCCCCATACATAATGTCGCGGGGAAAAGTCATTGGCGACATTATATATGGTGGTATTATGTATGGGGATGGGTTGCGGGGATGTCTTTTTTTGTCAGGAGACATTTTTGCGGGGACATTATGACATGGGACTGGCACCACCTGGGCCATGGAGTTCACCTTCCGATCTCTGTCGGGAACCTGAGGGGAGGCCTATGCAGTCCTTTGGTTTTGCCTTTGCCAAACATGTCTTTGCTTGCGCCACCCCGCGAATGTAACCTTGTCCTGAATACTGCAATCTCAAACGCCTCACTCTCCTCCCCATTCACGGTAGAATGCCCTTTGAAAAATACTCACGCTCCATGTGCCAGACAAAATGGGCTCAAGATTCCTTGGAACGCATGCTTTCACAGTTCATGCAAGTCTTTTGACAGTCGAACGATCTGCTACCCGCATGTACATCTATGCTGTCTGAAAGCCTGGTTGTTTTTCCTCGAAGTGGGAATATGTGTTTTCAATATCCCTTCTGGAAAGGTGTTGTCATGGGTGAAAGCTTGTCTTCCAGGGGCTTGGTGCCAGTAGTGCAAGGGCGTGCCAGGGATTTATGAGGGCAGAACAGCAAACGGAAATACATTCTAAGGTTTGGACCGCTTGCATGGCAGCTCTGACGGATGGCATTAGGCGGTTCACACTGGGTCACCTTGGATACTCGAAGCAACACCACCCTCTGTGCTCCTGCGGAGATTGAAGCAATACGACTTGTTGAGTTTCCCAATCCGGTCTGTGCTGATTGTTTTTGGCCTTCGGTACGAGGTTGGGTTGTGGGGGGTGCTTTCTATCACTAATTGGAAACAGATCACTAAGAACGCCTTGGGTTAAATACACTGTCATGTTTGATTGCAATGAATGTCAAACTTAATAAATTACTAACTTGCTTGAGATGGAGGAATGCTTTGGTTAACAAAATAAAAAACTTCTGAGGAATAGTAATGGAGAGGATTACTTCCCAGTAATCTTCATTACTCCTAAACTTCATTACCATAGTACTTGCTTTTGAGTGTATCAAACTCCATTAAATGAACCCTTTGCCCTAACATTTTCCCCCACACCATTGGCAGTATAATCATTGAGGGATTCTGGAATGCTGACGATAAGTCGCCAAGAGTGCAAAGGGCCCCTTTAATTTAATAAGGGTGGCAAAGGGAGGGTGTAAGTACTGTGATAAGGAAGAGCGGGCTAGCAATGAAGATTACCAGTAAGTTATCCTATCATTACCACCACCTCTGTCGTCCTTGTTCCAGTACTTACTTTTGCGGCACACTGAAAACAGTGAAGGGAGCGTCCTATGAGACCATTCAGACCACAAGTATGCTGCAAGGTGCTCCCAACACAACGTATTGGAGAAAGAAACACCCATCGCCTTCGTTGAAAAGCCTGAACTCTGAATGTGAACAGCCGTGACACTACTGCAATTGGTTCTGGGGTTCGTTCTAAATGCAGTGTCTAATGATGGCATTGGGATTGTCCCAAGGAGCTGCTCTGCATATGTCTGCAAAGGAACAGCCTTCACTTCTGCCCAAGAGGTGGCAATACTCTAGTAGACCTCACATGGACAATGAGTGAGCAGGCCACCGTAACCGCATACATTAAGGAGATCGGCGACCTGCTCTGTCTGCTAATGTAAGGCACTTGGGGATTTTTACCCTTTCCCGTGGATTGAAAAGCCATGAAAATGTTGTCTGAGTGGGTATGACATTCAAGTAGTGCCATCTTACCACCCACGCTGAAGTAGATTCAAGGTCGAAGACTGTCAAAACAATTTCATGAGATTGATGGAATGTGGATAGAATCTTGGGGCAGATGTCAGGGTTGGTCCTAAGGGCCAATGACTGATGATAAGCTTTACGGCAAGGCTCTTTATATAGGAAGCTTCATCTCCCTAACCAGTGAGTCGCGGTTATAGCCATAAAGAAGACTGTCTACAATGTCAAGAGTGTCCTCTCAATTAGGCTTCAATATATGATTCCGAAGTGCTCTAAGAACCCCTGGGAGACCCTGAGGAGGTACCCTAACAGCAAGCATTGGTCTACAGAGAGACCCTTCTTCAATGCCTGCCAACTGTTATGCCTCCAGGTGTTACCACAGGGCTTCCTGAAGGCTCTGCTTGTTGCCCACTGTGCTCATAATGTAAATACAGTTAGCCCTGTCTGCAGGAACTGAAGAATAGTGGAAGGTCACATCTAACCATTCTTTGAGCGCTACCTCATAAAGGGGCACCAATATCTATTGTACACCTTTAACTTAGTTGGTCTCCGCAACTGCTTTATGGGCAAGGCCACCTCCCACCAGACTGGCCATTACTATGCTTTTCTCTACCAGTCTCCCCAATGATGCCTTAGCAGTGGCAGGGGGAAGTGAGGATCTTCCAGACTAGTGCAATCACTGCCTCAGCCAGATGTGCTAATTCAAGATCTCCTCTGCCAGAAGGTGACCACCAGTAGGATCTCTTCCCCCAAATCCCTAATGTTTACAACTACCTTTGGAATCAAGTGACTGGGAGTTAAGTCATTCAAAAGGCATTCAAAAGGCCAACCGACCACTTGATGTACATTGCATCCACCCCCAGAAACCGGCAGCAGAACCATGCAGCATCTTGTACTCTGGGGATGAGCATAGGTCCAAGAGGGGGATATGTGCCTGGTACATAACTCCTTGAAGACTTGGGGCTATAAAGTCCACTCCTGGGAAGAGAGAAACCTGCAGTACAACAGGGCAGGTCTGAAGTTGTCTATGCCTCGACTGTTGGTCTTTCAGAGACACTGGGTGGATGTCTGACCATGTTCCCATCTCTTGTTCCTGGGACTGCAAAAGGATAGATTGGTGATTTATATTGGACATAATGGCATGATGCCAAAATAAGTATGTGGCTAGGTTTGAGCTGTGGCCATCCTGAAAATTCAACATTGCCTTCATTACTCTTGTGCAAAGAACAATAGACTCTTCTTTAAACCTTATTTATCTACATGATTTCAAGTTCTTAACAAGTTCCTTTAAACTGTACAAGTGCTACACAGATTCTAACATGCCCTTTAAGACTCTTAGCTCTTCTTCGGGTCATTCATCAATAGTGATGATACTGCTTATGAGTATAAATAACTTAAATCAGAAATGTGTTATTAAATATGCATTCCAAACATAAATTAAAATTGATAAATAAAATCCATTGTTACACAATGAGGAACAAAAAGAATGAAAAAGCAAAGGGAAAAAAACAATGTTTTTGATTAATAAACAAAGAATATTAATTCTCTTAATAATCACTGTGTAGCCTTATATGAAATTACTTGAAATGTCAATTTCCACTCCATTCGACATAATGGCACCCATTTACCAGTATTGCTAACCACAAACATTCTCTATGCATATGCATAGATTTTAACATTTTGAGTAGTTTCTTAAAGTATATTCTACCTCAGAGTGCTGCGAACCTTTGTTGTTATAATTAAATCCTCTGATTACGTTCCCTCTTTATATTGAGTTCTTCAATATTAACCTTGAATCACTTTTTTGCATTAATAAAATCTAAAATGCGTCTGTGATATTGAACTACTCCAACACTGAATCATATTAATCTAGTATTCTAAACTACCATGTACTATTTCCACTTCTTCTTATCTTATACTCCAGTGCATATTTTCCCGGCAAATGCAATCTATGAGTATCTTCCGTGATTAGTATCCCTCCTTCCAATATCTAATTCTGATATAGGGCAAAAAATATGCATTTTATTCTTACCATTTCCTCTATTTGTAAATGAATGCTACACAGTCTACCTATTTCATTCCTATTGTCATGTACAACCACTCTCACGTTGTTGCTTACCTTAAATATATTGGTTTTATTACTTGTGTAAGGAGGTGCTCATGACAGCGTGTTTCTCTGCGTGTTGGCGGCTATCTTATGGGTCTCTTTCAATAGAGAAAGTACTCCTAGAGAATATCTCTGTTGTGGGTCATACTGAATTTGTCGATATTTAAACTAGACGATCTTGGGTTCCCTTGTCACTTGACTGAGGGCTGTAGCCGGGGCTTCTTTGAATGCATATTTCTACTTAGAGTAACCCTCATCCTGGGACGTCGCCTGGTCGCAATGTGTAGGATGATGGTAAAGAGGTAGGACAAGGGGACTCCTCACATTCTTAAATTCTCAGTCTCCTTTTAACGCTATACTCTTTCAAGGCTTTAACTATAGCCTTTTCTTACTTTTAGGCAAATAGGGGAATTGTGTTATGTTTGCTTCCCTTACTCTTTTCCACTGAGTCAACGTCTTCTTCTCCCCACAGTAAAGAGTCCAAAGGTGTTGTGCGCATGCTTTTTTCGTTTTGATGCAATTTGTAGCGCTTATGTCCTTCCCAGCGCTGCACTTCAAAGTGCAGAAAACAAAGTGATCCATTCAAAGCATACTTTAAATGTACCTTTGCATTTTCCCAGCAAGACCTATACATGCACGTAGCAGCCCTTGCACTCCCCAGTTTAACATGGCCGTCATAAAATGGGTCTTCTATCGGATGCATGTGACATCCTCACCCAGGAGATTCAGTGGTTAATCAGTAAACATGACCCTTTTTCCTTCAAATCCCCGCAGAGGGGGGGGGGGGGTTCATGAATGCCTAGTATTGTCAGGCACCCCTGCTGTCTGCCTGGCTCCCTTTTCGAAGAACAGGAGAAAAATGACTGAGGGTTTGTGCAGTGTTGAAGTATTCCACTCCAGAGCTCGGAATGGGGCCAAAGAAAAGTTAGAAAAGAAGGTTCCTGCATTGGAGGTTGGTGCCTCGAATGTAAGTACTGGGACGAGCAACAGGGATGTGGAAATAATAAGCATTAGTACCCGGTGTGCCAATGCCACCGGAAACACTGAATGTGAATTGGCTCAGTTGTGAGCCTTACCACAGTGTAATCCCTTTCACGCAAATGCGTACATCTCGGGCCGAGTACCTTACCTTGTTCGCTCACCATGATCCTCTGCCATTTCCTCGGACGAACTTGCATAACAAGCGAGCCCATTATTTGGTAAACCATTACTACGGATCAACTTGGCCAAAAATGGCACCCCATTGATCCGTAGTAATGAAGCAGTACACACGTTCTAGTCTCTCTAGAACTAGCGCATAGTGCAGCGGCCGTCGTTTCAAACGGCACAAACAAATGCTGAATAAAAATAAAACGCCATTAGTAACCCCGGGCTTTAAACCCCGGGATACTAATGGCAATAAGCACCTCGCTGTCGGGCCATTACCGCCTACCTTAATGCCCCCAGAGCCTTCGTTAAGGCCCTTGCTACGCTCGGCCCTGTAACTATGGGCCGCGAGGGCATTATCTTAGGCGGTAATGGCCCGCCGGCTCTGGGTTTATTGCCATATTAACAAAAGAATTTGAGAGGCTAACCCAATATTTGATTCCATGAAAGCACATTATAGTTGTAATTTACCAAAGTTTTATTAGTTCCTCAATCTCATATAGAACATCTTGGACCAGATTAATGAAATGAAATGAGCAAATGCACACACATACTTATCATGTTTTCAGTTGTGCAATACGTAATTAAACATACAGATTATGCCCCAATCCTTACTACACAACTATTATTAATCTGATTGTGGCCACTTCTTTCATCCAGTGTACATGGGGGATAAGAGCAAATCTGGCTTGCATAACATTTTGAGCCAAGGCAAGGAAACTGAGCACATAGACCGATTGGTCATTATTTTCCATTTATGCAACAAGGAACAAGTAGAACTTGTTTCGCAGTTCTACAACATTTTGAGTCTACATTTGTTTCATGACAAAATACATTTCTTCAACATTTAAATCAACTTGTAATAACACTGGTTTCCCCTGCTTCTAGCTCTGTCTCCAGTCCTCACAAAGCAACGCTGCTATCTTTTCCAACACTTCCTTCCTGATAAATAAATGTATACAAACGTTATGGCAGCGGGTCCACAGCTTTATGCATCTGGAGGTGTAGTGGTGTGCGATCAGGGACTGAAGAAGTCTTCACACACTGAGTGGGTATTCTAGTGAGAGGACTGTGCTTTTTCACCTGCGATGCCGCCGTGGGGTGCAGAAGTCTTCATACACTGAGTGGGTAATCTAGTGAGAGAACTGCACTTTTCCACCTACGAGGCCGCCGTGGGGTGCAGAAGTCTTCATACACTGAGTGGGTAATCTAGTGAGAGAACTGCACTTTTCCACCTACGAGGCCGCCGTGGGGTGAAGAAGTCTGCACACACTGAGTGGGTATTCTAGTGAGAGGACTGTGCTTTTCCACCTGCGAGGTCGCCGTGGGGTGAAGAAGTCTTCACACACTGAGTGGGTATTCTAGTGAGAGGCTGCGCTTTTCCAACTGCAAGGCCGCCGTGGGTTGCAGAAGTCTTGACACACTTAGTGGGTATTCTAGTGAGAGGACTGGGCTTTTCCACCTGCGAGGCCGCCGTGGGGTGCAGAAGTCTTCATACACTGAGTGGGTATTCTAGTGAGAGGACTGTGCTTTTTCACCTGCGATGCCGCCGTGGGGTGCAGAAGTCTTCATACACTGAGTGGGTATTCTAGTGAGAGGACTGTGCTTTTTCACCTGCGATGCCGCCGTGGGGTGCAGAAGTCTTCACACACTGAGTGGGTATTCTAGTGAGAGGACTGTGCTTTTTCACCTGCGATGCCGCCGTGGGGTGCAGAAGTCTTCATACACTGAGTGGGTATTCTAGTGAGAGGACTGCGCTTTTCCACCTGCGAGGCCGCCATGGGGTGACGATGTCTTCACAGACTGAGTGGTTATTCTAGTGAGAGGACTGTGCTTTTTCACCTGCGATGCCGCCGTGGGGTGCAGAAGTCTTCATACACTGAGTGGGTATTCTAGTGAGAGGACTGCGCTTTTTCACCTGCGATGCCGCCGTGGGGTACAGAAGTCTTCATACACTGAGTGGGTATTCTAGTGAGAGGACTGCGCTTTTCCACCTGCGAGGCCGCCGTGTGTGCAGAAGTCTGCACACACTGAGTGGGTATTCTAGTGAGATGACTGCGCTTTTCCACCTGCAAGGCCGCCGTGGGGTGACGATGTCTTCACAGACTGAGTGGTTATTCTAGTGAGAGGACTGTGCTTTTTCACCTGCGATGCCGCCGTGGGGTGCAGAAGTCTTCATACACTGAGTGGGTATTCTAGTGAGAGGACTGCGCTTTTCCACCTGCGAGGCCGCCGTGTGTGCAGAAGTCTTCACACAGTGAGTGGGTATTCTAGTGAGAGGACTGCGCTTTTCCACCTGCGAGGCCACCTTGTGTGCAGAAGTCTTCACACAGTGAGTGGGTATTCTAGTGAGATGACTGCGCTTTTCCACCTGCGAGGCCGCCATGTGTGCAGAAGTCTTCACACAGTGAGTGGGTATTCTAGTGAGAGGGCTGGGCTTTTCCACCTGCGAGGCCCCAGTGGGGTGAAGAAGTCTTCACACATTGAGTGGGTATTCTAGTGAGAGGACTGCGCTTTTCCACCTGCGAGGCCGCCGTGTGTGCAGAAGTCTTCACACAGTGAGTGGGTATTCTAGTGAGAGGCTGCGCTTTTCCACCTGCGAGGCCCCAGTGGGGTGAAGAAGTCTTCACACATTGAGTGGGTATTCTAGTGAGAGGACTGCGCTTTTCCACCTGCGAGGCCGCCGTGGGGTGAAGAAGTCTTCACACACTGAGTGGGTAATCTAGTGAGAGGACTGCGCTTTTCCACCTGCGAGGCCGCCGTGTGTGCAGAAGTCTTCACACAGTGAGTGGGTATTCTAGTGAGAGGACTGCGCTTTTCCACCTGCGAGGCCACCGTGTGTGCAGAAGTCTTCACAAAGTGAGTGGGTATTCTAGTGAGAAAACTGCACTTTTCCACCTGCAAGGCCGCCATGGGGTGAAGAAGTCTTCACACACTGAGTGGGATTCTAGTGAGAGGACTGCGCTTTTCCACCTGCAAGGCCGCCATGGGGTGAAGAAGTCTTCACACACTGAGTGGGTATTCTAGTGAGAGGACTGCGCTTTTCCACCTGCGAGGCCGCTGTGGGGTGAAGAAGACTTCACACACTGAGTGGGTATTCTAGTAAGAGGACTGCGCTTTTCTACCTGCGAGGCCGCAGTGGGGTGAAGAATTCTTCACACACTGTCTGGGTATTCTAGTGAGAGGACTGCGCTTTTCCAACTGCGAAGCCGCAGTAGGGGGAATAAGTCTTCACACACTGAGTGGGTATTCCAGTGAGAGGACTGCGCTTTTCCACCTGCGAGGCCGCTGTGGGGTGAAGAAGACTTCACACACTGAGTAGGTATTCTAGTAAGAGGACTTCGCTTTTCCACCTGCGAGGCCGCTGTGGGGTGAAGAAGACTTCACACACTGAGTGGGTATTCTAGTGAGAGAACTGCGCTTTTCCACCTGCGAGGCCGCCATGGGGTGACGATGTCTTCACACACTGAGTGGGTATTCTAGTGAGAGAACTGCGCTTTTCCACCTGCGAGGCCGCCGTGGGGTACAGAAGTCTTCACACACTGAGTGGGTATTCTAGTGAGAGGACTGCGCTTTTCCACCTGCGAGGCCGGAGTGGGGTGAAGAAGTCTGCACACACTGAGTGGGTATTCTAGTTAGAGGACTGCACTTTTCCACCTGCGAGGGCGCCGTGGGGTGAAGAAGTCTTCACACACTGTCTGGGTATTCTAGTGAGAGGACTGCACTTTTCCAACGGCCTGGCCACAGTGGGATGAAGAAGTCTTCACACATTGTGTGGGTATTCTAGTGAGAGGACTGTGCTTTTCCACCTGCGAGGCCGTTGTGGGGTGCAGAAGGCTTCACACACTGAGTGGGTATTCTAGTGAGAGGACTGCGCTTTTCCACCTGCGAGGCCTCTGTGCGGTGCAGAAGTCTTCACACACTGAGTGGGTATTCTAGTGAGAGAACTGCGCTTTTCCACCTGCGAGGCCACCATGGGGTGACGATGTCTTCACACACTGAGTGGTTATTCTAGTGAGAGGACTGTGCTTTTTAACCTGCGATGCCGCCGTGGGGTGCAGAAGTCTTCATACACTGAGTGGGTATTCTAGTGAGAGGGCTGGGCTTTTCCACCTGCGAGGCCGCAGTGGGGTGAAGAAGTCTTCACACACTGAGTGGGTATTCTAGTGGGAGGACTGCGCTTTTCCACCTGCAAGGCCGCCGTGTGTGCAGATGTCTTCACACAGTGAGTGGGTATTCTAGTGAGAGAACTGCACTTTTCCACCTACGAGGCCGCCGTGGGGTGAAGAAGTCTTCACACACTGAGTGGGTAATCTAGTGAGAGGACTGCGCTTTTCCACCTGCGAGGCCGCAGTGGGGTGAAGAATTCTTCACACACTGTCTGGGTATTCTAGTGAGAGGACTGCGCTTTTCCACCTGCGAGGCCGCCGTGAGATGAAGAAGTCTTCACACACTGAGTGGGTAATCTAGTGAGAGGACTGCACTTTTCCACCTGCGAGGCCGCAGTGGGGTGAAGAATTCTTCACACACTGTCTGGGTATTCTAGTGAGAGGACTGCGCTTTTCCAACTGCGAGGCCGCAGTGGGGGGAATAAGTCTTCACACACTGAGTGGGTATTCCAGTGAGAGGACTGCGCTTTTCCACCTGCGAGGCCGCTGTGGGATGAACAAGTCTTCACACACTGAGTGGGTATTCTAGTGAGAGGACTGCGCTTTTCCACCTGCGAGGCCGCCATGAGGTGAATAAGTCTTCTCATACTGAGTGGGTGTTCTAGTGAGAGGACTGAGCTTTTCCACCTGCGAGGCCACCGTGGGGTGAAGAAGTCTTCACACACTGAGTGGGTATTCTAGTGAGAGGACTGCGCTTTTCCACCTGCGAGGCCGCAGTGGGGTGAAGACGTCTTCACACACTGAGTGGGTATTCTAGTGAGAGGGACTGCGCTTTTTCATCAGCGATAACGCTGTGGGGTGAAGAAGTCTTCAAACACTGTCTGGGTATTCTAGTGAGAGGACTGCGCTTTTCCAACTGCGAGGCCGCAGTGGGGGGAATAAGTCTTCACACAGTGAGTGGGTATTCGAGTGAGAGAACTGCACTTTTCCACCTGTGAGGTCGCCGTGTGGTGCAGAAGTCTTCACATACTGAGTGGGTATTCTAGTGAGAGAACTGCGCTTTTCCACCTGCGAGGCCGCCATAGGGTACAGAAGTCTTCACACAGTGAGTGCGTATTCCAGTGAGAGGACTGCGCTTTTTCGACCTGCGAGGCCGCCGTGGGGTGAAGAAGCCTTCACAGACTGTCTGGGTATTCTAGTGAGAGGACTGCGCTTTTCCAACTGCCTGGCCACAGTGGGATGAAGAAGTCTTCACACACTGTGTGGGTATTCTAGTGAGAGGACTGTGCTTTTTCACCTGCGAGGCCGCCGTGGGGTGCAGAAGTCTTCATACACTGAGTGGGTATTCTAGTGAGAGGACTGGGCTTTTCCACCTGCGAGGCCGCCGTGGGGTGCAGAAGTCTTCACACAGTGAGTGGGTATTCTAGTGAGAGGACTACGCTTTTCCACCTGAGAGGCCACCGTGGGGGTGCAGAAGTGTTCACACACTGAGTGGGTACTCTAGTGAGAGGACTGCACTTTTCCACCTCCGAGGCCGCCGTGGGGTGCAGAAGTCTTCACACACAGAGTGGGTTTTCTAGTGAGAGGTCTGCGCTTTTCCACCTGCGAGGCTGCAGTGGGGTGAAGAAATCTTCACACACTCCGTTGGTATTCTAGTGAGAGAACTGCGCTTTTCCACCTGCGAGGCCGCCATGGGGTGCAGAAGTCTTCACACACTGAGTGGGTATTCTAGTGAGAGGACTGCGCTTTTCCACCTGCGAGGTCGCTGTGGGGTGCAGAAGTCTTCACACACTGAGTGGGTATTCTAGTGAGAGGACTGTGCTTTTCCACCAGCGAGGCCGCCGTGGGGTGAAGAAGTCTTCACACACTGAGTGGGTATTCTAGTGAGAGGACTGTGCTTTTCCACCTGCGAGGCCGCAGTGGGGTGAAGAAGTCTTCATACACTGAGTGGGTATTCTAGTGAGAGGAATGCGCTTTTCCACCTGCGAGGCCGCAGTGGGGTGAAGAAGTCTGCACACACTGAGTGGGTATTCTAGTGAGAGGACTGTGCTTTTCCACCTGCGAGGTCGCCGTGGGGTGAAGAAGTCTTCACACACTGAGTGGGTATTCTAGCGAGAGGCTGCGCTTTTCCAACTGCAAGGCCGCCGTGGGTTGCAGAAGTCTTGACACACTTAGTGGGTATTCTAGTGAGACGACTGTGCTTTTCCACCTGTGTGGCTGCCATGGAGTGAAGACGTCTTCACATTCTTTCCATGCGCTTTGAGTTTTATGCTTGGTTGTTGGCATTCATTCCGTTGCTGTTGCCAGATTGTGAATTTGTGCAGTTGGTGGAGGTTCAGGTGTTCAGGTATTCACGTCGATTGTAAATGGTGAATAGATATAAATAACAGTCCAAACAAAATATAACAACTGTAACAAACACCTACTGTACAGAAACGTCTGCCTCCACGAGTCCTTCTCTTTAGTGTCTTGTTGGTTTTTTAATTGGGAGTGCTTATCGTGTTATGCAGAGGTAGGGGGTCACATTCTAACCATATCAGGACTGCTCCAACTTTAGTGAGATTGAAGTGACTCTCATATAATGAGTTCTCTCTCATAAGGGCACCGGAGTGAAGCACAAATATACTACTAGAGTGCATTTCCGATAGCATGTCCTCAGTAACTCAAAACAGGCCATAGAAAGCATGGCCGCCTCAACCTTTGATTGTGATCAAAACAATACCTGATGCATTTTTGTAAATTACTGAAATGTTTGCCTGTGCATAGACTTTACAGCTACTAGGCCATGCTTCCCTCCTGTGCTACTTGGGGAGATGCCTCTTAGCTCTGCCTTAGTTTCAGTCTTTATTAAAAGTTGCTTCATGTCAAAAGTTAGGAAATCCAAATCTATTGCAATATGTTGATAGTCAGTTGTGCAAAGTGTGCTTCATTGCTGCTAAGTATTGGGTGAGGGTGGAACACCTGTGGTAGATTTGTCCTACAGATTGCTGTTCGTCACATGTTCAGTGAAAATAGTGGGTTAAGAACATTTTCTCATGCTATGCTGTTGCATTTGTTTAGAGCCCGGTTGAGAATAGTTGGTTGGCATCGTAATTGCTGACACCTTTTTAAATTGTTGCAAACTCTTTTAGACAGATTGTCCTCTTGCTGCCGTTGTGCTTAATTCATAGGGCTTGCACAAGTGATATGCTGTCAGCAGTGCTTTTACGATGGTCTGCGCTTGCATGTAAAGTCAAGTTAACCTCCATGCTTTCAAGTTGCTGCTTGCAGTGCAATTTCCATCTTTCATGTAGATTTTGAGATCTAGAAATGGTATCGCTGAGCTATTGTTAAGAGGGAGCTTTATTTGGAATCTCTTGGTGGCCAGTCATTTGGTGTAATGCAATAGCTTTGTCTGGGTGAAACTCCAAATTATGGCATTAATACAGCATGCCCAGCTGTACGTTGGTCCATCAGTTGATCATCTGGTTCCATTCATGCTCTTCCTCATAGTACCCCATTAACAAGTATGCCAAGCCAGCTGCATATTTGGCCCCTATGGCTGTGCCTTTGTGTTGTCCGTACAAAATGCTGTCAAAAAGAAATATAGAATGGGAAAAAATAAGCTTCAGCATTAAAGCTTGTGGATTTTGTATAAAAGATGTATTTAAGGTCAGCTAATCCAAGATCAAATCTAACAAGTATGTATACAATGCCTGCATTGTATGTTACCAGCGTATAGTGTTTTGTCATGTTTATTTTGATGAGATTGAGTATGTATTTAATTATTGTGCATTTGTAAGATGCTCAAATCAAGTAAATTGTGTTTGTAAGTGCCCACAGGGGTTGTCTAGTGAAATGGTCGACAGACAAATGGTCGACACAATTTGGTCGACAGGTCAAATGGTCGAATTTTTTTTTTATTTATATATATATTTTTTAGGTTTTCGTTTAGGGAAAAAAGGGTTTTTTAGCAAAAAAAAGAGGGTTGGGGGGACCCCCCCCCAAAAAAGTGAAATAAATAAATAAATAAATAATTCAACCATTTGACCTGTCGACCTTTTGGTGTCGACCATTTGTCCTGTCGACCATTTATATTCGACCAAATGACCTAGAACCCCCACAGGGCAACAGGGAGGGAACATCGGAATGAAAGGCAAATATAACAATGAAAGAGAGAGGGGGTCTTAGAAGGCCTTGTGAGCATTCAGAGCATGCAAGTGCTGAGTAAGAGAGGGATGGGGGGGTAAGTGCTAGAAGTAACAAGGAGGGAAGTATATCTGCATGCTGGGTCCTCAGTTTGGAATGAGGTGTGTGTTTTTGTATTTAGACATATGCTATTGTGAAGGATGCCTGCCAACTGATTAGGGAGTGCACTGGTGGGAATTGGAAATCCGTTTTGTGAACTTTGGGCAAAAATGTCGCTGTTGCTCTATTTGGGTTTCGTTAAGAGTTTTTATTTTTATTTTTGGTCACAGTTGATGGATCTGTTGTAATGACAGGTTTGTCGTTTTTTTTAATGCAGCATTTCTAGCCGTTCCTGGGTGTGGTCACTTATCAGCATATCACATGTTTGGTCTGATATCTTGGTTTGTTGAAGGTAGTCTGGATGATTCATCAAGGCAATGCTTACACCTGCATCTGCTCCATGATGAGGAGATTGCTGTACTTTTGAATGTCCTTTGGGAAAATAGGATTTTTGTGTACTCAGACTGCTCGGTTGTAAGCGCTTATGTCTTTTTCATTTTGGTTTTCAGGGCCTTTTCATGCAGTTGTTCGTGATCTATGGTGGCAATAAATTGTGTTGGGCAAGGGATGTACTGTGTGAATTGAATTGAATTTATTTCTATCGCGCTCGTGTCTCAGAGCATGACAAGGCAAGGGAGCGGAACAGGGGAGAACAAAACAACGATCTTACTAGGCCCAGTGACATTGAGAACGTGCAAGTGCATGGGAGAGGGGGAGGGGAAAAGTGCATGGAAGGGGGGAGAAGTGGAAAGTGCGGAGCAAAGGAGAAACAGATAAATAAAAATAAATAATAAAGGCAACAAACAGTGATAGTGCAGCCACCAAGTGTCAAGTGCTGGGTTTAAGGCAACAGACAGGGTAGGTCTGATAAGTGCAGGAAGAAAAAGGGGGGGACTGTATAGGTACAGATACAGACCCCAGTGTAAGGGGTGGCCCGGAGGCAGTGCGGGATGGTGGCAGGGTGAGGTACCTGGGCCCAGAGGACAGAGGGTGGCCAGGTGCACGGTGCCAAGAGAGAACAGATCAGCAGGGGAGAGAGGGAGTGAAGGCAGAAGCAAAGCAAAGAGGAAGGTCTTGAGGTGCTTCCGAAAATGGAGATGGTTCTCCTCAAGTTTTAGAGAGGCAGGGAGGCTGTTCCAGAGGGAGGCCCCAGCCGAAGACAGAGACCTACCCCCAGCTTGTTTCTTTGAAAACGACTGACCCTGAGTAGAGGTAGAGGAGCGAAGAGCTCGAGAGGGGAGGTATTTGCAGAGGGATAGCTGAAGGTATTTTGGACCCAGGCCCCAGAAAGCCTTGTGGACAATGCAGAGGGTTTTGAATTTAATCCTTGCATCCACAGGGTGCCAATTGAGAGATTTCAGAGCTGGAGAGATACAATCCCAGGGCTTGAGGCCAAGGACAAGTCTTGCAGTGCTGTTCTGGATTAGTTTCAGAGGGCGGAGAGTAGAGGCAGGTAGAAGCTGTTACAACAGTCCAACCTAGAGAGAACCAGAGCTTGGGAGACAGTGAGCTTCTGGGGGAAGGAGAGGAAATGCAGAGTACCTCTGAAGAGGTGCAGTAGGAAGTTTGACTTTTTAGAGACATCAGAGATGTGGGCGGAGAAGGAAAGTGTGGAGTCAAAGATGACCCCAAGATTCTTAGCCTCGCAGGTGGGGTAGGAGGAGGGCCAAGGGAGGCCAGCCAGAGAGTGAGGGGAAAGGATGGTGAAAGTGTGCCAATGAGGAGGATCTCCATCTTGCTGGCATTCAGACAAAGATCATTGGTGGCACACCAATATTGAATGGCAGTTAGGCAATCAGAGATGAGAAAGGGAGAGGAGGTGGCTGAGGGCAGCCTGAAAATGAGTTGAATGTCATCAGCGTAGCACTGGAAATCTGAGCAGAAAATGGCAATGCAGTGGACGAGAGTTGCCAGGTATTGGTTGAAAAGCCAGCGAGAGAGTGTGCTAAAAGACAGTCCAAAATCATAGCCCGAGTGAGGGCATTACTGAAATCCAACAGACCCATTACCATGCAGTAAAGCCCTCCCACAGGACCTTTTTTTGTCATTATCACCAGATGTGCAGTTGTGTAATAGCCAGTGAACATCCCAAAAAGGGAATCAGTACTGGTATGCACACAAGCAACACATCTACTTCCAAAACCAACAAAGGATAAGGCACGGGTGGAGCAGGGGAGGTGGCCACAAAGGTAAAGGAGCCGGGATGGAAGGGTGCCATTGTGAGCCAGTGAAGGAAGAATGGTCCCTTGGAGCCGGAGTAATTGGTAGTGGGGGCGAGGGGCAGAGGGTACAGTCATCTTCAGTCCTGCTGATAAGTATACTATTTGTACTACGAAATGCTGATAGTCCAATCAAGCATACACACAGTACCCGCAATGTTTAGAGGGACATCTGCACCTTTAACTGGTCAGTTCCAGCAGTGCCACTACTTAGTACCAGTACTTCTGAAGTGGACTGCTATGCCGTTGGGGCGGGCAGTCGCAGCACTTTTTAGGAGGACTCCTATACTTCTGAGGAGTTTCAGTCCCTGCAGCAGTGACAGAATAGGGCTTGTATGCTGCGAACACTGAGGGCACGCGGCAGTAGCACACCTTGATATAGAGGGCCACCCGCAGAAAGGCTAAAGCCTTTGACTATGAAAGTGGTTGTCAAGGCAAACGCATACAGAAATCGAGCAAACTGTGGCTAGAATCATTTGACTATTAAATAGCTTTGCATTTTTACTCTGAAAGTAATAATGTTAATAATATATTTTATTGGTATGGATGCCTTTGCATAGTGCACAGATAACCTCTCTAACACTCCAGAGAGCTTTCATGGGAGGTGGGGATGAATAAAGGGTAACCATGAGTAGATAGTGTTTGGTTTAAGGGGAGCAGAAAAAGAGAATCTGGTCTATAAGTCGGATCTGAATTGATTGATGATCTCCCTCGCAAAAGGGTAAATGATGGTAGTGCTGTAAAGTAGAGCCTTGACTAAGAAGAAATCATCCACACAGTTCGTACACATTGCTGGGCGGATGTGAAGTTTATTAGGATAAGTGTCCCACAGTCAGAGGTCCAAGTCGGCAGGAACTAAAAGGTACGACATTCCTTGACTTTTTGGCATAATAAGCCATTATTCCCTTCGTTTTTTCAGCTAAAAACTGTTCCTGGATGGCAGGGCAAGCAAAAGACACATTTGATGTATGCTCCTGTCTTACTGGGGATTTGAACCTCTACCGTGCTTAATTAGGCAATAAGCCCTGAGACTGCGGGCCATTACTGCATAAGGTAATGCCCCTGGGGCCCCCAGTTAACGAAGGCCCCAGGGCATTACCGCATGTCGAGGGGCTTATTGCCATTACTACCCCAGCCCGTTAGACCAGGGTACTAAAGGCATTTTTGCAGAATGTTTAAAAAAATGGCTGCTGGGGAAGGGAAAACAAAGTCCATTTTCCCTTTCCATGGCTGCCATTGAAAATGGGGGAAAAAAGTAAACAACCAAAATGGCCACCATAGGAAGGGAGAAGGGACTACACATAGTCCCTTCTTCCTTTCCGTGACGGACTTTCGCAGATCGGGAGCAGACGCGCTGGGCACCGAAGTGGTCCCAGGGTGTCTGCTCACGAAATGGACAAACAGGAAGGTAAGTGGGTGGGCGGGAAGGGAATTCTGTGGATGGGGGGAGGTGGGAGAAGACTTACCCGACTCCCCAACAAGGGGAGATGGCGGCTGCTGGCCGTGAGGAGGCTCAGGGCAGCGGGATTAGCATGTGGTAATGCCCGCATTCTGAGCATCCCCATTGCCTGGGAGGCCGCCACACCCCCCTCGCCAGGTTCCAACCTGCTCTAATGTCATATCCCACTGAGCTATCTTGGAGACACTGGCTTGCTCCTGTGTATTTCAATAGCTTGCTTGGGACAAACATCCCATTCCTGATTCCCCCTTATAGCCCTGCTCCCCTGTGATAAGCATTTGTCTGCTGAATTTAAGTAATAGACAGTGGTCGAAGTGAGCGAGAGCAGTCGGGAGCGGTGCTCCTCTACTTCTTTTAATTACGTCCTACCGTTCCTATACTTTTATTTGAAAAAGAAACCATTCCGGATTGGTTTCATTTTAAATAATAAAAATGTAGGAAGAAGTTGAAACTTGCACTTTCAGTGCACTGCAATGGACGCTCCCTTACACAGCACGCACATGTGTTCTGGGGTTTGTATTGTGAATGGGAGGTGGCGTGGCGATGGGGTTTGTGGGGAGTGGTGCAGGCCAGTAGGGAACATAGTTCCACTACTTCTGTTTGTACACTTCGACCACTGGTAATAGATTAACGTGAAATTGCTGCAGGCAGAGCTTTATGTGCAAATTATGGGTGATTAGAAAAGGGAGGTTGAATAAAGCTGCATGCTGTGAGGGACAGTGACTGAAGGTAATAGTGGTCATTTAAGATACATTCCCCCCCACTGTTTGTCTTGCAGTCTTTGTAGTGCAGTTGTAAAAGATAGCTGTGGGGGATGGAGTGAAGGAAAGGAAGGACCCATGTATGGACTTTGTGTTGGGGGAGGGATTAGGGGGATTAGGGGGAGGAAGAGCGTGGATATGGGGTTAATGGGGAGTGATGGGGTGGGCCAGCTTGGAGCCGCAGTTTGCTACTTTTCTCTAGTACACTTTGACCCCTGCCCAAGGTTATCTGAAAAAGCAGAAGTAGGATGGTCATGTTAGAGTGCATACAAGGGTTGTGTACTAGTCAGAGGGGTTTGAATTCCACCCACTGCCAAATGTCGAGCCAATGCAAGAATCTCGGGAGATGCATGATGGGAACCAGTCTTTTCATGCTGAAGGTGAGGGACACAGTCGGAATTTTAGCTTGTTGGAATTTTCCTATCATCTGCCTAGATGCGCTCTGCAGATGCCACAACATGGCCCCATAGATGAGCACGATTCAGTAATTTTAGTAGAAGGATCCTGTAGAAGGGACACAGATGGGAGAATGTCTCTTGGCAACACTGTTCATTTAGGCTCCAAAGGACAACTGAGCAGTGTCACAGATGTCACCAAAAGTCCACAGAGAAAGGGTGTATTTTAATAGTGCTTCAATAAAATGTTAAACAACTGGTATGGGAAGACTGGGATGGTTGAAACTAAGGGGGTGCCTACGACCCTACTCTAGGTGTCCTTAGCCCCCACAATGTCCCCAACATAAAAAGCATGTTAGCACCTACTGTCTAGGTCTTTTTTTTTATCTGGGAGGGAAGCATAAAGTCAGTGGCCTTCTCTATCTTTCTCCCTCAGGGAATTTCTAAATGATTCCCTCACTTATGGCAGCAGATTTCTGTGCTGGCTTGTTTTGTGTAGATCGGCCTTCCCCCTTCTAAAACTGAGTAAATAGGTCACAGGTAACAAAATTGACCCTTTTGTAGGGCATGTATAATTGTGTTTACATGTGGAAATATCCTTAACATTTGTGAAATGGAGTTACTCCAGCATTAAGTGGACATCAGTATCAGTAGTAAGGAGCTTCCAAAGGCTGCTCACAGGTATGTGGCACTTGAGTCCAGAATTAGGCATAGGCGACTACGTATGAATCTTATTAGAAGGAAACTGATAAAAGAAAAAACAAAGAGGGTAAGGGAAAAGGTCATCAACCTCCTGCTACAAATATCGCCAGAAACAAGATGGGAAATCCCCACCACCTGGTTCGTCAGCTCCCACAGAAAGAAAGAGTGGTGGTTCTTCTACCACTGGGCAACCACATCCTCAGTTCCCAGAGGACTTTTCCTGTGTGGAGTTCTAACACATAGGAGAGGAGATCCATCCTGCAAGGGTGAAGCCAAGCAAGCCATAATCGGTGCTGTTCTCATGGAAGAGGAGACCCTAGTCAGTGTGAGCATGTTAGATGAATTCCATTAGGCATGGGACTGGTCGAATGTTCCCTAGTGACTAAGTGGGAAAGGTGCTGGTTCCCCAGCAGAGGCCCCAGTTCCTTTGAATACACTATCTTTTTGGAGCTTGTCTTCATAAATGGAAAAAAAGCCCCAGCACAATGTGATACTATTGTGTCACAGTTGTCCGATGATGGTGGGCGGAAGAGGATCAGATCGCTGCTGGCATAGACAAGTTAATCAGAAGGTTTGGTGACCTTGTCCGATGACCACTGGCAGTCGTGGAATTTAGTTGGAGAGGGCATCCTCTTAGTACTGTGTCACTGTCAACGACACAATTCCAGTGAACTTTCTTTTAGGGAAAGACATGTCTGACGTAGGAATTATTGCTGCCATCACTTGATCTCTGTCCAAGGAAGCAGCACTTGAGGCCATGAGCGCAGAGGCTCTTCTGACTGAAGATCGCAAAAGACCGGAGACCCTGGTAATGCCCATTCCAGATCATAAGTGAACACAGGCATCTGCTGCTTCCAGAGAGGGCCTAATGACCACTGAATGGGCTTCTGTTTTCTTCATGGCTCCTCCACTTCCTGCAGAGCACATTATGATGCAAAAAAAACAAAAGTCACTTGTCACCTTAACAGGGTTTGGACCCCTTAAAGCAGTCTTGTTTTTATCCAATCCCCTGTGACCTTTTACCTTTTAAAGTAAGGAGGTTCCACTCATTTTCCGATTCCTTTTGGACCTTCAGACAAGTAAAATCTGTTTGTACCCTGTTGGGAGAGCCTTTCTTTCTAAAGTTCTGCAATTGTGAGGCAAGGGCAGATGCTCGAACGAAGAGGCAAGCTATGTCCCATAACTAACACCAGGAAACATTGCGGCGGGGGGTGACTGTTGTTGGACCAAGACCTAAACTATCCGCCAACTCCACTGGTACCGAGGCTCCACACTGAAGGTGAAGGAATCCCGCAGGTGCCAGGTAGCCTACCTCGATTGGGAGTGAAGAGGCAACAGACTTATCTTGTCACTAAGCCCCTGATTTGAGACTCACAGCACTAGAGAAGACAAAGCAGCTGGATTCATGTGTTCTGCCATTTCGAATGGTCCTTGAGCCAGAGCCGACAGTATGCAAATGCCTTTGAACCATCCAGGATCTATGGTGCTGTATTTGGCACTCCCTCTGAACCCCAAACCGCTATGTTGCTGCATCAAATTAGTTCACTGCTGCATTGACCAGGCAGAGCACATCACCTGTTCTGGATCCAGAAAGAAGTTCACTGCTGCAGAGATTTTGAACCACTTTGCTTTTGATCAGCACCTCAAACCACCAGGATCATAGCATTGAACTGACCTGAACCTCGTCTTGAACCGCTTGGAGCAAATTCTCGCCCATCAACTCGACCCTGTGGCTCTCATCACATTGAGCTGGCTCAACCGTCAAACCTAACCTGTTGTCCTCATCGAACTGCAGCATTCCAAGGCAGCATTGAACTGCACAGAACTTCTCACCAAACTCAACTTTATGTAGACTCGCCTGGATCAGTGTGACTTGCTGCATTCGAACCCGGCTAGAGCCGCAAGCATATCGCCAAGAAGCCCGGTTCTATGCCGTGAAACCACTAAGCAGGAACAAGGCACTTTTGAGTGGCCCAAGCGACTCTCGTCTTTTTTTGGGACCGTAGAGTCTGCCAATCCACCATTTTGCCCCTTTTTTTAACAAGATATCCCTTTTAAGTGGAATTGTTGCAATGTACTAGTTTCCACCCCTGCTATATTACGTAGAGTGCTTTCATCTCCATTTTCTGCATTTGTTGTGTTTTTTCCACAGCTGTGTGTTTATGCTGGTGTTTCTCTAGACTGTGATTTAGCATAATGAAGTGTTCAAGGTATACATTTGCATAGAACCTTAATTGGACATTCCTTTATTTTGGAGTCTTAAACTGTGGCTGATTGGGTTGCAGCTGTTCTCACATTCTCACACCTCTTGAGAGTATAGCCTGACTTCAGCCTACGTAACCAGAAAAGGCAAAGAAGGTACATATCTTGACTGTGCCTGCTTCACCTTTATTTTTGAGATCACTGTTGGTTTGTACTATGTTTGGGCTGAGTAGGCGGTTTAGCCAATATTCGTCCTGGCACTCCTGCAAAGCAGTAGTGATTACATGACAAGGTGTGAGCCACGTTTTCATTAGAGACAGGAACAGTCCAATTCTGCTCATTGAAACAGACGGAAGGAGGACAGCGAGGTCTCTTGATCGACCACTTGAAGCGGTCAAATTGTCCTATCCAATTCTGAATATCAGGGAGGCAGGCTAAACCTTGCCACCAACTACATTTCTATATTGGGTTCTAAGGTGAATCTGGGTATGATAGAAATTCTACATCCCGGTAGTAGAGTATCCTCACAATGACTACCACGTACATGTTAAAGAGGGTTAGTGATAAAGACAACACCCTAACTGGAAATCTGCTGCTGCAAAAAGGAAAGGACCAGAAAACAAGCATTCTCTGCCTACGCCCCAAGACTATGGAACCTCCTGCCCATCAACATCAGACTCTCCCCCACACTCCTACAATTCAGAAAAGAACTCAAGACCCACCTCTTTAAGGAATCTCTCTGCCTCAACACCTAGGCCATCACATCACCCCTCTCGCCACCTGAGTTGCTAGATGCCGCCCGCCTGTCTCCCCCTGCCACCCTGTAGAGTTGTACCCATCCTCTGTGCCCCTCTGTTTCCCACCCCTCTGTATATCTGTTCTGTTGTTACCTCTCGAAACGCTCAGTTTTTCATCTGTACTGTACTATACCTTTGTAAAGCACTTGGTTATGTATCTATATTGTTGTATACCTCTGTAAAGCGCTCCGTTGCTTCTCAAAACCAGGTTCGTGCTCAATAAATATCATAATTATAATAATAATCCTCCCAATAAGGTACAACATAGATGATGTTGGAAATAGTAGGTCTGTGGGATTGTAATTTCTCATATGGTGGAATTGGCTAGATAAAATGTAAGAATGCAAGAGTGGTGTGGCTTTGATTCTCAATTTACTAACAGGTAAAGGACTAATGTATTGTAGTTCATAGGATCAAAATCAACTGACCTGTCATGTAGTTTTAGAGTACAAGTTTGACCATGTTCTCTGGGATGAGCAGGTTTTCCCTAATGATCAAAGAGATAGTTTCAGTCAGGGGACAAAGGTGAACCCAAATGAATGTATGTGAGGAGGCTATTTTGATCCAGGTAAAATGAGATTTGTAATGTTACTATCATGTTTGGAACCTGTGAAGGCTAAGATAGGCCTACATCTGACCTAGACCTGTGGGTTGGTATTGGGTTTTTGGGTGCGGATGGCATGGACAAGTTCTGAGTGATTCTTTCCCCTCAGACAGAGGCATTGATCAATCTGCAATGCGTGTTCTCACACTCCTTATAACAAAATGTCCTAACCTTTGAACTGCAGATATCTGCAAGAAGGCCTGAAGATTTGAGAGCGTTTAAAATGTGATTACAGTCGTTGGGTGAACTGGGGAAAGGCCAGAGAGCCTCTTCTGAGTGGCACGGGAAATGAGAGCAGATCCCCTGACACCATGTTGAACGGCAATGTGTCAAGGGCGCAATGGCCCTAGCTCATGGGGTCCTCATGTAAAAGGCATGACGGAGACTGCTGATGGAGGGCAGCCCTTTTGTGGAAGTTTTCTCCAAGTTGCTTTGTGAGTTTTTCAGCACCAGAGATGTTCGACTGGAACTGTACCTATAGGAAGAGGATGCTTGAAGCCACAGTAGTGATTGAACGGTGTGATCTAATCTAAATTGTGTGCATACATCCATGCACCCTAAACAGCAAATTGAAGGAAAAAAACTACAAGAAATATATTTGAATTTTAAAGAGATGAGGAGTTTTGTTTAATGGCAACATCGCCACTTCTGTAAAGTTAGTCCATACTTGTGCATAGGAACATGCGTTGAGGGATGTGCAGCCTGTGGGTCTCCAGACGCTTTGAACTACAACTCCCAGGACCCCCGTCCTTAAGGTTAAGGGTTAGGGCTGATGGGAGTTGCATTTTCGGAACCAAACGTTGCAGTTCCCCGATATATATATTGTCTGTTGTTTTTTGCTGGACATAAACATAAACGTTGTATTTTTTGACAGAATCTTCACGAGTGTGACATTTCTAGGGCTCCATTCAATATAACTTTTCATGTGCGAAAATCCATCCCACAGTCTGCGTGCCAGCATCATTCCCAGTTGCGTGTTTATAACAAAACCACTTCTAATGACTTGCTTGTGCCAGAGCCAATCATAAGGCTGCTTGCTTCTCATCTCAAGAGGTCGCCTACAATGCTGTGCTCTTTCCCATGCCGCGCCAGATGGCAGAGCAAGCACCAAGTCATTACCAACGGCTCCCTTCTCATGTGTGCTTTCTGTTCCGGAACTATTCCCAAGGATGATTCGCCTGGCTCTACTGCAAGAAAACAAACATTTCAATCCTCAGTGGCCACGCCAATGACATCTGAGGTTTCAGATCACGCCCCAGCAGCGTCCTTTGTGACGAGCCATTTGTAGTGGTGGCATTAGTGGTTGGCCCAGTCCGGATGGAAGGTGGCTTTGGTGCCAGGAAATTCGCTGTTAGTTTATGCTGGCGACATTTTCCTCGCAGTAACCCCATATGGTGCCTCTAGCACACCCAGTCAGAGCTGAAGATGTGGCAGCTAAGATGCGTGTCTTTTTACGCGCTGTGCTTAGGGGACCTGCCAAGTTCTCTCCACTTTGGTACAGAAACATGAAGTTGTGGCGGTATTTTCTTACACATGATGATGCAGAAAGTTCAGATGGTTAGGTCATCGCAAAACACATCACAGACTGTGGGGAATTGGGCACATCAATTAGGCGCCCCTTACAGGTATGTTAGTAATGAAAGAAACAATATTGCTTTTCAACACATTCGGTTAAGAAAGTCATAATTCTATTAAAGACATAGAGGCGAAGGATTACGCTTCTCTTATCTTTACTCAACTCGTGCAGCATTACAATTAGAATAACAATATTAGAACAATAAAGTGAAAACTACATGTTCCATGTAAAACAGTCTTTAGTAATTCTCTTTTTAATGGTGTTCAAATAAACATGTGATCCTATTCCTCCAATAGTCTCATCACTCTATAACACTGTCCACCATCTTAATATCCTCCTCTTTGTTTTGCTGATCATCCAATTTTGCGTCCCAACCGGTAAACGCTGAATTTATCTATCTCGTCCTTATTCTCATGTTCCTGTCTGCTTGCTATCTCCCATGGAACCTGCAATCCAAAAAAATGTTTAGGTTCCTGGTCACCTGGGCTTGGTAATCGTGTTGTATAACAAAATATATCACATAATTTCATCATAATCATGACATTATATTGTACATTTTGACGATTAGAATGGGTGGGATAATCCTACGCCTCTGTGTCTTTAATAGAATTAGGACTTTCTTAAATTAATGTGTTGAAAATCTGAATTTTATGTCAAGACCCGGAGGATCGGATTATGATTGTTTAAAGGTTACCTACCACCAACAATGTCACCTTTTCGACTGGCTTGAAATAGAAAGTTTTGAACGTGGACTAATTTGTCCAATCTGCTGCTTTCAATATACGCTCCAGTCTTGCGCCTAGGCTAAAAGCTTTGGATGCCATGGCTTCTCTCGCTGAGTGTGTGCCATAATGTGAAATGTCAATGCCCGCTTGGCTCATCACCTATCTCATCCATATTTCTAAAGTGGCTGGAGCTACTGCCCCAAAAGGTCTCCTCAGGGAAATGAGCTGTGATTCCCCTGCAAGCCGAAACTCATCTGTTTTTATTTATATACATATGTATGCACCGTACCAGGCATAATTTTGCTTGTTCAGTGAATGATGAACTTAAACGAACCTGAACACAGGTTCGTTTAAGTTTGTCTAGTTATATAGAATGTCACCCCTGTGGATGTAAAAGTCTTCCTATCAACCTCTGACGCTGTTATGTCAGATACCCGTTTGCATGACAATACGCTTGTCAACTTAGCTGATAATTCCTTCCGGGATAGATCCTCGTTGTCTGGCCTTGTTGTGAACAACTTTAACACTCTGTCTGCATCCCACAATTGGTCATATTTAACACTGGGGGGTCTCATCATTCTGATACCTCTTAGTAATCTATTGCTCGTCCTTCTAACTGCAAGTGTCCTGCTGATATCACAGATCTAGCGGTATTGATGATCCTGTATGCTTTGATTTGCGCTACTATTTGTGCTAAGAAGTTATCTACATGTACATATGTTCTAAATGAATGAACACTCCTCTCCATACACCAGCTATGCCACTTTGACCTTGCAGACCTGTATGCCTTTCTGGTCCCTGGTGCCCAGGATTCCTCAATGATGTGCTGAGCCTCATTCCAGCCTAGCCTAGCCCAGGCTCCCCTGATATTGCCCATGCAATGAGGTTGAGGCTGCCTGACTCCACTAGAGGATGGTTGTTCCCCGTCGGGTACCAAATGATCGATCTGATTGTCGGTAGTGTGATCGGGTTGTCGTATGACATTTCCAGAAGATCTGGGAACCATGCTTGTCCCCTCCATGCTGGAGTCACTAATATTAACAATACTCTTTTACCTCCTCACCTGTGCCAGCGTTCTCACCATCATTGAGAATGGCGGGAAAGAATATTCTATTTCTGGGCCCCATGCTTGCAGGAAAGCATCTGTCGTCTCTGATTCGGGGTCTGGTCTCCAGCTGAAAAATCGTCCAATCTGTCTGTTCGGTCTCGATGCAAATAGGTCCATCTGAAATGGTCCCCGTTTTTCACAAAGTGTTTGGAATACTGTCTCATCCAGCTTCCAGTCGTTGGCATCCTTTAGGAACCTCGAGTTCCAATCTGCAACTTCGTTCTGACGGCCTGGTAGGCATTCTGCCGTTACTGAAATCCTTCTCTGTAGGCATAAGTGGCAGATCCACTAGCATATTGGATCTCGATGCTCCTAACCTGTTTATATATCTCACCGTGGACACCTTGTCCATTTTGAGGAGAATGCAATATTGTTCGTTCTCCTGTGTCCAGCATTTTACTGTGAACAATCCTGCTAGAAGCTCCAGGCAGTTGATATGCATATCCAATTCTTTCTTTGACCATCTCCCTCCAGTCATCATATTTACGTGCCGGGCTCCCCAGCCCCATCTGCTGGTGTCCGACTCTATTATTAGGTCCGGGGATGAGCCAAATATTGCTCTCCCGTCCCATGCCTCCATATGCCGTAGCCACCACTGTATTTCTTCCTTTACCTCTTGAGATAGAGGTACTCTCCATTCGTAAGATGCCCCCCTCCTGAGATATTGTATGTTCAATCTCTGGAGGGCTCTGTAATAGAGTGGGCCTGGAAAGAATGCTTGTATTGATGATGCTAATCGTTCCACTACTCTTGCTATTTCCCGAATCTACAACATTTCCTTTGTTAGAGCACTCTTTTTGCTCTCTCCTTATGTCGTTTACCTTGTGAATCGGTAGACTTAGGGTACCCCGCAGAGTGGTTACCAGGAATCCCAAAAACTCCATAGATTGATCTGGAGTCAGAACTGACTTCTCCCAGTTTACTAGAAATTCCAGACGCTCCAGCAGATCCAGTGTGATGTTCAGCTGCTGCTTGATTGTCTCTTTGTCTTGACACATTATGCAGATGTCATCTAAATACACAATCATAAGTATCCCTTGTTCTCTTAGATAGAACACTACAGGTGTCATTAACTTTGTGAAACACCATGGGGCTGATGCTAGCCCGAATGGTACACATGTGAATTCCCACATTTGTTCTTTCCATCTGAGTCCTAGATATTTCCTCTGTTCTATAGCTATTGGGATTGTCAAGTGGGCATTCCTGAGATCTATTCTTACCAACCAATCGTCCCGTTGTAATAAGTCCCTCAGGAGGTGAATACCCTCCATCTTGAAGTGTCTGTACATTATGAAGCTGTTCAATTATTTTAGGTTTATAGCTTGCCTCAGGTTGTGTTTTCCCTTGACCAAAAACATATTGCTCAAGAAGCTGTCTGACTACTCCGAGACTTGTGCTACAGCTTCTTTCTTTATTAAGGCTTTTATTTCTGTGTCTAGCAGATCCTTGTCTGCTGCACTCCGTATTAATACATCTGGCCATCTTGTCTGAAATGGGTTGGAATGGAAATCTATTTGAAACCGGTGAACAGTATTCGTGACCCAGATGTCTGAAGATAAAGAGCGCCAGTGTTTTACACATTGCGCTAGTCTCCCACCTACTGCGGGTACTCCCTCTATTGTACAGGTTTTCTGTATCAATGTTCTCACCTGTGTTCTGCTGTTGCTGGCATTCTGATTGCCTCCAGCCTCTACCCCTCCCTCTTCCCCTGGATGGGAAGAAGGGGTAGCGTCTTTGGTCATCCTGCATCCAGTGATTCCTGTCGTTGAAGGACCTTTAATGACTGTACCGGCTGGCAGAGCGGCTCCTTCTTTCGCCAGCCCATGCAAAAATGTACTTCCCAAACACCCTTTTAGGGATGCTTGTGCCTTGTTGATAGCCACATAGGAATTCACAAACTTTTTAAGCTCCTTTATGAAAGAGTCACCAAAGGGCTTCCCTTTCGGTGGCTAGTTCACTTAGCTTGGGGTCAATTTTTGCCAAAATGGACTTGCATCTCTCTTTTAGAAGTGCACTATTTGCATTCCCTAAGAGACATACCGCTCTCTGTGCCCAATGTGACAGAATCGCAGGGTCTATGGGTTCATTTTTTTCCTTGGCCTCTGCTGCCATTTGCAGTTTCTTGGTGAGGGGTCCCACCATGTCCAACATCTTGTCCTGGCATGACCGTCAGGACCTATCTAGACCTTTTTTATGTCCTTAGCATATTTGCTCATAAAGGTCACCATTTTCTCATCAATTTCAGATGTTTCGGAAATACCTTCTGACAGGTGTGGTCTTGGGCATTCTACTCTAAGTTTGTTTCTAGCCTCTTTCAACAGATGCATCCTCAGTCTTTTCTTCAAATAAGTGTCTATCTTTGCTGGTGGTTCCCACTCCGCTGAATGTGGGTGTATTCAAGTATCCGGGTCGAAGTCGTCCCCGGCCTCCTCGTCTATTTTGGTCGTTTTCCTTTTGTTCAAAGTTCCCTCTTCCCCAGATGAAGATATCACTTCTACTTCCTCTGAGGATTGTTCTTGCCATTCATCACCTTCTTCTGAGCTCTCCGAGGATATGGCGTGCCATTCCTGCACTCTCCTCTTAGACTTAACTGCTTTTTTCGTTTTCCTCTGTGGTGTGCCCGCTGGGGCCTTGGTATGTTTAACCTTACAGGCTCTCTTTCTTCCCCCTTTCTCTGTCTCATGTCCCTTTGCTCCCCTGAGCTCTTCCATGCCCTGAGAGAATTATTTCCAATCCTCCATAATGGCCATCTGATGGGCATGCCCCATACTGACCCCCAAAGCCTTCTGTATAATCTGTTCCATCTCTGTATAATTCCTTTTTTGGATCACTTGCCCCCTACTTTCTTCATTGGAGCTGGACATTTTTAAAAATGCAACTATTATTTGCCACAGATATTCAATATTTATCAGACTGTTTATTCACAGATTTCTTTGGTCTATATTCCTCTCCAAACACACTTACGGGATGAGCAGTGGTCTTATTTCAGACTTTTTTGACTGTCAGGTTTTTCTTGGGTCTGTGCCTGTCAATTTTGTTGCTTTTTTGCAACTTTAGTTAATTAGCCCCACCAGGTGGCGCTGTTCCACTCCGTCGAGCGCTGTTCTGGGGTACACCCCCTTTCGGCGCCGCCGTTTCGCCGCGGGCCGGTTCGGCGCGGCCAGTTGGCCGCAGCGGCCAGTTCGCCGTGCCCATTTCGGCGCGGGAGCCTTTCTGGCGCCGCCGATTTGGCGCGAGGGTTGTTTGGACGTGGCTGACATTGCAGCCACGTCTAAACTTCCTCACGCCAAATTTAAAAGCATAATTATTTTCAAATGCAGCACGTTGACAGGAACTGTGCCTGACAACGTGTTGCATTTGAAAATAATTTGGGGTCACTGGGATATCAATCCTCTCGAGTTTGACATGGAGAAATTCACTCTTTCAAACTCTGTGAGATCCCTATTGGCTGCCGCTCTATTATATGGCTGAAAAGCCCAGTGCCGCAGCTGCCAGTAATGGTAGCGTTCCCTCTCTTCTACCATGATTCGAATGTCTGGATTTGCTCCTTATTAAACAGGTGTACCAGAAATGCAAACCCTCCCGCCCTCCAAGCTGCGAAGGACCCCCTTCATACGCTGGATGGAAATCGGGATTACCATGTATGGGAGTGGCTGGGAACGGAAAGGAGAACAAGCCCTGCCTGATGACTGCCCCATCCCACACATGGGTGGACGTCCTCAAAGGCAGCAGCTCCTACATGCATAATGGCCACCTTGTCCTAGGAGGCCATGGCATATACCGCACCGGTTTACCCACTACCTCTTCCTCCAATCAGCACCACCCTTTAATTGTGTTCGGGTTGACCCAGTCATGTAGCACTCTCAGCTGGGCAGCCTGGTAGTCGCGCTTCAGATTTGGAAGCACAAGCCCACCCCTCTCCCTCGGTCTGTAAAGGGTGACCCTGGCAATCCTCGCCCTCCCTCCCTGACAAACAATGGACTTAAGGTCTTGCTGCTCTCTTCGCAAGGCCGGGGGGGTACCACCACCGGCAGTGTTTGGAAGAGATATAGAATCCTCAGTAGAATATTCATCTTAATCGAGGCAATCCTTCCAAACCACGACAGTGCGTGTGGGTTCCAAGTCTGCAAATCTGCTCTGATAGCTGAAAACAGCTTTGGGAAGTTGGCCTGGTATAGCTCCTCGCACCGTGGCATGATTTGAACCCCAAGGTATTTGAGTGACTCCTTTGCCCAACGGAGCAGGGTCGACCTCTGTACGTTTTCTTTGACATCCTGGCTGCAGTTAATATCAAGTGCCTCGCTTTTGTCCAGATTAACCTTGACGCCTCCTGCCTCACCACCCCCTCCTCCCCCCACCCCCATCTGTGGCTAGTCCAATGGCCCCTCGCGCCAAAATTCTTTACAAATGCGGCACATTGACAGGTACAGTGCCTGTTAATGTGCTGCATTTGCAAAGCATGAACCACCGCGCCTGGGACGTTTATCCCAGCGGGTGGCATGGCCAGCTGCTAAATGCTGGCTTTTAGCAGCTAGCAAAAATTCCAAAGTTTCATTCTCTGCAAATGCGGCACGTTGACAGGTACAGTGCCTGTTAACGTGCTGCATTAGCAAAGCATGAACCACTGCACCTGGGACGTTTATCCCAGCGGGTGGCATGGCCAGCTGCTAAATACCGACATTTAGCTACTGGCCCGAAAAGTAAAGCGCCAAATGAGCGCAAGAAAGAAATTAAATTATAGATCTGTGCAGTCTTGAACTCTGGCTCTCCGGAGTTCAACCTGCAACACCTATCCACTAGGCCAAAGGCAGTACAATGATATAACATCACCTAGTTTCATATTTAGCTTGTAGAAGACTGAGCTCCCCCCAAAAATAAATAAATAAACAGGGAGCAAGTGGATATTTCTTTATTTACTTTTTTAATATTGTTTGCATCTGTAAAGCACATATAAGTACATGTACACCGAGTATATGTGCATAATATTGTTAGGAACACTACATTATATGAATTAATGTATAAACATAAATAGATGTTTTGGGGTACCTCCACGGTCTTGCCCACAATTTTTTAATGGAGTAGACACAGATGTATTTCCCGCTACTTTAAGGTGTTTGTGCACATTGCAATAATAAACATCTCATCCGTGCAGTCCTGTGTTGTCGTAATTTCATTGGGGTGTTTTTTTTTATCTGTGTGCCATTTCTTGAAGTGCCCTGGCCAGTGAGACTTTGGGTTTTGGGTTTTGCGCATCCCTCCCTCTTGTATTTGTAAATTCGCTGGAGGTAGTGGCCTTGCGTTATGTTCTCTACCCCAGAGTCTTGCAGGCCATGGTTTGTGGATAAACTGAACCTTTCTTTAATTTCCCCTTTTAAATAAAAATAATGTGGTATTTTGCAAATAGAATAGCCCAGCCATGAACCATGGCCTGCAAGATTGTGAGGCTTGGAACTTAACCACAAGACCAAACTGGCCTTGTGCCTGGGGCAGCAAAAGTTAGATATTTTACTCCTATGATTGAACAGTCTAATAAAAAAATAATAAAGCATTTGGGCAATTCACAATAAAAAAGAACCCCCTGCCCACTACCACCTCCCCCCACCTGCCAGCTACCACCTCCAACCCCCTGCCAGCTACCACCTCCCCCCTCCCACCCCCTGCCCACTACCACCTCCCCCCTCCCACCACCTGCCCACTACCACCTGTAACCCCCTGTCAGATACCACCTCTCCCCTCCACCCCCGCAAGATGCCACGAACCACCTGCCCACTACCACCTCTCTCCCCATGCCAGGGATTACAGGGATTCGCTGGAGGTAGTGGGCTTGCGGTAAGTTCTCTACCCCAGAGTCTTGCAGGCCATGGTTTGTGGATAAACTGAACCTTTCTTTAATTTCCCCTTTTAAATAAAAATAATGTGATATTTTGCAAATACAATCAAATTAAAAGCTTTAGCCCAGCCACGAACCATGGCCTGCAAGATTGTGAGGCTTGGAACTTAACCACAAGACCAAACTGGCCTTGTGCCTGGGGCAGCAAAAGTTACATATTTAACTCCCATGATTGAACAGTCTAAGAAAAAAAATAATAATAAAGCATTTGATATGATATGATAGTTTATTTATATAGCGCCTATACACAATGTGTTTCATGGCGCTATATAAATAAAGTATCATATCATATCAAATGCTGTATTATTTTTTTTGGGCAATTCACAATAGAAAATACTGAACGACGCAAAACAATGACAATTCCCCCCTCCCACCTCCCGCGCCAAAACATCCTCGCGCCCAATTGTCTCCTGCGCCGAATCGGTCGCGGCGAATCGGCCCGCGCCGAACTGGCCGCGCCTAATCGTCCTGCTCCGCTGTTCTGACATAACGTCTCTGTCCAGTACAGAATGTATGCGCTTGTCACGCGTAACGTTCTGCTTCCTGCCGAGTGAAAGTGTTTATCTCTCTTTCGGAGATTAAATGGAATAATCCTCCATGTGGGCACTCAATGTAAACAAGGTTGACCGGAGTGAAGGTGCAGTGGAAATACGTCTTCAGTACGTCTTGAATATCCAGCTGGTGAAATCTTTACAGTCTCCTTACTCTGTGGATATGCTCCGCCTTAATCTAAATACGTTGCATTCACGCTGACTTCCTCACGCTTGCGCTACATCATAAATATATAAACATTACATTAGTTCTATAATTTTCTAAATTAAGCAATTGGTACTTATCTGGCTACCCGAGCAGCAAAGAAAGAGGGGGATTTTAAGATGGTGGTCAGTGTTATAGAAGTGATGAGAGACTATTGGAGGAAGATCACATGTTTATTTGAACACCAATAACAAGAGAGCTACTAAAGACTCCGTGTCAGATTGAACATGTACTTTTCACCTTATTCTAATATTGTTATTGTAATGCTGCTCGAGTTGAGTACAAATAAGAGAAGCATAATCTGAGCCTCCGGGTCTTGATATAGAATTGGCATTTGAAACATGTCCTATTTTTATGCCTGCATCTGTAATGTCCGGTGTGCACTGTTGCACAGCCCATCACTGTCATTGAGGTGAGGGGCGAGGCCACGTTTGGCCCAGAAGTCTGGGGGAAGTGACGTTGGGCTAGGGAGGAGTTTTCCAGGGCATAGGCACTTCCAGTTAAAGTTTAATAAATGAAGTTGCATCTAGCCCACTGGTGTCTGTGTTTCTGTTACCTGCAACGGAGCGGTCCTCCGTTGCCATAGCGAGGCCAAGCCTTGACAGCATCTGATTACAGATTGGGTGGATTGAATATTTTCAGCATGGGGAGAATAACCCATTTTTTCCACATGCAGTGCTTTCTATTTGCAGCATGTCGTAAATATCCCATATACAGCCCATGCCACAAATATCTCATGCTTTTCCAACCTGTATTCGGGTGACAGTTTAAAAAATAGTAGGTATTCAAAATGTCACTTATTTTTACTGCTAGCAGCATGCCTTTACTGAGGCTTTAAAATCTTGCATCAACAATTAAACAATGACTGCTCACCGCACCTGCGTGTGAAAAAACAGGAAATTGAGAAGGAAGAGAGAACCCTAAAAATGATTCAGTAACTTGTGCTCTCTGTGTAGATTAGACATCTCTCTGCTAGGAGTCATAAAAGGTTCCTTACCCCAATTGCCTTTGTAGCCAGGCATTGTAAAACATCTGTTTAAAGTCAAGCCACTGTTTTAATTAAAATCGGGCGTATTTTCCTTAACGTCCCGATTAAACAAAGGAAGGGACATCTCTTTTAGGTTTAGTGAATGTTGGCAAGGCTACGATGAATAAGCTGTTTATTCAATGTTTTCTATCAGTGCATTACTACGAGTGCTGACTACCTTAACACAACATTCGTGTGCCATTTTTAGACTCAAGAACCCTGTTCTGTAGAGGACTCTAGAGGATCTCCACATGTCTTGCTGGACTACATGGCTTACCTAGTTTCATCAGAGGAGCAAAAGAATCCCAGCTCCATTTGGTCAGTGGTTGATCTCGTCACTGACTCTCTCGCAGTCTGTTTGTAGTTAAATTTGAAAATTACTTCTGCGTCATCATAGCACTCTTTTGCTGGTTATTATTTCATATTGCGCTGGTGTGGTTTGTTGCTTGAGTGTGGTTTGTTACTTGAGTGTGGTGATGCTGATTCTCAGTGATACTGTAGTTATATTGCCTACAATTCAATCTTTACCACATTTCTGTACCGAGCAGCTGTAGTGGAATCTAAAGGGGAATCTAAATTGAGCAAACGCCTAAATAGGTTTGCTTGATTTCCCTTTTGTGCTTATTACAGAATCTAGGGTGGTTTTTTCGTGCCTCCTCATGCTGGATTGGGCAAGGGACACACATTTTGAAACGTGATGTAGTCAACATTAGTCTCAAATGGTGGCTAATGTTCGCCAGCTGGTCTGTTCATTTAGACCAATTTTATCTGTCTGAAGACGAAAGATCCATAATTGTTCTCTCTTGAACAGTAGTGTGTGTAGATGACAACCCCTCCTAGGTACAGTAATTTCTTTTAAAAAGTGTACATGTGAAGTCTGCTGGATCATGTTTTTTCTGGATGAAGTGCTCAACTATTGGGGCAGCCAATTTCTTGGTCCTGATGTAGGATCGGTGATCGCCAAGTCTGATTTTTATGGAGTGAGATGGCATACCTACATATCGTAGTTTACAGGGACACTTGATCAAATATGACATTTCTGCTATTGCAGTTAGAAAAGGTCTTTTGCTTCCAAGGTTATCTCCACCCAATGTCAATTGAGGTCGATTTTAGTGTGTTTGGACATGCACTACATTGGCCACAAGGTGCATGACCTACCGGTGCTCTTTGGTTCCATTTGTTCCTGTTCTCTTTGTTCTTTGTATGTGTGTATTAGAGAGTCGTGTAGATCGCGTCTTCTTGTCATCGCAAATCTCGGGGTCGCTATCGGGGATTGACCAACATTCAATATCTGCCAACGTTTTAGATCTTCCTTTTTGATTGGGTTGACCATCGGTGAAAAACTAAAGACTGCCATAATAACCTCCTCAGTTTCAGTTCTTCTGCTATGTTGTTCCAGGGTTATATCTCTAGGAATGTTTCTTGCTCTTTTTTTGGCTCGTTTGATGACACGATCGGGGTAGCCACGACTGAGTAGTTTGTCTGGCAATTTACTGAATTGTTTCTCCTAATCACTTAGGATAGAACAATTCCTTCTGTACCTAAGGAACTGTCCGAATGGGAGATTGTTCCTCAGACTTGATGGATGGTAACTATTAAACAGTAATAAAGAATTCCGGTCTGTCAGTTTGTTAAATACTGTACTTTTTATGAGCCCATCTGTGGCGCTCAAATTTAGGTCCAAGAAGTGAATACCTTCTCTGCTATGCGTTTCAGTAAAAGTGAGGAACCTGTTTTGGTCATTTAGCCAGTTCATGAAGGTGTTTAGTTCTTCCTCAGCTGAATGCTCTGCACGTCAGTTAAAGATTTTCATGAATTATGAGGTACAATCCTTCACTTTGATGTATTAACACCGCACAGTATCCGTTTTCAGCATTGCTGACATAAAGTTTTCCCTTTTACTTTCATATCAACCTGTTGGGACACGTTGATGAACTTTACACTGGTATGTGTTTTGCATGAAACTTATGAACTATCATTTGGTTGTTTGATTGTTTGTATGAAATCTAATTTGATAAAGACAGAAAATGTTGGGCATATTTGAATTATCATATTATGTACGGCCCTGAAGAAGGTTTTGAACCGAAATGCATTGGCAATTGTACATGACATTTTAACCAATATATTTGCCTGGCCTCATTAAAGAAGAAAAAATAATATTCGATAAAAGAAACTAAAAGGGATGTGAATAAACAGTTCCTTTAAGAAAATCCTAATGATTGGGTGTTCAGAACATTTATTACTATTATCATTATTTTTTGAAAAACATACAGATACCACAGTACCCATGTGTGCAGCCCTGTCGAGGGCCAACTGAGAGCACCAGTTCTAATAGGGTGGATTCACTCTATTTTTGTTCTTTGCACAGTTCTTCCTCATTTCCATTGAATATCATGAGCACATTGTCAATATACCTTGACCAAAGGCTGATTTTGTCGGACCAGGGATTATTGGCACTATAGATGATTTTTTTTTCGAAGTCTGCCACGTACAGATTTCCCAAACTTTGTGCGAAAGTGGTCCCCATCGCAGTCACAGATATTTGTTCAAATACTGATTCTCATAGATGACATAATTTTTGGTGAGGGCAATCTCAGCTAATTGCATGATGAAAGGTACTGGTGTTATTGGTGGATCCATTTTTCTCAGTACTTTCTCAATGACTTGGAGGGTTGCCATTTGTGCTATCTTTGTATACAAGGACTTGATGGCTAAGGTCACTAGTAACTGTGAGTCAGGACAAAAATGTCGATCTTTTATCAAGTGCAAGACTGGTGTCGTATCTCTTAGGTATGATCTGATTTTTGTAATTTATGGTTTCAGGAAGTAATCCACAAATTGAGCTAGGGGTTCAAGTATTGATCCTATCCCAGAGAATATAGGTCTGCCTGGAGGAAGGTTCTTGCCTTTATGAAACTAGGGTAAGGTGTAGAATGCTGGCCGTTTAGTTGTTTTGGTAACAAGGAATTCACTTTCCTTATTGCTGATGTATCCTTCAGCCACTGCTTCCTCTATATTCTCCGTAGGGTCACTGCCAAGACACCTGTAACTATTGTGGTGCCCTAGCAAGTCCGTTAGGATTTTCTTATAATTTGTAGAGTCCATTATTACTGTGGCTCCCCTTTGTCCGCAGCTTTTATTACAATATCATCATTGTTGGTCAGAGACTCTAATGCCATTTTATCTTTTTTCGAGAAGTTGTTATAGGGAAGTGTCTGGTTCTGTTCCAGTTCGTCCAACCTTTTGAGTAGAGCTTTTTCAAAAGTTATCGACTCCGGAGTAATTCTATTAGGTGGTGGATCAAAAGTAGATTTGTTCTTTAGGTGAGTGCCACTACTCTCTTCAACTGTTTTCTTCTCAAATAATTGGTTGAGTCTGATTTTCTTCACAAGTTGTGCTAATTTGATCTGTGTCTTTGTTTGTCTTTTTAAATTACCAAGCATGGGAAAAAGAATAAAGCAATTACATTTCACCTGCAAGGCATTGTGCACGCTAGCTTGGTTCATAAACACAAAATTGTGCTTTTTATATAATCATAGTAGTGACTGTGAAATAACAGCTATAGGTCAAGTCTCTGATCTATCCCCAAACCCTAGATATGCGGTCCACCAGCATTGTCTAGGGCTAGTCACCACACTAGGGAATAGAGAGAATGGTTGGAGGGCAAGTAAGGTTATAGTTACACAGAAGGTAACTCTAAAGAGAAAAAGAATCTGAATCGGATGCCTAATCCGCATACAGTAATATTGTCCTTATTTAGATTCAATCTAATTGTATGTACGGTTTTATGTTTCAGTAAGAACTCAATATCTGGTAAATGGGAAATGCATTTTTCAGAAAGAAATCTATGTCATCCACCTTCCCGTCCCATAAATCGCCATCAGCATGAAGCAGGGTCAGTCCACCCACCGACACCACTGTATCTTTAGGAATGTAGAACACACTATGCTGCAACAATTTTTAATAAATGATCAATGGTTAAGGTGAGTAATCGTATAATTTGTCATTGAGCTACTCACTAACGACCTGTCCTTAATTAATTTAGCATGGCTCAGCTCTTCAACTTCTGTATTGCTTATAAATACCTTACACCCCCAGACACTCCAGGATCCGACTTCAGTCCACAAATAGCATCTGCTGTATCGGGTATAAATGGCTTGCCTGTACATAAATAATTTTGCTCCTTGAATTTCACACAGGTATCTGACTTCGGGATTAGATAGACATCAGGTTCCCACGTCTAAAAAGCTACCATCTGTGGAGTCATAATTTTTATATATACATTGTCTTGCCAGAAACCTACATTATGTACAAATTTCATTTGATAGATCAATTCCGGAGCAATAAATGGAACGCATAATAGGAAACATATATCCATTCTCTCCATACGTATGTATAATGGCATTGCGCTGCCAATCTCAAATGCAATTTTCTCTTGTATCATTTCCACCTCCCTTTGTGTTATCCGTGCCATCATTTGACGGATGATATCCGATGACATAAAGTACAGAGGGACATGGCCTTGAATCAATTGCGATACTGCATTTTAAACTTCCCGCAACTATTTTGTCATCATTCTATCAATTGGAGTTAATACATTTAAAACATCATCTAGCAGTTTATCATGTTTAAGAATGACATTGGTACTATGCTCTACTATTTTGGCTTGCTCATTTGGCACCAAAATGGTTTCATTCACATAACGGATTGCCTCTTTCTGCCCACCCCTGATTCCATCTAACGTTTGGTGCAGTTCCTTTAAATCATGGCTTAACTCCTGTGCCTTACTACATAAGGTTCCCACAGATACAGCGTTGGCTGTGGATATTGTCATCCCCATCACAACACCTATTATCGTCATCATGATTGATGTCACCAATAGACCAGCCATCCTCTATCCCCTCCTTTTCTTTATACCCAATGAACTCTCAAAAGTTTTTTCCAACTGTAACATTATCTCCTTAGTTGCCCTCCGAGCTTTTTCTTTATGGGGTTGCACCCATTCCGGTACCTGTTCTGATTTTATTTCTTATTCATTAAGGAACTTTTCAATGATTAAATCAGGATTTAGGCTAATGTACATGTTCTGATATAACCTTCTATTCCCCAATATAAAGCCGGTTCTTCTTCTACTGCAATTCCTGATGCTGGTCCCGGCTCTATCAGAACTTGTGCTTTCACAATTATGGCGCATGAAGCATTCAGGATCACTATCACCAAAAGTAACCAAAAGATTTCCTTTTTTTCCCTTGCCACATGGAAAAAACAGCCAGTCATCATTTCCGGCCGTCATCTCCACGGCTTTTGCGGTCTTCATCTTCACCCCTTTTTTTGGTCCAGGGGCTTTCTAGGGCACTTCACTCCAGGGGTATGCTCCAGGTGTCCAGCGCTCCAAGGATCCGGCACAGACAAGGAAAGCTATTATTTTTCTAGAGGAAAAAGAAAAGACACATAAAGTACCAAGCACAACAAACATTTCATTTCCTTTTCCACTGGAGCATCTGAAATCAAATTTGATTATGCAGGCAAATACACATTATAGAAAAACATGCCATGCAACCAAGAGATTCCTTAAATAAGTACACAATTAATCATCCCACTACTTCAATCCAAATAAAAACCCCTTTTGTATTTTTGTGCACTAGCACTACTCACACTTTGCTATGTCAATTCTATATTTTTCTCTTTACTCTCTGTTAGCTTTAATTTGCTCCAACCCCTTGACCTCATGCTGCGGGTGGAAAAGTTTGATTTGATTAACATGGACAAACTGTTCCACTGTCAATTTACCATTCTTTTTAGCAATTCTGTAGACCACAGGTGAAACCTTATCTGTAATTTTATATGGCCATTGCCACGCTGCAAGAAATTTAGAATTTTTGTGTTTCCCCTTCCCGAAATTAAATTTAAATACCGGATCTCCTACTTCATATTGTTTCAAAGATGCCTTCCTATCTTCTGTTTTTGCACCATCAGTGACCTTTTCCAAATTCCGCTGCACAAATGCTCGTTTATTTTGTAAAGTAAGTGTTGTAGCGATACCATTTTTCTTCCTGTCAATATTTCATGAGGGCTGAGATTTGTTGATTTAGCGGGCATCAACCTGATAGCCAATAATACCAATGGAAGCCATAAATCCCATCTAGAACCTGCTTCAGCTACACATTCCTTTAACATATCTACCATGGATCGGTTACACCGTTCCATTCCCCCTGAAGAGGAAGGCTGGTAGGAAATGTGTAGTTTTCTCTTCACACCCAAAATCTGCTGTATCTGTGCCATTAATGCACTAGTGAAATGACTTCCACGGTCTGACTCTATTCTTTGAGGCAAACCAAATCTTGAAAAAATATGATTTACAAGCAACGTGGCTGCCGTTTGTGCACTGCAGTTCGGGGCCAGAATGCATTCCAACCATTTGGACATTACACAGGTTACTGTTAACATGTACCTATTTCCCGTTGCTGATCTTTTTACAGACCCGACATAGTCGATTTGTAAATCAAGCCATGGGAGGGTCAAACCCCTTTTCATCAATGGTGCTCTATGAGTAGGTGACACATGCTGAAACTATGCACACACTAAACACCCTCTGGTGTAGAGTTCAACATCTTGGGACATGTGTGGCCAGTAAACATAGTCTTTTAAAAGTGTTTTGTGAACCTCTGTGTCCTGCAGTTATGGCATTGTGGGCATGATGTAACATCAAACCCCGAAATTACAACGGCACTTCCCATTGTATTTCACCTGTCACAGATTCTCTAATCATCAGCACCTCTTGAAACCTAATTCTCTTTTTGGTTTTTAGTATTATTCTCAAATCCTCCTTCCCTCTCCAGTCCTCTTCAGTCAGAGGATTCTGTTCTGCATCTAACAAATGGTTATACATAGGTCTAAAATCAGGTCTTCATTTTGCGCTTTGATTAGGTCCTGATTTGGAATATAAAAGCTCCATTCTGCCACGGGCTGCTCAACTGCTTTTGGAGACTTAGAGCACGTTATTGCATCTACCTGTATTTCACAAAGCAGGTATTCAATAGGAAATAACTCACCCATTACAGCTCCAATTTTGGCCAATTGATCTGCCTTGTCATTCCCCTCTGTGTCCTCACCTGGTATTTTCAAATGACCACGTAGTTTCCTCCAATGTATTATCAAATCATTCTCTGAAACATGTTTGTCTATGGCTTGAATCATCTTACCATGTTTTAGTATTTTTTTGATATACGTGAGCATGCCTTTCGCCTTCCAGCCAGGTAAATATTCTACGAAGCTATTTCATGCATAATCACAATCAGTTACTAGCACTATTTCTTTGAGTTTATTTTCCACTGCTGTAGAGATGGCCTTGTAAATAGCACCCAATTCTGCCACTTGACTACTTCTCGGACCTAGCATCATGTTTACTCTTGGGAAGTCGCGACATCTATACCATATGTTTCCTATTCCTGCTACAAGCTCTTTTTTTGCATAATTTCTCTATGTGGTATGCACATCCATCTACATACACAGTTGGTAAACCCTTACATGTTTCTTCATTGAATGCTTTGTGTGGGTATTGCTCAAATTAATCTAAACTTGATTCTAGTTCTGTGTCATCCAGTGCACACATGGCTGCACAATCATGCAAGTCTGCTAGCCCTTGGACAACCAGGCTCTTTTTATGTTGACTATATTTCACTTCTACAGGAAATCCCTGAAACACTAATGACCAGGAAGTAATTTTTGACTGGGCCAAATTCCCTGATCTGATACTCTTACTTTGCAGAAACTGCACAGGTTGGTGATTTGTTTCAATAATTACCCTCTCCCCCTGAATTATGGGGCAGAAATGTTACAAAACTCATACAGTGGTCAAAAGCGCCTTTTCACAATCACTAAATGTGGTCTCTACCTGGAACAAGGCTTTGCTAGCGTAGGCAATAGTTTTGTTATTCACATCATGTTTTTGATACAACACAGCTGACATGCATAGATCAGTGAATCCTATTTTTACAAAGAAATCCTGGTTATTTATTGGATATGCCAAACATGGTGCCTTCATGAGACACTCTTTTAACCTGACCACTGTCTCACTTTGTTCCTTTTCCCATTTCCAAGGTACACCCTGCTTCAGTAATCCCAGTAAAGGTTGTGTAATTGCTGCATAATTCTCAATACATTTCCTGTTGTAACCAGTCATTGTCAATAGACTCTTTAAACTTTTCAGATTAGTGGGATCTTTTACTTTATGAATCGCCTCCAATGTTTCCTTTTGTCGCTTTAACCCATGCTCTGTCACTTCATGACCTAGGAGGTTTACCTTTTTTTACACCATTGTGCTTTCTGTAAAGATATTTTTGCCCCAGTCTTCTGTAGCTGACTGAGCACATGTCTGATCTCATTGAAGTGACTTTTCAGATCTTCATTTTTGCTTAGCACATCAACCACATAAACTATTGTCCCCCTTTTCCCTTTCAGCTGCATCCAGGAGTGCCTTGCTCAGGAATATCCCAAACTCACTCCCATTATTGACATACCCGATAGGTGTCTGGGACCATGCATATTGGGATTTGTCAAAAGAAAATGCAAACACATTTTCAATATCTTCAGCCAGTGGTACACACAGTACCCTGCTGTAAGGTCTAATGTGGTGAACACCTTTGACCCGTGAACCTGTGTGAGACCCTGATCAATAAATGGAAGGGGCCACCTCGAAATAGGTACCCTTTTGTTTAATTCCCAATAATCTGCACACAAACACCATTGGCCATTCGATTTTAACACAACCAATATAGGCAAATTTGATGTGCTATGCATAAGCCTAATAATTCCTCTAAATCCTGCATTTTTGATGATTTCAGCTAGTGATTCCAAGCATGCCAGGGGTAAACTATATCGTCGCACAAATACTGGCTCCCTACAAAGTCCTTCTGGTAATGTGACAACATGGACCTCTGTTAACCCACAATCATATGCATCTTTGGCAAAAACCTGTTTGAATTCCATACATATTTTTCTTAACTGGTCTTTTTCTTCTTCATTTGTGCAAGCATCTGCAGCTTGAATTTATTCTTCTACTATATTAGAGAACTCTGGGAAGTCCTCCAAAGGAAGGGCCTCTGTATGTTCACTTAATTGTGTGGCTGTATCTCTTTGGAGAGTTGACACACTTAAATATCTTGGAATGTTGACCTCCATTTCAATATGCTGTTTTTCACTTTCAGATTCACCTAATTCAAATAGAATGCAATCATCTTGATGACAGAAAACTATTTCACTCGACTCATAACGGTACACAGACTGTATTTTAAAGATCCCCTTAGGCTTAAAATCCATGGATTCCGTTAACTCACCCTGTGCAGTCACATAGCTTTCAGGAAAGTTCCCAATCACTGCATTACTGAAATCTGCAGTGTAGTAAGATTTCTGTATTGCCATCCTATTGCTGAACTCTCTTCCAATTGAATGTCTTGGCACCCATATTTGTTAACCAGGATCTGAATGGGTCATCCCCAATCTCTATCAATGGTGTATATTCGCATTCTAACCCTTGCTGTCTCATAGATTTATTTAGGCATAAAAATGCATCAGAATCTTATCTGTTGCCCTTTCTGTACTTCAATGTTATTGTAACTTTTCAGTGAACGCGGGAAGGGTTACATTCTTTTTCACCTGCAGTATAACTGTATACAGTGCCATCTGTGCTCAATGATAAGCCTGTCTTTTATCTTCAAACCTGGACCAAACCTTTTGATTTAGACAGTCCAATACCATACACATACTGTGCATGATGTCATTTCTCAAATAGAATTTGTTTTGTGTCCCACTCACGATCCACAAATTGTGATGAATACTCTTAGGACCAATTGTCATCTTTAACATACATCTTGCTACAATTCTTTGTCCCGACTCTGGATCATCTAGGCCAAATATTTGTTGATTCCTTATTCTGAATGTTGATATCTCCTCCCTGTCAATTATTTCCTGGGTACCTTTTCATTAAAGAAATGTCTTTCATGTTCAAGTGCTAACGTAGCCTCTGTCATTTCAGGGTGACCATTCACATGGATAGGAATCCATGGCTGCCCATCTCCCATGTGTATTTCTGAAAGGATTGAAACATGCTTTTCTGTATTTATCTCTGGAGGAACATTTGGTTTGCATTTTTCTTGGGGTCCACATAAATCTCCAAAGCCTACTTCACTTTTTCTCCCCGCATCTTACCCTGACACATGAGAATGACAGTGAGGCTAGATGCACAGCCATTCTGAAGATATACTTCTATTGCACTTTCTGATTAGCAACAGTATGGCATTCTCTTACACTGTTGTTTTGTGTCATTATTTTCTTAGGCCTCTATGTTTTTTTTGGCTAGGGACCACAATACCCCATTTACCCCATCAATGAGGGGCGACAACCTCTTCAGGTCCCCATGAGAAATGGTATTTCATTAATGGATGTGATCAACACTTCCTGTCTCATTCGATGCTTGCCTAGCTTTGTCAATTTCAGTGAAACTTTCGATAGGTATCTCTTCAACATTGAAGTTGTACACAGGGCCTTTGCTTTGCCTCACCTTCATGTGATTTTGTGGGGATCTCCCTTCATTGATACTTTTCACTAATTCTTTTGACATGATCATCGCTTGGGCACCTGTATCAATCATTGCAAATGCTTTACATTTTTCTTCAATAGTAATGGGGGCATGGTACCTGTCTTCAACCTTTTCTAGCACACATAAAAAGTGTGAATGTTTGCTTATTTCAGTACTTACTTTTCTTAGCTTTTTTACTCTTTGCTAGACAAACGGGCATATGAAATGACATTTGTCCCTCATTTTTGCCCACTTCCTTTTGAACCTCTTTATCTATCTTCCTGAGCTCAGCACCCATTTGGAGTGTTTCCACTGACTGCCCCTCTGACTTGGGACCACCAGTGTTCCCGCTGCAACTTTTTGATTGGATATTTTCACAAGTGTCACATGACAGCCTGTCTACTTCTGGCGCATGACACTTGCCAGTGTTTTACATGGTGCCTGTCATTTCTGTCTCTTGGAATATTTGTGGTTCAAAATACTCCTCAGGTGACTGACTTGCCCCCTCCTTTTGAGGTACTATTTTCTCTATATGAAGTTCAATTGTATTGTGATTATCAAGTGAGGATATCCTAGCTGTTGGTCCTAACTCTTCACCTTGTGTTTTATTTCACAATGGATGCTCTTTTTAAATCTGTTTCTCTGTTCTTTGGGTTTTGCTTGTTCATTTTCCCCTTTTTGTTCTTCCTTTTCACACAATCACTGGTCTGGTTCAATTCTAAATTGAACCACACTCCATTTTTGTGTGTGGTGAAATTCTCTGTCTCACTTTCATTCGTTTGTGTTCTTATTTTTGAGCCAGTAGGCAATTCAGAGCCGTTATTCAAAGGCGATTCGTGGGCATCTGTGTTTTCATCAGTGCAGGGGTTATTAAATAGTCACTTATTTTCAGAACACACAAGATCACTCCTATGACACTCTGCACCCTCACTTTTCTATTGTCTTTGAACTGCACATAATATCCTTATTTTGACCTGGGCCTCGAAACATTGAAACCTGTCCATGTTTCTGGATTCCTCTCTTTGTGGATTGGGCCGGATTGGGCCTATTCTGATACCCCTGAAGAGATTGATTTCTATTTGTATTACCTCTGAACTCATGTGACATAGGAGGTGGAGAATGCGGAGTGACCATCCTTTGACCATGGTCGACTGGTGGTGACCATTGGTTATATTGGCGAGGGACATAGCTCATGTTTTGTCTTTCATCTGGTGAGAATTTCCCCCTATGCTGATTTACATTTTCAATGACCCTATCCACATACCTTGCTCTTTCTTGGTGGCCATACACCATTATATTAGGGTCAAATCTACTCTGAGTCCCCAGAGTCTGGTATGGGCCACTGTACATTTGATTTTGATTGTTATTTAGGCGTGACATATCGTGGGGAAATCCCACTCGGGGGGGTATTACCAGATATCTAGGGCTAATGTAAGTTTCCTGACTGCTGAGATCAACTGATGGGAACATAGGGTTTTGGGATGGTGTCCTCTGTGGAGGCATGCCCCTTTGATTAGGTGTCATGTTATTTCTTGCCTGGGTTTGGGCTAATTAAAGTGGCAATTTTACAGATTTTACCTCCATTATTGCTGGCGCGGGTTCCTTAGATTTTGGTTTTGTCTCTTTATTCTTAGACCCTTCCTCTCTCTGACCATATATCACTTCATATAGTTTGGTCCCCTGTTTTATTATCCACTCTAGTGGTTTTTCCCTGTAAAATTCACAAATTAACTGGGATACAATTTCTTTTTGGAGTTCGTAAAAGTATGCAGTCTTATATTCTACAGAGTTAGGGTTAAAAGCCACATCAAAGCATGAAAATGCTCTTTTTAAATTTTGGAGGAACTGGCGAGGGCACATATCATGCTTTGCAGTCATAGTATAAGCTGCTTTTTTGCATTTTATATCGACTGATAAGGTGAAAATTGATGTCATGTGCAGACTTTGAGGAAGAGGTTATCTTTCTCAAAGTCCGCCCATGACAAATCTTTCTGTTCATTTAGATCTCGAATTACACTAGCAGCTGCCGAATCAAGCGTTAGGTGAAGGTACTGTCTATATTGTTCCCTAGGTATTTGGAGGACTTTAAATATATTGTGGACTGTTTCTAAATGGTCTTCTATGCAGCAATCGCCTCCCTTTTTGAATGGTTTGATCAAAGTTTTGTTAGACCTCATCATTTTGATAGGGCTACATGGTGCATTCTGGTGTGTGTCATTTTGTCGCTCATTTCTGTTCTCTTGTGGGCAGGAATGATTGTAACTATTGGCTGGTGATTCATGCCCTACCATTGGGCTATAACCAGGTCTGGCCACAGAAACAGCTGTTGGTACATTGTTCCCTTGGATAGAGCTGTGATTGATTTCAATGCCATTGAATGTAGAGCCTTGTCGCATTTCCTGAGATTTTAGGCTAAATATTTGCTGTTCTAACTCCTTGCACTGTCCATGAAGTTGTTCTGCCTCATGAGAGAGATTAGAATTCTCATCCTTGACCTTATTAACTATCACTTGCAACTCACCTATTTGTGCTTGACTACGGTCAGGCGCTTTATCCTTTTTGGCAGTCTCTTCCAATAATTTGAATATCTCCTGTTGTGCAGCGTGGAATTCTTTGTCTTTCTTTCCATGTTATGTTCTCTAAGGGTTTGTATTTCTGGAACGGCAGCATCTTTCTCTTTTCTCATTTCATTTAAAAGTGTTTTTAAGTTGGTTAATTCTTGCTCACTCTCATTAAATTGTTTCTCTTTCAGAGCCAATTGAGTAGCCATATTGCTGCATTTAGGTTGCCATGCTGTGTCTAGACCCCCCCGCCCCCCGGTCAGTTCTGCTTCGGTTTACAGCTGCTGCACTTGATCACATGAATTACCCAAGCTGCATTGTAACTTGCTAATCACTTCATTGTCATGTCCCTGCATTTTTAGGGATCTGTGTAACAGAAACCATAACTTTCCACATAATCTGATAATGCAATTTTTCTCCTCCTTGCGGTCTAATGCTCGGAACAACCTCATGAGGCATACTTGGACAATGCTCCTTTCCTCAAAGATATTTTCAACTGCCTCTTTCTCTACTTCTGTGCACATCCTGTCCTTCCATAATGTCGCATTTTCTGAAGACCAAACTGCATGGGTAAAAAGCTTTGTATCAAGATAGTTTGAAAACTCAGCTTCTATTTGGGACATTGTGACACTATTTATTGTGTGAGTCAAATAAGCACACAGAGCTAATTCAATTTGAGTGCACAGTATGGCTACGCCTGTAATGCAATGCCAAGCCCAGTAACTGTTTTAAAGTTCCTAATGGCCAACGCGCCAAATATGTGGGATATATTTTGGGTTTATACCTAATGTTGTGGTTTTTTATGGTGGTAATTCGTTGCAGTGTTTCTTTTTTTACATTTGTGAGACTAACTTCAAAATATTGCCTAACAATTGTTATTTACGAGGGTGCTTCTTCTCACAACATACTGGACTTGGTACACTCCGGAGGGTAACTAATACTTTCCCACTTCACCGCATTTTATTTACAGTGCTGCAGTATGCCCTTGTGGCTGACTTGCAAAATCATGAACAACACATTGAAACACCACGCATTCATTCACTCTTTAACTAGATAATTCACAGCAGGTATTTCTCTTTTGGATATTTCTAGTCATGCAAAAATGCACCAGGACACCATTGCCTTTGTACTGTTGATTTATCGTATTAGCTAAATGCAAAATGTACATGTGGCAATAGTTATGTGCATGCAGTTTTAACGGTGTGAATGCATTACAATGAACAATGGCACTTTTCAAAAATAAAACAGGCTGTGACCAATCTTACCACTTGTCCTTGGAAGCACAGAATTTGGCAAAAGTTACACTTTGAAGAAAATAAGAGAACATAGCAACGGCAACAGTTAATTTCGAAATTGCATGCACTTTTAACCTCGATAGCAGCTAAAGTGGAATGAGCTATTTTCCTGACTAACTGACCGACAGGCAATCCAACCCCCTCACTTTACTCATATTTACCTACAAGTTGACGATATTTCTGTCTCAGCTGAACAGGGAACCCCTTTAGGGTCGGTCACAGATAAGAACTGCTCTGGCACCAGGAAGCCTACCAGCACTGGACTCCTTCCTGCAATCCACCGTCCTTCTCAGCACAGTGTATAGGGATATATGCCTGCCAGCTCGTTTCAGCCCAGCATTCGAAGAGGTCTCAGGATGTCTGCCCATCTACACCCACCCAAAGCCTTTTTATGACCTCTCGCTGCCACTCAAAAAGAAAATACCTCCCATCTAGATCATACCACTGAAACCCATGCGGTTCTATTGTTGGAAAGCAAAAAATATATCTCTTCCTGTAGTTCCTGCTCATATAATAGCTTGTCTTTAGTAAAATTGATTTTTCGCCTATTTCAGACTGTTACAAAAGCTCATGGTGCATGTTTAAAACCCCATTGAAACAGAGCCACGTGCATTTAAAATTTGGATCCAGGATCTTTCCATATAGACTAGTTTGCACTGAATGTGAAGGACATGGGACATGTTTCTAGAATTAGATTCATTATTTTAATGTATGTTCGTTGCTAGGTTTAGTGCAAGCCAGTCAATTTAAATATCAATCTGAAATAAAACCATTTTGAGCATGTTCTTTGCATTTCTGCACTCTGTTCATATTTCCATCAAGCGCTCGCCAGTTGCAATGGCAGCATGTGCCTTGCATATGTCTGCATTTCTGTTTGAGACTCACCCTACAGCTACATAAGCTATATGTGCATGCTAAACTAATAAACCGCTGTAATTCAAAGCCCCTTTAACCCATCAACTCCTACAGCCATCAAAACGTACAAAAAAAGGATGTCCCGACAAAAAAAGTGCCACCAAACGAGTATGGGCACCTTGACCGGCTGGCTTCTATCCAAGAGCCCCCAAGGCCTTTAGTTAACAGGGACATGCAGTAACGTACAGGCGGGCAAAATGAAAAGGTCAAAATAAGAGGTAGGCAGTATGAGTTGAAAATAGGACACTTTGTCAATTGTCACAGGTGGCTTTAATCACACTGGGACTTCAAAGGGTGGTTGAAGAGTTTTTATTTTGTATGACTCAAAAGATTCAGTATTTGGACTGTAAGGGACTGAAATATGGCACACTTATTGCTGTCCCTCTCTCGTATCCTGTGGACTTCCCACCCCCGGAGCCTAGGCTTCCCTGTACCCTAGGGTGTCAACATGAGATCTGTAACATCTACTGTCTACAATTCTACAATCTGTGCTGGACTGAAAGCCTTAGCCCTTCCCATCTTACTCTCTCATGGGTTCCGAGAGGTGGTAGCCTATCCTAACAAATCCCCTGGATAGGATTTCAATAGGTTCTTTTGGTCTGGTGCCTTTCCACCTGGCCAGTTCCTCTCACTCTGGGCTTTCACTCCCTTGGGTTCCTCTCCCTGATTTTCCCTCTCCTCACTGAATCTCTACACATGCTCCTCTCTCTCTCTTTTTCTGCCTCTTTCTCCTCTTATCCTCCCTCATTTCTACTTGCTCCTTCAGCCCTTCCTATGGTCACACAATCTCCTAACTTCTTCTCTCGACTCTAGACTCCCCTCTGCTGAGCTCTCAACTTGCCCCTCTCAACTCTCCTCCCCTCTCTCTACTCTCTTCTCCACTCTCTCTACTTTCATTCACCCTTTTCACTCCCTCAGGCAACCGCCTTGCTCTCACTCAAATATACTCCTCTGCATCGAACATCACTCACACATGCTAGCACTCACTCCCAGCCTTACTCTTTCAATAAGGTACCACTCCTTCTCACAACCAACACCTCACCTGCAACAATCTACAGCGCAATCTTCCCAACACTCCACAGTCCTTCCTCTGCTGACTCTCCACCTGACCACACCCAAACACTTCATTACTTCTGTCTCTCTGTTTTTCTATACCCTTGTCTTCTGGTGTCCTGCTTCTTTGGACCAATCTTGCCTTACTATCTATTAGCGCCGAAGTTGGCCCACAGCAGCAGGAAACTTTAAAACCCATGTTTAGCTCCACCCGGTTTTTGCTCGTAGCGCTGAAGGGTTTTGTGGCTAGTTCTGTGGCCACTGTGATGCTGTCAGTCTTTCTTTGCGGTCTGCTGCAGGGGTGCTGGCATACCAATTTGTTTGTGAAGCTGCCAGTTTCACTCCGCAGAGTGCAGCAGCTTTCATCTGCTGCTTGGCCTTCTGGGAATGGTAGTACTGAAACAACACAAATAGAATTCTGGCCACCATAGGTTATGGCAAGGATTGGATTATTCACAGTGCTACCTTCCACATGCAACACGGCACACATGGGGGGGGGCAGATACTGTAGCCCTCCCAACTCCCTCACTCTGCATCTGGGACAGGACCGGTTCTGGTGATAGCCTTAGAAGGCACCGTACCCCAGTTTGAGAGGGGTCCCTGCACCAGCCTATGACAGAGTCAAACCCTATAAACGCTAAACCAAATTCACCTGTCTTCTTGGATGTCTGTCTGGTTAGCTGGATGGAAACCGTTGATTGTGTGATTGTGTGACACACTTACTCTGGCGCCTTTCAATGCACTTATGAGTCAAATTCCAAGTCCAGAATATAGGTGACACTGAGTTTGTGAACTAGTTGATTGTAATGGCCACCGGGATTGTCGATGGTGGAAACGTGGTATAAGGGATTACCAATAAACATGTGTGCTTCTGATTAGCCAAGCAAAGTGTAATGCAATATGATCATAGTTGCCCTGGGAGAAATAGACCTTAACAGCTGGTGGGGTAAAGGCCAGAAACAGGAAATGGATGCAGGGATTATTATGTCAGATAACGTCAAAGTGGTCACTGAAGCATGGCTATAGTAACATACTACAAAGATGATGGAAAGGAAATAAGGGTGATCGGTCAAGACACGAAATGGGATCTACAAGCATTCAAAATGTATGCATGATAATTATATACTGCTTTTCTTCAGCAAATCAGTCTCTTTCTGTATCAAACGGCACTGTTTTGCTGCAATCCTTACTGTGGAAAGTCTACAACATCGCTATGTGAATAGCTCATAAGTTACGAGCTCGCCACTGACTTGGGGCCAGTCTGTATTTTGTACATTTGAATTGCAGCAGGGCTGCCTCCACCCCCCATTCCCCGAGGATGGATAGGTTGGGATCCAAAGGTAGGCCGTCTGCTGGGCTTACTATTTACCTGTCAGTCAGCTTAGACCTGGAAGTCCACTTTTAATGATCTATTCCTTCTTCTCACATTCAGCGGTGGCAAAGTTCTCGGTTCAGTGAATTTCTAGAATAATAAACATGGAAAGGCTTCCATGGTGCTTCTGAATTCTCTGCTGCTGAAATGGCATATGCGCCTGTGCCGGGTGCTGAAGATATCTGCCTCCTGTGCAGTGACTGCCTGTGGTATGCAACGGGCACCACTGATATCAGCTCGCGCTGCAAGAGCGAATGAGGCATTACTGCAATAGCCATCTCTAAAGGTCCCTTCTCCATGTCATAAATGCTGCTCCACCCACTAACCACGTCAATGTACAGCTTGTGTTCGGCTCATTGGCATTTCCTTTATCGGGCAGGCAGATGCAGGACCACCTCTGTCTGATAGAGCGGCCCTGCTGTCCACAGATCGAGCTTCTTTTATCGCTTTAGTTCGAATGAGATGACGTCGAAGTGGGCGGGACTGGCCGGGAGCGGTACTCCTCTACTTTTTTAAATCAAGTTGTACTGTTCCTATACTTTTATTTTCAAAAGAAACCGTTCCGAAATGGTTTCATTTTAAAATAAAAGTGTAGGAAGAAGCTGAATCTTGCACTTTCAGTTCAATGCACTGAACATTCCCTTAAACAGCAGGTGCATGTGTTTGGGGTGTGTATTGTGTGTGGGAGGGGACGTGGTGATGGGGTTTATGGGGAGTGGGTGCAGGCCAGCAGGGAACATAGTTCCACTACTTCTTTGTGTACACTTCGACCACTTGAAAACAGTGACACGTACAGCGGATGTACTTGACTGAGAGGAGAAGGATGGCCTTCACAACATGAGAGCCATTGTCGCTTGTAAGGGAGAAGATTTGCTCATGCAGAATGAACCCACGCTGCTCAGCTATATTCTCAGCAGCATGCCTTGTGGGGACACATCTCATTCCGAAACACAACATGTTTCCACTCCCCAGTGGCTCAGAAGACCATTCACAGGCCACCCCCAGTCAACGCTAAACACCAAGAGGGCCACATGTCACACATCGGTGCAAGCTAATCTGCCTTACCCAACCCGAAGCACGTCACGCTTCTGATCTTTTTTCACTTTTGGTAGAACATTGTTCGTCAGTGGACTCCCTAACACAGAATTATAGTTGCAATTCCCAGGAGGATAGCTCAGTGGCAACGTGCTCGCCTTGGAAGCAAGACAACAGGAAGCGAAACAGGTTTGATCCCCGGGTCCGCACTTAGAAACCTCTGGGTATTTAAGCGCGTTATAAATATGCAACTAGGACAACAACAAATTCTGTAACAGCGCCTCTGTGTGATGTAAATAAATTAATTTATTCCACAAACAACTGAATGCCCACATTGTTTACAATGCACAAAGGTGGAGAGTCGTGTCCTCCCATGGCGCTCGCTTTCTCCAGGTACTGTTCCAAGATCTGTGGTGAAGTGTTGTGGAGGCCACGCTCCGTTCTTGTCGCGCCCATGACTTTGCCGCTACATCTGGTAAGCCCACCACGTCCTCCATGGCCCTCTCTCTTCCTGAAGAACATATAATAATGCATGTATGCTTTGCCAATTTCTCAGGTCTAATCTTTCCTGAATAGTGTGTGGCGCATTGTGGGACTCATAGTTTCCCCAGTGCCTTCTGCCACTGCTTTCTCTGTAGGTTAGCGGCCCTACAGGACCCTGCCTCGTGCATCTTCAGAGAGGCAGACCAGGTAGCGGCCGGAGCAACCCCCTTGCCCAATACCCCAACGTGTCACCACTCTTTCCATTGGGTTATGTGTTGATTTTTCTCACTGCAGTAATAAGGATAGTTGGACACTCTAGGAATAAAAGCGCGGCAAAGGTGCAGTCCCGAATGCAACCATTTTAAAGAGTGTGTCTGGACTACCTTCAGAATACGAACATTGGTATAAGGAAAGTACGTATATCCCACAATATAATACGGGATTCATAATCCCTGCCAGTGTTTCTTTGCCTTTCCCCATGAACTTTATGAAAACATTCTTTTATTTTGGGGTCTTAAACAATTCAACTGTAGTATTAAGAACTATGTGTGGGGTGGGGATAAAAGGAAATAAACTTTCCCGCTGTCCCATATTACGGCTACATATTAATGTGCATAGTTTACCTAGCAAAGAACATTTGAGGAAAGGGCTTTTCACATTGTTGTGTTGTCGGCCCGCGGCCTGCGCGCGGGGGCTGCCACAATGCTAATAGGCCGCGCGGCCTGTGGCGCAGCTCCAGCGGGAGCCGAAGGAATCAAACACCCACGCTGGTTATAGGTCTGCCCCGGAACTGCCTCCCGAACGCGGGGGCGGGGCTTTTATTTAGGACGCCCTGCGTCACCGCGTAGCGGGACGCAGGGCGGAACGTAACATTCCTCCTTTATTATAAAACAAAACAAAACACATAACTCTAACTGCCAAACAACGGCGAAGTCCAACATAAGCTTTCATTCTTCAACACTTAGCCACCCTGCCATTGGGGTTCATGGCACCAAGGCACCAGTTACCACACATAGTCACTTAGCTTGGCTGGCGGTCTCGTCGTTGTTCTCAGTCTGTATCGCCCTTCGCGGGGGTCATTCCCCCTTGCTTCAGGCTCTGTTCCGTCTTCGCTGTTCGGGCCCTCGAGGCCGGGTTCATCCCCCGGCTCCCAGTTTCCATCCCCCGCTCCATTCTCCTCAAGGATGGCCTCCGGCTCTTCTTCACTGGGAGGAGTGTCCTCGCCTTCCCGAGGGCCCTCCTTATCGGTCCACAGGGTACGGGGTATGGCCTTGAACCATGACGCATTTCTCGTCACTTGGCGGTTTCCTCGTGTCACAGTTACCATGGTTCCATGCCGGTTGCTGACGGTCCATGGAAGTTCCTCGTACCTGGTGTCAAGTTTTGACTTGGAGGGGTTTCGTAGCATGATGACCTGGTCACCCACTTGATGATGGGACGGCCTCGCTCTCCGCTTGCCGCTCATGTGTTCGTTGGCATCCCTTCTCCTTCTCTCTGTGCGTTCCTCGTTCACCGTGTCCGGGGTTCTGCTTGGGTGATGCGGGATCGAGGATCTGATGACGGTGCCGAACATGAGGTCCGCTGGCGGTACGCCGGTTGTGCTGTGGGGCGTGACCCGGTAATTTCGGAGGAATCGGAAGAGGTCAACCTTCCAGGGGCTGGCGTTAGCCTTAGACACTCTGAGCACCTTGTTGATAGTCCTCATAAATCGTTCTACGTCACCATTTGCCTGGGGGTGTCTTGGAGTGATGTGATGATATTTCACATTGAGTTCCTGCAGATACTTTTTGAAGTCCTCTCCCGTAAACGGTGGCCCATTGTCGCTTTTGATTGAGATGGGTAGCCCGTGGGTTGCGAACATTTTCTCTATCTAGGGCCGGAATGACCACTTCAGCTGCTGTGGACTCAACTACCTCAACTTCCGGGTATCGGGAGTGATCATCGACGGCCACCAACAGGTGGAGGCCCTCTCGGAGCTTGCAAAAGTCAATGCTGATGGCCTCCCAGCGAGAGCGGCCCCGTTCTGCTGATATGATGGGTTCCGGGTTTGGCGGGGCCCCCGTTATATGACAGGATAGGCACGTGCTAACGAGTGTCTCGACCCGCTCCTCGATCTGGGGAAACCATACTCGGTGCCGAATGCGGGCTTTCGTCCTTGCCAGTCCTTGGTGTCCTTCATGCGCTAGGGCCACTATCCTGTTCTGTAGTTTGAGAGGGATCACGATGCGGTTTCCCCGTAGTAACAGTCCACCTTCCGTGACTGACAAGTCTTGCCGCACTGTGAATATGCCGGACAGAAACCCTTTTGCTTCCGCTGTTCTGTTGTGTGTGTGTCTCATGAAAGTCTTCCAGTCACCGGAAAGGATGGCATCTTTCACTAAGTCACAACACGGGTCCTGGTGCGTTTCCGCCTCGATTTCCTCGATGCTCACCGCCTTGGGCCTCATTGCGCGCACCACCTGGCATATGTGTTCCTCTGTCTCTGCCGCTACTTGGATCTCTTGTTAAGTGGCCTCTCGCGGATGCCTGGAGAGAAAATCCGCCGGGTTTCCACTGCCTGGTTGGTAGACGAGATCAAAGTCATATTGCTGGAGGTGCAACAACCACTTGGTGATTCGTGCCGGAGGGTGTGCTGATGTTCCCATGAAAATGGGTAGTAGGGGCTTGTGGTCCGTGATCGTCGTGAAATGACGCCCATATAGGTAGAGGTGAAAATGCCGGCACCCCCACAGCACGGCGATGGCCTCCTTTTCGATGTGTGAGTACCTTTGTTCGGTCTCTGTGAGGGCTCTCGATGCATATGCAATCAGTCTCTTCTCCCCTTCCCTCGTGACTTGCATTAGGATGGCTCCGAGCCCCACGGGGCTGGCATCCACAAACAGTTCTGTGGGCAGTTCAGTGTTATAGTAGGCCATCTTGGTGTCAGCGGAGAGGGAGTCCTTGATGCTTTCAAACGAGTCCTGGCATGTTTGCCCCCACTCCCACTTGACGTTGGCCTTGGTGAGTTCCCGCAGCGGCTCAGATAGTGTGGCCAGGTTTCGGATGAACCTCCCGCAGTAGGTGGCCATGCCTAAAAAACTGCGCACTTCTGTGGGGGTCATCGGTGGACTTGCCGCCTGGATGTCTGCGACCTTCTGCGGGTCAGGGGAGATGCCTGTGCTGCCAAACTTGTATCCGAAAAAATTGATCTCTGATTTGAGGAACTCGCACTTTTCCCGGTGTATTGTGAGCCCAACATCTTGTAGTCGGCCCAGTAGGGCGTGAAGCCTCTTGATGTGTGTTTCTTTGTCGGGGGCGTGAATCAGAATATCATCGCTCACGTTGAGGACACCAGGGATGCCCCGGATGACCTCCTGGATGGTTTGCTGGAACACCTCCGCAGCAGACGATATTCTGAAACTTAGGCGTTTGTATCTCCGCAGCCCCAAATGCGTAGAGAACGTTGTTATGTATCGAGAGTCTCTGTGGAGTTTGAGTTGATGATACCCCGCCCTGAGATCCATCTTTGAAAATATGCTCGACCCTGTGAGGTCAGCCACAATCTCGTCGATTGTTGGGGTTATGTGGCGTTCTCTTTTAATGGCAGTGTTGGGGAGGCGCATGTCTATGCAGATCCGCACCTTTCCAGGCTGCTTAGGCTTCCGTGTTACCACCATTGGAGAGACCCACGGTGTGGGCCCTGTGACCTCCTCAATGATACCCGCTTCTTCCAGTGCCTTGAGTTCCTGCTCCACTTGTTCTCTCATGTGGAAAGGCGTTCTCCGGTGCCGGACGGCTTTCGGCTGCACTGTCTCATCAATATGAAGTTTGATGGTTTTGCCTCTTAGACAGCCTATGCCCTCTTGCAAGTCAGGGTATTGGTTCAGCATCTGCTCCACTTCCTTTTCTTCGTTGACATGGCAGATGAATTGGACCACTCCCAAATCCTCCGCTGCGTCCCCACTCAGGAGGCTCTCAACACCTGCCTTCACAACATAGACTTTGGACCATAGTCTGTTTTTTCCGTGTTCCAGCGTAGTGCGGAACCTGCCAATTACCGGCAGGGGCTTTCGACAGCCGTATGCATACAACAGAGTGTCGGTGCTTTTCAGCTCTGGTGGAGGACTTAGAGTCAGGAAGATGCTTTCAGGCATGACGTTCACCGAAGCGCCTGTGTCGATGGTCATGAGAATGCACTGGTTTTGGATGGTGACCATGCATTTGCGCCTTCGGGCGGCTTTTCTTCGAGGTCCTCGGTCCTGGCATAGGGCAGACACCAGGTATACCTTCCTTCCTTTCCTGTCTGTGTCCTTGGAGGGGGCCTGCAGCATCGCCGAGACGTCATCCCATTCCTCCTCCGTGGAAGAGCTGGCCACTGCGACCCTTCTGGCACTGGCTTGCTTCTTTTTCTTGGTCGCGACCTTCTCCGGCTGGTTCTGCAGGGGCTGTATGGGGATGTCCGTTGATCGGCATACCTTCGCGTAATGGTCCTTCCGGCCACATGCTCCACATGTGGTGCCTTGAGCAGGACAGTTGCGACGGCCATGTCGTGGGCCACCGCACCAGCCACACTCTGTGGGTCCCGGAATGCGCGGTTGCCACCTGTTTTGGCCGTATCCGCCACTGTTGTCGTCTCTCGAGGATTGTTTGTTGGTGATGCGGGCTACCATAGCCGTGTTGAGAGCAGGTTGCAGCCTGTGTAGCGTGGCCTCCATGTTGGCCGCTCTGGTATGTGCCAGTTCCCTCTGACGTCCTAGTTCAAGGATCCGCTGTAGGGGGATACCCTTCTCGCTAAGTATCAGGCGCCTCAATTTTTCCGAATGAATCCCGTTGATGATCTGCCTCCTGATCTCCCTCTCCACGTTCGTGAATTCACAGGACATGGCTAACTTTCTCAGGCGGGTGTGGTACGCATCAAGGGTTTCCTCCGCTGCCTGTAAGGTGGTGCAGAAAAGAAACGTCTCATAGTCTGGGTTTAGTTGAGGGAGGAAGTGATCGGTGAGGGCATCTTTCGCGCTTCGGTACCCATCCTGGCCATCATCAACGTTCAGGGAATTGAAAATGCGCAATACCTCGTCACCCACGCTGAGTAGTAGGTGTGCCTTCAGTTTCCTGGGCGCTGTGATCTCTTTGCACTCCATCGCCATCTCGAACTTCTGGATCCACAGCTGCCATCTGGGTCCGCATGACGACGGATCCGTGAATGGGTCAAACGGCTGGACCAGTGTCGACGAAGTGCCTTGTGTTCGAGGTGGAGGTGGCGACATGGACAGGTTTGCCGCAATTCTGGACGGCGTGGAGGGCCCAGGCGTGGATGTGCCGGCCGCCATGTTGGCGTGGACCTGATCCGTGTGTCGTAGGTACCTCAGACGGCCACCAATGCTGCGACGTTGGGCCTACCTTGGAGGTGCCGCCGTACCCAGGCGCCGTGTTACAACTCAGGGCCTGGCGCTCCCCACACACTGTGATGCTGCTCTCCCTTGTTGGATGTCCGAAGCCACCTGGTTCTCCCGTTTCCGGAGGGAAGAACTATGGTCTTAGTGGCAGAGAGCATGAATTGATAAAGGAGAAAAAAAAAAAAAATTTTTTTTTTTTTTTTTTTTTTTTTTTGTGGGTGGGGGGGTCACGTGTGTGATGGCACCCCCACCGGGTGTCCAAAAATTTAGCCGTGATGGCTGTGTGGCGTTATGGTGCCTTCACAGCACCGAGCCTGTCTTGGAGTTCGTCTTGCCTCGTCGCCATTGTTGTGTTGTCGGCCCGCGGCCTGCGCGCGGGGGCTGCCACAATGCTAATAGGCCGCGCGGCCTGTGGCGCAGCTCCAGCGGGAGCCGAAGGAATCAAACACCCACGCTGGTTATAGGTCTGCCCCGGAACTGCCTCCCGAACGCGGGGGCGGGGCTTTTATTTAGGACGCCCTGCGTCACCGCGTAGCGGGACGCAGGGCGGAACGTAACACACATCTTAAGGCAAACCAATCCCAAGGCCGTGAGTCCTGCAACTTTGCGCGTGTTGCAAAAAGGGGGGTGCTCATGAGCCTTACAAAACCTATGAAGACAATCCTGTTTGTTGCAGATCTAATTATTTGATAGGAAACGCTGCTGATGCTCTATACTTATTCTTTTTTATTTTTTTATAGCGCGCTTGATACCAAGAGATTTCTAAGCATAAACCCGGACTGGGGATTCGAACCTGTGTTGCTCTGCGTCGTCTTGCTTCCAAAACGAGCGTTTGCCACTGAGCTGTCTCTCAGTGGCAGGTGAACGCATGACAATGACGCGGATAAGGGGCCTGGTTCATGGTTTGCGTATGTTACTGATACAGCGAGCGCAATCGAAAGGCGCACAATGGCACTGACTGGGCTTGATGTGCTCGGATTAAAGCTTGCATAAAAGACACATGTGTCATATGTAGAGATCTGGAGGCATTCTCATGTTCACATACTGAACTTGGATTAAAAAGCAGAGCACCCAGCAATGGTGCCACCCTGCGCCATTGCTGCACCATCACGAGAGCCTGCAGACATGTATTGGGAATGCGTGGGGGGCCTGGAGCTGTCGGTGGGGCAGACTGAGGAAAGCAGCAGCAGGTGGTGCTGTTGGGTTGGGGAACAGAACCGCAAAGATGTAGATTGTGGTTGCGTGGAGAGGGCAGGACTTGGAGGCACCGAATGGTGGGGATGGGGCTGCTTTGGCGGCAGAGGGAGGCACCGAATGGTGGAGATGGGCTGAGAAACAGAGACAATACGGGCGATGGTAGCGTGTACGTATAATTGGGGGCTGGGGAAATTAACGCACAAGATGATGACGCTTGGAGGGGGCAGAGTGAAGGAAACGGGGGAGGAGAGGCGGGTTGTGGTGGCATACTGTGACTTGACTAATGCACTGGGTGATGCTCAGAGTTGTGATGGGGCAGAGGTGGAGCCAGGATGCAGGGAGGCAGCACAGCACTGGATGGTGGAGTGCTGAATGGGCTTGACAAATGGGCTTGGAGTTAGCCAACACCTTAGGGTGGCACCGGCCCTAAACGACGCTTAGCCTAAGTCGCCTGCTCTTCCCCGAGCCACCCTAGCCCCATCTGGCAAGCCCAACTCTAGTTCGGTGTACACATCTGAAAGCTTTTAAAAAAAATGTTTTTATTGTGCGCGCTAACAACGTTAGTGCCATTTTGGTTGAGGGAACTAATGGGGGTTAATTGCCCTGAACCCTCATTTACAGTTCTTGCTGCACTCTGCAACATTCACTTGGGTTCGGGGGTACTTAGCCCACAATAGTGTTCTTTCCCATGTCATTGGCGCCAAAATAAAAGCCTTGTAACGGATGTCAAACGTGCCAATTGTATTTGAATATGTGAGTAACTGTATTATTGCCGACAACACCTCGAGCCATCGGTAAACGTGCAACTATGTTTCCACAGTTAAGAAAGCCAGCCTGAAGGTCCAGATCAATGCTACCAGTGACACCGTTATCCTGAAGTTCCTGCGGCCCAGTCCCAACATGAACCTGGAAGGCTTTATTCTGGGCTATGGGAGCAGCTTCTTCTCCACACAGTACATCCCAATGCCGGAAAACGGGAAATCCTACGACGCAGAGCTCGGTAAGTAAGGCCCCTGCCTGCTTTATGGACATACTCTACTCTCATATTGTTCTTTCTCCGGGTGAAATGACATTTTAATAAATACCATTCTAATGCATATTAACAATTAAGCTGTTCATCTGGAAACAGGATTTTTATACGAGGTACAGCAAGCAACACATTATTTTCAAATAAGTCCAGAGAATGCAAACATGGCTGATTCTAAATAATTGGAGACTCAATCATGTATGTGCAGTCGGCTGACACTTCATGTATTAGCAGACTGTCCTTGTGCTTTGACAGTGGAACCGAGTTCTAGGCTTCCACAGCCTTTGCTAAAAAGGACTTTGTTGAGAATTGCAAGTCTATCAAATCTTCAGTTGTTCCACTTTTGTATTAAGCAGCACACGTATGCTAAACTGCTGCTTATGCCAATGCACTTGGGAGACTATTGAGTAATCTTGTGTGCTGCCTTTCGCGGAATATTAGTCTTTTGGGTGTCTGCCACTAAACCCCAGGAAAATACACAGTGTAGTGACAAAGAAAGGCTCAGCCTGCAGAGGACGGGGTGGTGCAGAGGGCTTACTGTCCCATTTCACATGAGGACATAGATTAGCCCTATGTTTGAGCTTTTATTTGTTGGCTGTATGCATCCTCGAGGGGTCTCGGAGGATTAAATGCATGTTGCGTGCCTAATAGGGTCTTCATGCAGAGTTGGCTGTGTTTTGTTGAAACATAAAATCATGTGAAGAAATGCTCATGATAAGAAATATTGGGGATCAGACAGTGCTTGACCGAGGGGAGAGGGTGTGCACTCCAAGTAGTGTTGTCGTAAATAACAAGAGCCAGAGATTTAGCATTGAGATATGCATATCCTTCTCACTGAAGGGCAAGTTCGGAATTTGTTTTGTATTGTACTTGTCATTTGTATAGTGCCATTTTACCATTATTATAGTCTCAATGCACTGTTAGTGGGAATGTCTGTCGGAGGGCCGAAGCGCAGAGTGTTGGAGATCATGGAATACGATTAGGATGTGTGTGTGCATTAGCGCACAGCTACTCTTGGAAATCTCTGGATGTTTTGGTTTGTGGCCAATAAGACTATAAGCAAGGAATTATAAAATGGTGTTGGTATTTCCGCCATGCAATGTTGGGCTCCACACTTACCACACGCTTTTTATTTGTAGGAAGTTATGGTTATGAAAAGCATAGTGAAGTGACACACTGTGTAGCATGCCAACTTGTACTGTGTTGCTATAGACGTTTTGGCTACTCCCACTACATATATGGGCCAATAGGCTATCATCCACCTCCCTTACCAGGTCCACTTCCCACTGATCTCTCACTTTCAACATGTTGGGGGGGTTCAGCTAGGAGGATGCTATTCCTTTATACCCTCTAAGATATATCAAGTTTTTTTCAAATGGGGTCAGCTCCCTTTTGTATGTATGTGTTTGTTTATAACACGCCGATAGCCCGCAGGCATCAGGGCACGGGAATGTCCGGGGTAATTCAGTGCGCATAATATTATGTGCTGTAGAGGGCGGTCTGCGGAAAGATAATGAGATTATCATTGGAAGAGGTAGGTTTTCAACGATTTCCTGAAACTCTGGTAGTTCTCTTCTAGTCGTAGAGTTAGTGGCAATTTGTTCCAGCATTTTGCTGGCTCCACTGGGAAAGATGTCCCCCGCCCTTGCACACGTTTAGCTCTAGGAATATTCAGATAACTCTCATCCTCTGATCTAAGGTTTCTTTGAGGCAGGTACAAAGAAAATTGCTTCTTAAAATATCTCGGGGCTTCTCCATAAAGACATCTGTGAACTATGGTCATCGCCTTAAAGTGTACTCTCTCTTCCACTCTTAGTCAGTGAAGAGATCTTCTCTCCATAGTCACATGCTCCCTTTTTTTGATTCTCTTGGTAGCTCGAACTGTGTCATTTTGCATGACCTGACACTTTTGTATATCCCTCTTTGTGGCTCCTATCAGTAAGGCCGTACCGTAGTCAAGGCGTGACAGAATGACCGCTCTTGCTATAGTTGCTGCATTCGCTTCATTAATAAATGGCCTTATGGCTCTCATGAAACACATGTAGTAGGCATGGTTTTTTTGCAGTTAGTTAACCTGAGCCTGGGATCCTACTGATGCTTCCACAACCATCCCTAGGGTTTTTATGTGGGGCACCACTGGGATTTTAGCCTGTTTGATAGTAAAGGTCTGGTATTCTGTCCCTTACTTGGATCTGGCATGTTGCGTCCCAAAAATCATCAGTTTGGTTTTCGCATTATTAAGACACATCCAATGACGTTGCATCCAAATGTCAATAATGCGATAAACCTCTGATATTTTCGCGCTGTCGATGCTGTATTCTCCCTTGAGTTCAAAAATGAGCTGCGTGTCATCAGCGTAGTTAGTAAAGAACACACCGATTTATTCCAGGAGCTCGCATAGACTTCTCATATATAAATTAAATAGCAGCGGTGACAGGCTAGCACCCTGGGGGACACCAAACAAGATAGGGGCGGCCTCAGAGAATGTGTCACCCCAGTGGATCTTAGCACTCCTGTCTTTCAAAAATTATGCTAACCACTCCAACGCCTTAGTCGTACAACCAACTGTTTTAGCCAGTGCTTCCTACAGGAGTTGGTGATCTACCAAGTCGAAAGCCGCGCTGAGATCCAACAGCATAAGGATACCAGTGCTGCCCTTGTCTATCAGGTCCAACATGTAGGTCTGAAGATCGAGCATAGCTGATTCTGTGCTGTGGGAGGCTCGAAAGCCCGATTGCTGTTCATGCAGTAGGTTCCAGTCTTCTACATGCTTTTGTAGTTGGTTCATGGCAACTTTATCTAGGACCTTCAGGATAAAATTTGAATTCGTTATGGGCCTCAGATTACTGGGGTCCTTCTGATCCAGCCCTGGTTTCTTCACTAATGGGGTAATAGTCACCTTCTTAATTTCCTTTGGTACTACCTCCTCTGTAAAGGAGGCGTTAACTATCTTTGTCAGTACTGGAACAAAAATGTCTTTATTGTCCAGTATGATTTTGGAAGGCAGAATATTCTCTGCGCAGGAGGTGGGTTTCATTTTAGCCAACACTCTACATAGCTCCTCCTCGGATATAGGGAGGAAGCTGAAATTCTATACAGCCAGAAGAAAAGGAGAGCCCCTTATCCTTCCTGGTTACTTATTTCCTCTGGAAGGATAAGGGGCTCTCCTTTTCTTCTGACTGTAATGATGTTATTTTGAGCCTTAGAGATCTTGGCAGCGAAAGCTTCTTGTACCCTATCACATTCTTCCCTAGTGGGAGTATGTGGAGGGGAGAGTGATTTCGGCCTTTCAATCCCTTTAAGTATTTCAAAGAGTTTACTGGATGGGTTGGTCGCTGCCTCTATTTATTTGTTGTAATGATTCTTCTTTGCTTTCCTGATACCCTGATTTTGGGGTTTGCACCCCACTTTCCATCCGTCAATGCCATCTTAAGCTGAAGACAGAAAAATCCAGTGAGTGGACCTATCCTCGGAGTTTCTGTAGCTCTTGCAGGGATATAAACCTGCCCCATATCCACATCTGCCCTGTGTTTTCCAGCCCATCTCCTGCCATCCCTGAAAGCGGTTTGGGTCGTGTATGCCACCTCTAATGTTGTGGGTGCAGGGTCATATACACTTTAGCGGCAAGGGCCACCTAGATATCCATCCTCTAGCAGCCTTTTCCTTCCAAAGCTCCTAAAGGACCTGGAGGACTGGGTGTTTGAGGATTCTAATGTCCACATGCTAAAGGTACCCACAGCCAGTCCCAAGAGCTACTGGGTGCAACACAGTGTTTTCAAGTGGGACCCACTGTTTAACTTTTTGGGGATATAAATGATCTATAATAATCCTTAACTGTCTTGCTCTATAATAGGTTTCTAAATCGGGGAAACTCCACCCCTCCGAGCTTCTTGGCAAGGACCAATATGTTGTAACTAATCCAGGGCTTAGTATCTCCCCACATAAATCTCTGCAACTCCTTCTTTACACTTCCCAAGACATCCCCTAGGAGAACCACTGGCAGCATCTGGAAGAGATACAGTAACTTGGAGAGAACATTTGTATAGGGTGTGCCACCCCCACCCCCTTAACTGAGTATAGATAATATGATAGGAAGATCAAATGGTTCTATTATTGCAGAAATCAGGATCATATTGCATTTATTTTAGGAACAAAGTGCACATGGGACTACGCATTTGGGTTAGGATGACCCAGGAATTGAAGAGTGCTTTAAATATCTCACAAATACCATGAATGTATAAGGATATGTTATGGATAAGGGATACAAAGTGAGAGATGCTTAAAAAAAAATAGCTCCCTGAAGAAGTGAAGAAGAAATAGTGTCAGACAAAAATATATTTCAAAATGAATAACTCAAGTACAAAGTGGTGTCCAGTTCTAAGGCAGGTGTGAAAAACTATGACTCATGCCAAGAGATTTCAGACAAGCAACAGAGGCTGATACATTAGAGATAGTCTTTGACAGCATCTCGCAGTGAGATAAGTGGGTTTGTTAGATTAAAAATAGAACTAGGCAGGAAAAGCAGACAAGATTAATGATGAGGCCAGATAAAGCAAGGGAAACTTGGATACATTTATCTATGAGAAGGGCACAATGTGCTTCATGCAGACCATTTTGAGGGACCATATGTATTATGTGGCACCATATAATAGAGCATAGCTATTTCTCCACAGTATAAGACACTAACTAACTTGGCAGGACCTACAAAATCAGATTAAGAGTAGACACTGATGTGACGAAGGCGTTCTTGGCAAAGGTTAAGAACTGTCATTGTCATGTCTAGTAATTTGATGGTAGAGTCCACCCGACATATCCTAATTGTGTATTCAATTTTATGACATTTTGTAAATCATGGATTTATGATGTTTATTGTTTTGGAGTAGGGATGTTAAGAATATCTATGAAATTTGTTTTTATGTGAACTATTTATAGAATATTTATTTTTATGTGAAGTAATTTTTGCTATATATGTATCTGAACGTATTTTCTCTATGTGCTAAAAGTTTCTCTATTTAACCAAATGTACTAATAAAAATGAAAAAAGATAGTAACACATTGCATGCATTTTGGGGCATTGCATGTCATTGTGTTACCTTTAGCAGCACAGGTCAGAAGGGGCAGTCTGCGATGTAGTCTTTTGCATCAAAGAGCCCTGCCTAACCTGACTGGTCGGTTGTGGGGTTGACAAGGGTGCCTAGGGCTGCCACAAGCCAGGTGACTCTGGGCCTACGAGCAGCATGAGTACACACCATGGCTGCTCCCACCAGGCCACACACACACACAAGGCAGGGACTTTCCACCTTTCTGCCTTGTAAGCTCCTGGCCCTTAAAGAGACTCAATGAAAGGCGGTCATGTGAGCCCTATAGTTCATGCACTCGCGTAAGTACAGAAACCATATCCAAATCCACAGGGGGAAAGAGCGAGAACCCAAACTAAGACAGAAAACTCAAACTGTGAACCAGTCTCCTCACGCACTCAAGACACACATACACTTAAAACAAGATAGGCCGAGGGCATGTTTCCCTTGGGTGGGCATTAGTGTGGTAAGAAGAGAAAAGACCATGCAAAATGAATGTCATTGTTACAGGTGGGCTCCAACAACCAGTCTCCAAACTATGTATATAAGGAGACATGCCTAAAATCTCTTAAGCCATTGAGAGGCAGAAAGGTGGGTTTAAGGTCATACAGGGGTAATGGCCTGTGGCACAAAGTGTGGGAGTCTGGAGAAGGATCCCATGTGGTGATATCTGGTGAAGAGTGAAGAAGGAGCTGAAGCAGGAGACAGAAGGCCAGAATAAAGGAAGCTTGGGAGATGACTTAGAGGTCTTGAGTGAGAAGATAGAAGGGGGTTGCGTAGCGAGAGACCTGAGGGGACTGGGTAGAGGAAGCTGAATACCTGGTGGGGGGCCTGGGTGGTAGGAGTGGGAGACCAGGTGGGTCTGGATAGTGGGAGTGAGAGAGATGGGTGGTGTGGTTAGCGGGAGACTCAAGGTGGGATCTGGGTATCAGGAGAGCAGGGGAGGGATCTGGGGAGCAGGGAACCAGGGCGGTGGTCTGGGGAGTGGGAGGCACAGGGGACTCTGGGTAGCAGGAGACCTATGGGGGTTCTGGTGAGCAGGAGACCCGGGAGGAGTGGGAAGCAGAAGACCCAGATGTTGTCAGAGGTGGAGTAAGAGACCAAGGGGGAGTCTGGGGAGCAGGAGACATGGGATGGGGGTAGACTAGAGAGTGGGAGACCTCAAGGAGTGCTGGAGAGACACATGGCTGGGGTGTCTGGAGACACACATAACCAGGGTGGCACAGAGGAGGTGCAAGGACATGTACGAATGGTGGGCACTGGAGAGATGGGAGTGGCCTGGGTGGAGCAGAGTAGAGTGTGAGACACAGGGGTTGGGGAGAAAGGAACCATAGAGGAGGGGGTGAAAAGGCAAGGCCCTATCATACAGGTGTCTTTGCAAAGGGTGCCTAAAGAGAAGGTGGTAGACCATAAGATGATTAAAGAAGGTTGATCAGGTGGAAAGGTGAAGTGGAGAAATACTAAGGGAGAAGAAGAGAATGAATGGAAGACTGGTATAGAATTGAAGAGCAGGAGGCAGCTTAAAGGGAAGCCTGGCAAAGGCGGAGGATGACCCAGAGTGGCAGCATTGAGGAAGTGTTAGGAAAACGCAAAGGTCCTACCGGAGAAACTGGAAAACGCACCATCCCTATTACTTGATACAGAAACCAAGATGGCGCCTATTTGGTTTCCTTTTTGTGAATCCCAAGTGTAGGTCTAGTTCTCCTCAAGATGGCGACCTCCACTCTCCAGATACTATATCTCTCTGGCAAAGGAACAGGTAGGTGCGTTGCTACTCACTCCACACCTTGTGCAGCTTTCTTAGCATTACGCTTGCTTGCAGAAAAACCTTTCTACCTATTCTTGTTTTCACAGACTTCGGTCTGCCTATTCTTTTCCTCTGTTATATCCTCCTTTCTGACTGCTTTCTTTCCCCTTGACTCCCACTAGGCTCCATTCTCCTAGCTCTGCAGCTCCGGCACTGTGTTTCCCCCTCTTTGCCGTACTGTGCCTTTCAACTTGGCAAATCTTTCAGCGCCGCCGAGCGTCCTGCTCAGGCACCTCCTTCCTGCCTCCTTTGCCATGCAGCTCCTTCCTTCATGGCTTCTCATTCAGTACTTCAGAGCTCCAGCACCGCCTACCTGTTTCCATTGCCCTGCTGCTCCATAAACCATCAGAGCGCCCTGATTACGGCACCAACAAGAGTCTCCTCTGTGCTCGGAGCACAGTCCACGTAGTCACCCTTCATCACAAATTACTACAGTCTAGTATTGAAGGATCTCTGGTCTTACCTGTATCGGGTTTTATTCCCCGGAGGTTTTCCCGAGGGCGCCGCCCACGGGGCGCTTGGAGCCCAGACACTGGTCTCTTCAGCGCTTCCTGGGAAACATACCATTTCTTCAGACCTTCAGCAGGAAAAGAGAACCTGGTGGAAAAAGACTCCCTGTTTCCGTGAGTACCTTTTCGGTATTTCATGTGAAGCTAAGAGATAGCGACGTCATGGATCAGCAAGTTCAACAGCTGATAACAGCAGTCCAGACTCTCAATACAGAGGTACAGACATTAAGGAATGAGAACAATGTGTTACGCCAAATGGTTACTTCCCGGGCAGAACTACCCCCTGGACTCTTGCAGATGGGAAAATTTGATGGTAATCCGAAAAGATTAAAAGAATATGTGGATTCATGTACCGTACAATTTAATTCAAAGCCACCTTTTTCCCTACAGATGGGGCCAAAGTCAGCTACATGATATCTAACATGTCTGGCAATGCATTGGTTTGGGCCACTCCCTTTGTTATCACCAACAACCAATTAATGGATTCAGCAGCAGGTTTTGTCAATAGTGTTCAGGCCATGTTTGGCAGAAGGGAATTGGGAGTGACGGCTCAAGAACAAAAACAAGTACCTTTTGGCAGGATGTATACACTTTCAGAACCTGAAAAAGATGCCTTAAAAGAATATCTACAAACTAACCTTCATCATGGATTAATTACTGAATCCAAAAGCCCAGCGGATGCTTCATTATTTTTTATCCCTAAGAAAGACTGTAAGGAATTAAGACCTTGCATCGATTACAGATGTTTAAACCAGGTGACCCGCAAGGATAGATACCCCCTACCAATCATAAGGGACATATTGGAAGCAGTCAGAGGCGCATCTATATTTACCAAACTGGATTTACGAGGAGCATATCACCTCATCCGAATAAGACAAGGAGATGAGTGGAAGACTACATTTCACACGCCCTTTGGAAGTTCTGAGTATCGGGTGATGCCTTTCAGTCTAGCAAATGCCCCTTCCGTCTTCCAAAGATTAGTAGATCATATTTTCTCCGATTTATTCCTGCATTCCCTTATCGTCTACTTAGACAACCTCCTTATTTTCTCAAAAAAACAACCGGAACACGTTCAACACGTGGCGGAAGTTCTAAGTAGATTACAAACTAATCACCTATATGTGAAGCTCAAAAAATGGTAATTCCACCAATCCAGCATACCTTATCTGGGATATATTCTTTCCGCTGAAGGTGCAGCTATGGACCCTAGAAAAGTCGAGGCTATTCTGCAATGGAAAGCACCTCTTAACACTAAGGAAATACAGAGATTCTTGGGGTTTTCCAATTTTTACAGAAAGTGTATCCCTAAATTTTCCTCGGTTATCAAACCCTTGACCACCCTCCTCAAAAAAGGAAAACGGTTCTACTGGAAACAGCAAGCTCAACAAGCATTTGACTTTCTAAAAACTGTCTTTTCCTCTGCTCCCATCCTAAGACTTCCAGATCAGTCACAACCTCTTGTATTGGAAACAGATGCCGCCTCTACAGTTATCGGAGGGGTACTTAAGCAAAAATCTTCTAGCGGTATTGAACATCCTATTGCTTACATGTCCAAAACACTCACACCCTGTGAGTTTAATTACACGGTTTTGGAGAAGGAATTACTGGCTATACAATGGAGCCTGTCAAGAATGGAGAAACCTACTTATAGGATCAAAGCATCCAGTTCTAATCCGGACAGATCACCAGAATCTGAGAGCCCTGCAAAATTTCGAGTGCCAGAACAATCGACAAGCCCGTTGGGCTTATTTTTTTTTTGTCATACGACATGGTTCTTACATACATACCAGGAGCCAACAACCAAATAGCAGACTCCCTATCACGCAGCTCCTATGAAGTGAACATATTGGTTAAACCTGAAAGGATGTTTCCCCGAACCACATTCATCTACTTTGTTTCCTCATTACTTCACAAAGTTCGAGAACAGAGCAAAGGCATCTCTCAGCAAGAAATAACACAATACGATCTGACACAAGAAAGAGGGTTGTGTTTCTACAACGAGAACTTGTACATTCCTACTCTCAACCTTAGGAAGAAAATCCTGCACCTTTGTCATGATCACAAAACAGCAGGGCATAGAGGAATTTCTACTACACAGGAATTAATTGGTCGATATTTTTGGTGGCCAATCTTGAAGGACGTAAAGGACTACGTTGCCTCCTGTGTTACCTGTCTCCAATCCAAGAATCCCAGAAGGCTACCAATGGGCAAACTCATCCAGCCTATGTTACCTACACAACCCTGGGAAAGGATTTTTACGGATTTCATAGTAGAACTCCCTCCTTCATCCCATCATAATGGTAACTATAGATTCGCTGACCAAATTAGCCCATTTCATACCTATGACTAAAATTCCTTCTGCTGCTCAAATGGCTCAATGCTTCCTACATACCATTTTTCGCTTACATGAAAGTATCCTATCTGACAGAGGACCACAATATATCTCTGCCTTCTGGAAAAATCGATGTCAGTCCTTGGGGATACAACGCAATCTCACTTCTGGTTACCTTCCTCAATCTAACGGCCAGACGGAAAGACTTAACCAGTCGTTAGAGCAGTATCTACAGTGTTTTGCATCAGCATCACAAGATAACTGGAGTTCTTTGCTACCTTATGCTGAATTTGCATATAACAGTGCATTCCATCCTGCCATAAAAATGTCTCCTTTCTATTGCTCCTGTGGATTCCACACTTCAGTGTTTCCAACAACCTCACCTCCTCCTACCAAGGTTCCTTCAGTGGATGCTCTTGTTGATGAAATACGGACAGGACACCAACAGCTCTCTCAGCTCTTACAGAAGCCAGGGCTAAAGCCAAACAACAAGCCAATGAGAAACGGTCTCAGGAAATCCTCTACATAACAGGGGATCTTGTATGGCTAGCCTCTAAATATCTTCCCAAACATCTGATACCTTCAAAACTTTCTCCCCGTTATTTCGGTCCCTTTTCAGTAATCACGGCTATTGGAAAGGTGGCATATCCTATTCAGTTGTCCAAAACTTGGAACAGGATACACAATGTTTTCCATGTTTCCCAACTGAAAAGACATATCCCTGACAGGTTCCACAGAAGACAAATCATCATTCCTCCACCGATTCTCACTCCTGAAGGTCCAGAATATGAAGTTGCATCCATCTGTGATTCCAGTTATTGTCGAGGCACCTTACAGTACCTGATAGATTGGAAGGGCTAGGGTCCTTCAGATCGCTGTTGGGAACCTGCCTCTACGGTACATGCGCCCGCCTTAGTGCACAGATATCATTGTGCACACCCCTGGAAGCCCAGACCAACAACTCTGCGGGGAGGGCATACTGTTAGGAAAACCCAAAGGACGTACTGGAGAAACTGGAAAATGCACCATCCATATTACTTGATACAGAAACCAAGATGGCGCCTATTTGGTTCCCTTTTTCTGAATCCCAAGTGTAGGTCTAGTTCTCCTCAAGATGGTGACCGCCACTCTCCCGATACTATCTCTCCGGCAAAGGAACGGGTAGGTGCATCGCTACTCGCTCCACACCTTGTGCAGCTTTCTTAGCATTATGCTTGCTTGCAGAAAAACCTTTCTACCTATTCATGTTTTCACAGACTTCAGTCTGCCTCTTCTTTTCCTCCATTATATCCTCCTTTCTGACTCCTTTCTTTCCCCTTGACTCCCGCTAGGCTCCATTCTCCTAGCTCCGCAGCTCCAGCACTGTGTTTCCCCCCTTTGCCGTTCTGCGCCTTTCAACTCGGCGTCTCTTTCAGCACCGCCAAGCGTCCTGCTCCGGCACCTCCTTCCTGCCTCCTTTGCCGTGCAGCTCCTTCCTTCACGGCTTCTCATTCAGTACTTCAGAGCCTTTGGCTCTGGCACCACCTACCTGTTTCCATTACCGTGCTGCTCCTTAAGCCATCGGAGTGTCCTGATTACAGCAGCAACAAGAGTCTCCTCTATGCACGGAGCAAAGACCATGCAGTCACCCTTCACCACGAACTACCCAGTCTAGTATTGGAGGATCTCTAGTCTTACCTGTATCAGGTTTTATTCCCTGGAGGGTTTTTTCCGAGGGTGGTGCCCACGGGGCTCTAGGAGCCCGGACACTAGTTTCTTCAGCGCTTCCTGGGAGACATATCATTTCTTCAGAACTGTGGCAAGAAAAGAGAACCTGGTGGAAAAAGACTCCCAGTTTTCGTGAGTACCTTTTCCGTATTTCTGGTGAAGCTAAGAGGAAGTTATGTAGAAGCACAAGTAAACAGATATAGAGATGGAAGAAACAAGAGCTGGTTGGCAGGTATGAGAAAGATACCCTAACATATTTTCCCATTAAAGATTGTATTTAGTCAATTCACTTTTATTTCATTTGACTGGTGCACATCCTACCTCACTTGGTGAGGCAAACAAGCACACATATTTACATCAACACTTAATAACCATAACAAAACATTTAACAAGGTGTGTCCTATAACACAATAAATGTTTTAACAAAAAAGAAAATTATAACCAAAACGCGCTCAAAAACAAATTCAACACATCAGGCCATCTCTACCAGGATAACACCTAATAATGTTAGAAAAAATAAATCTAGACATACATTACTTAACTAAATTTGCAAAAATACATTCTATTGCAATTTTTACTTATATTTTTATTAAAAACAGTCAGTGTCTCTCACTTTGTCCTACACTAATTCATTTCAGGAATTAATCATTGTTAACCCCGATTGCACCGATATAAATTGACATAGTCAACGTCGCATTGACGTTTCGGTGTATATTTTTCATCAGAACTCCTTCGTCACGACCTATATCAAGGTTCCTTAATGTCTGGACATCGCACCCAAGTCTGAATCAAGCTTCACCATGAATTAATTCAATTCAATCTATGAATATGATAGAAATCAGGAATACCTTATATTAATATTCAAGAAAAAGCCTCAACTAAAATACTCACCCAATTGAGACTTTAAATTGTACAGCATCATGCGGACATTGGTTGAACCATATGTCAGTCAAACACATCGGCTTCCCACATGTATTGCCTCTGTATTCAGTGAAAGGAGACTGAGACAAACAAACGTTGTCATGACATTTTAAGATTACAATCTCTGTTTCCCCACCATCAACCCTTCAATATTAATAGATACCTTTATATTAGACTTGCTGCATATCCAACTTAGTCTGCATCATTTTGAAAATTAGGTGTCAAGAAGGTAAACCAAATGTGATCACCTTTTATTTAGATTTTTCTCTTTTCTTTTAGCTTGAATTCACTGCTGCAATATACAGAAAAGGAGAAGGGGACAGAAAATAAGTCCACTTATAGGAAACAAATCCTAATCTTACAGCGCAAGATAATAGCTTTGACTGCTCAAATTTCAATCATCGCCCACCTCGCCAGCTATAAACTGATTGCCTCATGTAGGCTCTTACAGCGTCTTTCTCACAGAATGCAAGCCGGACTCCTTTCTCCAGAAAGTACATATTGGCATTCCTACTTCACACATTCATTAACATAGAAAATGGGAGTTTGCTTCTTCAAAATTGAACCCCATCTTTGAATACTCAACCCAATATAGTAAACCACGATAATGTTCATACTTTTCCACTTTCTCAACTTATTAAATGCAAACCTCAACCAAAGGGCACAATTTACTTTAAAAATAAGAACACCATTATATGTTCTAAACATGGAGTGAGTGATACCTCAAACTCCATCTCAATCAATAGTGCTGGAGAAGAGACCATTTTTCTTTTTATAGCAAGAGCACCCTCCTGGAAAAGGCAACAATGTATTCTTTTAGTTAAACTCTGCCCATGCACTGAATTATAAAAACTGAAAATAATAAATGAATATTCCATTTGCAAGACTCTCCACAGGCATTATGTATATCATATGCGTCATATCAGTCTCCAAGTTTAAATTTTGGCAGAAACCTTCTGACTCTATTTCAATATGTAATTTGTCTAGAAAGACAAAATGTCAGGCTCCAAGATATCAGATCTCTGAACAGCGCTCCCCAGTGGATTTTTAAACTTATTGAAAAACCTCATTAAGACCCTTAATACGTGTCTGAAGTCTACATATCCATTGACTCTCCTTGTGCATTAGAGCTCCCTACATGGGAAACTGGTACCTCATCTATAATCCAGCAAAATAGTTCCTCTTGCGTGTGTTGTTTTTCAACATAATATTGGACGAGAGGCGCTCGCTCCTACTTTCCTGCATTTTATTCTTGAACGATGTTCTAGAATTCTTACACGTGCCTCCCTATTAGTGTTTCCAACATACAACAGATTACACAAGCACTTTATTCAGTAGATTACTCTATTTTTTCTGCAGTCAGTCATTCTTCTCAATTGTCAACCTCTCTTATTTACTTTGAAGGAAACTACTTTCCCTTACATGCTATACATATCTCACAAGGGAAATGACCAACCAGGGGTCCCAAATTCCACAATCTATTGGTGTCACTTCTTGTGGAATGTTTTGAGTGCACTAAATAATCCTCGATATTTTTAGCTCTTAAGTGCAAACCTCAGTGCTTTTAATTCAGGAAAGTGTGCTTTCATCAGAGGTCAGAACTTGTTGACCACTTTTTTCATATTATTTGTATGCAGACAAAAAGTGTAAATGCATGTTAGTATTTCTCGTTCTAGCAGTTTATCTTGGCTTGTTAGCAGTACCTCACAAAGCGTATATCTAGCTCTTATTCTGGACTGGGCAATACATTTTTGGGGATATCCTCTTTCTATTAGCTTACTATCTAACTGTGAGGCCTGATATTTAAAGTCCTGTTGTCTTGTACAGTTCATTTTAAGCCACAAATAGCATCTGCCTGGTAAAATAGCTCCAGTGTGGTGAGGATGAGAGCTCTTGAAATGAAGAAAAGTGCTGTGTTGAATGGGTTTTCTAAACATATTGCATATCAAACTGTCTTTTTCTAATCGAATTTCTAGCTCTAGGAAATTTCTTTTGTGGACAGAATATTTGCTAGTAGATTATATGCTATTACTACAAGTATGTAAGCAGTCACAGAACGTCTTAAGCGAATTAGCATTGCCTTGCCAAATCATGATGATATCATCAATGTATCAGCACCATTATTTTATTCAGTCACAAAATACATTTGCATTGGAGAAAATATGTTTACTCAAATTTAGCCATTTAAAGAGTAGTTAGACTTGGGGCAAAGAATGCACCCATAGCCATGCCACTCACCTGTAGGTTGTACTTTCCTTTAAACTCAAAATAATTCTTTCGACAAACACAAAGAGAGGAGTTCAATGATGAACTCCTTTGCAATGGGTTGAATAAGTGCACGACTCATAAAAAAATCTCCAGCTACTTCTATAGCTTCATGTTGTGGTATGCTTGTATATAGTGATGTTATGTGAAGCATAACAAGTAACTCTTTAGTAGCAGCAAAACAAAAGAGGTGATAGCTGGAAGGTTTCAAATTAATCCGAACCTCTAGCATTGCTCTGGGCAACCATCCAGACCATCGTTCTTCACCTGCCATGCCATTACAAAAGGGGAAAGACTCTATGCATATCATGATTGGTCCCACCCCTAAAAGGGGCAGTGCAGCCCGAACCGCTTGGTCACATCCCTTCTGCACAAGACCACAAGTACCCCCAAACATGTTTCAGCCTTGTTGGGCCTCATCAGTGAGGAGTAGCTTGGGTCTCTAGGCCCAGCAGGCACGGGACCCTTGTCTGCCCATACCCATCCCACTCTGGGTGACTACATCAAAACAAAAGAGGTGATGGCTGGAAGACTTCATATTAATCTAAACCTATGGCATTGCTCTGGCCAACCCTCCAGACCATCGTTCTTTGCCTGCCAAGCCATTACAAAAGGGGAGAGAACATATGCAAATCAGGCTTGGTCCCACCCCTAAAGGGGCAGTGCGGTACTTGCGTTCTACAAAACAAAAGTCATACCAATCCTAACTTATGATGCAGAGGCCTTTCTGTCCTCCTCATGGAAATAGTGGCCTTCATTTGAGGGTACATTCTGGAGACGCGTACTTTACCTACTGAGAAGAGTACCCACATCAGTTATCGGGTATACATTGGTGTTGATTTCACTATACGCAGTATTAGTGTGGAAAACTCTCTTTATATAGGAAATGTGTCATACTGAAAACACCTTTGCCATTTCAGATATTGCGCTTGGCAATGACATAGGGGAGGATGTTTCACTCTAAGAGCAATGGAAAACAAGATGTGTGGGCATTCTAAATTATCTGGGAACTACTCAAGAAATGTTGGTCTCAAAACCGGCTCTGGTCAATCGAAAGCTATGGCAACAGCACTGAACCTTGAAAGAGCAATTAAAAACCAAACATAAGTTACACACAAATGTGCATAAAAAAAGACAGGGCAAATAACTGTTTGCTGAGGTATTTAACCAAATTTCCTAGTCCGCTATATCGATATCAGTTTTTGAGATTTCGTCTAAACATACTCCTGACAGAAGAGACTCTAGAGGCCCATAAACAAGTAGTGGATAACCTTGACTGTAGATTTTGCAGTGGCGGGACAGCAGAAACACTGAAACATATTCTTTTATTGTGGACAGGCTTGACTAGGGTAAGAACTAGACATCTGGGAAGCATTATTGGTGATAAGAAATCCTACACGGTTGAAGAGTGCTCGTCAACTTTTTTATTGGGAGAAGAATTTACTTTCATTTCGGATTGATAACATTTTTAAATGAGGTTTTTTATCAAAAAGATATGAGGTAATGGATTAAAATGTTAGAAATTAAATGTTAAGAGGGATTCTAGAGCAGTGAATTTGTTTGGATGATACATGCAATCTACAGACTTTTATGTTGATGATGATGAAAAATGTGTTTTTCTTGTATGATTTTAGAGATAAAAGTTTGTAGCAAATCATAGTTGTTTTAAAATGCTGTATATCTTGCCTGTAACGCAATCAACACAGGTATTTTTAATATGCACAAGGCCACCCTAAGGTCATGACTCTCTATAATCAATTTACTATTGATTATTACAATTTTGGATGCTGTTGAAACACGTGAGCTTCAAAATACACACATAGGTGCATAGCTGGCTGTTGGAAAGCTCTATTGAGTTCAAAACATATTTTCACAAGTTTTGCCAAGCACACGTTATGATTCACATAGTTTACTGTATAGGTTGTTCTGCCTTTGCACATTGTAATGTGAAAGCACGCTGCTCTATGCCAGAAGAAAAATGCACTGGTAGTCCTTATCTGCATGTTGTTATACAAAAAGAATACTTATGCAATCAAAAACAAAATTAGGTCTTGCTTGTCGCAAACAGGACACGGGGTATTTTTGCACAGCTATGGATTGTTTTAGTTCATTTGGAAATGCACTCATTTTCACAATGTGAATCCGAGCTTTTATTTTATAACACACGTGTGTTTTGAAAATAGTAAACTACGTACTGTTGCTTCACATTTAATACGATGTAAAGTCAATCTGTACATTTCTTTGGAGTGCACCCTTTGACAAAAGAACAGAATCTGCTATGTTGTAAATTGAACTGCACAAAGAAAAAATATTGGAATTCATAAATATTAATTGTTTGTAACAGACAGCCAACTGGCTATGATTATTATGGGAGAACCCTTTAAATGATCCACAGACAGACATGCACACAAAGTCCTTTTTGTAATAACGGTGCAAAGTCTGAGAAACAAGGCTCCTATGAAGGTCCAGTTTTTGCTGATGGGCATTCTAAAACCTTGCTCTAGGGTAATTCAATTTTTGGAGGACTTTACAGATCATGATTGACGTTGCATTGATTTGCAGAAATGGGTGTGCAAAAGTATATGAGAAACAAAGCTCCCCGGGAAAGTTCAAAGATTAAAAGTAGAGATTAAGGCATAGATGCCCACAGTTCACATTTGGCTGGTAAAGAAATTGGTGTAATTTAGATACACCTGGCTTCAGACTGTATAACAAACTGATCCATAAGGCAAACACATGCAGAGTTCTAGATTTTCTGGTGAGCAGATGCCAAGAGGTGCAGAGCTGAGCCGCAGAACTGAACCACAAGGCTGGACTGCATGGGTAAAAAGAAGTGTACATCTGTTCTGATTCCTTCACTATGATACTGTAAACCTGCTTACAAGCATCAACATTTGTACTTTGACAATTTTTCCAAATTCTGTTTTCTGTCCACTTCAATATTTTGGGGGCTGAAATAAGCCAGACCCATATTTGCCCTATTTTTATTTTCCATGATTGATGATAGGATGGGCGAGCCAAAAGTGTAAGAAAATCATGGTGGCAACAGTAAAGACAGATACAAGTGATCACAGTTCAAGGGTGTTTATTGAACTATAAAAGTGGGGTGGAAAAACGCCTAACCTATACCTAAATCTAAGATGGGAGCAAGCGTCAACCATCAAATGAAAAATAAGGTAGTCCTAGTGGCATTGTGTCACAATAAAAAGGCCTAGACTAAGAAAAACCTATTGCCAATACCTTACAACTAATTACAGAAACAGTGTGGTATAGGGTATCAAAGTAAAGAAACGAGTGTCCAAATAATAAGTCAGGATGTGATTGCCTTGAGGTCTCCCTTCCCCACGTTTTTAACACAGGACAAGGTGGGATTTTGGAGCACAGCACACGCTCAAGGCTTCTCAGCACGAGTTGACAATTTTGTTCCAGCTATCAGTTTCTTCCAGAGTGAAGTCTCCTTTGAATAAAAGTCTCTTTCCTTTGCGGCCTGATGTATTCAACAAACAAGCACAACGTTCTGCTTCACGTAGGCTTTGGGTGACAGATTGACCCCTGGGTCCCCATCTTCCGGGCACAGACCCTTCACCCTATCGTATTCAACAAATTCAAAAGATAGTTCCTTTCTCAGTAAACTTCGGGTGATAACTTTCCACCCCTGGATCCCCCCCGGCCGGGCTCGGATCTCAAAGGACAAGGGGGGGCACTTCTCTTTCCCTTGTCTTGTAATACTTCTTGTTTCTTTGTACTTGAGGTGGGGATTCGTCACCCCTGCGTCCCGCTCTTCCGTGGCAGACCCCTTTTGAATATTTCTCTCGACTCAGCCTCCCTCTTCCAGGTTCACTATGGCTTGGCACAAAGACAGTTCACCTTTTGACTTTCAGCAATCTTAATGTTTTATCAAACAATTCTCGTGGCCATCCATATGCCGAGTTCACTCTTGTCAACACTGTTTCTCTGGACTTCAGACTTCTCCCCCTCTCATTAGCATCCCTCTACCAGGTTCCCTCTTGCCAATCTTTACAGGACACAGTTCATGTATTAATGTTCACCATGCAGGATTTACTTCCCTTATCTTTCTCAATAATTTGTCGGGCAAAGACTTTCGACTGTACAGGGATTTTGATCGACCTCCTGTATGACCACTTTGACCTATCTTTGTGGCTCTCCTATGGCCTTCTGGTATCTATAGTCATATTGAACATGTGATTGACCAGTGTTTCTCGAGTCAGCACCCACGTGGTGCCTGCTCCCCCTGCAGCTGGTCTTCCCTTAACACTTTCAGAGTTCTTTGAATTCTTTTTCATATGCCACTTTGCGACTTTCCTTCAACAGAGCCCGGTTCTAATCGGTTCTGCCTTCGACTCGCCAGCTGTGATGAACCGCTTGGCTTTCCTTGGATCCAGAGTCAAGGCCATTACCACGGTAGCAGGAGTTTCCCTTGCTCCGGCTTATCAGTGTAGACACGCTCCGTGTACTGTTGACATCTGTTACAAAGCACTTGAGCTATTTTCCACGGCCTTACGATTCCCGCTGCAGAGGTTTCGCAGGTCTGAGTCAAAAAGGGCAACGTCGCGTCTCTCCTTGTCAGCTTATCAACATTTGCCACCTTTCTACTCCTTTTGAACTGCGGGGTCTAAATAGCTGTCTCATCGTGCTGTCTGCCTCGCTCGTCATGTGCTTTTTTGCTCCACCTTTTATCCCTGTGGTGAAGGGAAAGGGCTGTCAGGTGTGAGTGATTTAGGCTCACTTGCCTGTCTTTGCCTGAACCCTGTATTGGGACATGTCGGGTGAACGGCTCCGGTATTAGTCCGCTGTTTTCCGTGTTGTGCGAAAGTGTTCGTATCGGAAAAGGGGCGGGGGGCAGTGTTTTGGAATATCCTGTGTGGTGGGATGGGGAAAGGTGTTGAAAGAAGGGGGATACCGTGTCTCACCCGTCGGTGTCCCACTCCTACTCCCTCATCGAGGTTATCCTCCCTCACTAGTCCACCCCCAGGAACTGGATCCAATAGCGATGGCCGTGTCCTGGCCACCTGGATGACAGATCCCCGGGAACTGGCCAGGGAGACGCCTTAAGGTTTCTCACAGTAGACCGGTGTGATTATAACAACCCCTGTAAACCCATTAAATGGAAAATGCTAACAATCGTCAAAGTCCATGCATTCTAAGGGTAGTTGCCTAAATGTAATCCAAAGGGGGTATAATTTTAAATTTTACTGAGCCATACTTTAGATGACTACACCCATTGTTGACGGGCTGTAGGTGGCTTTAAATTTGTAAAAGTGAATATAAGAGGATTGAGATGCCAGGATTATATTCAACTACATTGTGTCTAATAGTGGGTACTGCATATTCTTTTACTATACTACTTTTAATGTTCACCTATTATCTCTAGAAGAAAATAAATAAACATAAATACTAAGCAATATGTATGAGAGCATTCTCTTTGTGTTTTCTATTGATTCATATAAAAAGCCACTATATTGCAAGTGTAAATGCTTGTTGTTTCAGAGAGAATTCTGTCTAGAGAAGTTAATGATACAATATAAAGTTAATCATTCAAACAAGAGTAATGATAATATGTTCCTATATGCTCTAAGGGTAGACCCACACAAATAATGCTGTCCAAAAGTAAGCCTGTCAGATGCTTATTGGTACTTGGTTCTCTTCAACTAAGCACAAAGATCCATAGCCTTGTGTCTCATCAATAGTCTCTGCTGTAAAACCTGCCCCAGACCCAGGTGGGCATTTTGACCACCTTTGCAAAGGGGGTTAGGCTGTGGTAAGCAGTTGTGATGAATTCAAGGAGTAGGTCACCTCTTGGCTAGGGGAAGACACCGCCTTTGGGATGACCTGCTATGCTTAAAATCCTCTACATTAAGCGTGATTCCTCTGGAGGTTATTCCACCTTAGGGGACAGGAATATCACAGAGAGGGACTTAGGTCACCATCCCTCCCCCTCTGCCACTAACACCTTTATGGTGTATGTAGAAACTAAGGTGCATGATAACCATATGACCCCTTTAAAGGCTGGCTATGCTTCTGACCTAGCTTTACTCAGTCCTTATGGGAAACAGCAGCAAGACGGAAAGAACCGCCTCATGGAGGAACATCATCCAAAGGACCAATCAGAAAGGAGAATCTGTGAAGCTTGGAGATTTCAAGGACGTTCCAGCGCACGCAGCAGGGATGGCCCCAAGGATTGAGAGAGCACCAGACGGGTGTCCCAGGCAACAGTGTGGACTCGGTGAATGCATCAGGGCCTCGTGGGCAGTTAACCGGAACCGTTCAGCACTGAAATGCAAGCAGGGGAAGTGAAACTCGGAGGGCCAAGAATAGACTCTGAGAAGGATATGCCCACCGGTACCCAGACCAAGAGACCAGGAAATAAGGGAGGTCACCAGCCAAAGGCGAGTCCAGTTGAGCAGTCTCTTAACCGGCTCTGCAGTGAGAGGAAAGCAGGACCAACTGCACAAGCCTCACAAGAAGCACCTCACATCACAAGCTGGTACGTTATATAGCTCTAGCTGCATGGGAGGTGGGTGGCACAGCAAGTCAGAGAAACCTCATAGTGGGGATGGAGAGAGAAGCAAGGCCAGAGCGGGGAAAGGACTGAGGAACCCGAGGGTGGGGGGAAAGAGAGAAGCCCCAGAGTGGGGAGAGAGAAAGAGGAAAGTCCCGGAGTGGGTAAAAAATGGCGAATCCCAAGAGTGGGGAGAGATAAATAGACCAGCTCTGTTGTGGGGGAAGAAACCAGAAGAAAGAGTAAGAAAAGCCCTGAGTGGGGAGAGAGACTGAGACAAGGTCCAGTGTTTGGGGAGAACCGAGATAGCTCAGAGTTGGGAGAAAGGCACTGAAAAGACCCCAATTGGGGGTGGGGAAATTAAAACAGCAGAAAGTCTCCCTGAAGGGAGAAAGACTGTGAGAAGCACCCTTCGAAAGAGAAACTAGAGAGACCTAGTTGGAGCCCCGGGACTGCACTCCAGCAGTATGCAAACTATATTTTTAAGACTGTGAAAATAGGCCATGCACTATGATAAAGAACCACGGGGGTGGGGCCAGGAGCCAGCAGATATCCCTTTCATTGGGTAAGGCCCAAAGGTATGTGTTAGTTGTTTTATGTTTTCTTTTGAGTAGTAGTGTGAGAAAGTAGGTTAGAATAGGATGCCTGGACAGAGGACTTAAGTTCTGTTTAGCCAACTTGATACCCAGACAAACACTCTTTTTAGAGCTTAGCTTCACAGATGTGGGGAAAGATTAGGTCTTTTGAGTCTGAAGGGAGAATACATCTAATGAAAATCATGCCTCCTTGCCAGTCTCCTGATTCTGACTTACCACACAGGTATGATGAAAACAAAGAACGCCACCTGTTTAGCTATTACTCCGGATGTTATTTTAAGGCACGGTTCAACATGACACAAACTACAGAATCAACCAATCCTCTAGCTGCTCAAGAACATCACAAATAAGATTACCGGATATTGATACTTTGCTATGGACTTAAGTGACAAGCTCCCGAGAGACACAACTTCTGGTACGCTCAGCAGATAACCCCCCATTTGTTTCTGTGATGTTAAGACACAATGAAGGACAATGATGCTGGCCCTAAAAAGATCCAAAAGAACCTGTATGTTGGAAGTTTTGAACGTTCCAGAAAGACACTTGTGCATGATTTGGCACCTGACCATCCAGATCACGATTGAGTTACTTGGTGTACGCATCCCTGCCCCTAGGATAATTGCTTTGGTTTGTTCTTTCTATTTGTAATAAAAGCATATTCCCCATCTGGCTCGTCTGATCCTGGTGTGCTTTGTGACACTGCAGAATTGAAGCCATTATTTTTAGTCTGTGACCTCATCGCGTCCCAGTCTGTGCATGTGGCATATCCACAGTTAGGTGTGGCAGAAGAATAGATGTCAGCATTGGACGAGAGTCTGCAGTTCTGCACACAGTGACTGCTATACAGAAGAGGACTCAGCTAAGGATGCATGTCAGCGTTTATTTAAGATTGAATAGAAAAACAGAGCATTGACAGACACACCTTTAGATCGAGGGGAATGGAATGACCAAAGAAAGAAATGAGTTTTCTTAACAGTTTCAACTTTGAATTATTTGATCGAGCAGGTAAATAGGTTTGAGGACACACCACAGCAAAAGTATGTTGCTGAGCCCCTGATGAAGAATGTGTTTTACTTGTGAATTAGTGTGTGTCCCTTGCACAGCAGCTGCAGGTAAAGGTGTGGATAGGGGATTAGGACTGGGCCTCAGCATGAAGGCAGTTGGGTGGGTCTCAGAAGGGATGGGCACAGAATGTTAACATGCAGGGACAAAAGGGAGCCTCCCTTGGTCTCCCAAATTGTGCATGTTTGGCCTACTTCTTCAATGTTCCCGAAGACACACATTACTATCTGATCATTGCAAAATTATTTTCCCAACTTCACCACGCAACCCATTGAGTGGCCAACTTGCATTAGAGTGTTATAGGTGAACACATGTTGCTGATGACCACAAGCAGACATATTGCACATTAACCAGCATCAAGGCATCACAATGGGTTCTGCGGGATCAGGTCAGTTAATATTGAACAACGCTTTTCACTCTGGCCCATGGATGCCTAATCTTTTGAGCTGTGTGTCCGTTACTCTTTGTGCGCCTCTTAAGTTCTCCCAGAAAACATAATTGCTTTTTTAAGTAGAAGATCCACGTGGTCTCTGTTCTGGATCCACATTGCACCATTGCAGTTTCGCCTTGCTTCCTAAATGGATTGTGTCTACCCCCTGCAGGCCTCCAGCTCTGTGCTTGGGGCGGCCCGAAGCACTTGGCCTTGTGGTTTCTCAGAGAGAATGTACCTAGCGAACGCTAAGCAAGTTGTGACTCTTGTGATCCAACGCCCCCCCTCTATCGGGGCTTCTGGGGCTCTGTAACTTACCTGGTGGTCTAACGAGCAACCGCTTCTGCACCTGACAACTGGGAGCTTCTAATCATCTAACTTTGATGGCCAGGAAGTTACCAGAGTCAAGTGAGTAGGAGCTGGTAGAAACGTTTCAGGCACTGGCTCATTGGTAAAAGGCAGTGGCAAAGTATGTGCATTCATTCGCAAATGCCCTCTAGGCCAAGACCACGTCACCACTTACCTAAGAAGAAAAACAAAACAGATCCAAGTAGACTATGCTCCTTAAACTTACATTTGAAAATACAAAAATGCACTACATTTTTCAATGTTGACATTTGATAAATTGCCCACTTTGATGGAACAGATGTCAGAAGGCTCCCTGAAAGAGGGCAAACGTGTTTTCTATCTGTCTGTCACTAGTAATTGGATATTAAGGAAATAAAACCATGAGTTAACTGAATGAGGTCATGAAAAGTAAGCTGCTTATGTTTCTGGGTAAGGATGTGCGTGTTACATCACCCCATTTGTGTGGAATGCCTTCGTTCATATGACCTTTCTCTGCAGGATTAGTGGCGTACTTGTGAACTGACACAAAGGGTGTGGTGTCATCAGACTCGATGATGTGCAGCCAGAGAACATCCCTCCACCCAACCCGTGTTTTGCATTGGAACCGTTTTCAGTGGATGTTCATTTGGAAATGTTCTGATGGGCTTGTTACAAGGGCAGTTAATGCACAGTTGGAGGGCTTGCTTTCCATTATGGATGCTGCGTGTCGTCTGCATTGAGGCATCATCCAATCCTGTACACCTGGCATTGGGGAGTTGCGATTCTCAGCAGATGTGTTGATCGCATGCTTTGTATTTATCATGTAAGGTCCACATGTGGTCGTATGGATTAGGCTTCAGTGATACCGATGGAAGAGCGCCAGTGCAAGCTCACCGAATGACTGGACAGGAGCAGGGGACCAGATCATTTTACCGCAAAAATGTTTTGCCGGTTAGTGATTTCGCATCCTGACTTTTTTTTTTAAGGGCGTCACATGGTTGTCTCCCATTCAATTAAAGGGAGGATTGTCAAGCAATTTGGAAGCCGAAAATAAGTTGCAGAAAATTAAGTCATGATATGGTGACCCCTAGCCGTAGCTCGGTCCCTTCTTGAGGAAGTTTTATTTATCTCTTTCAAACCACAAGAAAAGTTTGTAAACAGGAGTCGAGCTTTCACACCCGGAAGAGCGCTAGACCCAAGATTTGGAGCAGGCAGAGTTATTCGTTATTTTGGCCCGGTTGTGGTGAAGGTGACTCGATTGCATCCGGAAGTAGATGTGGTTTAGATGCTCTGCGGCTGATTTTGACGGGGTCCTTGAACGCAATTTGTGATGGAGATCGCTATCCTTCACACTTGTGTTTTTTGGTCCCTTTGTGCTTGTTTGTTGGAAAGTGCATCCTTCAAGTAGTGCAATACAACATTTTGGGCTTGGTGTTGCGTGCTGCTTTCCTGCCTAGCCGTACTCTGCAGATGGTTGCATTATCATGGGATTTTGTGTATCAGCCGTGTTGAAAGTCCTACTGCCTTGGTGAATTTGTCGGGTGCCTCAGAAGGTGCTGTACACGTCAGAAGTATGATGGCTTCCAGCTTGCTGTGCCTGTTGGAAGTGGGAAGTTGGGTGGGAAGACATGTCCTAAGGGGTTCAATTGTGTGCATGTGGGGGGCATATTGCAGGTTTTCATTTATGTTCAAACCAAAATGAGTATGCGGCACAGGGCATTTGTTTGAATGGATTGCCGGAGTCATTTGACAGCGGGCTCATGAGGACCTGGCAGAGGTCGGTGAACAAGAGGTGCATTAGTGGAGGAGGGGAGGAGTTGGGCGAGTTATTACAGGTGCATGGGAGATGTGGTCCAAAAGACTTCTATAAGGCAGAGGAGTGGAGTCTATTCAACCCCCGAATGGTTACAGGAATTTAACACCCTTCAATGGACATAAGTACAGATAATGGTGATCTACAACATTCATACAACGAGTCATTTTAGGAGTCTGAAATCTCATTGATATGATAGCTTATTTATAATGCAATTAATACCCAGCCGCTTCTAAGCGCGGACCCGGGGATCGAACCTGTAGTGCCCCGTGCCGTCTTGCTTCCAAGGCGAGCACGTTGCCCCTGAGCGATCCTCCCGAGACTGTCAAAGAAGCAAGTCTACCCATCCTACAGAGCAGGTTTCTGGCAGTGCAGATCAGCAATGCTTTTATCTTCAGGGAATGACCCTGCAGTTGTCTATGGAACTCAAGCATCTTTGGATTCCATTCCTGATTAGAGGGTATATCATTGAATGATGCCTTATGTAAATGATGGTCTCGTTGTTGTTGGACTTTGTGGTTAATTTAAATGAAATAAAGTACTTTAGATATGATGTCATGTTATGCTTTGCTCCTTTTCAATAATACATGTAAAAACTGCACTCATTTGATTAAATGCAAATCTTTCACTTATGTACATTAAAAGTTGATCTGCCAGTTTCATATAGTCACTACATTTGGACAGGTGTGCTGAGAACACGGGCAGAAATTAGGTGATCAGTTTATCTAGAAGGATATAAATATTAAATGAGCAAATGGTGAGCACCCAACACTTAGTTACCAGTCTTGCATGCGCGTATTAAGAGGCAAACACTTGCTATAGCAATGTTATAAAATGTTTGCTATATTGTCAGAGATTAAACAATCTAACAAGTCAATATGCACTCAGGATGAATTTAATTCTATGCACATATTTCCTCTTATGGAAATCGAAGCTTGGTCTACAAATTATTAGGATTTATTTGGGCATCCTGAAGAAGCAGTGTTTTGAGAAACATCTACTGACTGTACTTCAATTACTAGATGTGTACATGAATATGACAAATCCCCTGTTGCAAGCGTTGACTCCAAGTCACAATTGGTTTCATCAACTGTATGCACGAAGAATCAAAAGGATGACATTTTGAGGCTGCGAGTGGCCATCGTCAGCTTGGCCATGCCAGGGTAGGCAGTAGCATGATTTCTCACTCTTTACATTCAGGTCAGAGTCCCAGGCAACAGGCAGTAGTTATCCTATTTCTCATCAGTGCAAATCAGGTGATGTTCACTTTCTCATCCATCTCCGTGTCTTCTCCACAGTGGACTTGACATGATCCTGTCTTAGCATAATGATGCAGTTATACAATGTCTATTATTCCTATCGAGACTGCTGTGCTGGGCACTGAATTCTAGTAGTACGGGAATCATTTTTTGTAAAGGAAAAACATGTAAAAAGGCTTTCCCACGAAAATGTTCCTGCTAAAAACCTGCTAATGTTTTAGCACTTGTTCTACATCCTCAAAGTAAATATTAGGCATGGGCTTGAATCTCGTTCGCTGGGAAAGCCATGGACAACCATTTTATTTGGAAAAATAACTTGTTTTTACTTTGCGTACCTATGATCTTGGTGTGGGTCGAATTAGGAGTGCTTCTCAAGAGACATTTTCAGACTGTAGTATAAAATGTTGCCCAAAGTATGATGTCATTAGGCCATTAGGCATTGACAAGTTGGTAAATCAAATTAATTTCATTATTTTTTCATTGCCAACATCATCATAATACTTAATTTCCGTTCAAAAAGCCATACAAGCAAAACATACATTGATACATACACTCTCAAAGTATCATACATAAGTTAATTAATAATCCTTGAAACACCATACATACATACTTCTTTTTTTTTTTTTTTTTTTTTTTTATTTTGATTTAATTGTATAACAATTTTTACAAAACATCATTTGTAAACTCCTGTCTACATCTTATACGGGAAATGTCCTTGCTTTGGCTTGTAGTTGATAGTTAATCCTGAATCTCTTGGACTTAATGTAGTGAGTCCAGATTTTATTTTTGTCGTAATTCTTCTTTGTTGATGGGTTTCTATCCATACGTTGAGATAGACCTTTCCAGAGAGATCACAGTAGGAGTGAAACAATCCTCTCCTATTCATTTTCTTCTGCTATAGATTCAGTGTTTTGAGAAACAAGGTGACTCCTATAACGCATCTCTTGTTGTTCCCATTATTCAATAGTGACCAAAGGTTTTCCAAATCTAGTGTTGAATAATGTTTCAGTGGGTCCATGAGAAAGCGTTGTCTTTCTGTTATCAAACCTGGACATTCCATTATCAGATGTTTTATGGTTTCTATGTACTCGTTTGGTTTGCAGAAGCGACATAAATTCGTTTGCGCTTGTTTACGAATTGCCAAAATCTCATTAGTTTTCAGTTGGTTTAACTTGAATCGTAGAAATAAGCGACTAAGTCTCTTATCCGGAAATTTGTGAAGATAGCCTCATACTTCTTAAATTCATTCTGATCAATATGCTTGAACCATACATAAATAAATACCATCCTTTTTTTGATTCAACACATGGTCCTTACCATTAGTTTGTAGTACACTTTTTATGTACTACAAAAATGTCCGGGTAACGTTGACAAAACAACACTGACATGTTATTCCAAACTCTTTAGGATTTTATGTCTTTATTTAGCATTCAGATGTTCCTGAAAAATACTATGGCCATATTCTCAGTATGTTTAGCATGCAGGGTAAGATGGCCACTGGATGCTTTAATTTATTTACACAGTGATATCATCATATCGACTAGCGCATTTAAATATTGGAGTAAAATGGTGGTGTCACGATTTGCCAAAGCTTAAAAGCCAAGCAGTGGTCAGTAAGTAAATTGTGGCATGCCACTTTATTTTTGCAAGCAAACAGAAGGAAAAAGAAAGCATTCATAAAGAACTTGGTATAAGCGCCCTGTATTAGATACAAATTAAATGTCTTAATTCTTTTGGGCAACTGATATAGTCTCCCTTCACCCTTCTGGTTTGTTCAGGTTAGTGGTTCAAACAAATATTTTTATAAATGAGCTCCATCCAGATACATCCAGGAAACCAGGAAAACAAAAGGTATTTTCAATGACTTTTCCCCAAAATTCTATAGCTAACAGGTTTTATCTGAACTATGGGGCATCGATGTGGGAAGTGACGATGATCTTAACATAAGAGTCCCTTCTCTTCCCAGCGTAGATATCCTCCATGATGTCATGTTTGATCTCATTGTTGATCCCTGCTCTCAATGCTCCAGATAAGATTTTGAGGTGGGAGCATTTTACTCCTTATTTTTAAACTTTGAGAGTAAATGTGATTTCAAGAGAGTAAAAATTACTTTTCTCCTTTGCAAGAGTGTACAATGTATGAGACACCCAGCGGCGTGTGCAAAAACTGTTTGGAAATCAATACCATGTGGCACCTTTCTGCATTGTGACAGAGTACACCTTTCAATATTTCTCTAAGGTCTGGCCATTTGATCTCTCCTGTATAGATTTAAATGTAGAAAACACCAAAACCTAGCCAATTACATAGTAAAGTAAACATGCATTTTATTGGGTGTTTTGAGGTTTGATAGCTGAATTGTCTTTCGATGTTTAATGAAAGACCTCAGTTTCTGGAGCTATTACTACCTAATGGTATGTCAATGTTATGATACAACAGTGCAGAGAGGCAAGGACTCTTTGCTAAATTCTATGCCTAATCTCATGGTCAAATGGTTATTTATATATCGCTTTTGGCAAAGCACTGTACATAAAACATATTTATCACAATTATCACCAAACCAAAGTCGGTACTCCTTTATCAACCTCGAAAGGATGAAAGGCTGAGTTGGCCTTGCTTGGATTCAAACCGGCAACCTCCCTTTCATGCACAGATCGCAGCAACAAGTGCTCCACCAGCTGAGTTATCTTAATGGCTAACATACTTCATAGGTCGATAAAATGAGTATCGACTGAGGTATAATAATCACAGTACCTAGATGTTGGACGTACCATGTATGAAGCGCTAGATAAAGTTAAATACCTATCGGGATTATCACAGGGACAGGCTTTGCTGAGTTTCTATTTCAATTATAAATCCGCACTTGCACTTCCTGGAGAGTCAGGTGTTTTGTGTTTTAATTGTGGTCTTGATTATTTGAGAGGCTATAACACCTGTGATTGGTGTAATGGCACTCACTCACCCTTGGGCAAAGACTCTGCTGCCACTGACCATTTATAGTAATGTACCCCATTGACTACAAGGTTGAATGGATGTAAACTAGGCCATACATACTCATCATTTTGCACACTGTTTTTATAATTAGAGTGTAAATTAAATTAGAAGTGAAAAAACTATCTGCTTCTGCATGATTATGCACACAGCACATGAAATCTGAAAAAATTTGCAATACTGGTTTGCTTTCACTGGAAAAAAAGCATATTTTTTTTTACAAAAGAGTAATTCTAAATTGCAACTTAGTTTTCCATCTTTTTAATAATACAATTCTAAAATGCTAGGGAACTAAATATGCAAAGTGCTTCTGTTTGCTCCATGAGCATCTACATACAACACAGCAGAAACTGAATGGAAAGAAACATTCCTTTAATCACAGTGTGCATTTTCATTTTTTGAAAGGCTTTAGAGAAATAAATTCTGTTTCAGAGGCTTTTCTCCATGGCTTGCAATTACATGCATGTAGATAAAAATCAAAAGAAGTGTTCTGTTTTCTATCAAGTAACCTGACCTTTGCACTGCCCTCTGCTCTAAACTTGTGTGTAAATGTACACAGTAAATGAATAAAGCTGTTGTATCTACAAGATTTTCATGTGTAAAATGGCCTGGTACAAATCTTATCTGGAGGCCTGCCTGCTCTGATCTCATGTATGTGCTCAAGTGATGAACAAGGGGGGCAGGGGACAACAACTTAAGATGGTTGCCAGTTCCCCATCTGCCGAATATTATGGGATTTTTTTAGATAAATTGGTCTATTTTGGCTGTCTTAACTAAAGGTTTTTCACTCAAATTCAAGGGTTTTATTCGTCTATATCTCTCCCTCGGCCCAATAGCAAGGGCCTTGGGTCATGCCCATTAACTATGTCGGCCCATTAGGTAAAGAAGACTGTTATCCACTGACCATAGCCTTCAGCTGTGAAACATATCCTACTGCCCAGTAACTAACCAGATCCCCTATAACCATGGCGTTCATTGAGTACTAATCACTCCCAGTGTAATATACGCTGCTCTAGCATATCTTGAATGTCAATATCGGTCAGGAATTCATAGGGTCACTTCTGTCCCCCAACGTAAATATCAGAATGACGACTTATCGCTTTCAGGAAGGGGGCGTAGGTCCCTGTGACTTATTAATTGTCATTGAAAAGGCTGAATGTATAGGTAACTGTCTTCCTTTGAATTAGAAAGGCATATTTGTATCAGACGGAATCAAAGGTATGCACAGTATACGAAAAGTATCTAAGTTCCATTGCTTACACAGGCCTCTATGATGTGTCTTTGTAGACGTGTAATTGTTAACCTTGTTCCATTTCAGAGTCCCAGTGATGGCATAAGATTGCATAGTAGCATAATTACAGCACCTACTTTCAGTTTTAGCTCACGAGGAGGCACTCGTCCTACAGCATTTGGTTCATTAGAGACTGAAGCCGGTAATTAACTGTTCATTGACACTGGACCGCTGTGCCCCGTGTGAAGAGAAGTGGGGGTGGACAGAAGTAACTAGAAATTTTCCGTATGTTAGCGATAGTGGAAGATGAAGGTGACGCGTAGAACCAAGCTAATTCTGTTTGTTCAAATGATAGCTGTTTTTGAATTGGAAGGGCAAACAGAGGTGCACTTTGCATTTGGACAGCAAAGGGCAACCAAACACTGATAAATTGTATCAGCTGAGTACGGAAATATACCTAAGCGTTTTACATATATAGACAGATAAGTGTATGGCCCGTAACATCTTTTTTCCCCCTCCCCCAGAAACCTACCAGATGACCTTGTTTCATTCTTCTATAATCCTGGTAATCAATCATATAGTCATTCCCAATGATCATTCCCACAGTGATGAACAGCTTGCCGAAGAACCCAGAAATGGGTAAATGCTTGACAATTAAGTCTTCTTCATCCCCACTGTCACTCTCCATGGGCACCCCCGATTTATTCAAGATCACTCCACCTCCACCCTGTGTAAATCCTTTCTGACACTTGCCGATTAGTCCCATTGAACAGCCAGATCATGTGGAACTTTTTTTTCAAGTGTGTCTTGCAACGTTTCCACCGGAATCCTGTCGAAATCCTACAAACTACACATGTGCCCCTCGCCCCCCACCTCTAACCAAATGTGAACCCACCTCTTTCCCCTATCCAAATCCCGTTTTGAGGTCTTTTCATGTTTGGCTGCCCATTGAATTACCTTGGGGAAAAAAAGATGTTGACTTTTTAGGGGTCACCCCTCCCTCCTTCTCCACTGAATTTGTAAAAACTACCAGATGGATTTATCCCAAACCAAAAATAGAATATCTGCAATGCTTGGTGCCCAACTTTTTTCTTATTTGGAGCAAATCAGTCCAATGCTTTTCATACTTGTGTTCAATGGAAGCACCCCTTTCTCTATGTAACAGCAAATGAACAAGAGTAGATCAAAACAGCTTGTTTTGTTATTAACTTTTGAACAATTGATTTGTCCTGAAAACGTTCAGTTTGTAGATGGACGTGCCAAGCAATTATATTAGAACATTTCATCCAAATTCATCCAAAGGGTCAAACGCTATTTACAAAGAATCTCCAGAAAAGTCAATGCAAATTAGTTTTATGTTAACTATACAGTTTAGGGCAGCAGCCTAGGATATATTCAGTCAATGGGACTTTATGGACTGGGTTTATTATATAAGCCATTTCAATATACTGCAATCTAAATGTTTAGAAAGTGTCTGTAAGACGTTTTACCAAGAACAGAATTAAGGGCCATGAATGGACCCATGCCAGCCATAGACCGTCCCAACAGATACAGTAAAGAACATGACACTAATCTTTAACTCCCTTCCAAAAAGTACTTTGGTCAAAATGCACCAACCTCCAACTATCCATGCATTGACAGACCCAATAAATGCTCGGAGCCCTGCTCATTGCTTAAGACTACTGTGAAACATTGTTCTACCAAACACCTTAAAATCTGGCCTGCATACTGCAACACATTCTAGATCAGGTGGATATAATTTTCCTATAAGAAAACACTAAACGTCCTCTTTAATATCAGGTGGAATTTCGAATGAATTGCAAAGTCTTCTCATGTATGCAAAAGGTTTTTTTACAGTCTTGCATAGTACCTACATCCTCAACCTGGAAGGCAAAGTCATAAAAACAGATTTAAATCCTCATTGAAGCTAATGGCAAATTTACATCAAGAATGACAAAAAAGTGCCTTATTGAGTGCATTGTCAAGGTGTGGCATGGGATGGGGATTTGACCGCGTAGTTTGGGATGCCTTTTGTGCAAGAGTCGTGCAAGATCTTATGGCCAATTTTCCAAGATTTATAAATTGAAACCTAAAAAGATAAATGGCAAGTGCCTGACCACTTTGTGTCCTCAGCAAGACTTGCTGGTGATAAAAGCATGCACAGCCATCATTGTCTGCCAATCAAACAGCAAACCTGAACATAATGAGGGCAGATAAGGTTTTAAAAATGAATAATGTATATTCTTGAAAAGCATTAGTGAGGTAGCCAAGAAGCCAGAACTAGTCATAATGCCAACCAATTAATTTTAGATGGAAAAGATCGATGACTGAGGGTGTTAGTAGATCATGTATGGCTCTGGAAAGTATTGCTAGAGGATTGCAAACAACATTAGTGGTCAATAATGCCAAATGAGAGCGTAATCACAAAATGTAGATAGTAGCGTAATCACAAAATGCAGATTTTAAACAATTGCCATTAAACGTTGTAAATCATGTGTTTCCTCTTTCTCTGAAGTGGGGACCATGCTTCCATGTGAAACAGCCATAAGTGAATTTAAGGACAATTGAGCTTGAAGTGAACACTATATAAATGGTCAATACTATTGTTTCGGGTGTTTTGACAATTGGGATTTTTAATGTATGCCAAATTGGCTCCTTAGCACCATGTAGAGCAAAACTATAGCTACTAAACCATTTATGAATGTGACTGTTAGGCAGAGTTTGTATGCAGCACCCTTTGGGACCACTACACACAACTATGACTACAGGTATAAGCCAAACCAACCTTTGGTATAAGTCTGTACGACACAGTTTTTGGTAGCAAAGCTGAGCAGTCAGGCTTATCTCAAGAGGGAATGTGAGCTGTAATGATGTTACACAGAGGTCTACAATCACAGGTGTTCAAATAAACTCTTACACCCAAGGTTTCTTGGTTAAACACTTATTAATTTATTCCACAGTCAGTTATAAAACATTCACTAGAAAGAGGCAGTTAAATATCACACACAAATACACTTCAGGGTAGATCTCTGTCTTCGACTGGGGCCACCCTCTGGAACATCCTCCCTGCCACTCTAAAATTTAAGAAGAACCATCTCCGTTCCGGAAGCACCTCAAGACCTTCCTCTTTGCTTCTGCCTTCGCTCCCCCGCTTCCCTGCTGATCTGTTTTCTCTTGGCACTGTGCATCTGGCCACCCTCTGTCCTCCGGGCCCAGGTACCTGCTCACCCTGCCACACTCCCGCACTGCCTTCCGGGCCACCCCTTGCACTTCGGTCTGTATCTGTCCCCATACAGCCCCCCCTTTTTCTTCCTGCACTTATCAGACCTACCCTGTCTGCTGCTTCACACCCAGCACTAGCCAATTGCTGGCTGCACTACCATTGTTTGTTGCCTTCATTATTTATGTATTATTATTTATCTGTTTCTCCTTTGCTCCGCACTTTCCACTTCTCCTCCCTTCCATGCACTTTTCAATTAATCTGTGCTGGTCTTCTTCATATCATGTCAAATGCATGGGAAGGGAAACCCTGTTTCATCAAATCAGTGAGCTCTGCTAAGACACCAGACGTACCTCTGAGAAGCTGACAAACTCATCAGAAAAAGACCAAAAATCAAAACATAGTAAAACAATGAAACTTCATATCTTCAGAGCCTGTTTTTACTTTGCAAATAAAAAAAAACTCTAGATGAACCTTGTTTGTCGCGATTAACTTATATCAATTGTTTAATCTGCGCTTGCAGCTTCACATCTTTGACTTCAAGGCAAGGAGGGCTGGAGAAAGAAAACTGTCACAGGCACTCGGCAGGATGTCACAGCATGTCACCCCTTCCTTAATTGCAGATTTTGCTACTCCTGAAAGCTGCCTGATTGAAGTCAATATTGTCTTCAAAGCTGCCAATCAGACTTTTTACCCCACCTGAGATACATAGACCTTTAAGGTGAAAAGCAGGTTATATCTCCTCAGATCGCTTAACAAGGGCTGCACTGACTGGATCAAAGATCAACCCGAAGAACCACAATTGCTTTATGGAAGGAGTCCTACAGCTTTAGAATTGCATCACCCCCCACCCCCAATATTTCCCAACCATCATCACCTCTAGATTGCATATCTCTGCAAATACTGAAGACGTATGATTTGATTTTGATGTTTGATTTTGAGGAATTTATAACTCACTTGAAACGGACTAAACCATATAAATGCGCACATGGCATCCAAAGAAATTGCCAGAGTCTGTACAAATACTCTGTATCCCGTCCTAGGGGCCAGATGGATTTCAGCAGGCCCAAAGCTGACTAGAACTTTATTTAAATAAAAACGTACTTCAAGTTCCGCAAGGCCCTAGAAGTGAGTCAAGGGTCCTAATTTCCCTGAGTACACTATTCCAGAGTCTAGGGCCGAACACTGCAAATCTTCTGTCCCCTCTTGATACAAATGTAGATTTCCGTATTAACTGTTTCCAGCTTCTTGGAGGCGTGGCTAGCCTGCCATGTAGGAGGCAGGGGGACTCCGGAGCTCCTGACGATCCGACACACATCCGGCTGAAACCTGCCTTCCCTGCCGCAAAATCCTGGCCCATAATATAGGATTGTGCAGGGGAAGGCAAGCGGCGCGCAATGCGCGCAACAGGAACGAAAACCGAACACTATACAAGGAGTTAATTGAGGCCTTAATTTTTCACGGACCCGAGGAGCGCTGCCCAAAATGGCCACTGTGCCCCTGAACAAAGGATTTGGAAGTGGGGCTCGGCGGTGAGGTAGCAGAGGTGCCCTGCGGCAGCACACCACAGGCCCGACGGCAAGAAACTCCCGCATGGGGACCGCACAACAGCAGAGGTGCGCATGGCAGGCAGAGAACCGCCGCCTGGGACACTTCCATGCCCTGAACGACCCCGATGCGAGAGGGGTGATGGTGGCAGGCGGTGCCTTTGTTGGGGCAATTGAGGCGGTCTGTCCCTCGCAGCCAGGCAGTGGATGTGCAGACTGATGACACTGCTGAGAACCACCTGCTCATTGCACGGGTCCCCGAACTAGAGTGCAGGGCACTTCGGAAACTTTCTGCCGTGTCCGGTAGGGAAAGCGGACACCGGAGGCTGTAAGGAGGAGGAGGGGCGCAGGGCAGCGCCAGCGGCCCATGCAGCCAAGGGTGGGCCGGGGACCGCCGACACAACACGGGACCCTGGGCTCCGGCTAGAAGCATTGCACGCAGCCCGGGAGTAACCCCCCTCTCCTGCAGGGAAGCGTTTGCTCACTGGGGTGTGTGGGACCTGAGGAGCCGGGCGCGTAATGAAGCGTGCACCGCCCGGCCTCTTGTGCAGCCCAAGCACCACAGCACGGATACCCCCACAACACCACCAATAGTGGTAAGCAGGGAGTGGACACGGGCTGGATGATACAACACTCCATGCCACAAAGGATCATGCAACCCCTATGGTGGCCTGCCATGGTGCAAACAGTACAAGCGACACAATAAAACTGGTTGTGGGCACACAGGGACCGGCACAAGGAGGCCATGCTGGATTTCGGAGCCTGGTGGCCATACCAGCCTAATGAGACCACGAAAGCAGAAGGAACTGGGGCTCTGAAGGACGCCCAGTGGTGCCACGATCTGGGTCATCTGGGAAAGATAGACAGACCCTACGCCTATACAGATCAGAGCCTACACCCGCAGACAAGGAAGGGGGAGGCCCTGACGCACGTAGCTCGCATGGGGCACTGTACCGGGTCACCCCACAGGGTAATACCATCGTGGGTGACAGCAGCTAAAGCACAGGGAGGTGGCGCAGGGGATGCAAAACAACCTGACGCCATCCACATCTGACGCAGTGAAGCGATGGGACTGCCCTGGATGGTACTAGGTTGAACTTGCCCGAAGAAGATCACTGCCCGGAAGTGAACCACTGGGCCACCCACACTCACGAGGCTGGGCCCCTGACAGTGGCAATACACTGCAGTGTCCAGAACAGAGTGCTCGCCCAGTCAGCATAGCATTAAACATGACGACCAAGCTCAACAAAACCAAAGGGAAACAGCCCACAATGGATGACTACGCCAAGACTCCGCAACTAATAGAGGGTGCCAGGAGCAAGGACAGAAGTGCCCAACTGGACGTATCACCAGCGAAGGACGACCGGCAGATCCTGGAAGCTATAGTGGACTTGAAGGCGGCGTGGGAAACGAAACTGGAAGCCGCCATGACCACGCTGAAGGTAGCGCTTGAATACAAAATAGACGCAGTGCAAATAGACCTGAACCTCTTCACACAAGACTTGAGGGCAATAGCAGACCGCACAGGAGAACTGGAGAAAGGAGTAGAGGCCAACACAGCGGTTTGCACCTCACACGCCTCTGAGATTCACGCGTTGTGACAGCAGGTGGGCAACCTAGAGAGCAGAGCTGAGGAGGCAGAAGGAAGAGCGCGAAGGAACAATATACGCATCGTGGGGCTTCCCGAAGGAAAAAGGGGATGAACCCCGCATAGTACGCTGAATCCATGTTCCTGCAAGAGATAGAAGGGGGCACACTGACCCAAGGATTTGCTGTGGAGAGGGCACACAGATCCCTGGCAAGGAGACCACCCCCGCAGTCCCCCCCGATACCCATCATCGCTAAAATATTAAACTACCACGACAGGGAACGGATACTGGAACACTTCCGCAAGGGAGACACAATCCAGAGGGCATCCGCCTCAATAACAGCATACCCTGACTATACTCTCCAGGTACAACGAAGGAGACTCAATTTTAGTGCAGTTAAGAGGAGGCTATGGGAATCGGGCTACAGGTACATGCTGATGTACCCAGTGAGACTGAAGATATTTCACAAGAACAGAACACTGTTTTTTGACACCCCAGAGGAGGCGTCGGATTGGCTGGATGAATAAAATTGCCCGAAAGGAAGGGAAGACCAGAAAGGAAGCAGTGGGGAGAAATGACGCAGTGACCCGGCGGGCGAGGTGCTGTATAAAGATGTATCAATGGGACTTGATTATAGTCGTGCTAGATAATGGGAAGGCAGAGTATGGTGACGCATGACAGGGAGAAGAAGAGCACCCGACCTCATACACCCTTAGATAGGTTAGTTTGGTTACCAGTAGAGCGGTAACCTCCTGCTGTGTGCCCGGTACCAGTGTAGCTGGACGGGATCAAATGCAGGATCACCTGAGATCCAGGGATGGAGCTGGGCAACAGTTGGGGTTGGGATGGGAGGATGGAGGGAAGGGAGTTGGAGAGTTTGTAGTGGTAGCGGTTAGGGAACGAGCATGTTCCCACGCGCCTCCGTGCGCAATCCAAGATGAGCATTCTCGGGCTGGGAACACTGGGGGGAGGGAAAGGAGGAGAGACCGAAAAGGGGATGAGTGACCTTAGAATGATAACTTGGAACATATGGGCGCTCAATACCTATCTGAAGAGAAATAAATTGATGATGTACTTGAGGAGGCAAAAAATAGAAATAGCCCTGTTGCAAGAGACCCACCTCACGAAGGAGAAACAGGAGGTAATTGAAATAAAAGTGGAAGGGCACTACTGTAGGTGCCACTTACTCAGCATATGCCAGGGGGGTGATTATATGGGTCGCACCTCAGGTGCCTCTTCAGATACTACAGACAGTGATGGAGCCAGATGGGAGGATGGTGGCGCTTCAGGGACTCTTGGAGAACAGGGGAATAAGCATCATAAATACATACGCTCCTAATCAAGATACTTTGACTTACTACAAAACGCTATATAGGAAGATTAGTCCCTTTGCAAACGAGATGGTCATTTGGGGGGGGATTTTAACTACACGTTAGACCCTAAATTAGATAGATCAGACACAAAATTTGATAAACCCACACCTGCAGCGAGAGCACTACAGGCCCTCCTGAGGGACTTTGGGCTCGAAGACACATGGAGGAAGCAGCACCCGACAGCAAGACACTATTCCCACTATGCGGCCCCGCATAATCTATACACAAGGTTGGACTATATGTTCACCACCCCCGGAATAACTCGGGAGGTGGTGGGCTCAGAATACAAAGCCAGGATACTGTCGGACCACTCCCCCATGGTCCTAGAGTGGAGGCATCAGCCCCCAAGAGCCAGAGTTCCCACATGGAGACTAAGAGCTGAGGCCCTGAGAGACACTTCATTCCTAAAGGACCTACGGGAGGAGATAGTAAGCTATTTTGAACTTAACACAGGGAGCGTGGAATTGGAAGAGACCAAGTGGGAGGCCTTCAAGGTGGTATCAGGGGGGCGATCATCTCCAAATCTAAAGGGCTCCAGAGAGATATAAAGCGGGAGTTGCAGGATATTGAAAAGAGATTGGAAATAATAATGGAGAAAGAGGGGACCTCGCAGGAACAAGCGGAAGGGGTGAGCCAGCTGCAATTGGCAGGCAGAGAGCTATGGGACAGGCTCAGTAACCTGAATTATAAGAAATATATTGAACAGCAACATGCTGGTGGGGACAAACCAGGGAGGCTGCTAACATGGCTATATAAAAACGAGGAACATAGGCCTGCAATTAAGGAGCTAGTGGGGGAGGCGGGACAGGTCTGCAATACCCAAGAAACGGTGAACGAGAGATTCCTCGAATTTTACAAACACTTCTATGCAGACGTGGGGGAGGACATGGAAAGTGAAACACAAGAGGTCCTAGAAGACATAGGATTGCCCAACTAAGCGCAGAAGATAGAGAGAACTAAGAAGCCCCAGTTACGCTGGAGAAATTAGAGGCAGTGGTGACGCATCTACCCACGTGCAAAGCCCCTGGCATAGATGGGCTCCCCAGCGAGTTTTATAAAACATACAGACAAGAGATCCTTCCCCCGCTACTGGCCATGTTGAACGAGGCATATGAGAAGGGAAGACTGCCGGAATCCCTGAGAGAGGTGGTGATCATTCCCCTCCTTAAGCCAGGCAAGCCCAGCGTGGACATCGGGTCATACAGACCACTGTCCATGCTGAACCAAGACAGTAAGATCCTTACGGCAGTACTCGCGAATAGACTTAAGCCAATGATAAATAAACTAATACACACAGACCAAACAGGATATGTTCCTGGTAGGAGCATATCCGACAACCATAGGAGGCTCCATCACATCATAGAGCAGACAGAGGGTGACCCAGATGAAATAGCAGTAGTCTCACTGGATACAGTCAAGGCATTTGACTCGGTCCGATGGCCATGTCTGATGGCGGCTCTAAAGGGATTCAGGATGGGACCTGGGTACTTACGGTGGATGAAAATGCTTTACAGTTCCCCCCACAGCCATAGTAAGAACAGGGAAGATCATATTGGAGAGTTGGTAATTAAGTAGAGGTACGAGGTAGGGCTGTCCATGGTCACCGATGTTGAATATACTAGTGCTCGAGCCACTGGCTATCTACCTCAGACAACAGTATGGCGAGATAGGGGTGCGCACCAAAGGGGGACCGCACCTAATATCGCCATATGCAGACGATATGATCATATACCTGCGTTACCCGGAGGAGAACCTGCAATACACCTTAGAAGTGATGGAACGCTATGCAGCCTTTTCCGTGATAATGGTCAACCCCAATAAATCAAGCATGTTTCCCTTGGGCAGATACAAAGACATTCCATAGTCAAACCCGCCCACTCTGCAGATAGCTTGGCAGACCCTAACGTTTAGATACCTGGGGATTAACATTTATCATACGGCAGCGGCTGAGCACAAACACAACATAGAGAAAGCAGTGGAAGGCATTAAAAATAGCATGGAATTTTGGGCCAAACTACCCCCGGCTATGGTAGGGAGGGCGGCCCTGTGGAAGATGGTGGTCCTGCCCAGGCTACTCATTTCTTTACAAAAATCCCATACATGGTGCCCAGGCGCTTCTTTACTAAACTGCACAGCCTGTGCAGGGGCTTCATGTGGCATAACACAAGCAACAGAGTGGCCCTGTGGAAACTACAGAATGCATATGATAGAGGGAGGATAAAGTTACCAAACTTTGAGATGTACCACTTAGCGGCCCAACTACAATATGTAGCCAGGTGAAGGAGGAGAGTGCCCCATATTTTTTACGAGAACTAATATGGCTACCCAAACCTGAGATGCAGGGGAGACCAAGATTGCTGACCCTGGGCTGGGAGGTCTGGCACAAAGCGTGCCGGCCCATGGGTGGCCCGGACCCGTGCTCCCCGCAGGCGCCACTTGTGGCGCTATGCGGAGAAGATGTCCAACTCAGAAAAATGATCCAGAAATACTGGGAGCCAGTGGGCCTAGCCACCGTGGGGGACATCTGGCAGGTGGGGGAGGCCATGGATTTCCAAACAATAGTAGACGGAACCGGGGTACAGCTAGGACAGCACATCACAAATAACAGAATAATCAAAAAAGTGAAAGAAACATGGTCCAAAATAGTGCTGGCGGAGCTACCGGATATGGCTATCGAAACAATGTATGACATCTCGGAGGGGGGGCATGAGATATCCAGGATATAGGAACTAGCTATGTAGAGAGTGGGAAAAGAGCCGCTTGTAATAAGGCGGGATTGGGAGGAAGAGGCAGGAGAAGCCATGCAAGATGGGCAATGGGAGAGGGCCCAAAGATACTACAAGAAGGTGTCATGAAATTCCTGGTTACAACAAATTCAACTATATGTCACTCATAGAGCATATATGACCCCCGATATGATAGCAAAATTTGGAAACGCAGAGGCACAAAAATGCTGTAAGTGTGGAGAGGTGAGAGCTAGGATGATCCACATGTTCTGGGCATGCTCGGAGGTCGGGAAGTTTTGGGGGGAAGTTAAACTCAAGTTGTCCGAGAAGGGGATTAAATTAGACATAGAATCCATATGGGCATGCATGCTAGGGGGATTCACCAGGCCACGTAACTTGAAACATGTGTGCAAACTCAAAGACTTAGCATACATCCTGGGCAAGAGGAGAATCGCCATGAGCTGGAAAGCCGCTCACAGACCTAGAGTGGAGAGGTGGTGGGAGGACCTCCTTAAGTGGGCAGACGCAGAGACAATGGCATGGTACGAGGCGGCTAGCAAAGGGGAGGGTGAAGAAGTGGGATCACTGATGTAATGGAGACAAATGATAGCCTCGCTACATGGGTGCACCCGAAGTGACAACAAAACACAGCAAAGTGCTCTTGATTACGATGAATGAGCAAACGGCTGACATCGTGCCTGCCTTTTTGAAATCTTCGGCTGTATTAAGACTTCGAATTGTTGCCTCCATTGTACTTACAAGACTCCGAGCCTGAGAGGGTGGAAGCTCCCCATGCGAAGATTCTTCCTTTACCCCTGCTACAACAAGTTGGCAGTGAGGCTGACACCATTCTGTGTTCAGAGCCTGTCATCAAAGAGCTGCCCCCCGCTTGCTTGCATCTGGTTGCACTAACAATACTTAGAATTGGTTTAAGTGTGTGTAATTCCGATTGTTGTCTACAGTACATCCCCCCTGAAGAATTTCCCATGAACAATTCTCTTGAAGAAATATGGGAATGAAACATGTCGGGTCTCTCTGGCTGTGAGATAACAGTCACGGTTTTAATTAAGCATCAAAATCTGCTGTCTACTTAGAAACAATAATAGGATCTTAATATTAATATAACAGATCCACAATTAGACATCAGATTGGTATTTGTACTCAAGATGCTAATGTTAGATATTGTGTATTGTTTATGTGTTGTTTAGTATACAATTGGATGTGTGTGTGTTATATTATTAACAACCTGTAATGAGAAATATTGATTATTTCAACTGCTTTACTGTTTTTCTGTCTATTAAAGGTGCAGGTGTTTGTTCTTAAGTTTAACACAGAACCCCTTTAGTTCTATCTTTGGTGTTTTGTTTTCTTTTTGGATTTTTTTATATATACTTTTTTATATTTTTCCACTTGAGGTTTGTTTTGTTGCTCCACATATATGGATTACTGTGGTTGAAATACTGGTTGTATATATATGAAAAAAACTTTTTTATATGAAATGAATTTTGTAATAAAATATACATATATTTTTTTAATGTCGCTTGTGAGTGCAGTCTGTTGCAACTGAGGAGGGCAGCTCGTTAGGTATCCAAACTATTGCTGTTGAATCTTTAAGGGCGAGGATTTGAGAGGAGCTAGGACCTTCTGTTTGTAACAATACAAGTTCAATTGGGCATTGTCCTAGGCCTCTTTTTACAAAAAAACCCAGTCCTTTGTAGTTCTTTGGTTCCCAGTGACGAGGACCTGCCCGAGAACCATGAGGAGGACTGACCCTGAGCAACAGAAACCGGAGGTACAAGGGGGAGTGCTCGAGTTTATGGGGGAGGGGGGAAGACATTATGGAGACAAACATGTAATGCATATTGTGATACACATGTAATTGTAAATGTCGGGAGTGTAAGTTATGTGTTGTTTGTTGTAAAATCAATAAAACCTTTAAAAAGAAAAACTGTTTCCAGCTTCTTCGCCATCCACCACCAGCCAGTTTAATGGATTATTAACTCCTTGGTCACAACTTTGGAAATGTTTGTAAACCTCCACCGATCAATGTGCCCTTTGAACGGTGCTTCTTGGCAAAGCACGTTTCATTGTCAAATAAGGGAAATACAATGGACCGCCGTGCACTGGGAGTCTGCACAAACGCTCCCCTGAACATGACAGACAAGATCATATTGTGCCCATGAGCACCTGTGGCAATGGGCATGGAGACATGCTTGTGGGTGGCGAATGAATTTGGTCCATCACCTCTAATCACAGTCTGCAGGACATGGTTGCCTGTGCTTGGTCCGAATACATTATCAGCTGCGGATATCGCCAGAGATCATCCCTTCATCACAGTTCTTTGAATATCTGCATGTGACCTTTTCCGCAGGTGTCTGTAAAGAAATGGCTCCAAGTCTAGATCACTGCAGACTACATTTAGATTCACCTTTGAATGCAGAGCGATTCGTGCAACCCTTATTATTATTATTAAGGCTTACATTGTGAATGTTAAAGTACAGCATATCTTCAATGTGGTGGTACTAGACTTACACCGCAGCACAGAGAAGGAAGCTTAACGGGGCCCTGTGGGAGTTTTTGGCCATGATTACATTGGTATATGTCAATTCTAGTCTAATCAACTCTGCCGTGGTCCATTGCAGTATATCTCCCTCCCAGTCTGTGATCTTGGTGCCCAGCGGATTAAACCACGCCAAACCAGTGTGCCTTTTTGACAGAATCAGGGCTAAATCAACCATTTTATTCCGTTGATTTTTGGGCTTGCTACATAGAAATTGTCCCAGTAGGCACATCAACAGTGTTGAGTCAATCTATGTTGCCTTCATTTCGCGGATCTTCTCCGCCACTGCCTCTCAAAACTTGCTCACATGTGTGCATTCCCATATCATGTGGAGAAACCTTGTGTCCAATTCCTCACATATTGGCTAATCTGTTGGCCTGATGGGGGTTCATTTTATGGAGCCTTGATGGGGTCAAGTATGCCCTCTGTAGTACATTGTATTGCACTAATTCTAGTTGTGCATTGCGAGGCACGGCCTTGGTCCATAGGCATATTTCCTCCCATTATTTGTCCTCAAAAGGCATCCCTATATCTTTCTCCCAGTCTTCTTTTGTTTTAAGCTCTGGTTTTATAAATTCGCCCAGTAATAGAGTATAAATTGTGGAGATGGGGCAGTGTCCGTCACTGACGCTGCAAAGCCTGGTCAGCACTGTGCAGTTCTCTGGTTCTTTGGTTACCCCAGTAAAGGTTTTGTGGGCCCTGCTGGTAGGTCCAACATAAAATGGAACCTGGCCCTTATCCAGATCCCAGAACCTACATAGGTAAGAGAACAGCGATAATTGGTCATTAACAGAGAGATCCCTCCACACCAAAAGTCCTTTCATTGTATATTTCTCCTGCATCTTTCCATACAAAGGGCCTGATTCATGGAGTTCTTTACACGGTTTAAAGTGACTTTGCACTGCGGACACAAACCCTGATTCATGGAACTGATCAAAGTGTATTTTTGTAGTGCAAAGTCAGCGCATAGTCATTTTTGCACAGTTCCATGAATCAGGGCTTGTGTCTGCATTGCAAAGTTACTTTTCAGCAGTGCAAAGTCACTTTGCACCATGCAAAAAATTCCATGAATGGGACCCATAGTTTTCTGTTTTCCAGTACTCCTACTGTGGTATATGTAGGGAGTATGGCTGCATGCCTGCGACCTTGCATGCCTGCTCCCAAATGTGTTTTCCCAGTTCTGTCATGTGCACCCATATACCGACTTCATTTGTTAGCCATAGCACTTCCTTGAGTGCACTAGAGTTGACCGAGCTTGCTCAAAGGCATATCTCGGTTGTTTTTTCAGTCTGACAGCCATTGGGTTCAGATTGCTTTGGGGCAGCTGTATAATATAATTCGAAGTTTGGCACTTGCAGGCCTCCACTTTGACATGTTCTTTGCAGTAATGATAGGGCCACTCTCCTGCCACACCTCACCCACAGTAACCCTTTGATGAGAGTAACAAGCTTCCAAAAGGTGCATTTAGGAATGATGTTATGTTGGTGAAGTAGTATAATAGTCCGGGCAAAATAACCATTTTCGTCAGTGCCACTTTGCCCATCAAGGATAAGGGCAGTGAGTTCCAGAACACAACAGACATTTCTATCCCCACTATGGCCTTCAGGGTATTGTCGTTGTATTTATCTAAAAATGTTTGCCTAATTTGTACGTGAAGGTTTCCGTCTCCCAATTGATTGGGAGTTCCAGCAGTACCGTTATCAGGTCTCTTGCTCGGGAGGCTAGAGGCAATATTCAGGATGCTCTTTTGGTCATGCGGATCCCCGACATTGTACTAAAGCTGTACTATAGTTAAGCAATGTCCATGCCTAAGAAACTGAAATAAGGGTGCTAGTCTGTAAAGGTAGACTAGAAAACCCCGGTCTAAGCGGAACAGATATGCTGGGAAATCCCACAGCCAATAACAGAAATAGGCAAAGTAAATGGACAAAACACTGCTTTATTAACAATTGTGAATAATCCTACAGATCCCTCACTGAAACCCTGCCTAAAGTCTCCTCCCAAGTGGCGAGGGCAAGGCAGACACTTCCTGATCCTAACCCTGGGGGTGGTGTACTGCGGAAAGATCATCTGGGAGGAGACAGGGCCCAGGGTGGTGAGGAGATTCCATGGAATGAGACATGATATTTTCCTCTGGAAGGAAGAATCTTGCCAAGGTGCCTAAAGTGATAATGACATATTGTCATTTTATTGTCCCTAGCCCTCATATTAGATCTCGAGTTGTGGATCTTAATGTTGTAAAATCTGAGCAAATGGTACCAAAAGAAAGATCCTTTTTGGTATCCTTCCTCAAACCCAAGGGTACACTTTAATGTGGAAATGTTGTCTTCAATAAACTAGCTTCCTCTGTAAAGGCTAATCTTCATAGCCCCTCTCTTAATAACTATAAGGAAATTAAACCTACCCTTAAAAATTATTTAAATGTGCTAGAACCTAACTAGAACCTAACTCTGTGGAAATAAACTACAAGTCCCAGAATCCTAGAGGGACTGAGATGAGGAAGAGGACTGAAGAGGCATGCAGTTGTCAAAGTCAGGCAACTAATACTAGTAGCCATTGCAGTAGTCAGGCAATAGCACAAACCTGAAAATTATCACTGGACCTGGGAGGTATAAAAGGCCCCCTCAGGGAGAGAAAGAAGGAAAGAGTGGAAGGAGCTGGAACGTTGACTGGAGTGCAGGCAGTGGCAGTAGAAGCAGTAGGAAGACATGGGGCTGGCAAAGATCAAGAGGGACGGTGGAACTTGAAGACAGCAGATTTCACCTGGATGTTCTGAGAGAGTCCTGTCCTCCCAAACTCTGAAATGCAGAGGCTGCACAACGGAAGACTTGCTGGAGAAAGTTTTCCACATGTGAGCCTGACTGCCGTGGCTCCCGAGCTGTTGTCGTATTGAACACTGAAGCAAGAAGTAATTGACAAGTCGAGGATCTCAGGAGTAGAGGAAACGCCCAAGATGTGTGGTTTGACCGGAGACACCTGTTCAGGAGAAGGATCTCGGTGCCCAGCGGCCAGAAGCAGCAGAAGTTGTAGTAGAAGTCGGGAAAACAATACGCAGAGAAAAGGCATCAGAAGTCGGAGAGTGAAGCACAGCATTCTAAAGCATTGTGTGAGCCTTGCCGGTAACAGTATTCTTCTTCTTTCCCACTCGCGTAAGATTTTCCGCAAGTAGAATTGGACCACTGTATTGAAGATTCTTTAAACAATGGAAATGTTAGACATGCATATTGAGGAAAAGGCTTTTTAGTCGTGTAGGAAGCTAATGCTGTTACAGCCCATTGTTCCTTTAACTAAAGACTATAAATGTTCAAGAGGTGGTCATGTGCCCTAGTTAAGAAAAGGGAACGCTGCAAAGACCATTACAGAACACTTAACAATGGCAATTTCAAAGTTGCAATCTTTATTGTGGGAAAACTACATCAAAGAGTGGTTGTGTGTGCCTAATTGTGGTTTCTCCTGAAAGACTGAACTTTATAATGTGTATAAAAGTGACATAGCTTTCATTCACAAGAGTATAAAAAACATAAGAAGAGAACAAGCATTGCCTAAAGCCAAGAGGTACCCCATATGAATTCAGAAGCTGAACCTTTCTCAGAATTTAAAACAATCCAGCAATACTGTGAAGTTATTAACAGTTCATTGGCGGCATAAACAAATAAGTATACAACTGTTACCTGAGGCTAAGAGAGTGGCACTAAGGCTTCTCAGTAACTGTTGGGCTAAAAGCTGGCAGAAAGGGGCTGGAAAAATTGTGGAAGGGAACTGGCTGCTTGTGAAGAACATTTTTGAAGTAGACTCAACCTGCAATGCCCAAGATTGTGGAGGCCAGAGAGAAGGAAGTCTTGAAAGTAAACACAGGTTACCATTGTTCACGGTAAGACAAAAGATGCTAAGAGGCTGCCCCTTTGAAGAAAACAGTTTGAAGGAAGAGTGCCCAGCCTACCTGAAGAGGTTGAAGTATTGTCAAAACTATCTTGTCAAATACAGTCTAAAAGTCATTGAAGTTGCGGCAGTAATCCAAATTATGGAAACTCCTGAGGTACATTTGGTTGTTAGTAGATGATGGTCCCCCCGGGTTGTTCCCTTGTGCACCCCCCCCCTTTCCTGCACACAGGAGTCTGTCCTGATACATTCTGGTTTCACCATCACCGTCTTGTGGCCAATGCTGGATTTTACTTTTATGAACTTCATTGATTCACGGTGCGTCACCCTTTCTCAACTCTCATGCTGGACTTCCTTTGCATCTTGTACTCATGGTGGCCCTGAATCATGCTGTTCCATTTTCATCTTGTATCCTGGCTTGCAACATTATGTGTTACTACTGACTTCTGCAATTGTATTCGTTCTCCTCTCTTGCTTCTCCACTCTTTTTGACTGCTTACTCTCTGTTCTCTCCTCCCCTCCACTCTCCCTTTCCCATCTCCTCCCCTTACTTTCTGCTATGCACTTACTCTATCAGAATTGCCCCTGGACCTACTATGATAGCAATCTCGTCTGTCGCTCCCCTATCCCCTTACTGTTGCCCCCCCTCCCTCCAGCACTATCTGAAATGTTGTCAGGCCTAGCACGATAGTCATTTGTTTTGTTCCTCCCCTCCCTTTCTGCACCGCTCTCCCTCACCTTTTGTTTTCCTCCGGCTCTACCAGAAATGTCGTCACGCCTAGTACGGTAGTCACCTGTGTGTTTCCATTTCCTTCCCACTCTCACCCTCCCTTCCTATCTGTGTCTTAGCACTTGCACTATCTGAAATGTCGTCAGGCCGAGTATGATAGTTAATTTCACATCCTTACTGTTCATGGCCTGTAAGAATGTCGTCGTATTTTCCCTTGTTCCCTTCCTTGCCTTGAAGCGCTTTGAAACACATTGTGTATAGGCGCTATATAAATAAACTATCATATCATATCATATCATATCATTGAAGTTGTCAAAAGCAAGCAAACTACTGTGGGACAAAGGTGACTGTTCTCGTGGTAAAAGAAGAAGAAATATAGTTGTTGAAGTAGAAGCAGCGGTTTTAAGAAGTCATCCTGACAAAGATACCATTTTGACTGTTGAAAACATATTTCAAGGAATCCTAACTGTTAATAAAGAACTGTGTACCATTAACAGTGTGGAAATCTCATTTCCTTGTAATTGTGACACATCTCCCTGGGGGATTGGCAAAGCATCATGGCCATGATTACCATTGGGGCTATTTTGCTTGTAGTGAAGAGTGGATAGTTTCAGCCCAATGGAAGAGAGGTTTTGTATGTGGAACCTCTGTTTGAAGGAGGAGATTGTTACCATTGGAATCTTTTTTTGATGAACATTTGCTTGCACTTTAGATCTTTAAGGACAGAATTAAGACATTTCCTTTCCAAGGTTGAGCATTGTGATGAAGTGACTTTAAATCCTGGGGAAGGGAAATCACCCAGGACTTCAGAAGGTCATTTTGTAACTGTACATATTGTTTGTGGTTTGTTGAATTGCCATACTTTTTATTTATGTGTTTGGTGGTTAGTGTGAGGGCCCGTTTTTCTGTGTTCCAGTGTGTTCCTTTAGAATAGGCATGGAATTCATTAACAGAGTAGGGAGAGTGACGCAGCAGGATACATTTTCTTTTATTTTTTAAAAGGCGTATTTTTGAAAGATCTTCAAACAGTTGTCCACCTCGCATTACTGACCCCTCACGTAATCCACATAAAGCAGGGACAGTGTACAAACAAAATAGTTGTGAGCTCTTTATCTTCTCAAGCATGACAATGTTTTAAAAACAGAAAACACATCATCATTGACTTTACATTACAATCTTGGTTGCAAAAACCTACGGGATACAGGGATTATTTAAGAGAATTGTTTGCATATAGCAATATATGGGTTAGTCCTTCGATTGCTTATACTGCTTTCTGATGGCACCAGTTGGGACCACCTCTAAATTGATAGCAAAGAGTATATGTGATCTTTAAAGTTGACTATTGGTTACTGTAAAATGTACAGGGCAGCACAACAATAAGAGTTTTCATTGGTCGTCACCTTTCTCACCAACCTTGGCAATGACAGGCCATCACCACATGAAGTAAAAATGGGAGCACGGGGTGAGAAGTCCAAGACCTGTGTTCTTCCAATTAAATAAGACACTATTCCTTATCCCTAGGCCATGAGCCAAAATATTCCTTTGCATTTGATCTTGTTAGGTGCCTTGATTCTGACAACATGTGAGGAGTCGAGGCAGGGGCTGGGTCATGTCTGGCCATAGTTAATAGATACTAGTTTTGAATTATGGGTCATGTGTGAGGAGACCATATTCTGAATTATTCTGTCTCGTATTTATTGAAATTTTAACTAATATAAACGTGAATGTTATTACTTTGTCAACCACTAGGGACTTGATCAATCCATTCCTTATGAGGTTTTAAATTATAATTAGTCGGCACCTGGCATTTAAAGGCTAGTGGGGAATCCTGATCTCATGTCCTTTTCTGGACCGTTCAAGCCCTCCCTTAATTCTCCCATAAAGATTGAAGAGGGGCAGCAAAGCCATTGCCTGCGCCCTGCACAAATCTGTACTTCAGTGGACTCCGCAGTTTGAGTTTTCATAAAGCGTCAAGTCCTCTATTCATTTGAATGCGTGTTACGACTTCCATTTTTACAAAGATGGCAGCCTTTTAATGTAGGTAGAATTTATGAAGTCCAGGAACATGACAGTGAATAGCTCCAAGTCAGTTTTAATGGTTTTTAATAGGAATAAGAGGGCAAACCCGGTTATCTCTGTGGAGAAGGTAGATTTGAAACAAGTATATACATTTGATTACCTAAGAATAACATTTAGTGACAAGAACACCTGATAAAACAACAATTCTGTTAAATCAATCTAATGCTTTTCTTCTCACGGAAGCAGAGCGGTCCCCCCAACAACTAAGGCATATCAGGCTCGAGGGGTAATGCACACTATGGTGCTGTAGTTTGGGGAATTTCCCATTAGCTTTCTATTGCAGCATCTGAGCTGATGTTTTTGTGCTCCCTATTGGGTGCCTCCCTGTGAACGCCCATAGAGCTCTTATGTCATGAAAGCAGCATTACAATACTAACAGATCAATTGCAAATAGCCCCCATTTCTTTATAGCTTTCGATATGCAAAAATGTCAAGGCTGTCCAAAATAAAATTATGTTGACAGACATGCTCAATATGGAGAATAGGGTAACATCTAGCTGGGTTAGCTACTATCAGAAGGTTCCATGTGTTTATAACTAATGAAAAATAACAACACTTCGATATTTTCATTCTTTTATTTAAATGCACCAAACACCCTCTCCAACATATTGTAGGACTGGTGTAATTATATATTCTAACAACTCCAATTCTAGAATATTTAGGTAAAGTGTTGGATAAATAAAATAATGAAAATATTGAAAACACTGGTTATTTTTTCATTTGTTATAAAGACGGCATACCCCTTCAGAAAGCCCTGCACGCCCTAGCATGCTAGGACCTGGCCAAGAACCCACTCATTGTTTTGCCAACCCAAAAGAAAGTGATTTTAGATCTCTTTAAGAAGAAGTTGCTATCCAGGCAGAACTAAATGAGGACGTCAAAGTAAGTGCTTGGGCTCACTTCCTGTTAATGCATTAAAACTTTAGCAACATATTGTATCTGTTTTGTGCCTACAATAAAATAACAAGATTACAATTTAATCAGCTTCCCTTTGCAGCTAACAGGATGCACTGGAAAAGCCAGAAGCAACCCCGTTGCAAGGATAATGTGACTAGAGACCAATATGCGTGTACTGTTCTTTTGCCCTTGCTATTGCCACCTGTGCAGGAAATATGTATTCCTACTTGTAAAAGATTCTTGGTGTTTGGACCATGTCGAGTGGCCTATTATTATTGCTAAGGAGAATGCTGGCCCCTGGAACATTTTATCCCAGCTTTAATGAGGATTAGTGAGCACAGGCTCTCCATGGTGGAGTGTGCGCTGTTTATAGTTTTTATTCAAATTTCATCCATTGTCTGTTATTGATGTTTTCATGCTAATTTTCTGTATTTCTACTGTGCACATTGTTCCTGGTGCCTTCAGATTATTTTTATGTTTGTGTTATTGTGTTATGCAAATGGGATTGTGTTGTCTGTTTTTTGGAATGTTTTTTATTCCAAATAAAAATTATTTACTACTACTAATGCTACTAGCAATTATAATTTTTGACCAAGAACATCTGATTGAGGTCTCCTCTTCCTCGGGGCATACTGGAAACATAGAACACATTTTACTTAAAAATAATTATTTTCATGATCACTCTTCAAAACCCCCTTGACATGGCCATTTGCCTATATTTGAAATCCCTAACTCCCCATATGATCTACATGCATTAATCTCAACCAAAAAGCATTTTGATATTTAACAAAATTCACCTTCACTAATCAGAGGAAGTACTTAAATGCAGATGTTCTTTAAATGTCTTTCATAAATATAAAATGTCTTGGTTTATAATACTGACCAAGCTCTAAATCAAATCTGAAAAAGGAAAGATGGATATCACTGTAGAAGATAATACATTCAAATAATTCTCTACAAGATAAGTGAACATCATGTATTTATAGATTATTGTAGGTGACTTACAAAGGATCTCACCCACAGCATTGCAATATTGTATATTGTTACACTGATTGAAATACCTTGTACCCAGAAAGATAAAATATACCTAGATCTAAAGTTGCTGTCTCATTAAAAGACTGTGGGCCCATCACAATTTGGGCGGTATCCTGGCAGAATTCACTGGAATACTGCCCAACGCAATTACCGTCAATGGGTCTGGCGGTATTACCGCTGGATTGCAATTGGTAGTGGCGGTGTAAAAGTACCCATTTTTTTGGAGTCCATAGGACTCAATGGGGCATTTACAGTGCAATTACTGCAGCATTAATTTCGCTGCCATAATTGCGATGAAAATGTGCGGAAAGTCACTGCATTAACCTCCAGTTCAGAGCTGGAGGTGAATACTCCAACTTTTCCCCAAACTCGTCACTGGGCGGTGCGGTAATTTGGCAGCAACACTGTTACCTCTGCATTTTTACCACACCTCCCAACTTCGGATGAGGCCCAATAAATGTTAAAAACGGCAAACAAATAAAGTGGAGCCTACTGTATTCAATATCGATTGTACGGTATTAATGCCCAATCATGCAATGATACAGACAACCAGCTAGGAATGTTAACTTCTGTAGAATATTTTTTAATTGCCCACTAGAATTAAACCAACCACATGTTTCATTAAGCCATACCACAATAGTTGAGTACCAAATAAAATTGCAACCTTTTAAATAGTTCCATCTTTCCATCAGGCCAAAGATCACTATTGTGTCATTACATCTTCAGGCTTAAAATGTATGTTTGGAAAAATGGATATCATATGACTAGGGCACTGAATATTCTCACATTTTGAGAATAAGATGATAAAATCACGTGGCCAGTGAAACTGTCTCAGGCTTCAAATCACATGAACCAGCTGTGTAAGAACTACAGTTATGGTTTAATGTTTGTCTTCTGCGAGCGATTGCAATGCTTTATGACATTTAGCCTGCAGTGATCTGCAAATAATATCTGCTAGAATTTTGGAATAGCATTTAGTAAACGATTCTTACAGTTATGGATAGGGTCTGAAGAAACCTCTAGGATTACATTATTTAACATAGGGTCTTTCATGTGGCTTTTCAGACTCTCTCACCTCATGTGCAGTGCAGTTGTTTCTATCAACATTTATAATTAAGCCATACACCAATGGTAATGGTTTCTAGAAATGTAAACTAAATATGTAAGGTGGAAATAAGGTGCTATCACGAATGTTCAGTTAATTTTTATTTCTCTAAACTGGATAGTTTACAGATGGCCTCCAAAGTTAAGTTGCCTTGCTGCTATTTATTTTGCCAATTCATAATTTGACGTCTACAAGGAGAGCAGGACACAACCTCCTAGCCTTACATGTACGAGATGTGCTAAAATCTGAGGCAGGCGAACACATTGGTAATAAATGCATCGCTTCTAATTCAAGTTCCTAATAGTAACATTTCCTTTTTTGAGTCCACAAAGACCCTTGGATGCCTGAAATATTGATGGAAATGGAACCTTGCATTCCAGGTGATGGAATCTTTAAGGCCCCTTTTGATTCACTGTAAGATGTGTTGAAGGTCTGACCACAGTCTTCCACCCACCTAGCTGCAGGGAGCCAAAGCGCGTCTAAGAATTTAGTTCAACCCACCCTTAGATCTGCAAGGCAGGAGGAGTTGAAAGGCTTTTCCCCAGACCTCTTTCAGTAGACCAATACCATCCGGGAGTCAAGGTAGTTATGTGTAGAAGATTATGACCACCGAGTGGAGGAAGTACTTTTCCTGTTGCATGTTGTGAGTAGCAATTTTTGTGAACTGTAGACTTGGGGCTTGTTATAAGTTTATAAGGAACTGAAAAATGGAATTACTTCCAGGTTTTTTTTCTGTACCCTGATTATGAGTTGCAAACCTGGCAGGAGATGATCCCTCCACTATTTTCCTGAAGGTATTACTTCCCATAAATTGAAAAGATTATTTGGTGGTAATTCCCCCAACACTTTCCTAATAATGTCTTAATCCACTTTAGAATGGGAGTTAACCACAACTCATAATCCTCAGGGGGATAGCTTGTCTCGGGAGGATAGCGTGTCTTGGGAGGATAGCTAACTGGCAACGGGCTCGCCTTGGAAGCAAGATGACGCGGAGCAACACAGGTTCAATCTCTGGGTCCACGCTTAGAATCACCTGATATTAAGCGTGTTATAAATAACCTATTGCAATTACAAAAATTACAATAATCGAGTGGAAATTCCAAAGTTAACGGCAGTGGCAACTGTAATTCAGTTAGGAGGCATTAGCACTGCTAATACCACCAAACTCATTCAAAAACGCTTGCTCCGAACAGCAACATAAGGTACACTAAAATAATGGTCCTACTAACCATAACTAAATAGTTTAAAAATGTGTTTCTGTATTTTTATGCAAAGAGGACAAGACACACCGGGAATCGAAGAAGGGGAACGCGTTAGAAGAAAGTACCAGAAGTAAGTGTAGAAATGTTTGTGCGATTTTATTAGTGTCTGTTGTTTGGAAATCATTATCATGTTTACCCCACTTCTTCAGGTGTATTCAAATGGTAGCATTATCCACTTTGCAAATATCATTCCACGGGTGTCAGAATTTGATTATCTGGGTTTATGTTTCTCTGAAAATTGTCGGGGGTCGGCTCATGTGCAGAAACAGAGTATGAAAATAAAACAGACACTGGGGGGCATTTCCCGCTTTAGGAACATGTGTCAAGGCCAACCAACTAACTCAATTCTGGAAGTTTATCAAGTACAAGCCAGAGCAGCAACTAATTATGAGGCAGCATTGTGAGGCAATAAAAAAGTAGCCTCTATTAAGGTAATTGATAAGAACTTCCTGAAAAAGCTATTAGGACTTCCTAGCTCTGCCCCCAACTACGCCATACACACAGAACTAGGCATACGCCACATTGAGGACGAGTGGCATGTGGTGCCACTTATGCATTAGCATGGAATATGGTCCAACCGAAGAGCTCACCTGTCGCATGATGCCATCAAAAGTCTACTCTCAGGCTCCTCTAAGCGTGAAGTACCATGGCTGAATTCGATTCCAATGTGCCTGAGACAGCTGAATACTCCAAGTTTAAAGTGTCCAGGTGAATTGCTAACATCAGTTGAGTGTAACACGTACAAGAGGGCCTTTCGTTCTTTAATTTTAATAGAACGTGAATCGATTGGGCTCTGTCTTGAATTTTAAAAAAACACGTGTTATGCAACCAGAAGCCATCCAGCCCCATTTGCTACACAGTAACAATCCTGTAGATCGCTGGGCATTGACTAGGGCCCGCTCTAACATTCTGTGGCTTAGAGATAATACGAGGAAATGGTCAGGCCACGTGAAGTCCAAGGTCTGTCCTGGCTGTAGTGCTGTAAAAGAAGATCTGTTACATTTTATTCTGTTTTGCCCCTGCTATGAAGATATTAGGAAAAGGACTATCGCCCCATTATTGAGAGAAGCCAATGTTAATCAATGTCGACATTACTACGAGCTGAATCTATAGTTGTTGCCTGGTGCTGTCTAGAATTTCTGAGAAAGGCATGGAATTGAAGAAAACGTATGGAGAATGCTCGATTTTAATACTTCAACTAAATATCTTTGTTCTTAATCATTGAGTCTTTTTATTGTGATTATGTATCTTGTATTTTATATTATTGATGTATGTACATTTGCACTGGTTTATGGATTTTATCCAAATAAACTTCATTTTGATTGAAATAGCTAAACTCCTAGAATGTATGGCCTATTCTTAGAATTGCATATCCTCGAGTTCACACTTTTAGCCTTAGAATATTTAATCTTTTTACATAGGTGCCAACACAGCATTGCTATTTTATGTTCAGAATATTCCCTACCTTCATGCTTAGCCTTCCCCCCAGCTTCAAATTGTCTTTTATTTTTGTTTTTCTGTCATTATATTCACCCTTGTCTTGACTGCACGTTTCTTTTTCTCTTGACTTTATTGTTCGTCCATGCCATTGACTGTGCAGATCAGCGCCTTTGTCAGGGTAAGTCTTGAGCTTCGGCCGAGCTACCAAAAAGGAGAGTCAAGTTCTTGGTACTCCCCTATAGTTATAGATGCTCAGTCAGACTTCTGTGAATGCTCAGATAGAGGCTGAATGCCTTATTTCGTCTATTGCACTTTTACCCCTGGTAGCTTCGTCACAGTTACACTATGATGTGTGCTGAATTCCAGCGCTAATGTTTATCACTTTGAGGTATTGTTTGCAAAGTGATCTACTGTATTGTTCTAAGAATTGACAGCCTTTTCCAGTGAGATAAACTAAGAGATCTACTCATTTATTTTTAAAACCAAGCATGTTGAATAGCTCTTCAAATTCTGTGTGTTCTACAGCCAAGACAGAAAAGCAAGTTTGTTTTGGATGCAACAGGCATGTCAGGTCCTAATTCCATGATTGGTTGTGATTTGTTTTTTTCTTGCCAATGAAAAATAACTTTTCATATTTTTGACATAAACAAGCGTGTTGTTTCCCACATGCAAATCTGAAATAATTTTCTATGATTATTCTTAATACTGCCATCTCGAATTTAGCAGGGTCTTGCTTGAAAACCTTTGCATCTAGTAATGTGCAATGGTAGCACAAACAACAAGAACTGACAAAGCCAACAACTTTGGCTGTTGTGAGGTGAAAACATGTTCTCTGCTCATCTTGCGCACAGGCAAACTGATAATGGAAATGTCAAGGGAAACCAGTGTGTAGTGAAGGTGCAAGGGGGCAATAAGAAACGTGAGAGTTTAATTAATTAATGAAAGCAAGGTAGGCTTTGTGAATGAATGATTATTAATAGATTATTAAAAGAATGGTTCACCCAAACATTTTTATTGCCCAAAAAGATGGGCAATAATAAAACAAATATACATATACATATATCGCACTTTTTTTTTAAGTTCTTATGTAAAAATGTTAGCAATTCAAGCTCAAAATTTGCAAAAGCAAGCACATGGGTGCATCCATTTTGTGAAATGGATGCCCGCCTGTGCTGGCTTTTGCGGCACTAATGAAGGAAAAGCCAGCCAGCTGTAGTAAACAAAAGCTACCACTCAGTGGCTTTTCCTTCATTGGTGCCGGGGCTCGGAGGACGCGGACCGGAGACTACAGGCAGAAAAGCTGCAGCTGAATCTCGGTAAGTGCTATTTATTTATTTTTTAAAATAAGCACTAGCTGCGTTTTATTTCTAAGTTTTCAGGGCTGGAGGAGCACAGAAAACTTAGAAATAAAACTGCAGCTTTAAAAACATTGTATTTATGTTTGCAGTAGCTTTTGAAGCTACCGCAAACATAAATACAACATTATTGTGTTTGAAAACGCTGCAGTTTTTCTTTCTAAGTTTCTCAGGCTCCTCTGAGCCTGACAAACTTAGAAAGAAAAACTGCAGCGTTTTCAAACACAACCGCATTGTGTTTCTGCCTAAATCTGCTTTCCCATTTGGGGCTCTCGCACTCCCCACGGGGAGCTTGAATTGCTCAAAATTTTACATAGGAACTTAAAAAAAAAAAGTGCGAGTATATTTGTTTTATTATTGCCCAACTTTTTGGGCAATAAAATTTTTTGGGCGAACCATTCCTTTAAGTGCTTGTATGGTGCTGGACGAATGAATGAAAGATTTTGAAGATGGATGAATTAAAGTTTATAGGCATATGATGGTTAGAGGATGTATGAACCGGTACATGCATGGGTCTGATCTCAATTAATGGGTTCATTGAAAAAGCATGCAGGGATTGATATGTGAGGATGGCTAAATCGATGAGAGTGTGAGAATGGGCAATTGAGTGTGAAAACTATGGAGTGAAGCTCGCAGCAAGCCAGCGTCTCTCGACTGCACTGTTTTCCATGCACAGTGAACATCAAGTCTGAGTGTATGCAACTCTGTGTGTGAAGGTACACGAGTGGTTGCGCCTGTGTTCACTTCACGACTTCACATAGCATGAGAGGATATGCAGAGGCCTTTAGGCAGCAGCAAGCTGCCTCTCTTTTCGCAGTTGGATTTTGTGGGTAGAGTGGCTGGTACCCTTCAATTGCTTATTCTACCAGGAAAAGTCTCCTAGTGTGTATGCAGTTGACAATGTTGTGTCCTACCACAGTGGAGGGCTACGATTTTGGTGTCGGCGGGACAGTGGTCTTCTGAGGTGGTACCACCACTCTAAATTATTCAAATGTAGTGGCAGCTGGTGAACATTTTCAGTTGCAGGTCATTAACATTTCCCTTGACTTTTAGCATAAGGGACAGAGCATAGCAAGTAACATAGAAGTGTCTCCTGGATTACCCACAAGATTTATTTTTTCTTTTTTAAAAAGATTGGTTTAAAGTATTGCAGCACACATTCTGAGAACAACTGGGTAAACAGCTTTACAGTGTACAACTGGTTTAGTGGGGTAGCACATAAAAAATATTCATTGGATGCCCAGTCACCAACAGAAAACGGGAGCATTTTAGAACATTTTCATGATGCCTGTACCCACAATATATGGCAGCATTGCCACTGTAAAATATGTTTGATGTTGCACCCTCTATATTGGACGCATGGCAGCCCACTTCAATGTATTGCGTAACTTCTCCAATTAGGATAATACCATCATTGACTGAATGTATTCTATGTATATTTGTGTAAACATTTCCACAAATACACTTGTGAATACCAGCCTCTTCTCGTGTGATCCTCTTCACCCGATTGGAGCTTCCTGGTTTTCACCTGTGGGTATGCGGTGTGGACCCCTTAGGTGGTCTACTAAAGGGCGATATTAGCACTTTAACTGTGATATTAGCACTTTAACTGTGATGCACTTTACCTTTATTGTGAAAGACTCAATATGCATTATGGGCCAATGTAGATTTAATATGTAATTTTACTCTATTGTGAATTATAATAAAATGTAAACAAATGTTTTAGAAATTCTGAGTTGGTTTGATCTGTTTGGGCCTTTCTGGGTCCTGTTTCATTGAAGTCTGTTAAATACTTATGTATTAGTTTGAATACAGTTCCGCTTGACATGACCACTGTTTGATAATTGTTAGCTGCTTCCCCTCTGTCAACGAGGATGGGGAGACCCATCTCTTGTTTCAGCACCCACTTTATGTGCCATATTTACCACTGTAAAACCGAGTAGGAATTCTGGTGCATAGTGTGAGTACAGGTATCATGCAAAAGGCTTTACAGGGGGATGCTGCCATATATTTTGAGAAGTCTCATGAAAGAAACTCCCAGGACACTGGTGCCCACAGTAAACTTAATCATTGTCTCTGTAAAACAGTCATTATGCTGCTGCTTCACTCACAACACAGGCCAGTATTGTAACATGTCCCATAAATTGTTTCTAAATTGTATAACTTATTTAAAGGGAAGTGATTGCACTTTCCTTCTGTACAGTAAGTAGTGTTTCCTTGGGGACATTGGGAGGGGTGAGAAAGTGGGCATCTCTGAAGCTCACCCTCTCACCACCTCTCCCATGAAATGGCAAAAAGGGTCAAAATTGACACTTTTGTTAATTGAAACAAATTGTACACTAGGGCTATGAATCACACTATTCAGCATTCATAACCACGGATGCAAACCAATACAAACACATACAGCAAGTGGTATTCCTGGAATACCACCAGTGTTGTTTCTGGAATACCCCTGTTAATGGATGTGTTCTTTAAAGACTTTAGCTGCTAGTGGAAATTACTGACAACAGACGGTTACCCAAAGACTACACCCAGACTGTAATGAGACCCCAATGATACTGGAATTAAATAAGTTATTTGATGGAAAAGCCAATATGCAGCACAGTTATCTAAAACTAGCAAAAAGTACCCGTACTCTGCACATGTTCTTTAGACAGTCCCTTAAATATCTCACTTTCTTTGATTTTGGATTTATTTGTCCAATAGATTTTTGCTTTTTGGGAGACCTGCGGAAAGAGAAAAGCATAGAAATTACACAAAATTAAAAAGTATCCCATGCAGCGCAGTGCATTGTGGTATATTGTGGTGCAAATATCTCAGAAACAGTGCATCCAAGGACCTCGAAACATAGGGGGTCATTCCGAGTATGGTGGTAGGGGATTAACAGCACCGGTAAGGATGCCGGTGCCATTAACCCCCTACTGCCACATTCCGAGGTCCCTTAGTGGGTCCCACCCGTTAAGGGACCATGGAGCTAATAACCCGGACCTGAGTTTTGAAGCCAAACTCGGAATGACCCACATAGTTTTCAAGGCAGTTTTGTTCCTCGCGTCAAGACACTTAAAATGATCTTAATCCAGTCCTTCTACGATCACATTAAAGTTTTGCTGCTATCAGGCAACCATCCCATGTGTGAAGGGGCTGAAACCCATTGAAAGGTGTGGGGTGTCCCAATGTCATGTAGCCAGTTATGTACGGTGGGTCATAACAGGTAAGTATACCACATTTGGTGCAGATTGGTGGAATGGTGTGGAATTGTATAAGGAACAAACTAATAGATTTTCTGCTTCATAGATTTAGATGAAGCTTTTGTTTATTAAACAATCACATTGGAATGATATATCCAGAGCTCTCAATTGGTGCCACAGCAGGAGTGGGTAGCCAATCCATTCCCGCATCTCCATGTGCATCCTGGGACAATTATAAATAAAAACCTCAGCCCCAGAATGCAACACAAAAACCATGACCGAATGTGCAAATCTATCTGACATGCACATATTTGAGAACTCTGTGTGTGCACAATAAAGTCTGAAAATAAGCATTCATGGCTAGAAGTGTTTGCTAGTCTACAACACCTTATTCCCACGTTGCGAAACAGCGCACATTCGAGCTTCATCATCAGTATCGTATTCCATTTATTGTGTCATGTTGAAGATACACCAACTAGCAGAGACAGTTCAAGGGTCTTTATCTGACTCCACCTACATCTCCCTTCACCCTCCCTCACTCTACTGACCCTCTGATTGTTCTCTCTCCTCTCTACTGTTTCTCCGATTTAAATCCCACTAAAGTCTTTCTCCCCCCTCGACAGTTTCTCCCTCATTCTGGACTGTGAGAAAAGACAGGCATCGGGGCCCTCCCAACTGCCACCTTCCCCTTCTGGGGTAGGCCTGGCTCTGTTTTCCACTGTGGTAGGCATCCAACTCCATGCTGAGTCCCCATCACCCCTTGACAAGGTCACATTACTGAACTTGCCACAGCAGCCTTAGCCAGTACAATTGAAATACAAAAATCAAATCAAACAACTATTTTTTTTAAATGGCGGAGTTAAAACACGAACACACCATAAATAACAATAACAGTAATGCCGTAGCTAAAAATACCTAACTAATCCCTATCATTATATCTCCTCCCCTCCTTGCATTGACTAAATCTAACCCTTGCACTCTCCATGCCGACAAATAAGCAACACATTTTATAGTTTCATCAAATGTAGTTGGTACACATAAGGTAACATCAGCCAAACAAGTCCTTATGCTCTTCTGTCTAACTAGGCAAATTAGTGTCCGTCTCTGAAAACCATTATATAAAGGGCATATCTTATAAGAAAACAATGCACCAATGTCTCTTTCGTAAATTGTCACAAGGGCATACACCTCTGTGTTGGGTTATTTCATTGTTCGGTCTGGTACTTCTGGGGAAGGCTCCCATCAGGCAGATTGTGGTTAGTACATGTGTTTGAATGGAGACAAGAAGGTTCTCTTTGATTATTATGCTTGATTACATAGACGATTCCGGTAGGGTGGGTGATATCTTTTGTAGTTGATGAACAGCATATGTAACAAGAAAAAGGTCAAATTACTTTTCGTTTTAAGTTAACCTTGGAAAATTTTGTGCTGAATAAAATCTATTTTTTATTTATTTGCAAACCTCAAAAGAACCAAAGCATCAGCTGAATTTGATCCATTGCTTCAGAGTAGTGTCCACATCACCATTGTTGGTTAGATGGCCACCGTCTGCATAGGATTCTCCAAAACAATCCAAAAATATCTTACCTTCGAGGTTTGGGTTTCCCTAAGCAAAGATTTCCACCAATTCTCTGCCATCAGGGTTTGGAATTTGTCAAAAAAATGACCGAAATAGTGAGTCCTTTCCAAGCTGAAGGTAGGGCAGGTGGTAAATAGGTGGCACAGAGATTCTATCGAGTCTTCGGTTTTACAGAATCTGCACACATTGGATGGAGGATTGATGTAAAGCCATCCAAGGACGGTTCCGAAGATAGCCATGTCTCTTGAAGGTGTTTAAAATTCGAAATTGTCCCATGCCAGGGCTCCCTCCTCCAGCAGATGGGAGAAGCCTCTCGTGTTCCAAGATAAAAGGCTTAAGCCATTTTGTGGGTGCTCTCGGGGGGGGGGGGGTCTCTGCTACAGCTTTTTTGCTGCCAGAACTGTAGGGAGCCATGCCTAGGATGTCTCTTCAGTGTTACCCCTGGGAGGCTGGATTTTATATGCCATCTTGTCGTTTTGTTTTTTTCTTAAGTCAGAGTTGATGGTCAAAATCAGGTTAGGTTTCATAACTTTTGTAGAGGACTCTCAATTTAATGTTGATCTTGAGTTCTTTCCTAATAGATCTTTATCGGGAGATCCTTGCAGCAGGCTTCTTATTATTCTGCAAGCATAACCCCTATTTTCGGGGTCTTACAAGGTCCATTGATCAATCCTGGGTTGACTTGATCTGCTTGAGTTGGATGTGTCTTTGGACACCTTAGAGAGGTCCGTCAAAAATTGAAACCGATCATCAGAAAGCTTGCTATTGCACTTAGGAGTAACTTTTTTACTACGATGGATCGCAGTTGCAGATGCACCAAATCTGATCTCTTTTCTCTTCGGAACTCTACTATAGTGAAGTCTTCACTGGCAATTAGCCTTCGTTGGGAGATGCAATGGCATAGTCTAACCACGTTATATCTATTTAAAATAAAATGATCTCCCTCATCGACCACTCTTTCCAGTTTTAGACATCTTGAGTAGTCTTTTGTGGGGTATCGATGACTGGTGAGTGGTTTCTCCCTCCTTGTCTCATAAACCGCTCTGTGTGGGAGATTGCATGTCATTCTTAGTTCTCTGGCATCCCGGTTTCGACTGCTGTGCCTCTTACACTGGTCCCATCTAATAGGGGTGTATTCATTATGTCCATTGTTCTTTATGTCAGGGTTGACCCTACGACCTGGGGTTTGAGTAATGGAATCAGTACGCAAGTGTGGCTCTCGACTGATTTATTTATGCTCCGATGGTAGCATAAATTGGCATCAGATTTTTTTGTACATTGAATTTGGCAATGAAGCGCTCTTGTTTTTCAGCTAGTGTCAGAAAGGGGGAGCCCCCTATTACATCACAGTTTTGGACTGGAAGAGAGCTATAGGCCAGATCGTCTGCGGCAAGGGGACAGGTCTCTTCATCAGTTACTGATTCGTTTACTTTAGGTTGCTCACTCCTTGTGGGGATGTCATTTTCATTTGTTTCAATCGAAGAGATCGATAAATTAATCAGAGGTTCAAATCTCCCTGGAATGTCCGATCTGCGTCTTCCTTTTGGGACACTTGCGCCTTCTTTTTAATGGCCGGTTTCTACAATTTGGCAGCTCTTGCCCTCCCCTGATCTTGGTTAATTTTCAGAGGCAATGATAGTTTTTGAAGAATCTACTTGCTTGATTAACATGTGAGCAGTGTGTGGATATTTGGGGGATAGATATTGAAACCTTCTCTTTATTTCCAAACACAGGGTAGATTTGATCTCCCTCCTTCTTCTCAGTGTTGTTCCCAGTGTTGTTGGAATTGGGTGCTGTGTTCGGACATGTCGTGCTTGTTTTTTCTCGATGTTGTTCGAATCAGGTACGGTTTCCTGACACGTCATACTTGATACTTGGGCCACAAGCTACATTTTCTCTGTATCGATATTGACAGCTGCTGTACCTTCTTCCAGATCAACCTCACTGATCAAGCTGCCTGATAGGGTATTATATCCTTGAGTGTGTTATTCACAGGTTGGGTTTGGTTAATGATGAAGGTCTTTGGTGGTCATTGTCAGGTTGGGTAGATGTACCAGAGGCATCCTCTACCTGGCATCTGCCATAGGACCACGACGACCTTGTTATTATGATAAAAAATCTGAGCTCTTCCCGAGACCTGGGGCGGGTGGGGTTTCAAACGACATGTTTAAAGAAAATCTCGGGCAATGGGACCAGCGTGTTTAGCATCAATTGACGAAAGTGTGGCAACCGCTAGTTCTTCATGAATGGAAATGCCATAATTGCCAATATTACTTGGGGGATTGTTGGCGAAAAGAGTCTGTGACGCCATTTCTGAGGGTAGGGATAGATTTGTAATAATAGCAGCTGCCACTCCCCGGAGTGTAAAATTAGCCAGCATCTCCATTCCCTGATTCAACGGGTGTGAGGAGTCATGGCTGTTGCTTAAATTATACTGGGAGGATCTGAGTTTAGGGATGGTATCCCTTCCCCCTCCTTTATGGCCATGGGGAGGCCCTCTGTGGTTGTAAAGGGCAGCAGCGAAAGATTGAGATGGTTCAGGGGAGGGTTAGCAGAATGCGTTACATTGCTAAGAAGATAGTTGCCATCAGAGTTTACAAGGGTCGGAGAGCAAAATGCGGTTGGTGGATTTGATGCAGGCTCTGTTCTCTGCAACAGTAAAGCGGTTGGTTTCTGTATTTCCGCTGGCTTACCTGGCGTCAAGGGTGTCGTGTTTACAATGTTCGTGGTATCAGGTTCTGCTGCAAACTTTGGTTCACCGTCTTCCGATAGTAGGCTGGAGACTCTACTTCGTAGAATATGTACGCTTGTTGTACGGTCCGTAGACTCTCTGGTGTCAGGCGGGTCACATCTTCCCGGCTCCGTGCCATTGTTGTTTTTGGCCAACGGTCCAGCCACATTGGGACAGTTGGTTGACTGGTGAGTGACTGGACTCTACTCAGGATTCCGCGCAGGCACTCCGCGCTGGCTCCAGGCAATCATAGCTTTTCTTAAAGCAACAGCTCCAGGCAAAAAAGCACACAATAAATACTGGTTCTGCAGAGAGTATCTAGACAGACCTTCCTATAGCCTTTTAGGCGAGTGACTGGACTCTACTCAGGTGAAGGGGGATGGGGAAGCCTGCCACCCCGAATCCCTCCTCCAAAATCCATGATACGGAAGAAGGCCAGGAAGCACCGCAATCACCCATTCTATTTCGGACCGATTCCCAGTGGTCCCATGATTAACAAGTATGTCGAGAGATACTCCCTCAGCCAACCAGACCCCCTCAACCAGCCCTACAGACCAGGTGCAGTGCGAATTTACCCCAGCGTGGATGAAGAGCCAGAGCCCATGATCATAGATACCTCCATTAACAGTCTTGACTTAAAGCACCAAGAAGCCACGTTGCTGACGTCGCTAGAGTCACCATGGCCTAGCAGCATTAGACATGAAGCATACATGCCATCCGCACTTTCGGGACATGAACACGCACTCAAATACATGAAGAACATGAGCGTACAGTTCTATAGTTAGAGGACAGACACATATACATACTGTCATTGCTTTTATTATTTTGCCACTGGCTAAACGCAGCTAAGCAGAATCTGCAAGAAGCAAGAGATCCTGAGCTCAGCTCGGAGATGCTTACATGCAAATAACCCTACGGAACTGCAGAAGCACCTATGGGACCTGACAGAACCAAGTGTGTGCTAACCTATGGAGAATGTAGCATAGCATGGACACTGTAGAAACGGCATTATAATGGTTTAGGAAAATTACAGCAGGCCACAGGCCTCCCACCAAGGGGCGAGCTGAGCTGAATTCAGGCTGGACAGAGAGCAAGACGTGTGAACAGGACTCGCTGCCAAGGCCAAGAGATACGACTGGCATTTCAATCCACAGACGACAAAAGCACCAGCTGCAGTAAATGTGAATAATTCCTCATAATTCAGAGCTGCACAGCTCAAATTCGTGGTCTCTGAACATGTGACTCGGCCGAAGCAGATAATGGACAGAGAACAGCGCTGGGAAAGAAAGTTGGTCTCAGGCTACCAGAAAGAAGACTGCAACAAATATGCTACAATAAAAGACAAGTGTTGCGCCGAGCAGAGGAGCACTCTCATAGACTAAGGTGGTACACACATGTTACAATGTAGACATATAGTCATTCTTATTACCTTGAAAAGGTACACAGAGAGCTGACCATCTTTGCAGTTCCAGGCCTTGCGACGTCGGCTCTATCCAATCATGGTTCAGTATCCTAGGGGTGGGTAGCAACGAGCAAGAACCAATGGTACGTCCACCACACTGCAACATTGTTATACATAGTGACTTGTGGATGGACAAGGCCAGCCACCTGACATGCAAGGGCCAGTAGAATAACATATATAGTATCCACTATAGGTGGTTAGGTACTCAGTATCCAAATGTGGAGCACAATAGGTTTCCTGGAGAAGGGCCCAGGTTGTGACGTCACTCTAACGTAATTGTAGTGTAAAACTGACCTGGGAGCCGAGGACAAACGAGACTTAACATGGATTTCTCCCATTCTTGTGCTGATCCCTGTTGGTTTTGTCTGTAATAAACCGCAGTTTGAACTTGCCGTTGACTGAGTCCTCTGTTTATCCTGGGGAAGGTGTTGGGCCTTCCAAGAGTCTGTGGACTCCCAGTGGCTCTCTGGCATACCTGGGAGTTCTTCCCAACACAGGACTCCGCACAAGTGCTGCGCACCGGCTCCAGGAAATTATAGCTTTTCGTAAAGCAACAGCTCCAGGCAAAAAGATACACAGTAAACGCTGGTTCTGTAGAGAGTATCCAGACAGACCTTCCAACAGCCTTTTAGGCAAATGACTGGACTCTACTCTGGACTCAGCGCAGGCACACCGCGCCGGCTCCAGGCAATTATAGCTTTTCTTAAAGAAACAGCTCCAGGCAAAAAGGCACACAGTAAACGCTGGTTCGCAACTCAACGCGATTCTCTTTCACATTGGAGCGGCTTTCCGCAGAGTGGAAGCAATTTAGTTTGGAAAAATGTATATGGTACAGAGGCATCCTGGAAGTATTACTTCTTCTAAGGAGACAAGGTCAGTATTCAAAGGCAGTCAATGGCGGCCAGCGACAATGCAACCAAAAGCCAGGACACGACAGTGGGTGTATGTTCCTCTCCTTAGCTATAAAGTACTGCAACATGTCTGAGCTTACACATTCAAATTGGTTCAATGTATATGACTGCTGATAGTATTAGGAAAGTCCAAACTTTGTGTGCGTTCTCTGCGTAGATCAGAAGAAGGATATTTCTTAGTGGACATTACTGTGGTGATGTACGAGCCTGCTGTCCCACCGATACAAGAGGTGTCCCACCTGAGATCAAGCTCTTCCTATTGCATACAATGAAATACACTGGTTTGGGGTTTCAGCTGCAACTGACTTTGCCTGTTGATCTGGTGGAGGATGACCTCTTGCGGAGAGTCGGCTGGACCCATTTGCTTTGGGTAACACAGGCTGAAGAGGTACCGCTACTGTGGGCTCTATAGGCAAGGAAGGTATGCCTAGACTCCGCCCCCTCTCACATCAGATCCCTCCTTTAAGGTGCCGCTTTTGGTAATGAGGCAGATGTCCAATTCTCTACCCACATCACTGGCCACGGTTTGATATTATCCCACATTAGTTATTGAAAATGACTTATTAGTAACGTTAGCCTATGTAGTCTTTTTCTGTAACTAGTCACATTTTATGTCGGAGAACAATGGGTAGGTTTGTGTTATTGTCTTGCCACTAAAGGGGACGGAAGTATTGGTACAGAACATATGGGCAACGGAAGTTCCTTGCGTTCACGCGTCGCGTTCCTTGCGTCGTTGTGGCCTACAAGGACTGCCAAGAAAATAGTTTTCCTATAAACCGACAGAGCTGCTGCTTTCCCGCCTTTGGTGGGCGTTAAATATTGCGTATCTGTCCTAAATAAGATTATAAAGATTTAGCCCATTGTTTTCTTCCTGATTGTGTCAAGTGGCATGTGGTTAACCCCTGCCCAACTCTCCACATGTCTATCTCTAAGCCACACCCGGGCTTTCTCCCCCTCAACTCTTTCTCTCCATGTCTTCACCTGCCTTCCTTCCTCTTACTTTTCTTCCCCTTCTTCTTTTCATAGGTCCCTTTATTTAATTCCTATCCCTAATTCTGTAAGGCCAATGGACGCTCTGTTCGCATGCAGCATTCCATGGCAGGTGCATGGACATGCTGAGCTATCAAATTGTCTTTCAATAAATGGCCTGCTGTTTAAAACAGCCAGGGCCTACTGTGACTCAGCAGTGGGTGGGGTCTGAGTCACTACTTAAGAGCGAGAGGGAGTCAGAGATGGCAGCAAAATCGTGGGGTGGGGGAGATGGGAGACAGATGATAGAGTCAAAGAAAAGGGGAGGATTGAGAAGCAAGATGGGTACAAAAAAAGATTCAGAAAGAAAGACCACAGCCAGGAAAGAAAGAATGGAAATAAAGGCAAATGCAATAAGGCAAAGCATGAAAAGAATAAACAAATGAAAGAGAAAAAAGTACAAATGGCAAAAGGAGAACGAGCGCAGCGTGTCTACTATCCCCAATTCAAGGCAGGGGTGATGATGAGGCAGCCTTCCCACTTTGAAGTGAGCAGCACTTGCTTGGTTTGCATGATGCATGCAAACACTTCACCATCATGAGCACCGTGGAGCCGGATGCCCCACTGAGCCCAATGAGGGTGTAAAAGTCACAACATTGAGTAAAATAAAAGTCACAGCTCGGTTGCCTTTTGAGACTGCTTTCGCTCCATCGATTTGATCCCCGCCACACTTGTACAGATCACCCATTCAAGTACTTGCGTAATCTCCACAGGGGCAAAATGGCACCCTGGGCCCTGTTTTTTAAGGAGAATGGAGCAGGCTTTGCGCCTGTGCACTTGGAGCGGATTGTTAATAATGTTATGAGCTTTAGCAATTTCAGGGTGCCATCGGTGTTGGGACTTAGGTCTTAGCAGGATGAGTCTCTAGCTCACAACTGAAACAACGGGCTTACTGAACCACGACCAACACAAATGTACATTTTCAACATGGTCAACATTTTCTGACAGAAATTTTACTTCATAACATGGAGTATTCTGTTGCATTTATGTCAATTACCATGGTGTAGAGGAGCAGGTGGAGGCCGCTCTTCTAGTCCCCGCCCCTTCACCACCGTCCCATTGGAGTAGCAGACTAAGGGCTACCATTGGGAATCCATTCGTCAGTTTGTGACATGTTGTACCGAGAGACCCCCGGCCGGCCCATAGAGTCTGCGTTTGCTCTTCAGCACTTTAAGATGAGATAACTGCACGTCGAGATGGATGGGGGTGCAGGGTCTTTTACTCCAATCAATGAGGATAACTCAATGGTTTGGCAAACGGGAGTCCGTTTAATGACAAGTACAAAAAACGGGGAAAAATGGAAATCGACAGCAGTGCGACAACCCGTCTCACTTCGACTCCCTCGAATTTCATACAAAACATAACTTTTATACTAAAAACACATCATAATTTGACAAGTAACACTCAGAAGTTAATATGCAATTCTATTGGTTGGAAAAAGGTAACTTTAATATAGGTGCTATATCTTTATATGGTAACGGAGTGAGGGGATTGGGTAAATACTGTCAGGTGGGCATCTAAGCACTTCCTTCATAAATGACTACTGTAAACATCACTAAAAGTACGACGTCTCATTGGTTCTACGAACTATAGGACCCTAGATTATTTGGTCCACCGTGATTGGGTTGGCATCAACCCCATGCATAACTCTCCACTTTGCCTAGCAGCACGCAGAATGGTCAACCAGGTGCAGGGTGCACCCTCAGCTACCCGGCATTCCTCCAATTAAGGTTACAATCAATCATCACTTCAACAACTATGTGTCAATTATGTTAATGTGGTTGGCCTCGAAACTGCATCTTCTGTCTGGAAAGTTTTGATATCTCTGTCTGGGCAGATGCCAAGCGTAGGTGTGAACTCATTCCTTCTCTCGCTCGGCTGGTCACGTGCTAGTACACCATGGAGTTGCCACATTTCTCTCCATTTGTGCATTTGATTTTCATTTCACCCTGCCACATGCCTTCACTTTCTTATCTCGATTCTTCAGAGGCAGGATATTCTGTTCTTTGCTTTAATTAAAGTAGCTACTGTCTACAGCTTCTATCTATGTGACCTCGGCTTCCCTGGCATGAGCTGCCTCTGCCGAGTTTCGATTCTGCCTTTTTCCTTTTGATGCTAGAATATGGAACTTCTTGTGTTTGGCCTGTAATAACCTGAGTTGGTTCTGCTTCTTATGCAAAGTGGACCTGCACTTATAATATTGTGCTTCATTTTGAGGGAGATTATATACAATGGCGCACGCCGCTCTATTCTTCTACTTAGCATAGCAAGCCACACTGTTCTCTCTAGCTTCTTGTGGTTCCAAGCATATGTACAGGCGTAAACTGATCAACTGTCTTTATTTTGCTTACAGCTCAACTCTCTTACGCTTTGATAGCTTTCTATCACTTTAAGCTCAAGATCTCTTTTCTCAGGGCATTTCGTCTTTGTGTCATTTTTGGTTCGCAAATTTGTTCTATCTGTGAGTCCGTCCGGGCTCTTGTGACATCACCATTCGCCCTCTATTAAGGATTTTCAGGTTTCTTCCTGTACAGTACTTAAACAATCTTCATTTAATTTCATTTGCTGGTAGGGTTTTCTCAATGGGTACCTTACTGCCCATGGTTGTCTGGTTATTGGTACTTTAATAGGTATTGTTCTTCTAGTAGGTACTGGGCAGAGCCCCACTGCGGCTCTCTGCTGGTTTATTTGGTCATCATATGTCACATATCTCGGTGTGAACGTTCCTGGTACTTCAAAATGGGCGACTGGAGTGCAGGCTATATTTGGGACCTCCTCTACAATGTCTATACTTTGTCGAATGCATAAAAGACAATATGCACTCAGACAGCCATTCAGAAGATATCCTCAAGTTGAGTCAATGGAGGGAAGTTACCAAGAAGGGTGTAAATTGCCTAAATGCAAGGAAGCGGGTCTAAGAATCATGGATGAACGCTAAATAAAAGTCTGATGACAAAATGATGATGTCATAAAGAAGACATATAAGCCTAAATTCAAACGATATGAAAATACTTAAAACTGACGATGTAATAGAAGCACTAAGAGAAACATGTACAAAAGAAGAAGTTATTGTGAAAACAAGAAGATGAAGTAACATGCTGTCCAATAGTTGTAAATACACTGTAAGGCAAGGTAGAAGACGCATATAGAAGCTTGCTAAAAAGAGGTATGTATACATATAACGTTTAGGACGATCATTGGAAGAAAATGGGCGGCGGCTTATGTTGAAGAATAAACCCAGCTACCTAAAAATAAAAGCCTAGGATCGCAAATTGAATAATTGTGAAGAAGCTGTTTTCATGTACAGAATAAGGGAGTACATTGGCCTGAAGTCAAGGGGGCTATTTCAGACATAGGCGCAAGGCACAGAGAAGGGTGAATAAATAGACCTTGTGCATGAGACATATTTATGCTAAGATTAGGAGGGCAAAGACATTTGCTGATGTCAAGTATTGAACAACCACAAAGGCAAAAGCCTTTGTGGGGTGAAGTGAGAAAGTTGCTAAAGGCCAGAGTTTGGGTAATGACACCCTTGTTAAATAAGCAGAAATTGAGAGATGGAAATGGACATAATCGTGGTCCCCTGACACGTGATGAACTCAAAACAAAGGCTATTCATTAGAAATTTGAGTTAAGATAGTGGTGCGCTCACACTCCCTCTAATGTCCCAGAACAGTGAGTAAACTACAAGGTCAAATACAAACGATAGGCCTTGGCTAAGGATCAGGTCGATAACATACAATGGACTAATTGGGAAAGCGAGAAATAATTTGACGCAGGTTGAACACCTAGGTTTCACTTTGTTCATGTGCTGCTAAATGAGCCAAAGGTCCAGGTTGGATAGGGTTGCCAACCAATCAAAAGGGTCTCCCATGCACTTTCATATACAATGTTGCAGTTATGAACCAGCCGCCATATTCTCTGCTATAATCAGTTTTGTGAAGTGCATATGATATGATATAATAGGTTATTTATAACACGCTTAATGCCCAGAGGTTTCTAAGCGCGGACCTGGGGATCGAACCTGTATTGCTCGGTGTCATCTTGCTTCCAAGGCAAGCACATTGCCCCTGAGCTATACCCCAGGAGCATAGAAGTAGCCCAGGGCATGTTCTGCAGACAATGGGCAGACAAGGGGCAGCCAATGAGATATTTACACTTATGTTATTCTATAAGTATATATGTTCCCCTAATCCAATCTCTCCCGGGGTTAGATTTTTGTGAAATGCCACGTAGGATGTCGTCACGAATGACGTACGTAAATCTATATAAACTCTGTGCAAACAAACTTGGGTGTGAAAAATCAAGCATCTACTTTGATATCTGTATTTCTCCATGCTTTCTTTCATTGAGATTAAAGCAGTGTCTTGCCATCCTCCTTTGGTTTGTCCGATTATTTGTTCTTTGATAATTATTGGTAATCCCATCTAGCACTAAGAAGACGCTTCAAGGTGCTAGAGCACAATGGTTAAATAATAATGGGCGTTTCTGTAAGATACACACAAATGATCTCTTAGCACTTGAATCCTAGGTGTTATTATTAGCCAAACAAATGTTCTCATTTTATTGACCTTTATTGACCTTAGAAGAGAGAACAGTCTTGACTGTAATTTTGGCATACACGCACGCCTAAACCCCTAAACCCACCTACACAGATCCCTATACCCACCCACACACACCTATGCAAGAGTTAGTTATCACTTCATTAAGTAGTTCCAGTGTAAGAGGGAATCGGCAGGGGGTCCATTGCAATTAATACCCATTCAAATCCAGATTTAAATACCCCGCTCGCTATTGTCATTGAAAGCCCTTTTCTCTTCTAAATGCCGTTTCAATTAAATCATATTTGAAATTGATTTGAATTTTTCAAAAGGAGAGTTGCACTTTTTGAAAACTAGTGTTCGAGTCTCATCAGTGAACATGCATTGGGTGGTTAGAGGAGGATGGTTGCAGCTTTGCCTGCTGCCAGCCACCTGCCCGCTGATTACCAAGGAATTCCCAGGAGAGACTCTGATCTACTTGCAAGAGCATTGGTTCGGAATACTGTGCACGGTCTGAAGTGAGTTGGGGAATGGGAGGCACAGCACTAGGGCCATGCTGTTAATCAGTGGAGTCATTGTATGAGGGTTTCCAGATGTGAGGCACACATTAATGCCATTATGGAGCCGTTGGTTCAGGGTTCCCCCGCATTGCTTTGTAATTCCACCAGGGTTTCAGCTTGGGGATTTCCTAACAGGAAACTGTGGACGGGCCTGTTATAGATCTGAGCCATACATTGAAAATTGCCCGTGCCTTTATGTTCTCTCCCAAGCACTTCCTTATGACATATGAGGTAATTCCCTGGGAGCGAGCGCGTAAGGGGGGAGCGGAGGGGGCATACATGAGGAGAAGTGTAACTCTTTGCTTCAGTGTAAGTGGAGGTCTTCCATTCTTGTGTGTGTGTGGTGGTGTGTGGGTAATTTAGTGCACGTTAAGTGGGATACATGAGCTCTCGATGGAGTTTGCTCTCAGTTGAAATGCCTGTGGCTGGATACAGAGGACTAAGGGCGGGTGTGGTGCAGACAATCACACACTCTGCTTTCCAAGATAAAGGAGTTAATAGCGTGCTCTCCTTTAAATGGCATGCTGCTTTTTGTCCATGGAAGCCTTGAAATTATTTGTTTCTCTCGTTGTACTTTATTTTTCTCAAACACTGCGATCAAAAAGGGTCCTAAAAAATAACGTCAAGGCATCTCCCACGCCTATTAGTTTAAAATCTCTCATGAGTTTACACTTTTTCCTCAATCTGTATACAGAGTGCATACAAAGAAAGTGGCAAACGGTGGCCACCCAATTTTGACAATAAGAGCATGTCGGTAAATTTTCCCTTCTCCAGCAGGCCTTCAATTCTGCTAGAGAGAGACTACCAATGCGTTTTGGGATTTGAAGATTCCCCCCTGTGTGAAAAACACATATGTTTCAAACCCTAGCATCAACTTAAAGGATAGGTACTTGGAATAAAGTGTATTATGGACACAGGAATCTAATTGACCCTTCAAAACCCATTAATCAAAGGCAGAAATCAGAATCTGCCGATATGTATTGCCATATTTACAGGGCTCAGCACATATGATGGCCAAGCCCAGCATTGCTAGGGTGGTGTGTAAGCTAGCCAAGCCCAGCATTGTTAGGGTGGTGTTTATATGTTGAAACTATGTAAATCTTATGGCGCCTTGGGACTCTCAGACATCGCATAAGGCAGCAGAAAATACTCAGGGTTCAGGGGTATTCCATAACTTCAACCAGTACACGAAGGGTTTGAAAATGATTGTCTAATTAATACCCATCATGCCAAGCTCGGGTTGCATAGGTATCATGAGAGCATTACATAGCAATCCCAATGGCTGCTCTAAGCTCTTTTTTCTCTTGTCTGTAGTGTTATTGGTGGAGCAAAGCCCCCGATCTCTGCTCCATGTATGGCCACAGGCACAACTTGCACTCTGTATACTGCTAGGGTACGAGAGAAACGGTCTGTCCCCCCCTCTTCCCCCCCATCCTCAAAACATTTAGAGTAATCATGAACCGCATCTCCCCGTCTTGCTAGAATGGCACCGCTTTTCTCAATGTTGGCCGACCAGTTACTTAAACGGTGTAATCGTATAACCAAGTGACCAAACAGTTCCTCTGACTGCAGGAAAGTGTCATTCACTCAGGCGCACAGCGACCCCAAACAGTGAGCATGCAATGGACACACCTATCCCATCGTACGTGGTGGTGAAGCTATTTTAGAAATGGGGAAGTGGTGTCTGCAAATAACACAATTCCCCACTTACATTCACCTCACTTTGGAGCATCCGGCCTCCAAACTATTTAGTGCTTTGGCAATATTATTGTTGTATCAAAAAAACAGGAAGGCTGCGTAACTCCCTTGTTGATCTTAACTGGTTTGAGACACTCTCCCTTCGTACCCCGTTGTACTATAGCATAATTATTCTCGTAGATGGTATATGTTGCTCTATTGTCTAAGCAGGAGGGAACCATTAGATCCAATAGTCTGCCACTGGTAAGATGGTGGGACCAAATCAAAAGCGCTTTGCAGGTCAACGAAAGTCATACAGTTTGGCTGCTTCTTTAGGCATACACATGTCCTAAAGGATTTCGATGGTTGATAATATCTTTCTAAACCTCCTTGGAATCAGATATTATGCGATTTAGCTCGCACCATGTCTCCAACCATGACAAGATCATTTTGCAGTACAGTTTTGCCACTGATTCAAGCAATGAAATGGGGCGATAATTCGCAGGTTCTTGTCAATTGACCTTGTTATATACAGGTACACTAATTGCACGTTGGGAACTCTGTGGTGTAGAATTACATGCATTCATCTCATTAGAGCGCAATAATAATGGGGCCCACGTGACAGGATCACATGTAAATAAATCCATCGGGAGGTCATCCGGGCCGCGGGTCTTATTGCGTCATTGCTTTCAATGCTCCAGAATGAGAGAATATCATGGTCGCATGTCTCTTCTCAGAGCCCTCCTGATCATGATAAAACTATTCGGTAAAGTCACTGCAAACAAAGACTGTCAGACTATACACATTTTGAAAATGTTTTACCTTTGGAAACTATATGCCAAAATTCCTGCTAATTTTTCATTTTTGCTGCATTGTTTAATGCTTACCATACGTTAAGCAAATGTTATTCCTCTTTCTTTTCAATAGTCATTTTATAGTTCCTTTTCATTCAAGAACCCTTGCTGGATTAATATTTCTACATAATTTAAGTTCTGGTAGTAGTTATTCTTTGCATTTTTACAGTCCCTATCAAACCACCCACATGTCCAATTGTGAGGCTTAAATATCTTCCCGGGTCTTAACGAGAAGAAGGATCTACCAGTGGTCTCTAAGCGGGCGTAGAATTGTAGAAGTTGGAGGGTGGAACTACTAACTGCATATTCTTCCATTATTGGGATACTTTTGTCAAAAAGGGAAAGTGGGGGGGGTTGGGAAGGGGAGCACCCCTAAAAAAAAAATCAATGGTTTTTTTCCAAAAACAAATCACGGGAAAAAACCCTGCGAAAAAACATCCCGCGATGAAATGACATGGAACCCTCTTCCAGAATGATCTGAGGTGGCACAGAAGTAGATCAACCAACAATAGTAGTTTGGCTCCAAAATAAGAATGCACAACCAAGGTTCCATGAACATAGGATACTACAATTAAAATGAAAAACAAAAAAAACTAATTAAAAACACTATAATCCACCCCCCATGAAGACTCACCATATGCAGACTTTGTAATGAAAGGGGGGATAGTCTGGGTTTGAAGTAAAGGGTGCACAGGCAATGATTTCAGAAGTAAATTGAAGTTCACTAATTATATCTTTTAAAAAGGTAGAGAATGGGGCCCAAATAATCACTAGGTTCCTTTTAAGGTTGGCCTGGGGGCCAAAACAATTTAACATACCTTTAATGCATGCTCTTGGTGCTCAGCAGCATTGTGCCAGGCTTCTGAGTGTTCAACAAAGGGTTATGTCTGTGTCACCTATGGCTCACTGGCATGGAGACAGTCGAGTTGGCTCAAGATCGTCCAGTGATGCAGTGCAGCCCTGTAGTGATGATCGCCTCGCATCGCGTGAAGAATAGGAAGGCGATGGACTGAGTTAGCGTCTCAAATCAATCTAGTTGGCTCAAAGAGGTCAAACAGTGCGATGCGATTCTTCAGTGTCATTCCGGTCAAATGGCTGGTGGGCGGACAGGAGATAGGTCAGGTCGGTGGCTCGATAGTGGATCAAAAGCATTGAGTGTCAAAGGCAGCTCTGGGTGCTTGCAGCAGTGAGAAAAGTGTCACAAAATGATTGAGCCAGCTCAAATGGATTGAAGCTAGAAGAACAGGTTCCAGAGCTATTCCTTGATGTTTGGCTGGGGGGGGTACCCCACCCAAGATCTCCAGGGGCAAGGTAAGTCATTGATCTGAACCTCCCAGCCAGGAAGGTTTTTAGAGAGCCCTTGCAGTGTATGACACCTCCAATGTGCAGATTCTTGCATACGAATGGTCTCAGCTTGCAGAAAGCCTTGTCCAGTAAGTGGGTCACCCTAAATGTTCATCTGGGATGGTTGAGGGAAACGGCTTGTTCTTTTCGTGGAAGACTTTGCTTGTATCTCTTTGGAAGATGACTTTGGAGCAGACTATACCCCCAACAGAATTCCAGGTGTAGTTCTTTGTCTTAAGTGATCAGTAGGGGATGAGCTTCAAAGTCTTCTACCTAGTGATGTCAAACCCAGAGTGATTAGTCTTCAGGAAATGGGGATGGGGCAAAATCAATTTGGGAGGCCTAGGAAATCCTAAAATGCTGGAACCTCTTTATTGCTGAAAAGTCCTCTTCTAAGTGCTCTACTCTACCCACTACCCCTTCTCCCGTCTGCCTACATCAAAGAGGCTCTGTTCGTTACCATCCTGGTGTGGTTTCCTTTAGCCTGGCCCAAATGGGGCTAACACAAATGTTTTCTTAGCATAAATATGCACACAGAGTTGTTCAGCACACCACCTCCTGAAGGTATTCTGCATCTAATCGCTGAGCTAGAAACGCATGTGGAAGGCAAAACACTCATACACCACCACCACCAGTCGGGATTACATTTCAGGCAGGCAACTGATTTCACTTTAATTTTGTTTAGTTTCTTCTAGTCCAGTCCGGTATCTTGGCTATGCTGATTCTGTTCAATGATCACCAAATCCTGCTATGGAGACTCCAGTTGGTTGCTTGCATCTTTAAAGAGTCCCTTAAGTTGTTTGACGTTGTGTTGTGCGCATCCAGCATGTGACCTTAGTCGTTCAGCTTCTTCCCACAAGGCACTCCCCTCTGTCCTCCTTTTTTAGCATGTACAGACCTGTGATGAACAGGTTAAAAGAATACCACCACCTCTTCCGTTTTTGTGAAAGGGACGCACACAGATACACCGTTGTGCCTCTGGGAGAGATGCCGAATGATCTGCCAGAAGTGCCTGGAGGCAGTTGAGTCTTGGGAGACTGTCAATTGAGTGAAACTCATGGGAGCCAAGACCGAATTCCTGCTAAATGGGCCCAAACACACCCTTAGGAAATCGACGCACCCATCCGGCACCTGCGTTCTCTTTGGGAAAAAGGCTTTATCCAGACCATAATGAAGGACGCTGATGTTTTGTGGGATGCTAGTGTGAGCCCTCACATCCAATCCAAATGTGTTCAAGAAATACTTCTTTCAAATGAATGGTACGCTCCGTTTGTCCGCAGGAAAACCGACCTTTGGTCGTCAGATCGCCAGTTAAATCAGAATCAAACTCCGGAAACACCCTCTGATGAGGCCTCACTGCAAACCAATCACACTACTCCAGAAGGTCCAGAACGTAGAAACCCACGTGAACTGTGTCCTAATAAAAGAACAAGAACATGGTTTCCACTTAACTAAGAAGCCTATTCTGGCTTCCTATGGAAAGGCGGAATGCAGCATAAGATGTTGTTCCTAACATTCATATGCAGAAATGTTCTGAATCCCCTGCACCTTCTCACTGGGGCCATCTGCTCCTCTGACACCCAACCGCCTGATTGTCCCCGCCTCCGTGTTGTAAAAGAGAGTGGGCAGATACCTCTGTTTTCTTTCTTGCCACACCAGCGCCATGATGCCTTTGGGCGACTGTGCGCTTTATAAGGGTATGTAACATAACATAACACCTCAGATAAGATCAGGTCAATTCCCCGTGCATATCCAAATTGCAATTAAAATGTGCCTGTTCTGACCGCAGTCCTCCAATGCATGTTACTACCCTGCCAAAATTACAATGCAACCTTGATTCGAAGGGCTAAGTTTGTCAAGAGCTGCTGTCACAGTGTCCCATTAAATGATCCTGGCACAACATAACCCGCACTCTGGCTTGACCACCTTAACATGCTGCTGCTCAAGCTCATCACCTGGTTGCTTATGGGATTATTATTTGGTTTACTGCAGTCCCATATTAATATAGCAGTAACACCAGATCCGGTAGGCCGGATCGGGTGTTATCCGCCCAGTGCCCAAGTTAAAGGCCTGAGCGAAGTGGGGGCTTTTAACAAGGGACCCCGGTCCGATAACACCCGATCCAGCCCGCCGGAGAGGATGTTAAGGCTATTAGCACCCCACGCTGCCAATCCGGTAACCCAGGGTGCTAGGGGCATTGTATTTTGTTTTAATGATCAGGACACCGCGCTGCATCCTGTTCATTGAAACAAAATACTATACTAAGATGGCCGCCACGGAGCTGTAAGGTGGGACTCCACACAGAGCCCCTCTTAGATTTCCATGGCGGCTGGCAAAGGGAGACGGGACAAAGCTGAAGAACAGTGGATCAAGAATAATCATGCCCCTGGATGGGCAGGCCAACTTGCCTAGTATATATCTCTGAGATTACTAAGAACATTGGGTTTAAAAAAAAATGTCTACTTTGTGAAGCAGGTATGTGTACTAAATTGAGAGTACAACTGATTCCCTTGTGTGTTGAGATGAGATTGGCTGGCGAGGGCATACATAGTGCTGTTTGAAGATCCATCATCAGGGAGGAGAGGAGATGTAGATTGAGGGGTTGAGACTGGCATCTAACCATATTTTCCTATGGTATTCCTTGTAGTGAGAGTTCACTTTTGTCTGTTTTTGCTAATTTACAATTATCAGTAGAAACAACTAAGAAGTGGATATCTGTCCCTTTTGGTGAGGGGGCGCCTTTATGACCTATGCAATACTTAATTGCCCTTCAAATGAAATGCATACTATGGCTAGAGGAGGGTCTTCTATGCTTTTCTTTCAAGACAATACAAGGTTTGGTTTAGGAGGCTGATTGGCAAAGTTGCTGCTTCAATCTTATTGTGGGTCCACTATACTGGGAGTCAACTCCTCAAAGGATAACTAAGAATCTGACCGTGGTGGCAGAGGAGTCATTATATACTGGGAAACCTGGCACTCTGCTGCTTGAGGCTCTGGTTGGTGCATTCTGGGGAGTGCAGTACTCGAGGGCCACTGACCTTAGTGAGCCCTAGAGGCCCTTAGGAGGGTCTCTCTGGTGAAACAGATTAGATTGTCAAAGCTTTGATAGGTGAGGCCATCTACCATTAGATAAAGGAGGGCAATCAGAGTACTCTAAGAGTCACCCATGCCAAGATACCTGAATTAAGGTCTGTTTGGATACAGCTGTTGAAGTGCCCGTAGACGTGGAACCACTTCTGGATTGGGCCGAGTCAAGAAGCACTTCTATTAATCAAGCCAAAGAGTTGGCAATGATCCCCTAATTGTCCCATGCCCAGAGAGTAAGTGGTTCGGTGGGCTACGAGGCACCAGGGGAAAACCCAGGCATCTGAGGATGAGCAGCAGTTGTAGATGGAGCAACCGGTTGGGTTGAGGAGGTCTGATCATATCACATTCCCCATTATTTTCACTTGTGATTTGGATTTTTTGTCGTGGGTCTGTCGTGCATTGGCAATGATCTCAGTGCTTCTAAACAACAAGGTTGACTGTTCTTCCGGAGAAGGGCATTATTGGGCAAAGTGTTGCTTTGAACTGTGAGTAGTTCTCGAGGTATTGAATTGGTTGAATGATTCTGAAACTGGGTCTTACAAGCCAGTAAAATGGATTTCCCTTGATGATGATGGGATTGTGGGGCGGTCCTCAGTGACCAACATTCTCTTGTGTTATCTTGCTGTTGCGAAATACATATTTCAGTCGATTTAATGCTGCATTCGTCAGTCGTTTGGAGGCTGTGTGAAAACTGGAAACAGGGTTATACTTGGGAGGAGGCATTCTTGAATAGTGGTTCAACATCAACCGCATGTCCCCTCAATACTGAGGAGACTGAGTTCCGAATCATTGATTAAGAAACCATCTGGATACTGATTAAGGAGGCGCTAAATGCCCAGATCTAACATGATGTATTTAAGGCTACTTAAAATAAAGTGAATCTCACCATCACATTACTTTATTCGACCAAAGTGTCTTACAGCATTACACTAAAAGCAACATATAAGATTTTAAAAAACAGCATATAAAAAGAACATCTAATAATCGTTAAGCATTTAGATGTAATAAAAATACATGGGTATTTAATGATATTCCAATGAAGATAACATTAAAAATATTTTCTCTGTCCTTGTGTTAACAAACTTGAAACTACGGCTTCCTTAATTTGAATGCCGTCAGTCGACTTGCACAGCGCCATTGCAGGTACTGCACCTTCAATGCTTCTCTCCCGAAGACAGGGTCTTAGGTATGCTGATCTTACTCGAGGATATCCTGGACACAGAAATAGCAAGTGTTCTGTTGTTTCCTTGTCCCGTTTAGAAACTGGACATTCCTCACCGGTAATACGTTCTATTTGTTGCGTAGTACTGCGATTGGCAAGCTGCCAAAACAGAACTTCAGATATATAGACCAGGCGTATGGAGGCTTGATTAAATCTAGGTATCCTTCTTCACCAAACTCTCTTTTGGTGCTGCAGAACAGTACATAGCGGTAACTCGTACGAATCGGAACCAGTGAAGGATGCACACCAGGAGGCATGGAGCTTACCAGTTATTAGAATGGCTTATGGTATTAAAACTGGATGCAGCCTGATGGCAAACTAGTTCAGATATCTTCATGCCAGCTACATTTTCATTTTTGTTTCTTAAAAATGTCTAAGTATGGAGCCCACAGGTCATATTGGTCTAAAATGACCCCGTGACCCGCACTTAGTCAAATCTGTACCAATGGCCTCAGTGAGAGCTGTACCTTGGTCTTTTGTGAAGGTGATTCAGACTGTGTTGAAAGCCTGGCCGCTGTGCTTGGGAGCCAGACACCCATTCCATTTCGACTTATGTCGCCATGCTAAAGTATTGACCAGCTGCTCATCATTAGTACAGTGCACACACACATGCATTTTGAAATGAAATGTTCTAGACGTCTGTGTGGTAGTCCCCATCCTTGTAAAGAGTACTAGCAGACAAGGATTTCGGAGAAGCAGACATAAGCCAGCGCTTGTCGAACAGACCAAAAGTTCAGGAAATTAAGTTATGAAAACAAAGCAGTGGCAGCACTGCCTTGGGTCAGCATTGGGAGCAATACTTTCCAAGAAAGTTTAGCATCCTTTGATGAGTAAATGCCTCCATCCAAGTGCAGTTGCCCACACTGTGTTGCATGGGAGGTGTACAATGTTCTTACATGCAAACAGTAGACTATTGCTTGTGAGGCCAAAAAATGAGTAATGTCAAAATAGAAATAGCTTGTTGGCAAAGTACACAACTTGACAGAGGCGTAATAGGCAGACATAGTGCCCGTGTTTGCTGCACATGTAAAGGGACCACCGTGATCCCACTTTTAAGATGTTGTCGCTTCCCACCGCCTTGGCCAACATTTGATGCCGGCTTCTTTGTTGTCTGGGGCTGCCTGATATGCTGGGAATGGCCAGAGAGGCTGACACACTCAGCTGTTTGTTTCGGATGCCAGCTTTGACTTGTTGCTGCATTTCGTTAAGGACTTTATGGTTCGGCTCGATGATGTAGGTCAGTGTAATATGTGCAAACAGAAAAGATTTTGAAATGGCCTACACATAGAATGGGTTTTCCCCTTACTTACTATTTTTATATTTTACGTGTATGAACAATCCATTCATATTGTTACATTATCTGCTATTTGATTTCTAATGCTCCCTGTTTTCCATATGTACCGATTCCTACACATACAAACAAAAGGAAATTACTCAAGTTCCTGTCAATATTTGTCAATATTTATTTTTAAAAAATGTAACAAGAGGCTTTCTGTTGTTGGCTGTCAATCATATTTTGCACGCAAATGACTGTGCAAAATGGGAACATGGAAAGGGCACATCCATTAGGTGATTTTGCTTTAAAGCAGTTTAAATGGCGGCAAAAGGTTTGCAGTAATCTCTGGACCATCTGTTTGAAAGAGGATTAGTGGTTGTTTCTGAGGTTAAAATGGGGTTTGGCGTGATCTTGGGCAGGGTCGATAGCTCAGGGGCCACCCGTTTGTCTTAGAAGCGGAACAACGCAGAGCAACATGGTTCGAGTCCCGGTCCTGTCTCTGGCACTAAGTGCAATATAAAAGATTAATTCATATGCAAGTCCAGCATGGCTGTTCTTGTGTGTGTGTGCTGAAGGAGAAACAGTGGAGATTGGTCTGATACGTTGCTGTGCACCTCCATGAGGCCCCCATTTTGTAAGAAAACAATGAAATGTGGACTCTTTAAAGTGTTGCTATATGTAGTTGAGGTGTGAATGAAACCGTCTTTGATTTGGAAGTGTGCCCTTTCTATGCGTGTACCGTCTGTTTTAAGCAGAAACCCAGTAATGTTAAAAGGAAAAATGGAAGTTGCCTTTATCTTCAGTAGCCCAGCTCAGTGCATCGCATAACGGGTAAGCAAAGGCATTAACCATTTTTCACTTGAATAAATGGGGACAAATACCAGTTGCAACGCATTCATTTCTTTTACAGATACAACATAAATGAATATAAGTACAAATACAATGACAGGAAAAGAAATATGGATGGCTAGACAGACATGTAGAAAATACTAATGTCATTGATTGAGACAGGAGCCTTAGATGGAATCCATAGGCTCTGGCCGGACCTATTTCAAAATAACAGTCTAAACATTACGATATTGGATAAAGGACGTACAGGAAGTAGGAAGCACTGCTTGGTCAGAGGAAGGGACCCTGCTGCTTCATTAAATGAATATCTGTCAATGTGCAATGTTTCTATGTTCATAGGTTTACAAGTAAGTGTCCCACTCTTTTTTAAATAATCAGTGTTTCTGAAGATATTCTTTTGTACAACGGCTCTAAAAATGTATCTGCATGTTTCTTCCAGTAACAGTGCTCTCAAAACAATGTTTTTACGGCTTTGTTTCTAATGCAATGCAGCTTAAAATGGTCTCACTCAGAAATGGCTTTGACAGACGCCCATAGACGAACGTTTCTGAATTTCTGTTTTAAGGAATGATGTATGCTACAACTTCTTTAATCATTAACAAACTACAAACTGGAATTGAGCTTTCCATGCATACATTCGAAAAGATCCTGTATGTAAAATTATCAGACTCCTAAATTGATTACTGATGTATAAGGAACATTTCAACAAATCCCAAAAGTGATGGAGGGACGGATTGGAACAGAGTGAGCCATAACCACTAGCCTTGCTCGGAACCGCTCCCCACTGCATTGTTTATTAGCCTTCTGCAGGGCCATTACAGAAGGGGGAAAAACACACGTATGTCAAGTCCATCCTACTGGTGGGTCTCATTCTTACAGCAAGAAAACGGCAAACCTGTTTCAACCACTTCGGATGCCATCTTTTAGGTGTAGATAGGGTCTCCTTGCGCAGCTAGCTCGGGACCCATGCCTGGGCATACCTTTCCCAAACTTTGGGCACATCACTACTCAGGAAACAGGATCTGCTCACGCAACACATGCAGTTCTCGTTTAATGCAGGCAGAAAGATGGGGGTAAAAGGACATCCGCTTTGGCACAGCTTCGGATAAAATCAATGATCACAAACAAATTGCTAACTTGTGGGACAAGGCCAGTACCCAGGTTTGTCAAGAGTGGGTAAGAACAACTCTCAACAAATGGTTGAGAGGTGAAAAGGCCATCCAGAGCCAGTCTCTATGCCTCAGGTGGATGGTAACAGCAGGGGGCCCAATTCCTGTCCCCTAATCTTGTGCCAGTATGCTTGCTTGAAGACCTTTGTCGTCATTCTTGTCACCTGTCTCAGAAACCGGCCAGGTTCTTTATTTTAATTGCAGAGATCCTGTGCCAGAAGAAAGATCTGACTGCTTACCTAATGGCTGCAGGGAGAAAACGAGAGCCGCGCAGCGAAAGCAACAACAAATTCATCAGAATCCCAAGGCACAGAGTCAAATCAGCAGCAGAGGCCACTGCGCTCCACAACTGGAAAGACCCTCTGCCGCACCAGACGCCCACCCCGGTCTGGTGAAAGCCTGAGGACCTTTGGGGCCACCATGCTGCACCGGAAAACTTGGACAGCACCAAGAAAGGCCCCCCTAGATCACCAGGGAAAGTAGAGGAGGATCCACCCACCCAGGGAAAATGTACCTGGCGACATCGTGACGTGGAGGCCAACAGCAAGGACATAAACTTTGACCTTTCCATGCCACTGGCTGCAGTGCAGGGCTAGCCTGCCTGGAGGAAGTGGGTGGGGCTTTAACAACCTTTTTTTAGATTTTCTCTCACAAAAAAACACACCCTGGGTGGGGATGACTGTCCCAGATTGGTCAGGAAAACGTGACCAATCCTAAAAGGGGGAGGTGGATTGAAGCATAGGACAGGAAGCTGGAAGTGTGGAGTTTTCGGGTGAGGTCTGAGACAAAGGTGGAGGATGCCCAAGCGACCAGCAAGAGAAAGGAGGGAACAGTGGCTTGCAGAGGAGGGTTCATAAAAGAGGTGAGGTATTGATATTGGTATTGGTATTGGTTTAGGAGAGAGAGAGAGAGAGAGAGAGAGAGAGAGAGAGAGAGAGAGAGAGCGAGCGCTGAGTGAGTGGAGAGGTTAGGCTATGCAGTGAATGTGCAGTGAATGGTATAGAGTGAAAGGCGGGTGTTTAAGTAGGTGGTAAAAGTAGAGTCATATGTGACTGGGAGGAGGAAGTACTAGTGCGGAGGAGGGTAGTAGTAGGAGAGAAGAGTAGTAGTGAAGTGGAGTTGGAGGAGAAGTAAAATCAAAGGATGGAGGCAAGATCAGGATGCGTGAAACTTCAAGATGACATCAGAAAGGAGGGAGGAGTGACTGGGGGAGAGTCTGAGTAGAGAGGAAGTGGTGAGAGTGAGCATGTGGGTATAGCGTGACTCAATCCAGTGTAAGTGTAAGACACTACCCCAGTTTCCAATAGAACACTAACCCTTGGCTATGGTAGGGTGTGTTAGGAAATGCTTGAGGGGGCTTAGATAGCTGGCACTTAGGGAAGCACCTGTAATATAAGACAGTGATTAGACAGTAGGGGGTGTAAGTGACTCCAATCAAGCAGTCCCACTAAGTCAGTGCCTTGTCTGGGATGCCCAAGGGAAGCCCTTATTTATATATTTTTATGGCAAGTTATAATCTGGATGATGAACCCTTGTATAACACCCCTCTCTTAGAATCCCCCTGACCCCACTGAGCCAAGAAGTATATTTGTTTTGCAAATTTAAAAGGTTTATTTGAAAAATTAAACAATATATATATATATATATATATCACACTTCTATAAATCAATTGATAATGGATAGTAAATTTGTGAATATGAGCAGTAATCAGCAAGAGGTAATCCTACAGTAGCACAGTTCTTGGTTACTTACGAATAGGAACAGAAGAATAAGGTGGGAACGAATGCTTTATATGGTTCAAGGAAACGCAATGCTGAATGAAATGCAGTACAGAAAATAACTTGATATGGCTTCAACAAAAGACAATGTAATCACTTTTCCTTGCCAATTCACTCCCCCCTTCATGCAATATAAGGAGATGGAAAGAAGAGCACACAGTTCTCAGGAATGCAATCAAATACAATACGAAGTTCAGTTTCCCCCCCAGCAAGCTTAGAGGAAAACAGGTAGAAGTTTGAAACACAGGCCCAAAATGCTTTGAATGTGATGACAATGAAGTGAGAAATGTGCTAAAAATGCTTTTAATTCCCTCTAGAGGTTCAGGGTGGGTGATATCTAGTTTATATTAGTTCAGGCTCACTTTAGAAATGCTCTATGAGTAACTAGCAGGTTAAAACGAATTTTAGCAAAGGAAAGCAAGGAGCTGCTGATTTTTACACGTGGCTGAAATTGTGCAAAATGTCAAATCGCGGCAAATTTAATCGCGTGCGTCGAGCGTAATTACGGAGGCCCTATAAGGAGTAGCAAGTCGGTTCTAGGTTTGTTGGAAAGCCTAGAATCTTAGCTTTAAGATAGAATAAATTTTGCTCCTAGCACAAACGGTTCCGGAGATACGGACGATTTTGTGAAGGTACTTTTTCGGATTTGAAATTTAAAAGTTCAAAATGACAGGTGACAGTTTTCAGTTTTAAAGATGACAGAATAACACGATTCTAGGAGGCAGTTCTAATAGGCTAAAATAGTTTGGATTAGATTATTTTAAACTAAGAGGTCTGGTCAGGTTGGACGGGACTTCTGGTGGGTGGTTCTGAAGTCCCGGCTATCTGGGTCAGCTCTGCTCTCTGGGTCTGTCAAGCACCGGTCCTGCTCACACCGGTCTGGTTTGTGGTTCTCTCTGGTTCCGGATACAGCACTGCTTTCTGGATACTGCTAAAGGTTCTTGCAAAAGATCTTGGCAAAAAATTCAAACAGCTCGCCCGGCTGTTGAATAGTTTGGTTGGTTTTGAGGCCTGCTGAAGAGGATTCAGCTTGTGGATTCAGGCCTCTCTGCTACAAATTCTGGAGTTAATTTCTGGTCTCTGGAGATTGATGGATTTGAAGTCTGGATCTCTGGATGTGAAGTCTGAAGTCTCCCGGCAAAGCGTCCCGCAAGAAAGTGGAAAGTGAATGTCCCTACCTGGGTTTCAATGTTCCTTTTATGTGTTTTGAAAATGGATGTGTGCCTGGGCCTAGCTAAGCCTGCCCCTCTCACTTATCATTGGCGAAGCTTTCCTCTCTCCCTTGATTGGTTGAAAGAAATGGAGTGTCAGAGTGATGCTGTAGGTTTTATGGTCAGAGGAACCTCCCGTTGTCAAATTGCACACAAATCTATTTCTGACCCAAATACATATTTATCAGATACACAAGTGGTTGACATTACATGTACATATTACAGATGAATTAAGACAGGTCTCTGTTCAAGCCCCATGTTCCTACGATCTGGGATTCAGAAATGACATTTTGCGCTTTTTGGTCGGTTTACCAATATCGGACATTTACCAAAAATTACACAAATGTGCGCAAGGAGTATGGACATTAATTGATGAAGTGTCAGATTTTTAACATGCAGACATTTGGAGTAAGACCCTATTTTCCACTAGCAACCCCCCAGAATGCACCACAGGGTCCTAACACCTCTTAAAACGTGCACAGAAAAATCACAAGAATAATGATATTACTTATATAATTCTGACAAGTCCGTACTATGAATTATCCATCTTTTTTTAAAATCATGCTCTGGCCCAAAGGGGTGTGGTTTCCCCCAAGCACATGGAGGAGTTTCTGGTTTGTCCACTTCCCCCAAGCTCAGCTTGCCCTCACAGGCACTGCCCCTCCCAGTTTCTCCCAAGAGGAAGCCACTTTACGGCCCCCCCCAATATAACATTTGCCTGAGTCCAGGACAGGGCTTTGTTCAGTTTCCTGTAGTCCCCAGGTGCCACTCCCCTAATTCAATCAGAGAGGTGTCATCTCCTTTTGGCAGGGGCAGCAGGATGCAGCCAGGCCTGGGAAGAGTTGTTGAGCCAGTTCAACTCCTGTCGGGGGTAGTTGTCAGGCAGAATTCAGCTAAATGTCACTTTAGTTCCCATTGTTCTACATTCAACCCAAACTTACCATTTTTACACATGCAGCTAGAACACTGATTCTAAGTTCAAAACTATGACATTTAAACAATTGCAACCTATGTGACACTCACAAGTAGGTCACTCAATTATTCCAAACATTTCGATGTTAGTAGCTTTACCCCCAAATTCACTTACGCTGCTGACATCCCCAGCTATTTTTTTATATATACATTAAATAATTACTTCCTTCAAGTCATTTCAGCATATAGTTTTACATTGTATCCACCTCTTAGCAAGTCTTTCCTTGGCCTGGTTTGGGTTCATTTGTTCAGTTTTACACAAAATTCTGGTGGTTTTAAAATGCCGGCTTTCTGATAGTGGTGAGCACCAGTATTGCATCCCTTTTGACATTAATAAAATGAATTCCCCCCAATTCTGGGTTGCTTTTGGCAATCAGCACTGCCATTCCCAATGGTTTCAGGCTACTGTGTGTGTAGCCCCATGGTGCTGTTAGGCAGTGCCCTCCTGTGCTCACAACATAGGCAAAAATGGGTGGCAGCCTATTCTTCATGTTTTCCCTGTGCACTCTCTGGCGAGTTCTGGCCATCATGATGTTTTCAATGCCAGTACTGCACAGTTTTATGGTAGGGCTTGGCTGCATGGGTAAAAACATCCCACAGGGCTCAACGTTCGATAGCAGTAATGGGAGTTACAGATGCCTTGGTTAGAGAGGAGGGTCATAGGAGAGAGGGAGGAAGGCCCCAGGCGGCTCCAAAAATAATAATACAACTAATAACCCTGGAACTGTCTGCAGAGTGATTTCTATGCCATCTGTGACACTTAAAACTTGTTAAAAGCTGCTCCATTACAAAAGGCATTCAACTCAAAGCTGAGCCCATTTTCAATATATGGGAAGTTGCTCCAAACGCAGCACTTTCTCTGTGTCCCTTCTTACCTACCAAGAATAAGCATTGCATCCCTGGGGGTTGACTGCCGTATTGCTGTCCTCTGAAGCTTGCTCAGTCATGTTGAGCAGATTCAGCTCTTTGCAGCACCCAGAGGAGCCCTAGTATCACCCGTCAGTGGTTCAGAAAGAGGCGTCAATTGTTCAGAAAGAGTGCGTCATGGTGACAGCTCTCTTATAGTTGTAGAAGCTGAGTCAACTGTGTGCTTTGGGGAGCAGTTTGGAGAATCTTGCTTTTAAGAGCTTCTTTTGCTACCAAGCTCCTTAGTACAATGATGATTTTGCCACTGTTGCGCTGCCTTCCAGTGTGGTTTAAGAATATAATAGCAAAGCTCCGAATCCATCAGAATTGGCTGTTCCAGAATGCACACAGTTCCTTTCAATGGGCCATTGCATCTACAGTTATGCAGTATTTTCAGAGACGCCTTCTTGGAACGGTAGGCTGTTCCTGGCAGTGTGATCATTGAATGATTGCTTGTATTTGTCCGTTCCGTAAAAAATGTTCAGTCAGTGTGCATTTTCCTCGTTTGTCGACAACTTTGGTATGGGGCATGTAACAATATCTCACAGTAAATAAATAAGCATGGTATCATCAGGGAACTTATTTTTTATTACAGGTTTTGTTTTTCAAGATAGTCCCATTGCTTTCTGTGAGTGTTCACAAAACTCCTGTATGTGGCACTTACGGGATAGGAGGATGTAGCGTGGGTCCTTTTTAAGATCTTTTTTCGAATGAGCTCGTTCTCCTTGAAGCTTTTCATTGTTCAATATCTTGAATAAAGCAATATTTCCAGCTACGATTTGTGTGCAATGTGTACATTGTGTGCCTTAAAGCGATTGTATCACAGTAGGTGCCACATACTTTAATAATAAACACATTATAATCAATGAATCACATAATGTTATCACAGGAATCCCCCAAATTTTGCATTGCATAGTTTTTGCAAGACCGTGTCATTGTTTTTTGAAGTTTTATAATGCTGCTGGGCTGAAGGGCTGTAACAAGCAACATGCTTATCAAAACACCGTGTGGCATTTCAGGCCAGTGTATTGAACACGCTTGACAAGCATTCGGATGCATTGGTTTATAAAGCTCTATTTCTGAGACATGTCTGTTAGGGTAACCATGTTTTGACTCACGCCACGTCCCAACCCCTCCTCTCTCTCCACTCAAGTCCCGCCCTCTGTGTAACACTAGGATTTCCAGAAAGAACGCTGCTGTGGCGTATCGAGGCATCACTTGGAGTGTGCGCATGAGACTTGCCTGATTTTCTTTCGCTGCCTTCTTCATTCACAAGGCCAGGCCAGTCGTCTCTGCCAGTGCTTATGTTGGGCAGTGTACCGGAGTGCTCAGATAAAGGCTGTGGGTTGGCACAGTGCTGTTGTATAAAACACAAAGTGCCTGAAGACGGGAATCTGTGCAAACCAGAGAGCTGGGGAAAAAAGCAAACTCTGGGAGACTTAACACGGTCCCAGCCTTCCTAGATTTCTTTCTGCGTCCAGGCAAAAACAAACCAACACGTTCAAAAGGCATAGTTCCGTAACCAGGCATAATTGCAGGGCATCGTATCAACGGGTATGAACTGGGAACTTCATTTTTTAGATTAAGCATCCCAGCTAAATCGGCGTGTTGGGTAGGGCAGCCCCTACCCGCTCTCACATTCGATATTAATGGCTACAATGTTTTTTTATTTCCTTTTTACTAACTTCCCCCAGTTAAAGCACTTCCCGTCTCAACAGCACTTGCAGCTTCGGAGCAGTGCTCCACAAACCATAAATAAAGATAAGATACGATATGATAAGTCATTTATAACGCGCCTGTACACAAGTGTAAGTGCTCCTGGCTCTTGCAATGATCATCTGAGGGGAGGGTTCCTCGCCTGGTTGATGATACCGCTCCCGCCTCTTCCATGCCTGTTTCTCTTCTCAGTTTAGATGCTCAGCTAATGCATTACATTGATACCGCTCCCGCCTCTTCCATGCCTGCATCTTCCATGCCCGTTCCTCTGCTCAGTTTAGATGCTCAGCTAATGCATTACATTGATACCGCTCCCGCCTCTTCCATGCCCGTTTCTCTGCTCAGTTTAGATGCTCAGCTAATGCATTACATTGATACCGCTCCCGCCTCTTCCATGCCTGCCTCTTCCATGCCCGTTTATCTGCTCAGTTTAGATGCTCAGCTAATGCATTACATTGATACCGCTCCCGCCGCTTCCATGCCCGTTTCTCTGCTCAGTTTAGATGCTCAGCTAATGCATTACATTGATACCGCTCCCACCTCTTCCATGCCTGTTTCTCTGCTCAGTTTAGATGCTCAGCTAATGCATTACATTGATACCGCTCCTGCCTCTTCCATGCCCGTTTCTCTGCTCAGTTTAGATGCTCAGCTAATGCATTACATTGATACCGCCCCCGAATCATCCATGCCCGTTTCCATGCCGTTTCTCTGCTCAGTTTAGATGCTCAGCTAATGCATTACATTGACACCGCTCCCGCCCCTTCCATGCCCGTTTTACTGCTCAGTTTAGATGCTCAGCTAATACATTACATTGATACTGCTCCCGCCTCTTCCATGCCCGTTTCTCTGCTCAGTTTAGATGCTCAGCTAATGCATTACATTGATACCGCTCCCGCCTCTTCCATGCCCGTTTCTCTGCTCAGTTTAGATGCTCAGCTAATGCATTACATTGATACCGCTCCCGCCTCTTCCATTCCTGTTTCTCTGCTCAGTTTAGATGCTCAGCTAATGCATTACATTGATACCGCCCCGCCTCATCCATGCCCGTTTCCATGCCCGTTTCTCTGCTCAGTTTAGATGCTCAGCTAATGCATTACATTGACACCGCTCCCGCCTCTTCCATGCCCGTTTCACTGCTCAGTTTAGATGCTCAGCTAATGCATTACATTGATACCGCTCCCGCCTCTTCCATCCCTGTTTCTCTTCTCAGTTTAGATGCTCAGCTAATGCATTACATTGATACCGCTTCCGCCTCTTCCATGCCCGTTTCTCTGATCCGTTTAGATGCTCAGCTAATGCATTACATTGATACCGCTCCCGCCTCTTCCATGCCTGTTTCTCTTCTCAGTTTAGATGCTCAGCTAATGCATTACATTGATACCGCTCCCGCCTCTTCCATGCCCGTTACTCTGCTCAGTTTAGATGCTCAGCTAATGCATTACATTGATACCGCTTCCGCCGCTTCCATGCCCGTTTCTCTGCTCAGTTTAGATGCTCAGCTAATGCATTACATTGATACCGCTCCCGCCTCTTCCATTCCCTTTTCTCTGCTCAGTTTAGATGCTCAGCTAATGCATTACATTGATACTGCTCCCGCCTCTTCCATGCCTGTTTCTCTGCTCAGTTTAGATGCTCAGCTAATGCATTACATTGATACCGCTCCCGCCTCTTCCATGCCCGTTTCTCTGCTCAGTTTAGATGCTCAGCTAATGCATTACGTTGATACCGCTCCCGCCTCTTCCATGCCCGTTTCTCTGCTCAGTTTAGATGCTCAGGTAATGCATTACATTGATACTGCTCCCGCCTCTTCCATGCCTGTTTCTCTGCTCAGTTTAGATGCTCAGCTAATGCATTACATTGATACCGCTCCCACCTCTTCCATGCCCGTTTCTCTGCTCATTACCGCTCCCGCCTCTTCCATGCACATTTCTCTGCTCAGTTTAGATGCTCTGCTCAGTTTAGATCCTCAGCTAATGCATTATATTGATACCGCTCCCGCCTCTTCCATGCCCGTTTCTCTGCTCAGTTTAGATGCTCAGCTAATGCATTGCATCGCAGATATGCTTCTTCCTGCAGCCAATGCACATTTCTAGCATCATCTTCTGAGGATCCTCAGTTCACCTCACAAGTTCATGGAAAGAAAGCAGCTTGGCGGCTTAAGGAACATGATGGATCAGGTCGGGAAGGAGCGTTTGGCTCCGAGATTTGGCTGCGTCCCTACAGACTGTGTCCAATCTCTTGACTTTCTTCTCATTCTGGACGAGGCCAGGTTGGAATTATTTTTGTATTTTCTTTCGGCAAGCACTAGATGGATTCAAAGCTACATAAAAGAAATGGGACACACCAAAATAAAATTCCACGGCCGTCCGTAAGGAATTTCTCGTGACTTTACTAACCTCATCTCTATGGCGGAGAAAAACATCCTACGATTATTATAGCATTGATCTTACTTGAGGGCCAAGGAGCCTTGATTGTGATTCATCGCCCTCATGAGAGAGTCGAGGGGATGCATGGCTTTGTGCAGCAAGTACCCAAATGACCACCAGAATTGACACAACCTTCACAGTGGAGACAGCTTCTGCAACATGTAACGGGCTGCTGAGATTCCGGCCAACCAGACACAAACTGGTGGGCCCTAAACAGTGGGCTGGGGGTAGCTGCAAAACAGGGTCTCCCTGGATACACATGTGCAGAGCAGCTGAATGGTTGCACTGCATAGGCAATGCAATGAAGTATTCCACACTATTTTCCCTTTCACCAAAGGATCTTTCTCACTGGTGCCGTGGGAGTAGAACGGGAAGAGTAGGGCACTGTAACTGAAAGCATGCGGCAGACTCTTCAGAACCCTTCAGATAGGACTGGTGGTTCACCCCTTAGCAAGGCTTCTCATCAAGAGTACATGTGGCATATTAAGTGCTGTTAGGGGGGGGGGACCCAGGCAGGCAAGCCTTTGCCAGGAGTCCGTCGATGTAGAAATCATGGAAGTCCTAACTCCTTCCCTTGCCCAAAAGAATACAAGGTCCGCACAAGTAGCAAGGTACAACTGGGGTTTATTACAGCCAACAAACTACATGGATCACATGCACGGAGGGAAGTCCAGGCACATCTCGCTGCATTCTGGCTCGCAGGCCAGTTTTGGTGACAACTGGCATCACAACTTGTGTCACGTTCCAGGCCCTTCTCCAAAACCTAACTTCACTCCGGATAAGTTGCTGAGTGGTAATTCCCCTATAGGAGCCCATTTAGAAGTTAGTTTATTGGGCCAGGCTGCGTCAGGTGTTAGGCTTGGACCATCTCCGAAACTTGCTAAAAACGAATTGTCACTGTGTGCGGACCCGTGATTGGTCAGATCCCAGCTACCCACCCCTAGGGTTATGAATTCTGATTGGTTGAGCCGTGGGCCCCCAAGCCTGGGACAACTCAGTTCCCAACCTGTTCACGGTGCATGTGCAACTATGTGTTCGTGATGTGCAACAATGTGTCTGCGGCATAATCGTGTGTAAATCATTACTGCCATGAGAGCGGTCCGTTCATCAACGCAGAACTGTAGCTTGAGTGTAACACATTTGTTGCAACCATTGTCTGGTCCATGGGACGGTTTGCTCTCCCCAGTCACCAAATCTTGGCTCCTCATCAGCTCGGCAAGATCATGTTTGTGAGCACAGGAGCTCTGAATTATTCTGTATTTGTCGGAGAACGTGGCTCTGCTGCAGCCAGTGTTACTTCGGTTCAGTGTGAGGAATGTCACTTGCAACATTGCAACCTTGTTAGTGGCTTTGTTCCCACTGCGGTGGTTCTGCTTGCACAGCGTTCTGTGCGGCTTAAGGTTTCTCTAAGACGATCATGGCCTACTAGATTTTCTAAGCCATGGTCTGGCTTCCACTGAATGCGTCTTCCATATTATCCATAGGTTAGTGCGTCATGGCAGTCAGGTCCCTTGAGTGCTCCTGCCGTACCATGGGGTTATTGCATATAAGCATCTGCAAGCATTTACACAAGCCCTTCTTGCTTCTTGCGTTCCTGCATTGCTGCGGCAAGCCTAATGGCAAAATAATATACGTGCAGACAGTATGTATAGGTCACTGTCCTCTAACTCATAGAGCTGTATGCATGTGTTCTTCGTGTAATTGGGTGTGTGAGTGTCCCGCATGTGTGGATGGCACATGTGCTTCATGTCTGATGTAGCTATGTCGTTGTGATGTCTCTAACGAATTGAGGCATGGCTTATAATTTTCATAATGAAAGAACATAACACAATGCACTCTGTTTTCAGGAGTTTGATTGGTGCAAGATTTAGCAACCTCGCTCTGAAGAACCAAGTGGCAGCACATCCATAATTTGCGAGGGAAACTAACTTTCTACTGTCATGGAGTAGCCCAGCTGTTCATGCCTAATACACCATGCCCCAAAGTGTGTAGCTTCTGCGCATCCCCTGTGCATTAGGAGGGCCCTGAGTATTCAGTCAATGGTGCTCCGCTGTGCATGTCAGGAGCCGGGTCTTAGAGAGCGGTGTTTGATAGCGCCCCCCTGCTTCCTGAATGCAGAATGCATGGTTGTGTGCCTTGTGGCTTAATGTGGTGTTGGCAGGAGTATCTAGTGGTGAAGGAGCTGAAGCCGGTGTCAAGGAGATAACTAAAGACATTGTAATTGTTGCTGATGTATGTATGCATACAAGGGGTTGTGCGAGTGTGCGCATGTGAGAGTGCACTGTGAATGTGCATGCATGTGGGTGTGTGTAAAAGTAGTGAGAATGAGTGTGTGGTCCCGGGCAAGCTGTGTCTCTGATTGCAGTGGTTTGGGGAAGGAGGATGGGACATGGACACAGACAGCCTGGACATGTTTTCTTGTGGTGTCATTATTTATTATTTCATTAATTCATTGCATTTTGGGCAAAGCAAACCTGTGTTTTTAGAAAGCGGATACAGGCTGTATTTTGGTGCAGGCTGCTTGGACAGGTTTTCTTATGAGGGATTTATTTATTACTGTCATTAAGAGCAAAGCAGACATGAGTTTGAATTTGCAAGTGTAACATCTTCAGATGTTTTGGACTAAGAGTCCCATGCGAACTGTTGACAGTAAAAAATGAAAGTAGCGGAACGCCGTTCCCAGCCGTGTCCGCTGACTTCGACCACTGACCATAACAGAACCAAAGGACAAAGCCCCAGGCAAGAGCAAGCTGAATTTCTCTACAGCAAGGAGAAACATACACATCTGTCTTTAAATAGTGCCCTCCAACAAGATTGTCCAATTAAAAGTGACCAAGCCCTACAAAATCCGATCCTACAATTGTGTGATTTACACTGAAAATGTTGCCCTACAAAATTGTCTTTCTTCATGCATCCTTACTATGCCCAAACTCTCCCATTCCACACTGTGCTGCAAAAGCAAAGCTTTGTGCCCAATAGTGGCGTGGAGATTCCCTGAAAATGTCAGCAGGGCGCTTCCCATTGGTGGCATTACCACGAGTGCCCATTACCCCACTCACTTAAACTGCTCAATCTGCCACAAAAGCCCGCCAATAGTCCTTGTATCAAGTTCAGGAAATGCTGAATAGTTGACCCGCACATTTGGCTAAAAAGTGCCATCAAGCTCTATATTGGGGCCAAACAAATGCTGCTCAAAGAGATGTACCTTTTCTCTCCTGGATTCACCAAACAAAAACAGATGGAATATTTTCTTTAGGCGCCCATTCATTCTCTGTTGCTTTCCGAAGCAAGGTCTGCACTCAATAAATACCCTTATTCTAATGCCCTGCTTCATTCCACTTGCTTTTATTTCCCCCACTGAAAATATAACTGGCCTCCTGTATTACCCACATAAGAGAGCTCCCCCAGCTTCCCTGGCCCACGCCCTACACACAACAAGACATGTTCCTAGGCTCTTCTACAACCTGCAAGAAGACACCTGTCCATCGCTCCTGGACACACCACATCGTGGAAAGGAACTTTTTGTGCAAACACACGACTGCATGCTTCACTTTGCATAGTCAGCAGTTTCGGTACACAGAACCGAATTTTGCAAAAGCTATAAAATAGCCACAGTTTGCCTATAACCTGGGTTGTTGCATGAGTGCAGCTTTTGAGCTCTTGATTTCCATATGTAGGTTTTCCTCACCCATAAAACATGTTAAGTAGTTAAAATATTTATCATCCTTTTCTGACATAAAGACCTGGCAGCGGAGTCACGAGAGGCATCATTTCGTGTGACTCATTATGATGGACTGCAGCGTTTTTCAAGAGGAGAATATTGAAAAACACGTGCACCCGGAAACATTCATCAAAAGAATGTCGGAGAGGGACTGTTGATGTCATCCAGATAGATCAAAGTGCTGGTTTCGTGCATGGCCCAATAGAACCACAGCGTATGTGTTTCGCCCATAACACTTCTTCTTCTTCAGGGCCATGGTGAGACAGCCTGTGTTTATAAAGTGGTGATAAGCCCAGCATCCTGCAAGTCACCATCCCTCTATATGAGCTTGAGAAATATTTGGAAAGAGGGACAGCACTGCAAGCCCACAATTTGCTAAAGTTGAATAGCAGTCGAAAACTGCCCTGAAGCCACAAAGGGGTGTGTAAGTGATAACTAATGCATTCTTAAATACCCACCATTCGCAAACCGGGTGCTCATATCTAAGAGGCCGGTTCGGTTGCGCTCGGAAAAGACAGGCAAACAGAAAGTAAGAGGAAAAACAGGCCTTCAATAAGAAAAGAGGGCGAGACGAATTAGAGCCGTGTGCATTCTAGGGGCATCCTTCCTCAATGCCCGATTACCACCAGTAGAAAAATGAACACAGAGAGTAAATGCACCGCCATTGGTGCCAATTGCATTTTCGCGCGAAAGCTGATCACAGAGCAAAAGTATGCCAAAAATGCCTGAAATTGCTGCTTCAAATAAAATCTACTGCCAGCTTGCCTTACACGGCGCAAAGGGCATAACCAGTTGGGGCACCCATACACACGTGTTGTGTATTAGTATCAGAGTGGGGCTGGGTAAGGGAGTTGCGTTTTTTGTTTCAGAAGCTTTGCCCCTCCCTCTGAATTGTCAATATGTGATCATGTCTGTCCTATTTTATTCCTGCCCTACAGATGCAACTTGTGGCTCCATGTGTGATTACTGCACAATGTTTCACTGAACAATGTTTTTTTTTTAGCCGCAATATATGGGGGAGATCACCCATTTCCCCCACCCTCTCACCTCTCCCTCCCCATCCAATATTGCCTTCCTTAACATACCATCTGCTTTTTTCGGCAGAAAGTGGTAAAGAATGGTTGGTAAAAAGACTGGGTGCTTGCGGCTTTTACACGTTTACCATAAGGGTAGGTTTAGCTATTGAAAATGCAGCTAAATCTCTTCTACAGGATGTTTTTGTAGCACTCGCACAATCTGCCATTATATGTCCTGGCAGCATTCATTCCACGCCAATGGTGGAATTGCGCAATCGAGCGGGTATCAATAGTTGCCACCAGCACTATGTATTGGAGCGCCAATGGGCAATGACCTCTGGTATGAGCCTGCCACCTTGACATGGACATCCTTGCTTTGTACCATGACCGAAGTACACGCCCCTCTTATCTTCTGCCAAATTCCTCACCTTCAACCAGAGAGGCAGACGCTGAGGAGTTGTACCCGGAGGGGGGGGGGAGGAATAGCGGGGCTGAGGTTATGCCCCTTGACATGAGGGTTCCCACTCCCTCCACCTGCCATTTCCGCTTCCTGTACATCTCTTTTGTGTTATCACTTCCCTTTTTCTTATGGTTTTGGATTACCTTTCCCTTTAGTTGAATAAGCATGAAATGATCTATTTAATTTGCATTACATGAATCACTCTTATTTGCTTTTAATGTGCTTTGGCCGGCGAAGAACGCTGGTCTGGAGGGTTGCCCAGAGCAATGCCAGAGGTTAAGATTAATTCCAAACCTTGCAGCCATCACCCCTTTTGTTTTGCTTCTGTGTTTTCTCAACATTGACTTTTTCTTGACCTATTTTTTCCATATGTGCAACTGATTACATAACTTGTTATTGCCTCATTGGATCTTTTACTTAATCATTTTTTCGTTCTTACTTTTTTATTTTCTTGTTCCTGTTGTTCTTCTTGAATTTCTTTTTCGTTTGTTTTTATTCATTGCAAGTCATGGCATTTGGACCATAAGCGCCTAATATTGCTAGGCAGCTGTGGTCAGAGCGGTCTCAGGATGGGGTGCTTTGCATTAGTGCGTTCATAGTGGATTCGATGCCCAGTTGGGCTGCGATCAGCGTAGAACATGAAATGGGGACAATGCAGAATAATGTAAACATCCATGTACATGATATATTTGGATAGTCAGTCTACTAAGCCGTTAATAGCCGTATGTGCAGATTAGAAGTAAGAGGGAGAGTTAATATAGTGGAACTTTTTGTCTCTGGAGGATAGCTCAGGGGCAACACGCTCGCCTTGGAAGCAATACGATGCAGCGCAACACAAGTTTGATCCCCGAGTCCACGCTGAGAAACCTCTGGGTATTAAGTGTGTTATAAATAACCAGTTACAATGGTGTCACTACACATTATTTCCACCAAATATATCGCTGTATATATGATTGTCTGGAACAAAAAAGAATGCAGCGATTGCACAGGTTCCATGCCTTAATATCGCCGCAAAAATATGGCGATATTTTTGTATGCTGATATTTTTACAGGGATATTAACACATGGAACCATTACAATTACATGGTAGAGCTATTCTTAAAATATGTTATTGCATACAGATGAGGGAGGTAGGTGAAAGGATTACTGAGATGTCTGTGGCTTCAAGGATGAGAGGGTGCTGTTTGAGGGCACATTTAAATACATATTTTGGGTTTAAACCACCCAATCGTGGGTCTGGTGATGATGTTGGGAGGGTGTTCCAGCAGTAGGGTTCAATAAGGGTGAAGGAGAAGAAGAAAGAGAAAGAGACTGAACAGGGTAGCTGAGTGACAGTGAGGTTTAAATAGGGAATTAAAAAGAATGGTGTGGGGTGTTTAGCATTGGGAAATACAGGTAGCCAGATGGAGGTAAACCAGAGAACTTTGAAGAGGGATAAATGCTGGGTCGAGAACCAGCCAGTTTAAGGGGAAGTTGGCAGAGTTTGGATAGGACTGGGAGAGCTTGAGTTGTAAAGTTGTGAACTTTACCTAAAGGAAGAGGACAGCACAGGTGGAAGCTGCAACAGTCAATTCTGCAACCAACAAGAGAACCAATGATGTGGGCTGTTCGACCAATTGTGCAGTCAGTTTAGAATTGTAGCAGTGGAGATTATGAACTGCTGCGGTAGGCATGACAGCGCGTGTGAGGCGGGCAGGAGAAAAGAGATGGCGAGTGGAAGAATGGTGGCAATTTAACAAAACTTGGCCTTGGAGGGCATCATGCAACACAGTTACAAATATCAAACAGTTTAGGGTAGGAGAGGAAAAAGAGAAGACAATCTGGGCATTGACTGCAAAACAGGTGGTGAGAAAAGCCAAATGAGGAGAGGAGTTACTAGCGGAAGAAGTCTAGAAGGTAAGTAGCAGTGGCCTAAGCACAGGGCCTTGTGGGACTCCTACTATGAGGGCTGGACGTGTGCAAAGGGGCCTAGTCAGGCAAGTGATGGGTGATCCAGGCTTCAGCAGATTTCTGGATGCCGAGGCGAGTGGATATGGGTGAGGGAAGTATGATTGCCAGTGCCAAAGGCTGCAAGCAGATGAAGGAGGATAAGAATTGAGGAGAGTTTTGAGTGATGAGAATCAGAGAAAAGGTTGTCATGGCAATCAGAGAAAGAGAGTCATGGGCCAGGGCCATTTGTGTGGGTCTCTAGTCTTCTCCATTGGGTTTGTTTCATAATGTAGTCATTATGTTCGACATCATTAGCATTTCTTTATTACTATTGTTCTTGATTATAGTTATTTTATTTCCACATAGTACTAGTTTATGCGGAGGTCCGTGACCCAAAGAAAAAATAGGTTAGTGCATTAATTAAAGCAGTTTTTTTTTCCAACTGAAATGGTTAAAGTGAAATCCTTCTCTAATTTCCTCAGGTAAATCTCTCAATGGTACTAGGAACCTAATCGGCTCGAGGTTGGAGTACTGCAATGCCCTATATGGGTGTGCCCCTGCCTAACACATACAAAGAGTGCACAAAGACCAAACCACTGGAGACAGACTCCTCTTCAGATTAAGAATACGGAAATCGGTCAACGACCGCTCAGAAGCATCCACTGGCTCCCCCCGAAGGGCAGGATCTGCCTCACAATCCTGTGCCTTAGGTACAAATCCCTGGCCAAAATAGCCCCCCCGCGCCCTTACATCCAAGAAAAAGTCAAACCGTGCTGACTGAATAGAACTCTATGTTTCTGGCCCGCCAGCAGATTGACCATGCCCAAATCTAGATGCCAGCCTGGGTTAAAAAATAATTGTATGTGCATGGCCCCCCCGCCGTGGAACCACCCCCAGATGACCTGAGCTATGCTCCGCAGTTGGGCGCAAAACCGTTGTGTTTTAGTAGCCTCTACAATCTTGAAGAAAGTGTGACCTAAAGATCACAACTGAGCTTTATGGAGTGTGAGATACAAAGCAAGCAAACAAACATTTGACGTCATTCATTAATTCAAATGAATTCATCTTTTACTACGCGGTGTCTGAGATCAGTCGTTAAGCCGACCGTTATTCAAACCGGTGTTGCCCTGCTTCCAAGGCAAGCGTGTTGCCCCTGAGGTATCCTCCCAGCCCGTTATTGCAGTATTCTTTTTTCAAGATCTTATTCCGTTCAAACATTTTTGTTTATTTGTATTTGATTATCGTCAGTCACATTGCTTTTTATTGCTGCTGTTGTTCTTCTTTGGTTTTATTTGAACACTTTTCCAATACTGTATTGCTTTCCGTTATTGTGTAAGACGTAATAGAGCATCCCAGAGACGTTTCAGAAATGCAAAGGCCTTTACAAAGAGGATTTGGAGTGAAAGAGAGGATTATGTGTTTGATAAAAGGGCCTTAATGGAGGTGATTGCTCAATAAAAGGTTGGTGTTGCCCATCAGCAGATGGCGTAAGAAGGCATTGGAAGACAGGCTGTGCCATGAAAGAGGTGGCAATGCTGTGAGAGGGCATTGAAAGAGACGCTTAGGATAATGAAGAGGTGGCGTAACATTGCCAGCATTCAAAGAGAGTCATACTCTAATGAAAGGGGTGGCGTAACATTGCAAGCAGTGAAAGTGAGGCCTAATCTAATAAAAGAGGTGGCGTAAGATTGCAAGCATTGAAAGAGAGTCCTACTCTAACGAAAGAGGTGGCATGACAATGTAAGCATTGAAAGAGAGCCCTACTCTAATGAAAGAGCTGGCGTAACATTGTATGCATTGAAAGAGGGCCCTACTCTAATGAAAGAGGTGGCGTAACATTGCAAGCATTGAAAGAGAGCCCTACTCTAATGAAAGAGGTGGCGTAACATTGCAAGCATTGAAAGTGAGGCCTACTCTAATGAAAGAGGTGGCGTAACATTGTAAGCATTGAAAGAGAGCCCTACTCGAATGAAAGAGGTGGCGTAACATTGCAAGAATTGAAAGTGAGGCCTACTATAATGAAAGGGGTGGTGTAAAATTGCAAGCATTGAAAGTGAGGCCTACTCTAATAAAAGAGATGGCGTGACATTGTAAGCATTGAAAGAGAGCCCTACTCTAATGCAACAGGTGGCGTAACATTGCACGCATTGAAAGTGAGGCCTAATCTAATAAAAGAGGCGGCGTAAGATTGCAAGCATTGAAAGAGAGCCCTACTCTAATGAAAGGGGTGGTGCAACATTACAAGCATTGAAAGTGAAGCCTAATCTAATGAAAGAGGTGGCGTAAGATTGCAAGCATTGAAAGAGAGCCCTACTCTAATGAAAGAGGTGGCGTGACAATGTAAGCATTGAAAGAGAGCCCTACTCTAATGAAAGAGGTGGCGTAACATTGTAAGCATTGAAAGAGAGCCCTACTCTAATGAAAGAGGTGGCGTAACATTGCAAGAATTGAAAGTGAGGCCTACTCTAATGAAAGAGGTGCTGTGACATTGCAAGCATTGAAAGTGAGGCCTACTCTAATGAAAGAGGTGGCGTGGCATTGTAAGCATTGAAGGAGAGCCCTACTCTAATGAAAAAGATGGTGTGACATTGTAAGCATTGAAAGTGAGGCCTACTCTAATGAAAGGTGTGGTGTAAAATTGCAAGCATTGAAAGTGAGGCCTACTCTAATAATAGAGGTGGCGAGACATTGTAAGCATTGAAAGAGAGCCCTACTCTAATGCAACAGGTGGCGTAACATTGCACGCATTGAAAGTGAGGCCTAATCTAATAAAAGAGGTGGCGTAAAATTGCAAGCATTGAAAGAGAGCCCTACTCTAATGAAAGGGGTGGTGCAACATTACAAGCATTGAAAGTGAAGCCTAATCTTATGAAAGAGGTGGCGTGACATTGTAAGCATTGAAAGAGAGCCCTACTCTAATGCAATAGGTAGCGTAACATTGCAAGCATTGAAAGGGAAGCAAGGAGGAAATGACGGAGGTGCTGTAGCAGTACAAGCATTGAAAGAGTGGCCTAATCTAATGAAAGAATTTGCGTCACATTGCACGAATTGAAAGAGAGGCCTCATCTAGTGAAAGAGGTGGCATAACATTGCAAGCCTTAAAAGAGAAGGCTAATCCAATGAAAGAGGTGGCGTAACATTGCAAGCCTTGAAAGAGAAGCCAAATCTAATGAAAGAGGGGGCGTAAAATTGCACGTCTTGAAAGAGAGGTCTAATATAATGAAAGAGGTGGCGTAACATTGCAAGCCTAGAAAGAGAAGCCTAATCTAATGAAAGAGGTGGCGTAACATTGCAAACCTTGAAAGAGAAGCCTAATCTAATGAAAGAGTTGACGTAACATTGCATGCATTGAAAGCGAGGCCTATTCTAATGAAAAGGGTGGCGTAAGATTGCAAGCCTTGAAAGAGAAGCCTAATCCAATGAAAGAGGTGGCGTAACATTGCAAGCCTTGAAAGAGAATCCTAATCCAATGAAAGAGGTGGCGTAACATTGTAAGCCTTGAAAGAGAGGTCTAATATAATGAAAGAGGTGGCGTAACATTGCAAGCCTAGAAAGGGAAGCCTAATCTAATGAAAGAGTTGACGTAACATTGCATGCATTGAAAGCGAGGCCTATTCTAATGAAAAGGGTGGCGTAAGATTGCAAGCATTAAAAGAGAGGCCTAATCTAATAAAAGAGGTGGCGTAAGATTGCAAGCATTGAAAGTGAGCCCTATACTAATGAAAGAGGTGTCGTGACAATGTAAGCATTGAAAGAGAGCCCTACTCTGATGAAAGAGGTGGCGTAACATTGTAAGCATTGAAAGAGAGCCCTACTCTAATGAAAGAGGTGGCGTAACATTGCAAGAATTGAAAGTGAGGTCTACTCTAATGAAAGAGGTGGCGTGACATTGTAAGCATTGAAAGAGAGCCCTACTCTAATGAAAGAGGTGGTGTGACATTGTAAGCATTGAAAGTGAGACCTACTCTAATGAAAGGGGTGGTGTAAAATTGCAAGCATTGAAAGTGAGGCCTACTCTAATAAAAGAGGTGGCGTGACATTGTAAGCATTGAAAGAGAGCCCTACTCTAATGCAACAGGTGGCGTAACATTGCACGCATTGAAAGTGAGGCCTAATCTAATAAAAGAGGTGGTGTAAGATTGCAAGCATTGAAAGAGAGCCCTACTCTAATGAAAGGGGTGGTGCAACATTACAAGCATTGAAAGTGAAGCCTAATCTAATGAAAGAGGTGGCGTGACATTGTAAGCATTGAAAGAGAGCCCTACTCTAATGCAACAGGTAGCGTAACATTGCAAGCATTGAAAGGGAGGCAAGGAGGAAATGACGGAGGTGCTGTAGCAGTAAAAGCATTGAAAGAGTGGCCTAATCTAATGAAGGAATTTGCGTCACATTGCACGAATTGAAAGAGAAGGCTAATCCAATGAAAGAGGTGGCGTAACATTGCAAGCCTTGAAAGAGAAGCCAAATCTAATGAAAGAGGGGGCGTGAAATTGCACGCCTTGAAAGAGAGGTCTAATATAATGAAAGAGGTGGCGTAACATTGCAAGCCTAGAAAGAGAAGCCTAATCTAATGAAAGAGGTGGCGTAACATTGCAAGCCTTGAAAGAGAAGCCTAATCTAATGAAAGAGTTGACGTAACATTGCATGCATTGAAAGCGAGGCCTATTCTAATGAAAAGGGTGGCGTAAGATTGCAAGCATTGAAAGAGAGCCCTACTCTAATGAAAGGGGTGGCGTAACATTGCAAGCCTTAAAAGAGAAGCCTAATCCAATGAAAGAGGTGGCGTAACATTGCAAGCCTTGAAAGAGAGGTGTAATATAATGAAAGAGGTGGCGTAACATTGCAAACCTAGAAAGAGAAGACTAATCTAATGAAAGAGTTGACGTAACATTGCATGCATTGAAAGCGAGGCCTATTCTAATGAAAAGGGTGGCGTAAGATTGCAAGCATTGAAAGAGAGGCCTAATCTAATAAAAGAGGTGGCGTAAGATTGCAAGCATTGAAAGAGAGCCCTACTCTAATGAAAGAGGTGGCGTGACAATGTAAGCATTGAAAGAGAGCCCTACTCTAATGAAAGAGGTGGCGTAACATTGTAAGCATTGAAAGAGAGCCCTACTCTAATGAAAGAGGTGGCGTAACATTGCAAGAATTGAAAGTGAGGTCTACTCGAATGAAAGAGGTGCTGTGACATTGCAAGCATTGAAAGTGAGGCCTACTCTAATGAAGGAGGTGGTGTGACATTGCAAGCATTGAAAGAGAGCCCTACTCTAATGAAAGAGGAGGTGTGACATTGTAAGCATTGAAAGTGAGGCCTACTCTAATGAAAGGGGTGGTGTAAAATTGCAAGCATTGAAAGTGAGGCCTGCTCTAATAAAAGAGGTGGCGTGACATTATAAGCATTGAAAGAGAGCCCTACTCTAATGCAACAGGTGGCGTAACATTGCACGCATTGAAAGTGAGGCCTAATCTAATAAAAGAGGTGGTGTAAGATTGCAAGCATTGAAAGAGAGCCCTACTCTAATGAAAGGGGTGGTGCAACATTACAAGCATTGAAAGTGAAGCCTAATCTAATGAAAGAGGTGGCGTGACATTGTAAGCATTGAAAGAGAGCCCTACTCTAATGCAACAGGTAGCGTAACATTGCAAGCATTGAAAGGGAGGCAAGGAGGAAATGACGGAGGTGCTGTAGCAGTTCAAGCATTGAAAGAGTGGCCTAATCTAATGAAAGAATTTGCGTCACATTGCACGAATTGAAAGAGAGGCCTCATCTAGTGAAAGAGGTGGCGTAACATTGCAAGACTTCAAAGAGAAGGCTAATCCAATGAAAGAGGTGGTGTAACATTGCAAGCCTTGAAAGAGAAGCCAAATCTAATGAAAGAGGGGGCGTAAAATTGCACGCCTTGAAAGAGAGGTCTAATATAATGAAAGAGGTGGCGTAACATTGCAAGCCTAGAAAGAGAAGCCTAATCTAATGAAAGAGGTGGCGTAACATTGCAAGCCTTGAAAGAGAAGCCTAATCTAATAAAAGAGTTGACGTAACATTGCATGCATTGAAAGCGAGGCCTATTCTAATGAAAAGGGTGGCGTAACATTGCAAACCTAGAAAGAGAAGACTAATCTAATGAAAGAGTTGACGTAACATTGCATGCATTGAAAGCGAGGCCTATTCTAATGAAAAGGGTGGCGTAAGATTGCAAGCATTGAAAGAGAGGCCTAATCTAATAAAAGAGGTGGCGTAAGATTGCAAGCATTGAAAGAGAGCCCTACTCTAATGAAAGAGGTGGCGTGACAATGTAAGCATTGAAAGAGAGCCCTACTCTAATGAAAGAGGTGGCGTAACATTGTAAGCATTGAAAGAGAGCCCTACTCTAATGAAAGAGGTGGCGTAACATTGCAAGAATTGAAAGTGAGGTCTACTCGAATGAAAGAGGTGCTGTGACATTGCAAGCATTGAAAGTGAGGCCTACTCTAATGAAGGAGGTGGTGTGACATTGCAAGCATTGAAAGAGAGCCCTACTCTAATGAAAGAGGAGGTGTGACATTGTAAGCATTGAAAGTGAGGCCTACTCTAATGAAAGGGGTGGTGTAAAATTGCAAGCATTGAAAGTGAGGCCTACTCTAATAAAAGAGGTGGCGTGACATTATAAGCATTGAAAGAGAGCCCCACTCTAATGCAACAGGTGGCGTAACATTGCACGCATTGAAAGTGAGGCCTAATCTAATAAAAGAGGTGGTGTAAGATTGCAAGCATTGAAAGAGAGCCCTACTCTAATGAAAGGGGTGGTGCAACATTACAAGCATTGAAAGTGAAGCCTAATCTAATGAAAGAGGTGGCGTGACATTGTAAGCATTGAAAGAGAGCCCTACTCTAATGCAACAGGTAGCGTAACATTGCAAGCATTGAAAGGGAGGCAAGGAGGAAATGACGGAGGTGCTGTAGCAGTACAAGCATTGAAAGAGTGGCCTAATCTAATGAAAGAATTTGCGTCACATTGCACGAATTGAAAGAGAGGCCTCATCTAGTGAAAGAGGTGGCGTAACATTGCAAGACTTAAAAGAGAAGGCTAATCCAATGAAAGAGGTGGTGTAACATTGCAAGCCTTGAAAGAGAAGCCAAATCTAATGAAAGAGGGGGCGTAAAATTGCACGCCTTGAAAGAGAGGTCTAATATAATGAAAGAGGTGGCGTAACATTGCAAGCCTAGAAAGAGAAGCCTAATCTAATGAAAGAGGTGGCGTAACATTGCAAGCCTTGAAAGAGAAGCCTAATCTAATAAAAGAGTTGACGTAACATTGCATGCATTGAAAGCGAGGCCTATTCTAATGAAAAGGGTGGCGTAAGATTGCAAGCATTGAAAGAGAGCCCTACTCTAATGAAAGGGGTGGCGTAACATTGCAAGCCTTGAAAGAGAAGCCTAATCCAATGAAAGAGGTGGCGTAACATTGCAAGCCTTGAAAGAGAAGCCTAATCCAATGAAAGAGGTGGCGTAACATTGCAAGCCTTGAAAGAGAGGTCTAATATAATGAAAGAAGTGGCGTAACATTGCAAGCCTAGAAAGAGAAGACTAATCTAATGAAAGAGTTGACGTAACATTGCATGCATTGAAAGCGAGGCCTATTCTAATGCGTAAGATTGCAAGCATTGAAAGAGAGGCCTAATCTAATAAAAGAGGTGGCGTAAGATTGCAGATTGAAAGAGAGCCCTACTCTAATGAAAGAGGTGGCGTGACAATGTAAGCATTGAAAGAGAGCCCTACTCTAATGAAAGAGGTGGCGTAACATTGTAAGCATTGAAAGAGAGCCCTACTCTAATGAAAGAGGTGGCGTAACATTGCAAGAATTGAAAGTGAGGTCTACTCAAATGAAAGAGGTGCTGTGACATTGCAAGCATTGAAAGTGAGGCCTACTCTAATGAAGGAGGTGGCGTGACATTGCAAGCATTGAAAGAGAGCCCTACTCTAATGAAAGAGGTGGTGTGACATTGTAAGCATTGAAAGTGAGGCCTACTCTAATGAAAGAGGTGGCGTGACAGTGTAAGCATTGAAAGAGAGCCCTACTCTAATGCAACAGGTGGCGTAACATTGCACGCCTTGAAAGTGAGGTCTAATATAATAAAAGAGGTGGCGTAAGATTGCAAGCATTGAAACAGAGCCCTACTCTAATGAAAGGGGTGGTGCAACATTACAAGCATTGAAAGTGAAGCCTAATCTAATGAAAGAGGTGGCGTGACATTGTAAGCATTGAAAGAGAGCCCTACTCTAATGCAACAGGTAGCGTAACATTGCAAGCATTGAAAGGGAGGCAAGGAGGAAATGACGGAGGTGCTGTAGCAGTACAAGCATTGAAAGAGTGGCCTAATCTAATGAAAGAATTTGCGTCACATTGCACGAATTGAAAGAGAGGCCTCATCTAGTGAAAGAGGTGGCGTAACATTGCAAGCCTTAATAGAGAAGGCTAATCCAATGAAAGAGGTGGCGTAACATTGCAAGCCTTAAAAGAGAAGCTACATCTAATGAAAGAGGGGGCGTAAAATTGCACGCCTTGAAAGAGAGGTCTAATATAATGAAAGAGGTGGCGTAACATTGCAAGCCTAGAAAGAGAAGCCTAATCTAATTAAAGAGGTGGCGTAACATTGCAAACCTTGAAAGAGAAGCCTAATCTAATGAAAGAGTTGACGTAACATTGCATGCATTGAAAGCGAGGCCTATTCTAATGAAAAGGGTGGCGTAAGATTGCAAGCATTGAAAGAGAAGGCTAATCCAATGAAAGAGGTGGTGTAACATTGCAAGCCTTGAAAGAGAAGCCTAATCCAATGAAAGAGGTGGCATAACATTGCAAGCCTTGAAAGAGAGGTCTAATATAATGAAAGAGGTGGCGTAACATTGCAAGCCTAGAAAGAGAAGACTAATCTAATGACAGAGTTGACGTAACGTTGCATGCATTGAAAGCGAGGCCTATTCTAATGAAAAGGGTGGCGTAAGATTGCAAGCATTGAAAGAGAGGCCTATTCTAATGAAAGAGGTGGCGTAACATTGTGAGCCTTGAAAGAGTAGCCTAATCTAATGAGGCAAGGAGCAAATGACGGAGTTGGGGCAGCAGCAGAAGCATTGAAAGGGAAGCTAGGGCCAATGAAAGGGGTAGCGTAGAAGTGCAAGCACTGAAAGGGCATTGAAAGAGGTTCTGGGCCGATGCAAAGGGTGGGGAGGCAGGGAACAAAGGAACAGGTAGTGGAAAAGGTGACTGGGCACAGGGGTGTCATTTTTTAGAGATGACCCCTGAGGTTTCCCTTGCTACCCCTTGCTATGCCTAAAAACATTTTTTTTTAAATTGAGGCTCCTGGGCTGTGGCCAGCAGCATGTGGCTCTTGGTTTCTGGATTGGCTGGTTTTCTGATGGCTATAGCCGGTAAGATAGCTCAGTGGGTTGAGTGCTCACTGCTGCAATGTGTGTGTGATCTGCAGGTTGCAGGTTCAACTCCCAGCAAAGTTATCTCAGCCTTTCATCCTGTTGAGGTTGATAAATGAGTACCAACACAGGTTGGGTAATATTATATGTATATTTGTTATCATTTGGCCTTGGACGTCTGCTTGCATTCACAGTAATTTGGTAATATAGGCCTATATGCGCTGATATTAATGATACATATGGTGATCCATTCTTGTATAAATGTGTATCACTTTACTGTGATATCGTAACCATATTTTTTGTAGTGTACTTAGAAACAATGCTATGTGATGCCACTTCCTGTTTTGGCAAGGGGTGAAAGGTCGTGTTCCATCACTTCCCGTGATGTTACTTTGGTGGGGGGTCAAATTAAATCACTTCCTGTGATGCCATTAGAGGTCATGGGTCGTTTGGTGTCACTTCCGCTACCCCTGGCATTTTGGTGAAATGATGTCCCTGACTGGTCAATGAAATGGTTAATGGAACCCAGTCTAAATATTTGGGCTTAAATGTACATTATTAATTAGTTAGCTAATGTGTTTCGGATTCTTATGTCCTACCCCTGACCTCTTTTCCCATCCTTCGCTCTAGGCGCCATGAGGTACTATCTATCGCTTTGCCAGCGAGGTGCACCTCTTATTTATTGGTCTTTTATGATCTGTAATTAGTGTAATGCATTGCATTTCAATTTCTCCTTCCTTTATCTACAAGGTGCTTTTACATAATGGGATAAGGGAAAAATGTGGTTTTTGCAGACAATTTAAACATTTCTTAAAGCATTGTATGTTCATAAACGTACATATTTCTTACTACTGCAGTGTGTGATTTCATCAGTAAAATGGACTGTTCCAACAGGAACAGGGTTATGCAACACACTGACCCTGGTTGTGAGGTTAGCAGGCTTATGAACTGTTCCGGGTCGGATTGGGGCGTTCCCTGTGGGCTTTATCCGATCACTGCACGGTGCTTCAGGTTTTTAATGGGTGATAATAGCTTGGATTTTCACACAATAACATTTGGTGCCATGAGTATACTCAGGGTTTCAAGGGATAGCGTTGAGAGCAGCGACTCGGCGGGAACAGCACAGTCCTCGCGCAGGTCTCGGGCTGTGTTTGCAAGCCGGGTTGCTGTCGCACGTGCGTGCCGTGGCAGAAATTAACGACATTCTTCAGTCATGGGTGCCGGGTTCATGCCCTGCCTTGCTAATTCTCAAGTTAACGTAAAGTGCTATTCTTAGAACCTGGCTTGTGTCAATGTTGGCTTCTCTTTGGCATCTATTCTATGCGCCGCTCGGTTTTTCTTCGTGAGCTCTACAGTTTTTGGCACCTTCCTGTATTTTTTTAAAAATTATTATTATTTCGGTTTATGCAACCCCCAGTGAAACCTCGAGTTCTATAATCCTCCATTTCTTGCACCACGTGGAGACCTATCCCTGGAAAACGTTGGTGACGATGCCCACGTCGACTACATATGGAAAAACAACTCTGTCCCTTTCCCCTTTTTCGGTGCCACCCTGCCATCTTCTACCCGCTTCTCTATTCCATTTTTGTTTTTGAGGCCTTTCCTCATTATGTTTCTCAGGCTGTCCTCCTCGAGGTCCGCTTTATTCCCAAATGTGTGTCAAACGGTTCTCGCGTGTATTTCAACCCGAGAGAACCTCAGTCAGTGAATGCTACTAGGTAATGTGGACTTGTTTGTCTAACTTAGGAAGGGCAACTTGGAACAAGCCGACTGTTTAATGGAGTAGGCGTGTTTACACGATTTTAGGTTTTTGCTCGTCATTGTTTATGACCCCAGAGCTCTCTTATTATGCCCTATGTGGGAGATTATCTTTATAAGAAAGTCGCTGTCGGACCAGATCTGACAGATCTAGTCCTCCATCTCGTTCCCCTCTCACCGAGTGAGGACACCAGTCGGCTGCCCTCAGGAAGTAACCCCTTGGATAGTTTCTCTTCACTGTGCCTGGAGCAGAAGCAAAGCGAGCCAATTACAGGGTGAAACGTGGCTGCCTGGAGAGGGAAACGAGCTGCCCTAAGCTACCCCTGGAGTTCTGGATTCTTACCCGTGAGGTGGATCCCTGCGTTGTGCACTTTGGCAGCGCGGCTGTAACACCAAAGAGTGCGGGGGCAGCGCTTTCCCCAGAGGCCGCTTCACGTGGATGAGTGGGAGTCGAGGAATTCAGCGCGGCAACTTGGGAGTAAACGGAACAAGCAATACGTTGTAGAAAGGGGAGCAAAGAGGTTAGGCTGAAGATGGGGCTGGACCTGTGGGCGGAGTCCAGTACGTTATGGAGCAAAAGGTGCAACATTGCAAGAGGTTAAGATGAGTATCATTGCTGCGAGAAAATACCTTATGCCTGCTTTGAATAAGAAATGGAAAACACACACACACATATGGAATTCATTGTTTATTTATTGGAATACGCTGTCCCAACACACTTAAAAAATAGAACCATGCAATTCAATACACAACTGTACACAGTTCATTGTTATCTAGTATTTGTTGAACATAGAGATACGTTAGTGCTCCTGAATACCTACTTGCAGTGTAAAGAAAATGAAAAATCACACACTTACATTATTTCAGCAGATGAGAGGACAGAATCCTCACTATTTATTTTCAGAATACAATTCCTTCCTTCTTACTCTGCTCAACCCAAAGTTACTCTATTCAGACGCTAGAGACTAACATATTGCCCAAAATACCAAAAACAAATCTCACTGCTTCCACAAACATTGGTTCTCAGCACATACTTATATCAAATATTAGTTACAACTGAGACTGCATAAATGGGCAGCATTGGCAGCTTATTTATGTAGTAAGTACCCGAGCAACACGTAAGCCACAATTGTACAAATGAACAGTGTGACTGCACGGGTAGTGGATGGGGGTAAGTAGGTGGAGCGCGATGGCCCCATTCACCAATTGCGCAAACAGAGTTGTATTCGGTGGGGATCCCTTTGGTAGAAACGAGCCCGCTAACGGGACCTCCACCCGGCACCACCAGCAGATGGCAAACAGAAGGGCTCCAGCCGCATAGGCGCACAGGCAAAGCAAGTAAGGTCTCCCATCCAAATACACCAGTTCTGTTTGCTGAGTCTGTATTGTGGAGCCAGTGGATCCAGTGCAGGACCAGTCCAGCTTCCGATCAGTTGATTGCTGGGATAATAATGGGCAGAATTCGAGGGGGTGGTGAGCTGGTTCCTTCCAAGACCCTCCTCTCAATGTTCGGGGAGGTCTCAGGGTACCCTGGACACGGTTGTGGTAGGAGTCCAGCACTGTGCACCTTTTGATGGATCCTGGGCAGAGACAGCCGGGGGTGCATCTTCTTCACCCAAACCTCTTTGTCACGCTTTCCAAAAGCACCCCTTATTCCGTTTACCCTTAGGTTGAGCACAAGCTGGAAATGGAGGCGATGGGCACTAAGCAATAGTCTTTTGAGCACTTTTAACAACTACCTTGTTGCACAGCAACTGTTACATAGCACGGCCTTTTACTAGGAGAAACGGGGTTCCATGCGAAAACGTATCCCTGAAAAGCATCTTTGTTAATAAGGTTAGCATCATTTGGTTGTTTTTCCATTCAAAAATAAATAAATACCAATGTCATTTTCTCCTCTATTGGTTTCCACCTTACCTTGTTCAGACCACCTTCCTAACCAAATGTGGTAAAACTGGTCCATGTGGGTATTAAGTTCAGATGTATTTTATAAATGGTCATTTGTTTTTAAATAAAACAGTTTTCATTTAATACAGTCTGCATATTTGTTTGGGTTTCCCAATAAAGTAATGCACTATAAATATCAGAATCTTATTGTATCCATGACCTCTCAAACATGAAGTCCCTTTATAAAGAACAGTGTAATGGGTAGGCTTCATTTAGCAATAGAATGCAGAAACTGGCAGATTGTAGAGGCAGTGTACATGATTTATTTAGCGTGGGTGTTTTTGTACCACCTAATGGTCAGTTCAGAGTACTATGAGAGAAGGGTGGCAAACATTAAGGAAGGGTTTTATGAAAAGTCATGGAATGAAATTAGAGGGCAATGGTAGGAAGCACCAGCTGAGTCGCAAGAGCACATCTGACTCGCATATGGTCTTGCTGCAGGTCTACCTATATCAAGAGTGAGTCGCGGAGGGGGAGGCTTTGGTGATGGAATGCTCTACCTGCACAGCAATTACATTTTGACTTCATTATGAAAGGCCCACCTGAGTTGTCATGTATATTTCATTACATGTAATGCTCTCCACTAAATAATGAAAACTCAACGTTTCTCAACACTGATTTATCATGAGATTAATGTTAAACATAAGACCAAATGCTTACTGAAAGCAAAATGACTTCATGCAAAGGAGCTTCTGTTCAATTCCAGTATTCTATAAGGAAATGACACAGATAGTAATTACAAATCACAAGAGATGTCCAGTCTTTATTATGAACAGATCACATGGTTTTAGATGTGTCATTATGAGTAAAAACAATGTGAACAGAACATTTGTTACATGAGACAAGCGCCCACTCATTAGGAGCACATAAAACTCAAATGTTTAGTTTTATTGAAAACCATACCCTGGAATTTATATGTGTGACAGAGACGTGGTTCTCTGGCTCATCGGGTTCTGATATAGTACAAACTCTGCCCGTGAGGTACGCCATGTTACATGTGGACGGAGACTCGCCACATCCGGGTGGCGGGGTTGTGTTGATCTGTAGGGTTGAATATTCCTGCTCACTGCTGACTATTTCCATTGCGGCTGATATGGACTACTTATTAGCGAGGATTATTATGAATTCCTCTTTTGTTGGCCATTTTCTGCTGGGCTATCCTCGCCCAGTGTCTAATTTAAATGTCTTTGAAAGGGTTTTTTCTTAATGACATCTCGGAACTGATGCTACATTATAAGAACCTTACCGTTTTACGTGATTTTAATCTCTGGTATGGGGTAGGTTCAAATCGAGCTGCCAGTTCCTTCCTGACTGGTGTGAACCAGTTGTCGCTAGTCCAGCATGTGCTAATCACTACACACGTAAAGGGTCACACCGTAGATCTTATTTTCGCACCGGCACAATGTGTACGTGTTTTTCCCAGCCACCCTTTGGCGTGGTCTGGTCATCAGGTGGTTCCCTTCCCCATTTAGGTTTTGGGGAATCCTAAACATACTAATCACCCTTCCAAAATGTATCAAAGGAAATGGACAAGAGGGGACCCCGTTAATCTGTTCTCTATGGTAGCTTCTCATTACCTTTTGACAGAGCATGAGTGTTGTCTGGCACCATTAACTATAGTCATACTTGCTTCTACTTTTAATACAGTGGCAAACGAGTTAGCCCCATTTCAGTGGATAAATAGGCCTTCACGCCCTTCCGCCCTTTGGTTCAGAGCGGAAGTATGCCTTCTCTGCCTTGCAGTCCGCAAGCTGAGTGTAGGTAGCAAAGGCATTATGATCAATTTTGCAAAACAAGTTTAAACAAACACCGGTCTTTATATCACAGGACTCTTAAAGAGGCCAGACTGTCTCACTTTACAACCTCTCTTCAATCTGCAACGAACGCAACGCACCTAAATAGCTTTTTAAAATAGTGAAGGACTTGACTCCTCCCAGTACAGATTCTGTGTCCTTGAACACGCAGGCGCTGTGCAATGATTTGTTGAGTTTTTTCATTGATGAAATTGATGGGATTAGGGATACGATCACTCATGCAGGAGCGAGTAGGCCAGAGAGTTCCCCAGTTGTAATTCCCCTTTATAAGGCATATCGCGGAAGGATGCGGCCAACCCTTTTCAGCTTTTTACACCCACGAATGCCATGGAAATCATTTGCATAGTGGTAGTGAAGTGGAGGCTTCCAGCCCTTTAATATACCCTGGAGATGGATGGGCATGCAGATTTTATTCATACATCAACAATCAAGACGACACAAATAGTTAGGCAAAGTTGGTCTGTTTTAATGTTAAGTATCTTAACGAACATCAGCAATCGCTCGATACTCTGACTCTAACTACTTCATAAAAAAGAAGGGTTCTTATACCCAAATTGGTCATAGCTGACGTGTTGACCTGCGTCATTACCAACATCATCCTACGTGGCAAACTACTAAAACCTATCGGGAAGGGGGATTGGTTCTAGGTGAAGAACTAAGCATGGGTTCTATATCTGTATGGAGTAACGGAAAGAGATAATTGGATAGTTAGCATCAGGTGGCGCAACTAAGCCCTTCCTTCAAAATTGCCATTATGAACGTCACTATGTGTACGACATCCCATTGGCTACACATACTATAGGTCCCCCAACTATGTGCTCCCCTATAATTGGTTTGCTCTAACTTCCGTCGGTAATTTTCCTACCTATGTTAGCAGCATGCATACTGAACAACCAGGTGCGGATAAGCTCGTCTTGATACCAGCTTCCCACCAATTAAAATATCATCCATCATCAAGTCAATGGTCCAGTGTCAATTAGTGCTTTGAAGTTGGCATTGAGTTTGTACTGTGTTCTCCGAGAATTTTTAGGGGGTATGGCCACTATCCGGCTTCCGTGGGTAGGTGTGATCATTTTGCTCATCCAACTTTCTTCCATCACGTGACTGGACACCATGAATTTTAGCCTTTGCGTGTATTTGATTTTATTCTCAATAGTCCTCTGGTGTCTTTTGTTTTTGCTTGACCTTTCTGAACAGGAGCCTCTGTTCTTTCACGTTCATTGTGTCCAATGTCAGCCAACTCCAGTTTGATAAGCCCTTGGCTTTCTTGGTTCAGTCAACTCCTTAGCTGAGCTTTTATTCTGTTTAATTCAATTGCTTTTCTCAACTACGACACTGAATGAGGCCTTCCTCGTTTCTTCAATACTGCTTTATACGTAGTGGAAACATCCATCCTTTACTTTTCCATATGTATCTATTAGGCATATATGTATATGTTGGCGCTTGCCACGAGCTAACTATTTTAAAAGCAGGTTGCTAGCTTCATGATTACTTTGCTGCTTGTGTCACATTGCATCTGTACACGTTTAAACTATCTAAATATCTTCATCAGGTTTGTGGCATAAGTCTTGTCATCTTGATCCCAAGATGTCACTTATTCTTAGTTCTTCTTTGTTCTTTATAAATCGTCTGCCTCACTGGTCTGGGTATCTTTCTATATGGGTGTCGACTCAACTTTGTATGACGTCACCATTCATCCTGGTCATTCAGTTTCTTTGCTTCTTCAGGAATCTCGTTCAAATGGCCATAATATTGTCTTGGATGCAAGTATGGTTTTCTCAATGGGTACTTTACCTCCCATATTCTCTTAGGTATAGGTACTCTTATGGGTACTGCACAGAGCCTGCTCTCTTCTCTTTGCAGGTTTAACTGTTCAGTATATGTCACATACTTTGGTTCATACGCTTCAGGTAATGTAGGCGGGGCAGGTGGAGTGGGGGTACTTGGCTCCTCCTCTACAGCAGGTCTTAAATGAGCCTCACCGCTCGATGATGTTCCGCTGCATTTGCTTAAACGGGCCCTGTTAAATCTCTGGGAGATCATTGCTGAAGCTGTAAAAACCTTTTTGACTTACGGGCAGATTCTAGCCTCCTTAAAGAAAGCTTTAGTGATTCCTTTATTAAAGAAAGCTTCACTGGATGCTTCGGTTTTCTCAAACTATTGTCCAATTGTATTACTATCATTCTTGATGAAGGTGCTGGAAGTGACTGTTACCCCTCAGCTGTGATCCTATCTTGAAGTTCATAATGTACTTGACCCTGTACTTGGCAGTTCTGATGGTGGGTTCCTATAACGCTTCTACTGTGTGGACTGCTCTCTTTTGGCCCTCCACTCTGGGTGATCTCCCGGTCCCGGTGAAGGTGGTGAAGAATCTAGGGTTTCTTCTGTGGTATTACCTATATATGTCTCCCCAAATCAGTGCGGTCTGTAAGACTGGATCATTTCTCCTTAGAGTGTTGCGTAGGATTCTCCCTTTCTTGCCCAAGTGGTTGTGACCCTTGGTAGTTGCCTCTTTGATTACGAGCCAGATCGACTATTGTAATGCTCTTTATTTGGCACAAACTCTTGGGTTGATACATCGCTTTCACCTGTTGCAGAACATAGCTGCTAGGCTGGCAACCAATGCCCCCTATGGTGCCCATATACGCCCTGTGCTGCAGGCTCTGCACTGGCTCATGGTGGCCCAGAGGATTAAATGTAAATCTTTGTGCCTGGTGCACCGTGCCTTCTATAGACAGAGGCTGGAATACCTGCAGCATAAATTTCCTCCTTATGTCCCAGGTTGGTCACTTTGTTCAGGCAATGCCAACTTAATGGTAGTTCCGAAGCGTCGCCTGGCCCGTATGGGCAGTCAAGCCTTCTCATATGCTGCCAGAAAACTGTGGAATGGGCTGCTAGGGGGCCTGAGAAGCACAGTGAACCACTTACAGTTTAGACGGGCGCTGAAAACTTTCTTGTTCTAGGGCCATGCTAATGGGTTGAATCCTGACTTTTCCTCGCCCCAAGATGCCTTTGGGTGAAAGTGCACGGTATAAATGCGGTTAACATAATATAACAATAAAGGCTGTCTAGCTGTTCAGGAGAAATTACAGTTCTACTGGCCAGGTTGACCACTCAGGTCTATGGAGGTGTTAAGACGGATTTCTGAACTCTGTCCTGGTGGCGCAGAAGTTCAGAAGGCCAACCTAATTACTTGGAACAGGGTAACCTCTGGACGAGCCAGACCAATCAAGGTAGCGATCGCGGCGGTCAAGACTAGGTCTCAAGAGGGGTGAGGGTGACTGAAAGCCTGCAATGAGCACACAAAGCAAGAACACTTACAAACTACTCCAAACAGTTGTTATATTAAAAATATATACACATTTATTTCAAGGCCTTTAAAACAATGACCGTAGCCAGAAAATCACAATATAACGATAGTAAACCAACACATACCATATCAACACAATATATATACAAATACAACAAGTCTCAAGCGTTATATGCACGAAATGTGTAGTCCACCTAAAAGGGAGGGAAAACAGGCAGTGCGCAATAATGCTTAGACCCAGTTCGCCTTCAGAGGCACCTAACTAGATGGAAGTCCGAGCCCTGCGAAGAGTGGAGCCTTGTGCTTAAAAGTACCTGCACGCGCTGGTGCCAACGGGCAAAAGGAGAAGCTCTTCGAGGGAAATCAGGCAGTTCAGTTTAGTGCACAAAAGAAGAAGAACAAGTTCCGCGACTCAAGCACAGCCTCCAAAGTGGGCAGAAGCAGAGCACGAGTACGGAAACGGGTGCTGTTTGACACAGCGGGGAAAAGCAATGGGCTCCTGCAGGAGGGCGACCAGATCCTAGCTATGCTACTCACCGGCCCCCGATGCAAGCAGACCCAGGCTTCTCCGCGTCAGTTTCAGCAGCTGGCAGGTTCAGAAGAGCAGGGAACGCCTCGTCGTCGTGTTGAGTAAAAAGACGTCCCAATCGAAGAAACCCGCAGAGTTTGTTACCACAGCAGGGCAACGGAGCGGCCGTGTGTATCTGAGCCAAATGTACACTACTCACTTCAGACCTGGGAACGCCAAGTGTACGAAGCATGTGAGAGTGACAAGGACTCGAAATACTACACAACCTGGCGGCGGTTACAGAGCAAGACTCCCGTGTAAGCTGGTCAGTCAGCTGGATGGCCCAGAGACGCTTCCGAAGGCTTACTGGCAGGAGATGGTGAAGATGCCGAGAATAACTGTTCCCGCTATTCCAAGGGTCGAAGTACCAGTACAGGCCTTCTGGTTCGATCAAAGGTGAAAAGGGTTTCACAAGGCGACAGCAGTGCAGAGGAGAAGTCCTTCAGCGGGTCACCAGCGATTCCTCGGTCCAGCCTCTTGGTTGCAGGATACTTGGCTCCTGTATTCCTTCGTTCGTGAGAACTCAGGAGATCGACATGGTAGTGGTGTTTAAAGCCCCCTCTTATCCTCGGTTCGCTTCGCGCCAAAAAAGAGGGGACCCAATGGGAGATCCGCTAATCAACACTCACACCATTCGTGGACCAATCACGGACCACGGTGGTCCCAGGCATTCACACCACCCTAGACTCTCTGGCACCCAGGATGTGTATTGGGACCAGACATCCCAGCCCACATCCTGGAGGCACACACAAGACATGTAGAAGCCCGCGAAAGCATCCGTGTTTCGCGGGAAAGTACATGCCCAAATAAGGAAGGCCCCGGGTCGGCTCGACCTGGGGAAGGTGAAGGGAGCAAGACGGTCAGCGGACAGGACAATGGAGCCTCGTGGTCTGGCCATTTTGGGAGCCAGGCCACCATTTTGGGTTAAGCGCGAGAAACACGCTTAGAACGCCAAAAGGAGCTCAAAACACAAGAAACGATCGCTGCCACCATTCCCGTCCCTGAATCACTTGCACTGATCAGATACAATCCTAAACGAGTATCTAGGGCCTGTAGAAGGCTAGAGACCCAAGAGAGCTGTAACTTAGCTTACAGTGCCCTCTTGTGTCATGTTGCACGAAAGCCGCAACATGATAAAAGAAACTACGGGAAACAGCGTTCCCCGGTACTGACTGTCTTAAGGGCATGTCAGTTTCCCCGTAAGAAAGGAGCGAAAGCCCAGAGGAGTGCGGCAGAAGGCTGCACTTCTCTGGCAAAGTCAAGAACAAGGTGAAAAACAACAGCAAAAAGTTTAGGGGTTGCCACATGGAAGGAAAATTACCTACAATTACGAAATCTTTCCTAACAGGAGGCATTGCTATTTTGTAACCCTAGTGGGTGGCCGAGCATTCTCGACTGCAGGGCCGAAACTCTGGAATTAATTGCCGATAGTCCTGTGGCGTATCACTGATTTCGAGCTTTTCAGGCGTGGCTTGAAAACCTATTTGTTTGAATAAGAGTTTTGTTTCACCATTGATAGACTGCTGCGCCATGATGCCTTTGGCGATAGTGCACATTATAAATATCCTGATTGATGGGACAAAAAATGTCATGTTGATTTTACATTAATGAACCTAAGCTATGAACTTTGGTCTATTTGAAACCAATATATGGCATGCCCAGATCCTGTATCCGTTCCCTTTGACCAAAGCATTAAAAAGAGAAATGGCACATCTGTGTTTGCTTGAAGTCAAAGGTCTTGTTTTTAAAATAACAAAAAAACACTAAATGCACACTTTATATTGGGACTTCAGTCCAAATACATGTGTTTGTATTTTCAAGTTAACTGGAAGGTCAACATGCCCATTGTCTGGCGGATAAGGAAGTGCATTCTTGGAAGCAGAAGTCATGAACAGACCCTAACCCTCAACCTTAGGATAGCAATAAGGCTTATTGAAGTATATTGTACATTAAAGAAGCCTATTAAATTGGCCCTTTGTTTACAAATGGCAGATGGCCCAATCGATTTAAGCACAAAGCAGTTGGACAAGATATCATGAAGGTAGTTTTAAACGTACAAGATAGAAATGACCATACAACTCACCTCAGAACCGTTTGCATGATTTTAAAAGTAAAGATGAATCTGAACTCACAAAAACACAAAACACAAATAACATGCATTTGTAATGATATATCCAAATCTATGATGAAAGTATTTGCATATTTTTATATTTGTATGCTGTCACAAAACATAAATGTCATCTCCGGATTCTGAATATTCTTGCAAATATTAATATAGCATTCTTATCACTAACATGGGTCCATACTGAGAATTATAAGATAAAAATATTCCAGTCCAATTTTGATCACTCATTTCTGAGGGGCAGGCTAGCTCATAGCTGACACATCCCCTTGTGACTCAGAGAAGTCAATGGGCCAATGAAAGGAAGACGGCAGCTGTAATCGGTCAAGGTTAGTAAAGGTGTCTTATCCAGAAAATGCTGTGGAAAATGATGCTGCATGGGTTTAGTCTGCTGGGTACATCCACTCAGACACATAGGATGAGAAGAGAGTCCCCCAAGGACAGTACATCTGTTTGTGCCTCTACTGGAAGTAGCTGATGGTAAATCACACAAAAAAAGAAGAAATTGCCCTTTTTCAGATGCGAGTGAATGCAAAGGCCTTTCCCAAGACAGAACCAGATAAGTTGGGAGTGATTTTGGGGCAGGTGGGCAGACTGAAAGTAAAAGTATACCTAGTGGTGCTATCTGAAGCCAGTTGATGTCCCTACCTGCTCTAGGTATTTGAGATCTTTAGAGGCTTTAGACATATATTGAAATGTGAAGTAACAAGTCCTTTAGTGTCTACCATAGTCAAAAAAAGAATTGCTATCTATTCCGTAATGAACACATTGAACTGAGGTGTTGTGTGGGTGAACCTGATTCTTGAGAATAGTGAGAGAGCTAGGTGATTTTGTTCCAGCATCCCAAAAATATACATAACTCCTGAACCAAAACCTTTAAAATGATGTGAAAACAATAAAACTGTCACTCACTTTGATCGATTACAGCACGCCTCCTCCTACAGCATTTCATTGGCCCACTGTATTCTCTGAGTCATAAGGGGATGTGTGAATCACCTATGTATCCACTGTACCTTTGCCCATGCTAGGAACCAGTAGCTTCTCCTCATCATTCATAAGTTTATTTTGGAATACATCCCTACATACTTTACAATCCATAATAATATATAACCATTTAAACCACATGAACATAATACAGATTAAAAATTCAATTTACATCAAATTAGAAAAACATTTATAAAATGCTATTTAGAGATTCTTTTGTTCCTAATACTCATGGCTGGTGCCAAAAACATTCAAGACCCTGACAAACTCTATCATCAATGGCCATCATATGATACATGTAAACATCCCTAGAATGATTTAAATCCAATAGTTATAACTATGGGATTAGAAACATCCGATGAACAACTGTATAAAATGGACACAAAAGAGGAAATGCATGTTGGTTTCCCTTGAGAGATGATCACATAAGCAATTGGGAGTGTTACACTTTCCCAATGGTGCTCTCCTGGCTACTATGGTAGTTAGTTAACTTTTAGCTTTTCTATCACTTTACGCGCAGAAGGATCATACCACTCAGCCAAGAGATGTTTCATTCCTGTCACCCGTGTACATTAAAGGTCAATTCATTTTTATAATCCTCACAAGTCAATAGCGAATTACAATAAATACCAATGCAGATTCTATAATAGCTGATCTAGCATGTTTTGGGAGATTAAGATACTCATCAAGCATCTAAGAAGCTTCAGCATTGTATTCATACAATTTCACATAGAACAGCCACCTACAATGAAGACCATTTTCTAACTTTAAAATATACTTAATTGGGGGAAATGAGGCAGTTTTAACAATGCTTATAATTGACATTTAAAATTGAAAACCATTAAACCATAGGAAAATTGCCGTTAATTTGATACAGAGATTTCAGATCTAATTCCAAGTATAATAATTCAGTTGCAGTTGATTGTCACAGCCCTAAACCAGCTTTCAGGAACTTAAAATCTTTCTTGAAAAAGTCATCTTGATGAAAGATTATCTAAACACCTGCAGCACATCTCACTACACCACAGGTTTTTTATTCATATATTATCAAGTTAGTAAAGGAAGCACTCCCCCAAACCTAGGAGCAAATCACATAATGCATTTTATTTAATTGGGCCATTTATATTTTACCTTATCAACCTGGGCATTCCATATTATTCTCAGAGAATTTGACTCCCAGGTATACACAAGATGGGGGCACCATATTGTCTGACCCTTTACAGAAGGTGTGTGTCTTATTCCCTTGCTGAAGAACCAGATTCTTAGTTTGTTACTTTGTCAGAGATAAAATAATTGGTCTCAAATTCATCAAATTTATTGATTAGCCACTGTAGAGCAACTGGGTAACGACCGATTCACAATGAATCATCTATATATGGCAGATTAGGGATTGCTTGACCTGAGAAAATAGGGGCATCAAGAAGAACCCTTGTCAAGTTCATGTCCAGAATCCTTAAGTACAGATAGAATACCAATAGCACAATAAAGCATGCCTCATGGACACCATGTGGTGTCTTAAAATAATCTGGCCATTCCCCTCCCTCAACATACGCAATCTGTAGTATTCAAATATGACTAAATCCCCAAACACCAAAAACTTTCATCAACACAGCAGAATAGTCCACAGTTGACCATGGTTTACTATGTCAAAAGCTATGGACAGATCCATAAAGGGCAAAAACAAAAAGCCTGTTTGATCTCCTTATACCTGTTCATGGTCAGCAACAGGTTCAAGCACTGTTCCATCATTTCTAAAGCTGACCTAAACCCTAATTAGGTATCTGGTAATACATTGTTAGACTTCACCCAATCAATAAGTAGAGTAAAAATAATCTTTCACATAGTTTTAAGAGATAGATCACCTTAAGATATTAGCCGATAACAAGCAGTCACTTCATTGACCCTTCTTAAAGTTTGGAACTATCATACTATAAGTTCTTATATGGAAGATTTTGGGAAATAAACACAGACTTTATAACAGGGAACATAACTCAGGACTACTTTTATAAAGATCCCTAGGAACACTATCTGGTCCCAGAATTTTTAAGGTATGTACGGCGGTCATCCAGTTGTTCATTTCATCCAAACTTGTTTGGTATGCCAAAGAGACCATAGGTGGATATTCAATTGTATTGATGTCTATGTATAATAGCAATACCATTAATCAAAGTGACCTAGTCTCAGGATTTATTAGTCGCTGGATTTCTTTCCAATATGAGCAACCTTCAGTTAATTATAATTTCTACCATTAGTCACCACTTCCAAAAGGCCTTTGAATCATTCATACCATTGACAACGCCATCCATCTCATGCTAATTTCTCATGCACCCTTTTTGCCCTTATTAAATGTAATTTATAATTAGATTGAGCTAGTCTTCGTTGAATAGGATTAATATTTGCACTTTTTAGAAATAAATAAGCTTAGTTTGGCAACAGCCACGATCAAACCACATATGTATCTTTTATGATAGCATTAATTTGATCAAAACAATGAATAGCACTGTAACCCACATTTTCTCCAATCAAGCAGGACATTAGTTCATTAAAACCTTCCCTAACCACTTCTGCCAATAGAGAGTATGGGTCCAGTCAATCCCACCTACTATGACAATGATTATGCGACATAGGTGAACCAAACAGAGTTCATTTAGGAGAATGTGACCAATTCAGTTTCAAAATAAGAATAATTGCATAATGATCACTTTCCACCTGTTCAACTACGATTAAATCTGAAACTATCCAGCAACCACATTGTCTAAATATAAAATCATTTTTTTAGTATGTACAAAAGCACCTCTCATCGGCTTCTCAGCATGCAGCCAGTTATAAAAGAAAGACTTAAGTCAACCAATATTTTTAGAAAACATTTACCTTGTTTACTAGTAAAGGAAGAATTAGGAACACGCAGTGGCATCGACCAGCCTTGCAATTCACTTACATCATAGACAGCTGGTGTGGCACAATTCTTCACGCATGTGTTAAGATCTCTACTCAATAAAAGGGTGACACTACATCCAGCAGCAGTAGTAGCCAACCAGAGGAATATTATGAGAATAAACATTTTGAGGAAATCCAGGGTAAAAGATCAGATCCAACAAAGTCATTACATTTACAGAAAATCATTCATAGTTTCCTTTTCTCTGAGATTATCATTATTTCAATATTATCAGTAGATAGTTGTTCCTGAATGGTTGTTAGTTGCAAAGAATTTGAAATCCATCAATGTAGACTTCTACCCCCAACTGATGGTCATGCCGGAAACATTACAAAATTGAAATCCATGGAGAGCAGACAGGGCACATTTTTCCTCCTGTAGATTTGCTGCCTGTATTCATGTGATGTATTGTGGGTGATTGCCCAAGCATTGTAAATTAGCGTACCACCTTTAATTCCTTTATTTTATAAAAAAACAAAATATTCAGATTAAGAACAGTTTTGTGTGGGTGGCCTTATCATGGTGGGGGGCATTAGATCGGGGATATTTCTGCATAAACAATCAATCGCTAGAAATGTAAATATATTCCATAAATAGATGTGAGTAGAGCAATCATATGAAGCACCTCAGTGTACATGCGCATTTTAGATACCCTATAAATAAATCTGCTGGTGGACTGATAGAGCTTTGGGCATGTAGTATGGTGCCCAGCCAGAGATTGCTTTGTGAGACGGACAAAAGATATTTAAATCTAAACATTGTTTGACCATCAACCATTGTTGGGATGTGATCTTGTAAGCCTTAACAGGAAACTGGTGGCATAGTTGTGAGTGCCTTTGCAAAATATGTAGTGATTTATCAGGGAGATCAACATAGATTCTTTTACAGTTATCATGCCGGGGTAGGATGGCAGTGATCTCGGGGGCAACACTGTGGGAAGCTGGATGAGAGTGACAAACCCTTTTAGCAGCCTCAGAATAGAAGGCTGATTTTGTGATATCCCTAATCCCAGTAACAAAAACTAAGTCTTTGTAAAAATGACTTTCTATTCCTACATTTGGTCATTGGTATTGGGACAAACCCAGCTTGAAGGCAATGGAAAAAGAAGTGGGCTAGAATCTTCAGACCCCCGCTAAAGAGTATATGCATAAATTGTTTAGCAGTCATGGCTGGTAATGATCCCGTCGTAGAGGAGAAATAGGCAGTCACAGAACTGTTGGTGACACCACCACGCCATGCCGTCATGTAGTTTATATGAAGCTGCATATCCGGCAACAAAGAATCACAAATAATAGTCCCATATGTGTTAGATGAATCGTCCCAAAATATTGCAGCACTGTTGTTTGGCTATCAAGTATGAGAACTTGAAAACATACATGAAGAATAAGTGAATTGAAAACATAGTTGGTGGCATCACTTTTTAGTTGCCGATTTTATTATGATTATAGAAAAATACATATTACTAAAAATGCTTATGTAAGACAATACAATAGCTAATTGATCTACAAATATAGAAGCTCAAACTAACGTTATATACAATTTTATAAAACCTTAGATATTTTACCTCCATCCTATTGTCATATCAACAATGGTCTATACTTAAATATTACCTAATAAATATTCAATAGTCATACATATTCAACATAAGGACAATCATATGTTTAGCACAATAATATCAAATATTATGTTCATGATCATTATATAAAACATATAACCACACAAGAAAAACAAACTAAGAGTTTAAAAGTGCCTAAAGCTTCAGAACTGGAGTAGCATGTATTCCCATTAATAAGTACACATTGGGCCTCATTACACGGTAGGCGGTGAGCCATGGCGCTATTAGCGCCATGGCTCATGCCGGTAAAATACCCGCACCGCCTTGGCTGAAAGGTAATTTACCGCCCCATTCCAAGGTTGGAGGGGCGGTAAATCCCCCTTCTGCCATTGCCCTTCCCCATTCCCATTTCTGCCCCATAGGGCTCTATGGGAATGGGGAAGGCGCTAATTACGGCACCGCAATTTTGCGGTGCCGTAATTAGCTCCGAGGTCCCTTAGCGGGTTGGTTTTTAACGCCTGCAAAAAGCAGGCGTTAAAGCACCAACCCGCTAAGGGACCTCGTAGTAAGGCGGTAATGGTTAACGGTCACCGTTACCATTAACGGTGGCCGTTAACCATTACCGCCATCCGTGTAATGAGGCCCATTGAAAGAGTTTAGAATGATCACAAATACCCTATGTTGAAAGAAAACAAATCCTGAGCTAAGCTATCTGAATTAGTGGCATGTGGAATTCTATTCCATATCTGGATCACAAACTGACATCCAATACTGCTTCACAGTCTTTTTCCCAAGTGATATCAGCAGACCATTTTTGCACCCACTACTATCTCTATATTAAGAACTTTTCATTGAGGTTTTGATAAATATTACACTTGGATAGTTTGATCTATCTGAATCGGGTAAGATATATCCATTGCAAACAAACAGATATATTTTCTATCAATACATCAATAACTTTAGCATACTGCAGCCAGAAAGAGAAAGGGAGAGAGATTTTTGTTTATTCAATTGCTACATCTCAGATCTTGAAATCTTTCAGTGATATCCGTGCATTTCCTTCCAAACTAGGTATCAAATGTATTCAATGGCTTGCTTATGTTGATGATTTAGTTCTTTTAGACCATACGCCCATCCTCCCATACATGAAGCTGGAAATGTACTTGTTTTCTCTGAAGATTTATGTATTTTGGCTTTATATTTCAAGATAACTCCACATGAACATTCAGAGGCCAGTTTATTAAGGCTCAATCCGGAGAGTACCAATATGCTTAAACAGAATAGAATCTGTCATTTCAATGTAAGCTTTCTCTAGAATTTTCAGCTGTTTCAAGTATAGATCCGACATTTTCCTTTATTTTGTGTTATTATTTGCTACATATGAAATATATCCTCTGAGTACAGCTTTATAACAGTCCCAATTATTTTGCTACTGTAATAGAGTGGCAGGGGAACCATTATCAGTCTCCCTGTTTACGTGCAAGAAGAACTGGGACCTGGAAAAACCCAGCCATAGGACACTGTCTTTATTAACAATTCAAATGACAGGGATCACAACATGAACAATGCAAAATTCTCCAAGTGCTCAGGCACCTGTCGTTCCATTTTGTTAACCAGTGATGTCACAAAAAAATAAGCTACGTCCCAAAAACCTAATGGGGGTAGGCATTGGTTAGTAAGGCAAACTATAAGTGCATTCCATAAGGGATTAGTATGATCACTGGGTAAGGCATATCTGGTAGCTCCTCCTGACACCACCTCTATGTGTCACAAATACAAAGTTACAGGTTAGTGTAATGGTCATTGGCTGGTGCAACATAGTGTATACTTAGTGTGTAAGGTGGTTAGGGATTGGACAGAAAGGGTCTTCTCAGCCTTGGAGATTTGGACAGTTACCCGGACAAGTGCAATTATTAAAGGTAGTGGTAACGACCACCAAAGGTGCTGCCTGTTCCCAATAAGTTACCATCTCTGATCTCCTAAGCCTTGAGACAGAACATTTGGCTTTGAACCTGTATAACTGTTGTATCCTTCTACCTTTTGTTCGATGGGAACCACCTGCTCTTTCTGCCTTGAATGAATAGGCTCTGTCTCACAGATTCAGGTCTCATATGTAGGAACCATGAAATGGAGCTCCCTTGCTTGCAATAAAGACACATTTTTACTGTGTCCCTTGCAGGTGCCATATCTCTTCTTGTTAACTTGAAACTTTCCTTCCTTACTTGTCATTGACAAGGCTGTGCACAGTGTCTCACTGAAATCCTGGTCTGCATGCTTCAGCAGGATCAGGGTGTCCGCTTTTCCCTGTGTTCTGAAGTTTGTCCTTCTTTTCCCATTCACTCCAATGTACCTATGGCTTCCATATTTATTCACATGGCCGCTGTGTTAGTTGCGGTTAGGCATCGGCAAGAGGTTCATATGTATTCTTAGGTGTCTTGCAGTTTCCATATAGCAAAATGTGTTTGTGTGTCAGTCCTCTAACTATGTGAGTCATAAGCATTTGCTTTGTGTCTATCAGCAAAAAAGGGAAATGTCTGCGTAACATCATGCCTATGTGCTTCATGTCTAACGTATCTATGTCGTGATGTCCGTCGTGACGTCATTGGCGTTCTCCGAGGTTGCAGTCAGTCAACTTGTTCAATTGATGACAGCTGTATCTCTTGAATACTGTCATCCGGGTCTGGTCTGAATGGTTGTGTCTGAGTGAGTAGCGCTTCTCCCACCTGCGACACATCAATGATAGGGAGGACAGGCCCAGTAGCGATGTACACCTCTTGTTTCTCTGTTGATGGGCTGAGAGTGGGAAGGGTATAACGAGGGCCACATTTGTGTCTCCATCTTCACTAACAAGCTATCCTCATTTCTATTAACCTCAGAAAATTGTTGATGAATTGTATTAATAGATTTAACAAAAGAATCATCCTTTAAAAGGAAATTATTAAATCGCCATCTGTTATAACTATGTGAATTATATCCAAGCTCAAGTACCATATGTACTGGGGCATGATCAGAGAGCATTATATTATCTATTTGGGAATCAATCGGTTTGCCCCAGATAAGGACTTCAAAATACAAATATAATCAATATGATATAATGAATTATGTGTTTGAGCGTGGAATGTAAATTCTATGTCGGATGGATGAGAAATGCTCCAAATTCAGATATTTAAACATTCTTTTTGTTCTATTTTGGGAAATCACTTCAGACCTCCTATCTAAATATGGGTCAATTATTTCAATAAAATCACCATATGCAATTAAAATAGGAAGCTTGCATTGTACCATATGGTCCTTATGATTTATCCAAAAGGTGGGATCTGGCTGGGTAGGATCATACTTTAACATTATAGAATAAACTACAGAATTGACTAGTAATTTCATAAGGACCCATCTACCCTTGTCATCAGTTTCACTAGGTTAGATATATTTGTAAGAATAGAAAAAAAATGTTTTCCATCCGCTGCACAAGATAGTAATTCACCAACCCAATACATTTTTATTTTAGCAGCGATAAATGAGTCTCTTGCATAAATACAATCAATGACTTGGGTCTATTCATATACAAAATAACTTTGTCTTTTAATAGGATTATTTAAACCTGTTACATTTGAAGCAATACATTTCAACACCATTTTATCTCATAGCAGGTTTTGTAATAGCAACATGGCATGCTCCAAAAGACATGATAAACACCTTGTTTTATTAATAACCATAAAATGAAAAAATATATTAGGAACTAGAAAGCTAAATAAAGCAATACACTTTGGATCCTGTTTGAACGAATGGTTGAGTAGACACACCCATGAGGTTGGTAGGAAATACACATCATTAACCTGAATCATCCCCTAAAAAAAATCAAATGTCAGGTATAAATGCAATTGGCTCACTGTTAATGTCCACACCGATTCAAGTATAACACGAATGATATGGGCAGTGAAGAGCCAACTGGATCTGGAAACACATGCCACATCCGAATCCAGTTAAACTGTAAAAGTATTCTTTGGACACCAAATTATAACTCAATAAATGACTTTTACTTTCTATTAAGTTAGATTGCCAGATGAAGTAAGGATTCTGAGCATTTGGAGTCAAGGAAATACCTATTTATTCAATTTTATAAGAGCCAGTGAATTGTTTAAGATCTATAGGGTAAACAAATGGTGATGTTTAACCTCGTAGTGATACTTTAAAGGTGCATGGATGAATAATTCCATATCCAGCATCATTAAGTTTCTTCAAAGCCGCGGAAAAAGCCAAAATTGTGTTTCTGCGCAAGGCAGTTGCGTTTGAAACCTCACGCTATATAAAGCTAACAAATCTACACTGTAATTAGTATTATAAAATGTTAATGATTTTTTCACGTTTTTAATATGGAAATGTATAATGTTGATATGATAGGTTATGTATAACGCGCTTAATACCCAGAGGTTTCTAAGCACAGAAACGGGTATTGAACCTGTGTTACTCCATGTCATCTTGCTTCCAAGGCAAGCACGTTGCCCCTGAGCTATCCTCCCAAGACAAATGATGTGTATGTATGTCCTCTATGTTGTATATACAATGCCTCTGGCTATAGTATATTACTAATAAATGAAAGCTTTTATAACCATTCCAGATCAACTGTCTCAAAGATTTTATTTTACTCATTATAATTTATATTTGCATATTTTCCAATAATGCAAAAATGAGCATTGGAGAGCCTTGGTTCCTGCTCGAGGATGGCAATCTAGGGACTACTCTGTGAGCCCTTTGAATATTAAGAATCACAGATTTTGGCAAGGAGGAAGGAATAAGAATCATGGATCCTAGGAAGAAAGTGGGGTCCTCCCCCTCAATGTCTTCTGGAAGCCCAATAGTGTGGAGATTATTACACCTATCTCTGCTTTTCGAGTGTTCCGACTGCATTAGCTGTGTTTTAGTAGACAATTCAAGTCATGATAGCTTATCTGACACATCCTATGCATTACTTTATCCTTCTCTCAACTTCCACCATCCCTGATTCAAAGGATGCCCATCTATCAACCAACTGCTGCCGTTTTAAGTTTGTAACCTCCATACATGGTTTGAGGGCTCTCAGCTTATTTTTCTATTTATGTAAATACAGGAGGAACAATGCTCTTTTGATCACAAAAGAACATACAACAGATACAAAATAAGATTTGACAGGAAGCAGTGAGCGTCTTACAATGGGGTGAGTTTGAGGGACATTCTGATCAGGTTGTGGAGGGGAGTGAATAGAACAGTCACTGGGGACAATACATAAGTGGACATATATAGATTAAAGACAAGCAACATTGGACAGTTTTAAGTGCAGGTGGGCGGTTTGGCCAGCTTTACTCAGGACGTGACCATGATTGGTGAAGTGCTAGAATGAAGGAAGAGGAAGTGAGAGAGAGAGAGGCAGGTAAGAGGTGAGGGAAAAGTGTTATCTAGCAGGCAGATGAGAGGTAGGTTAGGAGGGTAACTCGGAGGCGAGGAGGTAGGCTTTTAGTGTGGTTTGGAACAAATCCGAGTGGACTGTTTCTCGGATGTCCAGGGGAAGATAGCTCCATTCAAGTGGAGCAAGAAGAGAGAAAGAGCAGAAGTGAGAGGAAGCACAGGGAGGGTGCAGAGCCACAAAGGAAGTCGAGAAGAGCAGAGATTACGAGAAGGCTTATAGAGTTGAATTCAGGAGGATAGAGACAGTGGTGCTTTACAATGGATAGATTTGTGAACCAGGAGTAGACATTTTAATCCGGCCATGTTTTGCATCAGCGAGGGAGTTCAGAGAGAGTCCTGGTAGCGAAGTTAATTATCTTGTTGAGAGGACAGAAAGCATAGTTGCAGAGACCAAACGCGGCACAGTAGTCCAGTTTAGAGAAGACAAGAGTGGTTAAGAGATGCTTGGCAGTGTTGAAAGGAAGTAGGTGCCCGATTTTCCTAATATTTAGGAGGTTGAGGTGTTTAGCATTTGAGGTATTTAGCATAGACTTCATGGTCGAATCCGAAGCTGAGTCTTTAGGCGTTGGGGAATCATTTTATTTTTCGCCTTTCACAAGCGCTGGTAGAAGACAGTGCAGCATCTTTTTGTTAATATTGGTTTTAGATGTGGCCATTTTATTTAACCAAATTTAATTTGGTTAAATTAATTTTATTTAATTTAATTTAATTTAACCAAATTCTCATAAGTAAGGGCGTCAGAAATACATTTAGTATAGTGGTCATAACATACAATAGAAAAATGGCTCATAGAATATACTGCACACTTTGACACATTGAGGCAGTATTTTTCTACAGCGAAATCCTCATGTCTCATATTGTACATCCTTACTATATGAATTATGTTGATAAAAATATATTCGCACCCTGGAAGAGTGAGCCAACCAATCAGGTGGCTGCAACAGCGGGCGAGAATACACAATCCCCACCGACTGTTCCAGCCACCTGAGGCCCTTCGCGGGTGGCGATTTTTTTTCTAACATGGAGAGGCAACAAGGAGCCTCTGTCTGGCATTGACCGGTGTTCAGTTGCTTTGCGGATCCATCAGAACCATGGAAGGAGACCAACTGCCACCCCTATACGTAACCCCTCTCTTGTGACTGCGTAGGGCACAGAAAAAGAAGGTTGACAAGAGGGCAGAGGGGTCTTAATGGCTGTGTCCCCTTTTCTCTGGCACTAGAATCACTGACAATGGAGCTGCGCTGATGACAGGAGCTGCAGGGATGACAAAGTTATGTATGTAACACTTGCCAGACCTTAGCAGTGGGAAATGTGGGGGAGAGATTTATTTAAGAATATTACTGATACCTGAGCGTCTCAGGAGTCATGCATGAACCATCCAGGATGCTCTTGTCTGTTGATGTCACAGACTGTAACATTTGTCTCACTCCACCCTGATTTTGCCCTAATCTTTTAGGATTTGAATCACTTTTACACGACATACAATACAATGGTGCTTGTATTCATAATATGTGTATACATGCATCTCCTGGATTAAATTTCACCCTAGGGCCAGCCTGGTCCTACAGCCTGTGGATGCCGTTCTAACACACATCTCAATCTTTCTCTCTGAATACGGGTAACCTAGTCGTTTTGTGCTTGCTAGCACCCGCCTACTCAGTACAGCCTGTGCGTTCCATATCACGCACGGCTTCATCAATAATGCAATAACAGAAGACCTCTGTCCTCACACTACCGAGTGGTCAAACAATCATAGGCCATGCCTTACAGATTTGCAATAGGGCTTAGTCCAAACTTTCCTACACATATTAAACAACCGCTCCCTTCACGCGTATTTGCTACGTTACTAACTGAGAGCCAGAATACCATGCTCAGAGTTACGAGAGTCTTAGGCAGTTGGGAGACACCTCTGCTGCTTTTCCGGAAAAAAGCAGGAAACGAAGACAGACAATAGTATGTCCAATGGGCCATACTTGAAAATGCTAGAAGTGCACTGTAACCCCGTAACTGGATATGTGGCGGCCATCTTGAGTGTACAGCATGGAAGGAAGCTATATGATATATAAAAGCATGTTGATCAACTAGCAATATAATGAATTCTCGTTTTGCTATACATAAAATATCCTTCCTTGCCAACATATTGCATGCTTGATGTATAATTAGGTTATGCCATTCTTCATCAAGGCGGAGCTGGAATAATATGATTTTACTTTTAAATTGTTAAAATATCCATTAGCAGTTTATCTAATCACTCTTATTCTTACCACCACGTCAGTAAAGGAAAACGCATCAGAAGCGGGAAGCCGTTAAACTGAATGGTGCTCCGTTACACACACAACACCTATTCAACTGGTGCTTCACCCAACTCAAGGTCTGCCCTCTTCAGGAAGCTATAGGAAGGCCTCACCGGTGAAGCTAGCACAGTACTTGCCGGTGGTCTGAACAAGAGGAGGGCTTAGTTTTAGGAGCCACTCCATCCATGCCCTAGTCCTTCACGGGATCAGCCCGCCCACCCTTCCTCACCACCTGAATGCATCCCTGTTTCCAGGCTCCTTTCATCGTTCACAAAGCGGGAGGCTTGCAAATTAGGTGGCCATTTCCATCGGCGCCCAGCCACACAACCTAGTTGTTGCTATAACTGAGTAGTCTGATGTTTGGAAAGGAAGAACATCATGGTTTGGGGATACAGACAATGGGATTAGGCGATGATTTTGTGACCTCTAGTGTGCTGAATTGGATAGGTCGATATTCAGTAATAAAGAACTCTGAAGACAACCAATGGCTTCATAGGGATGACCAAAATCATAATTAACTTATAAGGAGATGCAGTACTGTTACCTATTTTTCCATCATAAATGTGCACATTGGCAGATCATGTAATGATGGGCCATTTATGTTTTTAACAAGTGATGGCTATTGTGCATTGATGTCCGATTCATATTTCATAAACTCCTTTGCCCTCTGGCTGAATGACTTCTAGCAACAATTAATCAGTGACCATTAAAAGTGCAGGCTTTAGACTGCGCTGAAATGTACTTAAGATGTGGGTGACGTTTGAAATTTTAATTATTGGGCAAATCACGCTACTGAATAGGTGGCGTTTGGCAGCGATCTTTGGCTCCTAGCCAGTGTTTCGTTTCTAAACATTGGTGGCAAAAGGGATTTCCGTTTGGCAGCAGAGTTGTGAAGTGTAGGTGGGTTTTTCGTTAGGCTGGTGAAGTGTAGGCTCGTAGATGGGCCCACCCAAAATACTCCAGCGCCAAATCACAAATCGAAGCCCAGAAACTGCCAGTGTGAAAAGCTACTGAAGCCGTTTGCCCCGCTCTGTGTTCCTCGGGCACTGCTACATGCTAGATCTGCTGTACACAGAGTGCAGAATGAATGAATACCAGTACTATTGCTTGAGAGAGAATCGAGCCCCAATACATTGACACCTCAGAAGGTCGGGAGCAGAGGGCAAGACGAGACAAATGTCAAAGGCCACCGCGAGGATGAGCTGCACAAGGGAAGGCCGAGAAATGGGGAGGATTGCAGGCTTATATATCCGAGGTGGGGAGGGGCATGAGGGCTATGTAAAAAATAACAGACTCAAATATGCAGAGAGGGACGATACGCAGCTCAGCGTGAGATAACAAGAGTCGAACACATTTTATTTGTGTTAGTCTTATAATACAACATTTTAAACTTCCAATTAAAAATTAATTCTAAGGAGCCAGAAACTACAAGACTACTTCACTGGTTTTTATAGAAGTGAAGTGTACAATTGTGGTTAGTTTATTTGCTTTATTTAAACAGCCTCATAAAATGCCAATATAACAATAATTGGGAAACCTCAACTCACTGTGCAAGGTTTGCACACTCCTAGCTGGATTTCATAAATTCATAAGGTCTTAATCAAGTTTGATCATCTTGTAAACTGGGAGACTTGGCAGGGGGTGGGGAATGAATTTCTAGAAGGTCTAAAGAGACGAAGCTCCAATTTAAAATGTATCTTGGCGTGCGCGGAAGCCCTCCCAGTCCACATGTGAACTTTAAAAAGCGTTGGCAATTAGACAAGCTCCCTGCATGCAAGCAGAAACACGGATCTGAGGTGGAGTTGCAAATAGACGCAACCTGACACGGTGCTTATCCAGTACAGTTTTAGAGCGCTCTGTCAAAATGCACAGAGGCAAGGCCTTCTCCTGTCATTTTGGAACGTGGGCTGCTTGCGAGTCTCGCCCGAGTAAAGCCTTCAGCATTTAATGGACAGCTGATAGATTACTACTAGCTTTTCCAACAGATGTGCAGTTGCAGAGAGCAGGTGTTTCTGTCATTAAAGAAATACATCAGTGAAGTAGTGGGAGCGCATGAGTACATTACTATAAAACGTCATTTACATTCCTCTATAAAAGCTGACTTTAAAAAAGAAATCTATTATGCTGTCCTAATGTTGTGCATGGAGGTTCTGTTTGCTTCTATAAATTAGCGCAGCCATCTGGTGCTTGCATAGGTCTTTATACTTCCACCCTGGTAAATTCTTATTTTTAAAGCTGTACTCTTGCAGTTTGTATACGAGCTCTGCCACTCGGGATTTTATTCCTGTCATTCCTAGGTCCAAATATGTATACCAACAGTTTGTGTTTTTTATTTCTTAGAGTTTCTTGAAGCCATTTTCCAGTAACATGTGGCACCTCAAAAATAGAGTGCTGTTTAACTGACAATAGATGGCGAGTATATACATCCACCTGGTGCCAAATGAATGCCCTTGGGTATAGGGAGGTTAGAGCAACTGAAGGGGCCTTGCATCTCCTCAATGAATACACAATGGGACAAAACCATTCAGTCGCTGCTGCATTACCAAAGGGTTATTTGTCCCAGGCATCAGATTAGCGCCCACTTTGGAAAATCACAGTTCAGAGCCCTTCACCCTCAAACTGTTTCAGTGTATACTAGGAACATTTATTTTGTGCAATGTGTGCCAAGTTTTGCCTCTTGGGCAAGATACATTGCACCGTCGGGGTGCACAGGTCACTATTAGAAGTCTTTAAGGCCTGAATCTGGCCCACAGTGTCCCAGGAAAGCGCCCACGCTCTCCTGTGGGGCTGGCTCTTCAGGCATTCGTATTGCATCATTTGGCAGCACAAAGCCGAGCATGACCTCACTTGCACGTCTGTTGGGGACGAGGGAATGGGTGGAGCCTCTAAATGAGAGACTTTTCTGTGCCAGTGCATTTCATGTGGCAGAGAAAACACCCCCCAGGCCCCACATGGGTAGCTGTGGACGACTGCAAGGAGGGTCCCTTGAACACTCACTAGGCCCTTCTCAAAAGCTAGGCTAAAAGGCCCTGGTGCAGTCAGGCCACGTAACCTGCCCCTGGGCCAAGGAGCCTCTATACCTGACCTGGCATGGATTCTCCTAGACCTCCCTCAAAGTCCTGGGGCGTCTACACACCCACACTAAAAGGGGAGCTAGAACCGTGTGCCCCACAGCGGGTGCTTATTCAGTGTTGCATTCTGTGCGCCAGGGCCCGCCAAGCAGAGCATCATTTCCTAAGTCACATCTACATGAAATGGGGACCAATGTAAACTCTCTCGCCACTCTTGCTCTATAAAGTGGGGCCATTTACTACAATTCGCCCCTGCAAGTATGCAAAGCATGCGATCTCCGTAGTTCCAACTCATTCTAAAATTGATTTTTTTAAAAATGGGACCAGTAAAAAATAAAGCAGTCTGACCCACCCAGAAGATGCTCTAGAACAACCAGGCTATCGCCCTGGCAGACTTGGGGGTAGCCTGGCCATAGTGCCAACATGTCTGACACAGCAACATCAAAGATAAGCTCCTTCCGAGTTTAAGGTATGTATAAAAGCACCACTTCAGTGGACATCTGACGCAGGCACGGCTTTCCATCCACGCACTCTAGAATGCAGCTACATCTATCACAAATTCGTTCTAGTTGGTCACATAACCGCTTTGCACTGAAACACCAGACTTGCCTCATAACCTCTGCTATTAGAATACAGTGACAACCTACAACAAATTCATTCTAGCTGGGTACACATCGGGTCTCCTGCACTAGAGCTCTGTCATGACCACCCTCAGGCATCCGCCCTTGGATCTGACCCTTTGGGCTGCTACTGGAGCCTAGCCAGCCCTCCTAAGCCCTAATCTTGGCCAAACGCACGCATGCATCTTAACTCTCCTCTTAGAACGTTTCCCATACCTGGACTTCGGTCCCCGAGGGCGTTCCTACCACAAAGCGTGTTGAGGCCATACAAATGGGAAAAGGCGCTAAATAAATGACGAGGACAGTACAATGAATTGTAAAGTTGTCTCGCCTTTAAGTCTGGAGCCCAGAGGCAAATTCCAGAGTTTGACAAATTATGCCTCCGAGTTTGAGGAAAAATTAAAAATGGCCTGTCCCCACCAATTGTCTTTTACAAGTGTTCCATAATCGGAATGTTCAAAAGAACCCTCTGGCCCTAAAAAAAGACAATGCCCTGCATTCCCCGTCACTCACTTATCCCCTAACGTCTTTGCTGCCACATAATTCAAAAATGATGCCACTCCTACAGTGACTATGCCTATATTTACATTTGTGTTGAACAAAAGCATATTTGCAAAATGTAGTGCATACAACCCATGCTTTTTACTGTCCTCTAAGAACATGCTATTTACTATATTTCGGTCTCTTATGAGCACACCTTTTAGTTGGCACTGAGTAAAATGTTATTCAGTTGACTTTCCTATTAACATTTTACACGTCCATGTGAAAAATGACTCGTTACGCTACTTTACCAATTAATGCTAAACCTCTATACATACGTGAAAGGGACAGTGAGCTAAAGACTTGCTTGAGACTCTCCCAGGGGCCATCCACCCAAGAAAAGGTCAATGGGATGTGTTCTGCTGGTAGAGTCCCAGAACCCCCTTTGTTTTGCATAATAAGTAACTTTGGGTCTCACCCTAAGTTACCAGTAGAATCCAGACGTGGACTCCTTACTCACTGTTCTCAGAGAGGCACAGCTCCACCTCACTGATGATGCCCAACAAGGCTGAAACACGTGTTTGGTGTTGCTGTTGATACTCTAGTTCAGAGGACAATTGCCTAGCATTTCCGTGCTGGACTGCCCCTGGGCAGGACAAAGACTGATATGCAGGGACAGTGAGCTAAAGACTTGGTTGAGACTCTCCCAGTGGCCATCCACCCAAGAACAGGTCAATGGGCTGTGTTCATGCTAGTAGAGAGACTCCCAGAACTCCCTTTGTTCTCTATACATATGTTACCACATCACAAGTCAATAGCAGCAACTTCCTGTTAGCACAAGCATGTCCATCTGCAGTCCAGCGCATGTGCAATACCAGTGATCACCCAACAAAGAAAACTCGCGATAGTTACTAACTTGGAAGCGCAAGGAGCCCGGCACCAGACACTATGTGAAAATGAATGCCGTGTGTTTCTACTGAACAGTTTTTCCTTTCCCCTCTCCATTAAACTGGCATTTCTTAACAGCAATGCTCTTTTTTCAGCAGTGAATGTGTAATCCCGCCTCCAGGCTGTGTTATTTGGGAGTTGCTGAGTGATTGAGCTCTGTTGTGCTTACTGCGCTTTGAAACCTATGACCACATGCCAAGGTACAGATAAAAGGTATTTATAAACTAATACGCAGAGAAGAATGGCTGACTTTAGATCAGCTCACTCCCGTGTAAATACCCCTGGCCACATTATGCTCCTTTCAGAAACTTGAAACATTTCTGTGGAAAACCTTTTCAGCACTGCATCCCAGTGCACGTGGGCTCGCCCACCTGTGATGTAGATATTTCTCCAGGCTAGTAATGAATCCGGGATACTACAATTAGAAATGTGGCATGTCAATTACCCAATGTCAGTTACGTCCTGACCCCTTGACACATTTTAGTTGCGATCCTTGTCAGTCACGCTCCGAAAAGGATGGGAAACTGCTTTGAAAGAGCACGACGGGTGTCCGTGCCCAGGCTTTCTGCTGCATAGTTCCTAATGGTGTGTGTGTGTTTGCGTTTTGTTTTTTATGTGCACGCACATATTTGCCTTTCAGATTGGCCTTCTATTTTTATTTTGTTGGTGTTTTTATTTTTCATGTTTATCACTATAACTTGATATGCTGTGTCTTTGATTGTATGTTCTTGTTTGTGTTGAACTGTCTTTGTAATTTTATTGTACAGAGGTCTGCTCCCTTCATGTCCGGTCACGTGCTATGCGCTGTAGAAATAGAAATAAATACCAGAGTTGCGGGAGGCATTCAGAAATCTAGATTCACGCCTGGATCCAAGACTGGGTGAAGTATTAGACGAGGGGGTGCAGAGAGAGAGATGGAGCACTGCCCTTATCCCGTCCCCCTCCTTCTGTCTGGTGGATCCTGCCGATGGATATTCTTCCACCTAAGGTTTGGCCGGACCGTCCATACCCTGCCAAAGGGATCTCATGAGGGGCATTGATAAGGGGTGTCGGATCCAGAGGGTGCCCTACAGAAGGCATATAAGGGCAGTTTTTCCGAGCTTGGGGCATTAGAGGCAAAATCAAATTATCACAGAGACAATCGAGTTAATAAGACATTAAAGCAAAATTAAAATGATAATATTGAAACAATTTCAAATTCTCGCTGGCATTACATGTAAAGTGCTTCAGAGCACTTTCTCTGTGTACTCTATCGAAATGCGCGTCCGCAGGGTATTTAAGGGTCCAGGGAAGGTTCGGGAGGCAGGCGACGGTTGGACTTGGTGATTGTCCCGCCCTCCCACTCCTTTCTTTTGGGTTATGTCAGGTATCTGGTTATTAAAAGGGGGGGGGCATTGTACTTGGGTTCTGCAGGGTTTTTTACTTCCCATGTCAAGTTTTTACAGGGTTTTGGTGTCGGTTAAGGAGCTATTGTCTGGTAGTTTTTGTGTGACAGGTCAGGGCATTAGTGAAGTTGTAATGTAAAATTTCTGTTGCTGATGTGGCAGGTCCGACTGGCTGCAGGTCATAGGAGGGGGAGATTGGTGTAGAGGGGAGTTGGAGGGGTCTTGAAGTGGCTCTGGTTTCCGGGGGCCTGGCCCCTTTAGATGTGGGGGGAGGGAAGCACAATGGGGGAATGGCACGGGAAAGGATGGGGTGGTGCTGTTTGCACAAGCGGGCCACCCCGGGGGAACAGGTATTGTGCCTGGAGGGGCATGGCCCTGGGGAGAAAGCGGGACGCCTGGAAAAGGGTTAAGGAGACGGTAGGGTCCAAGGGATAGTTAGGGAGGAAGTGGCTTTATTTAATTATTTCATTGTTGGGGGAAAATGAAAATGTTTAATTATTTAATTGGTTGTTTATAGTATTTCTTTAGTCTGTAAGGCCATGGAGCCAGGTAAGAGGATCGCAAAACAAAAATCCTAATTTCAACAACATTTTAAGATGTCACCTGCGAAACTGTGCTTGATGACTGTGACAGAATGCCATCTGTGAAGGTAGAACAGCCTGAGCTTTTTCAATGTTTAAAATGATAATAATAATTTGCATTTTTATATAGCGCTACAAACCCTCAGGCATCTGAGCGCTGCTTATTATTATGGAAGAAATACATGGAAGAAAAAAGAGGATCCAATGTAGGAACCCTCCTACATTGGATCCTCTTTTTTTCTTCCATGTATATTGTGAGATCTTTTTTCCTTCCCAGCACCTGTAAAATTTGAAGCCAGCCTGTCTGGTCTGGTCCACTTTCTTGAATTTGTTATGACACAAGGTGTGCACCTTCTACCCAATCTTCTTTGCCGCTGCTTATTATTACCCACGGTGTGTGGCGCTCATTTATCAACCTCGGAAGGATGAAAGGCTGAGTTTGGCCCTGCCGGCATTCGAAACTGCGTCAGCAGGCTCTGCACAGATGTCAAAGCGAGCGCTCTACTCGCTGTGCTATCCGACCAGTTATGATGCTGGTAAATCTGTCTCTGAAAGTGAGATCTGCTAATTCCATAATGCTCTGTGGTCAAAAATATAGTTTAAACCTGTAACACTACAGGCACATTCTGACACCCACTGCAGCTGTCCTCAATTACAGAGTGAACACACGTAGGGGAGTCCCCCGAATGAACCATTCAGCAACTAATTTGATAGCCCAGTTTTAGCTCATACTAGGCCCCATTCCATATGCTGTTTTCATCACCACACAGAATGTAAAATATAATACACAGTGTTTGTCATTTTGTACAAAAAAGTAATAATTTATTACATAGGCCATTGGTCCTACGTTTACACAAAAATATAAAAAAAGCCACATGAATACATATATCAATATGGGAGATGTATATATACATCTGATGGCATTTTAGTGATTTAATCATGAAACAAAAGGTGACACAAAGACAATTCTATAGTATGGAGGAAAGAGGGCACAAACCACTGTCTTCCTGGCCCTATCTGGCTAATAAGTCACAGAAGTCCTCCAAAACATAGTGTCACCTAATACATATTCTAAAATTGATTATGCATGACAAGAATTGTACTTGACTAAAAATACACATCCCAGAGTGGCATGTTCATTCCTAGAGACAGCTTGCTGAAAACCACAGTTCCAACAGCCAGAGACTGCCCTTTTAATCGTGGGCACCCCTGGTCAAATTTATACATAATTGTGTGACCGAGGATCTGGTGGCAGTTCATTAATACCTAAATATAAGGCATGTCTGTTTATGACATGTGCTCTCTGGGAATCCACAGTTATACTGGCCAAAGCAATCTGCTGTCATATTATGGTCTGCTTGATTTGTAGTGACCTTCCTATCAGTCCCCAACAGTGAATACCCAAGGGGATCAGTGTTTTAGTGAATACAGAGCATGTGGGCTGAGCCGCAGCAAAAGCCTTTGTCTTCCCAGAGGAAGGGTTGTCACTATCAAGGAGGAATGGAACTGCCACCAGGAGCGGGATCCGGGAGTGGTCCAGTGCTTCAAAGAACAGGGTCTGCCAGGTCAAAAGACCTCATACTAGGGTGGTAATTAATATAGACTGTTTGATTGGGCAGACCAGAGAAGAGGGTATATTTCGAGTAGCCAGGAGAGAAGTACCAGTCCACAAAAAGGTTCCATCATGTTGAATTTTCCTACGGATCCCAAGCTTCCTGTGCACCCTTCCCACTTCCTGCAGACAAGCACTCTGGGAATGACATCACTGGGCCGAAGACTCTGAAACAGCAGCCAGGTTTGAACTTCATACGTAAGAGCATCAATCCGCTGTAGAACATTGACTGTTAAATGAGTGGGACCACTCCCTCCGAGGGATCATCTTTGGACTACTGAAGGAGGAGAATTTTACCTGGAACTTTGTCTACATCTCTGTGTAAGAGGACTTTGAACCAGATGAACTTCAACAAAGACTTTAAAGAAAAGGCCAAGCCTTTTCTATCAACCATCCCAGGAGAATATTTGGGGTGATCTGTTGGCTTGATAAGACATATCCCAAGCTAAGAACACTGCTAGCCAGGGGGACAGGGAGGCTTCATTGCAGGAGATTAGGTCAAAGCCAAATCCATCTACTTTTTTTAGCCAAATCTGGCCGCAAATTTATGTGAGGCTAGGTAAGGGTACTAATTAAGGCGGGGAGCTTAAGGGGCTGATGGGGGGACACCCCCTGCATATATTTGCAGCCAAACAGCTTAAAAGAAAAAAAAAGATTAGATGGATTTGGATTTGACCAAATCTACTCGATGAGATCACATAGAAACCTAACCAGAAACTTGCTCACTGGAAGTGGCAGGCCATGCAAGTGCTCTCTAAAAACCTTCCTGGCTGGGAAGTGCAGAATAAAGGACAAACCTTGCCCCTGGATACCAAGGACGGGATGGTCCAGCAACCAGAAATTAAATGGCTCTGGACGGTTTTTTCAGCTTCAATCAATTTTCGAGCTGGCTCAATCTTCTCAAGATCGTTCTTAAGTAACTTCATGAACCCAAAGATGTCTTTGATTAGCACAATTCTTGCTCACCTTACTCGACCCGTCGCCTTCCTGCACTCAAGCCATTTTCACGCCGATTGCTACTGAAGGATGCATCATATTGTTGGATCTCTTTGAGCCGAATCGACCTATTTGAGAAACTGACTTAACTTGTCGACTGCCCTTTCTTCATCGGATTTGAGGCGATCACTGCCATAAGACCATAACTCTGGATCATCTCATGCCAACTCGACTGTCTTGATGCCTGTGATCCATTGGGAACAACCAAATCTTAATGTCACAAAGTTGACCCAACCCATTGCAAAGTGCCTAGACGCCAGGCTCCATGCTGTTGAGCTCCAAGAACCAGACATTAAAGGTATTTGAAGTTGTTCCATCCCCCCGGCCTGTCTTAATGCACCCTAGTGACTGGTAAAACCCCAATCTCTGCCTTTTTAATAGACATCTTTGGTGAACTTTGCATTGCTGCTGAAATTATTGCCTATGCACCCCTATCTCTACACCTAGTGTGCCCCCTTTCAACACAAGTCTGCATATTCAGTAGGCCTCAATACGAGGTTGCCCGTCCGGTAACAACAGTATTGGTATGCTTGCTGGACCGTTGTTACCGGACCGGCAAACTCCGAGTTGTGCCGTGGGAGCCTTTCATTCTGCCAGGTCTGCCCTGTTGAAATGAAAGGCACCCACGAGAACTGTATGCCTGTAGCACCGGCACGTTATTATCGGTGCCGGTGCTACAGGCATCCCCATTCCCATTGAGCCCTATGGGGCTGAAATGGGAATCGGGATATACCAGCACCTACGAAAGGGCAATTACCGGGTCCGGCGGGGCCGGAATATCCCGGTAATTGCCTATTTGCGGGTGCCGGCTTTCCATGCCGGTATGGAGGTAGCCTTGTCGATTTTACCGGCAATGCTACCTCCAACCTCGTAATGAGGCCCAGTGTCTTAGTGTTTTCGATCAGTGCATTCGAATGTTTCGTTTAAAGCATCCTTTTTTTTTATAAAACCTTGCATAACTATTTCTTTATTTCGATTCCACAGTACTATTCTTGTTTGGTCTGATTTTGTGCTAACTCACCTATATCCCTCATGAAGAGCATGGCCTGCCCACAGCCCATGCCACCTTGGAGTCAGTGGAGGTATACCTATCAGGCTGTGCTTGTTTCCTCTTTATGATTGGGAAAACTGCTGGTTGAGTAGTAGTCTGGGGCTGAGCAGGCCTTTCATCACAATAACATCATCTTCTTGTTTCTGCAAACTGATACCAATGCAGGAACATGTATATCATTGATAAAACCTTCAGATTTTCGACCTGTGATCCATGTGTTACAGTATTTCTGCAGCAAAAACATCAGCAATGTGAGCTGTTTTGCGGCTTGCTATCACACACGTTAGACCTGCAGCAGACGTTTTAAGCACTTTATAAAACCTGGACCTAATTTGTGAAAACCTGTTGTCCTCCTAGGGTGACCTGCACACATGTATTTGGACAAAACCACCTGCTTTGTGCTGGTGGGTAGATTGATAAAACTGAAAATGCCTGTAAACAATGAGTTGTCGCCATATTCTGTGAATCAGCCCTGGAATGTGGGACGGGAGCGTGCTGTGGGAGCGTGCTGCGGGAGCGTGCTGCGGTAGCGTGCTGCGGGAGCGTGCTGCGGTAGCGTGCTGCTGGAGTGTGCTGCGGGAGCTACTGCCTCAGATCAAAGAACATCTCGGTTCATAACAGGCAGCGCTTTCATCTGCAGCATCTGGGTCTTTCCTCTGTGTGGGTTTCCACTGTTGGACACCAGGTTTAAGAGAAAGGGGCAACGCTACAAGCAGTCTTTATCAACCCATAGCAACATATCTGTACCCTGTATAGTAATGCTCATGCTATGCATTAGTACCAATTCCAAATCCCTTTCTCCCCTGAAGTCCCTTCTCACTCTTAGTTCAGTTAATTTACTGCTGCTCCACCATTCCCCTGGGGCCTGTAAGAGGGTTTTTGGATTGGGTGTTGGGGGTTTCATTTCTCTCGGGCAATTCCTCTGATTTGAGTCTGTGTTTGCTTAGTTCTGCCCAGGCGCATTCTGGGAGTTGCCATTCTGAAAAAGACAAGAGCACTCTGTCCAATCCAGATGCTGACAGGCATTGTGAAATAGACAGGGGTACCAGCAGCAATATACAATGCACATTCAAGGGGGCAGGGACTGGGACACCTCAAACTCCCTCACACCGCCTTTAGGGTAGGACCGCCTCTACCTGATACCCTGGTAGGCCACCTACCCGAGGTCAGGAGGAGTTCCTGTTCCCCTGTCAGGGCCAAACCCCTGGCCTTGTCATACTACCCATGACGCCAATAGAGCGCACATAACCTTTCACAGTTCAGAATGCAGCCCTTCCTACTGGTTTGTTTTTCTGTATGTATCTATAATAAGCTGCTTTAAAGAGAACGTGTTTTTGTTTTAAACCACTCTGAAACAGGTTGGCAGCTTCATGCATATCCATAGGTACATGCCACCTTCACACAGGAGGACCAGGCATACTATTTATCTAGAAATTCCTATGGAAATTAATACGTGTTCTGAGACGCCCATCATTTTATGAATATGTTTAGAATATAGCAAGCCAATGAGATCTTATGGGTGACAAAGCCAAGCTTATGTTCTATGCACTATTACTGGCTTGCTTCGTAGTTTCAAGAGCATGCGTATCCCCAAATCTAGTTCCAAGTATCCAGTGGATTAAGGACCTCGGAAGATTAAGGAGTCCTGAGTTAGCACCATCCAAGGTTGGTGTCAAGGACATTAGAAAAGCCCAATGTCAGCATCAGACTCCATCCATCATTTAGGATAATGCACTTCTGGCTCTACATTGGGAATAGTCCAGCTTGGAATACCTTGACTAAATGTGACCCAGACATGCCCACGAATAAAACGGGAGAGCTGTATAACTACCAGGCAGGAAATGGTTCATTCTAATGAAGGCAAACATTTAGAAAACCAGATGGGGCATGTGCTAATTTTGTATTAACATCTCAGTTAATTGTTTTATCTTCGGAAATGAAAAAAAGTGCACTTTGATTAGAAACCGGTTCACTGCCATATATTTGGTAGAATGTGCACCCGATGACTTATGGGGTGATTCCTAAATATTGCAAGAAAGAAAAGAGAAAAAAAGGAAGAAATGTGTGCCCATATTACATAAAGACTGCATTGGCGTGGTTCAGTTGTACACCAGTATTGGCAAAGATTGCTGTAGAGCAAATATCTGTGCACTGTTGCGTATCACTGGGCAAAGTTTGGGACAATGACACAAATAGCCATTGCAATCCTCCCTAAGCATGCTGATTAATTCATCAATGTTCAACTCATCAAGGCTATCCAGTGATTTAAGCGAATAGAAAATAACCAATGAATGTTTAACGAATAAATAATATCGAAAATATACCGAATTGTTTATTACAAACATATGTGGGGTGGGCTAAGGGGCTAAATCTGATGGGGAGGGGGTTGGGGTGGTATTTTAAACAACCGGAAACTGGGGGCATAGAGGGGGGGCCCTCAAAAAACTGTTTTTTTTGCGTTATTTATGTTTCAGTAAAAATGCATTCTTTTTTTTGTATTTGTTAAAATCACATAGATCCATGATGAAGCATTGAGGTGTAACAATAAAAACAATGTGAAGACCTTATGTGAAGTTGAATACTTCAGTGCACATTCGATCATAGGGATATGTGTGTCGTGTCCGGTTTAGGCGGAGCTGTATGTTGGCTGGGCAGGATGCCCGTGCTATACAGTATCTCTGCTGTTTCACATCTATGGATGGCTAGTGCTTTACTTGGGTTGTGTGGCACCAGAGAGTTGGGTCATTTGTGTTTGCTCATCTGCAGGTGTGCTGGCAATGCACATGATCAGGATGTATCCAATGTACTTGATAGGCCCCGATCCCACATCAGCTGAAGGGGAGTTCTCAAATTAAGTAGAGTCTTTAGTGGAATACTTATATTGCAAGCATGTTTATAGGTTCTAATTTGTGTTTCTCAAGTAGTTGGGCTATATTGCACCTGAATTGAGCTAGGTGGCTGCTTCTTAAGGCCCTGGTAAAGTAATATTAAGGAACCGTTGCTTGAATTGATGCTGATATGTTCTGCAATGGCATCCATTATTTCAGCAACAGGACTGTCCAATCTCATTTAAAGCTGTTATTTACAAGATAACTAACACTGACACATATATTCTCACTGGACACGATGCACAATTTATAAATACAAAAGCTCTACTTAAGTACCAATAATGTATTGAGCAGTGTCACAGATGGCACACGTATCACTCTAGATCACAGAGGCGGTTCACTGTCCCTCCTCTCTTGTCTTATTTTGCACCTCTTCCCTAGCCTAGGCGTCCCTGGTCTTGGTTAGTATACATATGGAAGGTTGACCCCTTCCCTTTCAAGGTTTTTCCTTCTGAGAATTGGATCTTTCAAAGGAAGGAGCGTGGCCTGGTTTCAGCTTTGTTCCAGTAGATTGTAGGCTTGCTGTTCAGTGCTGAAGGTTTTTCCAGAAGGAGGTCTCGATGGCTCGCACTAATGCACCAAGTTCAGTTTCCTTGATGCTCTCGCTTTTCTGAGACAGAGTTTGAAAGGATGTGGAATAGTGATCTGAGGATAGCGTTTGAGTTAGATTAACACTAGTTGACTTTGGCTGAATGGTCTGGGGGTTGATTTTCTCCATGACCAATTCAGATTCTGAATCTTAAATTGAGTATGTGGCTAGGTTCATCAGAACTTGCAGTGTTAGGTTTTCGTCATAATCATTCATAAAAGGTTCCTGAAGTTCTGCGTCACTCGATCAGATAATCAATACAGGTGGTTTAGGGGGAGGTAGCGGTTTACCCAGTAGAATTTTCCTCAGAGCTGGTTTCGGTGGAGCCCTCTGGCCTGTTTGTAGATGATTTGCTTTTGAGGGGGCTTGCGAAGTGGCGCTTAAAGAGTTTGCCGAATCCACTGTCAGGTCATTCTCGGTGTTACTCTAGTTCGACCTCTGAGAGAAGATTGAAAGATCAGAATTGGTTTTTCCTGATGGCCGTGGATTGTCTTTCTGAATTTCATCCACCTCATTCTCCAATACCACACAAGGCCCTTTGGATACTTTTGCGGGGCCAGAAGAAACGACTCTCGTCGTTGGTTTCATATGGGTGAGATTGATGATGGCCATTTCTTCATCAATTAAGTCGACTTGCTGGTGGGCCTGTGGGATCTGTGTGGCTTGATGAAGCATCAGTGGAGGAGTAGGAGGGTTTATTGAATCAAATGTAAAGTTACAGAAGTAGTGTTTCTCGACTCATTGGCCGTGATGTAACCTTCCATGAATATAAGTTTAAGAGTGCATCATCGCCATCAGTGTGGTCTGGTCCTTTAGTGTATCGTTCATAGACTCGTAGAGCTTGGTGAAAGGTGCTAAAGCAATGGGTAGTGTAGACATCATAGTTAGCAAATCTGGTTTATTTTTCTTTCGAGAAGAATGAACTTTTCGGCCTGTTTACCATTTTCCAAAAGATGGGTAGTTGAAAGATCCAGGCTCGAAGTTGAGATCATCATTGTCTTTTGAAAATCCTGGGAGGGTCCTCTTTGATGGGTTTGATAATCGAGGTCAGGAGTGGAGAACTCTTTTCCCGCAATGGAAGACCGCTTCTGGTGGCTTGGTGGCATCGTCATGGACGCCACGTCTTATATCTTTTTTCCTGTGGGTCTCGGGTTACTCGTTTCCATTGGTCAGGTTCAATATCCACCGTCGTTGGGTCTTTGGTAGAATCTGGGCAGCTTCTTCAACAATGTATTTCATCTGACTTGTATGCTTCTGTGAGTTCTCTGTTTACCACGCTACCCTCCACTTCGTGAATGAGAGAGGGTCAGGGAGGTAGCAACTTGTTGTGTGACAAGTTGTGGTTGAGTCACTCACCTGCCTTACTTTGGTCTAGATTAGAAGGGGATACAGGGCTCACGTTTCCTGCATCTGTCACCTTAGTCCCAAGTTCGGGGATGTTTTCTGTGCCTTCAAGCAGTTCAGCATCTGACAATTCACCTGAGGTTGTGATATCAGTATTTCTCAGTATCTTCGGGTGAAAGAAAGCAGATATATATTTGTACCTGATCTGCTACTTATTGGGATTGTGTATCTTTATCTGTAAGTTCTTGTTTGGGTTGTTGTTCTCACCCCTTTCCCGATGTTTTGTTTTGACTGAGTGGATGAGGGCAATAGGGACGTCTTTTTTCGTGGTCCCTGGATCTCTTTACTTTTGACTGGTGGGGCTATTCATTGTTAATGGTTTTTCCCCAATTTTTGTTCCTTTCGTCGCTCGTACAGCTGGTCAGTTTTCAGGAGCTATGGGCTCTGAGCATTCGACCTTATGTGAGAAGTCCTCCCTCCCATCAGTTTCAAGTATAGAAGCCACAGGGCTCATTTGGTCGCTGAGGTGTACTATATTGGAGGAGCCTGCATTAAGTAAATGATGTATTGTACTGGTTGGGGAGCCCTACTGCGGTGTGCCAAGATCACATGGGTAGGGGCTATGCACCTGAGCCTGAATTAAGATCTGTAACTTGTTGCGGGTTGGAGATGCTAATAGAGCGCCCCCACCTGGGACCATGTCTGACTCCGTATATGGGTTTCGAAGGGCTGTCTCTGCTGTGATTGGAAGCCCCACCCCCACCCACACAGGCATTAGAGTTCTCTCTATGCCTGATGGAGGCAATTCTGTGACTGTCGGTAAGTTCCCCGTCGGCTAGCTAAGCAAAGAGGTGTGTGAAGCGCAATGCAGTGCACCCCACTCCTCCAGCGGCCATGATGAGCCTATGCCTGGTCCCGCCCCCGTCCCAAACACAAAGGGGTCCAAGCAGGCAGGAACACCAGTGACGGCCGTAAGACTCTGGGTGTGGAGCCCCGTCTCGCTTGATGAAAGGGGGGCTCGCACCTCTGTAGCCGAGTCATGCGGGAATGTGCAAAAAGGAAAATGTGTGGTCGGCGATGAAGGTGATGAAAGTGTTTACTGAGAAGGAGTATTTGACAGCTTGGGGGATAAAGTCAACAAAATGTTTAATGTGGCGGTTACCCAGTGATATCGTAGCCTCAGCATTAGGCACAGGTGAAAAAATGTAGATGATGACAATGCTGTGGGTCGAAGAAGCAAGGGATCGCTTTCTTTCCGTAGCCTGGAACTCTGAAGGTTCCAGCCCTCCTCCATCCTGCCTTCCTGCCTTCCTGCATGGACTGTGCAGACTGTTAACAACTCGCCGTCAACTCCGCGGCTGCTCCGCGGTGATAGTGAGGTTTTATGGGCAGCTCTTTCCGTAGCCTGGAACTCCGAAGGTTCCAGCCCTCCTCCATCCTGCCTTCCTGCATGGACTGTGCATACTGTTAACAACTCGCAGTCAACTCCGCGGCTGCTCCGCGGTGATAGTGAGGTTTTATGGGCAGCTCCTCCTCCACTCTCCAGGGCGAACGACAGCTATGGAAAAAAGACTTGGCTGACTGTGCAGTCTGCGAACAACTCGCCATAAACTCCTTAATTTGTGGCAAATATATCAGTGCTCAGCCTCATGGCCTATTTTGAAAATCGAGGCTGAACAGCAACACTTCTGGAAGTATGGTTTGCCTCGCTTGTTCTGCTGCACTAGTCTCTGGCTCCATCCCATCGCCACTCCCCAGGCAAAGCAGCTGCTTCTGATGCAAAATAGAATGTTCCTGATGAGGACAGCAAATGCATTTTATTTTTTACTGCAGCACAATGATAGTGTGTCTAGCATTATATAGTGTTGGACTGTTGCATGAACTCCTCTTCACAAGGGGCTCAACTGCGTGCCTGTTAAACCAAGATAGTCTGAAAGTAAATAACGCATTTGCCCCATTTTTCTCACATTTCTGGGAGCTTGCATACTAGATCCGCTCACATTGTCTCTCCCCTCACCACTCAGTGGCCTCAAAAAGCATGCCCACAAACATCCACCGGCACACTTCCAGCTAATTAGAGGAACCTTCTCTGAAGCGCGAATGTGGTTTCCCTAGTAGCACATCCTTTATGTAAGGAAAAAGCATTGAATTGTCTCCAGTTCTTAGTAAACTGGTTAGTTGAATTTGGTAGTTCTGAGAAATATTTTTAAATGCACCATTTCTGCACACACTTATTATGATCTATACAACTTTAAGGTGTTGTGAAACAGTAGCAAGATATCGAGCCCAAAAACCCCCAAAACTCACGGCCCTTCCGACAAATGGAGGGCGCTGCCACTTAGTGTTGTATAAAAGAAGCACTGACTGGAGAGCCACGTACCTCCTATGCTGGACACTTGCAACAGATCCCAAGAAAGCCACTCTCCTGCCTTGGGGGCAATGACTCGAAATGACCGGCTTCGGAGGCTGGACTGTTTGCCCTGACAGTTGTGATCATATCTTATTTAGCTTCACAAAGGTCAACCGCAGTGACAGGAGATCTATGACGATGAGGTGGACATATACACAGCACTTGCTGAATCGTGCACTGTTTTGTAAATGAAGCTGCCTCTGATGGGCAGTCGCAGTTAATGTGGAGTTGATATAATGCATTGGTGTATAACAGATCACATAGAAACCTTAAGCCAGGTTTCTAACTTATTCACCGACCTTCAGACACACACACACACACACACACACACATATATATATATATATATATATATATATATATATATATATATATATATATATTCAAAAACTGCGTACAGATTTACACCACGGATTGCTCTCCCCCCGGAGCAGCAGGACAAAGTTAAATACTTAGTCGAACTGTGCGGAACACAAGACACCTCGCTCGTCGATATCCACAACAAATAATTTATTAAAAAGTATTGTGGACAGGTACAAACACACGCTATGAGGCGTTTTGCATTTTTCCAACCGCTTGCTCACATATAAATATATAAAAGCTCCCAGCGTGGAGCCAAAACGCACCAGGCTTTTATCGCCATGCTTTAATAAAAGTCTTTATCCGACAAGAGCTGTGCTATTTGAGGTTCTTTTTGGCGGGAGCTTCTACAAACGCTACAGTAACACTTGTATTGTGTCTGGATGTATATAGATCCACATCCCAAATCAGATGGGAAATCATTCCAATCCCAGCAGTGCACGAGCTTAAATGTAGTAGAAAGAAAACACATATCCCAAACTGTTAAAGGATTGATCCTCAATCCTAGCTGACCATGCAAATCGTTCTGATGTGTCGTTCCTAATTGTTGCATCTTGTGCTACACCTACTAACTGCATGCCCTTTTCAGTTTGTGACCTGTCATTCTACGAGGATACACAGTTTCCATTTTCATGCATTGTTGTGAGTGGGATCATTACGAGGCCGACGTAGCAGCCAAAGGGACGTGGACCGGTATATATAGGGGCCAGTGTTGTGACCCGAACAGGATGATTCAACACTGGGACTACTTTATTTAGTTTGAACTCCAACTATTTTCACAGAAGACGATTGAATGCACTGTCCCTTTTCTGTCTTAGGTCTCTCATATAGTTGCTAGTGCATCCTGCGTAAAATGTCTTTATGTGGCTGTACATTAGTTGCAGGAGGACTGCTGTGGTGCCACTGCTCTCTCCCAGCTCACTCGCCTCTCCTTATTGCACTTTGTGCTGTCGTTGAGTGTGCCCGAGACAAGTGTTGTGGGAGCATGACCAAACTGCTCTCAGGAGACTAACGGTCCACATACCTCTTATTTTTTAGAAGCTTGATGTCCTACTCCATTAGATAAAAAGGAAGGGAATGTAGGGGTGCACTGACTAGTCAAATTTCAAAGTTAAGTAAACTTGTTTCTGTATGCTGGCGTTAAATTTAACTCAACATGTGTACTGTATGCAGAATCCTCTTCAGGTGCAAACAGGCTATAGTCACAAGGACACTTGTGACAACGAATAAGACAGAAACAGAACTATGTATCACTACATAGTAGGCCCAAATCCACTTTTAGGGGGACCATAGTCCCAATTATTATTAGGTAAAGGTAAGAGCAAAATACCTCACTCACAGTGAGGAAAATCCTTCACGGTAGTAATAATGTAGTTTCAATTGTAAACAGGATTATATTTCAATATGCATTTCTCTAGAACCATTCAAAAAATTTAAAAAACAAATCACTGTCAGCATTACAGTGTTGACAGCAGTGTTTATTGTTGATCACACAAAGTTTTAAATGTCCATAACCCCAACTGAAACATCCAATTGAAGTCAATAGCAATAAAGTAGTCATACATTATCCACCATATACAGAGTTATCATAAAATTCCTTGTATGTATACAGTGTTTTCACGAATTTCCTCATTCGTGATAGGAAACAATCTGGAAAAACAATACCATCAAAAGATATGCAGGTTCAGCTGTGTCTAGGTATTCACCCATCAGTTTTCCACATTATATCAGACAATCAACATATCTTGTAGCTCCAAAATAGTTCAATTGTGGTGTTATCTTTCACCAACGCGTTTCGGATCCTAGATCCATCCTCAGGGTGTGAGCTACCTGTTCCTAGTCATCATGCATTCCATTGAAGTGGCCCTACAGGGTAATCCAAAATCAGCACTCAGTTTTGAAAACAGTAAGATCATATTTGAGAACTCAACCTAACCAAAGAAAGATCACACTAAGCTCTACAATTCTTTACCCAGAACCAACTTCAGAACCTGTAAGAGTAAATAAATAAAGTCAAGTCGTATTAGCGCTCAACTACTCACTGACATATACTTCTAGCAAAAGGCAGAGAGGGACTCACCCAGTCCTCAGAGCGAGTCAAGTGGGGATACTGGGTCAAGACGAGGTGCAGTCTCAAGGTACTCTACAAAGACAATAGAGAATCGGCGTAGGTCAGTGGGAGATACATAGTAGTGAAGTGTGTCTCGTACATAGAACTAGGAATTCCTGAATCAAGACCTGGCAGAGTATGGAATTCAAGCAACAGCCGGAGCGCCCAGGAGGGCAGGAGCCCCCTCTCCCACCGTTCCCACGCTGCATCCAGACAGCCACCACAGCCACGCGACCCGCGACCTGGCTGCATCAGGAAGCCCACATCACGGCCTGATCTGCCTGCATCAGCGGCACGCAGGCACAACAGACCCCCGTTCTGCCGCCTGCAAGCAACGTCCTACGACATCTCGGCACACTCGCTGCCTGGCCCGCCTCGGCCGGCCCCTATAAAATGGCGGTCTAGCGCTCTGTTTACCGTTGCCTAGCAACGCTCCCCGCTCGGCGTAAAGCGCGCGGAAGATCCGCCGGCAGGCGGAAGCCGGCCCCGTGAGCAAAGGCCCACGGGAGATAAGGCCCTGTTTGCCCCTGGATCCCCCACAACAGCCGGAGCGCCCAGGAGGGCAGGAGCCCCCTCTCCCACCGTTCCCACGCTGCATCCAGACAGCCACGACAGCCACGCGACCCGCGACCTGGCTGCATCAGGAAGCCCACATCACGGCCTGATCTGCCTGCATCAGCGGCACGCAGGCACAACAGACCCCCGTTCTGCCGCCTGCAAGCAACGTCCTACGACATCTCGGCACACTCGCTGCCTGGCCCGCCTCGGCCGGCCCCTATAAAATGGCGGTCTAGCGCTCTGTTTACCGTTGCCTAGCAACGCTCCCCGCTCGGCGTAAAGCGCGCGGAAGATCCGCCGGCAGGCGGAAGCCGGCCCCGTGAGCAAAGGCCCACGGGAGATAAGGCCCTGTTTGCCACGGTTCGCCTTGCGGCCGGACGCTTTTCAAAGGTAATTTACTAATGGGCATCTTTGAAGTCTCTATAACCGCCATTCCTACCTCGTGACTATCTGCTCGCCATTGCTCAGATAATGCTTTTTACCTCTCTATGCGAACCACATCCTGGATCTAGGATCATATCTCTTACACTGCCGCACAGTTAGTGCCAGACGTGAATATTGGATTCATACCTGATAGTGCCTCTGCACACTCTTTGGAAAGTACTTTGAACATATCCCATGTAAGTGATTGCTTTAGCATACTATGATAAGATCATAGCGCCTATCCTAGGTTGTTCTGTTTTGTTTTAATACGACATGCCTTAGCTGTTCACTGGGGTACACTCACCTTGGCTGAACTTTACACTGCCCTGCCCAATTACTTTAACAACCTAACTTTGCATACCCCTCAGCCGGGTGTATACCGCTCTCTGCTTTAGCCAATGTGCCTGATACTTGAATCTAGCTGCACTGTATTTTGCACTGCATTCCCTGATGTGCCTGATATTTGAATCTAGCTGCATTGTATATTGCACTGCATTCCCTGATATGCCCGATATTTAAATCTAGCTGCACCGTATTTTGCATTGCATTCCCTGATGTGCCTGATGTTTGAATCTAGCTGCGCTGTATTCTGCATATTTGAATCTAGGATATTATATATATGCTGTATATTGTGTAATACCACCTAGTCTATCTACATCCTGCCACCTTAAAACTTGTCAATGCCCGTTAGCCTCAGTGAGCCTGCCTATACCTAACCTTCTTAAAATACATTGAAATACCTCAATTTTGTACCTAGCTAGTCAGACGCTCCTAGCTTGACGGCACTAAGAATTCTTACGTGCACCTGAATTCCAAACCGCACCTGGCTTGTCTGTCGCATCCAGGCTGCTCGCCTTCAACCAGTTAGCATGTACTCCCTAAATCCAGTGAAACAAACTATTACTGCCAACCTTAGGATAGCTAAGTTACCTCGCCTCATCACCTCCGCCATTATATTAGCAGCATTATCACTTAGCCTAGCTACTAAAGTTAGCATGCTGTCCCACAGCACCAGGCCACTCCATTCCCACCACCCATACCACACCATGCCGATATCACAACTAATCATAGAACCTATAGTGAACCAATATCAGGAAGTTACTATCTTACAAAGGCCTTGTAGTACCACAGACAGAAACCTTAAACTTCGCGCACGCCTGCCTAAATTGCATGAACTACCAGCTAAGAAAATTGAACAACTCAATCTCCAAAAAAAAAAACACCTACTCTCAAAACCAATTATAGATTATACCAGGAAAGATAGCAATCCCAAAAAACCCTCACAAAACTGCTCCAAATTCATCTCCACTGCTAGTCTCAGTACCACGAACCCCAAACCTGAAAGTCACAAACATCATCTCAAAGGTGCGCTCATTAACGCTAGGTCGCTAGTAGCACATGCAACAGAGATTTCAGACATCATTCTTGCAGACAACCTCGACTTCCTGGCTATCTCAGAATCTTGGCTTCATGATGCAGCAGGACCTGCCCTATCATTAGCAGTTCCAGACAATTATACCATCTTACGAGCAGACCGACACACCTCTCGAGGTGGGGGCCTAGCTATCATAGCCAAGCTTAGTCTTGACATGAGAATTAACACAACCCCCATTTCGAAATCTTGCGAATGCCTTGCGGTCAAAATTGCCACCGCTAACTCCCAAACACTGAACCTCATCCTTATCTATAGACCTCCAGGTCCTACTGGAACCTTCGCTGAGGACCTATCTACAACCATATCCAATAATCTAAAAAGCACCTCCCAAACAATAGTGCTAGGGGACTTCAACCTAGGCTATAATGACGCTAAGGATATCCAATCCACAGCCACAGCTCTGGTCCTTGAAGAACTGGGTTTCTCCCAGAAAGTTAACCTTCCTACTCATGACAAAGGCCGCATCCTAGACTGGATAGCGGAACATAACTGTGGAGTAATCATCACAGAAACTATACCCCAGATCTGGACTGACCACCATCTATTACTATTCACAGTAGCCACGAACGCGGCCACGGCTCAGTCGCCACTTGCCCCTCCCATGCCCACGAGGAACAAAAAACTTATGACGGCGGAAAAATTGCTGCCCATCATTCTACCACGTCTGAACTCGCTCCCAGCGAATACGGATCCAAATGTGTTAGTTGAACAATTTAATGAAACTATCAACACAGCCCTCGACCACATAGCTCCGCTCAAGCTTCGTAATAGTAAACCTAAGAAACATCTCAACTCATGGTTCACTCCTCACCTAAAAAAGCTCAGACTAATCAAAAGAAACCTTGAAACTACCTGGAGACTCTCTCCCTCAGCTGAAAACAAACTCAACCTAGCCAAGGCATCCTCCCAATATAAGAAAGACATCCTACTAGCCAAAAAGGAAACGTACAATACCAGAATATCACAATCTAAATCTAGTGTCAGAGAACTGTTCAACATCCTTAAAGAACTGGAAACTCCTATTGCCCCCCAAGAAAACTGTACCAAGGATAAAAATTGGTGCTCCAGCATACAGTCGGCCCTCACCAACAAAGTAGCCAATCTACAAACTAAAATTGCCCTCAAAAAAGCTTCTCTTACACCTCACATCCCACAGACTACAGTTCCACATCCAAAACCTAAACAAGAACTACGTTTCTGCTTCGCTAAGGTATCGACCATTGAGGTAGAAAAAGTTATCTTGGGACTAAAACCATCCAACTGTAAAGGTGATCAATGCCCTGCCCAATTAATCAAGGATGCTGCGAGAGAATTATCGCCATTCATAACCAAACTCATCAACTCATCCTTTACCACAGGCACTGTACCGAATAACCTAAAAGAGTCCTGGGTACTGCCACTCCTAAAGAAGCAAACCCTTGACCCGGCCATCCCTACTAACTTTAGGCCTATCACGACCGTGCCCTTTCTTCTAAAAATCTTAGACAAAGTGGCATACATGCAAATACAAAACTTCCTTGAATCCAACCTTTTACTTGGAACACGACAATCCGGATTCCGCCCACAGCATGGGACTGAGACAGCCCTAATCGATCTCAAGGCCCAAATAGATCAATGTAGAGACAATGGCCAAGCAGCCCTTCTCCTATTGCTAGACCTCTCAGCGGCCTTTGATTTAGTCGACCACACAGTATTATGCAGTCACCTAGATTCTGCAGCCCACTTCTCCAAAGAGGCCATAATATGGATCAAGTCTTTCTTGAGTAACAGAACTATGAGAGTCTTCTCTCCCTCAGCCTCAGCAGACCCGATCCCCATAACATGTGGGGTACCTCAGGGATCCTGTGTGTCTCCCACCCTCTATAATGTATTCACAAAGCCACTTTTTGACGAAATGGATCATCTGGGTATTGCCTACACCAATTACGCAGACGATACCCAGATCCTCCTCCCGCTTTCAGGTGACTACGTCAGGGATCTGGCTTTAGTGAACAAAATCTACAGCATCGTTCAGGCATGGATGGCCACACACGGCTTATGCCTGAACGATGACAAAACTGAACTCATTATCCTAGGCACCCAAACATACATAACCAAACTCAGCCCGGATTATGCCAATTTCATCATCGATGGGAACAACATAAAAGCAGCGAAGGAAGTGAAGACCCTAGGCTTCTACCTAGATGTCACCCTGAACTTTGCTAAACAAGTTAACTCCCTAGCCTCAGCTACCGCATACACATGCAAACTAATCAGAGCGAGCAAACAATTCCTTTCTACAGACAGCTGCATCACGCTTGCCAGAGCCCTCATACTCTCCAAATTGGATTATTGTAATGGACTATACATTGGGGCTAATAAACAGATTATTCATAAAATCCAGGTCCTCCAGAACAATGCCCTGAGAGCAGCTCTCAACATTAGTAGAAAGGAGCACATATCCTCGGTAAGAAGAGAACATAAATGCCTATCCACTCAGGACAAAATTCAACTTAAAATTGCCTCCCTCACCCACAAGTGCCTCAATAACAAAGCACCACCATATCTCAAGGATAGGCTACACCCTAGAACCTCGACCAGACCCACAAGAACAGCAAATGCTAACTGCCTACAAGTCCCTCGTTTTAAACTTGCGACTATAGGAGGACAGAGCTTCCCAGTCAAGGCAGCGCAGCTGTGGAACTCACTTCCCCTTGGCATCAGAGAACCCCAGCCCTTTGCGAAATTCAGGCAGAACTTGATCAATTGGCTGAGAGTAAATGACGACTAACTTACCTCCCTGTCCTGACTGTTTCCATTGATATACTAACTGAAGCTCCACTGGCACCCCTATACCAGACTATCTAAATCAACTCCCTTTTGCACTAGAATGTTCCTGATACCTGTATATTACTACTGTATATATTATTGTACACTATATATTGTATGTATATTACTACTGTAGATATTATTGTATATTCCTGATAGTGTACCCACACCTGTAAAACTGCGCTGACTCTGGACCTAGCTCCGGCCGCGTATATTTATGCCTACTATATACTGTATATTGTATGATACCCTGTACTATTGTATGATACCTTGTACTGTTACCACTTACTATGTACTCGTAACTAAGCCGAGCATTTTCTTGTCCTGTGCGCCCTGATGCCCCAGGGTATGGCGCGCCCTATAAATAATAAACTACTACTACTACTACTACTATCAGTGTTACAACAAGCGTATTGCTAAGCACAAAACTACAGCAAACATTATCATGACTTATATATCCGGGCGTCATCTCAGCAACTTAGTAAAACCAGCCCGAATTCAGGACTAGAAAGGTGTCTAAACGACCCCACATAAGCCGAAAACACAAAGTATCACCAGTATGAAGTATGCAATTCACGTGCACACAACAAATGCGATCCATGTGGCCGCATACCGCTTTTGTCTAAAATGTACTCGAATACACTAAACGACAAAAAGGCTGTGAGGCGTGCCGAACCGGTCCTACCTGTTTAGCAGAGGTCCCTGTGGATCCGACCGCATGAAAGTGGGCGGTTCGACTGGCAAAGTGTATATAACGTTGCCGTGGTAACCGCGCACATGCGCGCATGGCAGCCAGGCCGCGTCCTCCATCTTGGTGTGGGCCTGGACAAGTCATTGCCAAGGCAACCTCCCTAAAACAGGGTGTTGTGGAATTAAATAACTCAGCAATGGAGCATGACTGGGGGTACAACCGCAGTCCTGAATTTCACCTACTCTTCATCATACTTCACTGGTTTTCTTATGCACTGAATACCTCTTTTTCTTGAGAAGCATGGTGTCCTACACAAAATCATCATGCTTCACCAGTTTTCTTCTGAAGTGCAGACGCCGTCCAGCATCATTCACACCAGTGGGTCATTTTTCTTCCTCCCATCAATCACTGCTTCTTGTGAAGTGTCATGTCACCTGATTCCACTTGCTCTTTACTGAAACTACTCAACTCAGCGTCTATGTCCCTTGGATCCCAGGCATTTTCCTGTTCATTCCTTTCACTGCTCTCTGCTCTCTCTATTGGTGACGTTCTTGCTTTAAATGCTTGAGTTTGAGGTGGTGAACTGCTTGTCACCGCAGTGCCTTTTCCAAACGCTGCTACTCTTTCTAAGTTCCACCTTTTTCCATCTTGGATGAACACATGATCAGTGCTTTCCTCATAACCTTAAGGGTTGACTGTAGGCAGACTCTGTCACTCAGTCCTTGTCAGGTATTTGGTACTTCACCAGATCGCCCTCTTCCTCCTCAGTCCTTTGCACTGTCCTCTGATTGTCATGCCACTTTTTCATGTGGTCCTTACTTTTCCTGATCTTCCACACCATCTCTTCCATGTTTATTGTGTCATCTTCCCACACTCTGGACAGCAATGGGACACTAACATGGATGCAGCTCTATTGTCTCTTAACATGTGGAAAGCCAACACCATGGTGAGCCTGTGAGGGGCCACTACCTCCTTCACTGTCTTTTGTGGATCCATTCCAGATGCCACTGGCAGTTGAATGGCCCCTTAAATCTATGTTTTTTTTCCAGCAGCCCATTGGTCTGCAGATGATACAGGGCTGCTTTGATCTGCCTTAAATTACCTTCCTTCAAACATTTTCCCATCTCAGTGGACGTCAACTGGACTCCATTGTTGGTCACTATCTCTTTAGGCAACCCTTCCCTTTGGAACAGCAACTTGAGGACATCTATCACTGTTACCATGGCAATATCAGGCACGAGTTCCGTCTGTATTCACTTGGACAAATAGTCTACAATTACGAGCCCATACCTATGTTCAAATGTCATGGTTTCCAAGGGACCCATCAAATACAAACCCAACTTCTGTCATACTCCCTCTGAGACCTCTGTAGGAACAATAGATGCCTGCCTTACTTTTAGTCTTTAGTCACTGTTAAGCACTTATGGCATCTTCCCATCATGTTCCTTATATCCTGGCCCATGCAGGACCACCAGCATGAGTCCCTTATCCTGCATCTCATCATTTTGCTACCCAAGTGCTCTGAATGAGTCCTATACAGTATGATTTTCCTAATTGCCATGGGGGTTGGGGAGTATTACTCAATCGCCCCTGAACAGTTGGTCATTGTCTTCATGAATTTCCTCCACCACTTTTCACTACGGTCGCAGGCCTTCTGAAATCCACCTTTCGTCTGGCCATCTATTCTTGACCCATCTCATCACCTTTGGGCACAGATTATTTGTAGGCCAATTCCTCTAACCAGTGTATCCTACTCATTTTCATGAGTTCCTGCTTCTCAAGTCTTCAACTAATGCCACTGCGCACTGATCTTGCAAAAAGGTGTTAACTTGCCCAATGATCAGGCAGTCGTGACATGCAATCAGCCTGCAAATTCTTCCATCACAGAATGTGTGCTATTTCATACCTGTACACCTGTAGATCTGCTGCTATGCATGTCAGTCTTGGAGTGGATGGGCCTCATTACGACCCAGGCGCTGGACCATGGTGCCATTAGCACCATGGTCCATGCCAGTCTCCGGCATGGTGGATGGCAGAATTACCGCCCCATCACAAGGTTGGCGGGGGCGGTAATTCCCCATTCACCATTTGCCCTTCCCCATTCCCATTTTGCCCCATAGGGCATAATGGGGATGGGGAAGGCGCTAATTACGGCACCGTAAATTACAGTTGCCGTAATTAGCTCCAAGGTCCCTTAGCGGGTTGGATTTTAACGCCTGCAAAAAGCAGGCGTTAAAGCCTCCAACCCGCTAAGGGACCTTGTAATCAGGTGCTAATGGTTTAACGGCGGCGACGCACTTTACAGCGCCGTTAAACCATTAGCGCCAGGGTCGTAATGAGGCCCGATGTCTTTGTTTCCCTTGGGCTTAGCATGTGCACCAAAGGCTTGTGAACCGTGACCAGATGAAACTTAGTTCCCCACATGTAGGTCCTAAAGTACACCACTGCCCATGTGCATCCTAGCATCTCTTTCTCTATGGTTGAGTAGTTTTTCTCTGCCTCGGACAGTCCCTTGGACTCAAATACCACCACATGCTCCATATCACTTCTCTTCTGTGAAAGAGCCACTCTTAACCCACAGGCACTGGTATCTATTGTGATATAGGTCTTCCACATCGGGTTGAACTGTTTTAGGCATGGTGCTTCCTCTATCATTTCTTTGCTTCTTCAAATGGTCCTTTCTACCCTGTCTTCCACAAGTACTCCATTCCCTTCTTCGGCAGTTCTTTCATGGGCACTGCATTTTAAAGAATAGTGGTACAAATGTTGCATAATACTCTGCAAGGCCCAAAAACAATCTCAATTCTTCTTCATTGGTTGGGGCTGGTGCACATTTTTCTTGGGGCTAATGCTTTCCCATGAAATGTTGTTACCCAAATATTCCACCTCTTGCTCCTTGAACATGCACTTGTTGTATCGCAATTTAATAAGCGCCCAGTTGCCTCCGGGTTAGGTTCGCTCTATAAATGTAAAAATAAATAAATGAATAAACTCTGCCAACTTACAATTTATTCAGGACATTTCTCAAAATAACATCATGAGTCTCCTCATCTTCAGCAAAAATGAAAATATCGCCCCGGAAGTATGGCCATTTCCTATGTTACGCAATAATGAGTCAGCCATCCTCTGGAACACTGAAGCAGCAGAGGGTAGGCTGAATGGCTTTCTGGTATTATGCCGAATGGTATGAAAAACTCAGTCGGAGTGTAGACTAATCTGATGCGTCACGCATGTCCAATTTCGAGAAGTACTTGTCCTCCTTCATCATCAGAATCACTTCTTTGATGCTTAGTAACGGGTAGCTTTATTATCTCTAAATTGATACTATGTATATCTATGTAGTTTCTAATATTGTTGGCTTGCTGCTTTTTGATCAGCATGACCAGGTTTAAACATTCCCATTATTCAACCATCATAGTCATGCCCTCTTTTACCATCTTCAGGAAATGATTATGTAATGTAATCTTCCCGGAGTGGATTCCTGTCTCTATCATTCCTATGCAGGCCTACTCCTCCTTTTGAAGGCCTGGTCTGCAGGCTCTCTCTCTCCTGGCTGCTCTCTCACTGTGGCCACTATCTACCGGCCACCTGGTCAGGTAACATCCTTCCCTTCGGAGTGGGCGGACCTCTCTCCTCCCTCCTGGGCGCAACCACTCAACTCCTCCTCCTTGGAGACCTCAATATCCACCTGGAGGCTTCCTTTCCCTCGCCTGGACTCTTTCACGACCTCTGCGACTCTTTTTCTCTCTCTGTTCTTCCCTTGGGACCGACTCACTCTGCAGGGCCCACTCTGGATGGTCTGATCTCCTCAGACCTCCCCCTCTCTAACCCTCTCACGACTCCTCGCTCCTGGAGTGACCACTTTCTCCTCTACTCTTACCTCTCTCTCTCTCTACCCCTCAGCTGAGCCAACCCCCACACTGCCACCTACCTTCTCGGTCATCCGACCCATGAAGCATGTGTCAATTGAGGCTTTCGTCTCCACTTTCTCTCCCCCTCCTGCACCTCTGGCTGACTCACATCCTGACACAGCCCTTTCCAACCTTCCCTCTTCTATCTCTGACACTCTTGGTGTACTTTCCCCTGTCATGAGGATCCGCTTGAAGCCCAAAGCCAAGTGCAACTCTTGATACAACTCAGACCTTGTCACCCTTAAACGCAAGTGTAGGGTGGCTGAGAAGAAATGGCTGCCATCTTGTACATCCGCTGACAAACTGGCCTGCCGCCTGCTTCAAAGGCAATACCGACTCTCTGTCCTCACTAAGAAGAGAGCTCCCATCCAAGCCCGCGTCTCTGCGCCATCTAACAGCTCAGCTGAACTCTTTAAAATCTGCAAGGAGCTGCCCAATCCTGCTGCAGTCTCTACCTCTCCTGTCCCCACCTAGGCCCTCTGCACAGCCTGGGCCTCACATTTTATCTCTAAAGCCAGGACATCCTGTCCACTCTCTCGTCCTCTCCTCCTTCTCCCTCTGGCCACCTCTCCTCCTCCCTTTCCCCTGTTCACCCCAGACAAGGTTTCTATACAAGTCCGATCTATGAAAGTCTCGTCAAAACAGGTTCTTCCTTGTTCATCCAAAACCATCAAGAACCATATTGACACTGCTGCTCCAACCTTGGCCGACTTTTGCAATCACTCTTTCACCACTGGAACTTCTCCTTCCCCCCTGAAGCACTCTCCTGTGCACCCTCTTCTTAAGAAACCCTCTGCCAACCCCTCTTGTCCGGCTAACTATCACCCGATCTACATCACTCCTTTCCTGGGCAAACTCTTGGAAAAGCTGGCCATCTCCCAGCTTAATCTTCACTCTGAATCTGTTGGTTGTCTCCACAACCATCAGTCTGGCTTCAGAAAGCCAGAAGCACAGAAACTGCTTTCCTAAACATCCGTGAAGACCTGCTCTCTAACCTCGAGGCCAATCACCCCTCTGTCCTCAGCTTACTTGATCTCTCCTCTGCTTTCGACAGGGTCAACCATGCCATCCTGCTCAACCGGCTCTGTGATAACCTGGGTATCACTGATCAGGCCCTGGCCCGGATAACCTCTTTCCTCTCTGACTGACCCTCCCAGGTCCAACTTGTGTCCTTCCTCTCCTCTATCTCACTCTCTACCTGTGGTGTTCCCCAGGGATCTAACCTTTCTCCCTGGCTGTTCAACCAATACCTGGCACGTCTCGCCCACCGCATTGCTGCTCTCTGCTCCAACTTTCAGTGCTATGCGGATGACACTCAGCGCTCTTGCAAGCTCCCCTCAGCTGCCTCCTCTCCCTCTCTCATTCTGGATTGTCCGTCTCCAATCCAGGAGTGGTGTGCCGGTAATGATCTCTGCCTTAATGCCAGTAAGATGGGGATCCTACTCATTGGCACACCAGCACCTTCCTTTCCTGTCACTCTCTGGACACCCACTCTGGGCCCTCTAACTGCTCCCACCTGTGAGGCTAAGAACCTTGGGGTCATCTTCGACTTCACACTCCCCTTCTCGCCTCACATCTCTGATGTCTCTAAGAAGTCAAGCTAGCAGCTGCACCTCCTCAGAGGTATTCTTCCTTTCCTCACCTTCCCCCAGAAGCTCACTGTTTCCAGAGCTCTGGTTCTCCCTAGGCTGTTCTACTGCAACAGCCCCTTTCCAAATCTGCCTGCCTCTACTCTCCATCCTCTACAACTCATCCAGAACAGGACTGCAAGACTTGTCCTTGACCTCAAGCCCAGGGATCGTATCTCTTCAGCCCTGACATCTCTCCATTGGCTCCTAGTGGCAGCAAGGATCAAGTTCAAGACCCTCTGCATTGTCCACAAGGCCTTCTGGGGCCTGTGACCGCAATACCTCCCTCTGGAACAGCCTCCATGCCTCTCTGAAACTTTAGCAGAACCATCTCCGGTTCCGGAAGCACCTCAAGACCTTCCTCTTTGCTTCTGCCTCTCCCTTCCTCTCCCCTGCTGACCTCTTGTTTGATACTGCACCGGTCACCTCGCTACCCTCGGAATTCGGGCTCAGGTCCCTGCCCACCCAGTTGCACTCCTGCACTACCTCCTGGCATCCCCTGTACTTGTGGTCTGTATCTGCAACCCTACAGTCCCTTTACCTGCACTTATTGACAACTATTGCCTGCCCTTTAAACACTCGCACTTGCCACCTGTTGGCTGCACTACTTGTTTGTGATCCGGTGTCTGGGACTTCCCCCCTCCCCAACACGGCACTTCTCCCAGCCCCTCTCCCCTGCACTTCTGTGATCTCAATATCACTAGGCCTAATAAGCTTGTTGTTTTTGTCATTCCTCTGTTTCCCTTCCCTTGCCTCGTTGCACCTTGAAACTCTTCTGTATAGGCACGTTATAAATGCCATATCATATCATATCATATCATGCAGCTCTCGCCGTAGCTGGGTCTGATCTTATTTTGTGTTTGACAGGCAATGCTCCTTTTCTCAGCTGAATCTAATGTACATAGTTCTTTATCCTACGCAGTTCATCTGAGAACAACCTCAGGAACTTCACTCTGGATAGCAATGCTCCTCCTGCTCTTATAGAGAGGACCTGGACTTCCCTGCTGGGATCCAGCTTGATGTTCAACTCCACTTGGTCATTCCACCCCAGCACTGTCAGTCCTTCCCCTGAAAAATACAATCTCGTTACTGCCTATCTACCTTTAAATTCTATATTTCCCTTTATGTACTGCAGCACCTTCAAATACCATTGGTCGGTGTTTCGTCTTAAGAACTTTCACTTTAATTTTTCATACCATTTCTTTGTAGGTGCGAATTGGCAGTATGGTCAAGTCCAACCCTGAATCAGCCATCACTTGTGTTTCATTCCCATCTACCTTAATTAAGTAGTGAGGTTTCTTTTCTAGCTTTTATATTGTTCACCATAATGATCGTGGGTCTATCATCTTCTGAGATTCCTCTTGCGCTGTTTCTTCTCTTGCTTCTATGAACAACACTATCCTTCTCCACTAGTGTCACGCCATGGCAAAATGTCACATTTTTGTACAGTTTGTGTGTTTTTGCCTCTGGCCGGGCATGCCTTGTCATTTGCAAGATGCCCGGTGCTTGCGCACCTGTAACATTTCATGGGTTCTGTCTGGTGGTCTCTCTTCTCTGGCATCCTTGCTGGGCCTTTCTTTGTTCCCTCTATATTGAAGAGCCTGAACCTCGGCAGTCTGCAAACTTCCCTCCATTTCCTTGTGTCTGAGTGTGGTCTCCTCTGCCGCTCTGGCGATCTGAAAGGCTTTATCTAACTGAAGTTATTTTTCCGTTACATTCTTGTCTTGCACTTTCCTGCTATTTGGGTGCACTACCAGCATGTTGTATATTATATTTTCCATGCTGTCCCTAAACTCGCATAGTGTGGACATTTCTCGCAGTCTTGTGACGTGGCCGGCTACCGGCTTCATGGTGTAAAATCGTATTCTGTGTAGTACAGTGTTTTCCCTGTTGGCAAATCTCTTAACTTCCATCCTGATAGCTTCCTTATATACATCATCTTCATCCCCAACTGGTTCATGCTTCAATCTGACAAATATTTGCTGCCCTTCCACCCCCATCGTGTTCAGCAGCATGGCTTTCTTCCTCCCTGGTGTAGCGCTGCCCGATGACTGGGCGCGCACGCGGCGGCGTGATGTTGCACGCCGCCGCATGCAACATAAATAAACGGGGCGTTCCCAGCCACGTCAGAGCGACCGGGAAGCCCGAACCGAGAGGACGTCTCCGACTGAGTCCTTTGGGGTCTGGGGGCTTACGGAAGGCACTGGGGGGTCCCGACCAACCCCCAACAGTGACGACGAGTGGGGGAAACAATGCCTGGGCCCGGCGGTGACTTGACCAGCAATTATTTTATTATTGCAGAGAGGTCGCCTTGAGACTTCGCTCCGGCCCGCAGGCCGTGCGTTACCCACGCGGCTGGTGGCCATTTTGTGAATCAGGCCGTGAAACTTCTCCGAGCTCCGGTTTGAGCTGAGAAGTGCATCCAGGCCTAATTTTGGCAATCCTGTCAGCAGGCAGTGATACCTGCATGTAACTATGCCCAGTTGGTGATTTTGCATTTTCCTGGGTCTCCTACGTCGAGTGCAAGCAAGAAGGAGGGATACAATGGCTGGGCCTGCATAGCCCATTTTTCTTTCTTATCCTAATTTTTGGAGCAGTTGGAAGCTGAGGTTTCTCTTCATCTCCTTCATCATCAGACTGGTGGCCCCACTGATCTTCATCCTCTTCATCATCACAGAGGTGTGGTGCAGCAGCTGTTTCTCCAATGGTGCAGGCTGGAGGTATTTGGACTTGGTGTTTGAGTTGCGGCCCCTGTCTTCCACGCTGGGGGTGCCTGTGCGCTCAAACTGATGAGTGATACTGAGGACCAGGACGGAGCGGCGGTGTAGCAGCCTCCACTTGCGCCAGCAGCACCTCAAGGTTTGCTGCCTCCAGTGCAGCCGGCACAGCAGCCTCCAGGTGGTCAGGCAGGCCTTCAGGGTCCTCTACTTCCAGCACAGCCTGTGGCAGCACCTGTTGTTCAGCAGATTCCCCCCATCATGGTTCAGGTACGTGCACAGGCGGCCCTGCAGCCCATCCCGGAGTTTGATGTATCGGGCCCCCCTTCCAGTTTGGGGCCCAGATGGAGGAGGTGGGTGGACCGCCTGGACATGTACTTTCGGGCTGCCCAGGTGATAGATGATGATACCCGGCTGGCAACTATGCTGTACTCGGCAGGTCGATCTGTCCAAGAGACTTTTGAATCGCCTCCGCCAGGGGATGGATCCTATGATCAGGCGAAGGCCGCTCTGCAGGCCTACTTTCTGCCTCTCACCAATGCGGATTATGAACGCTTTGTCATGCTCTCTGCCAAACAGAAAGACAATGAGACTCTGGACACTTTCTATGGGCGCCTAAGGCGTCTCTCGCTGGCCTGTGCTTGGGGTGATGCTGAGTGCATGATCAGGACGATGCTGATCCAGGCTTGTTCATCAGGCAAATTAAGGCGCCAGGTGCTAAGGGAGCCTGGAATTACGCTTCAGCGCATCCTTGAACTGGGGAGGTGCCATGAGGTGTCAGAGGCGAGGGCAGCTAGAATGGAGGCCGGGTCGCGCCCCATCAAGACCGAAGAGGTATGTGCGATGTGGTGAGGTGGCAGGGGCGCCCGAAGACCTGGCAGCTGTCCCCGGGATCGAGCCGGGAGGGCAGGAGAAATCTGCCAAAAATGTGGGTATGACCTGCCCCACCCTGCTGAATGCCCTGCGGCTGGAAAGACCCGTGGACGGTGTGGGCTACCGGATCACTTATCGAGGGTATGCAAAGCAGCAATGCCGGTATTGGTACTGAGGGGCCCGGTGCGGTCCAGTCTCAATCGCCTGGGTCGACCATCCAACGTCACTCAAGTGGATCAGACTGAGGAGGATGCCCAGGTGGAGGAAGCGGAAGAAGAGGAGGAAGAGAACATCTTCTTTGTCTCGAGTGTGGGGATCCTGAAAAGTAAGAACAGGAGACAGCCAAGGTGCGTGGTCGAGGTGAACCGATCTCCAGTCCCCGTCCTCGTGGACACTGGGGCGTCGGTGAATGTAATGGCCAGTGGACACTATGATGCCATGGACCAGCCCCCCAAGCTGGCTGCTCCCAAGGCCCGCATCTTTGCCTTCGGTGGTGTTGACCCCATCCCTCTGGACGGTGTGTTCGTGGCAAAATCTAGAACATGAGGGCTCCCAAATCACAGCACAATTCTACGTGACACCGGTGAGCACCAATACATTGTTAAGTTGTGCTGCAGCAGAGGCCCTCGGCATCGTCAGCTTCGCATACTCTGTCTATTTAGAGGACATTAATGACTTGCTCGAGAAGTATGACGCACTGTTCAAGGGGATCGGGCAGATGGCCGGTGACCCAGTGAGGTTACACATTGATGAGTCGGTGCAGCCCATTGCCCTGAAACATCAAAGGGTACCGTTCCACCTCCGTGAACTGATCGACAAGGAGCTAGACAATTTGGTCAATCTTGACATTATAGAAAAGGTTGAGGGCCCGACGCCCTGGGTGTCCCCGATAGTGGTGGCACGGTAGCCTAAAAAACCCGATGCTGTTAGAATCTGTGTCGACATGAGGCTCCTGAACAAGGCCATTAAGAGAGAGAGACACACCTCACCCTAACCATCGATGACATCATTGCGGAGGTACAGGGCGCTCGTTTCTTTTCGAAACTGGACCTCTGAGCGGGCTATCACCAGGTTGTCCTCCACCCCGAGTTGAGGTACATTACCACCTTCACGACACACCGAGGGCTATACCGCTATAAGAGACTGAGTTTTGGTGTGTCCTCGGCGGCGGAGGTGTTCCAGAACATTATTCGGGGCGCCCTGGCTGATCTACAGGGCGTTTTGAACATAAGCGACGACATCCTGGTGTTTGCAAGAACGGAGGTAGACAATCTGAGGCGGTTGGCGAAGACGTTCGGAAGACTACAGTCCTTGGGACTCACCGTCCACAAAGAGAAGTGTGAATTTCTCCGACCATCGATAGAATTCTTTGGTTTTGTATTCAAAAAGGGGGGGTGTCTCCTCATCCCTGGAAGGTGCAGGACATAAAGAAGACGCAGCTTCCGGAGTCCGTGTATGAGGTGCAAAGTTTCCGAGGCATGGTTACATACTGTGGACGATTCATTAAAAATCTGGCCTCCAGATCGGAACCGCTCAGGGCACTGGCCAGGAAGGATGTCATCTGGAACTGGGGCCCGCTAGAACAGGGAGCTTTTGATGACATTAAGGGTGCCCTGGCAACTGAAGACACCATGTCGTTTTTCGATCCGGCGTTACCATCAGAGATCATCGTCAACGCCAGCCCATTCGGCCTGGGCGCTGTGCTAACACAGATTGACATTGGTGGGGGCGTCTGCCGGGTGGCATATGCCAGCAAGGCCCTGTCCGATGCGGAGCAGCGATACTCGCAGATCGAGCTTGAAGCACTGGCAGTACTGTGGTGATGCCGGCACTTCCGGCTTTACGTCCTTGGATACCCGGTGACGGTGGTGACAGACCATAAGCCGCTGCTTTCCATCCTAGCAGGGTCGTCGTCCAAGCCACCGGCACGCATCGAGAGGTGGATGCTCGCCCTTTTGGAGTATGGAGTCACCTTGGTATACCGGCCAGGGGCAAAAAACGCTGCAGACTATCTCTCCAGACACCCTGGGGCGTCCGCAGGTGAAGTCCACGACACCTGTGCAGAAGAAGCAGAAGAGCACGTCCCAGTGGTGGTGGAGGCAGCCACGCCGAATGCCATGCCTCTCCAGGAGCTGGAGGCAGCTGCAGCGCAAGATGAGTGCTTCCAAATCCTAAGACACTCGATGCAACAGGGCTCCTGGAAGTCGGTGCTGGAGGCTCTGGCGGGGTGCACCCAGGAGGCCAGGACCAGACTTGAGCAACTATGGAAAGTCCAGGAGGAGTTATCGTTCTCAACATCTGGCCTGCTCCGCGGAGATCGGATTGTGGTGCCCCAATCGAAGGTGGACGCCTTGGCTCACCGTGGTCATCAGGGCGCTGCCAAGACCAAGGCATGCCTACGGCTGAAAGTGTGGTTCCCTGAGCTGGAACGCAAGGTGGATGACTTCGTGGCAGCCTGTGTTTGGTGCCAGGCGGCATCTCCCCTGCAGCGGGAACCTGCCATAGAGACAATGCTTAGGGGGACGCGCCCTTGGGAAATTGTTCATGCAGACTTTTGGTCCACCACCATGGGCACCCACTTCCTGGTTCTGGTCGACGAGTCCTCTAGGTACCCCGAGGTGGAGTTTGTGGACTCTGTGGCATTTGAGCACGTTGTGGTGGCCGTTGAAAAGGTGTTTGCGGCCCATGGTTTCCCACGCACGCTGTGCTCGGACAACGGGGCGCCCTTCCAGAGCAAACGCTTCTCGGAGCTGATGGAGAGCTATGGGGTGGTGCACAGGAAGATCATGCCCCTCTGATCCCGGGCCAATGGTGAAGCAGAACGGCTCATGAGGACTCTAAATAAGACCTTTAGAATTGCTCAGGGGCAGGGGCAGTCACTCCAAAGAGCCCTGTACCAGTTTCTGAGGGTGTACCGGACCACACCACATGCATCCACTGGAGTGGCCCCGGCTGAGGCATTTTTCAAGCGGTGTCCTTGGGGTTTGCTACCGGAGGTAGGAGAGAAAGAACCTGGGGTGATCAATGACCAACAGGTCGAGATGGACCGGCGGCTGAGGATCGAACAAGAGAACGTTTGGAGAGGGCTTCGCACGCAGCGGCTGGAGCCTGGTGATGAGGTCCTCATTCGAAATAGGCATCCCCAGGGAAAGCTCTCCCTACCGTATGAGCCGGAACCGCTGGATGTCGTCGCAGTCCGGGGATCCATGGTGACTGCATCGGACGGACGGTCTGCAGTAACTCGCAATGTGAGTTTCTTCAAGAAACTGCGGGATCCAAGAACTGATCCACCTCCTGATCCAGACCCTGGAGAGATCCCTGAGAACGAAGGGGAAACACCCTGTCTGCCTGAGTCCCCGGCCCGGGGCATGCCCGTGGACAGATCACGTGGAGGTGAGCAGGAGGTAGCCCCAGAGGGCTGGGCGAGGGAAACCTGCTCACCTCAGCGGTTACGTGCTGGGTCACCTGGCTGCTTGTCCTAATGATGAGAACTGTTAAGTAAGGGGACCCGGGTGGATGTCAATAAAGGGGTGTTTTGAACATGGGGTTTCGTGAAATGTTAAGTATTCATTTTGGTTTGGTTTGCAGTGTCTAGTACTAGTATTGTTATTGTTCTCCCGGAAAAAGGAGGAGTGTGGCGCTGCCCGAAGACAGGGTGTGCCGCCGCGTGCAACATAAATAAACGGGGCGTTCCCGGCTGCGTCATAGCGACCGGGAAGCCCGAACCGAGAGGACGTCTCCGACTGAGTCCTTCAGGGTCTGGGGGCTTATGGAAGGCGCTGAGGGGTCCCGACCAACCCCCAACACCTGGCACGTAATCTGCCACTCCCAGGGCATCCGCACACAGAATGAATAGTAGTTCCCACTGGGGCCAAGGAATTACTGGCCTACCTGGAGTCTGAAGAAACGCGCGGGGTGGTGATGCCCCTTGCATGTTTATTCTGTGGTTTTCTGCATGGGCGCTGGTGTGATCACGTCCTCGTCGCCAATTATTTTGTGACCTAGTAAGGATGATTCAACTCTGGGATTTTAGACACTTTATTTAGTATGAACTCCAACTATTTACACAGAAGACACTGAATGCACTGTCCCTTTGCTGTCTTAAGCCGCTCTATTTGCTGGTGTATCCAGCGCATAATGTCTTTATGGAGTTGGTCCCTAGTTGCAAGAGGAGCACTGCAGTGCGACTGCTCTCTCCGAGCACGCTCTCCTCTTCTTCTCGCGCTCACTACTGCCATGACCAGTGCCCGGGCGAAGTCTCGCAGGAGCACAACTGCAGCTACTCTTGCGAGACGAGCCCCCCACTACCAGTTTAATAAAAAATGTCAAAAGACGGAGACCATCTCTGGGAGATGTTCACTGTGAATTAGAACCTTTCAGAGTCACATGCAAGGGACACTGTAAGGAGCAAATTATCAGGCTAAAACGAGATTTAAAAAAGAAAAACTGCTTCCTCTGTACTAAAAGGCAAAGTTAGAGTTGCTGCATGAGCAAGAAAAAGTAACGCAACACCTCCAAGCTTTAGCAAACTACAAGGTAAAATATATATTATCAATGCTTTCAAATGAATTGAAAATACGCCCATAACTTCTGAACGGTGGTTGGAAATGACACCTGAATTAATTGGTTACCAGAACACTCCATGCTAGAAGGACCACACCCCAGCCGTGGGAGTTTCATATCAATGTCAATTGCATTCTGGGAGTTGTTGTCTTGGGTCAGTACAATTTAATAAAAATGGATTAAATGAAAGGCAAATCCCGGGACTAGAGTTGGGTACACCTGGTGACACAGAGTCATCTTGTAACGTGTAATCTTACATTTTATGTACTTGGTATCTGCCTTTTATTTTTATGCTGAACCCACTACTGCAAGCTTGATTCCGCTTTAGCAGACAGGGTTGGGTGCGTAATGGGGGCATGCAAGAGGTTCAGATCAGGGCAATGCAGTGAATTAAAAGAGCTAGATTTGGATTACAACTACCAGTGTGGATGTTGCCTGAAATTAGGGTCCTGCAGAGGCAAATCTTGGGGGATCTTCACAGATTAGCACGTTCTGCATCCCAAGAGGACCCAAGGCACTTAAAGCTCTGTTTAAAAGCCCCCCAAAACCCAGTAGAACAAAGCGTGTTGTGCAGTTATTACACTAGATAGTAAAGACTAGCATGATGTTTCACCTAGGAATCATCCCTTTGTATTATCTGTCACAAAGATGGAGGAGTATCATGTTAGCCAGACTAAAGGTGCAGTTTGTGTTTCAAAAAAGACAAACCGGCATTAACCAATCTTGAAAGGATGATACCTCTATTAGACTAATGCATCTATTATTGTGCAACCTTTCAGGGCAACAAATGTCCCTTCTTCTGAAAGTTCTGATTTAACTGAAGGCGCCTGTCCCTTTGTAATGAGACCTATTAGGGAGTGCGGAACAGTTGATCAGTTGGTGCAAGTGGATCTTGGTTATGTTACGTAAACCCCATCCGTCTGTCAATTACTGCTAATCTTTTGATTCCTTCTTGGTTTGCCACCCTTTTTCCCCCTGTTGAAGCAGCCTTCTAGCCTCTTATCTGTTGCATTTGTGGAGCTTGTGCAAAGGAATCTAGGTCACATGACCTAAACTCCACCACCCACTAAGGCCTGCCCCTTCCTTTCCTTTCTTAACTGTTAGTTCACAGGGTGTCTCTCGCCTGAGTGTCCGAAGTGAAGGACAGTCAAAGAAAAGGGTAGTCCAGTTAGGGTCTGATAAGGGACAATGGGCAGTTTCTCTGCTTGTGCTATACCAGGTAAATATCGCAATGTGTCTCCACTCACCGCAACCCATGCCCACCCTCACAAGGGGTCGCACAGCTAAATGCCCAAAGCAGCCCCAAACAGCTTAGCTGGTAAACCTGATCAATATCCCCCATACACTCCTACAACATGTGCCTTCTATTCACTTCCATCCTGTTATGATGATTAACGTTCGCTCAGCAGTTGTGCACGCTGTCGATATCACTAACCTCATAACCAACAATGATCTCAATGCGCTATTCATTTCTAAACCATGGTTTACATCCTCTTCCTCCTGTTTCTTTGATGCCCTCCTAACCTACACTACAGTATCCAACATACTGACAGCACAGGAAAATCAGGATTGTGAACTCCTCCCTCAGTGAAGGTGTATTTCCAGTCGTTCCCAGACATGTCTCATACGACCCCTTCTCATAAAACCCTTGCTTGTCCCAGAGGACCTAGGCAGCTACAGACCTATCACAAGCCTCCCGTTCATCAGGAAGTTTATTGAGAAAGTAGTTATGACCCGACTACTTGCCAGAATTGGACAGCTTGACATTCTTCACGTTTACCAGTCTGGCTTAGGCCCCAAATGCAGCACTGAAACTGCAACCATCCAAGTGGTGGACGTTGCGCAGAAAATCACTGACCCAGCACGTGTGTCTCCTAGTCCACTTAGCCCTCTGTTGCCTTCCACGGTTCTAGGTGATTTTGTCAAACATTTGATCGAATTCGAGTTAATCTAATTTTTTTGTGGTACATTTTGCTGTAAATATATGCAGGCGGAGAACTCCCTCAGTCCCCTCTCCATAAGCCCACTACATTATTTATACACCTAAACCCACCCCTCATATATTTGTGGAAAAATGTGTTAAAATAAATTGGATTAAATCAAATTCGACACAATCTGCCATGGCAAAACCTCCCTATACCACCTTACACTCAGTTGATCACCAAATACTCCTCTCCCTCCTCACTGACAGGATGGGCTTCTCTGGAACTGTCCTAAAATGGTTTGCATCCTACTTATCTGATAGGTCATACAGATGGGCTCAGATGTGGTGGCCCCAAATGTTCCATTCTCTCCACAAGCATTTTTAATATGTACATGTAGCCCCTGGGAACTCTCCTAAATGACCCCAACATAGCCATCCATCAGTAGACTGATGACACTCAGCTGAACCTTAAGGTCAGTGACACCCAGGATATTGCTCTGCAACGGCTGCCTGGCTACTACCCAAACATGAATGTCAAATAATTACCTTAAACTGAATCCGACCAAGACTGAATTTTTCCTCATCAGTCGCCCCACCAACAGCAACTCCTGCAAACACGGCTGGAAGGATTCACCCTTCAGCTGTCAAACTCGGCCAAATCCCTGGGCTTCATTGTTGACAGTAGCCTTTCCTTCCAAAAGCACATAGTCAAAAGGGCACAAACCGCATGGCTACAGATCCACACACTTAGCAATTCCAAACCCTTAATTCCTCGAATGAGTTCCGTACAGTGGTGCAAGCCCTCATAATCTTACACATCGATGGGGGAAATGTCCACTTTACTGGACTTCCAGCCCCACACCTGGCCCCACTCAAAGCAGCACACCATGTTGCAGCCTGCCCCATTACAGGTGTCCGCAAATGTGACCATATCTCGCCAACACTGCACACACTTCATTGGCTCCCCCTTCCCGCTGGGATCATAATCAAAACTGCATGTATTATCTACAAAGCCGTCTCAGACCAAACACCAACATACTTGGTGGCTAAACTCCCCACCTCTGGAGGCTCTCGCACCTCATGTAGCAAAACTATCAAAAGGCACAGAGAGAAGACTCGCAAGCAGTCCTTCTCCTGCCACGCCCGACCATGTGGAACTCAATCCCAGGAGAGGCTCAAAATGCCCCTACCATCCTCCAGCTCAGCAAAACACAAAAAATGTGGCTCTTTAACAATACCGGCCGACGGAATGCAATGCCCCCTCTCCCAGCACCAGCAATAGAGCATTACTGCTGCTCTTGAGCGAGGTTCACACTATGGGCAATGAAATAAAATAAAATAAAAGAAGCATATCCAGAATCGTTAAAATGGCATGTGTGGGGGAATGTGCGAGAAGGTGCATGGTGGGCATATTTCAACTCTGGAAATTCTCGCAAGGCTCTATAAGTTAGTGCGACTTGGTTCATGGCCCTCTCCAACCTCGAAAAACACTTTTTGCCAAAACACAATATTGCTCCTTATTCGGCATATTCTGGCATAGGTTTGTGCTAAAAACATGGCAACATGTTTTTATTTATTTTTGCAGTTTATTTGTGGATCTCTATAAGATATATGAATCAGAGATGGTGGCTTATTTGAGAATGTTCAAATAGTATCAACCAAACAGGTGGGATATGAGCTTTGAAATAAGCTGCAGTTCGAGAACGTTCAATAAAAATAGACCTAAATGTCTTCCTTCGTTTTTCGGGGATTGCAAAAAAAGTGTAGTGATGTTCTGTGCCTTTCCTTGTACATCAACACTGACTTAGATTTTAGATTTTGACCACTTAAGGTTTCTATTTTGTACCCCTCCTACAGCTTTTGAACAGTCAGTGTTCACAAATGACTTAATTCTCTGCCTCGCACCAAAATGGTACCTGTGGGCCTTCACCTCACCCTCTTCCAGTCCCTTCTTCCCCGCACCCATTCACCAGTCCATTGGCAAGTGTACTTTTATACTAACTGCAGTGGTGTACATAATCTGACCTGCAGATAAAAGCCAGCTACCCTTCTGCCCCCCATGCCCCACAGTCGTCAGCTGTGGCCTGTTGCAGTAACTGATTGCATGTAAATACGGGAAACGAATGCAACCGTGGCAAAATAACAGTAACGTTTTGCAGTCTCTTGAAGAACCACATGGATGCCATACCCATAACAGCTAATTTCTTGTATGCTTGTGGAAGTTAATATTGCACGCCGTTTTAACCTATGTACCGTTAACCTGCTGCGCAGCTACCACTCTACGCGCCTACGCATACCATAAATACACAGAGCCCAGTGTGTCCGTACAACCTTCTTTATTCTCTACAATTTTTTAACTGCATTTCCCTCTCCCCTCCTCCCTCATCCCCCTCCCTTTTGGCTCCCCACCTCCCCAGGCTCCTCGCTTCTCCTTAAAGGGGCCTCGTCCCTTTTCTCATGCAACACCTCCCTGGCACTTTATAATGAGGCGGAGGGGGCTACATGTGTTCAATTAGCCGGTCTGCCTTCATGATGGCCCACTGGGGTCTTCCTGATGACTCCCCGGTTTTTCCGGCTGGTTCCTCTGGCGGTTCTTCTTGAGTCTCCATTTTCTCTTCTTCCGGTGGTTTCTCGGGTGGTTCTGTCTCTTCAAAGTAGAAACTTCTGAAGAATGACGCGTTTCTTGTAATGTCTCCTTGTTGTCCGGTAGCTATTACCATGGGTCCTTTTACATCTGTGACGACGTGTGGCTCAGGATTGTAGCGGCTGTCTGTCTTCCTTTGTTGTCTTTGCTGCACTAGGACGGTTTGTCCTACCTGCAGTTGCGGGTCCTTGGCTTTCCTTTTCCGGTAGGCCCAGTCTTTGGCTTTCCTCTTTTTCTCAACATCTTTCTCTCGTATTTCTGCGTCTTGCTCAGGAGTGTAGTCATCCCATTGGGGAAGTCGTGTCCTTGGCTTGAATTTTAGCACCATCTCGGCTGGTGTTCATCCCGTGGCTTCATGGGGCGTATTCCTATAGTTTCTGAGCAGACAACATATTGCTTGGGTATGGGGCATGTGGTCAAGGATGGCTTTTTGTCGAGTCCTTTTTATATTGGCCATGAACCATTCCACCATCCCATTGGCTTGGGGCCATAATGGTGTGACCCTTTGGTGTTTAAATCCAAGGTGATCAGCTAGTCTCTTGAAGTCGTTGCTTTGGAAAGGGGATCCCTTGTCCGTCTTTATGATTTCTGGTATCCCCCATTCGCTAAAGAGTTCGTCCAGTATGGGTGCCGTGCTGTGAAAGGATTTTGAGGAGGCTTGTTTTACAAATGGGAAGCGAGAGTACTCGTCGATGGCTACGAGTAGTTGCCCTCCCTCTTCAAGAGGTCCGTAGAAGTCGATTGTGACTCTTTCCCAGGGTTTGTCCGGAAGTGACGTGGTTTGATCAGACTTGGGTTCGCTTTTGGTGCTGCGCGTTGGCAGGACTCGCAGTGCTTTAGGACTTCTTCCACTATGGTATCCATGTAGGGAAACCATACATGGTTCCTTAGGATCTTTTTGGTGTTGTCTATTCCACGGTGGCCTTCGTGGGCTACTGATACTAGCTTGTTCCTCAGCATTTTGGGCGCTACCTGTCTGTCGCCTCGTAGTAGGACACCGTCATCTGTGGTGGCTAACTCCCTGTGGATTGTGGCTATCCTGAGTAGATCATTTTTGTCGACTCCCTCCCCCGCCAAAGAATCAGCTCGGGCGTGTTTCCATTTGTTCCCATTCGTGAGCCGTATGGCTGCTTGGATGGTGGGGTCCTACTTGGACGTGGTCGCGAACACTGCAGGTGTAATGGTGGGTGCTAGTGCATTGTATGACAAATACGCAATGTAGTGGGTCGCCGTATTGACAAGGGTATCGTCAGTCTTTCCTTCCGGGTGACGCAACGGGGTAGTCGGCTGGGTTCGCATCACCCCCCGGTTTGTGGATGATTGTGTCATTATATTCTTGTAGACGAATGCCCCATCTTTCGATGCGAGGGGGCATCTTGGTTTTGGGGTTGCCGAATATGCAGAGCAAGGCCTTGTGATCAGTGACAAGGGTGAAGTGATGGCCAATAACAAATTGGTGGAAATTCTCACATGCCCATACTGCGTCAAGACTTTCCCTCTCAGCTTGTGAGTAACCCCTCTTGGTGGGAGACAGGGACCTGCTGGCATAGGCAATGATGGAGTATCTGCCTGAGTCACTGGGGTTGACTTGTGCGAGAATAGCACCGAGGCCGACAGGGCTGGCATCAGCGGTGATGGTGGAATCCCATTCGGGATTAAAGTAAGCGAGCTGTTTGTGGTTGGTGAGGTTTCCTTTGATGGTGCAGAAGGCTTCCTGGCAATGATGATCCCATTCGAATGGTACATCTTTTTTGAGGAGGCGTTTTAGGGGATCAGTAATGGTGGCGTAGTTTGGGAGGTACCTGGCACAGTACCCTGCCATGCCTAAGAAAGAATGCAGCTCAGGCACATTGGTCGGGGCTAGCAGGGTGGTGATGGCTTTGATTTTGTCTGGATCGGCTGTGATGCCCTGGTCCGAAAAGATATGGCCAAAGAATCGAAGGCTTGATTTGTTAATTTCACACTTGTGGCCATTGAGGGTGAGTCCTGCCTCTTGCAATATGGTGCAGACTTTGAGTAGGAATGTGTCGTGTTGCTCTTGTGACTTCCTGAAGATAAGGATGTCGTCACTGTAATTTAGTGCACTTGTCTCGGGGGAGATGAGCCGTCTGATCGTCTCTTGAAATATTTCCGCGGCCGAGGAAATGCCAAAGTTCACCGCTTGTAGCGGAAGAGGCCTTCATGGGTGGCAAAGGTGGTGATCGGGCGTTAGGCCGGGTCAATCATGAGCTGATGATAGCCCTGGTTCAGGTAAAACTTCGAGAATCATGCGGCTTGGTTTAGTCTGATGAGCATGTCCTCTTTGCTGGGACCGGGATGACGTTCACGCTGTATAGCCATTTTCGGGATGCGCATGTCAACGCAAAAGCGCAGATGACCATTGTCCTTTGGGACGACACCTAGGAGTGATACCCAGGGTGTGGGACCCTCTACTCGTTCTATGATGTCATTTTGGATAAGCAGTTGGAGCTCCTTCGTAACTTGTGCCTGTAGATGGAACCCAATTTTCCTGGGATGTTGCGGTGTGGGTCGGATGGTCGGATCAATGTGGAGATGGACAACCAAGTCCTTTAATAGACCCACTCCTTCGAACAGTTTGGGAAATGTGATTTAGAGGTGGTCAAAGTCAATCACGCAATGAGTGATGGAATAGGCAATGGGGTCTATGGGTGGCGAACCCCTGATAATCTATGAGGGGTCGCATTGGAAGTCAATGATGGCAAGTGCCTTGGCTGTTTTGTAGCTGAGGAAGCATCTGCCTAAAGCCGGGCTCCGAATGACGTGCACCACTGTGAGGTAGGTGAGTCCTCTGTGAGAAAGGTTACATCGGATCTGGCCGGTCGAGCTTAGTGGTTGCGTTGCTCCCCATTGGAAAATGTGAGTGCGGGATTCTTGTAGGGGGTATATTTTGGCAATGGCCTTGTATAGTTTCTCATTGATGACGTTGACAGTGGCTCCCGTGTCTACGACAAATTGGTTCTGGGTATTCTCCATTCGTATGGTTACTCTGGGTGCAGCGGTGTTATCCGTCGAGTCGTCCAAGAGTCGCACATATTCCCTCGCATATTCATCTTGTTGTGGATGGGCTGAATTGGCCATGGGCTGGGGGATTGGGGCGGCGAAGTCTCATAAGGATCGTATGTGGTGAGCGTCTGGGGGTGAGGCACAATCTCCTGGTCAAAACATGTTGTATATCTGGCATCCGGGCTAGGTTCTGTGTGGTAGAGGTAGGGGTCCGTCGGAGGTTGGAAGTCATAGGTTTCCTGTTGAGATCTGCACGGTTCAATGAGGAGGCTGTCAAGGGCTCTGACAGCGTCTGCATGCGGAGGTCCAGGCGTCGGGTGGGCTGGGGTCCTCTGGGGTTGTCCTCGCTCATGATAGGGCTTGGAGTGATCTTGTGTGTACCCAGGCTGGAGATAGCGAAGGTCGTTGTTGGTGCAGGTCAGGTGCTTTCTCTCTGCACATCGCCTGGAAATGGTTTTCCAGTCCACAGAATATGCATCTCTGCCCGACGGCGGGGCATGGACCGTGGTGTGGGTATTCGAACCCGCACCTATAGCACTGTTGTTCGCCTTGCATCCTCTTTATGGGGTTTCTTGCAAGCTGACATCCAGCGGGGGCTTGTGATCTTGAGTATGGTGAGACGAATGCAATAGCGGCAAAGTTATCGTTCCTGCTGGGGTTCTCAATGGCTGCTGCTTGCACATCAACACGTTCATAGACCCTGGCAAGGTCTAGGATTTCCTGCATTGTGAGTGGTTTTTTGAGGAGGTGTTTCCTCGTTGTTGAAGTTGTTAAATTTGCAGTATAATATTTTCTTTTGAAGTCATATGACGAATTCGCCAAATTGACTCGTGGGCCAGTTGGACGCATCTGTTGAATGTGTAGCGCTCAAAGTCGCGATTTAGCGCCACAATGAGTTTGCTGTTGATGGCAGTGAGTAGCGTGGTGTATGAGTCACGTTGAGGTTGAGGCACAGTTTTGATTATACTTTTGATTTCTCTGCCGGCCAGGTTCATGCAAATGCCGAGTTTGTTGGGCAGTTCTTGTGGCCTAATGGCACCGACAAAGTCCTCAAACTCTACCCATTCCTCCCACCATTGACCCTGGTCGTGGTGCGGGTTAAGCACGAATGGCATGGGCCTTCTCATTAGGCTGGCATGTGAGGAGAGGCCTCCTGGCAGTGGTGGCGGGGCATCAGCATCGGCTGCAGCTGGAGCAGACATGGTGATGCCACTGGGTGTGACAAAATATCCTTGGCGTGGGTTGGGGTACAAGGATTAGGTGTCTCCTGGGTCTCAGTGGCCGATGAGGCAGTGTCGTGGGGGGCTGACTTATGATCTGGATCAGGGCGCCAAGAGTGGGTGGGTAGCGCTGGGTGTTTAGCGTGGGGCACAGGCACTGTGGCGCAAATTGAGCAGGGCACAGGTTCGTGTGTGCGCACCTTTGGATGGTAAAAATGTCTGTCACCTTTAGTTGGGGGCAGGGAGCTCCTTACTTCTGCCCGTGAATGTGGTGTGGAAGTTGGGAGGGTAGTGCCCTTTGGGCAGGATCACCACTGGGGTGTTAATTATTTTTCTTGCATCGATATAATGTCACTACATGGGAGACACAGGGTTCCGTATCCGTGGCTGTTGTTTGCTTGAATTGTTATACTGTCACTTAATGGGAGACACGGGGTTCCGTGTCTGTGGCTGTTACTTGCCTTTCCTTCTCCTGTCGGTACTCCTAACCTGGTGGCGGAAGGATACACAACGGAGAGTCTCGCTGGTCTTCCTGCAGGGCTGGAGCCTCGCGGTCAGTGGCAGTGAGTTCGGATCGGCGGTCCGCGAGATGCCACACCATATGCACCGATGCAGCAGATCACCACTTCTGGCAGGCGCGCAGGCTGGCGGATTCCGTCGGCCACACGGGCCCACTCTTCGAATGCCTCTTCAGCCCGGCACACAGGCCCGCGGTATCTTTCGGGCGCACAGGCCCCCTCCCAGCTCTTTCGCTGCAGGGCTCACAGGCCCACGTCGCCTACCAGGCTCATGGGCTACCTGTCCTGGCCCCACCTCTGCTGGGCTCACAGGCCCGCGTCGGGCACACAGGCCCCCTCCTGGATCTGTCTCTGCAGGGCTCGTGGACCCATGTTGGGCACACGGGCCCCCTCCTGGCACTTTCTCTGCAGGGCTCACAGGCCCACGTAGCTTACCGGGCTCACAAGTCCCCGTCTTGGCCCCACCTCTGCTGGGCTCACGGGCCCACGTTGACTGCTGGGCACACGGTCCCCCTTACTGACTCCTCCTCTGCAGGGCTCACGGGCCCACCGTTACTGTAGTAGAGCAAGGGCTCGTATCGGCCTCGTTGCCAGTTGTTAACCTGCTGCGCAGCTACCACTCTACGCGCCCATGCATACCATAAATACAAGGAACCCAGTGTGTCCGTACAACCTTCTTTATTCTCTACAATTTCTTAACTGCCTTTCCCTCTCCCCTCCTCCCTCCTCCCTCGCCCTTCTGGTTCCCTCCCTCTCCCAGGCTCCTGTCTTCTCCTTAAAGAGGCCTTGTCCCTTTTCTCATGCAACATGTACATAATTCTCTGATGATGTCTGCGCCTCCAGTGGGCATGCACATGTAGTATAGACATTCTGATCCTGAAGCAACTGCACATTTTATGGCTGTTCACTTCTAGTTTGTCAAAAATTGTGCTGCAAAGTGCATTATTTAAGAACATGATTTAAACACATTTCCCCCAATTTATTCTGTGCTATCTTGCTGAACTCGGCCGCTCGCGCCAATTTGAGGAGAATTTTAGGGAATGCCTCCTGATGCTTGTACTAGTCATGCCAGTAGTCATGCCTGTTCCAGGTCAGGTAATGATCTTTCATCCCTGGACATGGGAGCAGTGTAAGGCCTTGCTTCAATACATTTGATAATGGCACTAGCATCTTAGTCTTATTTTTTTATAATTGGTTATTTATGATGTGATAATGATGTGTTATTTTATATAGCGCCTTAATCCAAAGCGCTTTACAGAGCACATATTTACATGCAATATCACCAAACCGAAATTGGTATTCATTTATCGACCTCGGAAGGATGAAAGGCTGAGTTGGTCTTGCCAGGATTCAAACCTGCGACCTGCAGATCACGCTCAGCAAGCACACAACCCGCTGAGCTATCTTGCCGGCTTAGCTTAATTTATAAAACGCTTAATACCAAAGCGGTTTCTAAGTGCTGACCCGGGATTCGAACCTGCGTCATTGCCACTGAGCTATACTTCCCTGTGACTATTGCCATTGAATATTGCATATTGTAATCCCCCAGTCATAAACATGTAATCCCCCAGTGCTGGCTGAACCCATAAATGCAATTTATTTACATATAGATGCAATTCAGCCACCACAGCACACGCCCAGATAAAGGTTTCCATTAATACCTAACTGAGGGCCAGTGGTGTTCCTTTCTCACTGATCAATGTGCCTTCCCAATGCGGTTCGCTGTTACCACTGCAACCTTGGGTCCAAAGAGAACACAATAAGTCCATTTTGAGACAGTTGGAGTTGTTTCCGTTCAGGAATACACTTAAATACTCTGCCACGCAAACACACCCAAGTCATCAATACATGTATAGCTATGGTATTAATGCAAGATGCAGAATTTGCGTCTCTCTCGAATATTAGTTCATCATTACACTTAACATCTGGTTCTAGTCATAGTGATTCTTGTAAACTTTGTTTTCCAAGAATAGCTCATCAACTGCCCTCCTTTGCAAATGCTGAAGATTAGCTGCTCCTTTGTACTTTCCTGTATTAAGAAAAGAAAATTCCTATTGGCAAGTCGTTTTGTCTGCTCTTAGATGTCTCTAGAGATTGGACATGCACACTCCTGCAGTTTTCTTATGCAGAGATCAAAGTTGAGTCAGAGCTCTTCCAATGGAGGTGTTTCCTTAACGACTCAAACAATATCACAACATGGAGTGGACAACAGAATTCAACATTTAAGGAGGCCAGAACTGTTAAGATTGCTCCTCATCTTTCAGATGCTATGGTGAAAATTGCTCAGCTTTGTGGGTCTGGAAGCCTAGACGTGTGTATACAGTGGCCGTGTAGTTATGGTTAAATTGCTGTTTCCATAGGAAGAGCACTTTTTGGGCGGCTTATAACTCCGCTCCCCCTGGACGAATCATCACCAAACTTTGCAGAAAAGGTATATGGGCCACTCTGAACTGGTTTGCAAAGTTTGGTGATGTTTGGTCCATGAGGGGAAAAGTTATAGGAGGGGGTCCCAAAACATATTTTTTTCCCATAGAGTGAGTGGGGGAAAAACTTTGCGCACGTCTACAGCCTAAACCGCTGGACAGATTTTCACCAAATTTGCAGTAGGAGCAGGAGCTTGGTCCCGAAAGCATGCTTTTGTACATTTGATGACAATCCGTCCACTACTTTTCTTTAAAACGACCAAAAAGTAGGTATAAAAAAATTAGTGATATCTATGTCCGCTCCGCGGTCACACTTCCCTGTTCGCTCCGCGGACAAGATACCGATTGGCTAAGGGGCTGGCGTCATGACCGCGGACAAGCGCCATCTCTGCCGATTGGCTGCAGTGAGATGTGTTGTGCATCAGATTGTTTGGATGCGCCCGACATCTTGGATCCGTCGACAGCGCAGCGGTGACCAGCAGCAACATGCTATTTTGAAACCTATTTTGCTGTGTCATAGTGCTTGGGGAGGTTCACACAGTAAGAGATGGGTGAAAAACTGTATTTGTTCAGGTGGTAGGTGTTAATGATATATTCTCTATGCACGCCTTGTTCGGAATGTTTGTGCTTACAGAAAATGAGGATTTTAATAGGGTTACTATTTCAGTCCGTGCTGCGCACAGCACTTTCAAACTGTTCTAAGGACATGCGTGGTGTTAGCGAACATTGAAATTGCGTACATGTCGTTTACATTATTTTTTCCTATGGGCATGCTATTGATTAGTAAGCCGCCATGGGTGTGACATGCTGCGGTGGTTGTGGCCAGGGCCTGGAGTCCTGGGTACGAAATGAGTGCATGCTACAGTTATAATGGGTGTAATATGCTGCGGTGGTTGTGGCCAGGGCCTAGAGTCTTGTGTGCATGGCCGTAGGCCGTAGGCCATACTTCCAAGACTCTAGGCCCTGGCCATAACCACCGCAGCATATTACAGAAATCGATACAACTGTAGTATTGCTTATGGGTGAAATGGTTGTGGAGAGTGTATACAGACTTGGCTGCCGTAGGCCATACTTTCAAGACTCTAGGCCCTGGCCACAACCACTGCAGCATATTACAGAAATTGATGCAACTGTAGTATTGCGTGTGGGTCAAATGGTTGTGGAGAGTGTGTAGAGGCACCTTGAAACTCTTCTAAGGACACGTGTGATGTTAGCGGATATTGAATTTGAGGACATGTTGTTATTACATTATTTTTTCCTATGGGTGTGTTATTGATTAGTACGCTGCCATGGCTGTGACATGCTGCAGTGGTTGTGGCCAGGGCCTAGAGTCTTGGATGCATGGCTGTAGGCCGAAAACCATACTTCCAAGACTCTAGGCCCTGGCCACAACCACCGCAGCATGTCACACCCATGGATACACCTGTAGTATTGAATATCGATTAGATGGTTGTGGGAAGTGTGTACAATGTTGGGTGCATGGCCAAAGGCCATGCCCCCAAGAACAAAGTTATAAGCACTGGAGGTATAGGCCACTGCAAACCCATACATTGTAATATCAATGGACATAGAGGTAGGAGGTAGGAGTCAAGCCTCTGGCCAGAACCACTGAGCATACCACAACTATCGATACACCCGTACTACCACACATCACTCAGGTGGTTGTGGGGAGGATCTGCAGTCTTTGGTGCATGGCCGAAGGCCATGCACCTGAGAACACACTTGTCAACTCCAAAGTTATAAGCCAACATGGATTTTACATAGTGCGGTGGTTGGGACAGGACGTATACTTTTGGGTGCATGGCTGCAGGCTGGAGGCCATACACCGAAGACTGTAGACCTTACCCACAAGCAGTGCAGGATATCTCATTCATACATCACACCCACACATTCGATTATGTATCTGGTAGGAGTGGGCAGGGCCTAGAGTCCTAAGTACAAATTGAGTGCATGCTACAGTTATAATGTTTCATTGTATGGGTGTGTCACTCATTTATAAGGGACCATGGGTGTAATATGCTGCAGTGGTTGTGGCCAGGGCCTAGAGTCTTGGGTGCATGGCCGTAGGCCATACTTACAAGACTCTAGGCCCTGGCCACAACCACCGCAGCATATTACAGAAATTGATACAATTGTAGTATTGCTTATGGGTCAAATGGTTGTGGAGAGTGTGTAGAGACTTGGCTGCATGGCCGAAGTGTTGTTACAAGCCACAATGGATGTGATATGGTGTGGTAGTTGTGGCCAGGACTTAGAGTCTTTGGTGCATGGCCAAAGGCCATGCACCCAAGAACAAAGTTATAAGCACTGCTGTTGTAAGCCGCTATGGATTATATACACTGCATACCCATACATTCAAAAATCTATAGCCTTACACCCAAGTCTGTAGCCTGTGGCCACAACTACTGCAGCATATAACAGGCATAGATACACTCGTACTATGAAACATCATTCAGGTGGTTGTGGGGAGGGCGTAGCGTTTTGGGAGCATGGCCAAAGGCCATTCTCCCAAAACCAACTTTATAAGTAGTGAAATTAGAATTCACAATGCCTGTGATATGCTTTGCTGTTTCTGGCCAGGACCTAGAGTCTTGCACCCAAGACTGAAGTGATAAGCAGTGAAGTTATAAGTGAACATGGGCGTGGTGTGGTGCTGTGGATGTGTGCATGTTCTAGTGTCTTGGTTGCATGGTTGCAGACCATGCACCCAAAACTAATCTTAGAAGTAGTGAAGTTAGAAGCACCATGGTTTTGATATGTAGCAATGGTTGTGGGTAGGACCTATAGTGTGGGTTGCTTGGCCTTAGGGCGTAGGTGGTAGGTTATACATCAAAGATGCTAGGCCCAGCCTACAACCACTGCACCATATTACTGCTATAGATTAGCCGTGTTGATTCGCATATGTACGAAATAACTGTAATTATACTTACTGTTTAATTTGTCCAGAATCCATATATGTTTTACCTGACTGCAGTACTTGGCGGACCTAGCCTTTTTAAATTTCTGTGATAAAAGAAAAAAGCATGTTATTGTTTGCATTTTATGAAGACTTATTACATTGCATAATAGACAGTTTAGCCTTTTATTTTACCCTCATATTTAGTTTACAAACAGTGTACTGTGCATTTTGCTCAGTTTCTGTGTTTGTTTTTGAAATCCTTGGGTCTGGGGGAAAAAATCCTTGTTGGATTAAAAAAAACTTTAATTGCTATGCTACAAACTACCTCTTTGCTTTCTTTGAGTGTTTTCTTGTTCTTTATGATTAATGTTATGTTTGTTGCCTTGTTGCTATTTTTACCAGCAGTTAGATACCAGTTGGCGTATTCTAACTGTGCATTTGTTGTTATGCCTCTGTGGTATTCATATATCTGTGTCGTTGTTATAGACTATTGGGCAGTTAGATACCTGTCGGCGTATTCTACCTGTATGTAGGCTTTCACTTCATTTTTTGGTAATGTTGAAGTACACATTAGTCACAAAATGTTGGCTTTAAGAAGATTAAATACGCATTTGTAAGATTAGCTGGCAATCTCTGCTTTAGAGTAATGGTGCTATCATTACATTCCACCCATCCACATTTCTTTTTAATGTATGCAGTGTAGTGACCTGCATTGGTTGTAGCTCCTGCATGGTAGATTATTCCTACTGTTGTAAAGGTTTTCTTTCCAAGTGACACTTGACCGTGTGTGAATCCAGTCAGCTTGCAGTTGTTTTTCGTACCATCTGCATTATAACGTAGCAGCATAAGTATTATGTACTTACTATCCGTTTGTATCAGTAAGGTGGAGTGATTGTCTGAATTGCACATAGCACATAATCTGGCATTGTTTGCATTCTGTACCAGTTGCTGAAATGGAATGGATTCACAATTAGGTATGGATACATACACAAATCACTCATTTGGGATTTGTTCCTGTATGACATTGCTACAGAGAGTGCATGTATGTTTCCACATGTATGCAATCTGGAAGATTTCATTTATAGGTATGCTTTTGTTTTCCAGTACTTGTAGTAAGTACATTAGAAATTCTTGTGCATCTTCTTGTGTGTTTATAGTGAATCTCATCATTCCAGCACAATAGTCCAATTCTTGTCTTATTCCGTAAACACTGTATGTGTTGTCAGGATTGTTTGTTGCGTTTCTATGAAGGACTAACATTTGCAAACACAATTGGTCTGTACTGTGTAAGTAAATATTGTTAACAATTGGTGGCAATTGAATAGTATATTCATTGCTACATTTGCATAGCATCTTACACCAGTTTCATTTGAAAATTTGAATGGACCAGTTAGTTCCGTATCAGAGTGCTTTTTTGGAGTTTCTCTTCTTTCTTTGAAGAAGTACCTGGTTTACTTTCACTAATAGGTTCTTCTTTGCTTGTGGTAATTGATTTACCTTTTCCTTCTTTTGTTTTCTTTGAAGGATTTGCCGTCAGATTTTGTTGCTTTTCTGATTGAATCAGTTTTCTTTTACCACGTTTTAATTTTTCTGGAAAAGGATATTGTTTCAGATGGGGGGTGTACAGTGAACACAGTCTATTGTATTCTAAAATGCAAGGAGTATCAGCGGTCACTTTACTTGCATCAAAGTTGATTAGAAATAGACCGTCATGTGTACGTAAGCGTGATAGTGCTACATAGCTCATGCCTTCTTTAAAGACTGTGTTTCCTATATCTATCAATGCTTTGTCTAGGGTAAGACCTTGGGATTTATGAATGGTGACTGCATATGCAAGAGATAGAAAAAAGTATTCTCTATGTACATACATGTCTTTGAACAGAAGGAATCGAGCAGTTCAGCGCCCTATCCTTTTCACTTATGAAAGTTTGTCAAAGCGAATTTTGACAAACTGAATGTTGTCACGCGGATATGATTGCAAGCCAACAACTTTACCCAGTGCCCCATTGACTAGCTCTTGCTCCACGTCAAGGTTATGTTTAAGCATTACTCTACAATTTAAGGATAATTTTAATACTTTTTCCAACCCAGCTCTGTTGGATATTGAATTTTCTAAACTACTTAGTCTTGTTGTGGCTTGCTCACACATGGGTAGTGTCATGCCATGTACGTCCAGTTTGTCTGTGGCGCAAATTTCAATTATTGGTTGCATTTCTTTATTTAACATTATTTCATTGAATTTGACACAGCTTGCAAGAGTTGGCATTAAGGCCATACAATTGATATTTTTGTGCGCTAATTGTTCCATAACATCAGTAGCACATGCATTATCGCCATAAAGTGCATGAATGTGCCGGTTTTTCAATATTGCTTGTGCTTCCTGAGATAGTACACCAACTCTAATACTTTTTAGGAAGTTGGCAAAAGTGAGATCTGCAGATTGCCGCATGTTTTCTGTTAATTCTCTGTATTGAAATGTTGCCAAAGGTTGGCATTTCCTATGCTGCCAACAGTTTTACGGCACAGTTTGTGTCCTACGGTTTTAAAAATAGGTTCACCTTTCACTGGTGTCAATTGTAGAAGATCTCCCAAAACGATAATGTGTTTCCCTGCAAAGAGTTCTTCGTAGTTTGTTTTAAGAACTTCTTGCAATCTGAGGTGAATCATGACTTTCACTTCCAAAATATTTTCTCTGGATACGGTCAATTTCTTCTTGTAGATATTTGGGTGTACCATGCAGAAGAGTGTTATTTAAATTAACTAAATCTGAAGCTGGACTTTTAGCATAGTATATTTTATACACTACATTTCTTACATTTGAATGATGTATTGATATCCTTTTGATATCATGGAAGGTGCTTTCGCAAATAGGTCCAGAAATGCAGGCTAATGAATGTCCTTCTAGTCCTGTGTATTTGCGCACTGGACAGATATCCATATTTTGCAGCACTTTCATTTTAATTCTGTCTTTACCTTTCACATACTGATTGAGGAACTGACGTAAAGATTTGAAAGATTTGTTAGGGATGGCACACATTGATGTGCACGGCCATTTGTATACTGGACGGTCTGGTTCAGTTGAATCGAGAGGTAATTCTGAGTTTTCAGGGGATAGTTTTGTAATCAGTGTTTCTTATTTCATGATGCTATTATTGATTTTTTTCATACCCTCGTCCACTGCTATGGATGACAATTGTGTTTGTTTGATTTTGTTTGTATGCTTCTTCATTAATATATGGTTCTGTGGTTGTTGTGTGACTCCATTCACCTCCACAAATATGTTAGAAGTTATTTTTGTTCACATTCCGTTTATTGATAAGTTTCTTTTGCAGTTTGGTACTTAGTTTTGTTAGTGGTTTCATTCTATTTAACACTAATATAAACAACTTCCTTTTGAGAATGATTGCACTGTCCACGAGAGCTTGTAGGATTATTTTTCTACGGTTGGTTTTAAGGGGTGAGGATGATTTTGGTCCTATTCTTATTAGATTCTGAAGGACTCTGTGGTGAAACATTTTTGCTAAAATATTTTTTTTTACTATAGGTTCTTGTTACTATATCAGGATTAATAGGAGCATTGTTAGCAGTACTGGTAGCCGATTTTTTGTGAAGAGTTTTGTGCTTGGTGCCACATTTTGTTGGAGAAGGTAAAGTTTCGGTAGTTGAAGCTCCCTTTGTTTTGGTAAACGACTGTATTAGCTGTTTTGTTCCAACGTTCTCCACAAACTCTGCTACAGATTGATGCTTAGGTTGGAAACATTTATTTTTATTTGTTCTACTTCTGCGTTCCTTTCTACGGACTTGCTTTTTGGTAGGCATTTTTTGGCGTCTGTTGAAAAAAAGAAGGCATGGTTTGGTCTGTTGTACAATGTATGTGTGCTGTGTGCATGCGTGCATATGTTTGATGGACAAGCTGTTTGTGGTGGTGTGTGAATGTGCATTGGCCTATTACAATGATTTGGGAAGGCTATTTTTCTGTTTGCATACTACTGCAATGTGCTTCAGATGAGAGTAGAACATGGGGTAGTGGTGAGGAGAAGCATAAATACTGAACGTACTGGCATAAAATTGAAACAGCTATTTGTTTTCTACTACTAACATTGTAAGGTATCTGTATGTTATTTGAGTTCCAAACATACAGGGATTTGTGAGTCATTCTGCCTGTTATTCTTTATTTATTAAAGGGGGATTTGTGGGTAGAATGGTTCAGGACTCACGGTTTGCTTTGGTGCGCATATTAAATACATAACACACACCGTCTGTTTGAGGAATAGTTACAATATGAAGGTCGTATTGTACTTAATATTTTTTGCAGAATGACCAGGTTTTGTTTGCAGTGTAGATGCTGTTGATTTTCAGGAGAGTAGCCTTCACTGCGATTGTAAAAAGAAGAAGTTAGTTACTTTGTTTGTTTAAAGCTGTGATGTTACTGTACATGTTAATTTTGTATTGTTTGTCGGAGTATTCTCTTTTGATATTTCAACACAGTGCATGTGTGCATTTCACTTCACTATGTGCTGCCTTTCTATGTTAATTGCAGTATGTCAGTTGGACGTGCTTCAGAAATGCGTACAATTGTTAGGTTACGAAAATGTCTTGTTTCTTTAAAACTGTGCTACCTGTAGCAGAGAGGTTTGTAAGCGATAGGTCATTACAGTAAATGGGGAAAAATTCTGTACTTTCATATCATATGTACGATTGTGAAAAATTAGGAGACTCTCGAAGGGAAATGTCACCACAGCAATTGGGAGCGTTTACTTTTTCTCATACCATTGCATTAGAAGTGCATTTATGTAGGTGGTACACAGTAAAAAATTGTGCAATTTTCTAATGGAAAATTGAGTTTCCCACTAAATAGGGAGAGATCTAAAGTATGTATAGGTTATGTGGGAGACAGTAAGAAGTAGTGCGGTTTGTCAATGAAAAGTCGGACATCTTGTACTTAAAGGGCGACCATTGGTATGTATTGGCTATGCAGATTCAGTGGCATTTATTTGTTTAAATGAAATCATAAGGGTTGTACATGTTCTCTGAGTAAAATATGCATACCTGTAGTTTATACGCATGCATATGCGCATGGATGGAGCTGTACGTAGAAATCTGCAACACTTGCACAGTAGTTTTTGAAATAGGTGCTTTGCAATGATATGCGACTTGCATTCAGAGTGATCAATAGTACATTTGAAGTGCGAAATTGTGATGATGGAGTTACATGTAGGGATGGTTAATGTGATTGGTGGATGGTTGTGTGACTGCTTAGCTGTGTCCAATGAGGAAATGGAATTGCAAGTGATGTGGAAAGGGTAGAAGGACTGGCTAAGAGTTACGTGCCGCACATAGACAACGCTTGTCCGCGGGTAGGGCGTATCACATACGGGTTTCTACAGCAAATCCAGCATGGAAAGGTGACTGTGGGCATCAGCCAATCAGATGTTCACATTGTTCCTTTGTGTCGAAAGACGGTGCATCTACTGAAGATGGCAGAGGCACAGAGGGTCAGAGTTTTGGTCCTTGGAGATATTTTTGTCCAAGGTTTACAGCTCTATGCTGAAAGTAGGCATGTGGCACATCATTTTGATGTGAGAGGAGTGGAGGTGGCGTGGAGCGCTGAGACTGATCGCAATGTTGCGGCACTTCTCCAAGTTTGCACCGAGATGCGTTCACGTTCTTTGTTGAAAGATTTGGAATAGTTGGTTGAAGCAGTCATGAACATCTTTCCAGCTGCGAAATTAATTTTTTCTGGGTTACTGTCTAGAGGAAAATAGGAAAATGGGACAATAGTTCTGTTTTCTGTCCTGATCAAAGTATTGGGAGGTGTAACATCAATCGTGGCATGCGTGCTTTTATGGTACGTGCCGGTATGTTTTTCTGCAGCCACGAGAACATTGTTCCCAGTAATGCGGCTTATTTTGAAGCAGATTGTGTTGCATGATCCTCTTTGGGAAATGCCATGTTCTTTTGGAATGTAAGGCTTACTTTGGAGAAGGTTCTGTAATGGTTGTAGGAGTAAAGTAAGAACAAAAAATATAAAAATAGAAACAAAATAACAGGTCTCTGTAAGGCATCTGCCCAAAATAAAAAGAAAACGGCTCTTTTCAGATGCCACCTTCAAGGGAAAAAATGGAATAATATTTAAACGTACAGTCGTCACGCTCTGATCCTGTATGTGTCCACGAACATGGTGGAAGTTTGGAGGCGGCGCTTATTACCAGCTGGGATTTTGGAGTGGAGACGCTTGCAAATGAGAATGTGCGAAGGTAGGGATTGGTCAGTAAAGGTCAGTTGGTGTGTTTTGTATGGAGAAATTTAGTCATAACGTCTTTTCCCTGACAGGAGACCAGGTGCATGCAGAAAGTTACGGTCTATCTGCAGATCTAGGATTTCCTCATGTGGAAGTGCACTGGCATGGCGTGCGTGGAATGAGATGGCTGGACTTGGTACCTCTGCGCTACTTTACAGACAGAGCGTCATCCTGATATACTTATCATTCTTTGCCGAGGAAACAGTTTAGGCCATGTTTCTGAAATTTCTTTGCAATTTGCAATGAAGGAAGGAATTGCAAAAGTCATGAACATGTTTCCAAATTGCCAAATAGTTTTTTCCCCGTATTGCACAAAGACAAAAGTGGCTGCGTTCTTCTGCATTTGGCCCACACATGGAGAAAGTGAGGCGCAATGTGAATAAGGCTGTTTGTGCCTTTCTAAGAGATGTTGGCATGTCCTCATTCCACAATGAAAACATTTTGTTTCACAGCTCTTTCATATTTCGCAGAGATGGAGTCCATCTCACATATGCTGGCAATCAGATTTTTCTTCGCAATGTACAACATGCATTGCAACTTTTTTTGGAATCATAGTCACCTATTTGGCAATGCGTTTTTTTTTTAACCTACCGTTTTTGAAGCACACACAACCCCACTGAAAGGCTCTTTTCAGACACCACTTACTGCCAGCGAAAAGTACATTGGTTTTGCTTTGCTTGCCCCCTCCATTTTTGAGTGTCCTACAACTGTCGGCAGACTTTTCAAAAAATGCAAGGGGGCTTACGACAGTCACTTGATGGATCTATTGTTAAACTGAGAAAGGCGGCTCTGAAAAGAGCCTTTTTTGTAAATTTTGTAATTTTCCAGTTTACTGCTTTTATGGACACGACACACTAGGAGAGGAGGGCAAAGGAGGGTAAGGAAGGGACACTAACCACAGGGATAAGAAGGGTCAGGTGAAGAAAGGTATACGATGGGCTTCACTTAGGTAGGGAGCAGTTCTTCTGGTGCTCAGTGACCGTAGCCTCAAAAGCACTTCGAAGACTCTCCCCCTGCAGATTATTGCGTCATAATACACAGACGATATTGTGATCCTCGAAAGGTAAGGGTCAACAGCATCGCAAATGGCTTATGAAGCAGTGGACGGATGTGCTTCCCCACAGGAGTGTCACTTGTGGTGAGAGGATCGGACACAGAGGATGCTGTGGAGGAATTCAATTTACTACGTTCTTCACATGGCACCACATTGTGAATGTCTGCACTGTGGAAAGACGTTAGATGTCTCTTCATGGTTGTCACACCAAAGCTGTACGCACCATGTCTTCCGTGACTCAGCACCAACTGGCACTGGTTGCACCTGACCAGGTTCGCACGTGCTTTCGGTACGTTCCCAAAAATGGAAAACAACCGCCACACCCACGACTCCCGGCGAGTGTTTGTAGTGCGGAGTTCGTCCACCTCATTCTCTTCTTCCTCTTCTTCCTTGATCTCTACATCCTCACCTGTATATCCCTCTGCAGGCCCGTGGGGAGGTGGTGGCGGTGGAGGGTTTGGGGGTGGTGCTGAGGCTAATGCAGCAACAGTAGCCATGGGTGCCATAAGGATTGTTTGCCTAATGGTCGCTACAGTAGTAAAGGCAGCACGACTCTAACTGCTATAGCCAGAAGCACAGTGAAGATGAGTTCGGGGGTATGGCCATTTATAGGGTTCGATGGATGCGGCTCATGACCATATTGATAATTCAAAAGCGCTGCAAAAATTGTAAACCACATGTTCACAGGTAGAGCTATTGTATGGGATATGTCAAATGGTGATTTTATACTGAAAAATATTTTCCCTTGTATGTGTAAGTTATTTTGCAATCTTGTGGAAGCAGACAAAGTGTGCAAATTAGTCCACATGCTCAGCGTGGGTGCGGTCACATGATGACGTCCTGAACACATCCGCGAGGAAAAGCATGCCCGCTGGACAGCAAATGCAGACTAACAAACGTGCGCATGCGCGCCAGTGTTCTACGGACAGTGTTCAGGTCCTGCAACTAATTAAAAGTGCGACACAAGTGAGATGGACAGTTAGGGACAGGCGGGATGTTTGCAGTACTTATGGGTGTACTACGCATGTGCGTACCTGATGACTGTACGGACAGGTCCAGTGTCCTTAGGACACCTCCATTTTGTTTGACAACGAACATGCTGGCCACCGCGCCTGTTCTACGGACGGTTCCATCTTGCTGCGGACCATACGGACAGGTGTAGTGTCCTTAGGACACTTCCAATTTGGCTCATTTACATACATCCCGCCCACCTGCTATGTTCTAGGAACATGTTTTATTTTGTTTGTGTGCGGTACGGAGAGGTATAATGTCCTTAGCATGCCCCATTCTGTTAATTTACGCACAACTTGCACAGATGGTGCATTCTAAGATCAGTTCCATATTGGTTGGCATTGGTGTATTGCCGTTAGAACATCCATATTGCATTGCTTATGGCTAGCTCGAACAGGCGTGCTGTTCGCGAACATTTTAAGTCTTTTAAAAAAAACTTTTTTTACTCCAACCCTTACTGTACAACAAATAAACAAAAACTTTCTAAAAACACACACAAACTTCAATCAAGAGAAATACAGGGGGATGCAGACACTGACACGAATATAGGGGAATTAGGGTTCAACACAGGCTGATTATGAGGAGATGATTTGTGTGGGGAAGAAGGGATGGATGTTTCATCAAAACGTCTATTTTCTTCTTGTAGGTTTGGGGACGGCTCACTAGGGAATGGAGAATTGGGGCAGGTACAGGTGGGACAGTGAGAACGTATTTTTCCTCTGACAAATTCCTCCACAAATTGCCTTAAACTATTAAAATTGTTATTCAGTGTGTCCATTTTAAGTTCTATCCATTTCAGCGTGTCTTCCTCTGTGTCATTTGTTGGCATTTCTTCTTTTTTTAACTGGTTTGCTACAAATAAATATATATATGTTAAATGCCCATAAAATACTGAACATTATTTTGCTTATGCAGAACACTATGTACCATTACTATCGCTATCTTTGGACATTTCCCCATGCAGAAAATTCTCCTCCAGCCACTCCAAAGTACTGCACATTTCTGTATCAAAAAAAAAGAAAGAAGATATTTTTTCTGCCCCTCATATCAAAAAAAGTATACACACATACAAGAAAAATGAAGTTGATGTACTCTTTTGTTGTCATTTGTCTTCGCTGTGGTGCGTGCGTCTACTGTCGGTCCTGCCTGCAGAGTTTCTGTGAGGTACTTACATTGGAGTCATACTTTCTTTTTTTATGGTACAATCCATTTCATTCTACATGATCATTAAATTCATGGTTTTTGTTTAAGACGTTTAGGTTTCCCTATTTATTTACTAGTAATTATAATGTCTTTGTGTCCTTTTTCAAAGTTGAGCATTTTTTGTCTAACACAATACTACAATTTCAGATGCCCCTCGACTGTTTGGGTAGTGATGACGTCGTCTGCGCCCGTCCGCAGACAGGCGCTCAGTCCATGCCTTTCAAATATCATTAGCGAGGGGGTCAGTATGTTCTATGTTACATGTATATAAAGTAAGGAAATTATACTACATATCTCCCAAAATCACATGATGAAAGTGTATATTCAGTAAAAAAACTTTATTAACGAGATGTTATGATTAAGTTCCCCTTCTAAAAACCTATGAAATTCAGTAAAAAAATCTTTCTTAAAGGGATGTTATGGTTAAGTTGCCCTACTAAAAACCCGTAAAATTCACAAAAAAACTTTTTTAAGGGGACGTTATGGTTAAGTTGCCCTACTAAAAACCTGTCCAATTCACTAAAAAAACTTTACAAACGTGACATTATAGTTCAAAGTAAAACCGAAAACCCCCTGAAATTCGCCAGTTATGGTAGGCTAAACAACCATACCTGCCTGCACCACTGTGCACTGCTAACACTAATACCCAGGACATGAAAGATGGCATCACAAATGTCATTGATGACATCACTGATGATATCACATGTGTAGCCTCTTTGTTTTTGTTCACTGCCATATATGAAGTATTTGGTCTCCTGCTTGAGCACTTGGCACAATTAATTGACGAGACTTTGTTTCCTTTTGTTTCGGTTCTGCCTTCTTATTTGCGGGACACTAAGGATTTTTTGTAACACATCACTCATACACCTTGGGAGGAGAGGCTTCTTTTGGCCACCCTTGATGTTGTTTCCCTTTACACCTCCATTGATCATCAAGTGGAAATGGGAGCCTGCAAATATTTTTGGATACTCGTTCATTGAACTACCATGGCCAAAGCACCATGATTCTAGAGATGTTGTTTTTTTTTGCCTCACAAACAATGTCTTTCTGTTTGAGGGTGCCTTTTATCGGCAAGTAAGGGGCACTGCCATGGGCAGTACCTTTGCCCCACCATACGCAAATCTGACGATGGGATGGTGGGAGGCTACTTTTCTATGTGACCTGCTTGCATCTAGTTTTCCAACTCATATTGTCGCCTCGTGGCGATATATCGACGATGTGTTTGTAATCTGGAAGGGTACTGAAATTGACTGGCAACTGTTTGTGAAAAGTATTAATACCAATCTGGCCAATTTACGTTTTACAGAATGCCATAGTACCACTGAGGTTATTTATCTTGATGTGGTGGTAACTTTAGAAAGATCTGGTTTTCACACAGCATTCCATTAAAAACCCTCCAATACTGGTCTACCTCTGCATGCCACTAGTTGTCACCCTATGTCATGTAAAAGAAGCATTCCCTACGGCAAATTCATTTGTTACCGCAGGAACTGCACCGACCTTGCATCGTTTGATTATTACGGTGCCCAAGCGGCCATTGATTTTCGGCAACAAGGCTATACCAAAAGAACTATAGAAATGGCGTACATTAAAGCCCGTGGACTTTGTAGGGATAAACTATTGTATGGCACCAAGCCCGATAAGACCACCATCGATGAAGAACCGAGACTCATTGTCTCTTTTGATAATGCTTCCAACAGTGTTCGTAGGATCATTGAACGACATTGGCGTGTCTTGATCTTGGATAAAGACCTGTGCCCCTTGCTCTCTAAACGCCCACCATCACATATAAAAGTGTACCATCACTCAGAGACAAGCTAGTTTCCAGCTTTCTGCCACCCATTTACAAAAGTCCTTCTCTTTCCAATTGGCTGGCTGTCTCCCCCATTGGCTTTACCAAATGTTCTAAATGTAAAGCTTGTGCTCATGCCACTGCCTGCAAATCTTTCTTAAATCCGGTCACTACATGTAACCAAACTATTAAGTACTCTATTAATTGTGACACTGCTTTGGTTGTCTATGTTCTCTCATGTCCCTGCATGAAGTGGTACGTCGGGAGCACTACATGCAAGCGCAAACTCAGGATTCTACAGCATTTTAGGGCGATCAAAAATTCAGATCCCGCGTACCCCATGGCTAAGCACTTTCGGCAAGTACATGAGAATGACCTGGATTTGCTCACGTTTTTTGCAGTGGCGCACATTCCCATTCATCCTAGGGATGGAGACCGTGTTTTAAAGCTTAGACAATTGGAAACAAGATTTATTTTGGACTTCGACACTAAGTTTCCCAATGGACATAATCTGGATGAGGAGCTTTATACGTTCTTGGACACCTAAGCTTGATTAATATGCATAACCATTATTGTGTTTTCTCTTTTTTCGATGTATCTTCATTTCTTTGCTGGTTTAGGTGTTTTTCCTTGGCTCTTATTTCTATTTATCTTATCCTTGGCCTTTTTTGAGCTGTTGCAGCACGATTCTGTTGGATCTCAGCTCTTTATTGGGTTTTTTTTGTTCCTTTTTTGTAGTCCTTTTGCTTTTTTAAACTTCAGTGGTTCCATCCCCTTTTTTCCGCTGCCATCCAGTTGCCCTTTTTGCTTTGCATAATTGTATAAACAGAGGCTGCCATTCCCCTTATATTTGATTTCGATCTTTCCCCAGCTTGTGCTAGAATCATGACTATTGGTATTTCGAGCTAATATGTATGCTTTTTATGGCCAGAGGTGGATTTTGCATTTTTATACATACTTATGCTGCTATTTTAGCTTTGCTAGTGTGCACATTCTGATGCTGCTATGTACTTTTCTAATGAGAGCGGTACTTTGCATTTTTGCACATGTAGACCTTGCAACCTAGGCCTTGCATATTTGTACATCACTATGGTGCTATCTTTGCTTGCACTTGCACTTTATTCATCCTGCTATCGGTGTTACTATGCCGTATGTTGCAGTCTTGCATATGTAGATATTGCCACTTTGGCTCTGCATATTTGCACATCATCATGCTGCTATGTTTGCTTGCACTAGCACTTTACTCCTTCTGCCATTGGTATCAGAATGCCATATTAATGTCTAGTTATGTGTTACATATCTGAGCTGTTTTTATTTTCATCATGGGGCCGGTAAATGGCGGATCTATGCTTCAATTTATTGTCATTGATGTATTTTCTGGTTTTTCAATTGTGTGTGGAATCTCCACTTCTTCAACTGCATGCGTATTATGAAATTTTTGTGCTTTACTACTTTGAAAATTGCATATAAAACAGGATTCCACAGTGGAACTTTGGGTGTTCCTGGTGTGGAATGTGCGGCTTTGACCATGTTTTTTTGGCTATTTTGCTACGATTTCGATTCTGTGCACTACGCACTGCCTTGTCATCTGGCTCACATTGCTGGCCATTTTTCGCTTTCCATTCTACCATGGGTGCCGCCTACTTCACTTCCCCGGGCACTTACCCAGTCCCACTGACATAGCAAAAGGACTACATCCGTGAACTATTAATGTGCTCTTGTCTTTCCTCTCTTCACATGACCAAGCGCTCAGTTGAGCGTAAAACGCGTTGTGTGCGGGTCGTGCTTACGGGCGTCCTGCCTTTGTTGTTGCTGCCGCCTTTCCGGCCATGTTTTTTTACCTGTGTTTTTGTGTATCCAACATTACATTTTTGACTAATATTTCATTGTGAGCTGTGCTACGTTTATTCATATGGATTCTCCATCTGGCCCGCGGAGAGTGCGGTTCCTTTTCTCCTCTTTTTTTCTCTGATATATATATATACATATATATATGTATATTCAGTAAAAAAACTTTGTAAAAGGGATGTTATGGTTCACAGTAAAACTGAAAAACACTTGACATTCGCTAATTATGGTAAGCTAAGCAACCATAACTCGCGCCACCTACGTGCATTGCTAAGACTAACACCCAGGACATCAAAGATGACATCACATGTCTGGCTCCCTCTTTTTTCCTTTAGATATATCTTAGCCAGTAATACTTAGGAACAAAAAAAATCAAAAAGTACTATATTTGTAGACTTACACTTCAAATATGGTTTTACATTAATTAATTTGGGGTTCACTCATAGCATATGAAACATATACATAGGGAGAATACACACTGTAAAGATACCAATGCTTTCTGTGTATGAAGACAATCAGTAAGGTTATCAACACTTTCTTATTGGTCTGCTGTTTTTTTTATTACTGTACTTTCTGTGGATATGCTCATATTTGTATTTGCATTACTCTGTTTAGGGTGCAGTCACATTATGTGATAGTTATTCATAGGGAAGTAGTAGGTTTGAAGCAGAACAATCATTTCTGTGCATAAAAATAATCAGGTAGGTTATGAACAATTTCTGGTTCTACTGCTGCTTTTTTGCGTACTTCACTTTCACTGTACATACTCATATTTCTATTTGTTATATCTTTTTGTTTTGTGTGTAATAATGAAATTATATAGGAAGTGGGTTTCATTAGCTACTTATAACATGTTGCACAGTACACAAAACTCTAATAAGAAAGCATTTACCATTTCACTATTTAACATGGGAAGATTATGAATATTGCACCTCCATTATGCATGCTGCACACAATGCTTATGTTTATCCATGAGTACATTATTGTACTGTAAAGAACTTCACAATAGAATGCTATTTATAGCAATGGATTGCTTAATGCACCACATAGCTCATGTCATCTATTTCAATGTTCCTTGACAGTTTTTTTTATCAACATTATAATAAGACTCCCTTGTGCAGACTTTTCATGAAAAGTACATGTACATGGGATGTCATCAGTGAGGTCATCAATGACATTTGTGATGTCATCTTTGATGTCCTGGGTGTTAGTCTTAGCAATGCACGTAGGTGGTGCGAGTTATGGTTGCTTAGCTTACCATAATTAGCGAATGTCAAGTGTTTTTCGGTTTTACTGTGAACCATAACATCCCTTTAACAAAGATTTTTTACTAAATATACATATTTATATATGGCAGTGAACAAAAAAAAGGGGCTACACATGTGATATCATCAGTGATGTCATCAATGACATTTGTGATGCCATCTTTCATGTCCTGGTGTTAGTTTTAGCAGTGCACAGTGGTGGGGACAGGTATGGTTGCTTAGCCTACCATATCTGGCGAATTTCAGGAGTTTTTCGGTTTTACTTTGAACCACAATGTCACGTTTGTAAAGTTTAACGTCCCTTTAGCCAAGTTTTTCTTATTGAATTTCATAGGTTTTTATTAGTCCAACTTAACCATAACATCCCTTTAACAACGTTTTTTCAGTGAATTTCATGGGTTTTTACCAGTGCATGCTATTTTCTACAACTTACTAATATCATACGTACCCAATATAGCAACATGTGTGTCTAATTTACAAAGTGTCACCTTAAAACTCTGCCATTTCCCACCTTCCAGAATAATTTTTAACACGTCTATACACTTTTTGCAACTATTTCAACTAGTTTTGCATCCGTCTACGAACATCTGACTTCATTGGGAACCTTCCAGACAGTGCCACATGACCATAAGCTGGCACGCGGCATGATGACATGTCCGAGAACCCGTCCGCACTTCCCGATAAGATCTGTGCTTCGCGGACAGTTCGGAACTGCATTTACTACTGATCTGGCAACTTTCAACTTCAAAATTTCCCTTGCACAGCTCGAACACAGTACACAGTACACACTTTTAGCAAAACTGCTATTTATCTTAAAATGGCATCAGCTAATGCCATCCCTCCTCCCCAAGAGCCAGCACCACTGCTGTAATTAAGGAGCATTAGAAACACTGCCCCTACCATGGAAATAACACACGCGCAACATTTTCCCCTGTCCACCTCCCCCTCCATATTAGTGTGTGTTGCCTCTTCCCTCATTTCCCTCCCCACCTTTCATTCTTAGCTCTCCTGCCAAAAAAACAAAAATACATCCAAAAACAAAAAAAGAAATGTTCCTTTCTGAATCCATCTTTCACAGTTAAAACATAGAACTAAAAAAAATATATAGACTCCATCTACTTTATATTTCTCAGTAAAGTACATAGACTCAATACGATTTTCTAACATTTCGATTTGCATTTTGTGTTATGCTAGTGGGAATATTGTGGCATTCATCCTCCATTCCAGGGACTGGAACGGTGGATACCAGCCCAGCAGCCTAAGTTATCAACCCAAGCGAAGCGAGGGTGGACAACGAGGTCTCTGAACCCTTATCCCCCATTCCAGCCCCTGTAATGGGGGATGAAGGCTATTAGCACCCTGGGATCCCAAAGCAGGAACCCAGGGTGCTAAAAAAAAAGGATTTGTAAAAAACGATTGTATGTGCATATATGTGACACTTTTGAAAAAAAAAAGGTGTGGATTTCCAGCAAACTCGTCTAAGGAGCATTGGTAAGGTCCTGAAAACATGGTTTTGCAAATGTGTCTGTGTTTATTTTTATAAGTGTCATAAAATAGTGATATACCTTTGGTGACTGAGGTATAGCCTGTGGCCCTGGGCAGTGGCCAGATTGTCTGGTTCATGTCATAAGGTCATGACCCAAACAATCTGGCTACTGGCCATGACCAAAAAGGACAACCAATGGGGATAAAGTGGCCACGTCCACCAGGGACTGGCTATGTGGTAAAGTTTTTTGAAATTGGGATAGGTTTGAAAGGGAAAGAAAAATGTGCTCATGGTAATATGGTCCTAGGGTTCTCTCTTCACCTTCTGCAGGCCGCCATGGAAACGGAAGAGGGACTCTGTACGGAGCTCCACCTTCCCTTTGCATGGTCGCCATCTTGGAAAAAGATTTTCCTTCCTACAGTGGACGTTGCATGAGTCCCGGTGTAGGAAGAAAAATCCTTTTTCTAGCATCCCAGGTTACTGCTTTGGCAACCCGGGGTGCTAATGGCCTTCATCCCTCATTGTAGGGGCTTGAACGGGGAATAACGGTCTGGAGCCCTCGTTATCCACCCTCGATTCTCTTGGGCCGATAACCTGGGCTGGCAGGCCATTATCCCCCGTTTCAGTCCCTCGAATGGGGGATGAACGCCACATTATTCCCATTAGTATAATAGAAAATGCTACTGGGAATGTTGGAAAATCTTATTGAGTCTATATACTTTACTGAGAAATGTAAAGTAGATGGAGTCTTTAAGATTTTTTTTTTGTTCTGTTTTTTAACTGTGAAATGTGGTTCGTAAAGGAACCTATTTTTTGTTGTTTCTTTATTTTTTTCTTTTTTGCAGGAGAGGTTAGAACGTAAGGTGGGGAGGGAAATGAGGGAAGAGGCACCAAGCACTAATATGGAGAGGCAGGTGGACAGGGGAAGATGTTGCACGTGTGTTTCTCATGCTCCTTGATTACAGCTTCAAAAGCACTTTTGAAACTTCCCCTTCCTGCAGGGTGGTGTAATGCAGTATATACAGAGGACTAATGTCTTCAAAAGCTATGGATCAACAGCCTCTTTCATTGCTCGCATGGTAGGCTGTGTGGTTACAGTACTGGTTGAGGAAGATGAGGTGGAGGAAGACCGGCTACTACTTTCTAAGAAAGGAATAGCATTTCTCAGAGCATTGCAGTGGTTGGATTGGGTGTGTCGGGGCATGGAGGTGAACCCGTAGGAGTACTGACCAGGTAGTCCACGACTGATTACAACATCACTCAGTACATTTCACTTTGGTAGCTTTAGCCTTTAGTACATTGTCAACAGTGGTAAAGAACTGCCACACCCATGAGTCTCTCTATGTGCTATAGGTAGGCACTTCCTCTACCTCAACTTCTTGGTCCTCTTCATTGTCTTTGGAAGTACTGTGCTTTTTTGTGATGTAGGTCCTCCAGCTGGTGGTGGTGGCTCTTGGGGAGGAGGAATGGCAATAGCTGAGGCCGTTTTTAAGATAAATAGCAGTTTTGCTAATTTTCCTCCACGTATGTGCTATGTACTAGATTGTTAATGGATAATGTGTAAGAATAGGAGTAGGAGCTGTGCAAGGGGGACATTTTGAGCTTGAAAGTTCCTAGATCAGTATAAAGTGCAGTTCCGAACTGTCCGTGAAGCACAGACCCGATCGCGAAGTGCGGACCCATTCGCGGACACGTCATCATGCCGCCCGCAAGCGCGGGGTCACGTGACACTGTCCGGAAGATCTGCAATGATGTCAGATGTTGGCGACTATCGACGGATGGAAAAACTGTGGAAAAAGTTGCAAAAAGTACATAGAAGTGTTAAAATTGAGGCTAAAAGACTGGAAATGGCAGTGTTTTAAGGTGAAACATTGTAAATTGGATAAAAATGTTGCTATATTGGGTAAGTTTGATATTAGTAAGTTGTAGGAAATTAGCATGCACTGGTAAAAACCCATGAAATTCACTGAAAAAACTTTGTTAATAAAAACCTATGAAATTCACCGAAAAACCTCCGAAATTTGCCAGTTATGGCAGCTAAGCAACCATAACTTGCACCATCAGCATGCACTGCTAAGACTAACACCCAGGACATCACTGATGACATCACATATGACATTAATTTGGATGAAAAGTCGCTACAAGGGGTTGTGTTTATAATGTTAGTAACAAGTTGTCAGGTGTGATCGAGAGACCTATCATGAACTTCTTAATCTATTAAAGCATGTACTCATCTAAACAAAAGATTAAATTGGAGTGTTGTTGTTAATACAGGAACCTAATCATACATAAACAAAGATAATGGCTGCAGCATTCACCATAGAAGTACAAAAGGTATAATCTTGTAATTTTGGATAGTAAAATAATGAATGCTACCTTATCAGAGTTTTGAGTAATGTTAAACATGTAATAACTTGTGCTAGTACAAACAATACATATGAAGACCCACAATGCATACAAATCAGAGGCACATACAGGGAAACTAAAGTAAGGAAGAAAGAAACTGCATCACCAGAAAATGTTAATAACATTGTTTATCTTGATGTGCACAAATAAATTATTTGTTTGAGGCCTGCTTATTGCCCCGTGTATGTGCACCATGAGCTGAGACCAAACCCTAAGGAAATTACTTTAAGAACATATAAAAAGGTTAATGTGTAGATATATATCACCTTTTAAACTTTGGAAATTCTCATTGTCAGTAAAAACAAAAAAAATAACCTAATCATGTCAGTAATCAAAAAAAAGTGTCTCAGATATGTGATGTCATCTGTGATGTCATCTTTGATGTCCTGGGTGTTAGTCTTAGCAGTGCACCGTGGTGGCACGAGTTATGGTTGCTTAGCTTTGCTTAGCTTATCTAACTGGCGAACTTCTGAGGTAGTTTGCTTTTACTTGTAACAATAACGTCCCTTTAAAAGTTTTTTCATTGAATTTCATAGGTTTTTATTCGTGCAACTTAACCATAGCGTCCCTTTAACAAAGTTTTTTCAGTGAATATGTTTATGAATGCTGCTCTAAAAAGGCCTTCGGAAGTGAAGAGTCTTGGTCTCTCAATGCCCATGCAGTAATGTATGTGAACCTCTAGCTGCAATTTGTTAGCAGCAATTTCAATACACTTTGCCATTGACTCCGACTTGATTATTACATATCCAAAAATAAGCAAGTCCTTATATTAGCTGCTGTAATTAAATTACTACTACTCTGTAGGAGTATAGGGATGAGTAGTGGCTAAAGCACCTACTCAGGTTCAGGGGTGAGGGAAACAGCCAAAATGCAATCAGTGGACGAATTCTGGGTAAAATATGCTTTCTATGCCTCTTTTGTGCACGCATAGCGAAATTGACCGTTTGGTCTTTCCCCACCGAAAATTTAATTTCCCCCTAAATTTAATTTCCCCCCTGAAATTTTGTGCAAAAAAATGAAATATATCTTGTAGTAGTGAATTGGCAAATAATCTGCTCTGCCGGTGAAACGAAATCAGAGGCAAATTTTGACAGCTTTGTTTTGCAGCAGCTATTTCTCGTACCTGCTCCACACTAGCACATCACTAGCAATGATCACAATCATGAAGGTGAAACAGACATAGCCTGACCTGTGTAACTCCTCTGTTTATGGTAGGCTATAATGTTCAGGAGCGGTGTGAGCTGGTACCAAAGCAACCCAAACAAACATAGGATAGGGGTACCAAAATAAAACAATGCTCAAACAAGATTGTATACAAATAGGAACTTTAATTAAACTAACAAAAATGTTCACAACTAACAAAAAAACACCTACTGGCCCACTCCTGTACGTAAAACACAGAAAAAGCAGACTTTAAAACATAGGGGCAATCTGGATTTGTAGATAGGGGGGTGCCTGGGCAAAGATTTCAGCAGTAAGATGTCTGTTACTGAATGTCTCTTTCTAAAAGGTAGAAATGAGGAACGTCATTTCAACAAAATGCCAGGGATAGCGGAAGTGACATCACACAACCCTTGACCCCCTGATGACATCAGAGGAAGTGATGTAATCTCCCCCCACCGAAGTGACATCACAGTGAGCCCATAGACCTAGGGCCCTTTAAGACTAGGTAGCAATACTTAGAGATGGATGGGGATGCAGAATGTACTCAAACATCAATAATCAAAACCGACTCGGGAAATTGGTAAAACTTTGTTCTGTTTTATTTGCAATTATCTAAAACAGGGAGATTACAATGGACATCATCCGACGTTCGCTCCAGATCTCAATGCATTTCAGAAAAAACATAACTTTTATAGTCAAAACTCATTATCAATGACGTCACGCTACGTGGCAAACTACAAAAACCTCCCTGGGGATGTAATAGTCTCTCACGGTACATCTAAGTATATGTTCCATACTAACAGGGGTAGTGATTGGGTCTCTAACATCAGGTGGACAACTAAGCCCTCCTCTAGTGCAAGTCATCTTCATTGTCATAAAATACACAACGATTCATTGGTTACACAAACTATGGGGCTCTCTTTATACATGGCCCTCTACAATTTGTTGGCACCCTTGTACCCTTCTGGAATATTCCACACGCTAGCAGCACACAGGCTACCACTCCAGGTGCATGGAGGGTCGGCGTTGTCATGCCTCCACACCCAATTAGCCCAACATCTGTCATCACTCTTGCCGTTTGCCATTCAATTAAGGCTTTGAATTTGGCCTTGCAGAGGCTCTCTGTGCCTGAGAATTAAAGGGAGTATGGCATGGTCGTATCTCCTGGTTTTCGGTGTAGCTCAACCCAATGGGCCTCATTATAAGTTTGCTTATCCGGTAGTAACTGCGCCGGTAGGCTACCGGCGCCATTACTACCGGACCGGCAAACTACGAGTTCTGCTTGCCAGGTACCGGCACCCATGAGAAGAGCATGTCAGATGCACCGGCACAATTCACGAATGGGGCTCAAATGGGAATGGGGAATAATTATCACCGGCACCCGGAAATGGGGATGTATCGGGTCCGCATGCCATTGTACATCCCCATTGCTGGGTGCCGGTAAAAAAACAACTCCGGCGGCAGCTGTGCCAGTAATTACCGGTACGGCTACCGCTGTAGTCGTAATGAGGCCCAATGTCTATTTTCATCAGACCATGTGACTGGAGACCATGTTTTCGAGCTCTTTGCTGCATATAATACAATTAAATGATGACCTCTTGACGCCTTCAGTGTTTTTCCATTTCACCTCAAAAAGAAGTTTGTTTCTTTCTCACGTTTATAGACTACTTGATAGACAACCAGGCTCACGGTGGCCTCGACTCTTGATGATGGGTCATCCAAGCCTTTCTTGAATTTCTCCTTTGCCATTAGCTGTTTTCCAACTGCCCCACACTAAAAACCATTTCCAATCACGGGGTTACAAGCCTTGCTAAAGTGCACAGTGGAACATTCAGGTTCTATACATTCCTATGTATATACATTTGCGCATCGCTGCAAATTATTCATTACATAGCCCGCCTTAAGATCACTTCGTCTACTTGTGCTACTGCATCTGTACAAGTGTAAAATTACTTCGCATTTTCTTCAGCGTTTCTTTGCATGAGCATCTTCATCTTGAGACCGAAATGTTGCTCATCTTCGACACCTTCTCTTCATCTCTTAGAGAATGTTTACGTTCTCCAGTTTTACGTATCTTTTCAAGGTGCATCAGTTCTGCTCCACATGATGTCACCATTGTTCTTTCTCTCACATTTTTATACTTCTTCCAGAACCTCTTCCAAAAGAACATTATTTCTTCGTGCATGCATATAGGGTTTTCTCAATGGATATCTTGTTTCAAGGATTCTTCGCGGTACAGGCATTCTTACTGGAACTGCACATGTTGCTATTTCTGGTTCCCAACATATAGGCAACATGAGGGCGGAGCTTCTGGTAGGGATACCTGACTCCTCCTCTACAACGAGAAGCAATGGAACACAACCTTTAACCCCCCTGAACAAAGTAGGAAGTGGCATCACATATAATTTTTCCTAAATACACTACAAAAAATATAGTTACAATATCACTGTAATGTGTTATACATTTCATACAAGAATGGATCACCATATGTATTGTTAATATCAGTGTGTATAGGCCCATATAACAAAATTAATGTGAATGTAAGCAGACGTCCAGGTCCAAATGATAATGATGTGGTATTATACAGCACTTACGCTTAAGCGCTTTATATCTAACATATATACATACAATATCAACCAATCTGTGTTGGTACTAGTTTATTGACCTCAGAAGGATGAAAGGCTGAGTTGGCCTTGCTGGGATTTGGAACCTGCAACCTGCAGGTCATACACACATTGCAGCAGCGAGCGCTCAATCCACTGAGCTATCTCACGGCTATAGCTATCTTACCGGCTATAGTAAAATAAGCAATCACATTTCTGAATACGTTAATGTCACTGGTAGTAAGAGTATGACTGGAAATGTTAATTACTAGGTGCGTGGTCTGGCTGCTCTCTGTTGCAGCTGGGTTTGAGATCTTGTCAGCCTGATAGCGCTTTCTTGTTCTTCTACTGTGTTTCGTGGTCCCCGCTCATTTGCTTCTCTTGGATCTTATCTTGGCGGAATGTTGTCCCGGGGGATTCTAAAAAATGTACTCTCTTCTTGGTGGGTGCATGTGTTCCTTATTTGTAATGTTGAATTATTCATAAATTCACATATTTTAATAAATACCAAGCAGGCAGCCGCAGAAAGATAAAGGATGTCTCCGACTTCAGAGGTTCCGTGTGATTATGATTATACAGTTCTTATTGTTGGCACAGGTCCACACAGGGAATTATAAGGGATAGACCTATTTCAGGCCAATTTCAGGCTGGGTGGATAGCTCGGGGGCAACATGCTGGTCTTGGAAGCAAGACAATGGAGAGCAACACAGGTTTGAGTCCCGGTCCCGCACTCAGAGACTGGTTTTTGGTATTTAGCATGTTTTAAAAGATTAATTAATCATTCCTGAGGAGAGGACTAACCTACAGCTAAATACATCCCATTTTGACACGTTATAATGCATTCGGCATATCGAAGCAAAGTGGTTGTAAATACCCAGCAAACTGCATCCATGGAACATCATGTGATGCAGCAACTTTGGACTTGACAGAGCCTGTTATAGGTTCAAATGACTTAAAGTCATAGAGTTTTTAGAAAGCAGCAGAGGAAGGAAGCCTGCCCAACGGGGGTAAAGCAAAATTGGGGTCTCAACTGGAAGCAGTTGATGGAACCTCTCTTTAAAAGGTCCTTTTACAGGGGGAACTGAATGGAGAAGCCTTATCCAAGACTTAACCAGATTACTGGAGAGGGATTTGGAAGCTGACAGACAAGCTGAAAGGCAGAGCTTGCTGAGTGTAGTTGCCCTTATCTGTTGATTTTGCACCTGCCCTGGGACTTAGAAACTCAGACCAGAAGTGAGTACATTACCCACCAGAGCATGTAGATGAATTCTCCAAGAGTCAGTTATATTCCAGAGAGCCATTTGAAAGTAATTTTAGGGAACCGTGTTTACAAGCTATGTCATTAAAGAAAGGCTCGGCCTGTAAATTACATTTTGTGGAAGAACATACAAAATAGATTGTCCTAGAATCCAAAACTGTGCAGAGCACAGTCGGTAACTATTTATTCATTAATTTCCTTCGTTTTCACAGGAGCAATTTATATCTGTTTGTGTGAGATAATCAACACGTCTGTCTGTTTGTCAGGGATTGATGAACTTCTTGAACTGTGAAAACCATAGTTTACTTAAAAGAAAAATCCTGCATAGAGTTTTCTACCCCTCAAACTGGAATAGGAATGATGTTAGAGTCTCTCTTTAAGTCCCCCAAAAATGTCAATTTAGATATCCAATATTATTTTTGCAAGTAATTATGCAGAAAAAGGAATTCATCTTAAGCAGGCTCCTACTGTCAAATAACTGTACCTTATTGATACCTCCTCTGTTTCAATGTATAATCTCATGCTTGTTTGACCCTTCGATATGTGTAGATGTTTTGTGTATGTGATTACTGCGCAAGTTTACTGCAACCCCCAAAGATTTTGACTTTTTTTTATTTCAACCCCTTTTCACCCCATATGAATACGGGGGGAGACCCCCAAAGCTCTCCTTTCATCCATTATGTACTATACCCATCCCCCACATATATATTGCATGAAAAGGGGGTTGGAATCAAAAGAAGTCATCATTTTCGGGGGGTGCAGTAAACGCAGTGCAGTAATTGTATAATCCTGGTATTTTGCCCAAAAAATAAAACCTTCTCCACTGAACCTACGCCCTTTGAAAGAATGTAACCAAGTCCACCCTACCAAACATTTGTGTATCTATGTCCAAGCTAGAAATCAATATTGTCCAGCATTTTGGTGCTGAATTTGTCCTGTGTCAAGCTTATATATTCTCTGATGCCAACACTGTCATTGTTTTAGAGAAAACAAACTGAATTATTTTGTTTCAAATTTTTCTGTTCTAAGAATACTTTTTGATTCTGATAACCAATGAGAATTTATGAGTTGATATTACAGTATTTCATTATTGTGCCTAAAACAGTTGCTAACAGTACATAACAGCTTAATAAAAGCGTTTTAAGTACAATACATATCAAAAATAACATAACACCCCAACCATAAAAGGACTCAATAAAATTAACCCCAGATAAAAGAACTTAAACACACGTTTGACAAATAGGTAAGTGAAGCCAAAAAGTCCATACACGGAGACCTCTGTTTTCATTATTTCACATAGTGCTGATGGTACCATTGTGGCCCAATTGTTGAAAACTAGGAACAAATATTATTGACTGGCTGGGTTCTTACTTGTGTTCGCAACAACCGGATAAGTGGCATAATTTGACTCTTGCAGTATTGGACAATAATCATAGACAATTTTGGCAGTTGGTGCGGCCACCGACCAAATACTCTCTGGTTCTGTACAATGTCTCTCAGGGAGATTGGGAGAGATTTGTTAGTGATAATATTGTAAAGACCCTGCTCTCTACTTTTGATGTTGACCGAACCCGGGAGAATTGGACTTTCACCTTGTTACCAGCTGAACTGAGTAAATTAATTTGCAGCCTGAAAGATTCTTGTGCACCCGCTCCGGATGGGGTTTATAACTCACTCTTAAAATTGAACCCCATTTGGTGGGAGAATTTTCTCTTCATCCTCTTTCAGTATTTGGCATGTGAAAGCCTTATAGTGCCGGTGTATAAGCAGGGCACTCAAAGTGATGCCAGAAATGTTAGACTTTTGCCATGTTGGATGCACCGGAGTTGGATGCAAGAGTATTAGTCTTTGAGATGAAAGTCAAGGTTAGGTAGTCTAATTCAGGAGCTACGACTGATTATATCGACACGCGCATAGGGCTGAAACAAGGTTGTATCCTTGCCCCTTCATTATTTAATTCATATCTTCCCGATCTATCAGAGGCACTCATTACAGAGAAGGCGTGTCCACCATGACTAGGTCTTAACCAGATCTTCTGGATTGGCTACACCGATGACCTGGTACTGCTGGACTATATGTCCCATGGACTACAACACTCTTTAGAGAGACTGCAACAGTATGCCCGGATGAATGGCCTTGTTATTAATATTACTAAGATTAAAGCCATGGTATTTTCTATTGGTAATTGTAAGAAAAAGAAAAGGTTATTGCTAAAACTTGACATTTTTATTGTACAGGTCTCTTAAAATTACCTCAGTCTCACTTTTGACCCACGGTTATGTTGGGACATGCATATTGGTAACCTTGAGGTGAAAGTCTGTCAACTAACCTGGGGCCGAGGGGTTAATAAAATGAACATGCTGGCTATTCACTCATTTCACGTATCAATCTATTCAAAAGGAAGCCACGGCCTGTGATGTTATATGGAGCCGAGGTGTGGGCCAACAAACAGGTGGTTAACTTAAGTTCAACCGAAAACGTTGTCTAAAAACAATACTAAAGTTCCCTTTTATCACCCCCATTGAATTTGTTCTCTTAGAAGCACAGTTGAGTTCGTTTTCCAGTGCCTTTGAAATCAACAAAAATGTATATCTGAAAAGTATACAGACAGATAAGACTTCCTTGTTGTTTCACAACTGGCTTTTAATAGAAGATGGCTTCTAGTTGCTGGGAGGTTACTGTTAATAAATTACACAAAGAATCACCCAAATGGTTTAGTAAATGTGTTTTTACACCAATTGACTATCCCTTTTTTAAGGTAAATACTAAGAACAAAATTATGATTCGTGAATGTGACCATGAGCAATCTTTGACCAACCTGGCAACTAAATCATTATCTGGGGAATACATTGCTTACTTTATGCAGTCTACCAGGGCGGGTGGGTACTTAACAACAGAATTACGTCCTTTCAGCCTTTCATTGCGGGATGTTACCGCACATTTTTTAACCAAACAAAGCTCATTGAATTTTTTTGGGGGGGGGGGTTGGAATAATATATATTTCGGGCGGTGGGTGTTCGGGATCATATGAAAAATAAAAGTGTATGGGGATTTGAGGGAACCCCCTAAAAATAAAAAATAAAAAATGTGAGAGTTTTTTCATTGAAAGATCTGCGGTAAAAAACCAGCGAAAAAACATCCCGCAATGAAATGACATAGAACCCTTAACAACATACCCTAATAATTGGATTATAGTTCAATACTTAAAGATCAATTTCAATTTGATCTCCATGCAAGACGTTTTTGGAGACCGCCTGGGATTAACTAGGAAGTTGCAAGGATGCAGTCTGTGTGGAGATTGCAGGTTGGAAACTGTACACCCGATGCTACAGGTTGAAGTTCTGAATGTTTTAAGAAGATCTTGTCTGCTGGCCGGTGGTAAAACTGATACTCACGCCAGTGTACCGAATGTATGGTTTAAATGCTTTGAGGGGGGAAGATGTTAGTTTAATTTACTACTTCACGAAATTCTGGGGGAGGATAGAAATGATTCTCAAAATTTTACGCAAATGAAATGTCCCTATGTTTACCGATTTGGAAGTTGGAAATAACTACATATCTTACATCCGAGAGTCCTGTTTTAAGTCATGTAAGAACTTTTATCTGTTGGTTTGTGGTGAAGTTCATTCCTACCCCAGCGTAACTTACTTATTGTTAAAATGCTTTGAGGGGATCAATGCTATTTTGATTCACCATTTTATGAAATTATGGGGGTGATTGGAAAAGATTGTAAAATGTTTTATATGGGATTATTTTTATTGTGTCCTTTTATGGTTGAGTGTTATTTTTACATATATTTATATGGATGTTTGCATTGTGACTGTAAATGTTAGTGAGATACTAGCAGGCAGGTTGTATTTCTTTTCTGGAGACAAGCTGCCTGTCTTTGTGGAATATTATGGGTGACTCCCCAGCATTGAAAGTTAGGGGACCACCTTTAAACTTTTGATTTATTTTTTTAAATAAAACAGAATATTCAGATTAAAACCATCATGTTCCTTTTCCCAGATTTTGGGGTGGAATTGTCATGGTGGGGTTTGTTTGTATCAGGGATGTTGTATCTGTAAACCAAATCAAAAGCTGGAAATGCAGATATTTTCCACAGATATAAGGGATTACGCTATACCATGTTCACATGCATATTTATGACGTTCTGGGCAGAATCCAGATATATATCCAGTTACATTGCAAGACAAATAGTACTGAAATGATGATTAATAGTAGATTTCCCACTGTCAGTTTGTCCTGCACTTTGCTATACATTTTAGTTGAATTGCATGTGTGAGGGCTTGCCTCTTTATCGACAGGAACCATGTGTTTCAATTTGTGATTCAAGTTAGCAAATGAAGTATTGCTTTATTCAATGGTCAATGGTAAGCTATGCTTTGACATCAGCCAAACGGAACAGACACATTGTTTGTGAAACATGACATTTTCCAAGTTCTTAGTTACTTGATTCACTGTCATCTTTTCCTCTTCAAATTACACTTTATTTCTGACCAAACATCCATCTGTCTATTTCCAGGATGGCCTTTTAAAACAAAAACAGTATATTTGATTTTTTTTCAGAGGCCAAATACTGTAATTTTACATGCATTGTGTGCAGTTTGGAAATAGGGTCTTTATTTGGGTACACACAGCTGGTCTGATTATATTGTTTTATTGATGGAAGTCGTAACTTAATGGGGCCTGGATATTCTGGTTTTGCAAAAGAGCTCAACTTAACTTTAATGATTGTTTTTGCCTCACATATACATTTTGGGTCATTTTAAGTTCACTGCTGAAAATCTAGCATGTTAGATTCATTCTGTCAACATACAAATGTGCAATTTAAACCATTAGTTCTTGTAATATCAAACAATCGGCTGTGCTATCAAAAGATAGAATTCAAATTTGAACTTTCATAACTTCATATTGTTATTTTCTTTAGAGAACATAGCTGCACATATGCAGCAGCACACTTAAGTTCCCTTTTCTTTCAGCAAAGCCTGCAAGCATAGCTTGTTTTTTCCTATGGGAAGCATGAATGTTGAATTTTGTTTTTACTTTGTTTTACCCATTTCACATTAATGACTTATTCCTTCAGTATAAAGTATAATTCTGACCTTGCATTATTTAATAGAGATCCTCACATTCAATCAAATAATATGTAACAGGATTAAGAAGCCCTAGGTGCCTGTGCGGCCCCTGAACGAAGGGAGAAAAAACATGTTATTAGCATGTGCCCACCTGTGCTAGAGCATGTATTTCTAGTTCTGATCGGCACTCTAGTGGAAAGCACTGAATTATGGAAGATTGGAGTCAATGTTTTGGCGCCGTCCTGAACTCCCTTGTACATTGTTTTTTTTCTGGTTGTTGGGGAGGCTATCATCTGATGTCCAACGGCCAGTGTCAGTGGGCCGGTAGCCAGGATTGCCCCGAGCTTTAGAGACCATCCTTGCACATACAGTACTTTGCACGATTTCTTATCTAAACAATATCCATCACGTTTAGACCTCCAGATTACCTATGTACTGGGCAGTAATTCCACATTAAGGACACTGCTCTTTGAGGACATCCTTGTATGCTCACATGCCGCGCAGTGGCGAGAAACACAGGAGCCGTTGTGAGGGGTAACCACCTTTATTTCACTCCCCTGTGAACTGAAGGCTGCGCGGGCTCTGTAGTGCGCATGCGCGAACTTCCCCGCATCTCATTCGTTGACGCCGCTTCCTGGCTCCGTTAACCGTGTCCTCTCGGGGACACTACAAATGTGCTCAGGAGTCTGAAATCTAAAAAGGAGGTCATATCTTGTATTACATGTCTGCTCAGATGTCAAAGCTGGCAAATACCTGCTACCATCGCCTAGCTCTGCAGCACTTCATTAGCTTGTGGATCGCTTCAAGCCTTAGGCTCTGCTAGTGATTGCATCCGACATGCACAGTGCAAATGCAACACTCTTTAGCTTTGCTGCAAGAGGCATGGGCTTTTCACAGCAAAATACATTAAGGAATATGGATATTGGTCGGTTCTTGTTCATAATCTCTTAAAAGCATGGGCTCCTGGTCCAGCCCTGGGCGGAATCCAACATTCTGTGCCTCACCCACATGTCTCTACCCGAACAGGGCCCTCATCGACTGAAATCTCGTAGTCACCTCACACCATTAAGAACAGGACTGCAGGCAAATTTGGCACGACTGCTATTTCATCTTTAATATCAAGGACGACAGTCATTCAAGATACCAGCCTGGCTAGCTATAGAGCGAATTTCACAGTTGCTACAAGAACCCACTAAAATGTTAGTCATGACAATATTGGCCGCATTGTGCCTGCCAGAAATGAAAATGATCACAGCACTGGAGAGAGTTGGTTGCTCAAATATTTCCCTCGATGTAGCCTGCAAGACCCTGGCTTTCAGGGAGGCCATTTTCTGGCTACTGCTTTCTGCGGCCGCGGACAGGCCCAAGAAGCAATGCATTCTCTGTATGGCACCGCACTGAACAAGGCATTCTCGCACGTGCACTCTGCCTGCAGATATAAACTGTGGCTATAATTTCAGTGACACACTGTTTCATCTGTCCTGTACTCTAAGCAAAGCCTTCACATACTCCCAACAGCCCGGTCTGGGAAATGGTAGAGAAGCCCGCATTCTGCAAACACATTAGCGGCATGAAAGCTTTTACGCAGTATAAATCATATCTATAAACAACGGAGCTGGACGCCATTAAACATTCGTCTCCCCACCCCCCGCGCTGTGTGTATATTTTATCGGTAAGCGAACAAATATGAAACGCTGCTTTCATCCGTATTTGTTTTATGCCGCCTGGTTATTTAGAGGCCTTGCTGGCCCAGCTATTTTTTTTAAACCCACAAGTGTCAATTTTATTGCAAATCAGTTTCCATGGATTTTTGCTAAGTAGAACATTCTGGCAAGTCTGTTCCTTTCACTGAAGTAGATGTGGATGCAGTGCTGTTGTGAGCCTGAGGCAATGATCGAAGTGTGAGGGAGCAGTTGGGAGCAGTGCTCCTCTAAATTTTAAAATTATGTTTTACTGTTCCTATACTTTTATTTTAAAAAGAAACCGTTTTGGAATGGTTTTCTTTTCAAATAAAAGTAGAGGAAGAAGTTGAAACATGCACAGTCCCTCAAATAGCAGGTGCCTGTGTTTGGGGGGTTTGTATTGTGCATGGGCAGGGGTGGACTGGCATAGAGGGAACTCTGGAGATTTCCCGGGAGGCCTCTGAATATTGGGGCTCTTTTGTGTAATATTTCAAAATGTTCCCATGGGAAAAGTTTTGGGCTTGCAGAAAATGTGTAATATCGGGCAACTTTGAAAATAATTTCCATGGCCTCTTCAAGGATGTCATTTCACCAAAATGCCAGGGGTAGCAGAAGTGACATCACACGACCCTGGACTACTGATGACATCACAGGAAGTGATGTCATTTGACCCCCACCCCAAAGTGACATCACAGGAAGCGATGTAACACAACATTTCACCCCTTGACAAAATAGGAAGTGGCATCATAAAGCAATGTTTCTAAGTACACTACGAAAAATATGGTCACAATATCACAAAAATACAAAAATGGATCACCATAATGTTTCGTTAATATCAGCACGTATAGGCCCATTTACAAAATGACTGTGAATGCAAGCAGACATCCAAGGCCAAACGATAATTATTTTATTACATAGCACTTACGCTTAAGCGATTCATATAGAACAAATATACATACAATATCAACCGACCTGTGTTGGTACTCGTTTATCAGCCTCAGCAGGATGAAAGGCTGAGTTGACCTTGCCAGGAGCAGATCTGCAACCTGCAGATCACACGCACATGGCAGCAGTGAGCTCTCAAACCAGTGAGTTATCTTGACGGCTATAGCCATCAGAAAACCAGCCACTCCAGAAACAAAGAGCCACATGCTGCTGGCCACAGCCCAGGAGCCTCAATAAAAAAAATAAAATATATATATATATATAAAATATATATATATATTATTTAGGGGTAACAAGGGAGACCACATGGGTAGCAAGGGAGACCTCAGGGGTTGCAGTTGCGACCCCCGGCGACCTCTCAATGATGTCCCTGGGCCTCTTTTGGTTCCCAGTCCACCCCTGTGCATGGGAGGTGGTGTGGCGATGGGGTTTGTGAGGGACGGGGCAGATCAGCATGGAGCATAGTTCCATTCTTTTCGTACACTTCGACCACTGGCCTGAGGAAATGAAATACATTGCAATGGTATATCGAAAAAAGGCAGTGCGTCAGGTATTTTTCAGTTGCTCATTTTGTATTTTTTAACCTCCTTTCTTTTATATTATACCATTATTCCAATTTTACAAAGCAATCCTTATATCACACAAATAGGTTGAATTTCTTACTAGTTCAAACATAAAAATCCTGCAAGCAAAGGTGCGATAATCACCAACAATTCCACATGGGCCTTATGTCTGGATACTGTTTGGATTTTTCTGCACCGTACAGGTCAGTATTTAATAGACTAGTGTCTGGAGGGCCAGAGGAGGGTCAATGGCTATAGTCCATCCATATTTCACAGTGTAAGTACTAAGCTTAGATATCACTCTCAACATTGCCCTAGTGCTAGGTATGAGGTTTGCCTCATGCTGCATCACCTCGCTTAGAGGGGCGGGTAGAAAACACAAATTATGCTAAAAGTTACGCAGAATCTTTACTGGGTGTCGGTTTTGCAAATTTGGTGTTTGCTTTTGACTTAAGAATTCACACTGACTTTCAGTATTGGAAAGGCTTTTCAATGAGAAAAAAAGGGCGTTGAGCAGTTATGTCTGGTGAAACTCATGCTAGTTCCACAACGCAATCCAAATACCATTGTTGTTTTTGTTTGCTACTCCTGTGCGGGTTCTGAGATGGAAAAAAGTGTCTGCCTGGGCTAGTTGAATGGTTTAGTAAATAAACAGCCTTTGATATCTCCAGATCCGCACTCGTGCTATATGTAAGTGCGATATGTTCGTAAGAACCTCGTTCAACCCAGGCGCTGGAGTACTAATCAGATGGTTTATAACTTAAATTAGGTGGTCAAGCAATAAATGAGAAGTCTTGTCACTTATTTTGTGGGTATACCAATGATTTATTACACACTTAGAGCTGACACGTGTTTCTACCGGACAAGGGTCTTTTTCAAGGCGTGTGTGTTGGAGCATGTTGGAGTGGAATGTGGAAGCGAGCTCTTGATTAAGGGCTCTGTGTGAGTTAATTGTTGGGCCTGTGGGGCCGTGGACAAAGATGAGCGGTCACAGCAATTTTTACCCCCTTGTTTCCACTATACGCAAGTGATGTGATGCTATTCCATTGGTGTATTTCCACTTAACTGTATTTTTTAAAAATAACGTGCATGTCCCTAATCACAGCAGTTCTGTATTTCTTCTGGTAGCTAATTTAAAGGTGTTCAGCCGACATGTGTTTCATGTTGTCTGGTTCTTTATCAAGGCTCAAATAATTTGCTGTCACTATTTGGTATGGGGGACTTGTGATCCTTTGTGTATAACCAGCATGATAACCAAGGTCCACAGCGAAGTGCAATGAAAGAGGCGGGGATTCAGCTTCTGGAAAATGAATCCAAGTCCAGTGTCTGAAGCAGAAGTGAATTCTCACAAGACTTGCCGGCACTCCGCAGTCATGCCCAAACACCCTGCTCCCTTCTCACAACAATAGGGCATGCGTTTTGCACCCACTGTTGCAACCACTGAACATAATCTCCTTCCTAGTCGCAACATTATCATCCTCATCATCATGTGTGACTGTGGATTCAAAAATAAGCAACTTTTCCTAATTCTCGCCCTCCCTCAGCTTCCCTAATGGAACTCCGAAGCAAAAGCCCCTAACTGTCTGTCTACACAAGGCAAGCCGCCAGCAACCTCCTTGCCCCTCCCCCCGCCTACAAGACTGTTCATGCACACCAACGTCATGTGCCCCTTGCATGCAGCGCAGTTGAACTTGCATGAAACGCCTCCTCAACGCCACACCAAAACCCTGCAGGAAGTTTGAGAAAGGGTGACCTGGCCAAATTAATGGAAATCTGGTTGTATACTAATTGACCTTTTCACAGTTGACCTTGGGAGAATTGACCTCGGGAGAATTGACCTAATTTAGAAGGTCAATTAGGACATATATGCAGGGGGAAACCCACGCAGCCCCCCACCCAATCCAAAACCCCCTGCAACCACCCACCCAATCCCCTTATATTATTTATAATCGAAAACCAAACCAATACATATATAAAATAACTATAATTATATAAAGGTCAATAGTGCAAAAGGTCAGTTAGGACCACTATAAATAGGTCAATTGTGTAGATGGTCAATTGTAAAAGGTCAATTTAGGTAATACCGGAAATCCAAGTGATTGAGAGTTTAGACATAACGTTGCATGCACAGTTACACAGGGCAAGGCAATGTAATGTGGGCAGTTGGTCTTTTTTCATGAAGGCAAAGGCAGCTCGCTAGTTTTTGAAAGCTCTCATGAAGCTCATTCTATTGCTGACTCCATTGTACTCCTGCATTAAGCGGGCCACATGGTTTCCTCGGTACGACAGAGGTCTAGTGTGGCATGGCACGTGCTCGAATGCAGCTTTGGCCTTGCGAGTGTTGCATTACAATAGAATCATGTTCACCATATGGAACAGCATGAAATCATCTTCTATTTAATGATATCCCAATGAGATAATGTGCTGTTAAGTTCCATATATCTATATACACAACTGCCGCCAGTGTTGCTGAAATGACTTCTGTGGTTCGAACATGTCTGAATGCTTGTACTGTGAAACTCCCAACTTACTTGCCCAACAATACAATCATAAACAGAACTATTTACAGGACAGAGAATTATGCGGCAGTGTTTAGAAGACATTATGTAGTGGCACAGATACATGTAAGAGCTATCAATAACCTTTGGCGCCTTCACAACTAGAAATACAATTATCCTTAGCACCACACGTATATTGGGTTTTCACAGAAAGTCCTGAGGCTTGAGTGTAACCGGGTCGGCCTTGCTTAGGATTCATGAAGTACACACAACAGGACCCAAGACAAGAGTTCAGCGAGCATAGGACAATTCATATGCTAGCTTATGAACTTTAGCATCGGTTTGTTTTTATAATGATGGAACAATCGAAAACAAACTTGCTGGTGCTCGAATAACTCATATTTGGAGGTACGTGTATTCAGTTCGTGCTGAAAGAGATCGTGTGTGTGTGTGTGTGTGTGTGTGTGTGTGTTTGTTTGTTTTTTGGGCTTTGTATAGCAGGATCCCAGATGTAAAATATATAATGACACCATTAGAAGGATCGACTACTAAGGATGCAGTCTGATGGATTTGTAGATTTGACTCGGGAGGATAGCTCAGGGGCAACGTGCTCGCCTTGGAAGCAAGAAGACGCAGAGCAACACAGGTTCAATCCCCGGGTCTGCGTTTAGAAACCTCTGGACATTAAGTGCTTTATAAATAACCCCTCATATCATGAGGGGTACTGAGGGTTACAGGCATTGTTTATAGTTGTGTTGGGAGAGGTGGGCCCAGTCTTGAATCATTTCTTGGCTAGTCAGCTGTGCTCCTGTTGAAGCCACCTTCTGTGAGCTTTGTATGATCTGGCCGCACTCACTGTACTGGCGAGAATTTAAGTCTTCATCAGCGATTCCATCCCTTGCCCTCTGCTGCAGGAGCGGAAGCAATGTATATTCTCCTTTAAGCCCCCCCCACATTTTTAAATGTACATTTTGATTTCGATCCCATGAAATGGAGCTTCGTACTTCATTCCCCAAATGCGCGGATCCCTTCACCCCGACGACCATTAATCGTGCCATTTACTCAATGGTCGAAGTGTACGAAAAGAAGTAGTGGAACTATGTTCCCTGCTGGCCTGCGCCCACTCCCCACAAACCCCATCACCTCGTCCCCTCCCACACACAGTACACACCCCCAAACACTTGCACCTGCTGTTTTAGGGGACGTTCAGTGCAGTGCACTGAAAGTGCAAGATTCAGCTTCTTACTAAACTTACTTCGACCACTGCATTTACTCACTTGTACCTGTTCCTTTTAGCATGGGCGACTGTTTGGAAGGCGAATGGCCCCGCCATACACCGTTAGAGCGCCTTCTGCCCCCGTGTAGCACCGTAATACCGGGTCTCATAGACGGCGATTTAAAAGTTCCCATTTTGTTCAGGAACTTTTGGTCGGAATAGACACATTCCTAATGTATACAGATGTGCGTGGGGGTAGGGGAAGTGGGGGATACGCAGTGGGGGTGTGGGCTGAGGGGCACAGGGAGGGAAACTTTTTTTAAAAAAAAAATGTATTCATGACTAAAAGTGCACCAAAAAAGCAGACTTTTAAAAAGCAGTCTATGAAAACACGCAGAACTGTCCGTCGCAGATGGCCTTAAGAATAAACAAGGGGTTTCATTCCAAGTACTGCAAGCAACAGGTTGGTGTGATGGCAGCAGGCTGAACTGTGCCATACTAAAGGATATCCCTCTCTCGTCTACCATGGGTGCCCCAGCTCTTTAACCCAGGCGTCCCTGTACCCCAACCCTGTGTTATATTCTGACTACGGTAAGGGCCTACATGTCATAGCCCTTTCTATCTCCCTCCCTCTGTGATACTTTTCAGTGATTTTGGGAGATGTCGTTGCTATATTCGTGCCCTTCCTTATGCCCTTTACTGTCAGCCTAGTCTTTCACTCCCTCGTGTTCGTCTCACTGATGTTCCTTCTCTTTACTTTCTCCCTCCTCTCCTACTTCACTCCCTCCCTCTCTATCATCTCCTCCTTTTCTCAGTCATTGCAATGGGCACACACACTCTTTTCTACGCTCCCTATTCTCCTGGCAGCTCCCCTTTCTACTCTCTTTACACTCCCCTCCTCTGTCCTATCTCTATGCCTCGCTACTCACCACTCCTCTCTGGTCCCCAGTTGTCTCTACTTTCCACTTCACGCTCCTCTCTCCTTTTCAGTGTTAATGTTTCTTTTTCGTACATGATGCCTGTGCTATCATTCCATTGAGCGCAGCAAGTCCCATCCGCTGCCTGGCCTTCTGGGCAGAATGAGGTACAGCAGGCATAGGGCGATACAGAGTGGTACCTGGTACATGTCACATGGCCCAAACGAGGGTGGGGGGGGAGCAGAGACTGGGGCCCTGGCGTCCTCACCCTGCTTATGTGGCAGGACTGGCTATGATGAAAACCCTAGTGCCTGGGCTTCAAGCCCCTGACCCCCCCCCCCTCCCCCACACTAGCCAGACCACGATCTCTAAGGAGCAAGCATAATCTGAATCCTGCCATGCTATACACATATTTAAAACGACACAAAGTCAAAAGATGACGTATGGAAATGTTTGTGCAAACTCTACTGAATCACAGGGCATCTTTTGATTGCATTGTTTATCAGCTGAATGACAGAGGTAAATCTGGGCAAACATATCTGTACAAACTTTGAGTCACTTGATTTTCTGGTAGCTTGAGGTTTGCAGAATCAGCAATGTTTTACGGTCATTAGGGAACTTTAGATCAGAAGAAGCTTTCCTGGCTGGCTGACATCTTCCATGTATAAAGCATGCCAGACTAGGCTGGGCAGATCTGGGCAGGCCCGTGCAGGGCAGGGCGAATTGTTTATCTGACCCAACTGTGCTATGAATGGACCAGTTCATGTTTCTAGCATGGGTAGGAATCATGGTCAAAATGGAGGGAAAAAAGTCTTTCTAGTGCAGGCGTGACACTAGCTGTAAATAGAATGAATGCTATTTCCAGACCCGGCCAATCCATACTAGAAATAACTAATGTCCTCCTGCTGGAAACTGAACAAATACTATTTCTAGAATGGGCACACCTTGCACTGGAAAAGATTGAATCATATTTACACTACAAGCTCTTTGTGAGCCGCGAATATTCACGAGTTACTTTTAAAGAATGTCCCTAAAAGCAGCACACATGCGCATTCTGCTTAGAAACTCCGGCTGAATAGCAATGCTGAGGGCCAGCAAAGCTGAAAAAAGTCTGCAGATGCCTGCGTTCCTATGCAACTGGGACTTGAGTAATCATTTTGGCTGAAGTACCTCCTTTGAGGGGAAGGGCGAAGACTGCTGTAAATAAAGTTGATCCTCTTCTAATGGCAGCAAATGCAGCGGCAAGTAACCCAGAAAATCGCACAGTTGTTTAGAAGCTTTGATTCAGCAAATTTCCACACAACAGAGGTTGTTTTTCCTCATGTAGACCGACAGTGGTGGGCGAAGCTATGCAACTGGTTTGCTTTAACGTTTCACTTCTTTTGTAAAGGAACGTGCTGACTGGATGCCAAGTTAGCCCTGGGCCCTGGTGAGCATCCCATGGTGTCTGGGACGCTCCATAACATTATGACGTGGGGCAGCTAATATCTGTAAAGGGGCAGTTGGAATGTTTCCATACATAATATGTTATCCTGCAGTGCCAGTGCGCCATCCATTGTATTGCTGCTATTGCTAGAGCCGATGCCGTAACAGCTGCGTATGTGGCATTACTCCCGATTGCACTACGGCTTCATGCACAGAACACCCCATTATTCGCTGTCTAGCATGTTAGATCTACAGTATAGTGAAGGATATTCCATACCCTAAAACAGCGACTCATTCAACAAAGACTGCCATGCTTTGTTTCCCTAAATACGCATTCATTTGCATTCAAGGAGTTGTTTGATGATTAAAATGCATATTCTGGAGAATATGAGAAAGCGAACCAGTGCTCCCTTTCTCAATGTGCAGCTGGTCCGCATTTGGGTCAGTAAATGAGGGCAGAGGAAGGCCATTAATTATGTTATTGAGCGTGGCTGTCTTAGTAGAAACAACCAAATAACCACAGACCTCAACTTGTGATATGCACCTATTTAAACCTGCCCAGATCCTCCTCCATCTCTACTTACCGTCCACTCCATGGACGGCTCTCCATGAACAATTGCTCTTTAAATCCCTGCTACTCATACATGCAGCCTCATTAGGGGTCTGGCAGTAACCCTGGCGGTGTTAGGGTTGCCGCCGCACATGTAAAATCTAACTGGTGCCTGACTTCCCGGTGCCACCGTGCTATTCCAAGTCCAGCGGCCGGGAAGTCAGGCGCTGGTAATTTCGTTAATCCCCATTCGCATAGAGGACTCCTGTAGGACTTTATGGGAGTGGGGACACGGAAGCACCAGCACCGGTGCTAACGTGACGGCTTTGCCTGCGGTGACCGCTGTGCCTGGCAGGGTCAGACATGTCATGCTCATCAGCCCTGGCAGGAAAATTCATAGTTTGCCGGTCTGGAAACAAGGGTGCCAGTGAGCTTACCAGCACCCTTATTTCCAGACCGGCAAACCTGTAATGAAGTCCATGGTCTTGCCCCCACTCCACTGCCTTGCTCACTACATCGCAATGTACTCTCCCTCTCAAATTCTCGGCTCCTCGTCTCGTAACAGCCTGCCAGTTCCTTGCTCCCGCTTGTCTTCTCCATTTTTGTTTTTTTCCCTTTATGACCCACTCCACTGGAATGCTGCCTCCTCAATCATCAAAGCCATCTCTTCAGTGGAACACTTCAAACTGTGTCTCACAACTCCATTTGCTAGTAATGGAGCAAGCCCTCTAAACACTTCTACCCTCCAATCCAAACTCACCCCTCGATTCACCTCGCCTGCATTCTGCCCTCAGGAGCACTCTATGTAATTTGCTAAAAGTATAAATACTGGCATCGCGCTACAAATGTTAAAAACCATTATGTCTTCCAGACCCTGTCCCATGTATATGTCCCACCCTTAACCCTTCACCATCTGATATATGTCAATAACACAATGCTTTTATGTAAAGGTACCCTACCTTGGGACACACGTCCCTCTCTATTACTGCCTACTTTGTAAGTCATTTCTGTTCGAAATGGCACTAATAGAAACATGCACAACTGGACATTCTTCATTGTGGAAATGTGCCTCGTTGGCCTTAGCCATTGTTATCTTTTAGGTTGCAGGTCTTTGAAGCCATTAGGACATGTCGAATAAACGTTCATGCTTTGGCCAGTGAAGGAAGTCACTCTTGAAAGGGTATATTATGAAATCTCTACCGTGTTATCATCCTAATATGCACAGAAAAATAAATGTTAATATTTCAGAATCTGTCCATGTGCTGTGCATTTCTTGAAATGCTTTTAACACTACAGAACGTACTGTATTTTACCGTTCTAATGAAGATCAGATGTCATATATGGCTTCAGTAAGGACAATCCCTTTAGACCTGCTTTTAGTCATGAACTAGTTCCACAAGCTGAGTTATACTCCTACGTCCCGTCCCCTTTCCTCCATACTTATGGGACATCTCTCTGTCCTTTGGAACGGGACCGGAGCACTTTGTAAAAAGCATCCACATTTTTTTCAAAAATGTGTCCCTCCTCTCTTTCCTGCGTGGGGCCCAGCACGCGGCCATAACCCCGCCGTCCTTGGCTGCGTCCCGCGCATCGCCCATCAGTCCTTTTCTCCGCACGATCGGGGCCAGATGCACTTACTTCCTCGGAAGACTTTCTTCCCTTTTTTTCCCTCTCTGGCTCTCGCTAGCGTTCGTTTACTAGTCTGTCTATGTCTTTTAAACTAGATTTTCCAGACTGTTTATCGTGTCACCGTCGGTTCGCGATGGCTGATCCCCATCCTCTTTGTTTAGAGTGTTTGGGTCCGGAACACCGTTGGGACTCCTGTTTTTACTGTGACTCCCTTTCGGTCCGGGCACTTCAGCGTCGGTTGGAGCGGTGGGAGGAGGTGTTCGGACGGACTCCTCCTTCGCATTTTCAGGCGTTCATCGTCGAGAAGAAAAAACACCCGGTAAGTTCTTTACTTTTCAGAGCACCCCGGCCGGGGGATACCTTTCCGGGTTCCTCTCGAGCTGGGAGGGGCGTTGATCGCTCTGTTACCAGGGTTCGCCCTGAGGTGCCTGTCGGGCTTAATCATTCTACCAGAGTTTTCTCCGAGGATCTCCGTAAGGGGCCTGTGTCCACCGGAGTACGCTCCGAGGCCCCTCCTGTGGGGGCTGTTTGTAGATCCAGTTCTACTGCGTCGTGGGGTACTGGAGCTTGCTCGGAGGCCGCTCTTTCGGCTTCCCTCAAAAACAAAACCGGGGTGCGCCCCGAGGTCTTGGCTGGGCTTGAGGTTACCGAACGGATGTTCGAGGCCTGTGCCGATAAGGCTTCTGCTGGGCCTAGGTCCAAGGTCCCTCGTACAGAGGCTAAGGATACCAACAGTTCTGAGGGGCCGTGCAAGGCCCTGTCGGTGACAGCACACCTTTCCCGCTCTTGTGGTGACACCAGATCTGTTGAGGGGGCAAAGAAGAAAGTTTCTTCTTTTACCGGCAGTGCCGAGGCCCTTCCTTCGAAGGCTCAGTTGGCGATTGGTATGTCGCAGAAACATTCAAGGCCTCATAGTACCGGCTCTGCTGAGGTTCTTTACGTTAAGGCTAAAATTAAGACCCCTGACCAATCGACGGGGACCCCTGCCTCACTTCCTCACGTGCCGCAGTTCCCCTCAGATGAGGACAAAATGGCGGCCGTTCCCACCACGACCATGGTGGCCATTTTAGGTACTACTCCTACAACTACGCCATCGGCCCCTGGTGTAGGGTTCGGTCCTTCGGGTGAACCTAGGGTCCCTTGTGCGCATCCTTACCGGCCGGTTTATGATTGGAACGCCCGGATGCCTCTTCCGCACAATGTTTCATTGCCCGCGGGGGCGGCTCCCTTGATTTATGTGGATTTGTTGGTGGAGGGGCCGGTGTGGCACCCTTCTCTGTTACGTCCCTGGATTTGTCCACCTCATGAGAGGCCTCCTCAGGTTCCGAAACAATCTCCTGAGGACACTTTTTTCTGTAAATTTCAAGCGCTTATGCGCACCGACCCCATGAGGGAATATTTCAAAGGGCTTTTCAAGGGGATATGTCCACCCGCACCTCCGGCTCAAACCGTTCCGACGGTGGTCCCGCCAGTGCCTCCCTTGCCCGTGGTGTCTCCCCCTGTGCTTCCGCCTGTGCCACCATTGTCCCCAGTGGACAAGGCAGTGCCTGACACGGCTCGGCAGGATCCTGTCAGATGACCCTCAAGGCGATCAGGACACCAAGGACCTTCCCCGCTCTATCAGAGCTTTCCATGACCGGGTGCTGGACATGATGAGTTTCTTAGATGTTCCGGTGCCCGAGGCACCGGCTCCGCATGAGGGCGTGCTTTCTGGGGTGTTCACCTTGTCTCCTTTGGAGCGTACCGACCTGTTCTTGCAGAAGGACGTTCTGGCCGATTTCCGTAGAGTTTGGGAAAAGCCACACTCGGGACATTTTGTCAATAAAAAGACTGACGTGAGGTACAGGCTGCATTCTTCGGAAGAAGTGGCCTTGTTGTCTTGTCCGCCTCCCTCCTCCACAGTGGTGGCTGCGGCTACGTTGCAATCCAGGCCTGCAGCATCCGCCTCTGCGACGGCTACTCAGGTCTTGGGAAAGGAGGACATGCTCCTGGACTCCCTAGGGAGGAATATCTTTGTCAATTCGGCCTTACAGCTCAGGCAGGCCAATGCAGAATTGATTTTGGCGGGAGCTAACATGCGGATGTGGAGAGGTCTGTCGGAGTTTGAGGAGCATATTCCGGTCGAGAAGTTGGAGGATTTCGGAGGAGGCCTTTCCGATGCCAGGGTCTTGGCCGAGGATCTCCTGGAGGCTGCGGCTCATCACCTAGACACCTCTGCTCGGGGTCTGATGCTTGGGGTTCATACCTCGCGGCAAGCGTGGCTGCATGCCACTAAGTTCTCGAAGGAGGTGCAAGACAAGGTTCTGGACCTTCCATTTGATGGTAAGGAGCTTTTTCACTCTTCTACTGATGTAGAGCTCACCAAAACCAAAGACAGCACTCAGACGGCTAAATCATTGTCTGTTCTGGTTAAAGCTCCCTTGAAGGCTCAAAGGCCGTTGTCGCAAGGTCGACCTTCCTCTGGTTTTAGGGTCTTCCTCGACCACAAATCTCGCAGTGTGGATACTCCTGTGGGGAATAACCACCGTAGACAACAGCATACGCGGTATTTCTCCCGCTCCTCAGCCTCCTCATCAGGTTCTGGTGGCACCGCCACCGATAAACCTGCCAAATGAGGGTTTTACGCGCATGAGACCCCGGTGGGAGGACGCATTGCGTCTCATTGGGAGGCGTGGCAGGCCATCACAGAAGACAGATGGGTCTTGTCAGTCACTCGAGCGGGCTTCAGCTTACCTTTACCCCCTCCCCATCCCTCAAGCCTCCTTTTCAGCTGTCGGGCTCACCCTCCCTCAAGGACGAGGTTCAGAAACTTCTGCACCTCACAGCTGTGGAACCCGTTCCCCTTGGGGAGCGAGGGGAGGGCTTCTACTCCCGGCTGTTTACGGTGCCCAAATCCAACCAGGCTGGCCTGCGCACCATCCTAGACCTTTCCCAGTTCAATCTTTTCCTACCCCAAGCGAAATTCAAGATGATCACGCCCGGCCAGATTCACTCCTCTTTGCAAACGAGCGATTGGCTCAGCGTGGTGGATCTTCAGGATACGTACATGCATATCCTGATTTGGAATCCACATAGGAGATACCTCCACTTCTCTTTGGGAGAGGAGCACTTCCAGTTTCGGGTGCTTCCTTTTGGCCTCAGTTCGGCGCCGCGTGTCTTCACGAAGATGATGTCGGTGATTGCGGCCTATCTTCGTCTCCAGGGTATCCATGTGTATCCCTATTTGGACGACTGGCTCCTATGCAGCCCTTGCCCGTTGGCAGCAGCGGGCAACCTCCAGTCTCTCCTTCAGCTCCTGTTCCATCTTGGGCTATTGGTGAACTGGCGGAAATCCTCCATGACGGTCTGACAGGACCTAACTTTCCTGGGTTTTCGTTGGAACACGATAGACTGCCGAGTGTATCTGACCGGGGACAGAATGGCGGATCTGTTGGCCACGTGTCAGAGGTTTGCGCAGTCAGAGAGCATGCCGGCCTGGTGGTTCTAGAGTCTTCTGGGCCTCATGGCCTTGTGTGTGCTGGCTCTTCCTCTTGCTCGTCTCAAAATGAGACAGACCCAGATGGCTCTTCGGAGTTCCTGGCGTCAGGCTGTGGACCCGGATAATGATTCCGGATTCCATGAGAGTGGACCTGGACTGGTGGTCATCTTTCAGCAACCTGTCAGTGGGCACGGGGCTCCAGGACCCAGCCCCCATAGTGACGATCACGACAGACTCCTTCCTTTTGGGGTGGGGTGCGGTGTTAGATCTTCTTCAGGTCTCGGACCTCTGGTCACCTCAGGACAAGCTCCTGCACATAAATCATTTGGAGCTTCTGGCAATTTTTCTGGCGCTCAAGGCGTTCAGACCTCTCATTGTCAACAAGGTGGTCCGCATAAGAACGGACAATGCCATGTCAATGTATTACATAAACAGGCAAGGGGGAACAAAGTCTCCCCCTTTCGTGGACCTGTCCATCTAGATTTGGGAGTGGGACGTGCTTCATGGGGTCTGGCTGCTTGCAGTGCACATCCCGGGCTGGCTGAATGTCACCGCGGATGCCCTCAGCCGGCGGACAGTGGTTAGCTACGAGTGGGAGTTGAAGGCGGAGATCCTCTCATGGATTTTCTTGCATTGGGGCACACCAGAGGTGGACCTCTTCGCCACGGCGGTAAACAAGAAGCTTCCTCAGTATGCCTCCAGAGGGGGGTTGGGAGCCTCCTCTCTGGGGGACGCACTCGAGATTCCATGGCACAACATGAGAGCTTACGCCTTCCCGCCTCTTCCCCTAGTTCATCGAGCAATTTGGAAGTTGAAGAGCTCTGTCAACTGTTCTCTTCTACTGATAGCTCTGTGGTGGCCGGCCAGGTTTTGGTTCTCAGAACTTCAACACCTGTCGGTGTGTCCGCCGATCAGGTTACCAGTAACTCCCGATCTTCTTCACCAAGGGGAACAGCTGATATGGCACCCCTCCCCACAATTGCTCAACTTGGCGACATGGTGCCTGAGTTCACGTCTCTAGAGCATTTGGGTTTGTCTGCGGATAACATGCGCATTATCCAGGCAGCCAGGAAACCCTCGACCAGATCCCAATACAAGAGTAAATGGCTCAGGTTCTGTCATTGGTGTTTGGAGAAAGAATTGGACCCGAGGGTGTCCTTCGTATCCTCCCTAGCAGAGTCAGGGGTTCATGTTCTGTCTTGCAGGACTTATCTCTCAGCGATTTCCGCTTACCTCTCTACAGACCGGTGTTCTTATTCTTTAACTAACCCGGTGGTGAAGAGACATTTTGCTGGCTTGACACGCATCTACCCTCCGGTTCATAGTCTGCACCCGCCTTGGGACCTAAATGTAGTCCTGACGGCGCTGTGCCATAAACCCTTTGAGCCAATGGCTACGGTTGACCTCAAGTACGTGTCCTGGAAAGTGTCCTTTCTGGTAGCCGTTACGTCAGCGAGGAGAGTGAGTGAACTCCAGGCATTGTCGGTGGAGCATCCTTTCCTGGTCTTTCACAAGGACAAGGTAGTCCTTCGGACAAACCCAGCTTTCCTACCAAAGGTAGTGACCGAATTCCATCTGAATCAGTCGATTTCCCTTTCGGTCTTTTTTCCGAACCCTGCCTCGGAGGCGGAAAGGGTTCTACACTGCCTGGATGTCCGAAGAGCTCTTAAGTTCTACCTGGACAGGACTTCCGAGCTTCGGAGCTCTTCCCAACTGTTTGTGTCCTTCAGTAAACCTCAGGGCAGGCCGGCGTCTAAGGCATCCATTTCCAGATGGATTGCCGCCTGTATCACGGAATCTTTCACCGTCCAAAAGCTGAAACCTCCTAAAGGTATCCATGCACACCAGGTGCGAGGCAAGGCAGCCACGGTTGCTTTTCAGAAGTATGTTCCCTGGGAGTCCATCGCTAAAGCGGCTACTTGGGCCTCCCCATCTGCTTTCTGTAAGCATTACTGCCTCGATATGAGCTCTAGAGCTGATGCTCAGTTCGGCCAGGCTGTGCTGAAGAACCTGTTTCAGTAAGGGGTATTTCCATCCACCCATAGTTCCTGTAAGGAGTGCTTGGGAATCTCCCATAAGTATGGAGGAAAGGGGACGGGACGTAGGAGTATTACCAGGTTACTCACCGTAGTGACCACCTTACTCCTAGTCCATAGTCCCCTTTCCTCCATACGCCCGCCCGCCGTCCCCTCTAATAAGGTTCCTCTGTTATTGCTAATGGGTCTTGACCCTGCAATAGAAAAGGACTGATGGGCGATGCGCGGGGCGGAGCCAAGGTGGGCGGGGTTACGGCGGCGTGCTGGGCCCCGTGCAGGAAAGAGAGGAGGGACACATTTTTGAAAAAAATTTGGATGCTTTTTACAAAGTGCTCCGGTCCCGTCCCACAGGACGGAGAGATGTCCCATAAGTATGGAGGAAAGGGGACTATGGACTAGGAGTAAGGTGGTCACTACGGTGAGTAACCTGGTTAATCTGAAGTTTACAGGAAAGAGGCCAGTTGAAGAGATTGCAAAAGGGGCAACGATAATTAATGCCGAGAAAAAAAAGCAGATATACGTACATGGTTGCCTAAAAAATGTTGATGGAAAATGTAATTGTAAGTGAATTTAAAAGCAAACGAAAATGATATACTGATGTGAGAAAACTAGGCCTCAATATTCTGCCGGCAGGACTAGTGTAGCTTAGGAAAACACCATTTTGAATGATTTCCCTGCTGTCAGAACGGAGAACAGACACCTGGCACACCGAAGCAGCATTTTCTAGAAACTAGCATTGTTCCTGCTGTAGCATGTTTATTCCGAACTTTGCTTACACTGTCAAAAGTATATTCATGTGTTATTAAACGAAGCAGCTTCAGGCACATGATCAGAAAGTATGAGTCCTTATTGCACTATGCGTACACATATGTTTTGGTATATTTTGAAGATGGTAGGCATGGCTTTTGGATGCCAACCTTTGCTATTTGGAAATATTTAAATCCTACTTAAAGACATCATAGAATCTTCTGTCTGTTGCATTGAAGGTAATGTGTTGATAACCTAGATATGTTTTTGATACATGTGTGGGATAAATATTTCGATATGTCGGGATTGTGTTATGTCTGTTTCTGTGTACACCCTGTAGTGCTGGTGTTAAACGTTTGCCCATCTAACCTCATCCAAGATTATATTCCAATATCGGTTTTCCGCTGAACTAGTTATAGACAAATAAACAACAAATTTGGTTGTGACCTAGCTAATGTCCTATGTTTGGGTGCACAAAACAACCAACTTTTCCTGACATTCATAAATGTAAAATCATATTGTGGGTCCACAACTTTGCCTTTAAAAAAAGAAAATGTTTGCTTGTTTTGTGAGATGGATTTCACATACCAATGTTATCCAAAGACAGTTGCTGGCTTCCTTGGTAATTTTGTTGATTGCAAGTTGGGACCCAGTCACTTGCAGAACAAACTGACATTGATAGCCCAAGAAATCTGATTTTCAATCAATCAGTTCAGTTAATTTCGGATAGCACATATAATGCATAAACCATCAAAATAAAATAGTATGAAGAACATAAATAGAAATATAAAAAAAACAGAATACATTCATAAAAGGATCATAAAATGGCGTACAATCTAATAAGAACAGAAACTCATCAGGAAGACAGCATAAAGAACCTATAACGCACAAGTAGATTGCAGCATTTCCAATAACATGTACTTCATTTCCAGGCTGGTTTTAAATAACCAGAAAAAGCAACACTTGCCCCAGGAAGAGACAATAATAGCATAATAGTTGGTCTCCATTGCTTCAGACCAGTTCCCCTAAAAAGACTCAGTAGATAACATACACGGATATCATTGCATATAGCGCAACACAGTACAAGCATTGGATAAATGATGGTCACCTGACCATTTACAGGTTATAGCTTTAAGAGACAAAATGGGCCTTAGAGAGAAGTATCCGATGATGTGTCTTTCTAACCACAGCAAGACACCCAGCTGCCCCCAATACTGGGGAACAAGGGTGATACAATCTGACAGTGGATTTATGAAGTTTACATCCTCGCTGCTGCTTCCCCAAAGGGTCAAAAACAAACCTTGATTTAAGCAGTGATTTTCAAATTCTAGCAATACTATCAGGGTTATTGAAATAGGATCCCATATGCAATTTTCCCAAGGGCATCTTAATAAATGCCAACCATGTAAGGTTATCACAGTTCCGCAGCGATAGCAGATTTCTTATTACAAATTGTGTTTGTTTCTAACCCTCACTCAACCGCAAGGAATGCCACAATAAAATTGGCTTCAAAGATAGTAGATCTGTAAGAAAAGCAAAGCCACTTTCCAAATGGGCTATTGAGGTTGTTGTGCAGAAAGGAACATCCAAAAGACAGGATGGAAACAGATTCTCCACTCGCTGTTGAGTCTCTAACTTTCCAAAGCCTCACACCTTGCACCCACAGACTCCCACTGCAATTCTCTTGGCAGTATAGATTTGCAGCATATGCTCAACTGAGAGATGTTTCATTACCTTAGAAAATAAAGAGACCACCGATGACTCAATTCATCTTTAGTCGCTGCTTGTCAATGTTGTGCTTGTATGCGAGTCGTTGATTAAATAGAAACCAAAGATAGTTGAAATATTTACCGGACGTAAGATCATGCCCATTCAAAGATATTCCCAGTGGCCTATGTTTTGTATAATTGCCATAGCTATCAGCCAGAATCTGGAGGGATTTGGGTGTTCTGACAAGAAGCACTGCGTCATCGGCTTAGCTTAAAACCAGTCGCCTTCTTACCCAGCAGTGTGGTTCGTCACCACTAGTTGCTTCAAGATGAGATGAAAGGGAGTTTACCTAGAGAATGAACAGGAGCAGTGCAAGCACAGACCCCTACCGATATCTCTTCCCCACCTCAATTTGAAAATGTATGTATTCTCTTTCCAATAGCAAACATGGACCTGTGACTCAGAATGGAGTGCCTCCAGCATACTATTCAGGGGCTTTGGGACACTCATCTCATTAACGTCTGCCAAAAGAGCCTCCTGTCCATGGGGTCAAAGGCCGAGATAAGGTCCATTAAGGCTACCTAGATCGGGGACTACAGAGAGAGGGCATATTTGGCTGAGATCAATATCAGCTTAGACACTGATTAACAATGCCCGATTCTGCCCTGGGGGCCAATTGGGTATCTGACAGAATATCTTGGTCTATCACCTATTCCTCCAATCGCTTCAGAAGAATCCATGAAAAAAGCTTTGCACTACCATCCAACCAAGTGATTGGGCGATACTTTTCATAATCAGTTCGCATCTGTGGGTTTTATTTCTGATCACTGTGTTTACTTGTGTTTCCTAAAGTATTGCTTCCAAGCATTATTTCAGCACTTCCCATTACTGCAGAGTTGTGGATTCTGTGGCTATTTTCGTACGTTGAACTCGCAGCCCTGAGATCCAGAAGTGGCGAATTGCATCTGCTTCAAAAGGCAAACCATTAGCAAAAAGATCAGTTTTGTTTTTCATGAACTTAATTCTTTTGTTTCTGTTATCTCCTCCATTTACACTGGAGAAGCTGAATGCCAGAGTCGCCATTCAGGAAGACTTGATTCAGATGGCGCTTTTGGAGCGCAAATTGCAATTGGCTGACTTTCACGAGATTTGTAATTATGAGATCAACCCATATTTCACGAAGAAGGCGATGCTTTACTAACAGGGATCAGATAAACATGTGTGGAAGGGAACGAAAGAGCAATCCTCCCCTTCTGTAGCGGCACGTCGTTCTGATAATAACGCCCTCCTCCTCCTCCCTTCCTCCTGTTCCCCACCCAGCTCTCCTTCTGAAGTCATGCTGACTCAGTCCTGTTCAGGGAATAGGGACCTGTTTTACTCTGAACTCAAGCTGACCTGGGTGATCTGGACACCTCACAGCTCGCGCAGGCAAGCCAAGAACAACTTTACTCCAATCTATGAATTGACAACATCACTGAAAGAGGATTTTGCAAGATGTTACTACAGTGTGCTCCGAGGTCAGGAGTTCATCCAGGCCCTAAACCACGCGGATGTAGGCCTGTATTGTTTTGCATGCTCGTGCACATGACTTGGAATCACAGAAATCAAAGACCTGCCTTGGCGATGAACAGCTTCTTCATACGTGTCCTGTGATTAGTCCTACTGGCCCGGGCCTGTGCTTCATAATGGGGACCTTAATGGGGTTTCTATGTATCAACAAGCACCCGATATACACAGAAATAATCCTTGTTAATTTGTCACAATTTTTTTTTCTCCAGAGGTTCATGCATGTGGTACAATAATGTAATTATTTATTTATTTAGCATTTATAGCGTGTGGCAAACCCGTAGGCGCCTGGGCACTGGAGAGCAGGTAATACACATTACAGGGTTACCAAAGGCAACCGTAGAAAACAATGGGTTGGCATAAATAATATTACACATATTTACAGACGTAAGATATTTACATATACATTTTTTCTGTCTGTACATAATCAGTAATATTTACATGTGCAACCTTATTGGCATAAGGAATAATATATTTGTATAGAGCAAACCTAATTCGGAAGCAGCGGAGTGCTGTTCAGCAGGCTTAGGGTCACATGCAATAGGCAAGGGTGCTGGGGGGAAAAGAGTAAGGCAGCACTGGGTGTGCACACACATCAATGACCACAGACGCCCTCTGTAGAGTTACAGATAGCCACCCTGTGGCTGGTGTGTAGCCCTGGAGGCTAGGCAACATGATGTGACTGAAAGAGCAAGGCTTTCAGCTCTTTGCCGAACAGGAGGGAGGGAGCAGTCCAGATTGCCACCAGGATCGAATCCACAGGCCTGGGGCAGAGCAGGGGAAGGACAGATTTCTAGTGTTCTCCCTACGGCCTGTCTCCTCTCTACATAGTGCACACCATTGTTATGTCCCATTCAATCAGTTTTGCTGTGGTTCCAGGCATGCCTGAAAACGGTTCACATTGTTTTATTTATTTATTTTAAAATTAAAGTACATTCCCAGTTTTCAAGTAATTGTAGTCTTTTATTTGATCTAAACATGAGATGATTTCCAGAAAAAAAAACAATTTCTTAAGACCATACGAAAACATTGTAAGACTTTACCGTGTATTGTGAAACACATAAAAAACAATTAAGATTACTGTAAAAATAAAATTAACAAGAGACTGATGGCACTTTCTATTTTTATTCCCAGATGCAGAGCCCCGCTATTTGGTCGCGGTTCGGCCCTCGCCTATTGTAAATACAAAGAAGTCCTGTTCAGGTACAGTCCGACTGTTACATGTGTTGGTTTGTTGCTTTCTATTCAGAACATTGTTAACTGAATTATTATTTATTTCATCTTTGAACATGTGGTTACTAGTTTTAGCCTAATACATTGTCCCTGCACAGCGATGCCACTGTGTTGCTTTGTGTAATTATGTGAATGTATGGAAAATGGGTGCTTCACCAGGAAAAACTATCCTAAGGGCATATTAATGGTTGTACCTTTGCTGGGTGCATTCATTACCTTTAAAAAGGGACGATATGTAAGCAAATAAATGACATGGGCTGGTGGTAGGGAAGGGGCTGGAGCAGCACAATACAGACTACTTTAAATACATCTCAAGTGATTACTGATGGTGAGGGGAGGGTGAGTGGGAGGTCCTGGTGGAGAGAGCCTGAAGGAGGATGGCGGGGTGATAGTGGACGCCAGGCAAGGTGTTCCATTTCATGAATGTTTCGGTAGGGAAGTAGCTGGCCACGCTCTTTTTCCTCCACGTGTTCAGTTCATTTGAGGGGAGAAGCAAGCATGAGCTTGGTCCATCATGGATAGTATGCAATGATGATGGCAAGCTTTTGTAGGAAGTAAGAAGATAAGGAGAGTGGGGTTTACGCTAATGGCAAAGATTGGGGTGGATGGTTATCTTCAGGTCTTGGATGGCTAGGGAGATCAGTTGGGACAAATGGTATTATAAACAAGACTACACTGAGCAGCCTGGGTTCGATACCCAGTCCTGGTACTGCGCAACGAGGCTGGATTGCGGCATGAAGTGCAATATATGAAACCATGTGTTTTTTAAAATCATTGATTAACGGAGTGAATGCGGAAGCAGGGTAATGGTCAGCAAAGGCAGGTAACAGTGCCATCTTTAACTTCAGAAATTCAGTAAACTTACATTCAGTGGGTTTCTCAAGGGGCAGAGAAAAGCTTGAAGGGAATCCCTGACCTCACCTACTTTGGGGGACCGGGACAGATTTTAATTGTTTTTCAGAGATTTTAGAAGACAGTCAAAAGGGCAGTGGAGAAGGAGTTGTCGAAGAGTAGTCAGAGGGTGTTGGGTCAATAGAGGGGCAGATGTTTTGAGGTAGGAAGAGGGAAAGATGACATCATTTGCATGTTTCAGTGATTGTGACTTACTAGGTTGTTGGAGTGACTTCAAGAGTGCATTCTAGCCAGAGTTTATGGGCCTTTGTCATGTTGGGAATTTGAAGTCCCCCCTAATAACTACGGGGAATTCAGTGGTAAGCGATTCGAAAAGGTGGTTATGGAATATCAGGCAAGAGGTTGAGAGTTCAACTACGACACATAATACATTAAACTTCCTTCTCAGACATGGGCAAAGTTTCAACAAGGGCTCCCTCGAGGACAAGAGGGACAATGAGTATATGGAGTGTACGAAGGTATTTACAAAGGGTTCTAATCTGTGCAGGCATCTGATGAGCGACACCTGGGAGAAGCCTCACCTGTGCACATGGGGCAGATTAACACCCCTTGCTATTGCATTCTGAGGATTCATCGCATCGCAAACCATAATGAAGAGAAACTCTATGAGAGCACAGAATGCGGAAAGGACTTTTATCTTACATTGTACCTGAGGCAGCATCCCAGATTATACCTATACACAGAGAGCAGGACAAGCTTCACTTAGCTCTCATCTCTAAAAACCTGCATAGAATATCCGTACTATTAATTAGCACTGAAAGTAAGTCCAAACATTTCAAACAAGTGTCAGTAACTTCTCAGTCCTGAAAATCCATCTTATGATCAATACTGGAGAGAAGGCTTACCAGTGCACGGAGTGCAAGAAAAGCATATCGAGTGTTCCCCGGCCCCAGACAACCTTGTGGATGATGCAGGGGGATTTGAATTTAATCTGTGCTGCGACTGGGAGCCAGTGAAGACTCTGTAGGGCAGGAGAGATGCGGTCCCTGGTCTTGAGGCCAAGGATACGTCTCGCTGCCCCATTCTGGATTAGCCGGAGGGGATGAAGGTAGATTAAGGAGGAGGCTATTGCATTAGTCAAGCCTAGAGAGAACCAGAGCCCGGGTAACATTGAATCTCTGGGGGAAGGTGAGGAAAGATCGAATTCCTTTCAAAAGGAAAAGCTGAAAGCGGGACTTCTTGGCAATGTCCTGAGTATGAGGGAGGAAGAGAGAGCTGAGTCGAAGATGACTGCAAGGTTTCTGGCTTCCGAGGAGGGAGCAGGGGGAGAGCCCATGGAAGAAGACCAGAGTGAAGGGAAGAAGCCGGGTGCCGGGGTCCCAATAGGAAGGATCTCTGTTATGCTGGCTTTGAGGCAGGGATCATTTGAAGCACACCAGGCCTGGATGGCTGAGAGGCAGTCCGGGATGATGGAGGAGGTGAGGGCAGCTGCATGAAAGTTTGAATAAGAGCTGTGTGTCGTCAGCATAGCACTTTAAGTTTGCGGAGAAGGAGGAAATGAAGCATACCAGCAGAGTAAGGTAGATGTTAAAGAGCCAAGGTGAAAGAATGGAGCCCTCGGGATGCCACAGGTGGAGGAGGAAGTAGTAGAGGAGAAGGTACCCAGTATGACTTTGGAAGAGCGGTCAGTTAGGAAGTATGTCAGACAGTCCAGTGCCTGCTCTGAGATACCAAGGGTGCCATGAAGCCTTTTTATGAGGATGGAGTGGTTCACTGTGTCAAATGCAGAAGAGAGATCAAGGAGGATGAGGACAGCAGGGTAGTTGGAATCAAGGGATGCAAGCAGTTCTTCATGGGGGTTCAGAAGAGCAGTTTCCGTGCCGCTGGATACTCAGAATCCAGATTGATGGTCGTGAAGACCCCTGACAAGTTCAGTGTGAGAGTTAAGTTGGGGCAGGGCCAACTTCTCAGGGTGAATGCTGTGCATGGGGAGTCTAATTGGATGTTAGGCACCCAGGAGTAGCAGGTTGGAGGTGTTCAAGAGTAAGGAGGAGCAGAAATCAGCCCACTCAGAGAGAAACAGCGAGGAAGCGCCAGGACGCTGGTAAATGATAGCAATGGTCAGGGTGGAGGATGGAGAGATGACCAATTTGCCTACTAGGCTCTCAAAGGATGAATAGAGCTGAGTGGGTAGGATGGAAGAAAGAATCCACTCAGGGAAGATTAAGGCAACCCCACTGCCAGCCTGGTGGGGTCGAGGCTTGGAGGTGATCTTAAAGCCGTTGGGTAAGAGAGAGTCAAAGGAAGTGACTGAGCTGGCATTGAACCACGTCTCTGTCAGTGTGATTATGTCAAGGTCAGTGTCTTCAAGAAGAAGGCAGTTGTCAGCAGCTTGTTGGCTGAGCGTGCATTGAGGGTCGCCAGGTGGAGACCATTGCTGCCTTTGAATGTTTTTTGAGGTGGAGTACAGGGGGGTGCTACTTCAGTCAGAGGTGGCGGAGCAGGGTAAAGTAAGGGGAGAGGCAGGATAAATAAGGAAGCTGATGAGAGACGGCGGGATGCAGTCAAAGAGAAGGGATTTGGCCTGAGGGCCTTGAACCAGGATGGTGCCTGTGAAGTAGACATTAATGCAGCTGCGGGAAGAGAAGAAGCCCGCCAAAAGGACTTACCACCTGGTGCTGCTATTAATGCAAGAGTAAGAGTAAGGGGAGAGAGTAGAGATGAGATGAGAAGTCCATAGGTCTGGAGATGGGACAGAGAAAAGGATGTCAGCAAAGTTTTCTCTGGAGGATGCACTGACATAGGTGTTTGCAATTGGAAGGCCAGGATTTGCAGCAAGGATGTCTTTTTTTATGCTTTTTCTGTCCAGGTTTTGTGAGAGAGGGTGGATAGGTGATAGTGTAGCAGTTGGAGTAGATTGGGGAGATGGAGAGTGACATCTCAGAGCAAGAGGAAAGCTGTGAGAGGCAGAGAGATACAGAGGAGAGGGGTGGTGCAATGCACAGTTCTGACTTTAACTCACAGGCAGCCAAGTGGATGTTAAGAATAACAGTTAGAAAGCAATACAGGATGTGAGCACACCTAAATTCAATCTTAAAAGTAACAGTCACAAATGCAGGATGTGAGCACACCTAAATTCGATATTAAAAGCAACAATCACAAATGCAGGATTTGTGCACACCTAAAAAATTCGATTTTAAATATCAACAGGCACAAATCAATGCAGGATGTGAGCAAACCTAAATTCGATTTTAAAAGCAACAGTCACAAATGCAGGATGTGAGCACACCTAGGTTACATTTTAAAAAGCAACAGGCACAAATAAATGCAGGCTGTGAGCATGCCTACATTCAATTTTAAAAGCAACAGTCACAAATGCAGGATGTGAGCACACCTAGGTGTGATTATTGTAAGACACAGGTATTGCAGCACTGCAGTACAAATGGAAGGGAAAAGGATGCGAGAACTAAGGAAGTGAAGACAAAAACAATAACATTTGACCAAGAAGTACAGGGAGGGAGAAGTGCTAGTTGAGATATTTCAGTCAGAATGTCAGGAATGGCACAGGTACAGAGTCGAGGATAGCTGAAGCAGAAAAACTAAGCAATCTGCAACAGTCACGAAATAGCAGAAGGAAGCAGGCCATAGTCCAAGAGCGAGTGTTGGAAGCGCCCAGCAGCATGGCACATTCTTTGCCTGTAATATAGTGGGGGGCAAGCAAAGTCCAGTCAGGTGGGACAGGCACAAACAGGGCCTTAGATCAGGGCCTAAACTGGAGGGACTGGTTTTCAACTGTCAACGTCTCAGATTGCTGAAAATGCAGATATGCAGTCAATCACAAAGGGGCTGCAGGCTGGCAATGCGTGACTCCGACACTCAGGAAGGGTCAGCCAACTTGGAGAGTGAATGACCCTTCAGAGAAGAATGAAGGGTGTAGTCCTTCAACGTTGCAGTCCCACATGAGTGCTTGCAGATGAATATGTGAGGCACTTCCATCAGATTAGCTATGAGCATGTCATGCGCTCAGAAAATGAAGTTTCAAACATTATGTTTCTTTCCCATGTTCAATGACCCCACAGCAGTAAATTAGACCCCCGAGGGCTTACCTGCATTGGAACTGCAAAAACACCGCTCCATCAACTTAAAAATCAAAAAGGAGGCTGGTGGTGGGTAGCACGAGGCAGGCAGGCATCAGCTCTGCCTTCTGTAGATGGAATGTCCAGAAGTCCAGGACATACCTGTTCTGCAGGGCCATAAGTCTGATGGCCCTCAATTCCTCTCTAATCGCATTAAATCCTTTTGTTGTTGTATTGATTGTTTGTAGCAGCTCCCATCTGGTTACTTGTAACCCCTTGGCGTTCACTGTAGTTTGACTACCTGGCATAAATATGGCTGTGAACATTATTGCTGTTCTGCTGAACAATTTGTGCTCATCTGGAATGTTTTGATAAGCTTCTATTGATTTTGCCGAACAATAGTTCTCTCTCTTTTGTCGGATGAGGTTAAGTGACCTCTTCCTTTGGTGTGCATCGGCTTTCAGAAAGCTGTCAATATGGAGATCACTTTGGGGGATCACCAATGCAGGAACATGTATGATCACTATAGAACATATTCCTACACAATTCTTAGGTAGCATCATATAAGCTTTGGATCCACAGGCCCAGTAGTGGTCCATTACCATGGCGGTTTCTTCATTCATTCCTGGTACATCAACTATTTGCTTGCATCCAGTGGATTGCGGTGTTCCTCAGGGAGCTTTTCCCCACTACTTTTCAATTTATATATCCGTTGTCTCTGCACCCTTCTCTCACAGCTTAGGATCTTTTTTACTAACTTTGCAGATCACGCACAGCTCATTCTGGAGCTAAGTGGTAACCACACTTTCGACAATAACAGACTATCCGCCATTTACAATATAATAGAAAACTGGATGATAACACATTGGATGTGCCTGAATAGCTCCAAGACGGAGCTTATGACATTTGGTTCTGCAAAAGCCTTAAATAACCTAGGCCCAGACTACTCCTCATTCTGTATAAAAGACTCCTCCATCACAATGTCAAACAAGGTCAAAACCCTTGTCATCTACTTACAATCATCATTAGGAGCCGAGGCTCAAACCTCCTACTTGAAACGAAACTGCCAATATTATCAGAGGCTTCTCTGTCGCTTTAGACCCCTACTAAATATCAAAAATAGTGCCACAATCGCCAGGGCCACTATTTTGTCTTGTTTAGATTATGGCAATCTTTTGATGCTTGGCGCCAACAGCAACTGCATAAAGCAATGCCAAATCATTCAGAATAACGCAGTTCGGTCCAAAACAAGAAAGTCCAAGCGCGATCACATTACAAAGGACAGAAACGACCTCCACTGGCTAGCAATGAATGAATGTATTATTTTTAAATCATTGACACTGGTTCATCGTTGTTTATACGGAACTGCCCCAGCATACCTGAAGAAGGATTTCAGCTGGTATGAGCCAAGCCGGAGTCTAAGATCTGCAAATCAAGGACTATTCCAATCTAGCTTCCCTAGTAAATCCACAGGCTTAGGTCGAGCATTTCCCAGCAAGGCCATTTTCCACTGGAATAAGTTACCTTGTAATCTCAGATTTGAAAGCAAAACTCAATCATTTAGGAAACAGTTGAAGACCACACTCTTCAAAAAATCAACATCTCTGCCACGCTAGTTCTCATGTAAAGCCTTTTTCTTCCTCTTTTGTTTTCTCTTTGTACTGTCCTGTGAACTCTCTGTCTCTGTGTCTCTGTCGCGCCCTGATGCTTGCGAGCTTTCGGCGTGTTACAAATACATAAATAAATAAATAAATCCTTTATTTTTGCCAACTGTGGTCAGAACCCTGTTTCTGAAACACAGTGTCGTATTCTTCATTGGTAGTATGGATACAGGTCCTGCTTCATTTTCAACCCATGTTAATAATTTTGAATACTTGGCCCATCCCTTAAGGCATTCATCATTCACTATTTGCACTATCTGTACTGGTGCTGTCATCAATAAGTGTGCACTGCATCCCAACATTCCTTCTACCCATCCTGGCAGTCCTGGTGTTTCCCATGTGTCTGCAGAACCCAGTTTCTTTTATTCAACACTCCTTATCTGTTCTCCAGCCAGACCACTGAATGAGTAGAAGAGCATTCTGCTTTTCCAACCAGAGTCTTTTTCCATTTTCTGTGTTTTTACATAAGCATCTTCAGATGGGAACGTTTTCTTCGACCTCCATCGTAGGGTTGCTCATCTGCCTTCAAATTGTCCTCTTGTCATGCATGCGGCTAGATGACTAAGACACTTCGCATCATGTATGGGTATTTCTCTTGCGATAAATGTTCTGGCTGTGCTCATGGCATAAGTGATGAGATAATACACATAGCAGCTCTCATCTGATGTTTTTCTCCCCACTTCCTTCATGTGCTGATACCACATGTTATTCTTTAAATGGGCTAAATTATCAAGGTATGTATTTGTATCCTCATGATCTTCTTCAGCATCCCTCTTAAGTCGGAGAATTTGCTTAGAAATATCACTATTATGGAAATAAATGTCTCATTGCTAAACACTCTATATCTGTATTAAAGAACACAATTTTTGACGAAATCCTATAATAAGGAAATAAAGATGACTCATTGTACAAAGCATAGCCACAAGAAAGATTGCAGAAGATTGTGTGCGTCTTACTGTATTTTGTGTATTATTAGGTCTTCCTGCTAGCAATGTGTCTTTCACAAACTGGAAAATTCCCATTCTCTTTTATAAACGTGTAATTCCTGTTAGTTTTATAACAACCACACTCTTTTATAATAGAAATTGTAATGTTATTGTATAACTGCAAATGATAGGATTGTTTTTAGGATTCCCAACGTTTCGTCTTACTATAGCTGGACAAGACCGAAGTATATATCCCAAAACAACATGCAGAAATGTGTGCAACGTTATAGGCAACATAAAGTGTTGTGTGTGATCTTCGTGTTCCATCTTCAAAGCAAGTAAGACTACCGGCACCACTGTTACTGGACTGGCATAGTCCGGCTCTTCGGGCTGGAGCCCTCCCGCCTGCCAGGGACAGACCTGGTGGGCGGAACGGCACCTGCCTGCAGAGTTGCAAGGAAGCACCAGCACCATTATTAACAGTGCCAGTGCTTCCGTGATCCCCATTGAGGCCTATCGGACTCAAATGGGAATGGGGATTAACAATTTACCAGTGCCTGACTTCCTGGAACGCCGGGGTCGTAATCCCCAAGTGTTTCCGGCAAGCCAGGCGCTGGTAAATATAGCAAGTCCAGCAGCAACCCATCGGTAGCACTGGCAGGTTACCGCCGGACTTGTAATGAGGCCAATTGTCGCTTTATCCTAAATGGAATAGTTCAGTGAACCTTGCACATTTTGTCAGTTTCCCCTTAAACTTGGGAATAAACTGTTCAAATTGTTTTTTACTTCATCTGTTCTTTGTTTTGGGTCTTGGTAGCCGCTCTTGTCTACATGCGCAGAACTTCTTCACTTTCCGCAGGAGGAGTAAGGGTCTTGCCTTTATAAAGCTTTGTCATTTAGCCAAGCTCTTCTTCCTTTGATCTTCACTGCAGTGGGAGTGACCCCCTCTACTAGATACGGTCCTTCAAAACAAGTGTGGGCAAAATTCTTTACAAGCACTTGGTCACAACGGTACAAACTAGGTGGCTTCAGTAAGTCCATGGGATCAATTATTTGGCTGTCTTCTTCAATCTTCTTCGACCCTTCCCTTCGATTTTTGATCTGCTGGGAAATAAAAGAAACACTAGTGGTCATATTTGTCAAATAATCATGCATCTCATTCCCTAATGTTTTTGCTACACTATGGGCATCAGTTTCTATTCGAGTGGGAGGAGCAAGGGATACTCTCATGCAGCATCCAGTCACCAACTCATGAGGTGGGGATCTGAGCCAAGGGGTAGGCAATGTAGCCACCCCTTCTTCAAAGTCATCTTAATCTTAGCTGTGGGTGATAAGCAGATGAAAACGTATGCTTTATGCCTAATGGAAGAACTATCTGTTCAAACAATTAATTTACAAAATAGGGCCAGTATCAGACCACAGGACTTCACACACACCCCGTCTAGGAGACGCCTCCCGTACGAGAAACTTGGCAGCACATGTGGAATTGGGGTGCGTGTATGGACCTGCCTCAATCCATCTGGAAAAGGAACATACTACCACTAACACGTATCTGTAGCCATTGCATGTTTGCAACATATCCACATAATCTATATGTAGATGCTGAAAAGGCCTATTGGGTCTGGGGATTGCTCCTCTCACTGTTCGCAAGATGTGCCTTGCTGTAAATTTCTGGCAAACAATGCAGTTCACAGTAAACTGTGCAATGTGTCCTAACAGATTTGGTGAAAAACAGTCTTCTGCAAGCAAGGCAGCAAGTCTCTCTGGTTATATGCGTAGGATAGTGAAGCTGCTCCAGCGCTACCTTCAAAAATGCTAGAGGCATGACTGGATTTCCAGTACTATCTTGTCTCCATATTGATGCTGTGGGGATAAAGAACACCCCTGTCTTTTCCATAAATCCTGCTCTTCCTATGGAGCCCAACCTTGCAGATCAATTAACTTTACAATGGATAACATATTAAGCCTTCATCCACCATCATACATCACCCTGACATTTGCTTAACACTTTCTATTTCAAAATCTGAAATGTTTGAGAAATATGCTGCCCTTTTGTGCGTCAACATCTGTGGCTTTGTTGCTGCAAGAAATCATGTCTGCCCTCTTAGTATGCGCTGCGCATTTCTCCACAGCGATAGCCAATGGAAGCTTTAGTACCTTAATGAGTTTGTCCAATAGAGACGCATGTTACACTGATGTGTCGTCTGCACGGAGGAACCCCTCCATTTCCAGCTTGACAATCTTGCATGTATGGTTGACGTTACATAGTCGGAGTCAGAGTACACTGTCACTTCTCATGATCATACCTCTAGAGTGCAGTGAGAAGCACCACTAATTCTGCAGCCTGTGCTGAACAATGTGAAGGCAATTGTCACTTGTCACAACTTCAAATCATCATTCTTTTTTAACTTCACTACACCAATCCTGTATGCTGTCAATTCATAGGATCCCCCCCCCAAGAGCATTCTTCTAACATGAGAAATATCGTCATAAAACTCAGTATACGTTGTGCAATCATGTACATAATCCTCCTTCCCTACTGGTCCTGCTATGAATGTCGCTTGATTCGCTACTCTACATCTACCAATTGATTGCTGGGTTTGAAATAATTACTTCATATCCTGATGCTCTATGTGGTCAATGTGCTTTTGGGTTTCTCCAAAATGGCGAATAACGTCATTGAGCACCCCACTGTAATACTTGCAGCTTTTTCAATTGCGAAAGCAGTAGCAGATAATGCTTGTTTGCAGGGGTAATATCCTTTCATTACTGGGTCTAAAATCCCTCTATAATAAGCTAATGGTGTATGCCCAGGCCCTAATGTTGTCTTCTGAGTGAGAACTGCTGTCATCACTTCTCCATTTGAATGTGAGAATAAGTAAAACTCCTCATTATAGTTTAGGATCCCTAACACAGGGGCTGTACAAATTGCCCTTTTTAATTCTTCAAATCCTTCAGTCATCACATCTGTCCATGCTACCTCACTTTTACCTATTTGGGCTTCCTTGAGTCCTTTTAAAAGAGGTTGAATATTTGTACTGTAGTCAAGAACCCAGGCCCTACAATAATTACAGAGGCCTAAAAATTGTTGCATTTCCCTCACGTTCTCAGGTTTTGGAGTTTTCATGATTGCTTCTGCTTTCTCAGGTGTCACTTTTCTCCCTTCTTGAGAGATTAGCTGTCCTATGTACAGGACCTCTTCCTGGCAATATTGAATGGAAATTGAAAAGAAGGCATTTTTAAGTCTGTAACTGTAAAATATTTGGTTTTAGCTGGGATGTTAAATAATATCGTAGCTGGATTCGGAACTAGCAGAAACTCTGCTTTGACAATATTGTTATGGGGACATAGATCCTGAATAAATCTCCACAACCCCCCTGTTCATTTCTTCACCGGGTACAAAGCCGTGTTACATCGGGATTCTGATGGCATCAATATTCCCTGCTGTATTAAAGCGGAAATGGTTTCAAATATAACTTCATCTGCTTCTATGGACATGGGGTACTGCTTTGTTGGTGGCAAAATTGCTCCTGGCTTAAGCTTAATTTTAATTTCTCCTGCTCCACTCAATAGAATCACGTCATATGTACTGTTGGACTATAAGATGCTTGGCACCTTTTCTAAATCTTCCTGGAAAAATGGTGGTTTCTTTTTTACCAATGCCATTCTGTGTGGTATTTCTCTATTCTCAACTTTAATCCAATAAGTGAGACGTATAAAAATATGAATTCCTCATCTGAATACTCATCTCTGAACAACTCCTCATCTGTCAAGTCTGTTTGTCTATAACCTTCATTAAGGGCTATTACTGTTCTCCGTGCTCTTCCCTCATCGTCTGTCCCATGAACAACCATCATTTCCTCATTTCCTCTTTTAGTTCTATGGGGATAATCTGTCCTTCCTCATCATCCATAGGTATTTGTGGTCTATACAGAAATGTGTCAGATATTCTCAGTAATTTACCTATCAACCAAGGAAGCCATGTCAACAAACAATGGCTCCATACAAAAGTACTTCTGGATCTAAAGGGACACCCTGCAATGCTTTTTGCCTGTAAAAGCTAATATGAATTCTCATACATTCATATAATGTGTCCCTGGAGTGGAACACACTATCACTTTATCAGTGAAAGATATGGTCATGTTATGTCATTAAATCACGTCCTAATATATTGACTGGCGTTTGTCGAGAACACAATAGTGGTATAGATATGTCATGTTCTCCTATATAAATTTGTAATTCGTCAGTAAAAGGATCTAAACTCATAGCCCCAGAGAATCCTTGTGCATTCATGGCAATGCCAGACATTGAGTACTTTCCCTATCGAATACAGGAACGAGTCGCTCCAGTGTCTACAAGAAACAAAAACATCTTGCCTCCTATCGTTACCCTGACCCATGGTTCCTCTTGGGGGTCTGGTGTCACTGATAGTACTGAACACATCAGGTTGCTCTGTGGGCTTTCTTGTTGTGGGTATAAATTCATCCCTGCGCCTGTAAAAGGATTCCCTCCCACTACTGTCAAACTTCCTATCATGGGTGTGGATGCTTGTGGAGCTCCTGAATTCACATTCCATTGTGGCACCATTGCTTGTTGTGTCTGTGCTTGCTAGGTTTGTGCTTGTTGTGTTTGCATAGGCACATTCTGTGGTTGCCTTTGTGATGACTGGGATTGCAGCGGGATCTGCTGCATTTTCTGAATTTTAGCAGCGCATTTGTCTGATTCTGCATGTGATCTTTGGCATAATATTCCTGCAGTTCTATATTATACTGTGGAGAAGAGCCCATCCCCCCTCTTGTAGCTTGCCAGTTCTGCTGCATGCTCCCTCTACTTCTACACGTTTGGGCCTTATGTCCTATTCTCCCACAATTCCAACACTGTTGTGGCGTCATCCATTAAATCCTCCTCCCACTTGAGGGTTTAGAAATCCACCTACTCATCCCCTAGGACCATTCCCTCTACCTTGTGGCCAAAAACTGTACCCACCTTGATCTATAGGGTACCCTTCATTGCCCGGATGTGATGGCTGTACCTCTTGTGTGGCCAGGCCTTTACCACTCATCAATACCGCTCCATCGATGCCAAATGTCAACAACTTTTTCTGAACTAACTTTGCTTCCTCCTGCTTTCTTTTCTCAGCTGTTTTCGTATTCTTCTCTTGTAATAATAATGATGTACGATAGTCAACTCTATTTCTGGCTATGGCTTCGCTTCCATTCCTACCCGTTTCTTCATCTGCCATTGCACTGGCTCGGGCAGTGTCTGACATAAAATATGATAAAATAATGCTACTGTTTTATCCCAAGGTTCTCTCGTCTTGAATTGCTTGAATAAAAGCAGCAGCATCTTCTTCCTCACCTATTTTCCTAGTCATAATCGCACCCATGTCTAATATTTCAATATATTGTACTCTAAGCACCCTCCATATGTCTGCTCTACAATTATTAAATGGCGCTCCATCATGCGTTGTGTTTTGCGCTGTCACACTTGCACATCCTGCTCATCTTCAAATGTCATCAGCTCGCTCCCCTAGAATAGCTGCTAGTAGGCCTTTTACGTCACCCATGGCTAACGTCATTCCCGCTGTCAGTCTTTCTAACTTATGAATCGCTTTTCCTGCACCTGCAGTCAAACCAGGGAATTTACAGTTCATATTATCTTTATCCATTTGTGGCCACTGTATATTGTGATTGTCCTCCCCCTTTCTCTAATAACGGGAATTGTGTCAAGCCTGGTCTACAATCAATCGTGGCAGCACCTGACTGATTTGTGCAGACAGGCTAAAAAACAGTGGTGTGGAATGTTGCCCAGAGCAATGCCAGTGGTACAGATTCATTCAAAACCTTCCACCAATCATTGTTGTGGTTATAGTTTGTCTCACTTTGTGAGAGAGGGAATGCCCAGTCGTGGGTCCCTTACTCGCTGCGCCATAGGGAACCAAGCTGCACCCCACTGAGGAGACCCAACACGTCTGAAACATGTCTGTGGTTGCTTGTGTTTCCATGCACAGGGGATCTGGCCTAGCCGTCTGGGCTGGGCTGCTACCATTGGTGGCAGTACATGACTGATTTGCATATGGCTGGTCCCCTTTTGCAATGGCACAGACGGGCTAAACAACAGTAGTGTGGAAGGTTGCCCAGAGCAATGCCAGTGGTTCAGATTCATCAAAACCATCCACCCATCACTTTTAGTGGTTATACTACAATCATACTCACCTACGCTTCTTGTGTTCCAGGTGGGGGTAGTTTCACCCGTTCGTCTTTGTCCTGGCAATGACCTTAATCTATTTACATAAGGTGGGGATATATCCCCTGCGCTTTGCAACCATGCTTTTGTTGTCGCTCGGAATTGGTTCTGGTGTATTTTCTTTTGGGTCTTCTAAATCAGACCACTTTAACGCTATTTCTATTTCTATATTTGAATTTATCGAAAAACCACATGTGCCTTCTCCTCGATGTCTCTCGTTTTCACCCCTTTCTTCATCTGACATCATTATACCCCAGCTGGTATGGCTGTTATTCTTTTCCTTTCCATCAAGATCTAGTCTGCATAGGGACTGCATTCTATGCTTGTCCATTATTATGTCATCCAATCTACCTCCTGGTTCTTTCGGTGGAGATCCTTTGATTCTCCCTTTGGTCTTGTAACCATCTTTCTACCTCATTTGCCTATATAATTCCCCAATCCTTTTCCCTCTGCCTTCTCCCTCATATTCATCAGCCCATGTCTGTATTCTCGGTATACCTTGCAGCTCCCTGTGGGGCTGTTGTGACCTTCTCTCTTCTTAAAATTGTTCTTGTGCTTTAATTGGTATTATACATCTATTAACAAGGTGATCTATTCCGTCATCCCTTTGTCCCCTACTCCTTATTTCTTCTTCCCTTTTTCTCATCTCCCTTTTCTCTTCTTCCTCTCTCCTTCTTTGCAACCTATGTTCTTTCAATCTCTGTGTTTCAGTTTCTTCTCCTCTATTCACTTTCTCTTTTTTCTGTTCTTCATACCTTCTTTGTTCCTCCTTTCGCTTCCTCTCTTTTTCCTTCTCCTCCTTGTATGCCCTTTCTCGTTCCTTTTCCTGTTCCTCTTTCTTCTCTTTCTCTAACATCATCAATACACTTTCCATCTAATTGGAGTAGTATTTGTCCTCTCATCCACTCATTCTGTATTGTCACTTAATTTGCTCTGTTCTTCGCTCTTTTTTGTCTCTTGGCTTCTTCTTCTATCTCTGTCTCTCCTTTCTGTCATCACACTCTTTATGTTCATTGCATGCTGACATATATTTACGTTCTTTTATTTAGCTTTCTTCTATATTCTGTCTCATCACGAGTTGGGTGGTAGCCCATAAATGCGCGGTAACACTATTACCACTACATTTAAGGGTCCGCCCAATCACGAGTCTGGCAGCATTTACCCCCAGCTCTAAGCTGGGGGTAAATGGGGCAACTTAATGCCTATTTATGGGTGCAATTAGCACTGCGCTATTAGCGCACGCTAATTGTGCCCAAAATGCCCTATTGGATCCAATGGACCCAATGGGGAATGCAGAATACCCATTACCACCCAACCCCTGATCCAGCGCTAATATCGCCGGACCGTGTGGCGGTAACACTATTAGCCTGTGCAGTATCCTGGCAGTAATAACCCTGGGATACCGCCCAACTCATGATGAGGCCATTGTCCTCACTACTATAAGCGGGGGGCACTTGCCGGAATAGCATACCCTGCTGCTGCTTTTAACTCCTTTAGAGGATAAAACCCCCGTTTGTCATTGGTTGTGGTATTGTTTCAGGATGAGAAAGCGGAGCTAAGGGCGTTTTGTCCTGCCCTTTATGCTGATTAAGCATGCACTCCTTTTTGGGGTGGGTCTTCTTTCTCACTCTGATGCATTTTCCATACCTCTGAAATAGCTAACCTTTTCTGTAACTTCTTTGCTGTGTATGCAGCATGTAAGTATGTTTTAATGTGTTGCAATAATGTTCTCGATAGCAAACCTTCTTGAGGCCAAGGCATAAACATTTTGTCAGCTGTGCCTTTTACACATTTGGCATGGTATTTCCCTATCGTGCGTGTGTATCTTGGTAATGTTTCTCACAAGTGCAGTAAGGGAGTGTCCCCCATAATGACAAGTCGTTTTTAACTGCCAATACTTACCGTTTCCCTTAGTCTGTTATTACTTTAATTAATTAGACCAAAACAATCAATTCGGGCAAACACCATTTATCGCCACCCATTTCCCAAAAATATTCTCCAAACAATTTCCAAGCCTTCACAATAATAGTCTCTTTACTTCTTCATTCATGGTTCTATCGATTCTTACTGTCCTGCTTTTATTATTGACAATCTAAGAATCTCCTTTTATTCTATTTTTTTCTCAATTGCTACCCTCCTATGATTGGCGCCAATCGCTTGTTTTTAGCGTGTGATAACCAGTCGAATGTATTACTATCGTTCTATAGTTTCAGCCTAAAACCAATATTATTACAACTAATACAAAACATGTCAACTTTTTACACTAATATTTTGAAAACCCCAAACAAATGTGCACAACAATTTCTACGATCTTTTTCTTTACTGTCTCTAGTAACTCTAGTATCTCATCTCTATTTTACTTCATTTTGGTTAAGTTGCTGTTTCCATAGGAAGAGCACTTTTTGGGCGGCCTATAACTTTGCTCCTCCTGGACGAATCGTCACCAAACTTTGCAAAAAAAGTATATGGGCCACTCGGAATTTTTTGCAGTTTGGTGATGTTTGGTCCAGGGGGGCAAAAGTTATAGGGGGGTCCCAAAACGTCTTTTTTCCCCATAGACTGAATGAGTGAAAAACTTTGCGCACGCCTACAGGCCAAACCGCTGGACGGATTTTTACCAAATTTGCGGCAGGGGCAGAGGCTTGGTCCCGAAAGTGTGCTTTTGTAAATTTGGTGTAAATCCGTCCAGTAGTTTCCTTTAAAACGACCAAAAAGTAGGTCTAAAAAAAATAGAGATATCTATGTCCGCTCCACGGTCATACTTCCCTGCTCGCTTCGTGGACAAGATATCGATTGGCTAAGGGGCTGGCGTCATGACTGCGGACACGTGACGTCTCTGCCGATTGACTGCAGTTAGCCGTGTTCTGCGTCAGATTGTTTGGATGCGCCCGACATCTTGGATCCGCCGACAGTGCTGTGGCGACCAGCAGCAAAATGCTATTTAGGAAACTGTTTTGCTGTGTCAGAGTGCTTGGGGAGATTCAGACAGTAAGAGATGGGTGAAAAACTGTATTTGTTCAGGCGGTAGGTGTTAATGATGTATTCCCTATGCCCGCCTTGTTTGAGATGTTTGTAAGTACAGAAAATGAGGGGTCTCATAAGGGTAATACTTCAGTCCGTGCTGTGCGCAGGCAACTTGAAACTGTTCTAAGGACACGCATGGTGTTAGCGAACATTGAAATTGACTACATGCCATAATTACATTACTTTTTTCTATGGGTGTGCTATTGATTTATACGCCACCATGGGTGTGACATGCTGCGGTGATTGTGGCCAGGGCCTAGAGTCTTGGAAGCATGGCAGTAGGCCATACTTCCAAGACTCTAGGCCCTGGCCACAACCACCGCAGCATGTCACAGCAATGGATACACCTATACTATTGCTTATCGATCAGATGGTTGTGGGGAGAGTGTACAGTCTTGGGTGCATGGCCAAAGGCCAGTTATAAGCCACTCCACACCCATACATTGTAATATGTATGGACATGCACCTAAGACTCTAGGCCCTGGCCACAACCACTGCAGCATATCACAGCTATAGATACACCCGTAGTATCAAACATCACTCAGGCGGTTGTGGGGAGGGCCTGCAATCATGGGTGCATGGCCAAAGGCCATGCACCCAACAGCACATTTATACGTAGTGTACTTACAAGCCACAATGGGTGTGATATGGTGTGGTAGTTTTGGCCAGGACGTAGAGTCTTTGGTGCATGGCCGAATGCACCCAAGAACAAAGATATAAGCACTGGAGTTATAAGCCACTATGGGTTTTATATAATGCATACCCATACATTGAAAAATCTATGGTCTTACACCCACGACTGTAGCCTGTGCCCACAACTACTGCACCATATTACAGGTATAGGTACACTTGTAGTATTAAACATCATTCAGGTGGTTGTGGGGAGGGCCTAGCGTTTTGGGTGCATGGCTGAAGGCCATGCTCCCAAACCCAACTTTATATGTAGTGAAGTTAGAAGCCACAATGGGTGCGATATGCTGTGGTGGTTCTGGCCAGGACCGAGAGTCTTGGGTGCATGGCCAAAGGCCATGCACCCACGACTGAAGTCGTAAGCAGTGAGGTTATAAGTGACCATGGGTGTGCTGTGGTGCGGTGGTTGTGTGCACGACCTAGTGTCTTAGGGGCATGGCTGCAGACCATGCACCCAAGAGTAAACTTATAAGTAGTGAAATTACAAGCACTATGGTTTTCATATGCTGCTATGGTTGTGGGTAGGACCTACAGTTTTGGCTGCTTGGTCGCAGGGTGTAGGTGGTAGGTTATACATCCAAGACGCTAGGCCCAGCCTACAGCCACTACACCATATTACTGCCATAGATTAGACGTGTAGATTCGAATATGTATGACATGACTGTAATCATACTTACTGTTTACTTTGTTGAGAATCCATATATTTCTTACATGACTTATTACTTCGCGGAAATATCCTTTTTTAATTTCTGTGATAAAAGATAAGAGCATGTTAGTTTTGTATTTTATGAAGACTTATTACATTTTACAATAAAATTTTAGCTTTTTTTTACCCTCATATTTAGTTTACAAACCAGTGTACTGTACATTTTGCTCAGTTTCTGTGTTTGTTCGTCAAATCCTTGGGTCTGGGGGAAAAAAATCCTTTTCGGATTAACAAAAACCCTTTCTTTGCTATGCTACAAACTATTTCTTTGTTTTCTTTGAGTGTTTCCTTGGTCTGTCTGAGTAATGTTATGTCTGTTGCCTTGTTGCATATTTTTAAAAACAGTTAGATACCTGTTGGCATATTCTAACTGTGCATTTGTTGTTACGGATCTGTGGTATTCATTTATCTGTGTGCTTGTTATGCACTCTTGGCCAGTTAGATACCTGTTGGCGTATTCTAACTGTTTATAGTTTTTTACCTGAATTTTTTGGTAATGTTGAAGTACACATTAGTTATTACATTTTGGCTGTAAGAAGATTAAATACGCATTTGTAAGATTAGCTGGCCATCTCTGCTTTAGAGTAATGGTGCTATCATTACATTCAAACCATCCACATTTCTTTTTAATGTGTGCAGTGTAGTGACCTGCATTGGTTGTGGCTCCTGCGTGGTAGATTATACTTATTGTTGTAAAGGTTTTCCTTCCAAGTGACACTTGACCGTGTGTGAATCCAGTCAGCTTGCAGTTGTTTTTGGTACCATCTGCATTAAAACGTAGGAGCATAAGTATTATGTAGTTACTATGTGCTTGTATCAGTAAGGTGGAGCGATTGTCTGAATTGCACATAGTACATAATCTGCCATGGTTGGCATTCTGTACAAGTTGCTGAAATGGAATTGATTCACAATTAGGTATGGATACATACACAAATCGCTCATTTGGGATTTCTTCCTGTATAACATTGTTATAGAGAGTGTATGTATGTTTCCATATGTATGAAATCTGGAAGATATCATTTATAGGTATGTTTTTGTTTTCCAGTACTTGTAGTAAGTACATTAGAAATTCTTGTGGATCTTTTGGTGTGTTTATAGTGAATCTCACCATTCCAGCACAGTAGGCCAATTCTTGTCTTATTCCGTGAACACTGTACGTGTTGTCAGGATTATTTGTTGCGTTTCTATGAAGGACTAACATTTGCAAACACAATTGGTCTGTACTGTATAAGTAAATATTGTTAACAATTGGTGGCAATTGAAATAGAATATTCATTGCTACATTTGCATAGCAACGTACACCAGTTTCATTTGAAAATTTGGCCACCTAGTTCTGTCTCTGAGTCCTTTTTTCAGAGTTTCTGTTCCTTCTGTGAAGAAGTACCTGATTTATTTTCCCTAATAGGTTCTTCTTTTTTTGTGGTAATTGATGAAGTTGTAGCTTCTTTTCTTTTCTTTGAAGGATTTGCCATCAGATTTTGTTGCATTTCTGTTTTAATTAGTTTTCTTTTACCACGTTATACTTGGGGGGGGGGGGGCTGTACAGTGAATGCAGTATATTGTATTCTAAAATGTAAGGAATATCAGCATTCAGTTTACTTGCATCAAAGTTGATTAGAAATAGACTGCCAAGTGTACGTAAGTGTTATAGTGCTACGTAGCTCATGCCTTCTTTAAAGACTGTGTTTCCTATATCTATCAATGCTTTGTCTAGGGTCAGACCTTGAGATTTATGAATGGTGACTGCATATGCAAGAGTTAGAGAAAATTGTTCTCTACGTACATACATGTCTTTGAAGAGAAGGAATCGAGCAGTTGAGCGCCCTATCCTTTTCACTTCTGAAAGTTTGCCAAAGCGAATATTGACAAACTGAATGTTGTTGTCACGTGGGTATGTTTGAAAGCCAACAACTGTACCCAGTACCCCATTAACTAGCCCTTGCTCCTCGTCAAGGTTATGCTTAAGCATTACTCTACAATTTAAAGATAATTTAAATATTTTTTCCAACCCAGCTGTGTTGGAAATTGAATTTTCTAAGGTATTTAGTCTTGTGGCTTGCTCACACATGGGTAGTGCCATACCATGTACGTCTAGTTTGTCTGTGGCGCAAATTTCCATTATTGGTTGCATTTCTTTTTTTAACGTTGTTTCATCGAATTTGAAACAGCTTGCTAGAGTTGGCATTAAGGCCATACAATTGACATTTTTGTGCGCTAATTGTTCCATAACATCAGTAGCACATGCTTTATCGCCATAAAGTGCATGAATGTGCCGGTTTTTCAATATTGCTTGTGCTTCTTGAGATAGTACACCAACTCTAATACTTTTTAAAATGTTGCCATAAGTGAGATCTTCAGATTGTCGCATGTTTTCTGTTAATTCTCTGTATTGGAAATGTTGCCAAAGGTTGACATTTCCTATGCTGCCAACAGTTTTACGGCAGAGTTTGTGTCCTAAGGTTTTAAAAATAGGTTCACCTTTCACTAGTGTCAATTTTAGAAGATCTCCGAAAACGATAATGTGTCTCCCTGCACAGAGTTCTTCGTAGTTTGTTTTAAGTACTTCTTGCAATCTGAGGTGAATCAAAGCCAACATTAGGTTGGAGACCATGCTCACTTCATCTATTAGTAGCATTTTCATTTGTTTTAATACTCTGTGTAGTTCCATTGCAGCTTCTGCAGAAAGTTTGTAACAATCTAATTTGTTTTGGTGTTCTACTGGAAGGAGTAGTAATCGATGTAAAGTGACACCGCCTATGTTGTAGGCAGCTAAACCTGTGGGGGCAGTTACAACAGCTGACAGTTTGTTGTTTGTCAATTGTTGAAGGAACTTGCTGATGATTTTGATTAAGAATGTTTTTCCTGACCCAGCTTCACCACTGACGTAGAGCAGTATAGGTTTGTAATTTTGGCAGGTACCTTCTTTATTTTCGTGTTGTACACCATGTGCAATTTGTTTTGTTACTTCTTTAAAAATGGTGCGCTGATCTTTGTTAAGTTTTGCTGGTTGTACAGTTAAGTGTTCTATATCTTCTTGATAGTGACACATGGTGTTTTCCACTTCTGTCATAGCTAATTCTGCCTCATTTTCTATTAGTGGATGTCCTAGTGGTTCTTGGCTTCCTGTTACAGAAGGTTGACTACTGTCGGAAGTGTCGTTATCTAGATGGGCCTGAAGTTCTTCTCCGTGTTGCTGTTCTTTGTGCAACATTGTTTTGTACTGCGTAAAGTTCACATGGGTGATTGCGCTTTCATTTGCTTTGAAAGCATCTTCATAGCAGTCATAGTTATCTAGTATGTCTTCCTCTTTTCTCCATGGTTTGAAAAGTTGTAGCAGAGACATGTAATATAGTTCTTTCTTTTGAGGAGTTTTTAATGACAATTTGACATGATTTATTAAGCTTTGTTTGATAAGTTTCACTAAGCTGCCTTCACAATCTGTTACTCTATATCTACCTTTGCTTTCATTGGGTTTTATATTATTTCTGTATGCAAAGCTTTGAGCTATTTTGCATAGACACATGCTTTCCAAAGTGCTACTCCTGTTCGAATAGTATGTGTCCAGTAAATTGTTTTTTAAAATGTCTTGGCTGTTGGGATCATTTCTGGCAATTGTTTCTATGTCCTCATATGATTTCAGAACTCTTTTTCTAGATTTAGCAGGACCAAGACTTAGCCATACTATGTTGTCTGATTTTCCATACAAAGCAGTACCGCTTCATAGGCGCCACATTCTCTATGAGAGAGCATTTTTATGCCTAGGCTGTACAATTTCTGAGATAGTGTTTTGTCTGATGATAGGTCATTCCGGAGGTCTTGAAGCTCTGTTTTTTTCTGCTTTTGTTAAGTAGGCTGTAACATATTGTGCAACTGCAGTGGAATTTTCTGCAATGTACTGCAAATCTATGTTTGCATTGTAATCATTGATATATTTTGATTCTTCTGTTCTTTTTATGTAATACGTGTTCTTAGGTGATTTACCTTTAACACTATGTCGAACTGAAGACATGAAGTTGTTCACTTCACCTGTTTCTGTAACTGGTCTAGGGAAACCAAAGCGGCATTTGGTGTAGTATTTCCCTTTGCTTTTGTATTTGCGACGACAATATTTGCCACATTTGTGTCTTTGAAATTGTAAAATCTGCCCATGCAGGTCACTATGTGTCCGTTGTGAAGGGATTTCACAAGTGACATATTTTTGGATGAACTGCAAAACAGTGGCATCACTGTCGTGACCAATTTTAGGTGCACCTTTGATCTATAAAAGCATGTGAATATGTGGTGCTCCTCTCGCTTGGTATTCTTTTCTCCAAAAGAAGTGCTGCACTTCTCGAAGAGGAGGAACAGTTTTATTGCAAATAAAGTGTAGCATAGCAATGAAACGATGATGAAAATATCTTGACACATTAACTGGATCTAGAGAGGAAAGTTCTCCAGGTGTAAATATATCTATGTTGGTTTTGTTGTTTGATATGCATAGGAACTCATGTAAATCTTCCCATGCATATTCTGCACAACGTAGTGTAACAAACCAAGTCAGTGGTCCAAGGTTTCTCATCATACAATGTACGTCTCCGGGCCGTCGGAACCAGTATTCTTTTGTACCACGCATGTTTGCAAACAGATTTGTTATACTTGATTGTAAAACCTCATCTTTTTTTTGTACTTTTTGCATTAATTGCGTAGCTGACATATTTTGAAAGTGGGTTCCAGATTTCAAAATGTGTGCAACTCCGTAACATAGGGTTGCTAGTTCACTTTCAAAGAGTAGGTGGAATATCTATTCCACATTTTGTCTAAATCTGGTGTTTTGTGAATATATTCGTAATGAGCGGTATTCTGATGCTGCAATCTGAGTGGGTCTATCATCGTATCTTCCGCCTTTGCCAGTAGGAAATATCAGTGGAAAAGCATGTGCTTCTACATTCTTTTTCCCATATGCTCATTGGTGACCCTTTGGTTTGTCGCATTTGGTAAGTTTCCAGTGCATCATCTATGCTTTCATTGGAATGCAATGGATGAATTGTGTAATGGTCCAAAAGAGTGGATACTGCAGCAGGATCCAGAAGTTCAAATTGTCCAGTTTCTGATGACTCTTGAATTATTTCAGTTGTTTCCCTTAAGCTTTCGTCAATATTTATTTCCTTGTAGTATTCGTTATTGTCTTTTAGATATTGCAAGGCTTGTCTAACTTTATGTAAATCCACCAGTTGTTGCCAATTTATTTTGTCTTTTGTTGGTACACCATTTACCAAGACAATTAAAGAATGCTCTATTGAACGTTGCACTCCTAGCGTGTCTACATTTTCTGTTAGATCTAATGGCAAATAAACTACTTTGCTACGAATGCCTTTCACCAATTCAGAGGGAGGTAATTTTGCTGTTTTTGGTTCAAGGCGTATAATTGCTTGAAAAGGGTGAACTGTTTGAATTATGATGCTCTCATACACATTTAGTTGTTTCAGGGGTTTTGGTAGTGGGAACAATTCCAAATTATTTGTGATAGCACGTGAAGGAGTTTGGTTGTTGTCCAGTTTTGTAGTGCAGTAACTGCAACACATTAGGGTTTCACTTATTTGGTATTTGTTTTCTGCTAAAAGGTAGAGAGCTAATTCATACCATTTGGAATCTTCATTGTCTTCTATTTTGTATGCTATGTCTATATTTTTTGTGTTTGTTTTGTAAAACGTTCTGCGGCAACACACACACACACACACATGGTTTGGTACTTCAGCCGATGCACTTTTAAATTTTAGTATTTCTTCTTTGTATGTGTGTAATAGAAGGTTGCTATGTACAGAATTGTTGCTAGTCTGTTCTAAAACTATTGCATCTTGTAAGTGGCTTTCACTTCCAAAATATTTTCTCTGGATACGATCGATTTCTTCTTGTAGGTATTTGGGTGTACCATGCAGAAGAGTGTTATTTAAATTGGCTAATTCTAAAGCTGGACTTTTAGCATAGTATATTTTATATACTAGATTTCTTACATTTGAATGATGTATTGATATCCTTTTGATATCATGGAAGGTGATTTTGCAAATAGGTCCTGAAATGCAGGCTAATGAATGTCCTCGTAGTCCTGTGTATTTGCGCACTGGACAGATATCCATATTTTGCAGCACTTTCATTTTGATTTTGTCTTTACTTTTCACATACTGATTGAGGAACTGACGTAAAGATTTGAAAGATTTGTTAGGAATGTCACACATTGACGTGCACAGCCATTTGTATACTGGACGGTCTGGTTCAGTTGAATCGAGAGGTAATTCTGGGTTTCCAGGGGATACTTTTCTAAGCAGTGTTTCTTGTTCCAAGATGGTATTATTGATTTTTTCATACCCTCGTCCACTGCTATGGATGGCAATTGTGTTAGTTTGATTTTGTTTATATGCTTCTTCCTTAAAATATGGTCTGTGGTTGTTGTGTGACTCCATTCACCTCCACAAATATTTAAGAAGTTATTTCTGTTGACATTCCGTTTATTGAGAAGTTTCTTTTGTAGTTTAGTACTTAGTTTTGTTAGTGGTTTCATCCTATTTAACACTTATATAAACAACTTCCTTTTGAGAAGGATTGCACTGTCTACTAGAGATGTAGGATTACTTTTCTACGGTAGGTTTTAAGGGTTGAGGATGATTTCGGTCCTCTTCTTGTTAGATTCTGAAGGACTCTGTGGCGAAACATTTTTGCTCAAAAACTTTTTTTTACTATGGGTTGTTTTTACTATATCAGGATTAATAGGAGCATTGTTAGCAGTACTGGTAGCCGATTTTCTGTGAAGCGCTTTGTGTTTCATGCCACATTTTGATAGAGGAGGGAAAGTTTCTGTAGTTGAAGCTTCCTTTGTTTTGCTAAATGACTGTATTAGCTGTTTTGTTACAACGTTCTCTACAAACTCTGCTACAGAAGGATGCTTACTTTGGACACTTTTATTTTCATTTGCTCTATTTCTGCTTTCCTTTCTACGGACTTGCTTTTTGGTAGGCATTCTTTGGGGTCTGTTGAAAAAAAAAAAGGTATGGTTTGGTCTGTTGTACAATGTATGTGTGCTGTGTGCATGCATGCATGAATTTGATGGGGAAGCTCTTTGTGGTGGTGTGTGAATGTGAATTGGGTGGTTACAATAAGTTGGGAAGGGTATTTTTCTGTTTCTATACTACTACACTGTGCTTCAGATGAGAGTACAAAGTGAGCTAGTGGTAAGGAGCAGCATTAATAGTAAGAAGTTAGTAACTTTGTGTGTTTAAAGCAGTGATGTTACTGTACACGTAATTTTTGCATCTTTCGTCAGAGTATTCTCCTTTGATATCTCAACACAGTGCATGTGTGCATTTCACTTCACTATGTGCTGCCTTTATATGTTATTTGCAGTATGTTAGTTGAACGTGATTCGGAAATGAGTACAATTTTTAGCCTTGTTTTTTTCAAGGTGTGTTATCCACAGGAGAGAGGTTTGTATGTGATAGGTTATTATAGTAGATGGGAAAAATGTCACTACTTTCATATTATAAGTACGAATCCGAAAAATCGAGAGACCCTCAGAGGGGGATGTCACCACAGCAATCTGGAGCGTTTATTTTTCTCATACAATCACATTGGAAGTAGCATTAATGTAGGCAGTACACAGTCAAAAATGGTGACATTTTCTAATGGAAAATCGAGTTTCGCAGCAAATAGGGAGGGTCGTTACGTATGTATAGGTTATGCGGGAGACAGTAAAAAGTAGTGCGCTTTGTCAATGAAAAACCGGACGTCTTGCACTTAAAGGGGAAGCGTTGGTATCTATTGGCTATGCAAATTTTGTGGCAGTAATTTGTTTGAATGAAATCATAAAGGTTGCACGTGTTCTCTGAATAAAATATGCATACCTGTACTTTATACTCGTGCATGTGCGCATGCATGGAGGTGTACGTAGAAATCTGCGACACTTGCACAGTAGTTTTTGAAGTGGGTACTTTGCAATGATATGCGACTTGCATTCAGAGTGATCAATAGTACATTTGAAGTGCGAAATTTTGATGACGGAGTTAGATATAGCGATGTTGAATGTGATTGGTGGATGGCTGTGTGAATGCTTAGCTCTGGCCAATGAGGGAATGGATTTGCGAGTGATGTGGAAAGGGTAGAAGGACTGGCTAAGAGTTACGTGCCGCACGTAGACAGCGCTTGTCCGCAGGTAGGGCGTGTCACATACGGGGTTCGACAGCAAATCCAGCATGGAAAGGGGACTGTAGGCATCAGCCAATCAGATGTTCACATTGCTCTTTTGTGTCGAAAGACAGTGCGTATACTGAAGATGGCAGAGGTGGAGAGAGTCAGGGTTTTGGGGCTTGAAGATATTTTTGTCCATGGTTTACAGCACTTTTCCGAAAGTAGGCATGTGGCACACAATTTTGATGTGAGAGGAGTGGAGTTGGTGTGGGGCGCTGAGAGTGATCGCAATGTTGCGGCAATTCCCCAAGTTTGTAGAGACATGCGTAGGATGATCAGTCCCCATGTGGTACTTTTGCACTACAGTGCTTGCCATTTGGGCTACGTGAGTTCACATAGTTTGTTGGAAGATTTGGAACAGTTGGTGCAAGCAGTCATTAACATCTTTCTAACTGCGAAAGTAATTTTTTCTGGGTTAATCCCTAGAGGAAAATGGGACAACAGTTCTGTTTTCTGTCCTGATCAAAGTATTGGGAGGTGTAACATCAATCGCGGCATGCGTGCTTTCATGTTACAAGCTGGTATGTTTTTCTGCAGCCACGAGAAAATTGTTCCCAGTAATGCGGCTTATTTTGAAGCAGATGGTGTTGCGTTATCTTCATTGGGAAATGCCATGTTCTTTTGGAATGTAAGGCTTGCTTTGGAGAAGGTTCTGTAATGGTTGTAGGGGTAAAGTAAGAAGAAAAAATATAAAAAAAAACAAAATAACAGGTGTCTGTAAGGCACCTACCCAAAAAACAAAGAGCTCTTTTCAGAGCCCACCTTAAAGAGGAAAAGGGGAATAATCTTTAAATGTACAGTAGTCACGCTCTGATCCTCTACGTGTCCGCGGACATGGCGGAAGTTTGCAGGCAGCGCATATTGCCAACGGGGATTCTGGGGTGGAGACCCATGCAAATGAGAATGTGCGAAGGTAGGGGTTGGTCAGTAAAGTTCAGTGGGTGTGTTCTGAACGGAGAAATTTAGTGAGAAGACCTTTTCCCTGACAGGAGACCAGACAGCCATGGCTCTGTGTGCTCGAAAACAGATTATCTGGATTTTGGGAGACTCATGGATACATTGGTTGAAGGTGCATGCGGAAAGTTGTGGTGTATCTGCAGATATTGGATTTCCTCATGTGGAAGTGCACTGGCATGACATGTGTGGAATGAGGTGGCTGGACTTGCTACCTCTCTGTGCTACTTTACAGACAGAGCGTCATCTTGATATACTTATCATTCATTGCGGAGGAAACAGTTTAGGCCATGTCTCTGGAATTTCTTTGCAATTTTCAATGAAGGAAGATCTTGTGAAGGTCATGGACATGTTTCCAAATAGCCAAATAGTGTTTTCCTGTATTGCACAAAGACAAATATGGCTGTGTTCTTCTGCATTTGGTCCACAAATGGAGAAAGCATGTCAATAAGGCTGTTTGTGCCTTTCTAAGAGATGTTGGCATGTCCTCATTCCACAATGAAAATATTTTGTTTCGCAGCACTTTCATTTTTCGCAGAGATGGAGTCCATCTCACATATGCTGGCAATCAGATTTTTCTTCACAATGTGCAAAATGCATTGCGACCTCTTTTGGATTCATAGTCACTTATTTGGCAATCTGTTTTTTCAAAACCACAGTTTTTGAAACACACAAAACACCACCGAAAGGCTCTTTTCTGAGCCACCACTTATTACTCCCAGCGAAAAGTGCATTGGTTTTGCCCCGTGTGCACCCTCCATTTTTGTGTGTCCTACGACTGTCCGCGGACTTTTTGAAAAATGCGCGGGGGCCTACAACGCTCACTTCATAGTTCTATTGTTAAACTGAGAAAGGCGGCTCTGAAAAGAGCCTTTTTTGTAATTTTTGTTGTTTTCAAATCTATTGCTTTTCAGCACACGGCACACTAGGAGAGGAGGCCAAAGGAGGGTAAGGAAGGGACATCAGCCACGAGGATAAGAAAGGAGAGGTGGAGAGAGAAAGATGTAGGGTGGTCTTTACTTAGGTAGGGGGCAGTTCTTCTGGTGCTCTGTGACTGTAGCTTCAAAAGCTCTTCGAAAGACTCTCCCCCCTGCAGAGCACAGCGTCGCAGTATATACACAATATTGTGACCCTCGAAAGGTAAGGGTCAACAGCATCGCGAATGGCTTGTGAGGCAGCTGGAGGGATTCGTTCCCCCACAGGAGTGTCTTTTGTGGTGAGAGGATCTGACACGGAGGATGCTTTGGAGGAACTCAATCTACTACGTTCTTCACATGGCACCACCTTGCGAATGTCCACACTGTGGAATGAAGTTAAGGTGTCGCTTCATGGTTGTTGTACCAAAGCTGTACGCACCAGGTCTCCCCCAACTCAGCACCAAGTGGCACTGGTTACACCTGACCAGGTTCGCACGTGCTTTTGGTACGTTCCCAAAAACGGTAAACAACCACCACACCCACGACTCCCGGCGAGTGCTTGTAGTGCAGAGTTCCTCCACCTCATTCTCTTCTTCCTCTTCTTCCTCAATCTCTACATCCTCAACCTTATTTCCCTCTGCAGGCCCTTGAGGAGTTGGTGGTGGAGGGTTTGGGGGTGCTGCTGAGGCTAATGAAGCAACAGTAGCCATGGATGCCATAAGGAGTAGTCGGCTAATGTTCGCTACAGCAGTAAAGGCAGCACAACTCAATCTGCTATAGCCAGAAGGACAATGAAGATGAGCTCGGGGGTGTGGCCATTTATAGGGATGGAGGTGTGCGGCTCGTGATCACATTGATCACTCAATATCGTTGCAAAAATTCTACACAATACGTTCAAAAGTAGGCCAATTGTATGGGACATGTGAAATGGTGATTTTATACTGTAAAATAATTTCCCATGTTTGTATAAGTTCTTTTGAAATGTTACGGAAGCAGACAAACTACGCAAATTAGTCCACGCGCTCAGCGTGGGTGTGGTCACATAATGACGTCCTGAACACATCTGCGAGGGAAATGGGTGCCCGCTGGACAGCAAATGCAGAGTAACAGACATGCACATGCGTGCGGGTGTTCTACGGACCGTGTTCGGCTCCTGAAACTAATTAGAAGTGCGACACAAGTGACACAGACAGTTTCAGACAGGCGCGATGTTCGCAGTACTTATGGGTGTTGTGCACATGTGCGTACATGATCTGCTGACTGTACGGACAGGTACAGTGTCCTTAGGACACCTCCATTTTGTTTGACACCTGCATGCCGGCCACCGCGCCTGTTCTACGAACAGTTCCATCTTTGCTGCGGACGCTACGGACAGATAGTGTCCTTAGGACACTCCCATTTTGTTCATTTACAGACATCCCGGACACCTAGTGTGTTCTAAGAACATGTTATATCTTGTTTGTGAGCGGTACGGAGAGGTATCATGTCCTTAGGACGCCCCATTCTGTTAATTTACGCACAACTTGAACATCTGGTCCGTTCTAATATCATTTCCATCTTGGTTGCGATTGGTACGGGTAGGTGTATTGCCGTTAGAACATCCATATTCTATTGCTTACATCCAGCTCGAACAGGCGCGCTGTCCGCTGACTTTTTAACAGTTTTTATAAAAAAAAAATCCCACACACCCTTCCACTACAACTAACATAAAAAAATGTCCAATACACAGACAAACATCAATCAAGAGAAATACAGGGGGAAGCAGATACTGAAACGAATATAGGGAAATTAGGGTTTAACACGGGTTGGTTGTGAGGGGATGATTTGTGAGGGGATGAAGGGATGGATGTTTCATCAAAACATTTATTTTCTTCTTGAAGGTTTGGGGATGGTTCACTAGGAAATGGAGAAGGGGGCAGGTATAGGTGGGACAGTGATATCATATTTTTCCTCTGACATATTCCTCCACAAATTGCCTTAAACTGTTAAAATTGTCATTTAGTATGTCCATTTTCAATTCTATCCTTTTCAGCCTGTCTTCCTCTGTGTCCTTTGTTGGTGTTTCTTCTTTTTGTGATGTCATCTTTGATGTACTGGGTGTTAGTCTTAGCAGTGCACGGTGGTCGCGCGAGTTATGGTTGCTTAGCTTACCAAAACTGGCGAATTTCAAGGATTTTCGGTTTTACTTGGAACCGTAACGTCCCTTTGACAACGTTTTTTCACTGAATTTCAAAGGTTTTTAGTAGCGCAACTTAACAATACCGTCCCTTTAACAACGTTTTTTCACTGAATTTCATAGGTTTTTAGTAGCGCAACTTAACCATAAAGTCCCTTTAACAAAGTTTTTTCATTGAATTTCATAGGTTTTTATTAGTGCAACTTAACCATAACATCCCTGTCACACATTTTGTTTTTACTGAATTGTATAGGCTTTTATTAGTGCAACGTCACCATAACATCCTTTTCAATAGATGAAGACCACTAGCATCTTAGGTCCTCAAAGTGGGAACCCCGGGTGGTAAAAGAAAAAAGATTTTCCTTCCTACACCGGGACGCCTGCGACATCCAGGTGTAGGAAGGAAAATCTTTTACCAAGATGGCCACCATGGAAAGGGAAGGCGGGGTGTATAAAGAGAACACAACAGGGCATGAGCAGGGGGTGGGGGAGAACAGGGGAGACACATGGGCATGAGCGGGGGGTGAGAGGGAACAGGGCACAAACGGGGCATGAGCAGGGGGTGGGGGGAAAAGAAGGAAACACGGGGCATGAGCGGGGGTGGGGGGAACACGAGAGAGACACGGGGCATGAGCAGCGGGTGGGGGGAACAGGGGAGACACGGGCATGAGCGGGGGTAGGGAGGAACACGAGGGAGACACAGGGTATGAGCGGGGGTGGGGAGGAACACGAGGAAGACACGGGGCATGAGCGGGGGGTGGGGAGGAACACGAGGGAGACACGGGGCATGAGCGGGGGGCGGAAGGGAACAGGGGAGACACAGGGCATGAGCGGGGGGTAACACAAGGGAGACACGGGGCATGAGCGGGGGTGGGGGGAAGGGGAGAGACACGGGGCATGAGCGGGGGTGGGGGGTAACAGGGGAGACAGGGCATGGGTGGGGGGGTAACACAAGGGAGACACGGGGCATGAGCGGGGGGTGGGGGTAACACGAGGGAGACACAAAAAAGCACAAATGGTAGCAGAAACAATTCATAACTTAACTGATTATTTTCATGCAAATAAATGATTGCTCTGTTTCAAAGCTGCTATTTACCCTATGTATATGTATCACTTGATGTGATTGGACCCTAAGGAAAGTAGTGTGAGTACAATGTATACAAATATGACCATATACAGGGAAAGTACAGCCATAAAACAAACAACAGAACTATCAGAAAGGGCTCATAAGTCTATTGATTATCATTATGCACAAAAAGGATTGCTGTCTTTCAAGCTTGTGTCTTCCCGTACGTATATGTTTCATATGATGTGACTGGACTCTAAGGGAATTACTGTAAGAACCTACTTGAAGGATACGTCTACAAATAAAATAAAATTTTTAGTTTCTGACTGTTACTGAAGAAAACCATGTGGCCTAGATATGTCAGCAAAAGAAAAAAGAGTGAGCCAGACACGTGATGTCAGTGATGTCATCAATGACATTTGTGATGTCATCTTTGATGTCCTGGGTGTTGTCTTAGCAGTGCACGGTGGTGGCGCGAGTTATGGTTGCTTAGCTTACCATAACTGACGAATTTCAAGGCTTTTTCGGTTTTACTTGGAACCATAACGTCCCTTTGACAACATTTTTTCACTGAATTTCATAGGTTTTTAGTAGCACAACTTAACAATAAAGTCCCTTTAACAACGTTTTTTCACTGAATTTCATAGGTTTTTAGTAGCGCAACTTAACCATAACGTCCCTTTAACAAAGTTTTTTCATTGAATTTCATAAGTTTTTATTAGTGCAACTTAACCATAACGTCCCTGTAACACATTTTATTTACTGCATTTTATAGGTTTTTATTAGTGCAACGTCACCATAAGATCCTTTTCAATAGATGAAGACCAGTAGCATATTAGGTCCCCAAAGTGGGAACCCCGGGTGGTAAAAAAAAAAGATTTTCCTTCCTACACAAGGAGACACGGGGCATGAGCGGGGGGTGGGGGGGAAGGGAAGAGACACGGGGCATGAGCAGGGGGTGGGGGGTAACAGGGGAGACAGGGCATGGGGGGGTAACACAAGGGAGACACAGGGCATGAGCGGGCAGTGGGGGTAACACGAAGGGAGACACGGGGCATGAGCGGGGGGTGGGGGTAACACAAGGGAGACACGGGGCATGAGTGGGGGTGGAGGGGTAACACAAGGGAGACACGGGGCATGAGCTGGGGGTGGGGCTAACACAAGGGAGACACGGGGCATGAGCTGGGGGTGGGGGGTAACACAAGGGAGACAAGGGGCCTGAGCAGGGGTGGGTAATGGGAGACAGGTCATGAGCGGGGGTGGGAGGGAACAGGGGAGACACGGGGCATGAGCGGGGGGTGGGGGGGAAGTGGAGAGAGACACGGGGCATGAGCGGGGGGTGGGGAACAGAAGGGAGACACGGGACATGAGTGGGGGGTGGGGGGAAGGGGAGAGACACACGGGGCATGAGCAGGGGGTGGGGGGAAGAGTAGGGAGACACGGGGCATGAGCGGGGGGTGGGGGGGTGACACAAGGGAGACACGGGGCATGAGCTGGGGTTGGGGGTAACACAAGGGAGACACGGGGCATGAGCGGGGGTGGGGGGTAACAGGGGAGACAGGTCATGAGCGGGGGGTGGGGGGAACAGGGGAGACAGGTCATGAGCGGGGGTGGGGGGGAACAGGGGAGACACGGGGCATAAGCGGGGGGTGGGGGGGAAGTGGAGAGAGACACGGGGCATGAGCGGGGGGTGGGGGGAACAGTAGGGAAACACAGGACATGAGCGGGGGGTGGGAGGAACAGTAGGGAGACACGGGGCATGAGCGGGAGGTGGGGGGGAGGGGAGAGACACATGGGACATGAACGGGGGGTGGGGGGAGGGGAGAGACACACGGGGCATGAGCGGGGGTGGGGGAGGAGAGAGACATACGGGGCATGAGCGGGGAGGTGGGGGGAAGGGGAGAGACACGGGGCATGAGCGGGGGGATGGGGAGAGACACACGGGGCATGAGCGGGGGGTGGGGAAACAGTAGGGAGATATGGGGCATGAGCGGGAGGTGGGGGGGAGGGGAGAGACACATGGGACATGAACGGGGGGTGGGGGGAGGGGAGAGACACACGGGGCATGAGCGGGGGTGGGGGGAGGAGAGAGACATACGGGGCATGAGCGGGGAGGTGGGGGGAAGGGGAGAGACACGGGGCATGAGCGGGGGGATGGGGAGAGACACACAGGGCATGAGCGGGGGGTGGGGCGAAGGGGAGAGACACACGGGGCATGAGCGGGGGGTGGGGGGGAAGGGGAAAGAGACACGGGGCATGAGCGGGGTTGGGGAAACAGTAGGGAGATATGGGGCATGAGCGGGTGTTTGGGGGAAGGGGAGAGACACGGGGAATTAGCGGGGGTGGGCGGAGGGGAGAGACACATGGGGCATGAGCGGGGGGTGGGGGGAAGGGGAGAGACGGACGGGGCATGAGCGGGGGTGGGGGGGAAGGGGAGAGACACACGGGGCATGAGCGGTGGGTGGGGTGAAGGGGAGAGACACACGGGGCATGAGCGGGGGGTGGGGGGAACAGTAGGGAAACACGGGACATGAGCGGGGGTGGGGAGAACAGTAGGGAGATATGGGGCATGAGCGGGGGGTGGGGGGAGGGGAGAGACACACGGGGCATGAGCGGGGGGTGGGGGGAGGGGAGAGACACACAGGGCATGAGCAGGGGTGGGGGGAAGGAGAGAGACACACGGGGCATGAGCGGGGGGGTGGGGGGAAGGGGAGAGACACACGGGGCATGAGCGGGGGGTGGAGGGGAAGGGGCAGACACACGGGGCATGAGCGGGGGGTGGGGGGGAAGGGGAAAGAGACACAGGGCATGAGCGGGGTTGGGGGAACAGTAGGGAGACACGGGGCATGAGCGGGTGTTTGGGGGGAAGGGGAGAGACACGGGGCATTAGCGGGGGTGGGCGGAGGGGAGAGACACATGGGGCATGAGCGGGGGTGGGGGGAAGGGGAGAGATGCAAGGGGCATGAGCGGGGGTGGGGGGGAAGGGGAGAGACACACGGGGCATGAGCGGTGGGTGGGGGGAAGGGTAGAGAGACACGGGGCATGAGCGGGGGGTGGGGGGGAAGGGGAGAGAGACACGGGGCATGAGCGGGGGGTGGGGGGAAAGGGGAGAGACAAACAGGGCATGAGCGGGGGGTGGGGGGGAAGGGGAGAGAGACACGGGGCATGAGTGGGGGGTGGGGGGAAGGGGAGAGACACGGGGCATGAGCGGGGGGTGGGGGGAAGGGGAGAGACACACCGGGCATGAGCGGGGTGGGGGGAAAGGAGGGAGACACACGGGGCATGAGCGGGGGGTTGGGGGGAAGGGGAGAGACACGGGGCATGAGCGGGGGGTGGGGGGAACAGTAGGGAGACTCGGGACATGAGCGGAGGGGAACGGGAAAGAGAAATGGAGCATGAGCGGGTGGGTGGGAGGAACAAGAGAGAGACACGAGGGCCTGTGCCTCACCGCCTTTTCGTGGTCGATGCAGAGCCGACGCAGCCCACATCTACACTGTGCAGGCAGCAGATCCTGCTCCGATAAACAAAGATGGCGGGCGTCTCTGAAAATAGATGCACTGCACGCTTCACGGCAGCCAATAGAAAAGCACGTCAGATGTCCGCGGACATCACGCAAGCTGCTTGCCCAATCACCATCCTGTCTGCGGAGCGAACAGGGAAGTGTGTCCGCGAAGCGAACACAGATATCACTAATTTTTTCTGACCTACTTTTTGGTCATTTAAAAAAAAACTACTGGACGGATTTTCACCAAATTTGCAAAAGCACGCTTTCGGGACCAAGCCGCTCCTCCTGGTCCAAATTTGCTGAAAATCCGTCCAGCGGTTTGGGCTGTAGGCGCGAGCAAATATTTTTTCCCATTCAGTCTATGGGGAAAAAAAAGTTTTGGTCCCCCCTATAACTTTGCCCCCCCTGGACGAATCCTCACCAAACTTTCCAAAAAAATTCAGAGTGGGCCATATACTTTTATTGCAAAGTTTGGTGAGGATTCGTCCAGAGGGAGCGAAGTTATAAGCCGCCCAAAAAGTGTTCTTCCTATGGAAACACCAACTTAACCATAACTACATGGCCACTACCGTGGCCATGTAATATATATATATATATATATATATATATATATATATATATATATATATATATATATATATATATATTATGAGAAAAACAACTGATATGCCAACATAGTGCTCAACCTACAAGTAGCTGGTGCTAAGGGTAGAAATCTTGGCTGGATTTCTAGATATGAAAAAACACATGTGTAAAGGCAGGTTGTAATACTTCAACAAAAAAAAACAACAACATGTAAAAAAAACCTGCACACAAAACCAAGCCGCTTTCTCAAAAAGGTATGTTTATTTAATTACAAAAATTCTCGTGCAACCAACACTGCCTAACGGCTTAAAAAGGGTAGGCATAATTCCCATGCCTCCCTAACTGACAAAACAGGTTGTAAAGACACTCACCCCACCAGGGTGGAAACCGCCACGCGTTCTGCTTGTATACCAAGCTTCCTCAGTATTCCCAAATCCGTGCAAACACTTTTTTTTAATTCTATTTTGTGTGCAGGGTTTTTTTACATGTTGTTGTTTTTTTTTTTAAGTATTACAACCTGCCTTTACACATGTGTTTTTGCAGATATATATATATATATATATATATATATATATATATATATATATATATATATATATATATATATATATATATATATAGTAGTGAACAAAAGCAAAGGTGCTACACATGTGATATCATCAGTGATGTCATCAATGACATTTGTGATGCCATCTTTCATGTCCTGGGTGTTGGTGTTCGCAGTGCACAGTGGTCCGGGCAGGCATGGTTGCTTAGCCTACCATAACTGGCGAATTTCAGGGGTTTTTCGGTTTTACTTTGAACCATAATGTCACGTTTGTAAAGTTTTTGTAGTGAATATCAGAGGTTTTTAGTAGCGCATATTTATACACATACAATAGGATCCCTGCCCTCTCATTTGCCACTATGTTTCTACTTACGTCTGTTGTTTAGTTCGAGCCCTTCAGTATCGACTCTTTCTCAATCAACCACTTCGCCTTCGGTCCGCAGGGTGCCCGTGGGGATAGGACAGGATTTTCTTCAAAGACGCACCTGGCTACCGACTCGTCTTACACGTGTTTTCCTCCTACCCTCCACAGGATACTCTGCGGCCTTCCGGCTGATGGTGAAAGATGCAAAGAATCTGAGAGTCTGGATCTGAACCATCCGCAGCACAACTGAGATGTGCAGTAGCACCTGGACCGTTCCACATGCTCGATGGGATTACCAAGTAAATGATCTCGGGCCCAAATACCCAGACAGACTCAAAGAATAAGGCAAAATACTACTATATTATCAGTTCAATAAAGTAGGGAAAACTGGTGAACAAACAGATTGTAACTCACAGACTCAACACATTTCCATTATACAAAAGGCTTTATACCCCATTGTACGTCAGCTATGTTGTCATCCTACGTGGCAAACAGTAAAAACCTATCGGGCGGAGGGATTGGTTAAGGGAACATATATACCTATAGTTAATTTAGGTGTTAGTAACACCATTGGCTGCCCCTTATCTGGTAGGCACGCCTTTTACTACCTCTAACTGCGTATGATACATAAAATAGCAGCATAACAGCACCGGATTGGCTTCTGCAACAATGTGACATTACAAAGGCCCTCATGATTGGGTGGCATTCTGTTCCAAACTTGAACATGTGGGTTGTTAGCAGCACTTAAGCAAAACGAAACCCAGGTCCAGGGAACAACGTCAGACAACTGCCGACTTGGACAATTAGCCTACCATATCTCATTAGTTAGGCCCTGAGCCTAGGCCTCTTCTTTGTAGGTGAACTTGCTGACTGTTCTCTTCTTTGGAACTTTAACTGGCGTGAAGGTAAATTGCTATCTTTGTCTGGAGCTTTATGAATAGGCCTTGATTCCTGGTTTTGCACCACCTGTGAGACCACCATAATTTTGTCCATTCTGACCTTTTATTTAGTGCTACTTGACTCAATTATACAAGGTACTATTACTCCTCTTGGCCTCTGGAGACTTGGTTGCTCAGTCCCGCAAGTGCTTTCTGAATCTTTGATTGTGCAATACTTGGCACTTGTAAATGTTCACTCCTTTGCTTAATCCAAGAGAAATGTGTCCTGCGCACATGGCTTATCCTCTTCAACTGCGTTGCAGTTGCTTCTTGCTGTGGCATCCTTGATCCTTGGCCAAACAAATGTTCTTTGTTCTTGCACAGAGCTGTATTCCAGCGCATGTAAGCTCTGCAACCTTGCGTTTTCTCCTTCAGTCTTTTCGCTTACTATTAAACGAAACTGACATCCAGGTTCTCAACATGGCTGCTTAACTCGTATTCTATTTTCTTTGTTTAAGCAAGCTTCTATATGTCTTATCTACCTTGCGTTTCTGCGTATATACATATACTGCATCTCTTCTCACTTATGTTTTCACTGTATATGATTTCTTCATATTTGCACACATGTTCACATTATCACTTTAGTCACATCTTCATTCTTTAAATATTTGTATATCGTTTCAGTGCGTCCTCGTTTCTTCTCTTCATGATGTCACTTTTCACTTGTCAGACTTCAATGATAGCTATTCTATGTTGAATGGTGTCTGCAGACATCCTTCTACCACGTCACTTTGAGGGTACATTCAATACGGTTGTGTAAGTGCATAACGTCTCTCGTATCTTTGATGCAGTATTGGGATGATACCAGGTGTTATGCACAGTGTCTTCTTGCTGTTCTTTCAATATGATGGAGGTGAGGGTGCGGGTACTCTAGATAACGTTTACATCTTCCTCTCTACACCAGGTTTGCTAATTGAACCTTTCTGAAGACTGCCATACTGGTCAACCATTGGTCACACAGTCCTGTTCCACCCCATGCTGGCATGTTACTTCCCCTTAACCCTTGCCATCACCATGGGAGGAAATGCTCCATCTCACAGAATCTGCTTCCTCCCCTGGCATCCCTTTCCACCCACAACCGGATCTCTGATCTAGGCCATGTTTCCCTTTCTATGTGCCCCGTGCCCCTTCTCTCGCCTGTTCGGGCTGACCCTGTTCCCTCCCACCCTTCATACAATGCCTCCACCAGCTTACCCCGCTCCCTCTCCTCCATGCTACTCCAGATCCTGTCAGTTGGCTTCACATTAGCTCTTTGACAGTTGACCTGGTCTCCATCACCACTTCCTCATCTGCATCCATAGTCTAGCTCTGGAAGTTCCTGCTTGTTTTTTTCTTCCACGTCTTTCATTTTCTCCCACTAGATGGTTGGGTCACAGGATGCCAATCAGCTTTAAACACAAACTGGACCTTCACATTGCCTCTCGCTGGGTCATAGATATCATACCCACAGTCCTGATGGTATGTTGGAAAATTGCCTGGTCAACAAACTGATCTTTACATTACTTCAGGATTCTACTTTCAGTGATTCGTGACTCTGGAAATCCGTGAACCCACAGAATCCCAGAAGGAATACTTGCTCTTCCTCGTGTACTGAGCCTGGAGATTCCCCTCTGTACTGGTATACATGGACTGCCATGCAGGACTCATGGGATGGGCATTGGGGTGGCTCACAATTCCCTATTCCATCTGGCAGCCCTGTATTACCACTTAGTGGTATTCTCCCCACACTGGTGATGTCCGCCACCGACCCACCACATCTGAAGACCTGCTGAACTCGGAGCAATTTCTGCCATGGCCCGTGGTGAGGCAGTGGACGAGGTAGAACTTTGTTGATGGGCAGGGCTAGACTGGCCTATAGAGAACTCTCGAGATTTCCCAATAGACCTCTGCACCCTGGGCCTCTTATGTGTGGTAACTTATTTTATTTCCAAATGTTCTCATAGGAAAAGGGCTGGGCTTGCTGACAATGTGTAATATGGAGCCACTTTGCAATGTATTTCCGGGGCCTCTTTTGGTTCCCAGTCCACCCCTGTCGATGGGGCTTGCTTCCCTCAACATTTAGATTGGCTCATAAGCCACATTTTCTATACATTTTAAAAAAATGTGTTTGGAAAACATTAACCTAATTGTATTCTGATAAAAAAAATGTGCAGTAGAAACTCCAAATCATGATTAGTTTAGACCTGCTTCTTCTGTCTCCCTGCACAATACTCGGCTTCCATTGAAATCAGCACTACTGGAACACAGACCTGCATATTTAAACGGAAGAAATAAGAGTGCATTGTTGTCTGTGTTCACGAACATTTAAAACATATTTACACACACAGTTTACGCAGTTTTCAGAAGCACATTTTATATTGTTAAATCATGCCTTTGCTTCTCCCCCTATTCCTGAGTGTGATGTGACTCTGACCCGGTGATTACTTGCACTGCAGAGCAGTGTTGTAGTTTCCGATATACTCCACCGAAACATGCTGCACTGGAATAGTTATATTTTTTTCTGAATTGAATTACTATTTTTTTACCTTCGTGTGGTTCTCATAATTGAATTCAGTCACCCAAATGAATACATGCACTGTGGGAATTGGCCAGAAAATCCAATTGTACACACATGATAAGTGATAGTGCGTAGAATGATAGCATTGGATAGCCATTCTAGAACGTTCTAGATGCCAATACTACCACTGCACACTGCTACAAGGAAATGTTAATTACACATGTTTGAGTGGCCAGAGAGGACATTATAGTCGTGACCTGTCCCTTGTACTAATACCTCCAGTAACTGTGACAGCGCATGCACATGGCACCATGTACTTGGCATGTTTATTTCAGCTACATGTCACACATTCATATTTACATGGTTATTGCAATGCATGAAATATCTCCTTGATTTTTCTCCTAGGTCAGCCCAAAGTTCAGAAGCCTCTTCAGGTGGTTGTTGGTACATTATCCCCTTCATCCGTCTACTTGGCTTGGGGTGTCTTGGTAAATCCCCAGTATGACTGGACTGTGCTGAACAAGTGCCCAACTGACAGGTAATACTTAAGGAATCTATGCACAGATTGCATCACTGACATGTAGTGATGAAATAGTGGTTGTAATCAATTCTCAGCGTTGTGATACTGTCGCCTTGTATGCACCTGGATTTCTCACTGTATCTTCCTTCCTGTCAAGGTTTCCCTCTTACAGTAGGTAGGTCAAGGAATTTGATGTTTCAGTAATAAGTCACGTTCCTGCACTTTGATTGTATACGTGCACACTAGCGGTCTCACTTGTGGGGGGAATCATGTTGCTGACGCTCACGCCATGGTCATTAAGTGATTAGACATCTCAGACATGGAGACAAAGGGGTTACAGTGGATGGAGAGCAGCAAGAAGGGGTGATGACCCCTCCTGCAGAAGGATTTAGAGTTAGAAAGCAAGACCTCAAAACATGCCAAAGTTTTGGTTTCAGTCAAGATGCATCTATATGGCATAATGAGATCTTACAACTTGGTAATAGGTGTTTGCATTGGCAAAGTTGGATCGGAAAGGTATATTAAATCTAAGTGATTTGTTTGATGGAAATAGACTATTGCAATTTGAGAAGCTGGAAAGTAAGTATAATTTAGGAAATAGAGAACGGAGGAGATATCTGGATTTGATTTAATTAATTGATCAAAGAATGAGTATGGCTGGTGATTCATTGGGGAAGAAACCGGAGATCTGCAAGCTGTTTGTTGGGCAAGAATATAATGTATGTACCTATATGAATTTCATGTCCATGGAGGTCGGACGTATAGTTGCTTGGAATGAGCTGAGGAATATATGGTTGAATGATGTTAATATGGTCATTTCGGAAGAAGATTGGAGAGATGTTTTAGAGTAGGTGTACATTTGGTAAAGGATAAGAATGTGTGTTTAGTTAGGCAGAAAATAGTTGGTAGGATTTATTGGACACCTGTTCAGATGTTTGGATTGAAGTTGAGGATGGATGAGTTGTGCTGGAGTTGTGGAAGAGACAGGGGTACCCTATTGCATTTACTTTGGGACTGCTCGAGAGTGAAGGGTCTTTGGAGAGATGTAATGGATAGGACTGATATGGCTTTTGATATTGTCATGCAAAGGTCAGCAGCAAATGTGATCCTGCTTCTACACAGAGGAAGGTGTGTGAAGACTAGGAAATGTAATATCTGGCTAGATAAAGCTATAATGGTGGCGATTAAGCTAATCCTTAGGGTCTGGAAGACTAGGAAGAAACCTACTGTTGAGGACTGGTTGGTAGAGCTGCAGGTTCTGTCCAAGTACAAAAAGATCTCAATGAAGGATAAAGGTAAAGAGGGTGATTATCTCTCATTATGGGGGCCATTCAATGCTTTATATGAGTGATGAAGTAGAGAGAGGGTGGGAAGGTAGGAGAGAGGAGTGAGAGGGCACATCCCTTTTTTTCCTTCCCCTCCCCCTCCTTTTCCTGTTGTCTTTTGTGGCGTTTTATGTGTTTTGGTGTGGATTTATAATTGTTTCATTTTTTGCTATTTACCTAGGGTGATAGTATGTTGATATATTTGTATGAGGGTATACTGGAATTTTGGATATCTATTACTGGTGTTATTGAATGGTTATTGTTGCTGTATTATATTTTATTGTTGTAATTCATTGAACTCTATGTGATGGAATAATTTTTTGCTGTAAATCTGATAAAAAGATGTTAAAAAAAACGGGAAAAAACATGCCAATCACTGCCTCCATGATTTAGGATTAGGTGAGATATGTTGATACAATAAGGCATGCCAAATTCATGGCACATCTGTCTAGCCGTAGCCCCCAAACACCACACAGAATGGCATGGCACCAGCTACTGCAGTCTGGCCACTCTGATCTCCACTGCCTATGCTCCGTAGTTGCTACTGCTGCTAGGATCAACTCAGAGGGGTACACTTACATGTAGGCTACTGTGCATCACCACCAGCCATATACTATGTATTGGATGACTCCAATGCTGGAATTGCCTTTCATTATCATCAAGATTAAGACATTTCCCTCATCCCACACCATTGCCACATCTTGGCCACTCTGATCCCCATAGGCACTGTATTAGAGATCCATACGCTTTTTCCCACGTTGTGCAGTGTGCTCCTTCAGTCACTCGAAGATGCCCCGCTCTCTGCACGCAGCCTTTTGACAGCCTATCTGGCCCACCCCCAAAGCCATACCTTTGATGGCTGACCGCTTTACAACACATTGGACCTTTTCACCTGTAGTTATTCGGTGAAAGGAGTACCTAGAGACCAGCCCAGTGTGGCGAATGGATCTCTAATACAGTGCCTATCAATTGCTACATAGCTTAGACGTCCCGTGTACAGAACCTTGTCCTGATGATGGCTGTCCCAAAGATGAGGCTCATTTAGCCCAATTCTAAACGGCCGAAACACCTGGTGTAGACATACTACTCCCCGAATTCACAGCACATTGATTGCTGTTCACACATGAAAAATGTTATCTGTTGCCTCTTAGTTGTTTTACGTTGTCTTTAGAATTCCGTTTTGAATTGTTTCACAATTGAACTGTGTCTGTTTTGACAAACCTCCACATAGGTTGGGTTTGTTGCACACACACCATTTTCAACTTTGTTCCGAGCATTGGTGGTTAATGGTGTTTTAAAGCATTTACGACATTGGTAAATGGTGTTTTAAAGCATTTCTGGTCCGACAAACCATTGATGATGTCTATTCTCTCTCTGTAAATTGTGTTGTTGTGTTTTGACTCATGCAATTACAACATAAAAAGTCCTCTAGAGATCTTTCTCTATGATAACAATTTCGAAGAGTCATTTTTTCAAACCAATTGTGGGAGCCCTTCGTGTATGAGTACCCTTGAACCTATTCATTGGTGTATTTTGTTCCTATATATAAAACATACATAATGCAGTACTTGTAACAGGGTAAACTAAATCTCTAACACATGCTACAGCTAGTGTATGAAACATCTATAGATCAATGACGCAGAAGTACTCATTATCTGTGGCATTGATGTGTTAAACAAGCAAAAGAAAACGTAGACCTGGAGAGGCATGCGCTGTCTGTTTATCCGGGAGCAAAATGCTGCACGAGCAAGGCCTGAACATGAAATAATTGACCAGGATTTAGCATCAACAAAATTCCCTGGTTATAAATGTATCTATGAGCCAGCTACCACTACGATAGAAGAAACCTATTGTGTAGGTGTGAGCTGAGGCCACCTGTCTCCGTGTGCATTTATCTTTAAGTTATGTGACAACCCAAACTCCGAAGGTCTGCCATCCCTGTAGTTGTCGGACCGTTTCCTCTCCTCAGAAATCGCACCTTTCTGAAATCTAAATGCCCACCACCGGGAAGAGGCTGCAGGCCTAGAGGCAAACTAGATGGCAGGAGATTTGCGTAGGATGAGTCATACCCCCAGACACTCTACAGCCGTGCCAGCCTTATGGGGGCACTAGTCTGGCGTTAAATTTCACAATATCCCCAGATGTCAGCACTGAACCAGCGAGATCTGGCAGCTTCTAAATACCTCCATCTGGACCTGGCACTCCAAATGCCCCCATCTGGTACTGCCCTCCAGGTTGATAAAGTCATATAGTCAGATAAAGTCTCATCCAAGCTTAGGAGTATTTATCAGGCCATACCTGTTTTCTGTCTGTTAGTGCAGATTAAATAATTGAACATGGCACGAAGGCAGCTTCTCAGGGGCAGCCTCATCTGCAGGATGGAAAGTGCTGGTGTCTCTACGGCTCAGTGGAGCAGTGAGGAACAATGGCCTGCCACAACAAGCTCTTTAATTCTGCTGGGTTTCCTGGATATCCAGTTGCCAATCGGGGAAGGCAGGAGGCGGGAACAGGGCTGCGAAGGGAGGGAGAAGGGAACAAGGAGAGGTGCAGGGGCAGGGGCAAAGCAATCACAGTATTAATTAGATCATTAAATGTGGCAAGATAATGGTAGCATGAATGCCCCTCTGATGAGCCAGATGTATGTGGGCTCAATAAGTACTGCTATAGTGCTTCAATGAATAAAACGTAATGGAGGTGACCTACATGAGAAAAAAGTTAGAATGGTAGAGCTAAAATGCCACCTATACAGATTGATCGGGTGGTATTAAAGCACCATTTGTGAAACAAATTCTTCTTCTGCCTTCACAGTGGCTTTATTGCCTCCCTTGGTGCTGCTAAAGTGCCACAGATGGGTCAAAACTAGCAAATTAATAACAAATAAAAGCCATGATGAAGTCTTTTAGATAAATGGTTTTTACCATGAAAATCTCAGCCATAGCTTACCATATTGTGTAAGGGGCCCCAACATTTGGTGTTACGCATTCATTCTACTGATTTTAATGTACACAATTGTGTAGAATGGAACCTGTATCTGCAGAAAGCACACACGTGGCAGTAGTTGTAGTGAAGGCTAAGCAAGCTTCTTTGCATACCAATAGCACACATCGCTCGCATTCCTCCTGCCGCTGCAGTGTGAGAAACAAAAAGGACCCCACTGGGGTTAAGTAGCTTGACATGTTGCTTTTATTTATTTTCCCTGCCATCCTTGGATTTTCCTATTCATCTCCCTCCTCTAAACATCCCCAAAATGTCTGCATGGTAGCTCCTAACAATTACATCAGCTTCATTTTTGTTTAAATCTTACCAACCAGATGTGGCGTGTAGTTTCCAGCTCAAACAAACAACATTCATAATCGGGATGTTTAGATGCTTACTGTGTGCACAATAAAAAGGTTGCACCTTTTATTCAAAAGCAGCCACTGAAATAGGTGTTTAAACTAAACAAAAAGGATATCCTTATTATCCACAGTGGGATGTTGGAAGGGAGACATAGGTGATTTTATTTTTAAAGGATTTAATCAGGTAGTGGCTTTAATAAGGAGAGGGTAAGTCCTTTTCTTGTTGCTTAACATAATGGAAAAGACTAGAGCCACAATGTTCACCGACCAAACAGGGCAGAAGCAGGAAATATAGCCAGAATTAGGTAATCTGTGGTTATCCCCCTTCTCCTGGGCATTGGTGCTGGCTGTGGAGGATGCCTGGGCAAGACTGACTCTGCTGGGCTAGAGCAGCGCAGACTCGAGCTGTCCAGCAGACACTAAGGCATGCCGTGGCCGTTCTGGTCCATGTCCATAGACTTCTCGCTGGACATGGTGATAAAGTCTCTTCCTTGCTCACACTGCTGGTTAGAAGTTTCTCTGTCTCTTGCAAGTCGGGCTGGGCATTAGCACACTTGCTCAGTGCCTTGTCAAAGTGGGCATCAGTGTTGATAGCCATTCTGGGTTTTGATGGAGGGGCCTGGCTGGCGTCCCTTTTTAAGAAGTAAGCACTCAAGACAGGTGCTAGTTTTCCATCCCGGGCCAGCAAGTATGTAAGGAAGCAGAGCGCAGGAGCCATAAATCTGCAGTGTGCTCGGGGACCCTGTAGATATCTTGCCATTAGAAGAAAAAGTCAGAAGATACCGTGCTTCCTTTGGGGTTGAGGACCAAAGGGGCGAGAAGGAGAGTTTTGGCTAAATACGTATCTTCTGCACCAGCTGAAGCGCGTGTGTGTACCACTCGCCTCCTATTCATGACTGCCGGTCCACCAAGCCCCGCCAGTGCTGCTAGCAGAAGCTGAGTGGAACAGTCCTGACAGAGTAAAAGTTGAAACCAACTCCAGAGCGAGGCTTCACATCGCTAATACTTGTACAAGGCAAACCTGCACACCTCCAGCATGCCCACCCCCCACCTCGACGGTTAGGGTTTAAATGCATTTACGTTTGAGAAAGCTTTCAATTTTGAGAAACATACATATGTACCCCCACTCCGCAGCTTCCATGAGCTTGGTGATATCATTCACTGTTGGAAGTAAAAACTTGATTTGGGAAAAGGCATGTTTCTATGATGCTTTTGAAAGCCGAGAATGATTTAATAAAGCTGAGATAAAGTGGCAGGGAATTTGAGATATGGGATGCTAAAATAGAGGCAGTTCAGCCACCCAGAAACGTTTTAAAGATGGGTGGTACAATCTGAGCTAGCTTTGCGGTTTCTATCATGGCAGTTTTGGTGGAAGTAATGCTGGCCTTGTCCCATTGAATGCAGCTCGGTGCCTTACCTGGGGCCAGTGCAATGACACAGTTTTACGGAGGTATGCTCCTTGAGACTAAACCTGAGACGTAAATTGACTGCTGCATTTTATACTGTCTGACAGTAGTGCTCTGATATGATATGATATTTTATTTATAGCGCGCAAGGCGTGACAGACCAGCTAAGGAGGGAGGGGCATATGCTGTAGTTACAAGACCCCAGCCTGACCCTAATAGTGAATGGGGGTGACTCAGGGTACATGCTCCACTCCATGATGTGGGGCGCAGGGGAAATGTTTTGTTCAAAAGCATTTATGCTGTCCATCACTGGGAAGATCCCCTGGTCCCCCCCATAACACCAAGGGCTTGGCGCAGGGGATCGCTTTAGTCATTCTACTGCTCCTACTGGCCTTTTGTGTCTGTCACATTTAGGGAAAGATTTAGTCATCTCAGCCCGCTTCTGTCCAAATTCGCAGAGATTGGTGAGAGTAAATATAGAAGTCAACATTACCAGCTCAGATATGGAACATGGTTGAGTTCCCGTGGCTGCCACAGCCCACGAGCAAACCAGAGTACAATTGCAGGCCCTGCTGCCAGTTTCACACCGTTCCATAAACGCCTGCAAAATGCATGCATGTGATGGAAAAATCCAAATGGCAGACTGGCCTGTTAAAGAATAGTTATGTGTGGTGGGACACGCAGCAAGGGAAAAGTGGGAGAAAGCCTGATTCTTGACTGTTCAACCAATCCCGAGCACACAGCAATTAACCAACCTAAGGTGCAACCCCTCGAGTAGAGGTTGGCCCAGGAAGAGGGTTCAGCTCCCTATAAAAGCCCTTTGAAAATGGTAGTAAATGTGGGTGTTTGGAGAAGCACAGAAGCAAGGTAGAGAATATGGAAGGTGAAGCAAAAGGTAGATTAGCGGAAGAGACCAAAAAAGAGGGTGGGGAAAAGAGGGCTGAAAGAGCATTGGAAGGGGGGTGTGGAGAGAGCTGAAGATTGAGGAGATGGAGGGGGAGAAGATAAAGCTCAGGAGATGGCGGTGTGGTCAGAGATGAAGGTACAGGATGAAGCAGCGAAAAAGGGAAACCTGAGAGGTCATTGATTTGTCAAGAGAGCTGAAGGTGCAGAGGGTGTTGTAGGCACCGAAAGAGCAGAGCACAGACGTTCAGGTGTGGAAAGAGCTGAGGTGGCCAGAGAGGAGAGTAAGGAATGTGGGAGGAGAAAGAGGGAAGACATCAGAAGTTATAGGAGTTTGGGGAGAAGTGTGGTGGCAGCAAACTCACTACATTCTTCCGTTTTCAGATCAGTAAGTTAATAGTTTTATTAGAACAGGAAATTACCAACACACACAGACAAATGATAGCTCAACTTCAGCTCTTTTTCTCTGGAGAAAGAGTTCTGTCTCTTGGCTTCCAGAGTGTGGATGTTAAAGCCATTTTGTATAGTTAGAAAGGTCAAAACTCACAAGAGGAACACAAATTAGAGGGTCTCAGCCCAGGCAGAGTATGCATACATTGTTTGTTTGATGGCTTTCAGTTCTGCAGAAATGGATCAAAGCCAGCAGTTCTCAGAACACGCTGTATGTATTTGTTTCATGCAGAGGTAAGCACACATTCCTTTACCCAGCAACAGGACAGACACATATGAATACAATGATAATGTGTCCCTTGCTGGACTTTGTTACTCATTTTTTAAATACGTGTTTGAGCAGTGTGCAAAATACAAGGCCTATTTTCCATGAATCCACAACAAAGCCAATAGAAGCCAAGAGCTAGAGGAGAAAACCAAGATGTAAGAGAGAGTGCAGAAGTGGGAACTAGAGAGTTATAACGAGGAGAAGAAGATCTAGTACCAGTAGTAGGCTGGAAAGCACAAGAAAGCAAAGAGTGGGAAAACAAAGTTAAAACCAGAGAGCAAGAGCAAGAAGCAGATGAAAGAACCAATAAGAGAAGTAGAAAGAAAGAGTGGGATAGGCAGAGACTGAATCGCTGAAGTTAGAAAAGAGGAGAAGAGGCCTACAGAAAAACTGCTTAAATGGGGTTGAAAAGAAGTGGAGAAGCAGGCACAAGGGCAGTCTGAAGTTCCCTTGAGGTACAGGGTTGTAACAGTCAGTAAGACAATGCCCGACTACTAGTTGTCTCAGGGAAATGGGATGAGAAACCAGTTTGTGTTGGAGTGGATAGGAGGTTAGCTCACAGATGGCATGAGAGTTAGCCCTAAGACTTAGAAACAAGTCTCCAGGTATGAGTAAGCATTGGGTCTGCAAGGAGGAAAGTGAGGTAGGCTTGGGTTAAAGCATCAGGCATCTGTGACAGGGTTGTGATATTGTGCCTTCCCAAGCACCTATTGTTCCACCAAGACTGCCTCCAATCTGGGAGACTCTGTGGACCTTACTTCATCAAAGCCAGGTGATTCTGCAAGAGTGCTTAAGTCCCCGAAAAGCCATTAACAGACCTGTGTAAACAGTGTGAGAAACCTCAGGGTATTATCACTCCTTAACCCTATGGATCATCTTCTCAGATGGCATGAGGCTCCTGACTACCTCACTTTCAAATTCGATGTCGGCATGCAATATCCACCCGTGTACACTCTCGGATCATTCTCTGATCTCTCTATGCCTTGAACTCCGCGAGCTAAACGCTGGAGGATGCCCTCTGCTATTCTCAATGATCCTAATGTGTCTAAATCCCTACATATGGAGAGGAGTTCTTTGAGATTAATGAAGGCTCTGTTAGCTCCTATGCAACATTATGGGAAACATTCAAGGTGTGGGTTCGTGGTATCCTTATGGCCAAGACCACCAGGATACTCAAATCAGTCAGGAAGGAATTGGGTCAGGCAGAGTCTCAACTGTTGAAACTTGAACAGAGTTATAGTGTTGAACACAATAAAGATACCCTCGCAGACATTCATAAACTAAGTGAATTTCAGAAGCTGGCTGATAGAGAGGTGCAATATATGACTGCCCCAGTAAGGGCCCGTAGGTGCGATGAGGGCAATAAAGCGGGTAAATCCTTGGCCAATATGCTGAAAGCGGAAAGTTATCGAAATCCTATTGCTAGTATTCAAACAACACAGGGGGAGGTGGTGAACCAGGAGAAAGAAATAAATCCCATATTTACACCGTTTTATACAGCACTATACTCTAAGCGCGATGAATGATCTGCCAAGGAAACATCTGAATATTTATGTGGACTTGGGCTTCCTGTTCTCTCGCCCAAGATCAGATCTGCGCTGGATCTGCCAATTACCCTACAGAAGATAACAAGCGCCATCAATGCCTTGGCTTCCGGGAAAGCTCCCGGTTCCGATGGTCTCAGTGTTGAACTATATGAGGAATGCCACAAGAAATTGGCCCCCATCTTGCTGAACGTGTGTGAAGAGGCTATGGACAGGGGTACACTCCCAGATTCAATGCGTGAAGCTATAATAACTGTACTGCTGAAGCCTCGACGCCCCTCCCATGACATGTCCTCATACCTCATACAGACTCCTCTCCCTGATTAACACTGACGCAACATTTTTTGTCTAAATCCTCACGACTAGACTCCTCCCTAACATGCCTAGCCTGGTACATCTGGACCAGTCCGGTTTTATCCCAATTCGGTCCACAGCCCTTAATCTTCATAGGCAATTCAGGATGATGGCACAGATTTGCCCAAATGCAAACGCAGCAGTAGCTGCACTAGACGCCAAAAAGCCATTCAAATCAGTCTCCTGGGTGTATTTGTTCTCAGTGCCTGAATGCTTTGGCTTGGGGGTGTACTTTATAAAATGTGTCCGATTACTTTATACTAACGCAGGTGCTAGAGTCCTCACCAATCATACTCTATCTGCGTTCTTTCCCCTGGGCAGAGGTACCAGACCGGGCTGCCCCTTGCCCCCCATAATGTTTGCCCTTACAATTGAACCAATGGCTGAGTTTGTCTGGAAGAAACATGCACATAGGGGCATCAGAATGAATGGCCCGCCGCAAATAATATCCCTCTAAGCGGACGATACGCTCCTTTTATATTAGAGACCCTGAGGTAAACCTGGAACCCGTCATGAAGGAAATACACGACTTTGCACGTAACTCTGGGTATAAAATCAATAACTCCAAATCTGAATTGTTTCCACTCACACTCGCCACAAAATGCCCATCCAATTTCAGTGGATTTAAATGGGCTCCCGCACAAGTCTGCTATTTAGGCGTAATCGTGTCGAGAGATAACCATGAACATTTTCTAAAAGTACTAACAGTCAAACTTCTGTTGTGCCAAGTGGCACTCCTTAAAATGGTGGTTCTTCCCAAACTACTGTACTATTTTGGAAATGTCCCCCTCTGGCCAGGCAGAGAATTTTTCACAAAGCTACAATCCCTAGCCACTTCATTCATGTGGGGGCAGGATGCTGCAAGAATGAAATGGGACAAACTGGTGGAGCCATACTCGAGCGGTGGTATAGCTGCACCAGACTTCGAACTTTATTACTTGACGGCTCAGGCCCAATTCGCCAAACACTGGTACGACCCAGACGATACTGCCACACATAACCCCATAGAGAAATATGCAGCATCCCCAACCGACCGTAGATCGGTCGTTTTCAGTCCCCGCCACAAAGACTCCTGCAAGTTTGACCCCGTCAGCACCACCGTTCATGCATGGTCCAGGATATACAAAAGAATTGGTGTGGAAATACCCTATAACCCGGAGGTCCCGCTATGGCACTTTCCTGGTATCTCCCCCACATTTGATGGGACATTGCAGAGGACATGGAACCCAGATAAGCAGCGAAAGATGCAGGATATGTTTCCAGAGGGTACTTACTGAGCTCAAGGGACTTTGTAAACACTGTTGGGGGTGGACAGCTCAAACTGCACCAGTATCACTGCATGAGGGGCGCGTTTGCTGCGAGATGGCTATCCTTTCCTGAAGAGCCCATTACACATGAGTGTATACGTTCAATAACAGCTCAATAACAGCTGGAAATGGGGTAAAGAAGGGGGTTTCCAATCTGTATACCCTGGTACAAGTGCATTCCAAATCCCTGAACACCATAAAAACGACATGGGAGACAGATTTAGGTGTAACACTGGGCGAAGAACAATGGCTCTGATATGTTAAATGTCAACGGAATTGGTCCCCAGGCGCTCTGGCGGATCTGTAAACGATAAGGTGGGATGGGTTAGTAAGGGGAAGAGGGAGTAGGATAGTAAGAGGAGTGGTGTTCTGTTGGCAGCTTCAACTCGGTATACACCGGGTGCTGAGCTTTGATGCGGGTATTGGATCGGTGTCAGTCCGCGTGTGCTGTTGCTCCGGCTTATGTGTTGTTGCAGTCCTGTGAAGTGCGTGCGGCTTGTGGTGCGAGAGATGGTTGTGTGAGTTTTTGAGTGCGATAAGTATGCAGAGTTTGAGGTTATATTGGTTAGGGGGTTACCTGACCTTTAGCATGCTAACATTCACAGTTTTGTCTAAGTGTGGCACTTGTTGGCCTTCACATCCTATCTAGAAGCGGCACAGGCTGGTGTTCACAGTTCTAAGTGTGGCACATGCTAACATTCAGGTTTCATCTAGGCGCGGGCATGCTATCCTTCAATCAAAATCCTATATGGATGCGATGCAGTCTAATGTTCACAATTCTATCTAAGTGTGGACATGCTAAAATTTACAATTCTATCTAAGTATGGACATGCCAATATTCACAATTCCATCTAGATGTGACGCAGGCTAATGTTCACAATTCTATCTAAGTGTGGACCTGCTAATATTTACAATTCTATCTAAGTGTGGACATGCCGATATTTACAAATTCTATCTAAGTGTGGACATGCTAATATTTACAATTTCTAAGTGTGGACATGCCAATATTCACAATTCCATCTAGATGCGACGCAAGCTAATGTTCACAATTCTATCTAAGTGTGGACATGCTAATATTTAAAAATTCTATCTAAGTGCGGACATGCCGATATTTACAAATTCTATCTAAGTGTGGACATGCTAATATTTACAATTTCTATCTAAGTGTGGACATGCCAATATTCACAATTTCATCTAGATGCGACACAGGTTAATATTCACAATTCTATCTAAGTGTGGACATGCTAATATTGGCAATTGACTAAATCTGTGTCTTTAAATGCTGGCCTACGCCTGATCCAGTTCAAAATTCTCAATCAACTCCATTATAACCCTGTCAAGCTGGGTAAGTTCACGGTGACCTGATCTGGGGAATGCTTGAACTGTGGTGAACCAAATGCTTTTCATATGTGCTGTGGTTATGACGTCCTTTTGTCACAGGATGTTTTTTCGCTGGGATTTTTACCGCAAATTTTCCTATTCGAAAAAACCCATTGCATTTTTTAGAAAATGGGGGGGCTGGGTGGGGAACCTACCCAAAAAAATAAAGAATAAAAAATTGATGGGTTTTTTCAAAAAATAAATCGTGGTAAAAAAACCCAGTGAAAAAACGTCCTGCGATGAAATGACATGCAACCCTTTCGGGCATGCCCTTTGATAACTGGGTTCTGGGGACATGTTGCAGAGATCCTTGAGACAATAACATCAATCCCGGCATCACTATCCCCCCTGAAATATTTGCTTGGAGACATTGGTAACATGGCTGAAACCACCAGGTGTCTGTTTAATGTGGCTTGTGTTGTTGCAAAACGTTTTATATTGAAATGTTGGAAAGCCACAAATGCATCTCGAATTGGCGATTTCCTTCATGAACTTACATTTGTTGACAAAGACGAAGAACAATATGTATTGACTATGCCTACAACAAGCCGCCCTAAGGACATTTGGGCACCCTTTAGAGGCTATCTGTGTGATATGCTATCCGAAAGCGACTTTTCTCCAACCTCCATGCCATGATCTATTGTTTTTTCTCCATGTATATGATGTTGCACTCATATTGCATTGACATTGATTTAATAGTAATGTGTTGATACCGATATGACTCTCAATAAATAAAGTTTTAAAAAAACTGTATAAATGGGTGAGAAAAACACCTAATCTAAACCTAAATCTAAGATGGGAGCAAGCTAAAACCATCAACTAATAATAAGGCAGTCCTTGTGGCGTCATCTCAAATAAAAAAGGCCTATACTAAATAAAAACTATTTGCAATCCTTACCGCTAAGTTACAAAATAGTGTGGAAAAATGTTCACCAGAAAAGAAAGAAGTGTTCACAAATTGATAAGTCAGGATGGAATAGCTGGGGTCTCCCTTCCCCATGTTTTTAGCACGGGACAAGATGGGACTCCTGAGCACAACACACGACTGGGCTTCTCCAGCACGAGTTTACAGTTCTGTTCAGCAATATCAGGACCTTCTGTGGCCAAGTCTCTTTCATACAAAGACTATAGCCTCTGCGAGTCTGATGTGTCAGAAAATAACAAAACAAAAATTACTCTCCATAATATTTTACGTTGGATAATGCCTCTTCACCCCAGGATCCCCCTCAACCGGGCTCTGATCCTTCTTAAATGTTAGCCACCCTCCGTCGGGTTCACTACGGCCTTTTATTCACAATATTTTCAAAAGTATGCGTTTGTGGAAACAGAAATAAAATAGCGAGGCTGAGTACCCCAAAAGGAAATACACCGAACACGGGTTACAAAGGAACATACAAAGTACTTTATTCTCTACTGAATTCAATTACAAAAACAGTGCAGAGTCAGATAGCTATTGGCTCTCAGTACAACACAACCAACTCCAGCGTGGTTCAGTGTGTTCAGTGAGAGACGCTGTACATTAGAATGCATTTGCTTTTTATACATTTTGTGGGCACTATGTCCAGCCCCACTTTGGGTTAGTATTCTACTTTATACATCACCAATTCTAGGGTTCGTGCCAAGTCTCAAATAACCGCATATAACTGGTTTGTCTTTAATACATGTAACAACAAGCGTATGCATTAACTGTGTATTCGAAAGTTTCGCATTGCAGGTCTTCTTAAACATAAATACAATGTAGTAAGATAGATGTTCTTCGTTTAGTATGTAAATACATTATCTTAATATATGCTCGCGGATTGGTTTCATTGCACGAGTAATCCCTTTACACATAGGTCAACGAAGGACGAAGTCTCAGTTCATGACCTCAACAAGTAGCCTGCAGGCATATTACACATTAGCTATGTACAGAGGTCAAGACGGCCATGTTGTATTTTGCAATGACATCGTCCACCATTTTAGCTCACAGGGTGACTTTTCCACAACAAATCCTAAAATGGCGGTTTGACCTAAAATGGCGGCCTACATGGATTAAAGGTCAGGACCTTGCAACACAGATTTTCTCTCGCAAGCGACTTTCGAGCAGCTTGGCGTAGGCCAATATAAAATATATTTTTCACAATAGGAGGCACGATATACTTTCTATTCCGACAAACCCTCCTTTTGGCCTATGCCAAGTGCTAAAAACTACTTTGGGTCTCCTTGCGAATAACTCCATGCATCATTATCCATGTACCCTTAATCACTATCTGAAACATCTATTGCCATTAGGTCTTTTACTAATATATCCTTTAACAAATATTCTTTGCAAGTCTTATCTGAGGCATACACCTTATGTCCTATCGAATCTATCACTTGTGCACAACATCCCCCTAGCATCGAACACATACCAGGCAGACAATGAATACAGCAACAAAGGAACAACAGAATTCCCAAAATAATTAATAAGACCGAAAGTACCTTCCAACCCCAAGATCGCAAGAAGTCCCAGAACCAAGCGCCAAGATCCCATTTTCCCTCGGGAACATGCACTTCGGAGCTAAGGACGTGCAGATTCTGTATATCTGAATCTAATGCCATCTGGTTCTGGAGTGCTACTAATCTTATTGCTTTCTGCTCTAATGTCATGTTGTAGAGTATATCCGTGGTCCGGTTGATGGTTCTCTCCAGTACTCTCGCTAGTCTCCTGATATCTTCTGAATTCGCTATCTGCCCCCAAAATGGCACAATTGATTTTGCTATATCTCCCAAGACTTGTGCTGGGGTGTCACCATTCTCATCCCGCCGTGGCCGAGCCTTTGCAATTTCTATGGTACTTGCTATGAACACCCCAGGTAACAGGATCCCTAAATAACAGGTTCCCTGCCAATCCCTGGGCAACCATGGAAACGCTACATTACCGCAAACAAAATAGACAGGTTCGCCTACATACAAAGGTCTGTCTTCCCCATTCAAATTTGCAACGTTGGCACAACCTGTAAAAACTCCCATTGACCGAATGCCATTCCTCTGCATGCAGAAAGAAACTGAATCGGGGCTATGGTTAACAGTGTAAGAAGGAAGCATGGCATCCTTATTGCCTATCGGAGCCATTTTAAAGGTAATCAAAGATTGGAAGGGATGAGACAGTCTATCAGAAGGCCTAATAGAAGCAACATTCGGTTTACTCCAATTTGCAAAAAGGGAGCATCCCAGGGGAGTCAAAACACGTTTCTCAAAACTATTCAAATTGGTGCCATCAAAGTTCCCTGAGACGCTATTATTCCATCGGCCAAAGAACAGTGCTCTAAGAGAAGCATAGCAAGCAGTTGTCAACGGTAAAGGATGAATATACCAACCTAGCCCCTTATCCCTGTGTTGCGGTAAATGTGAACAGACCCAGCAGTTGGATTTATTAAAAATGGCATGTGTAGCATTCATGATAAGTAACAGTGTGTTATTATGATACCTTTGTCTGTGCTGGGAATCTCTAGGAGACAAAGTATGCAAATGTACAAAAGGTGTGGGGACAGTGGGTACAGTTTTAGTCGGTAGTAAAAACTCTAAAGGATGAGTTTCTTCAAAATACCAAAGGCCTAAAACACTGACTATTATAAAACCAAATATTATTACAAAAATACAGCAATACGTTTTCGGGGCCCTGGCCTTTTGTCCATTGTCCCGGTTGGTCACCCTCTTATTTACAAGTCCAATACGAGCGGCGGCGGTAGCAGGCATTGCAATCTTCAAATGGAAACCCCAATGTTCGTTGCTGGCGACCCCCCCGGTCGCGAGATTTCTTAGTCCTTCCACAACCCTAGCCAACAGAATCCCCTTTCTCAAATTTGGGCAAAAAGCAAGCCCTCGATGACTCCTCTCCTTCCTTGCATGCACAGCTGAACCGTGCCGTATGTCTGTCAGATGCTCAGCAGAACTGTGCCGTATGTCTATTTTCTCGGATGCAAGTGGTATCTGGCTGTTCCTAGTGCTGATTGATCCGGAAACAATGTGTCGTCACTTCCCGTTGGAAACAATGCGTCGGGGCAAATGAGGAGGCTGAATTTGAAACAGCCATTTCCGGGTGCAAAATTTGCGGAGAGTGTGGAAACAAAATGGCAGCTTTACCCAAGCCTCCTGGGCTTAGAGATATTCGCCGACACACTCTCAGTGCTGCCTACTGCTTTGGGATCATCAGTTGCAGTATCAGCGAGGGGTTGTGTTTCTTCTGTAACGTGTGGCACATGGTGAGGGAGTTTCTTGATGTGTGAGGCGTGGATCCAGTTCTTTCGCCCAGCTACCCGCACCGCTGTCTGGGTGACCAACAAGACCTGGAATGGCCCACGCCAGCGAGGCGCGAGGCAGGAGGTACGCTCAAATGATTTGACAAGCACCCAGCTCCCTGGCAGTATGCCATGGTTCGGTCCCTCGTATCGCACAGGTAAGGCCTCTCGTACCTGGTGGTAAATCAAATACAGGTTTTTAGTCAATTGGCTACAATAATCTGAAAGTAGTACATTTTCAACATTTTTCAAATTTCGACATTTTGGAAGATTCCAGATATTGGCAGGTCTCCCCATTACCACCTCAAATGGAGAGAGCTCAGTCTTAGTTTGAGGGGTTGTACGCATGGTTAGTAACACGATCGGTAAGGCGTCCGGCCATTTTAATTTGGTACCGGCACACGTCTTAGCGATACCGTTGTGTCTTTCTACTAGTCCGGCGCTCTGAGGATGTCTGGCCGAATGGAACCGTTTGTCAATTCGTAACGCTGTACATATCTGTAGGATTACAGCGGCGACAAAATGTGGACCATTGTCCGACCCGATAACTCTCGGCAAACCGAACTGGGGAAAGTACTCTTTTAACATGGTTTTCACAGTGGTCATGGCTGTAGCATCTTTAACAGGGAAAGCCTCGACCCACTTACTAGAGGCACAAACGACCACAAGGACATATTTTAGACTGTTGCATTGTTCCATTTCAACAAAATCAAAGTGGATTACTTCAAATGGGACAGAGGGTGGCGCAAAACCTCCCCTCGGGGTTGCTGTCCCCTTTCCCACATTATGTTGTAGGCAAATCATACAGTTCTGGACATAATGCTGAGCAATTTTTGAAATTTTGTCGTTTACCCAAACGTTTTCTAACATTTTCGTCATCTGTTGGGCACACACATGCGTAGGACCGTGTGCCATTACAACCATCATCATCACGTAAGCATCAGGAAGTAACCATTTTCCATCAACCGTGCCACCCAACACCCATCATCATCAAGTTTTCCCAAGCCCTCAGCCCACCTCTTGGCTTCATCTAATGTGGCATCGGGTTGGATATCCCGTACAGACCCCACACCCTCATCCATCACATAGGCATTTTCAGTCTCCCTTGAAACATATATCTCCGTAAAGAGATCAGTGGCAGTTTGTCTAGCCATTTGATCAGCGAAAGCATTCCCTTTTCCAATATTATCTACAATCTTTTGATTTGCTGCACATTTTACAACTGCTAACTGAGTAGGGAGCGCAAGCGCTGAGAGTAGTTGCACTATTAGGGAGCCATGTTGAATCTTAGTGCCATGCGAGGTTAGGAACCCTCTTCCCGACCAAAGTCTCCCAAAGTTGTGAACCACCCCAAAGGCATACTGACTATCAGTATATATATTTACTACAAGCCCTTCGGAAAGTTCACAAGCTCGGGTCAATGCTATAATCTCTGCGGCCTGCGCAGAATTATGCATAATTCTCTTAGTTTCCACAACCGTGCTCAAGGTAGTGATTGCATAAGCGGCTGTGGATGTACCCTCCGGAAGTTTAAAGCAGGAGCCGTCACAAAACAGCTCTCCTTGCGGATTATCCAAAGGGGTATCTTTCAAATCAATCCTGCCCTTTGTTTCTTGTTTGGTTGTATACAAACAATCATGTGATTCTTCATCGCCGCAAGTAGTATCTTGCGGAAAAGGTAGGAGTTCAGCCGGATTAAGGACACAACACCTCTTAATTTGAATGTGAGGGGCAAACAAGATCAATTCATATCTCGTCAACCGTGCGGAAGTGAGGTGTTGTGTTTGAGTTCAGTTCAATAGAACATCTACAGAGTGAGGCACCATCAGGGTCAGATCATGGCCTAGGACCATTCCCTCACTCTGTTTCACAGACGCGGCAGCAGCAGCGACAGCACACAAACATCTTGGCAAAGCGCATGCTACAGGATCAAGGGCGGAGGAATAGTAACCGCACAGCCTATTCTTCCCTCCATGCTCCGGCATTAATACAGCCAAAGCACATCCATCACATTCATGCACAAACATTACAAAGGCCTTTTCATAGTTTGGTGTGCTCAAAACTGGTGCAGAGCATAATGCAGTCTTAAGCAAGTCAAACGATTGCTGGTGTTCCGAGGTCCATGGCAACGGAAAAGAAATGCCCTTCTTCGTCAAGGCCAGCATCGGTTTTATCAATAGTGAAAAATTTGGGATCCACAACCTACAGTAAGAAGCCATACCTATCAAAGCCCTAACTTCCTTCTGCGTATTTGGGACAGACATGCCAGAAATGTGTTTTATTCTTTCAGGTGTCAATCTTCTTCCCTCCTTTGACAGGAGATAGCCTAAATAGGCGACCTCCTGACAACAATATTGACATTTTTTAAGCGAAGCTTTGTGACCATGCTTAGCTAGATGAATAAGTAATAACACAGTGCCCTCATTACAGGCACTCTCAGAGTCAGCAGCCAGAAGCAAATCGTCAACGTACTGAAGCAAAGTACAGGTAGAGGGCAATTCAAGGGTATCAAGTTGTTCTTTCAAAGCCCTACTATAAATACTAGGACTCTCTGTGTACCCTTGAGGTGCACGAGTAAATGTAAACGAGCGTCCCCCTAAGGTGAACGCGAACAAATATCTACTATCCTTGTGTATAGGAATACTAAAGAACGCATTCTTTAAGTCCACAACACTAAAGTAAGTAGCTGAAGCTGGAATCATGGTTAGGATTGTCGTCACATCAGGCACAATTGGAAATTGCGGTGCCACAACTTTATTAATGGCACGTAAATCAATTATAAAACGGAATGGGATTACATTATCGCCTTTCTTGTACATGGGTAAAATCGGACTATTACACAAACTTCCTGAAATTTCTTCAATCACACCGCGATGCACAAAATTGGAAACAATACATTTCAAAGCTTGCTCGCCCTCAACCGAAATCTTATATTGGGGAATGCGTGGCAGCTCAATGCCATGTTTCAAAACTATCTTAATAGGCTCAATCTGTAAAACACCGAGATCATTGTCGTCGACAGCCCACAAGCTCTCTGGTACATCAATGAATTCTGGAGGCAAAGGTCTAGTCAAATATTGCGAGGCAGAAGATTGCTGTGGTGAAATTGTCAGGCGCACTCCATCAGAAGAACAATAAATCACTGCATTTAATTCTTTTAACAAATTCAACCCCAGCAAGTTCTCCCCGCAATCCGAGGTCAATAGAAAAGGACACTGGTCCGTAAAGGGACCCAAAGAAATAGGTACCAGCATAGAGACCGGACAAACAACTGGTGTACCGGAAAACCCTACAGAAACATTGGTTTGCCCTGACAGTGGGATATTTGGAACCCGCGTATGATCAATGGAACACTTCTGTGCTCCAGTGTCTATCAAAAACTGATGTTTCCTATTTCCCACCATCATTTCAACGTAGGGGCCTTTCTGATTGACGGGAATAGGTGTAGGTTCCAAACCCTGCTTCGGGCAATCCTAACGAAACAGAATATTATCAAAAGGAAGCTCTTCAGATAAATATGCAGCGGAAGGATGATCAAATATATTCCTAGTGTCCGCACTCGGAGTCTGATTGTCCTGCGAAAAAGGTTGTTGAGGGTCCTGTGTAAACTGACCTCTACCAGGCCCCCTACGCCCGGGCGACCTCTGGATCACCTACCCACATTACCAAATGTATTATTCGACCTCTGTTGAAGGACGGGGCATTGTGCTCGCCAATGACCCTCTCGACGACAATAAGCACATTGATTAATATTCACAGGACCCAAGGGCACATTCCCCTGTGGGACATACTGACCTCTAACCTGAGAGTTACCCCCTCTTGGGCCCCTAACAATTTGCTGCAACAGCACCTTAGTTTTTAAATCGCCTTTCCGTTTTTCAATCCTATCTTTTTCATTATTGACACGATTCTCATAGTACTGAGCCATCTGCAGTACTTCTGATTGTGATTTCGCCTGCCAAGCGCTCTCAGAGGACATAATCTGTAACTGGATGTCAGGCAGCAATCCATGTACAAATTTGTCCACAAATAATCTTTTCCCAGACTCTGTGCCTAGGTCCTGTCCACTGAAATCTGAAAATACCTATTAGAACCGATTAAAGAACTCGGTAGCACCTTCAGACTTTCCTTGGACACAGGCCGTAAGCCTGTCCCAAATAATTCTTTTTTCGGGAATTATGGTTTTTAATTTAGCAATGATTCTATCAGGCAGAGTTAATATCACCTGTTGTGGTCTTTCGCCAGCTGGCCTTTCCCCATCAAGTCCAGTTATATTTGCCCATGTATCTCCCAACCCGGGTACATCGTCAATAGTTCTAACTTGTTTCCATAAATCTACGGGCAGGAGTACAGGAAACAACAAATCAATGTCACCTAAGGTGAACACTGAGGATTGCAAAACAGATTCCATCTCTTTATAGAATCATGTTGGATTTTTCCTAATATCAGGAATAGACTGTCTAATAGTGTTCACTTCCTGTCGTGAAAATGGGACGTGAACAAACTGTGATACATAATGTGCAGGAATGTTCACAGCGAGTATACCCTGTGCAGCATCGGCCGCAACCTCAACCTTCGGGACAAATGTCGGAGGAACCTCTCTAATAGGCAACTCCAAACGCTTACTAAGCAACAGAGCCAAGTCGAGCGCTAAAGCAGTCGAAGAAGCGTCAAGTGAAAAAGCTCTCTTATAACTATTCAATAACTCTGTGGGACAATTAATCTTCCTTTTTACACATTCATCCTGCAGGTACTCTACCATTACTTGTATCACTCCTCTGCATTTCCAACATATATTGACTATATGTATCATATACCTCAACTGGAGTTATCGATATGTCTGAAATCCATCTAATCGCATCATTCTTACAAATTTGCATTTCCTCCGATATCGGTTTACGACATGGAAGAAACCTTTTCTGTACATACATACTTTCCTCTTCATCATCCTCATTCCGTATCCTTGCTAACTCCTTTCTATGCTCGAATAACCTCTCGACATGCTCATTTACCTTCTCCAAAGTGTCTCTGGAAAGTGCTAAAGTATTGAGATCCCTTAACTCTTGCGGAACATCCGCATTATTTAATCTTCCCCACATTATACATAACTGAATCCCTAAACCTTCAATAAAAACATTTTTCTCAGGAAAATTATCCATATTAAAAAGTGTGGAAAAAACGCTAGCTTGATCATCCTTCTCCATACAATGCTTGGCCCATGCAATTAACTCACGTTTCTTCTCCGGTGGTAGAGTACTGCGAGTGACAACCTTTGACCCTGCACCACGATCGATTCCAAGCAGCCCAAGACCACTTGGAAGAGAGGGAGCAGGCAAATTCGATGGAGGTGCTATAACTGGTGCGATAAAAAGAGGCAGAGGAGCAGGTGGAGGGACAAAAACCGGAGGAGTAGGAACAACAGGTTGAGTAGGAAGAGCAGGAATAACAGCAGGAAGAGGTACAGCAGCGGGAAGAGGAAAATACAGAGGTGGCGCAGAGGCACCAGGCCTTCGTTCATTTAATATTCTATCAATAAACTCATCAGAATCTTGAAGATCTTTGGAAGGATAGATTTTCTGAATACCAAGTGAGAAAGCACTTCCCATATTTTTAGCCGACTCAGACTGTTTATCCTGGTCATATAACAACGCTTTTTCGGCATTCGTTTTATGACGGCGCGCATGTTTCTCTCCACTCTTAAACTGTTGTAACGCTTCTTTTTTCCAATTCTGCAAAACATCAAATGCTGCAGGTCTAGCCTTTTTCTTTAACAAGACTGACTCCAAATATTCAATGCGAGGGATCTCAAAACTACCATTGATTGGCCACTGAAGTTCGGAGGCATGTCTGATTTGTCTGTACCAAATATCATTAAATAATATACTTCCAATGCCAAGCTTACAGTACATAGTACATGCCGGCGATCCCTCCTGTGGTGCCGGATGGCTAAATTCCAAAGATTGTCTATCAATGCGGAATAATGCCCTAAAGCAGGCAGAAAATTTCCAAGGCATATCTCAAATTCGTGGTGTTACCTGGTCAATAATTGTGTCTGCAGATACAATGCGCCAAAATTGAAATTGTCAGGGTTAAATTAAGAATCGGGTCACGACTCACCTGACCAAACCTAAGGAGGACCGATCGGTACTTTTAAGAATCTTACCTAACTAATCTTACCTTGTGTATGGTGATTTTGGCAAATCAGCCCACCTCGATAAGTGGACCCTCGTCAAGATGCCGTCTCAGACCACAGGCTAATCGTCCAGGGATCGGATCATGCAGCGCTGCTGAGGGGTCGCGTCTCATCCAGGGGCCCCTTTCTTTTTTGTCACACCGTCCGATCCCGGTCCAATAGCGTGTGTCAACCTTCAACAATCCGGCATCAATCTTGAAGGTCCCTGTTCGGGCGCCAACTGTGGAAACAGAAATAAAATATCCAGGCTGAGTACCCCAAAAGGAAATACACCGAACACGCGTTACAAAGGAACATAAGAAAGTACTTTATTCTCTATTGAATTCATTTACAAAAACAGTGCAAAGTCAGATAGCTATCGGCTCTCAAGTACAACAAAACGAACTCCAGTGTGGTTCAGTGTGTTCAGTGAGAGACGCTGTACATTAGAATGCATTTGCTTTTTATACATTTTGTGGGCACTATGTCCAGCCCCACTTCGGGTTAATATTCTACTTTATACATCACCAATTCTAGGGTTCGTGCCAAGTCTCAAATAACCGCATATAACTGGTTTGTCTTTAATACATGTAACAACAAGCGTATGCATTAACTGTGTATTCTAAAGTTTCGCATTGCAGGTCTTCTTAAACATAAATACAATGTAGTAAGACAGATGTTCTTCGTTTAGTATGTAAATACATTATCTTAATATATGCTCACGGATTGGTTTCATTACACGAGTAATCCCTTTACACATAGGTCAACGAAGGATGAGGTCTCAGTTCATGACCTCAACAAGTAGCCTGCAGGCAGATTACACATTAGCTATGTACAGAGGTTAAGACGGCCATATTGTATTTTGCAATGACATTGTCCAACATTTTAGCTCAATGAGTGACTTTTCCACAACAAATCCTAAAATGGCGGTTTGACCTAAAATATATTTTTCACAATAGGAGGCACGATATACTTTCTATTCCGACATGTTTATGAGTCTCAATGCCTTTTAAAAAAATCTTTTACTGTGGACATCCCTCAGCCGGGTTTACTCTTGTCAACACAATGTTCATAGGGTTAATATGCTTCACCCCAACTTGCAGGCATCACTCAGCCGGGTTCACATTTGCCAGATACACAATTCACTTTGCTTTATCACAACTGCGATATTCACTTCCCTTAGCTTTTCCTCTTGACTACAGGTCAAAGACTTTCAATTGTACAAGGGTTTTTACTGGACCCTTGTATGACCACTTTGACCTCTTTACATCGGGCTCTCCTTGGGCCTCCTGGTATCTGTAGTTTCTACCAAAAGAGGGAACAGACAGAGTTTTTCAAGTGAGCGCCTGCGTGGCGCCGGACCTCTCTACAGCTGGTCTTTCTCTGGATTTTAAAAGGTTAGTAACACACAAGTTTTTTGTTCATACGTTCTTTCAATTCATATCATGTTGCTGTTTGCAACCTATGCTCAATACAGTTCGGTTTACTATCAGTTCCCCCTTTAACTCACTGGTTGTGCTGAACTCCTTGGCGTTTCTTGTCTCTGGAGTCAAGGATGTAACCACGTTAGCAAGCGCCTTTCCCCATCTTGGTTATCAGTGTGGGAGGGCCCTGTGCACCATTGACATATGTTACACCACACGCTAGCTGCAGTTCCCGGTCTTATAATTCCATTCACGGAGGCTTCACAGGTCTGGGTCGAAAAGGGCAAGGGCACTTGACTACTTGTCATCCTTTCAGGCCTTGCCGCCTTTCTCCTCATTTTGAACTGCCATCCTGGAATAGCGGTTTGCCTTGCTCAAAGTGTACTCTTGTGCTCCACCTTTTATCCTTGTGGGGAAGGGGAAAGGGCCGTCAGGTGTGTGTAGGTATGGGGAAAAGGGATAATAAAGAAGGGTGTACCATGTCTCAAACTTCAGTGTCCCACTTCCACTCCCCGAGGACCGTTCATCCAGGTGATCCTCCCACGCTGGTCCACCCCCAGGAACTGGATCCTATAGCGATGGCTGTGTCCTGGCCACCTAGATGACAGATCCCTGGTGACTAGTAAGTGAGATACCTTCAGGTTTCTCGCAACCCCCAACAGGACTGTTGGTTCTGGGTTCGGAGAGGATCTTGTAGCCATCAGGAAGGAGAGTGTCAAAACGCGCGACAGAGTTGGCCATGAACCAAGTCTCGATGATACCGAGTACATCCAAATCAAGTTCTTCCAGGAGACAGCAGGTGTCAGAGGAGTGTTTGACAGCTGAACAAGAGTTGAGAGTAATCTTCTCGGTTGTCACTGTATCCAACGCAGTGGCCACCACCCACTGCGATGTGTAATCCACCAAGACTACTACAAACCTCAAATCCCCACCAAGACCATTCATGGGGCCCATGATGTCTGAAGCCAATTTTGACCATATTTCAACCGGAACCTCTACAGGATAAACAGGCTGTGGATGCAGTGCCCTGCTTTTGTCATTCACTGCACAGGCCATACACTCCTTCACGGCTTCCTCCACATCCTCGTCCATTCCCAGCCACCAGTATGATTCTCACAATTGCCTTTTGTTCAACGACCTACCCATTTGTGTGCAAACTCAACAAGCCTGGGCCTCAAACCGAGAGGCAGAACTAGTCTATCACCTCTCGTGAGGCCACACGGGCCCTTTGAAAAACTCACCCAAAATATGTATTTAGGACTTCCCTTCTTCTTTGACATTCACATTCTCGTAGCCAACCCACAAATCATCCTTAATCCATGTCAACTCCACGTCCATCGCACTGTCCCGCTCCCATTCACCTTTTTCGACAGCCGGTGGTACACATGCAACCTGAGTAGTCGTCTCACATTCTGCACCCTCATCGGAACCAACCACAGGCAACCAGAACAAACAGTCTGCAACCACATTCCTCGAACCAGTAATGTATTGCACTCTGAAATGTTGTTCTTGTAAATCTACCATCCACTTAGCTTTCCTCGGAGATACAGATCCCATACCCCTAGTAGTTAATACATACGTGAGGGGTTTGTGATCTGTTTGAATCACGTACGGAATACCCTACGATAACATCCTGAAGTGTCTAGATGCCCAAGAGGCCGCCAAGGCCTCCCTCTCAATCCCTGCATAATGCCTCTCTGCATCTCCAAGAACTCTAGACGCAAATGCAATGGGTCTGAACTTGCCACCCTGCCTCTGCTCCAACACTGCACCTAGACCAACATCACTAGCATCCACAGGGTGTACAGGCTTAATTTTTGGATTAAACACACTCAATGACGGAGCTTTATCCACATCCTCCTTCAATTTGGCAAATTCTTCCTGACAACGCTCTGACCACTCAAACCTTACATTTTTCTTCAATAGCAAACACACGCACACAGTATTTTCTGCATAGGATGGGATACATTTTACATAGTACTCAGTGATTCCCAGGAACGACCTGAGCTGCTCCTTATTCACATCACCTTAACCTAACCTTCTCTAGGTTTCATGCCATTCACATCCAATGTGTGTCTAAGATAAGTAACACTGGAAACACCCACCTGACACTTCGCCAATTTTATGGTCAAACCACTTTCCTACGAAAACGGTTGACACAGACGCTAAACCGAATAGCATATGGCAAAATATGAATGCCCCAAATGGCGAGACAAATCACGTAAGAGGTTGAGACTCTTCGTGGAGGTTTATTTGATGATACGCGGAAGAGAGGTCAAATGTGGAAAACCACGCTGCATGTCCTATGGTCGCCAAAAGGTAATCCATATTAGGGAAGAGAATGCCAATCCACCCAGATGTTTGCGGTGAGCTGTCTGAGGTCGACAAACATCGTGAGGCCTCCATCCTGTTTACGTGCCAAAACCGCCAGCTACAACCACTCCAAGGATTCAATCTCCTCTATTGTGCCTGTGTCCTTAAATTTGGTAAGTTCACTTTCAGTACCTCTCTGGGCAACACCAGTACTTTTCTGACCTAATGGGCCTTGGGAACCACCCCTCTCTTCAGTATAATCTTATGGGAAAAGCCACGCAACATGCCCAACTTGTCTGAAAATACGGTAGGGTATTTGTTCCTTAAGTAATCCGCCGATACACTCTCCTCTTGCCGCATTCGCTCCGCATCCTCCACACAAAACACAGGAACAGGCTTACCAGGGCATATTTCTATTTCCAAGGCCGCTTGCTCGTCCTATCCAAGGACACTCTCACCCTTGTGCGCTACATACAACTTCCCTTCTGTGCTGCGCCCTTTGACTTCTATTCAAGCCCAATCATTTCCAAGAACTTTGATAGGTACTTGCCCATAAGCACTGGGGTTGATGTTGGGAGCTTTAAGGGTTGATACTTCCTTTCCATAACTTTTCTTATATAGTTCCGGTGAGATCATAGTGTATGATGATCCAGAATCTACTGACATTTCAATTTGCATCCCATTTACAGTTAACATGTCCCACGGCCCTTTCTTGACTGCCACTTCAACATGTAACAAAACCCCATCATGCGCCATACAGCTCACATGTCCCACCACGCTGCCAGCACTTCCTTCCACAGCCATAATCCTGACATCTTGTTTTCCTTGCGCACAGCCACCCTCACCATTCAACCTGCACATTCTGGCATCATGTCCCTTGGTTTTGCATCTCCTGCACTCTACTCCCCAAGCTGGCCACTCTTTGGTACCCGTGGAGTCACCCATGCATCCGCATTTTCTGCCTGCCTGTTTTCCTCTGGCACTGAATGACCATTCGCTGCTCTTATTCTTGTGGTAATCCACCCTTTCGCCTCTACTTTTTGAGTCTCCACAGCTTTTCTTGGATGCTAACATAGCCTACACTGACTCCTTGAGACAGCCTATCGGCTTTCTCTGTGACCACTTGTACACTGTCACGAGACTCTTGAATGGCCCTTGCAATCTCTATCACTTTGTCCAACAGGGGATCCCTGTCAATCCATAGCCTCTCCCTCAATTTAGCATTGCTCGTTTTCATCATCACTTGGTCTCTTATATACTCGTCCAGTGCACCCGTAAATTTGCAAGTGGATATGAGAGTGCAAAAAGCTATAACATAGGAATCATTTGACTCGCCAGCACACTGTACCCTGGAAAAGAAATTATATCGCTCCAATACCACAGTGACCAATTTCTTTAGGGCTGTCTCGTGTAAGCTGATCACAGTTTCGCATTCTCCACTGCCAGGGATTCGTACCTCCTCAGCAGGCAAATGTCTGAAAACGCTTAGCCCTTCAGTTCCTAAACAATTCAAAAGCAATGCCTCCCTTTCATCATCCGTGTACTTGGCGCAGCCAGCTGCCCTCAAGTAGACCTTGAATGCATCTACCCAGAGGTCCCACAGCACTGGAGGTTCACCAGGCACTGGTAAGAATGCATGCAGAGGCCTAGTATTGCTCTGTTGCATGATCCCAGAATGGCTTGCACTTAATTAGTAACTTTAACTTACCGAGGCTTGTTTATGGTCCCAGGATGGCTTGCATTTTATGGGCAAGTTGAGCTATTGTGGCTCTGTACTCCTTAGCCCCAACCACTGGTCCTAGAAATGCCTGCACATAGTGAATAAGTTCCACTTATTGAGGTTTTGGGCTCCTTAACCCCAATTAGCCCACTTGCATTCAGCCAACATTAAAAAAAAGTTGCCTTTTTTTTCATTTTTTTTTTACAGTACCTGGTTCCAGCTGGTGCACACCATCAGGCACTTAGACACATGCACTCCTGTGTGCACATGGACCACCTTTGTCTGGAAAGAAATCCACATTGTGGTTAATGAAAGCTCTTAGTTGCAGAGCTCTGTTCCTGGCTTCACGACGAGGTTGCTAGGAAACCCCAAAATGGCCGCCATGCACAGTCACGGCGGTGGGTCCTTTCCTTCGACCTTCTTACATACTCCTTATTTTTATTTTATTGTTTGCTTGTTAGGCGCTTATACAATAAGAAAATACTGTTTCAAAGCACCCACAGGGTAAGGGAGGGAGCAGCAGTTCGAAATACATTAAAGTACATTAAAAACACAATATATAAGAACAGTAGAACAGTGGGGGGAAGAGGAAAACGGGACAAGCCTACTATGCCTTATGAGTATTCAGAATGTGCAAGTGCAGCAAGGAAGAAGGCAGGGGGTCAGTGCTGTGGAGTCTGAGCTCATGGTTGAGCCACAGATGAAGTGCTAGGAATGTTGAGTGCTACACAGCCTGGGTGCCACGAGTGGTGTAAGTGCGAGCCACTAGGGCGGAGGGTGTAAGCGCAAGTGCAGATAGACAAGAGCTGGGCCGATTGGGTGCAGGAGGTCCGAGGCCCCGGGATGCATAAGGGCCCAGAACACCAATCGCAGCAACTGTGGGATTAGCAGGGGAGAGAAGAAGGGAAGGAGGAGGTAAAGAGGAGAGTCTTAAGGATCTTCCGGGATTTAAGAAGATCCTGCTCAAGTCACAGGGGTAGGGAGAGGCTGTTACATAGGAGGGAGCCAGCAGAGGAAAGTGAACGACCACCTGACCTCTGTTTAGTAAAAGGCTTTACACGCAGAGAGTTAGAGCCAGAGGAGAATACTGGTCCAGAGGGGGACTATTTAGTAAGATAATGTTTTGAAGATAGTGTGGTCCCTGGGCCCAGACCGCCTTGTGGATAATGCAGAGGGATTTGAATTTAATCCATGCAGCAACCGGGAGACAGTGAAGACATTTTAGTGCAGGGGAGATGTGGTCCCTGGGCTTAAGGCCAAGGAGAAGTCTTGCTGCTCTATTCTGGATTAGCTGGAAGGGTCGCAGAGGGGAAGATGTTAGATTCCAGAGGATGTTATTGCAATAGTCGGGCCTAGAGAGAAGAGAACCAGATCTTGGGTCACATTGAGCCTCTGGGGGAAAGTGAGAAAAGGAAGAATTCCTTTGTGAAGGAAGAGCTGATAGTGGGACGTCTTGACAATGTCCTGAGTGTGAGGGAGGAAGGAGAGAGAGGAGTCGAAGATAACTCCAAGGATTCTGGCTTCAGAAGAGGCTGCATTGGGAGAGCCCAAAGCGGAAGGTCAGAGTGAAGGGAAGAAGGAGGGAGCAGGTCTCCCAATGGGAAGGATCTCAGTTTTACAGGCGTTGAGGCAGAGATCATTGGTGGTGCTCCAGGACTGGATGGCAAATAGGCAGTCAGGGATAATGGAAGGTTCAAGGGGGTCAGCAGGGAGTTTGAAAAAGAGCTGTGTGTCATCTGCATAACATTGGAAGTTGGAAGAGAAGGAGGATATGGGGCATGTAAGCAGAGCCAGGTAGATTTTAAATAGTCAGGGGGAGAGGATAGAACCCTTGGGGACACTACAGGTGGACAGGGGAGTAGGAGAGGAGAAAGTGCCCAGGATGACTTGGGAAGAGCAGTCAGTAAGGAAGCATGTCAGCCAGTCCAGTCCCCGTTCCAAGATACTAAGGGTATTATGGAGCCTTTGTATGAGGATGGAATGGTTGACTGTGTCAAAGGCAGAGAAGAGATTGAGAAGGAAAAGGACAGCTGGGGAGTTGGAGTCCAGAGATGCAAGCAGTTCTTCACAGGTGTTCAGAAGAGCAGTTTCTGTGCCTTTGGATGCTTGGAATCCAGATTGATGGTTGTGAAGACCACCAACGTGTTCAGTGTGTGAGTTGAGTTGAGGCAAAGCAAACCTCTCCAGCAGTTTGCCTCGTAGGGCAAGCTTGTGTCTAGTCAGGAAACTGCCTCCTGGGCGCGCGCCAAGGCTCCCTTCCCGAAATCCCTGTATCCACACGGGGGGAGGGGAGCAGATGCTAGATCTGGCGCTCCGGTGCCTGCAGTGAAGGGCACGGTGGGGAGCATGGCTTACGCGGGTCTGGAGCTGCGCTTCAGCTGACATGCGACCTGGCAACCATCAAAGTGCAGCAGGGAGGCACACGGGTGGGTCTGAAGGGGCTGCTTTATTTTCCTCCTCGTCGCCAGTGAAGTGACATCAGACACCAAACAGGTAGGTGAACACGAAGATTTATTGATTGGACACGGACCCCGTGGCCATCATGCCCCTCAACAGTAAAGAACGTGGAACCCTGGCCAAGTATAAACACTCCAGGGTTCAATTACAGCACGGTACAATACCAATTAACTTCAATAGATTTCATTTAAAGCGACTTCTCGAAGGATCCTGAATGCCTAGTCCTATTCCAAAGACCTGTTTCAGTATTCAAAAAGATATTCAGTTTGTGTTTTGATTTAGTGCACTTCGGCGACTGCCTTTAAAAACAGGTTGTCCGATTGGGTTCATGCAAATAGTATAATGTATAAGACCAAGCTGGGTTTCAGATACAGCGTAGGTACCTCATTGGTCGCTGCTTACAAAGAGCGTATTTTACAGTCAGAAATGTTTGTTTTATATCAAGTGAACGTGAGAAGTTTAGGTATCACAGAAAATGTGCTGTTGTTCCTGGTATCCATCCACAAATGTCAGAAACAAAGTGCCAAGTCCACATACTTACAATGCCAATAGATTGTTCTCATATTGGTGGACAGCACCACCCCTGTGAGAAAACCCTAAAACGCAGCACCTACCCCCACTTGCGTAGTGTAATTCGCAACAAAGCAAAATGCACCTGGTTTCCAAAAAGAAATGAAATTCAAATGGAAACTAAGGCAGTAGTGTGTAGGTATTAACAAAGCATTTTGCCGCTCTAACATTTCCAACATATAGGCAAGCGCCTAACCTTGCCTAGGGATAGCGCTGGCCCAGTGTTCCACACCTCTGGGAATATGTGTACTGCTATACATATTTGTGAATCGCGTGCATTGTGTGCATGATGCCACAGAAGTGAAAGGGTTAAGCTGCACTTCTACAGTGGGTGCTAGGAATGTGGTCCTTTTTATGAAGCAACGTCATACAGGGGTTGGAATAATTATTTCATTACCTGGTTCCTCACTGATTTTCAAATATTTCACTTCATTTTCGTTATTTTGTTTCAGTTTTGACCAAAGCAATTTAGCACACTTTATATTTAATAGCCCAGTTCCGTTGTCAAGGCTGGCGAGCCTGTGGTGTCAGTACCTCTGTGACTACACTTGGCAGTGGGGGAGTGCAATTGTTCCACTGGTACGTCTTGAATTTTTCATGGCTGTAGATTTTGTTAACAGACCACATCTGAAAGTGTTTTCCCTGCTATGTGGGAAAGCTCGCTTTGGTTTGCGCGTTTCTCTCAATGGTTCTGACACTTCAGTGAAGCGTTTCATTTTGTTTTAGTACCTTCTTGAAAATATGAGCTGTTTGTTGCGAGGTTACCCAGACAACGAACATTGATTGTTGGAACAGTGTTACCTTGTTGTAGCATGTCGGACATTTTTTCATGTTACTCACTGATGTTTATATAAATGAACCTGGTCCCACAATGCGAGCTTTAGATCCCGTTATGAACACTTATATCATTATCATGGTTTTAAAGACCGGTAATGTGTGTTACGCATTGGTTTGACAAAATGACTGCTGCTCTGCAGGACTACAGAGATGAACAGTAGCTAAGGCGCCTACTCGCCTATCACACACTACTACTAAACCAGCATTGATCCCAGTCATAAAGGTTAAACAGGCGTAGTAACTGCTTCACATCTTTCGTTAAAGTGCCCTGAGGGCAAGATATATGTTCAGGAGGGGTGTGAGCTGAGAACAGTAGCAACCCAAATTGCGTTAGTTCAATAGTTCCAAAATAACAGGGTGTCCAATAAAGCGTCTATGAAAATGGAGACTTCAATTAAACAATCAAATGCAAACAACCAATGAAAAACACTGAAAACCTACCCCTGTAAGAGGAACACAGAGAATGCAGACTTTGATGAGAGAGGCCACTCTGGGTTGATAGACAGGGGTGTTCAGACTACAGGTTTCACAGCCAATATCAATGTTAAATGATCTGTTCTGAAAAACAGAAGAAGGGAAGCTTAAAAGTCACTATAGTCCCTTAAAGGTGAACCAAAGAGACAGGGTCTTTTCTAAATAGAGTTAGCACTTGTCATGGGTGCTCGTCAGTGTAAAGGCAGGCTTCCGGGTGCTTTCCTCCAGTAGCATCTAGGTGGGCTCCTTATGGATTGAGTCGGCGCTCAAGACAAGGTGGGTTGATAGGTTCCTACAGCATACTTTTTAAGCCACAGAACAATGTTTCATTGCAGTAAGTTATCTCATAGTAAGGTACTTGCATGAGATTACATTGTGGCAATTAATATGTATATGGTAAGGGGTGTAGGGTAGGTCGAAAGGGTGGGGGTGGGAGTTGGTGGGGGATGGCAAAATAAGGTACGGAGGACCCCATTGTATTAAAAAAAAATGCCATAGTGTAATTTCACAGAATTACATTTCCTTATGGGAATTTCCTTTGATGAAGCAATGTGTTACCATTCTGTGGTACTTCTAGTTTTCTTTGGAAAAAAACTTGATTTCGATCCTCCAGGTGGAAGTGGTTGGCTATTCATGCCTTGCTTATCAAGCAGCCATTTGTGGCATGTGGTTTGGTGACCTGCCTTAGTACGCTAGCAGATTAAGAAATATTTCCTCATTTGTTTGTTGGCACCAGGCCAAAGGGCCCAACAGGCATATCTTGTACACATGGCAGACCTACACCCAACTCCCACCCCCCAGCACCACACTTGGGTCTATGTAACACAAGGTATGGAGAGATCAAGTGAAAGGCTGGCAGGAACACTGCCTAGCTCTCTCCTGGGCTGCAAGACAAACGAGTAATACATTAGAAAGTGTAACCGAAGGGCGTCAGAGGAATACAAGGAGGATGGGAGCAGAAAGGAGCAGGGCAGAAGGTAAACACAGAGAGAGAAACTCCAGATACCCCAAAACTTCACTAGAGTTTCAAGTAGCAAATCCCAGAGTATCCTTGTACACAAGTCAGTAATACTCTTTATCGATAGACGCTGTTGCCCTTCATGGGGCTCCAGCATCTTCCATGATGTCATTATCTTCGATGAGGTTCCTAAGGCGCAATGGAGCTTCGGATACCGAGCGGCCAACCACGAAGCGCCAGGAGCCTGACATTGTTAATCCATGGACTTGTTAGTTATGAAGGGTATGAGGCATATCTGAATGTAAATCTAAAAACCTTTCTTTTTATGCTATTAGTTAGGTTTCAACAATGTTTTACTAAGGTGTTTTATTTTATTTATTTGTATTTCAGCGTCTGTGTGTCCTTTTTGTTAATGCTTTTTTATGCTGTATATATTTGATGGATATTTTGTATTGCTAATAGATTGATTGACCCACTACAATCTAAACATTACTGATGATTGTTTCTCAATTTCTTTATGCTTGCTAAAATGGATAACAGAAGTGTCAGCTAACCTCAAATTACAATGACACGGCTTTACCAGATCTGTTTGCAACATAGGTTGTTTTCCTCAAACATCTTGTACTTGCTTAGTTTGCTATTCTCTGGTGTCTCATTCGTAGATGGTCAATATTATACCGCTTTCGTAGGGATCCAGCTGAGGCAATACCTATGAGAATGACCCTTCTCCCAGTCAGCGTCACAGGTCCTTCCTTGGGTGAAATCATGCATCAGTTCAAATCATTTCTAGTACTGCTTTGAAAAGCTGAAGTGTTCTAGGCTGTGAAGCGGACTACCGTTGTTTGACTTTGCAAGGTACCAGGAAGAATTCTATAGAGGCAGAGAGCTGCGTGGTTTGTTACCCTGATAACCCGACCCATACTACCTTGGCCAGAGGTTAAAATATTTTTCATGCTTTCCATCCTTTCTTGTGATGCCCTCACAGGCCTCTCGGACAACACTCTGCTTGCTTCTCCTACATCCAGTAATGTAAGTGGGTAGCTTCTTCCATGTTAACAGCCTCTTGGTTCTATGGTGTGCAAGACAGGGGGCTGTGTGTGTTAAAGGAGCAGAGCTGGTGGCAAACTACACATTCTAATCTGTTGATGACAGCACACATTTATTACCCACTGCATCAGTTTTATGCTAAGTGATTTAGACGTGTGGGATGTGTGTCCAGAAGATCCCCAAATGTCTTTCTCTATTGCATACTAATAAGATTCATTTGAAGAGCATGCGTAGATGTGGGTGCGCAATGTGGCAGGATGATGAAGCAGATCAGAGTGGTGAGTGTGTTCTAGCGCTAGATGCATGGAGGAGCTGCTGCTCATACACCTCTTAGCTGCTTGATTCTTGGAGGGGAAATAGGAAGTGTGAAGGTGAAGACTGAGTTGGTTAGTTGCTAGTGTGATGGAGTCACCTCTGGAGAGACGGTGAAGGAAGAATGCAAACTATTGAGGGGAAAGTGGAAGCCAACCACCAAAGTGACGAGACACCTGGAAGGGTGTATGTGGAAGATCCCTGTCCTAGATCCATGGATCTCTTAATTCCAACAGGTATTTTAAGCTTGCCAGAGGAAGGTTTATGCAAAAGCTTGACACAATGTCCTGTAAAATAGTCAGTATCTCAGTCCTTCCATGAATATGTTGAATGTATTCCACAACAGGTTTCTAAGCACCATAATTACATTGTGACTCCAGAACAAAGTAGCCATATACACGTTCCATAGACTGCCAAGAAAGTGTTCCACACTCCAATATGGGTTTACATAAACCATTCAGAGCTGTCATTGGCGTAACTCTAATAGCCTTCTGTGGCTCAATGTGGAATTAACACATCACTGTGGTGAACACTGTAGACAAAAACTAATTTGGGAAAGACATCCCAGCATGATATTGTTTTAAGAAATCAAATCAAATCTGTTCAATATCTTTATGGTCGTACTTTGCTTCACCTGTCAAGGAATAGAAGCCAAATACAACATGCCTTCGAGGCATAGTTTTGGAAGTTAAATTCTAATCTGAATTACACATTGAAGACACGATCCGAGAAGTTAAACAAAACATGGCCTGTTCCCTTTCTTGTTTATCAATCTACTGAAGTGAGCTGGCTGCTTTAGCATTTTAGTCTAGTCCCCATTAATTTTTACCATAGACAAAAAAAGTCAATTTTAGTCACGCCGCCCAGCAAAAACTGCTGGAGGGAATTGGATCAGGTCCAAAAGAACTTGGACACCAAGCGTTGATTGGCAATCCTTTTGTGGTTTGGGGTTATTGCGCTCAGTACTTTTTTAAATCTTTGATGGAGAAGCGGGTGCCTCCATCACCCAAAATTAGAGCTTTATATCCCATGGTGCATTGCAGGATGAGGCTTTTCAGAAATGGAAAAGCTGCCATGTTTTTTTTATCCGATGCAAGAGATAGCTGCGGCTATAACCGCGAATAATTGAAAATGAAAAGCAGAAGAATGGCATTTGGAGGCCGAAAAAATGTGAAATGGCTTCAGGGTAGAGGTGGGGGGGGGGCACCATGTGAAATTTGGGAGTTGGATGTGGGCTAGAGAGCGAGTTTGCAGGACAGACATTTTCCCGCAGCCGCGGTTATCCGGTCCGATAAATGCAACTATCAGAGAAAACGAGATTGAGAAAGGAAAGTGCATCAAACCGAATCACAAGTGTTTGGAGGACTATGGGAAAGGGCTGTGGAGGCAAATGGGAGTTGGTGGGAGTGGAGGAACTTGCCATAAGCAGAGGGGCACTTGGTGGGTGAGGGAGTGGGTGTCCAGGGGAGCATGTTTTGTATTTCACCATTTTTCCCGATAATCGCAGCTATATGAAAACTACGGATAATTGTGGCTATGTGTAGTACATGGATATAGCCTCGATTATGGAGAAAAAGGTTTTCTTTTTTTTAAATTGCTATTTATACAGCTACAGTGAGGTCAGGGTGAAAAATCACTGGCCATGGCCAAAAATATTCAGTAGGCATGATCAAAGGCCATGGATAGTGGTGCTGAGAAACATACAGTGGGCACGGCCATGGACATTGGCGCTGAGAAATATACACTGTCCAATGATGCTGATGTATTACAAAACCCTTGAAATTCAAGGAAAAAACTTTAGTTGAAGTGCATTTAAGGTGACTAAACTTAACGCAACAAAACCCTTGAAATTCAGTGCATTGGGAAACTCAGGACCAGCTTAACTCGGCGCGTTCCTGTTGCAAAGCCCATGAGCACATATATATTATAATAGAAGGGATTCGCAAAGCCATTATGGAGGATATGGCATTATAAGCAAAATCAACGGGAACAGTGGCTGAGTTTCAAGGGTTTTGTTGTGTTAAGTTTAGTCACCTTAACTGCACTTCAACTAAAGCTTTTTCCTTGATTGAATGAATATATATATATATATATATATATATATATATATATATATATATATATATATATATATAGCAAATCTTTAGAATCACTCTCTGTCCATTAGAAAATATGTGACCCGGAATTTCCTTTTTCGTGACATAAAGCCAAGCCTGACTATTCTTTGTAGGTTTGCCGGTTCCATCCAGGATTTACAATTTAAAAGAAGCCCATGCAAAGAAAATACTAAAAGGGATGATTTGGATAGAAAGATTAACCTTGGTGTTCTGCATCACCCCAGCAGTAGAGTGCTATTCCCACTTGGACACCACAGGTGACTGGGATGAAATCAGATTAGCAACTGCCAATTTTTACTTTTTGGGTTTGGTCAGTTAAAAAGACTCTGCTGAGATATCACCACAACCTCCAACAACCTTTTGAAGAGTATAAAAAAAATCAACAGTGTCGAAGGCCATTGAAGGATTGACCATGATCAATAAGGTAAAGGCACCCTCATCTGTTCTGCAGCATCTCCTCTCAGACTGTGATCAGAGCAGTGTCTGTCCCATGAGCTGGTCTGAACTCAGACTGGAAAGCGTCAAGGGGGTGATGATCCTCAACATGTTTTTGTAGCTGATGATTTACAATTGATTCCAGAATCCTGTCAGGCCAAGGGAGGCCGGAAATTGGGCAATACATCTGTTAGTAAGTGGCAGAAACTTTGAGACAGTGTAAGAAAATTAGAGAGGGTATGAGAATCGTAATCTTGATTTTGATCTTTTCAGGGTGTAAGTAGTAGTACGACCTTGTCTGAAAATGTATGGTAATGGTAAAATATAGCTACATTTAAGGTAGATTCAGGAATGAAAAGCTCATTAGAGTCATCAAGGAGTCTAACATTCTCCTCTATCACCTGATTCTTTTTTCGGGGAGAATTTATTAAATTCAATAGCCAATTACAGTGAAGGGGGATGTATGGATACAGGGAGGGTTAGAAAACCTTTGAATTGTGTTGAACAGCTCCTCTGGTTTGTTGATAGATCATTTTATAAGCTGTTAAAAGTATACTGGTTTAGCTCAGGAAATGGCCTCCTTATAGATCTGAAAGGCGCCCTTTCCAGAAAGTAAGGATGGTTTGTCTCTGCTTTTTGGCAGATTTTTTATTTCCTGTGATAGTCTAGTTTTAATTTATGAATGGAGGTGGAATATCAAGAATTAGAAGATGTATTTATTTTTAGTTATAGTTCGAAGAGGGGCCAGGCAGTCACAGACTGACTGAAGATTATGGATGTTAGATGGGCAAAAAATCGCAACATATTCAATGTCAATTACTGAAAGATCTAAGGCAGAGGTAATATCATGCTCAGATAAATTGTATAGGTCCTTTCTTCTTTGTAAGGAGGGGCATGGATTCAGGAAGAAAGATCTTGTGTAGTGATCCGACCAAAAGATAGGTGAGCTTATGGACCTTTGGAACGTGCATATGGTAATGGATGGAATTACACCCAAATAATTTGGAGTCCAAATAACCAAACCAACTCAAGAATTTGACAAAATACTTTTTTATTAACAATTATCTAAAATAGGGAGGTTACAATGAACATCAACGGATGTACGCTCAGTCTCTCAATGATCTCCCGAAAAAATACATGCTTATAGTAATAATGCGTCAGAGTGACATCATGCTACGTGGCAATAGTGAAAACCCTATCAAGGGTCGGGATTGGCTAAGGGAAACATCTAAGTATATGATTGTATACAAGCTAGGATTGTTACTGGACTAAGATGGTTACTGGATGTCTGGTATCAGGTGGACAACTTATGCATATCTCTTAAAACATGTAATTTCAGAAACATTAGATGCACATTTTTTCATTGGTCTTACAAGCTATAAGATCCTTCGTTATATGGACTAATACAATTGGTTGGTACGCTTGTGCCATGTCTGGAACATTCGGTTTATTTAGCAGCACGTAAGCCCAGACCCAGATGCATGGAGATAGGACATGAAGCTACCTAACCACCCAATTAGCCCAGCATCTCCCATCACCCATGTCTTCTGCCATGAAATTGTCTTTGTACTTGGCCTTGTAGAGTATTCTTGTCTTTGGAAATGAACGGGAGTGAGAGCACTCGCTATCATGTCTGGAACTTCAAGTTCAAGCTCTATTTTCATCCTTGGTTCACGTGACAGGAGACCACGATCTGGTACATTTTGCAGGTTTTAAATGCTCTATTGAATTAAAATTGGCATCCTGTGTGTTCTTTCTTGTACCTTAAAATGAGAAGGTTCATCCTCTGCACACTTGTTCTTCTTCAGAGTAGATAGCTGACCTCGATTTCTACGGTCTTGACTTCAGGCCAGGCAGCCTCGCCACGCACCTCCATGAGCATGCTATTCGGCTGCAACATAGCTATACGTTCTCCCTTCATGATTTCTGGCTTACTTATTTCATGATACCGATGTCCAGTTTCTGTACAATGGTGGCTCCACCCGCACTCTATTTACTAATTATAGCTTGCTTCTATGATGACTAAATCTACCTTGCATTTCAGCATCTGTACATTTATTGAACTTCTGTTTTCTGCAGCACTTTGTTAACGTGTACTCTTCTTTTGCATTTGAGAGTACACTCAATCTTTGACTTCATCATTAGTTTCTTCAGGATCTATACATTATCTTCAGTCAATGGGCCTCATTACACGGTAGGCGGTGAACCATGGCGCAATTAGCGCCATGGTTCATGCCGGTAAAATACCGGCACCGCCTTGGTGGAAAGGGGAATTACCGCCCCATTCCAAGGTTGGAGGGGCGGTAATTCCCCCTTCCACCATTGCCCTTCCCCATTCCCATTTTTGCCCCATAGGGCATAATGGGAATGGGGAAGGCGCTAATTACGGCACCGCAAGTTGCGTACCGTAATTAGCTCCCTGGGTCCCTTTGAGGGTTGGTTTTTAACACCTGCAAAAAGCAGGCGTTAAAATCCCCAACCCGCAAAGGGACCTCGTAGTAAGGTGATAAGGATTTACCAGTACCGGTAAAATACCGGTACCGGTAAACCCTTACCGCCTACCGTGTAATGAGGCCCAATATCTAGAGACGTCCTGCAGACTTTTTTATGACATCATCAGTTCATGTGACTAGCTCCTCCTCATATTCCTTCAGGGAGTTCCTCCTGTGAGTTGTCATCACTTCGAGGGTACATTCGATAAGGATGAGATAGGGTTGTCTCAATGGGTATCTTCTTTTAAATACTTTCTGCAGTATTGGTGCAATAGCTGGTGTTAGGCAATGCACAATCTCATGTCTCCAATACAGGGCCGGTAGGAGGGCGGGATCTCCTGCAGATGTACACAGCTGCTCGTGTACATTCCCCCCTCTGGTTGAGTCCTCGACCACCTCCTCAAGTTTTTCTGCTCCTTTGTATTTTCTCTTGAAGAAGTGTTTCTTAGGTTTCCATATCTTCGTCACCCCCCTAAGAGTGCCTGCAGTTTTAACATGTTCATCCACACTCCAAGTCATATAGGTGCATTGTCCATTTGAAGTGCAATAGACCCATCGTCCCATGTATTTCTTATGATCCTTTTGATACCAGAATTTAATTCCTTCCTGGGCCACAATACTTGATGGCATCATCAGTCAGCATCTTGTCTTCTGGTTCATCCTTTGCTTCAATCATAATCTTCATTCCTACTGCTTTCTTGGCTGTTTTCTTACATTGTCCAATTATTATCCTCATAATACAGAATCGAAATATGATTATCAGCAATATTGCTCAAAGGAACTTGAATAGATTGGCCATTCAATAAGAAATCCATGAGAACAGGAGTGCATACCAACTGTCATCTCCAATGGCCTCTGTCTCATCCAACATTTTTATGTGTAGATCTGTCAACATCGATATGGCCTTCGTCAAGGTCCCTTTCTCGCTGTCATAAGATGGTATGAATGTGCGACATGATGGCCCGATCTTGGCGCAAACACCTCCTTCCATTGCTGTAATCATATCAATGACATGACTATTCTAGAGGGCCATCAGCCTTATGGCCCTCAGCTCTTCTTTTATAGCATTACATCCTTTTATAGTGGCATTTATTGTTTGCAGAAGCTCCCATCTGGTGATCTGTAGCCATTTGGCATTCACCACTGTTTGGATTCCAGGCATGAACATGGATGTGATCATCACTGCAGTTCTGCTGAACAGTGTTTGTTCGTCAGGAATATCTTCATATGCCGTTAGTGATTTAAGTGTGAAATAATTCAATCTCTTTCTCCGCTGGAGTTCTTTGGACCTTTTGCTTCTCATCCACTTTTGGAAATTCTTCAATCTTCAAGTCACTGTATGGAATCACCAATGCTGGAACATGGATATATACCAAGGAACACACTCCTCCCCAATTCCTGGGTAACTTCATATATGCACTGGATCCGCAGGCCCAATATCGATCCATTAGGACAGCCGTCCCTCTCCTCATTCCGTGAAAATCCATGGTGTTTTTGCACCCTTGATTATGTCCAATATAATTTGTCCCTTTTCTTCGCAAGCAAATTGTCGCATTAGTCAGTGGAACAACAGATACCGGGCCAGCCCCATCTTCCACCCTTGTCAGCAGTTTGGAGTACTTAGCCCAAGATTTCAAACACTCATCGTTCACCTTCTGTACTCCTTGCACTGCTTCTTTACTCAGCAGATGAGCTTCACAGGACATCATTCCATCTTCCCATCCTTTATTTGTATGCACTCGCCAATAGATCAGCAGCTGTGAACATTCCCAGCATCCAGGCATTCCAGTAATCTCTGTCATGTCAGAACAGCTCATTCGTTTAATTTCTTCAACAATCACCTCATCTTGTCCTGCAGCAGGATACACAAGCATTCTGTCTGTCCATCCAGGTTCCTTCTCCATTTGTGATATCTTGATGTAATCATCTTGGTATGGAAACTGGGTCTCGATCTCCATCACCATGGTTGAGCATGCTGCTAGATGACAATGGCATCTCGCTTCTTGCGCTTACATCTCTTTTGAAATGAAGGTCTTCACTGTATTCATGGCATAGGGGATGAAAGAACAGACATAGCAATTCTCATTAATACTCTCTCCCCCATTTTTTCATATGCTCGTACCACATATTATTCCCCAGGTGATCTGCATTATCAAGATAGTTATTTATACCCTGATTATCGTTTTCTGCATCCCTCCTAGTCACCTGACATGCCCATAGAGGTTAAAGAAGTTGTCGTCATTTGTACTCATGCTTGGAAAAAACATAGGAGATCTTTTTTCAATGGGACATTTAGGGTAATAGGGACTCCGAAATGTGTAAAATACAGACAGAAAAAAAAGAATACACATGCATATATATATCATGTATAGAAGCCTGGAGAAAGATTTGCTGTGCCATCCCAATACTTGTTTAATTTGTCTTCTTTCTATAATCACATTATCCTCTTCTCAAATCATTTTTAATACAGGTATTCAATTTTGCATTTGTAACTGCACAATCTGTTCAATAATCGCTATTAAGAGTCTCCTTATCACTGCACCATTTTTGGGATCATGTAGAAAGGTGTGAATATTAACATCTCTCCAAACAAGGGCAGGTTAGGACTGAAGAATACACACAGAAATAGAAACCACAAGCCTGTGTTTGTCACTGTCAGCAGGTATCATGTATTTATCATTGAAACAGATATTTTCCTAAAAATGAAGCTCAGTATTGATCTCTTTTACAATTTCTAACCAGGAACTGACATTTAGGCATAATACTGATGCAGTTTTTACTCCTTCAAGGAATTTATAAAAAGTATGTTTTCAGCTTCTGGAATTCTCTGCAGGTCTATGCACTTCCTGCTACAAGTTTAAGGAGTGTCCAGTTAATTACAGTCTAAAAGAAATATGTGCTAATCACACACTGGGCCTGATCACAACCTCGGGGGTAACGCTAACGCTAATAGCGCGGGGGCTATTAGCGCGACCGCCATAGCCCCCGGCGCTAATAGCGCGGGATCACGAGTTGGGCGGACTTGGAAGTCCCCATTCCCCATTGAGCCCATTCGGGAATGCCCCATTCCCGATTGGGCTATATGGGGAAAATTAGCGCTCTTACCGCCGGCGGATTTCCCGCCGGCGGTAATAGCGCAAATTTTTGGCGGATTTCCCCCCAGCCAAGAGCTGGGGCAAAATCCGCCGAAGCCCTGATTCAGTGGACCCTTAAATCCGGCGGTAATAGCGCTACCGCCGGATTTAAGGGTTACCGCCGAGGTCGTGATCAGGCCCACTGTTTTGTCATCCTTCTTCTTGTTCGTCGTTCTCATGCGACGACCTGTCACTAATTGATGGGGAGTAAGGTGGTATTCAGAACCTGACTGATTTCAAAGGGCATATAAGGCTAGGGGTAGTCAGTATAGCCATCCCATCTTCAGAGTTAATTTGATCTTGGCTATCCTCTCCATGAGGAGACCGTTGAGACTCTCACATATTCTGTTTGCTTGTGGATGATAAGCAGAAGAAAACATGTGCTTTATGCTCAACAAAAGTCCTATTTGTTCAAAAAGCTCCTAAACAAAATGTGGTCCGTTATCAGATCTTAGCACTTCGCACACACCCCATCTTGGAAATACTTTGTGCACTAAAAACTTTGCTGCACAAGTGACATCAGGGTGTGTGCATGGACCAGCTTCAATCCACTTGCAGAAGGGACACACTACTACCAATACATACCTGTATCCATTACTGCATATCAACGTAATCGATTTGCAAATGTTGAAATGGACCATTTGGATGGGGTTTTACTCCTCTGATTGTTCTTAGTGTATGCCCAGCAGTAAACATTTGACACACGATGCAATTCACCATGAACTGTGCAAGGTGTTCCAGTAAATTAGGAATACACCAGTCTTCTCCAATTTTGGTAGCAAGACTTTTTCTGGTTATATGTGCAGGGTAATGCAACTGCTCAAGTGCGACTTTTAACAGTGCTGCTGGCATCACAGATTTTTCAGTGCTTTCCTGTCTCCATAATACTTACGCGGGGATAAAGAACACCCCCTATGTTACCATAGCTCTTGCTCTTCTTGTGGGGCTCTACCCTGAATCTTTATTAGTTGTGTAATTGACAGCTTATTAAACACCTCTCGTACTAAAATGCTTCTAGTCAAAACTTCTCTAGTGTCTTCAGTATCAAAACTCGAAAATGTCTGAAGAATATGTAAATCTTTTGGCTTCTATGTCTGCTGCTTTGTTTCCATGAGAGATAAAGTCTGTTTGCTTATTATGTGCTGCACATTTTATGACCGCTATGGCTACTGGGAGTTGTAGTGCCTTAATAAGCCTGTCCAATAGAGTTGCATGTTGCACTGGAGTGCCGTCTGCGGTGAGGTACCCCTCCTTTTCCAGCATGACAGTCCTGCGTGTATGGTTGACGTCACATAGGCAGAGTCACAGTACACCGTCACTTCCTGCTCTTCTTGTTTCTCGAGCCCCACAATAAGCGCTACTAATTCTGCTGCTTGTGCTGAAAAGTGAGACTGTAGTCTTGCACTCACCACTACTTCAAATTCCCCATTTAATCTGTGTCTTACAACTGCAGAGCCTGAATGCCTCACCCCAATAGTTTGATCAATTTTTGAAGAGCCATCAATAAAGAGAATTTCCCATCCCGCTAGAGCATTTTCCTTCACACAGGGTATATCATCATAAAACTCAACATAATTTGAACAGTCATGCACATGATCATCTTCTTCTACCGGTTCAGCTACAAATGTGGCTGGGTTTACTATTTTACACATCACTACCTTAATGGCTGGATCGGAAATCATTACCTCGTAAGCTGAACCTTTTTGTGGTGTTAATGTGCCCTTGGGTTTCGCTAAAAGGGCAAATAAGGCATGCTCCACGTAAAGAGTCGTGGAACAGCCCATGGTAATACTTGTTGACTCTCAATTGCAAATGCAGCAGCAGCCAAAGAAAGTTCGCATGGGAAATGTCCCATCATAAAGGGATCTAAAATCCTGCTGTAGTATACCAAAGGTTTGAACCCTAATGTTGTCCTTTGTGTGAGTACTGCTGTCATCAATGACCCATTAGTATGTGAAAATAAATCAAATTCTTAACTATAATTGGGGATTACCAAAACTGTAACTGTACAGATTGCTCTTTTTAATTCTTCAAATCCTTCCTCCATTTCTTCAGTCCATTCTATCTTCCCCTTACCAACTTGTGCTTTATTTAATGCTTGCAAAAATGGCTTGGTATACGTGCTGTAATCAAAGACACAGGCTCTGCTATAATAGCATAAGCCCAGAAACTGCTGCATTTGCCTCACTGTGTTTGGCTTCGGCATCTTCATAATAGCCTCAGCTCTTTCAGGTGTCATGTTTTTTTCCTTCATGTGAGATTAACTTACCTATGTAAAACACTTTGTCCTGGCAATACTGTAATTTCTCCTTGTCCACATTGTATACCTTGTTTGCCAATATAGTCTTTAACTGAACTGAGTCTTGTCTACATTCATCCTCTGTTTCACTGCACATCAATATGTCATCTACATACTGAATTGCCACACTCTTGAGTCAAATGTTACCTAGATTCATCTGTAAGACCCTTTTAAAACTCGAAGGTGACTCACAATACCCTTGGGGTAAGCAAGTATGTTTTAGTCTCTTTTGTCTGAACATAAAGGAAGTAAGGTCTTGTGAGTTTTTGTGCAATGGGATCGAGAAAAACACATTTTTCGAATCGATCACTGTGAAATACTTAGCTCCAACTCGGATACTACACAATATTGTCACTGGATTAGGAACTAATGATAATTCAGGGTCCACAATCTGATTAAGAGGCTGCACTGCGGTATTGCACGATGATTCTGATGGCACTAGTATTCCCTCATTCATTAGTGCTGAAATAGTCTTACATATTCCTTCTTCATCATCTCGAGACATGTTGTACTGTTTTGCTGTTGGTAAATTGCTCCTGGCTTACGTTTTATTCTAACTTCTCCTATTCCCTTCAATAGGTCTATGTCATAAGAGCCCATAGTCCAAAGGACACTTGGTACCTTTTCTAGATCTTCCTGGAAAAATGCTGGTTGTTGCCTCATTATTGCCATTCGCTGTGGGACTTCCCTTTTCTCAATCTTTATCCAGTATATAATACATATAAAAAACACTACCTCGTCATCAATACTTTCATCTCTGAACATATCTTCATAAGTTATGTCAGTCAATCTGTATCCTTCCTCAAGAGCTATCACTCTCCTCCATGCTCTGCCTTCATGATCTACTCCTTCACGCATTGCTTTTTCTCCTCGTACTACAGCTGCTTCTAATTCTATAGGAATAGTCTGTCCTTCTTCCTCATCCGTAGGTACTTGTGGTCTAAATAAGAACTCATCAGGTATCCTCACAATCATCCCACCAATCCAGGACTCCTCGTAGAGCCGCTTTGCCTGTAAATACCAGTATAAACCCTCTTACGTTTAAATAGTGTATTCCTGGAGTGGAGCACACTATTCCCTGATCAGTGAATTAAATCACCATGTTATTATGATATGATATGGCATTTGTAACACGCCTATACACAAGTGTTTCAAGGCGCAACAAGGCAAGGAAGGGGGAGCAGAGGGAGGACAGAGACAAGGATCTTACTAGGCCAAGTGACATTGAGATCGAGCAAGTGCAGGGAAGGGGGGAGGCAAAATTGCCATGGGAAAGAGGAGGGGGCAGCGCTGTACAAGGGATCAACAATAACAAGAAGTGCAGCCAGCAGGTGGCAGGTGCAAGGGTAAGTGCAGACGGCAGGTGTCCAAAAGTGCAGGTAGGAGGACTGTAGGGTTGCAGATACAGACCCAAGTGCTAGGGGTGCCGGGAGGCAGTGAAGGTGTGCAACTGGGCGGGCAGGGACCTGGGCCCGAAATCAGAGGGTAGGCAGGTGACCAGTGCAGTATCAGACAGGAAATCAGCAGGGGAGAGGAAGAGAGAAGGCAGAAGCAAAGAGGACGGTCTTGAGGTGCTTCCGGAACCGGAGATGGTTCTCCTCAAGTTTCAGAGAGGCAGGAAGGCCGTTCCAGAGGCAGGCCGCAGCCGAAGAAAGAGACCTACCAACAATTTGTTGCTTGGAGAAGCAACTGACCCTGAGGGAGTTGGAGGTGGAGGAGCGAAGAGCTCGAGTAGGAAGGTATTTATGAAGAGAGAGTTGGAGGTATTGAGGACCCAGGCCCCAGAAAGCCTTGTGGACAATGCAGAGGGTCTTGAACTTAATCCGTGCAGCCACTGGGAGCCAATGCAGAGATTTCAGTGCTGGAAAGATACAATCCCTGGGCTTGAGATCAAGGACAAGTCTCGCAGTCCTATTATGGATGAGTTGCAGAGGGCAGAGAGTAGAAGCAGGCAGATTTAGAAAGAGGCTGTTGCAGTAGCCTAGCCTAGAGAGAACCAGAGCTCTAGAGACAGTGAGATTCTGGGGGAAGGATAGGAAAGGAAGAATGCCTCTGAGTAGGTGCAGTTGGTAGTTTGACTTCTTAGATACGTCAGAGATGTGAGGAGAAAAGCAGAGTTTGGAGTCAAAGATGACTCCGAGGTTCTTAGCCTCAAAGGTGGGAGCAGGAAGAGGGTCAAGGGAGGCCAGCTGGAGAGTGACAGGAAAGTAGGGTGCAGGTGTGCCGATGAGGAGAATTTCTGTCTTACTGGCATTAAGGCAGAGATCTTTGGCGGCACACCACTCCTGGATACCAGACAGACAGTCAGAGATGAGAGGAGAAGAGTTGGCAGAGGGGAGCCGGAAAACGAGCTGAGTGTCATCCGCATAGCACTGAAAGTTGGAGCAGAGAGCGGTAATGCGGTGGGTAATGTGGTTTGTCATCAAATCTCTTCTGTGAGAAACCTGAAGGTGTCTCCCTGGCTAGTCCCCAGGGATCTGTCATCCAAGTGTCCAGGAGACAGCCATCGCTATTGGATCCAGTTCCTGGGGGTGGACCAGTGAGGGAGTATCCCCTGAATGGGGGGTCCTCGGGGAGTGGGACACCGACGGGTGCGACACGGTATTCCCCTTCCTTCAACACATTTTTTACATGCACTTCCATATGACATTCAAAAACACTGCCCCGCCCCTTTCCCAGCATGAACACTTTCGCACAACATGAAAGATAATGTGCTAACACTAGAGCGGTTTACCTGACATGTCCCAATACAAGGGTATGGCAAAGTCAGGCAATTCACCAGAATCACGAACACCTGATGGCCCTTTCCCTTCCCCACAGGGATAAAAGGTGGAGCAAAAGCGCACAGTACAAGCAAGGCAGACCGCACGATGAGACAGCTATTCAGACCCGGTAGTTGAAGAGGTGGAGAAAGGCGGGAAACATCGAGAGGCCGACAAAGAGAGACACAATCTTGCCCTTCTCAACAAAATCCTGTGAAACCTTAGCAGAAGGAAGCGTAAGACCGATGACAATAGCCGAAGTGTCTTGCAGCAGATGTCAATGGTACACAGAGCGTATCGACACTGATAAGCTGGAGCAAGGGAGACTCTTGCTTGCATGTTACCGACCTTGGCTCTAGTTAAGACGAAAGAAAAGCGGTTCATCACAGCCAGTGAGTCGAAGGGGGAACCGATAAGGACCGGGCTGTGGTGAATTAAAGTTGCAAAGTAGCAAAGTGAGAAAAGTTCAAAGAACTGTAAAATTGTAAAGGGGAGACCAGCTGCAGAAGGGGACAGGCACCATGTGGGTGCTGCTCTGAGAAACTCTGGTTGATCCCCTTCTGAGTGAAACTACAGATACCAGAAGGCTGTAGGAGAGCCACCAAGATAGGTCAAAGTGGTCATATAGGAGGTCAAGCAAAATCCCTGTGCAGTCAAAAGCCTTTTACCTAAGAACTGATAAGAAAGCAAGGGAAGTGAATCCCACAAACATTGAAAGCAAATGTGAATGTGAAGTTGGCAAGAGTGAACCCGGAAGATGGATGCTGACGAAGAAGGGGCAAAGTCTGAAGTCCCAAGAAACAGTTTGTTGACAAAGGTGAAACCGGTAGACATTCTTCAGCGAAATAGACAAGAGAAAATCAGGCGCCCAGGAGTTTTCTTAGCAGTGTTTATTAGCTGTGGTTACAAGACACGTTCTGGAAAACACTCAAAAACATTTTGCTTTCAACCTGCTTATATAGGCTATTTGTATGATGCAACATCCTTATGCAAATGACTACCTTAGTCAGAGTATGCACAACACTGATAAGCTTATTTTAGACTTGGCTGGACACATTTATGACAGTTGTCAACTTCTGCCAAAACCTCCTTCATCACATCAATGTCTACTCTTTATCTGATTTTCGAGGTCCTGCCAGCCCAGAAGAGGGTACAAATTCATCCCTGTCCCTGTAAAAGGGTTTCCTCCTACCACAGTGATACTCCCTATCCCAGGTGTCAGTATTTGCCCTGTGTTTGCATACTGGTGGGTTTGCATAGGTGCTTGTTGTGACTACCCTTGTGGTGGATGCATTTATACTGGCCTCTGCTGTTCTACCTGCTGTACTTGCAGCACCTGTGGCTGATAGGATGTGTGATCCTGGGCAAAGCCCTCTCTTGTTTGTCTGCTGTATGGTGGTAGATAAGCTGTCGCCCCACTTGAAAGCTGTCTGTTTCATTGCTCATTCCCTCGGCTCCTACATACATGTGCAATACGCCCTGCCATCCAACATATTGTGGTTGGCCCTCTAGCAAACCCTCCTTGAGTATTTTGGCTTCCATTTTGAGAATTTGGAAATCCACTCTGGGTGTTCTGAAGTCTGCCTCCTCTTCCTCTGAACCCTGCACCACTACCTCGTGGCCAAAACCTATACCCACTTTGATCCATTTTGCATGCATTATTCACCTGTGACGTACCCATTATTTCTTGTGTTCCCACTCCTTCTCCACGTGTCAATACTGCCCCTTCTATAGCAAACATGGACAATTTCTTCTGAACTAACTTTGCTTACTCCATCTTTCTGTTCTCATCTTTCTTTTTATTCTTCTCTTGTAACAACCAACAATGATGCACAATGGTTAACTGTATCTCAGCCCAGGGTTTCGCTTCCATCCCTACTTGCTTTTTCATTTGTCTCTGTACCTGTTCTGGCAATCCCTGAAACGAAATTTGATAAAAATAGTTCCACTATCTTTTCCCACGGTTCAGGAGTTTCAAGCTGCCATTTCTCCTGAATATCCTGAATGTAAGCAAAGGGGTCTTCATCTTCCTTCATTTTATGTGTCATAATTGCACCCATATCTGACGTATCATGATTTTGTACCCTGAGAGCCCCCCAAACGTCTGCCCTGCAATTATTAAATGGCACTCCATCATGCACTGTGTTTTGTTCTGTCACACCTTCATATCCCGCATATGTCGTCTGCTCTCTCCTCATGAATGGCTGCCAATAGACCTTTTATGTCTCCTATGGCCAGCGTGTTTCCTCCTGTCATTTTCTCTAATTCATATATCCATTTCCCAGCCCCTGAATTCAAACTAGGGAGCTTGCATTTTAAGTTATCCTTATCCATCTGGGGCCATAGAATATATTGCGGTCTTGCTCCCCCCTTCTCTAACACGGAGAACTGTGAGAACCCCATACGATAGTCAGATCCTACTAGTCATCTATCTATGGCAGGGGTAGTCGTCCGTATTCGTTTTATTGCTGATAACTTTAACATTCTCATATACGGCAGAGAATCTCCTTTCTCACTATATGATTGTCTTCGGGGATATGATACGGATCTGGTGTTCTTTCCTTAGGGTGTTTCTGATCTGACCATCTTACCTCTTTATCCATCTGTTGACTTCCCAGGGGGACACACGCACCCTCTCCCTTTGTATCATGACCTGACACTCTTCTTTTTTTGACATTGGTAGACCCAAACTAGTGTGACTATCATCCCCCTTGTGTCTATCTAAATTTAATCAGCTCAAAGACGGTGCTCGGCATTCATCACTGAACATGTTTTCCTCCCCATTTCATAATTGAGATACTGGGGATCGGCCATCTCTCCCTCGAGTTTCATACTCGCTATCCTGTCTCAGTTGCTGATATATTTTATCAATCCTTTCTCAAATATTTTCTGCATCATATCTTTCACCTTCTAGTTCCACTCTAGGTGTTTCTGGCACTACTTCCTTTATCCGAAGAACCTCTTTTGTTCTCTCCCATCGTATTTCCTCGCCCTGCCTCATTCGTTCTTTAAGAATGAGACTGGCATCCAGACATTGCTGCCTTCTATTCTGTTTTATCTCTTCATCCACTTCCCTTGCTTTCTCACATCCCTTCTTGCCTTTTCTTCCTCTTGCCTTTGTTCTTCCATTCTCACTTCCTTTCTTGGTTTTTCTTCTCTCCTTCTCTGTAACCTTATATCCTTCACTCTTTGTGCTTCTTCTTCCTCTCTCTTCCTTTCTCTCCTATCTCTTTCTTCTATCGCTTTCTTCTACTGTCATAATTCCTTTGTTCCTCTGCCCACTTTTCGTCTTTCTCTTGTTCCTCCATATATATCCGTTCCCGTTGATCCCTGCTTTTTCTTCCTTGCTCATCCTCCCTCAATCTCTTCTCGTTCCCTATCCTTCGTTTCTTGCTCCACTTTGTCTTCTTTGCCTAACCTCCTCGATGCTTTTCCCATCTAACTTAAGAATTATCTGTCCTCCCTTCCATTCGTTCTGTATAAGTGTTACCTCATAAGCCGTATTCTTTTCACCTTTCCATCTTTTAATTTCTTTGTCTATGCCTGTCGTTATATTTGATCTCTCACCTCCTTCTTCCTTGTCTCGTATGAATTTACAGGTGTCTTCCTTCCTTTTGCTCTCTTCTGGACTATTGTCACTACTGTAAGCAGGGGGTTCATATGTTGGGTTACTATACCCCGTCGCTGCTTTCAATTCCTTCAAAAGTTAAACTCCTATCTCGCCTGTATTTGCGCTCTTAATTTCGGGCAGAGTAAGAGGAGCTGAGGGCTCAATACCCTACCCTTTATGTTGATTAAGCATCCACTCCTCCGGTTGTGGGTCTTCTTTCTCTTCTTGGTACCTTTTTCATATTTCTAAAACTGCCAGTCTTATCTCTAATTTCTTCCCTGTGTACGCAGAGTGCACATATGAAGTCATATGTTGCAATACGGCTTTTGCCAATGATCCCCCTTGTGGCCACGGCATGAACATTTTATCCGCTGTACCTTTTACCCATTCTGCACTGTACTGTTTGAGCTTGGGTGTATGCCTTGGCAGTATCTTACAAAGGTGCATGAGTGTCTTCCATAATGACAAGTCACAATTGACTGTCTATACTTACCGGATCATGAATAAAATCTCTGTCTATAGCAAGGCACCACTTTTAGTCTCAAAACAACAAATATGAGCAAGCACCAGCAATCGCCGCTCAATACTCTTTTGTTTCAGCAACCTATCTGTGTCCTGATTGGCGCCAATCGTTTGCTACACCTTACTTCAAACAACTTCCAACCTTTACAGCTTATTACTTTTCAAAACTTCACACACCAAATAATACTCAAAATAATAAGACACTACACATTAATAACCTCTGTAATAACCTTCCCTTTAATGTGTTCCCTTTAATGCGTATCCTCTCTCTTAATATTCCGACTGGAATTTGAGACGTCTTCTTCTATCTCCCTTAAAATAGGATTACTTGGGTGTTCCTTTATCTCCCCAAAATTTCACATTACTCAAAAATATCACAATCCCACCACTTTATATTGCCATTTTCCTCAGTTTACTTACATTCATTAATCAACTCGAGGCCTTTGGTATCGACTCCTCCGTCAATCCGACCACTTCGCCTTCCTTCTGCAGAGCGCCCGTGAAAACCAAGCAGGGATTTCTTCAAAGGGGGACCTGCCCACTGTGTCGATTTTTCTTGCAAGTTTATTTCTATCGGACGCTCTCCACAGGAAACTCTGCAATCTTTTTTTTTTGCATTTTCAAGTGCTCACACAGCCAGCGGGCATCGAGGCGATGTTACAGGAATTGTTTGTTTTAGTTGCGTAGTTGTTTGTCTTGGTTGCATATTTATAACGCGCTTAAATACCCAGAGGTTTCTAAGCGCCGACCCGGGGATCGAACCTGTGTTGCTTCGTGTTGTCTTGCTTCCAAGGCGAGCACGTTGCTGCTGAGCTGTTCTCCCGAGACAATGGCGGAGGATCCCCGATCCTCTGAAACTCTGGAGCCAAACTGGTTTGGATCTGAAACAATCCTCTGCTACCACATGAGTTTATGGCCCTTTGGAATGTGCATATGGTAATGGATGGAATTACACCAGAATAATTCTGAGTCCAAATAACCGAACCAACTCAAGAAGATGGCAAAGTACTTTCTTATTAACAATTATGTAAAACAGGGGGGGTTACAACGAACATCAGCAGACGTACGCTAAGTCTCTCAATAATCTCCACAAAAAATACAACTCTTATAGTAATAATACGTCAGAGTGACGTCATGCTATGTGGCAATAGTGAAAAACCTATCAAGGGTCGGGATTGGTTATGGGAATCATCAAGGTATACGATTGTATAGGAGCTAGGATTGTTACTGGCTGTCCGGTACCAGGTGGACAACTTATGCCTATCTCTTAAAACATGTAATTTCAGAAACATTAGATACACAGTTTCTCATTGGTTTTACAAGCTATAAGGTCCTTCGTTATATGGACTAATACAATTGGTTGGCATGCTTGTGCCATGTCTAGAACATTCAGTTCATTTAGCAGCACGTAAGCAAAGACCCAGGTGCAGGGAGATAGGATATGAAGCTACCTCACTACCCAATTAGTCCAGCATCTCTCATCACCCATGCCATCTGCCATGAAATTTTCTTTGTACTTGGCCTTATAGAGTATTCTCGTCTTTGGGAATGCACGGGAGTGAGGGCATTCACTATCGTGTCTGAAACTTCAAATTCAAGCTCTATTTTCATCCCTGGTTCACATGACGGGAGACCACGATCTAGTCCATTTTGCAGGTTTTAAATGCTCTAAATGAATTAAAACTTGTCATCCTTTGTGTTCTTTTTTGCTCCTTAACGTGAGATGGTTCATCTCCACACACTCGTTCTTCTTCCATAGTAGATAGCTGACCTCGATTTCTACGGTCATGACTTCAGGCCAGGCAGCCTCACCACGCAGCTTTCCATTCTCCCTTCATGATTTCTGGCTTACTTATTTCATGATACCAGTGTCCAGTTTCGGTACAATGTCAACTCTGCCTGCACTCTATTTAATACTTATAGCTAGCTTCTAAGATGACTTAATCTACCTTGCGTTTCAGCGTCTGTACCTTTATTGAACTTCTGTTTTCTGCAGCACTTTGTTAACGTGTAATCCTGTTCTTTTACATTTGAGAGTTCACTCGATTCTTTACTTCATCATTAGTTTCTTCAGGATCTATACATTATCTTCAGTCAATATATCGGGACGTCGTGCACACTTTCTTATGACATCATCAATTCATGTGACTAGCTCCTCCTCATATTCCTTCAGGGAGTTCCTCCTGCAGGTTGTCATCACTTTTATGGTACAATCGATAGGGCTGTCTCAATGGGTATCTTCTTTCCAGTACTCACTGGGGTATTGGTGCAATAGCTGGTGTTAGGCAAGGCAGGATTGCATGTCTCCAATACAGGGGAGGTGGGGGGAGGGCGGGATCTCCTGCAGATGTACACAGCTGCTCCCCTAAATAGGGATGGTGTCCTGCATCTTGATGACTGGGCCTCTGAGTCTGAGGTCTAAACAATGGCTAGCAGTGTAAGAAGGGGTAGAGGAAAAAGAGGATGAATCATGGGTGTGTAATAACTGATTTAGTTTTATAGAAGCAGGATTGTCGACAACATCCATGCTCATATTAAAAGCGCCAAGCAAGAGGAGTCTTGTATAAGCCAAGCCATTTGAAGCCAGGAAATTATTTAGGCTGTCTAAGAAAGTTTGGGCAGGCCCGGTAGCATATCATGGTTCTAAGAAAGAAGCCCACATTGAATGAGCAAATTTGGGACAAATTGTCCCAGTTCAAGGTAGTAGAATTAGACATAAGCCAAGACGTTTTGGGTTTTATAGCAGTACCTCCTCCTCCCTGAGTCATGATTCACCCACTTAATTTGGAAATTGGGAGGCACTAGGGGGTCAAAACTTGAAGGTGAGCCCACATTAAATGATGTCTCTGTTATAAATAAAATATCCACACCATGATACTGGATGAAATTGCCCACTGCAGAAGCATTACCAACTGCAGATCTAGTATTGACTAGCGCAGCCTTGATGTTGTTTAGGGCTGAGCCAGCCTTTTGTATGGATATTTAGAAAACAGAGGGTGCATGACAAATGTTGACAAGTCAAATATTATGAAGTGCCAAAGGGATAAGGATGCTTGGTTATTATTTAAATCTAGCAATTGTTCTGAGAAGGTTCTCAAAGTGCAAAGTATAAAAAAATATTTAGTGGAGAGATGAATAGTGGGCTGGGCTTACCATAACAAAATGGTGATGAAGTTAAAATTAGAAGAAGTGACAGCATAGCACGCTGATCACTGAACATGCCAAAATAGGCTTCTCGTTAGAACATAGCATTGTTGTAAGTGTTTTAAGAGCTTGTGGAGTAGTGGAAAGTGGCACTGCAGGTGTTTGTGGGGGATGTAGTTCCTGTGATGCTCAAGCAGCAGAGGATATCAATGCAGAGCCATCAAACAGAAATAACGGAAGTTAAGTAATCTGAAAAGCATTGTGACAGGCAACACAAATTGACAGAGGGGATATCAGAGAGTATAGTTTATGACATTATGTGTAAATATTTTAGCAAAGTTTTTAGCAAGACATTTTAACAAGATAATCTATTAAAACGACAATTGGAAACAGTAAAAATAGGCAGACAATTCTAAAACAGTTGCTTAAAGGCTGAATGACAGCAATGTGTAAAATTCAAAGGACCAGGGGCTGCAATTTGCTAAGAGAAAATAAAAGACTTTGCACTGATGCTAGTATTTTAAGACACAAGGTGCCCTCCTATTACGCCATGGGAAGTGACATAGCAGATGTTTGTGGGAGATGTAGTTCCTGTGAGGCTCAAGTAGCAGAAGATAGAACTGCAGCACCTCAGAATGGGAAAAACAGAAGGTGAGTAAACTGAAAAGCAGAGGAACTGGCAAGAAAAACATGTGTTGAGATATCCGACAGTACATGATTATGTATTTCTTATATACCGCTATACACCCATAGGTCTCAGAGGGCTGAAATAACAGAAGACCTTATTATCCCACAGAGTGGTACTCAATTTATTGACCTCTGAAGAATCAAAGGCTGAGTTAACTCTGCTGGGATTCGAACCTGCCACAGCAGGCTGTGCACAGATATCAGGGGCAAGCGCTTAGCTCACTGCACTATGTAACCCGCTAATGATGCTATCTGACCAGCATAATGTGCAAATATATGTTTAATATTTATTCTTTAGATTTCATGCCTGGGGACATTGATAAATGTATTGATTATACGTCTTTCTTGGCATCGAACACTTAGCCATTTTCATATTTGTATTATTTTCTGGGTTAGACATTGTATTCTCTTAAATGTGTTCACTTTTGGATACCTACATTGTTGGCACTGTGTATGGAAATACATACATTGTTATAGTTGTATATTATAATGGTGATGTTTTTTCCTGTATTATTTGTAGATTATTTAAAGTATGTTCTTACATTGTTTATGTAATAAATATACATTAAATAACAATGTTTATATTTAGTACTATAGGTAGTGTTACATTTTATAGTGTTATTACTACGGTATGCTGAGATATTTAGTGAGGGTTTGTAAGATACAGTAGCATTTTCTTTCGTAATTCTTGATACATGTAGGAGTTATTCTTTTTTCGTATCTTTTGTATGTAATATTGATCCAAGAAAAAAAGTTATGATTTTGACTTTCTTTATGATTGCTTTCTACTTGTAAACATGTGTTGTTGTATTTATTGGTGATTTAGAGAGCTTTGGATCTTAAATGAACAGTGTACATTATTGTTTAATATATATTATGGCAATTGTAGAAATGGTAGACAAGATACATGTTGATAATTTGATGGTTTACTCATGGTCGTTTGCATAATTAGTATCAACAGTTGTTGTATGAAAATGTGTAGTTAGTGTATTGTGAATAACTGTGGTTAAAGAAAAGGCTGAGCGTTGTTTCGAGTAATTGTTGGAAGTAGCAATAGCATTGCGATTGTTCCTATTAATGAATTAGCTACATTTGATATTGAGATTAAAGTATAGGTAATGCTTTGATTGAGCATTTAGCTGTTGGACTTTTTATTAGTGTTTATTGGAAAATGTTTATTATTTGTAGCTTCAGTGAGCAAGATCTGCTTGTTTTATGTATGTGTTTTAATATTGTTGGTTGATTGGTGTTGTATTTGAGTTTGTATTTTTCTTTTTCAAACTTTTCACCATTTATGCAAAGATACACAATGATACTTGAATTTAAAATTGGTAAATACTAATATATTTTCATTGGTCTATGTATGGTTTTTATTTAACTTTTATAAAGTGCTGTTTGTATTAGTTTTATAAGTGTATATGTTGGAGTGGCTGTTTATTTTTAGTTGAGTTTTTTCAGATAGAACACATCGTTTACCTTTTTTTTAAACTGCTAAATTTGTAATATGTGCTTTACGTTATTTCAAATTACTTTATTGTAAAGGGAGTGAATATTCCACTTGACCAAATTAAACTTTTGATATTTCAGCTATGGGAGTCAAAAATTCAGGAAATATATTTTAGTAGAAATATTCCCATTGTGCATTCATTGCAAGTAATCATTCTGTTGATAGTGGCAAAATGTCATAAAATGTTCTCTTTATATTGGGATAGGATGAGCAGATTTTTTGCGATCTCACCTTAAAATGGTGTTCAAAATGTTCAGTGTTTGTTTAGGAGTATGTCTACACATTGGAAACTAATTTGGGTGCCTGCTAGTTATTTTCTGTAAAAGTTGATGAAGTGCACCTCCCAAACCTATTCTATGCAAGTTGTCTTTTTCCACGGGTTTGCTTGCATTGTGCAGTTGGAACGTAAAGTAAGTGTCCTAGTAGTAAGACACTATGTTCCACATGATACATCTAAGAATCTATAATGTCCTTATTAATCATCAGAAATTACATAGGTGTGAAGCTGGCTGTGTATTTTTCCAATAAGACGTGTTGTAATAGTTTAGATATTTTGCATTGGAATTGTTATGTTTATTATAGGATTTTGCTTTTATTTGATAGATTTGTATTTTATTGGATGTTTGTGACGTGCACATAGCACAAAAACACAGACACCCATATCTCATGCGTCAACCCAAACACAACATCAATAGTTTGCATTTGTACTGTTTGTACGGTAAGAGTGGTTACTTCAAATGGTACAATTAAAGTTTTAAAATCTTTAAGAAATGGTTTAACTTTTTCCGATGCAATATTCAGCACAAACAGATGTGACATTTTGAGCAGGAAATTCCTGTGTATTTCGCCTGTGTGTGTCAAATGTATAGTAATTACCCTTACATTGTAATGTAATCATAGTGTATACATTTACAAATACTGCATTAATTAATATATGATGATAAAGGTAAAGTGTTTTAATGCTTGCATAAAAACATGTTTGGTAGCATTTCACCATAAAAAGATGTACTTTGTTTTTATAGGGAATGTGTGGTCATGACATTTAATGTGTGAAAGTAATTCATCTGTGCCCAAGTAATTTTTTATATGATTTCATTTGTTTGTATTGATTATCTCCAGGAGGGAAATATTGTACAAGTCCCCTTTATTTCATGTATGAATAAGTTTGTAATGATGTTAGTACTCATTTTGGATAACATTGTTTAGGTCTTGATATATACGAATATCTTGATGGTAAGCTGCTTGTACAGTGTGGCATGGTCTAGGTACATGAACCTGTCAAGAGGGGACTTGGGAACATACCCAACCTGGGGTGAGGGGCCTACCAGGGTTTCACCAAAGCCAGTAGTGCCCCAGAGTGGGGTGTGGGAGTTATGAAAGACTCAAACCCTGTCCTTTATACTGGCGCCTCCTTGCATGAAACCAGCACCACCATTTCTTTTCCCATGCCTATTGCACAATGCTGGCGATTGACTTTCTTGTGCTTGTAGGATTTAAACATATAGCATGCCGAGCGGTAGAATAACAAGCAATAAACCTGACTGAGATAGGGAAAGTGGAGGGCTGCCATGCCTCAGAGCAGCCCACACAAAAGACCAGTGGATCCAAAACGCTACTCCGCACAGATCAGAACAAAGTATATAGCTACAGCGAGTTTGCAGAGCGATCAACTCAACATGCCAGAAATCTGACCTCTCCATGCAAAATTCACAGACATTTCCCTCGTCTGTGACAGGACCACAGAGTTGGCCCTCGGGCAATCCAGCATAAATAATGCTCTGAAAAACCCTAAACCAAACTGAGTCATTGACTGTGATGGCGGCAGATCGCCATTGCCTACGGACGGCGAACCAGCGTATGAGAAAGGAGCAGGGCTTTAGACTTTTTTTATGTGTTTGCTCACCTGTTACAACTCCCCTGAGAAAAGTAAGTCAGAGTTTGGCAAGGGTTCCAGGTAAGGGAAAGAGAGAATGGTTGGGAGAAGGGGGAAGATAAAAAGGGGGCCAGAAAACAGGAAGGTGAGGTCAGGGGAGGAGAAGGAAGACAAACAGACCAAGGGTAAGGATGGTACAAAGCAGCGTGGAGTATGATTACAGAACAAGTGTTCAAGGTGAGGCATTGTTTTGTGAAAGTGGTACTTGAACGTGAGTGTAAATGAAAGGGGGAGAGTGACGTTGGCTGATTAGGGAGTGAATGCAAAGGTAACTGAAAGAGTGGGAGAAAAGTAGTAGTGGTGTGGTGAGGGGAGAGTAGTAGATGTGTGGAGAGGTGTGTTGGGAGGCAGATGAATACGTCATCTACAGCTTCTGCCCTCCCCCGGCCTAATACCACACAGTTGAGAAATGCTACTCACTGAGGCAACTGTACCACCCTTATCCCAGGCAGGTACAGCAGGACATAGAGACAATTTAAGCTGAAGATAACAAAATCAGTCAAACTAACATTGTAATATTAATACATACATGCATTAGACACAAAGCACATGTGCACTCCACATGAAGAACATGTACAATAGGTAATATATGCATGTATACATGAAGAATACTAATATAGCATCCACAAGACATGAACACTAACATAACCAATGTATGAGCTGAATGCAACATGAACGGCAAGAAAATATAGCTCACTAAAATAGAAAAAAGTTTGTATTTGGGCAACCATCTTCTTTAAAATGGAAGCCGCAAACATGCTTATTCGTGCAGAGCTCAGACAGTAGCTGGCAACCAGTGGCAAGGTTACGAGGAAATAAGGGAGTGGTGGAAAACTGGAACGAAGGCTCGAGATAGAAAGTCCCAAGACGCAAGCAGTATACTTCCAGATTAAAGTTTTATAAGAGCATAACCGACCTTTGTCAGCCAGGTGCAGTAAAACTGTAAGCCAAAAGACTCCACGAAGAATAACTCAAGAGTGTCACCAGTGGCAACAAGAAACATGAAACTTACATTAATATTAATTAAAATACCAATAAATACAGGATAAATCTAGTTCAAACACGGTCCCATCGCATGTGATCCATAATTGGAAAACACTGTCTATTCATTATAAGCTAACACAAATAGGGCACCTGCCGTACTCCCTAAACATAGACACACAGACGAGATGTCATACATGGCGAAGTACAAAGAGATCGCCCTGCCTCCTGGCCTAGGAATGAGGGATGGTACATTTTTTAATCAAAAGCAAAGCAGTCCATGGACCTCTCTCCTCTTAATCTCTGCTGGACTCATATCTTGATGCTAACCTCTCACAATACTTAATGTCGTGCCACCCATCAAGTAATATTCCAACCAATCCCTTGTCAGTGAGGTGATATCATTTTACATTTATCACTATAGGGGGGGGTCCCAGGTGGAGCCATCAGATATGTCTAACCCAATCAAATGTTTAACACCTTTGTAACCCCTATAGAAGCCATATGTAGACAAGTTCACTAACCTATCCCCATTCCCTGTAGGTTTTTTAAATTGATATTATGTTATGACATAATTTATGACACATTTGTAGTAGTAAAGATGCTGTTTTTGTTAAGTGTGGTGAGAGGCACAAAATAAGAATGTTTGTATGATGTCCCTGCTTTATTTGGATGATAATAAAGCTAGGTTTTGCTGCATACTTTGTCTACTTCTTCATTTGAGTCTGGTTTGGATTGATTACCGTTCCTCTGGGTATGGGACATTTTGGGACAGTCTTAACCAATGGTAGCATAGGAGAGTTGTCATTGGATTGTTCTGGGCTCCCTGCCATGGCCCCGAGGACTGCAGAGGTGACCTTTGGAGAGTGGAACCAAGCATAACGGAGATGGGTCAACAGGAGCCCCCTTTGGAGAAAACTCCTTTCTGGTCACTGCAGGCCACCCCTATAAGGTGTGGAGGGTCGTAGTCTGATAGGGGAGACTCAACGCTTAAGACCTTCAGCAGATCCATGGATGTAAGTATGACATAGGCATGGCAAAATGGGGGAGGAGATTTTTGTATTTTGTGGGATTGTGAGGAAATAAGAGATTAAGGAAAGAAAGAGATATCTTCCGACAAGAGTTGGGAAAGATCATGTGGTAAGCCTCATTGCGGGGCAGTAATAAAAAGAGACTGATCCCTCACGGAGAGTGTCTCAGAGAGGGACAAAGTTTGTGTTAGTGCATGGGGAAATATTGTTGGGAAAGGGTGTGTAAAAGAGATAAAAAAAGGTGAGCGACAAGTAAAGTTGCAGATACTTGATACATTGAGTTCTGAAACTATTACCATGGAGGGCCCCCCCATCATTTAGCTACGAAAGTTATTGCCATGATATAAGTACCACACACAATGCGTTAAAAACATGGCGGTCAACACTTGTATACTCTGGCCACAAGAGGTTACTCCTTTGAAGACAGTACTGCAACACATGTGTACCTATTTACACTGCGCATATAAGGGAAAACAGTTACAGAACAGGTTAGGGATATTGGGAACTATGAACAATGTTCGGAGAAGACATAGTAGAGCCAAGTACGAAAGACTGGATGCTTAATCAGAATTGTTCCTCCTCTTTCCCAGAGCGAGGAGGAGTCCTTAACTGCCCAGTGATTATAACCATTAAACATATTAAAAGCAGCGACTTAGCATATGTGCTGGCAAAAAGAAGAATAGCCATGGGATGGAAGACATGTCATAGACCACGAGTGGAGGTGTGGTGGAAGGACTTGCAGAAATGGGTGGAGGCAGAAACTATGGTGTGGCAGGAGGCTAGTAATGTCGGGGGATTGGAGGGAACGGAGTCCCTGATGGCCTGGAAGTCACTGATAGCGGAACTGTTTGGGCCAATTCTGGACCCAGATGACTCCCTGGGGAGGGAGCATCTCCCCCAGGATGCAGTAATGGAAAATGAAGATGGTTAGGCTCGGACCGGGGGGAGGGGCGGGGGAAGCAGTATATTGATGTTAAGTGTATGTTGTTTTTGACGACTTATGTTTGGTTTGTTTGGTTTGTATTGTTTGGTTGGATTTAATCAAAATTATTAAATAAAAAAAAAACATATTAAAAGCAGCGGCAGGATATACTAATCCCACATTTGCACCTCCTGCATATAGTAGTGAAAACATTATAAGTGGAGAGATGACAAATAAACAAAGGCCAGTGTCTGCACATCTAGAATATGACAAGCGTCACAATGTGCAAACCAGGCTAACGGAAGCAGAGGAAGAGGTTCAGCGAGAGAGAGACAGGCAAGACGACAGGGGTGAGACAGCAATAGTACCCAATGAATGGGTAGGAGGACAAATCATACTTAAGTTGGATGGAAAGAGAATCAATGGTTCTAAAGAGAAGCCAAAGGAAGTTTGAGAAAGACAGGAGAAAGAAGAAGAGAAAAGAATGGAGGAGGAGCGAAAAAGAGAGCAGTGAAGGGAAGAGAAAGAGAATGAAAGAAGGAATGAAGAAGAAAGGGAGAGGCAACAAAACAAGAAGCCAGAAGAGAGAGAGAAAGGAGGCTAGAAGATGAAAGGAAAAAGATGGAAGAGATGGACTGGGAGAGACAACAGGAGACAACAGGATGCGGAAAGAAGTAGGGAGGGGCGATAAAAAGAAATTGATTAAATTATTAATGGGCACACACTATCAGATAGCGAAAGAGATAGGAAATGGGAAAAGAAAAAAGCGAGAAATGGTGAGGGAAAGAAAGGGAAAGAAAGAGGAGCTTAGAGGGACACCACAAGGAAGTTGATGACATTATCAGTAGATATGCTGTATCCGATAAACAGGAGGAAGGTGTTATGACAAGCAGTTACAGTCTAGTCAGAAACAGAAAAGGGGATGGCAGGGGCACAATGGAAAAGGAGATGGCAGGGACATATAGGAGACATCCCCTGGGATGACTAGATTTTGAGGATAGAGGGGACAAAGAGGATGAAGCCATCGAATATACATTGTTTGAAGATGAAGAAAACAGGGAGAGCAAAGAGGAGGAAACACAAGCCCCATCCACGTGTACCCAGATAGGGAGAGAGGTAGCGTGGACAGAGATGGAGGAACCAGCAGTAAGGCCAGAACCTGTTCAATATCCGAGAAGCCCGAAGGATCGCACAAACAGTTTTGAAGAGCAAATGCCATATTTGATAGGCTGAGAAATCTACCGGGGTGAAAGAGAGTTAGCAAGACTGACATAGTGAAAAAAACAAAGGGTGCTGCTGCGGTTGGATGGGGCACATGGATAAAACAATTCCTCTTATTAGAGAAAAGGGGAGGACTAGAGTAATATAGACGATGGCCACAGACAGATAAAAATAACTTGCTTTATAAATTACCATCACTCACAGCAGGGGAGGGGAATCAGATTTATGTGTTGGAAAGAATGACAGCTGGGATGACGCTAGCAGTGGGCCACATAAAAAGTCTGTTTGCAGCACTATTGGGTGAACAATCAAAGGATGTTTGGAAGCGGACAGGGTATCCCGGGGTAAGAGCCCAAAACACAAAACATGACTGGGCACCTTTTTAATAACTGCAGAGCAGAAGTTTGGAGGGCACTCAGAATACAATACCCGGACACATCAGATATGGGTGCAATCATGACATGGAAAATGGGGGCCAGATGAAGACCCTGTGGCATACATACAGGACATTCAAGAAAAATGAAGACCGGGGGACAGAAATGCAACCATTTTTTATCACATTTTGAGTCCGAGACTCCACAAAGAGGCGCAGAGGCAATTAAAAAAGATTGTGGGAATAGAGGCAAAACCCTGGCCCGAGATACAAATGTCTATTGTTCACCATTGTCGAATAAAACAATAGAAGGACAGAAAGAAAGTTGAGGAAAGAAAGATAGAGGAAGCAAAAATAGATCAAAAGAAACTATTGAAACTGTTGATGGAAGGGTCTATATTAATGAACCCGGGAGAAAACAATGCTATGCATGAGGCACAGCAAGTGCAGCCAAGGCCAAATGTTAACTTTGCAGGAAGAGGTGTGTGAGAAACCAGAAGGTGTCTCACCTACTAGTCCCCGAGGATCTGCCATTCAGGTGGCCAGCACACGGCCATCGTTTTTGGATTTAACTCCTGGGGGTCAAACAGTGCAGGAGGATCACCTGGGTAAGGGGTCTTCGGGGGTGGGAGTGGGACACTGCATGGTGAGACGCGGTATCCCCTTCCCTGAAACACCTTTACTCCATCCTACCATGTAAGATACTTAGGAACTCACCCCCATCCCCTTTCACAACACAAACACTTTCTCACGGACTGCCAGCTATGAGAAGAAACAGACTAACACCCGAGCCGTATACCTGATGTGTCCCAATACCATGGGCAGGCTGGGTCAGGCAATTACTGACCATTAGACACACCTGACTTCCATTACACTTTCCCACATGGATAAAAGGCGGTGCATGAGAGCACACTCTGAGTGAGGCAAAGCACACGAGGAAACAACAGTTTCAAGATGGCAGTTTAACACGAGGAAGAAGACGGTGAACCGAAGGGGATCACAGGGAGGGAAGTTCCCTTGACCTCTTCGACACAGAACTGTTACTTTCACAAAACCTCAAGAATAGAAAGCGTAAAACCAGGAAACCAAGCTGAGAAATCCTGCTTTGTCTGTCGGAGGCACCGGGGGGCCTCCTGCGTCGATAATCAAGGTGGGGAGAATCACCAGCTGCCGTGGTACTGTCCTTGTCTCCAACAAGAAAGCAGCGTCAGTGAAATCAACAGAGCCGGTGAGTTGGGGAGACCAATACTAGACCGGTCTGTGTTGAAGCCAAGGTAACAAGCATCAAAGTTGTATGGTGAGCGCTGAATCTGAGAACATTGTATGAAACGCGTGTGATAACCAACGTGAGTAAAGTTGAACTGCAGATGAGTGATTTATCTTTGAAGCCAAAATATATGATACCTTTGACAGAGTGGTCCGGCACCGCATGTGTGCTCAATTGAAGGTCTGTGTAAGGTGTCCAGCTGAGAGTTGACAAAAGTAAAAGAGTGGCAAAGGATTGTGAATCGAAGTGGTCCTACAACAGGTCAAGGAAAATCCTGTGCACAATCGATAGTGTTCGAAATTGATACACTAAAGAAAGTTGATGGCAAAGTAGATAAAGTTGGTCTGAGCCCGAAAGAAGCAGATCAATTGAAAGCTGTGTGTTCAAGCAAGTTTGTGTTACAATAGATAATTTGGTCCGAGGCTGGCAGAGGGAGACTGATTGAATATGTTGTGTTAGAACGAATCTGAGCCCGGCAGAGGGGAAACCGTGTGAACTGCGAGTCAGCCGAGAAATTGGATATGTGGAAATCCTAAGAGAATTATGTATATGTGAAAAACAAACTTTGTGTTAAAGTGGATCTGGGCCCGGTGGAGGGGGATCTAAGGTGAACAGTAAATCACCTGAGAAAAGTGTTACTAGGAGAATCCTGAAAGTAAAGGATCTTTGTTATTTGTTTGTTGCTTCAGGCCTTCTCAAAGAAGAGACTTTGAATGGCAAAGAGACTTTTGTACAGAAGGCCATGATGTTGGAGATTTGAACTGCACCCTCGTGCTAGAGAAGCCAGAGACCGAGCTAAGCTCGAGTGTGCTGCATTATCCTGTGCTGAACACGTGGGAAGGGGGGAAGCCAACGGCTTGAATATCCTGACATATAATTTCTTGAACACTTTTCTTTTGGATAACATTTTTTCCCACACTATTTGTATTTAGAGGTAAGGATTGGCAATAGGTTTATTAGTGTAGGCCCTTTTATTTTGACAAAACACCAATAGAACTTTGTTATTATTATTTGATGGTCATAGCTTGATTAGGATTAGATAGGCATTTTCCAAACCCAATTAAGGTACAACAAATACCCTTGAACTGTGGTCACTTGTGTCCGTCTTAATGTTTATACAATGCCTTACTTACAGGTGGCAATAACTGTTACCCCCTGGGATGAAGGTTTGCACACAGAGGCAGAGTATTTGGGTTTCAAGCTCAGCAAGGTGGAGGGTTTATTGGAGGGCCACCACGATTTGGAGGGCCACCACAACAGCATTGGACATGCGGGTAAATCAGGCATATCTCACGTGTGTGCAAATGTAGGGGAGGAATACAACAGACTTGGCAACCAGTAAACACAAGAGAGGAGCCAGCATACCCCCCACCAAATAGGGCAGAACCGTCAACAGATTATGCCCAGGATCACAAGCAGTATCAGACACAAGCGCTACAAATACAGCAGACGAAACAGGTGATGGCATGTCAGACACCGCAAGCACCAATGCAGGCACAGCAAGCACCAATGCAGGACCAGGTATCCGCACAAAAGAATGTAGTGACACCATGGAATACAAACATATTTCCTACACCTAGAATAGGGGAGTGAGAGTAGTGTGAGGGAATCCTTTCAACAGTACAGGACTGAATAGGCACCCACAATAGCACAGCCCACAGAAAGACTTAATGTGTCCCATCCTATCGATTACACCAGACACACAATAGGAACTAAGTGCTGGAGTGACAATAGGTGACACAACATTGTCCTTTTTAGTTGATACAGGAGCTACCCAATCCTGTGTCAGAGAGGGACAATTTCCAAAGTCAGGTATATCCATGGACACACAAGGGTTTTCTGGGGTGAAGTCAGTGGTTCCTTTTACAGACAGTTTACCCATAACCATAGAACACAACATGGCTATGCTGTTGTATAGTCCCATAAGACGTCAGAATATATTGGGGAAACATTTGCTGAGTAAACTAAACATGACAATATCATTTACTGACAAGGGGATACTATGTTCCAACCTAGGGAATGCACAAGAATTCCTAACAGCATTTTATGGGCAGAAAACACCAAGAAGAGTGCCATTAAACCCGGAAGTATTCCAGTAACCAGTACAAAATAAAGAGTACACAATATCGAATTTGGTTAATAAGGAGTGCACAAAATATCTACTAGAGCTATATATATCGAAATACGGGTAGGAATGTAGAATTCCAGGTGTGTCGTTATTTTTTTAAAGTTATTTAGGTTTCGTTATATATGAATTTAGACATTATGCCAGCGTTAAAATCACATATAACCAAGTATTCCTTTATGGGGTACACATATTGTTAGCATGGCTCCCAATAATACAGGATAAACTATTAAGCTTACCCACAGAATGTTTGTTTTGGCCAGAAGTACCCACGGACGTGGAAGAAGGGCACATAACAATTGAGCTAGAAGCAGCAATAGTAAGGGAAGATAGAGTAAGTTTGCATGGATTAGACGATGCAGAGGTACATTGGCACACAGTAATAGTGCTTGACAGGAAACATAGTCTGGCTTGAGCAGGTGAGTGTGGCGTGTTGCTGCACCCCCCAAAGGCTTGACTTTTGTTTTGAGGCTATTCTGGTGCCGCAGGCCCTTGCGTTTCCTCATTTCCCCAGCGTTCCTCCCCGCTCCCACTTCCTCCTTGTCTCCCTCCTCCCACCTCCTGGACTGCCCCTCCATTGTGATTGGCCATTCCATCGCCTGGCCCTGCCAACACTGCACCGTGCTCGCCAATTCTATTCCGGCTTGAGCAGGCGAGTGTGGTGTGTTGCTGCTCCCACCAAGGGTTTGACTCTTGTTTTTGATCCTTTTCTGTTCCCCCCAGCCCCTTCCATGTCCTTGTTTCCCCAGTGCTCCTCCTCCCTCCCGCTTCCTCCTTACCTCCCGGACTGCCCCTCCATTGTGATTGGCCATTCCATCGCCTGGCCCTGCCAACACTGCACCGTGCTCGCCATTTCTATTCCAGCTTGAGCAGGTGAGTGTGGCGATTTGCTGCTCCCCCCGAGGGTTTGACTCTTGTTTTTGAGGCTTGTCTGGTGCCCACAGGCCCTTGCATGTCCTTGTTTCCACAGTGCTCTTCCCCGCTCCCACTTCTTACTTGCCTCCCTCCTCCCTTCTCTCGGACTGCCCCTCTATTGTGATTGGCCTCTTGCTGGTCTTAACTGACCTCACAGGGCAGCGCTCTGCCGGGCAGCCCCTGTGGCTAAAGGCCCCAAGGAAAAAGGTGGCTCCCACAGAGGCAGCTCCATATTGTGTCTGCAGGTGTCAGCAGAAGAAGCCAGTAGCCAGCCGTCAACCATCAGCGACCAGTAAGGTAGGAGTGGCCGGGGTGTGGAGTAGCCTTCACTCTACACTGAAACCCTGCCACAAAGCAACCTTACCTACACTAGAATCATTTGTGCTGTCTGCCGTATTTAAATTGCATTGTGAAACCTAGGCCTTTATCCCACGATACAGGACTATTAGACCTAGGTGTGTTTTTATTTAATTGCACTGTGAAAGTATTAAATTGCATTGTGAAACCCAGGCCTTTCTCCCACGATACAGGACTCTTAGACCTGGGTGTGTTTTTATTTAATTGCACTGTGAAAGTATTAAATTACTTTGTGCAACCTAGGGCTTTCTCCCACAATACAGGACTCTTAGACCTGGGTGTGTTTTTATTTAATTGCACTGTGAAAGTATTAAATTGCATTGTGAAACCTAGGCCTTTCTCCCACGATACAGGACTCTTAGACCTAGGTGTGTTTTTATTTAATTACAATGTGAAAGTATTAAATTGCATTGCGAAACCTAGGCCTTTCTCCCACGATACAGGACTCTTAAACCTAGGTGTGCTGTCTCCATTGTTAAACTACATTGTGAAAATAGTGCTGTCTTTGGTTTTGTCTTCTTAGCAAAGCGTTCACCCAGCAAACTGTTCTTCTACTGTCTGAGCCCTTGTGGTTTTGTTCAATTGTCTATTGCCTCGTCTCCCCTTGTCTCATCTGTTTGAACCCCTCCCTGCATCCTTCCCTAGTGTTCTCCCCTCCCCTAGCCCCCTGCATCCCCACTTCCTCCTATTCTCTCCTCTCCCAACCTACTCTATGGTGCTCTCTGTCTCTCCTATCTTTTCTAACTGCTTCTCTATTGACTATCCTGCTCTCCTCAATAAATCTGGTAGGAAGAAGTTTAAAAAGGACATCCTGGTTTCCAACACAGGCCTCCCTATCACTGACACCTATACCAGTGCTTCCTCTAGGCAAACCCTCACCAACATCCTCTTTGTCCTTCCCTCGCCAGACCTATGGACTCTGCATATGGTCTATGTGCTTTCCCCTTTATCTTCTTCTCACATTAATGGTGGCCACCAGTGACAGGCCCTCCTGACCTCCTTTTGACTCCTCTAAGGGTATCATTAATGTTTACCTGAATGGCACTGTCTTGGTCCAATGCCCTCAGGCCAATCTTCTCCTATTTCATAGACGCTTCCCACGTCTCATCAATTTCCTTTCCTCTCCTGCTGTCCCCTTACTTCCCTCAACAGCTTCCTTGCCTCCCCCTGCTGTCTCCTCCTTGGCTACCTTGCCCTCTCCTCCTTCCTCTTCTGCCCCCCTCGGGCTTCTTCTACACCTCCGCATGGCGTACCTCTGATTTGTACCCCTCCCAAGAAGTCTTTCAAGAACGGCAACCTTCTCCATATTTCCACTCTTAACTCTCGCTCAGCTGTCAAACACTCCTCTGACATCAGCCGCCTCCTTGAAGAACTTGACCTCGATGTCCTCAGTCACACCGAAACATGGTTTACGGCCAGCGCTGTCACGAGCTTTGGCACTCTCCTTCATGATGGCTACAAAATCCTTTCCGCGCCCAGGTCCAATTGTTACAGAGGGGGTGTAGCCCTGATCCTCCCTGAGTGGATTCCTGCCTCTGTCATTCCTACGCAGATTTACTCCTCTTTTGAATGTCTCACCTGCAGGCTCTCTCTCTCTCCTGGTCATTCATTTACTGTGGCTATCATCTATCGGCCACCTGGACAGATCTCCGCCTTCCACTTTGAGTGGGCGGACCTCTCCTCTTCCCTCCTGGTCTTGACTGCTCGAATCCTCCTTCTTCGAGACTTTAACATCCACCTGGATGCTTCCTGTCCTTCTTCTGGACTCTTTCACGGCCTCTGTGACTCTCTCTCACTCGCTATCCTCCCCTCTGGCCCGACCCACTCTGCAGGGCGCACTCTTGATGTTCTGATCTCTACAGACCTTCCCCTTTCTATCCCTCTCACTACTCCCCTCTCCTGGAGTGATCACTTTCTCCTTTCTTCCCAGCTCACTCTCACCACCCTTCAGGCCAAGCCAACTCCAGCACTGCCACCTACCTTCTCGGTTATCTGACCCATGAAGCGTGTGTCACCACCCCCTCCCCCTTTGGCTGACTCACACTCTGACACAGCCCTCTCCATGCTCCACTCTGCTATATCTGATACTCTCAATGTTCTTGCCCCGGTCATGAGGATCCGCTTGAAGCCCAAAGCCAAGTGGAACTCCTGGTAAGACCTCACCACCCTTAAACGCAAGTGCAGGGTGGCTGAGAGGAAATGGCGTGCTTCCGGTACATCCTCTGACAAACTGGCCTGCCGGCTGCTCCAAAGGCAATTCTGTCTCTAAAGCCCAGGACATTCTGTTCTCTCTCTTCCTCTCCCCCTCCCCCCTCTACTCCCTGCTCCTCCTCTGGCCCTTCTTAGGCCACCTCTCCCTCCTTCTCTGCCATTCCCCTGTTCTCCCCAGAGGAGGTTTCTAGACAAGTCCGATCTATCAAAGTCTTGTCAGAACAGGTTCACTCCTGTTCCTCCAAAACCATTAAGGACCACATTGATACCTTGGGCCCTGCTCTGGCTGACTTCTGCAACCACTCCTTCGCCTCTGGAGTCTTCTCTTCCCCCTGAAGCACTCCCTTGTGTGCTCTCTTCATAAAAAACCCTCTGCCGACCCGTCCTGCCCGGCTAACTATCGCCAAATCTCAAGCACTCCTTTCCTGGTCAAACCCTTGGAAAAGCTGCTTAATTTTCACACTAAATCTGTTGGTTGTCTCCATGACCATAAATATGCTTCAGACCTGCCAGAAGCACAGAAACTGCTCTCCTGGACATCTGTGAAGATCTGCTGTCCAATGTCGATTCCAACAACCCCTGTGTCCTCATCTTACTTAATCTCTCTTCTGCCTTTGACACGGTCAACCATACCATCCTGCTCAACCGTCTCCATGATAACCTGGGTATCACTGATCATGCCCTGGCTTGGCTGATGTCCTTCCTCTCCGATCGACCCTCCCAGGTCCAACTTGGTTCCTTCCTCTCCTCTATCTCTATGTCAACACGTGGTGTTCCCCAGGGGTCTAACCTCTCTCCCTGATTGTTCAACCAATACCTGGCACTTCTTGCCCACTGCATTGCCGCTCTCTGCCCCAACTTTCAGTGCTATGTGGATGACACTCAACTAATTTTCAAGCTCCCTTCCGCCACTTCTTCTCCTTCTCTCATCTCTGACTGTCTGTCTGCTATCCAAGAGTGGTGTGCCGCCAATGATCTCTGCCTTAATGCCAGTAAGACTGAGATTCCCCTCAACGGCACACCTACTGCCTCCTTTCCTGCCACTTTGTGGCTGGACTCTCTTGGCCCTCTTCCTGCTACCACCTGTGAGGCTAAAAACCTCGGGGTCATCTTCGACTCCACACTCTCCTTCTCTCCTCACATCTCTGATGTCTCTAAGAAGTCACACTGCCAACTGCACCTCCTCATAGGTATTCTTCCTTGCCTCTGCTTCCCCCAGAAGCTCATTGTCTCTAGAGTTCTGGTTCGCTCCTGGCTGGACTACTGCAACAGCCTCTTTCTAAATCTGCCTGCTTCTACTCTCTGCCCTCTGCAACTCATCCAGAACAGGACTGCAAGACTTGTCCTTGGGCTCAAGCCCAGGGATCGTATCTCTCCAGGACTGAAATCTCTGCACTGGCTCCCAGTGGCTGTGAGGATTAAGTTCAAAACCCTCTGTATTGTCCACAAAGCCTTTTGTGGCCTGGGGCCTCAATACCTCCAACTCTCTCTTCCTAAATATCTTCTTTCTCAAGCTCTCTGCTCATCCGCCTCCAATTCCCTCAGGTTCACTCGCTTCTCCAAGCACCTAGTTAGTGGTAGATCTCTTTCTTTGGCGGGGGCCTCCCTCTTGCTCATATTGAATTGTTCAGAAGGATGGGCACTAAATGCACGTTTTCAGCTTGCCGCTAGTTTAGCAGCGTCTAAGTTGAGCCTTCCTCAGGGCGAATGACCACATAGTCCTAAAATGGAGGGAGGCAGATACATGTATATATCAATGTTGGGTTCAAGACATATTAGTACATTTTCTTATAAAGAACAATTTTGGCAAACTGCTATTGATTTGTAAAACAAATCTCGACACAATACTCACACTGTGCCTCTGACAGGGGTATGAAGAACGTGTGGCTTTGTTATCGAAAACGGAGTACCCCGTGGTGATGGTGGACTGTCCCTTAATGTCACTTAAAGGGTAATGAAGAAGAACGAGACCCATGGTGTAAGGGCATAGATAGAAGCATGCAATTACTTACCGGACCAAGCACCTATGTTAGACTACTACAATAATTATTTGAGATGGTAAAATGCTCAAATGCTGAAGAATGCATTATCTGCTGTGGTACCTTGTAGGTTGATTCTTGGTGTTTGGTGGTCAGATTTAAATTCCATTTGCAGGTTAACTTCTTATTTCTGTTGTGTGATCATTGGGCTTCTGACTGGTTCAAAATGTCACAGAAATGGAGCCAAATGAATCCCAAAAGTCTGGGGAGCTGAAGACAAATGGTGGACTCCTGGCTGAAAATGAATCTGCACTGGTCACCTGGCTACCCTCTGATCATGGGCCCAGGACCCCTCCCCGCCAGTTGCACTCCTGTACTGCCTCCCTGGAAACCATTGCACTTGGGGACCGTTTTCTGTATCCCTACAGTCCCCTACCAGCACTTGACACCTGATGTCTGCACTTGCCACCAGCGGGCCGCACTTTTTACTTATTGCTTTTTTAATTCTATTTATTTTACTGTTGATCCCATGTACTGCACTGCCTCCTCTCCCTTCGCCCCCACACTTTTACCCTTCCCCTGCACTTGCACAATCTCAATGTCGCCTGATCTAGTAAGATCGTTGTCTCGGTCTCCCCTCTGTTCCCCCTCCCTTGCCTCGTCGTGCCTTGAAACACTTATGTGTAGGCGTGTTATAAATGCCATATCATATATCATATCATAGACTGACTGACTTGACAGATGAAAAATAGTTATCAGACGAAGACTCTGATAACAAAGTAATGTTTAACATCAGTCTCACATATCAGTCGCAACTTCAGAACAGGGAAATTCCCCAGAGAACTTGATTAGTAAGATAAGTGCCATGCTTCCTTCAAGATGATTTGGCACATGGGCCGAGCAAACTGTGGGCCAGAAGTCCAGATGACATCAGTCTATTAAAAGAAGTAGGGGCAGTCAAAATTAAACTAAAAAAAGGAGACGTTTTACCACGAGTAAAACAGTATAGCATGTCAAAGGAAGCTGATGAGGGTATCTATGAAACCATCAACACCTCAGTGCAACAGGGGATATTAGGGCCTTCAGAATGAATGTGCAACACGGCTGTGTATGCTATCAAAAATTAATAGGGCTTTATACAGGATTTACACCCTTTGAATAATATTGTTGAGGCAGAATTTTAGATTAGTGCCAAATCCAGCCACAATAGTATGTTGCATCCCATCTGAAGCTACATATATTATAGTGATTGATTTAAAGAACACCTTCTTTTCAATTCCCTTGCATCCAGATTCTCAGTATTTGACTGTGTTCACTTATCACGGAAATCGATTTCAACATTCCTGTTTACCCTAGGGGTACTGTGAATCACCCTCGGTCCTCAACCGAATACTGCATATGGATTTAGGGACTGTACAGCTTGACAGTGCGGTCGGATGACATATTGGTGTGTAGCACCACACAAGAAGATTGCAGGAGGGACTCAGAGAAACTGATGACAGTACTGGCAGAAAAAGGATATAAAGTGGACAAAGAAAAACTACAATATTGTCAGGAAGAGGTCCTATACGTAGACCAGTTAATATCAAGAGAAGGGAGGAAAGTGACATCTGAAAGAACAGAAGCAGTCATGAAAACATGCAGGTCAGAGACAGTGAGAGAATTACAATAATTCCTAGATCTTTTCAAATACTGTAGGGCATGGGCCTTTGACTACAGCAAGTATGTCAGGCCTCTTTTAAACTAAGACTAAAAGAATTGCAGAGGGACAAAAGTGGAGGGCCTGGGCTACACTGAGAGAACCACAAGACAGTCAGTCAGGAGCTTAAAGAACAAAAGGAGGTTGGAAATCCATTCTATGGGCCTGGATGGATCTCAATTGCAGCTTTGAGAACCATATCCATCATGTTGGAGTTCCTAGGTTCGACATACAAGCCACCACATCTGGTCCCCATTCCACCTGAAGGAGGCAGAAAGGAGCAACCTAAAACCTCAAGGACACTGTTAGTAGGTGGTGGGGTAGGTGGAAGAGCTCATCCTGTGATGTCTGAAGAGAGGAAGAAAAGAAGCAGCAGAATGAGCTGAAGGCAGGAGACTGGAGCATAGCTCCTGGAGCCGTGTGGAGGACAGGCGACAAGAGACTGGAGGAGAGAGCCATAATGTTGGAAGAGACAGATGGCTGGAGGGAGGACATATGAGGATGGGTTCAGCAAGAACCAAATGGTGGGGACTTCAGAGACCCCACGGGATGGGCTAAGGGGTATGCAATGGTTTTATGCTGTGAAGAATTGCATAACCCATATAATACAAAATAAAAAAGAGAAATGTTCAGCAGACATACAGTGGTGTGCATCTTTCGATTACCATGGAAGCCATGGACATCAATAATGTTGCTGTCCAAGACGTTTGCCAGATGCAGTATTGAGCAATGTATACTTCTATGAGCGGCCATTCGAGACATCATTCACATTTCCAACTCCTATTTCTGTTCCAAAAAAAAGCTAAAATGTGCATATGATTAATGCAATTTACAATACGAAATGCGTGCTTCATTATATCATACAATGGAATGTGCATCTCAAATAAGGAAACAATTATGTTGCAAGGTGAAATAGTGATATAATAGCTGTACAATTCCTATATTACATATTGGAGAAAATATGCTAGTGAGAACATTATTTCATGTTCTAAAATGGTTATGCTCACTGCTGAAAACAATACCTCTCTACCTCTCTATCAATCTGTATGTGCTTATGAAGCACTAATGGCCAAAAGACATCTGGACACAAATAATACTTGGAACAATTATAACCTTCTATAGGTTACTAATTGAAAAGATACGTTTTGATTTTTCGGCTAAAGTTTAGAAGTTGTTTAATGGCTTCAAGGTATGTGGTAGGGAATTCCAGAGTTTTGCGAGCCTCTGCTTGAAAAGAACACCCCATTTATCTGGATCACTTAAAACGTATTCTTAGTTTGCAAAGGTAGCGGGCGCCCCTCTCTGTGCTTAGAGAGGCATCAGCTTCACCTCACTGATGATCCCCAACAAGGGTGAAACACGTGTATGGGGTTGCTGGTGGTACTCTCGTTCAGATTGGAATTGCCATTGTATTTCGGTGCTGGACTGCCCCTGGGCAGGACAAAGACTGATATGCAAATGGATATTTCCCGTCTGTGAAAGGCACAGTGAGTAAAAGCAGTGGCTGCGAACTCTCAAGTGGTTAATAACCACTGAACAGGTTATCATGTCTGTTCTTGCGAGAGAGGGGCGCCCGCTACCTTTGTAAAACTAAAACGTATTCTTAATATGATTTATTTTTTAAATTATAGACTGTATGGTGAAAAACATTTCTGGATTTATAGGTAATAAAGAAATTGTACTGGGCAAAAAAAAGGCCCACCGGCCCTGTCTGCTATTGTAGCACTCAAATTGTTGAAGTATCTGTAGATGACGATGATTGGCACAAACTCTACATGATGCCGTGCCCCTAGTCGGATCTGCCTCCATTCCTTGCAGGCACACTTAATTGACAAAGGCTACTTTTCAGTCACTGAATAATGCTGTTCTGATTCAACCAGTTTCCTGGCGTAGTAAGCCAATGGAGAAGTAAGCCAATGGATGTTCAAATTTGTCCTCTTGCATTTGGTTCAAAACTGATCCCACCGAGAAATTTGACGCTTCTGCCTCTACAATAAATGGTTTAAGCAGGTCAGTTTCAGTTCTGAGAAAGCCTGTGTTGCTTCAGTGTCCATAAGAAAGCCTGGATGGGTTCAGGAGTTTGGCCAAGGGCAGCAATATGCGGGATAGTGCGGGATGAACATCCTGTACAAATTGGCCAACCTTATAAAGAGATACAACTATTTAAGGATAGCGGGTTCGGGCCAACGTAGAACCTCATCTACCTTCCGTAGATGAAAATAAAAACTCCTTTGTACAGATGATATCCTAGGTATAATACGGAAGGAACCTCAAAGTCACACTTTTCTGGTTTGCCTTATAGGTGGTTTACTGTGAATGCGCTGAAGGACTTCTTTGAAATGTTCGGTGTGTACAAATGGGTCCTTGGAATAGATATTTTCCAGGTAGACAATGGTAGTGTCTCAACAGGTCTGCAAGGAGATGGTCCATAAAACGTTGGAACACCGCTGGTACATTGGCATGGTCAAAAGGCATGACCTGGTCCTCAAAATGGCCAAACCAGATTTTAAAGGCCGTCTTCCACTTGTCACCTGAGCGAATCGTGATCAGATTATAAGCACCCCTAAGGTCAAGCGTGGTAATAACGGGGAGCCCCTGGACGGTAGTAAGGATATCCTGTATTAGGGGCAGGGTATATTTTCCTTTATAGTTATCTGATTAAGTCCTCTGTAGTCCAAGCAGGACCGTACCTCTGCAGTGTCCTTTTTTGGGACGAAAAACAAGGAGGCGCAACTTGGCGACTTCGATTCAGTGATTAACCCATCTTGAAAGTTGTTATTAAAATATATTCTGTGGCCATTTTTTTCATGTTCAGACAAGGCAAACACGAGTCTGAAGGGTACTGCCACACCTGGTAACAGGTCGAGAGACAGTCATCCTGTCGACGAGGAGGTAGCATCCTGCTAGCTTCCTCTGTGGAGATTTCTTGATGCTCCATGTATTTAACAGGAACCACAGCAAGGGAGCACACTGTTGCAGGGCTAGAATCACTTTCTTTATTCCAGGAGGAGTGAGCAACAGGTCTATTTAATGTAAAATGTCAGATGCATCTTTCTGACCCCAGAAAATGAGTCTTGGCAGTGCAGATGATGTAGGGATTATGATACTTGGGCCAGGGTATTCCAGGTAATATTGGGAAAAGTACTGTGGTGATCAGGTCGATTGTTAGGGTTTCTTGGTGCACGGCCACTGTCATGACTATAGTTTCCACTTGATAGGTGACAGGACCCAAAAGTAGAGGGTGTCCATCGACTCCTCCTACAGAAGAGACTGGTGTTCTTTGTATAGCAGGAAGACGGTGAGGAGCTCGGCAGGATTCCAGAACGAGGACTGGAAGCAAGGATGCATCAGCCGGTGTGAAGAGAGAGAGAGAGGAGGAACCAGGATGCCTGGACTAAGAAGACAGGAGCCCAAGGCAAATAAAAGATTGGAATAGAAAGTAGACCCACAGGAAGGAAGGACAAGGTTCGGGAAAGGAGCCGAAAAGGGGGAGAAAAAGAAAGCGATCACTCGGTAGAAGCAGAGCAATAAGACGCAAGGAAACAGTGGTCCTTGTAACCGTTTATTTCCCGGTGTGACAACAAGCTTCACAAACATGCACTGTGTGCCTACAAAAAACGGCCCGCGGACCTCTTGGAGTGGGCCAAAAGAACCTCCACCTATGATAGTGGGACCAGGAGCGTGGACCCAGAATCCTGACATTCCTCCCTCCAACTCCTAGTCCCTCCTCCTTTTCAGCATTACTTCTTCCTCCTCGCTCCAACTATGACTACTCCCTTCTTCTCACTACTACTATTCCCTCCTCCCTCCAATTCTTACTCAGCCAACCTCCTTTCACTCTCTAGCATATGCTTCACACTCACTCACCTAACCACACTACCACACACTCACAGTGCAGTAGCGCATCCACTCACTATCCAATATGTCACTTCTCCAAAAATTGACTCCATGCTTAAGTGCTCCTTCCTTCCTCTCTCCTCCTGGTCTCTTGGCTTTCCTTCTCCTGCATCTCTTACTTCACCTTAATAGACCACACTTCCTGCTTCCGTCTTATATCCCCTACCATCGCCTAGCATTGGTTCTCTGTCTGTGGTCAATCTGGCCATGCCTTTCCTACTGGTGGTGTGTTGAAGAAAATAAAAAGTCACAAGTAATGGGCTAAGCCCAGCCCACCTTTTATGTGTGGGTCTACCGCAGGAGGACAACGGTTCCTATTAGTGGTCTGGGGACCAGTTTCTGTTGCCCTATAGTAGGTTAATTGCATAGTGATTGGTGGGTCCCCCACCTTACCCCCCAGGTGGTCTCTGGAGCTTGCTGGCCATTGTGCTTACTCGCCTTTGTTCCTTGGCAGCACTGTGCGGTCCTTCTGCCTGACGGGCATGGACGCTACGTTCTCTCTCTGCTGCAGATCACTGCACTCTCCGGTGTAGGTTCGAATGGGCACCAGAGCTTCCCTCTATCTGCTGCTTTCTCTCTCCCTGCTACTGATATTGGATATGGTTGGATGGGCGTTGTTTGTGGTCGGGTTTCAGCTTTCTTGTCACTGATGCAGGACACTGAATAATTATTTTAATTCTGTTGCCTCTTGTTGGTTTCTCGCTCATATGATGTTTCTATATAAAAACAACAGAGAAACCCAGGCAAGTATCTTGTATTGGGGGAATGGCTTGAAACAGAAATGGACGGCTAAGGCTGAGTATCTTTGCACTATGTTCAAGGTAAGAGCTGCCTCAGGACTTTTCCTTAGACCTCTCCGCAGTGGCTGAGAGGGGCTGTTTTCCCTGGCCTTGTCACAACATCATAGAATGAACAAAATGCACATTCTGCTGACTGAAGCAAATGTATGTTTATGCTGACTGAATGGCATACAGCATAAATTTAAACTGTTGAGTGAGCAATACATTTTCATGCAGCGGGATTAGTCACCAGTCACTTGGCTCTCTCCCTTCTGTGGCCCTAACACCTTAATTCTGATTTCAGCTTCTTCAAATTTACAACGGGCTGCAGGAAGATGATCCAGTATGCCATGCAGGCAGTAAAAACATGTATTTGGTGCGAGTGCGCAGAATGTGCATTTATGGAATTCTATCAATTAATAATATAATAAATAAAGTATACACCTGCCCCTCAGACCCCGCCCTGTGTAACCCTCTGACCCCTGTGACTGTATGCCCAGCCTGCTAGTCTCTGCGATGTCCCTAGTGTGCCCTACCATGCCAGCCCCGTGCTATCGACGCATACCCCCCTGTCCCGTGATGTTGCTTTCTACCCAGCCCCTCACCTCCCCTCGATGTCACTGTATACCCACTACCCCTATAGCCCCACATTGCCCAGACCATCCCATCGCTGTGCCAATCCGCCGATAAAAATGACGCAAGTATGTGCACAGCCCTTGCCTGCCTGCGGTGATACAATATGCCCTCCCTCCGGACCCCTATGCTATCTCCCCTTTTGTCTCTGTATACCCAGCCCCTCTGGTACTGCAATTTCTCTCTCTACCCCGCCCCCTGCATGCTTGCTGTTTGTCCCTACCACAGCTCCCCGCGATTTTTACCCATCCCTCCCGGTCCTCATGTACCGTTCCTCTCATGTCCTGCCCGGTCCGTACCTCACCACTTGCTTCGAAGCGCATTATGCTTAGGCGCTTTATGCATGAACCATTATATCATATTACTACACTTACTCTCTTCTCTACACCATCACTCAATTAGAGTACAGCTATACCCCTGATAAATTCGGCCTAACTGCTCACATAAGAACACTGCCCCACGAACACCTCATCACTCTAATAGCTAATAATAATAAATAATAATAATAATCACAGCTATATCCCATGACAAACCGGCCTAGCTGCTCACATACGCATCCTACAGGCCTAACGCAGCCAGAAACCAGTCTGGGTGGCCGCCCACCAGACTGCATACATTCAACTGATGCCTCCTCCACCACACCTAATGCTAGGATGCAGTTTCCCCAGGGAATTCCACCAGCTGCACACATAACTGGTGCACCCACACACCCTACGACACTATCTCTCTCTACTCGCTATACTGACCTGGACTGCGGTCCTCAACCTACCAACGCTTTGAGGTCATACCAATGATATATAGAGCGCTATATAAATAACAAATAACACAACATAACATATTCTGTGTACTTTCCACTTTTTTGTTATATGAGGGCCTGTCTCATACGGGAAGAGTTACAAATGCTATACAGTGGAGATACTGAACACACAAGGGTTCGGTTGAGTCCAGAAGTAATTTGCCCAAGAAATAAGATGAAATTGAAGGTTGGTGACTAGCTTGGTGAACAAATGGAGGTTGTAATAGATGTCAACTATAAATGGTCAGATTTTTAAAACACACAGAATTTTAAACATAGGGTTTTGGTTTATGTTGTAGTGCCCTAGTGGAGGTGTTCTTCAAAAGTGGGGAGCCCTATCAGAATTGATTCTCAAGTATGTCCTGAGGCTAGTTTTGGAATCAAGAAATGTATGTGCTGGTATCAGAGTCAGCCCTCCTTCTAGCCAGAAAAACAATGTGTCAGCATTGATGGTGTCATTTATGACACACTGATACTAACCTCACTTAGGTGTAGGAACTTTGTGCAATAATGTTTTTTATATAATAGATTATCGTTTTTAGCACAACCGCTTCCTACCACTGCTTACACACATTGATTGATTGTATGTTGTATTTCCATTGTGATGAATTTTGTATACATGATTTTGATATTTAAAAACTCTTTGTAATACATTATTTGCACTCCTCTGACCATGTATGCTAATGAACGATAAACATGAGTTTTCCTGTAGCTTGTATGCATTAACTGTCGCGAGACAGGGTGGGGGAGCCCATCTCCACTGTATAGCGTTCTATCAATTAAGACATGTTTTCAGTTTGTAGTTGTCATTAAGTGCAGTTCACTAAATGATATATGCAAATTGTCACGTCCCAAGCAGATTTCAATTTTTAAAAATGTCTTTCAGATATAACATTCACATTGTAAAGCGTATTGCTTTCAGTAGTGGGAATACACTTCTTATATAAGGAAAAGAAATATGCTACTAAGTGAGACCATTATTTCATATAATAACGTACAGGAGCTTTTAGTCTATGCTATCACTATTTCACCACGCAATATGAGTGTATCCTTAAAATATACACATTTCATCCTGTGGTATATGCAATGTACTCTTTTTTATTTTATTTATTGATATAGCTGACATTGTCAACTTTACAATAAATAAATTACAACTTATTACAAATTGTTACAAATAATTCCAATCATTACAATTTATAAAAACACACTACATAAAAGAAAGAGAAAGTAGTTCAAAATCTAATACATTTCCATTATTATTAAAAGAAATGAAAAGGCAAAGTTAAAGATATCAATTCCAATCAAGATAGACAAAACATAATACAGCATATATACTAAAAAACGAAATTGCACATAGATAAGCCCTTCTTTATCACACTAAAAATGGTACAATCATGATACAATAATCACCTAAACAGAATTTCCACTATTCATCAAAATATCGACATTCAATATTGTTTTCATGATTGTCTTATACCACTGAGTAGATGATCGTTTACGTTCGATCAATCGTTATACTACTCATCAACTACTATCAAATATTAAAGAATTGTGATTATTAACTACATAGTTTCCAACTTTAATACATGTAGAAAAGCAATTGCACTCTTTCTGTATAAAGAAAGTTGTCCGCTAAATATTAGTTGCCAAAGCAACTCTGCTGATAGTTCTCTATACTGTCCAAAAATGGTTTTATATACTTGATTCATACCTTGATTTCACTAATAAATGGTAAAGTGTTTCCTCAGAACCTGTGATGTTACAAAAACGACATTTAATTCCTTGACAATTTATTAATTTTCTTTTTACCTGAACTTCTTTTGTTAGCCACAGGTTGAACCTCAGTCGCATAAAATCACACCTGTGGTGTGCAGAGAGGGAGATTTTTTCAAATACAAGTCAGGCTCACTATATTTTTTATGGCCGAATGGTTGATTGGAAAAATCACGATATTCTAAGCACTTAGCGCTTGTGCCAGTCCAATCCATTTTAAACGGTTTGGTTTTAGCCCTTGGCGGGTTCTGTATCAACACATCCAATGAAATGTCTGCATTAGATGGTGCTTGATATATACTTTTTAGTGTATCATTATTAGGCAGAATTATATGCATTACCCTTTGGGAACACCACACACAATTAGGACTACAAGTGACAGTACAAATTCACCTTTGGTACAAGCCTGTGTTACACAGTAAAAGTGGTAGCGATGGTTTAGCAGCCAGACTTATCTCAAGAGCAAGTGAGCAGAATCAAATAGTTACACAAAGGACAGCAATTACTATGATTCAAACAAACACTGACTCAAGGTTTCTGAGTAAAAGAATATACATTTTTTTACACATCAGTTGTATAACATTTCACTAACGTAAAGCAGTTGAAAAAGCACATTAGATATACACCACACCACTCCCAATAGTTTACAGACAAGTTAAGCTCACAAAATGAAGTGGGAGAAAAATGGCACTCTAGTAATTAAAAAGGGAGGGAAAGACAAAGTTAGGCAGAAATTGAGCAGCGCCAACAGGTAAGTAAGCAGGGCAATCTAGAAAGAGGAACTACAGTGATGGAATCAAATCAAATAGGTTTAGAACCAAAGTCAATAGGACAAAAGTCTTTTGCTGAAGATCACAAAGTTCAGGGTAGTTCGCGGTTAAGTCTTTGCCAAGAGTTCCGGATGAAGTTGGTCGGCAGAAAAGATAGTTTAAAGAGAAGAGAAGGCCAAGCCCTTGAGTTGGTGAAAGGTTTCACACACATTCACCGCGGCTGAACGAAACGCACAACCGGATTTGCACAGTACCTTTAAATGAAGAAGAAGCTGTAGCTGAGGCGGACGTTCCTGGTACTTCCTGCAGGATCACAGTTCCTGAAGCGACTGTCGGACTGACACGAAGTAGGAAGACTGGAGGATCCTGCACTACCCAGGGAAGAAACCAGCAGCAGAGCAAAGTAATGAATAAAAGGTGTGCTCCTTAAAACCCGAGCAGAGTCCGACCTTTCTGGCTATCCGGCCCACTGTAGCTCTGTACAGCGGATTCAACCAGAGGAGGGAGTCCTGGCTTGCAGTTTGGACGAACTGATTCGTCCCACCAGCTCAGGGGAAGAAGATTCCTGGAGGATCTTCTCTGTCATTGGAGTTCGAGGATTCGGACCTGCAGGAGGGCTTCACTGAGCGGTTCAGTCGTGGAAGGGGTCCTCTTCCGTCAGCTCCTCATTGGTTCTTTCGTTCCAGTGGCGACTCTGCCTTTCCAGACCCAGAGACCTGCCTTTTATGCAGTTTTCCCCCATTCACACAGCCTGGCTGTCAATCACACAGCAGGGTGGCTGTCCTGCCGGGACAGTCACCACAGCCAATCATTTCAGAGTGCGACATGGGTCTCCAAGGAGACCCTGTGCAGGGAGTCCTAAACCCCTCTTTCAAATCCTGTCCCCCCCAGACATACAGGGGCCTAAGGAGGGCTTCTGCGTAGAAGCCCACAAAAAGACAGTGAACAAAGGAATCAAACATGGTTTGGCGCGCAGAGTAAAACATGAGAAAGTCTTTTACAAAAAGAAATGGCAAACAAACCCAGCCAGAACCGTAATAAAACATATATGGTCTAGCGGGTTTAAGTTTGAGGCTACGAAGATAGCCTAAAACAATACCAAGGTTATTTAAGATAACTGTGGTAGGAAAAATAGGGTAGTTACCACTGCCACCAGCCAAGTCTTGATGAAAAGGGAGCGAAACAGTGCTCCAAGAGAAACAGACAAAAAGGGATAAGTATTAACCCTTTCCAGTACTGCATGTAAGACGGTTTGTACTGGGTCTATGGTTTACCGAGGTAATAAGTTAATGGTAACTTTATGTGTTCTGGGAGACAGTAGTCACTCCCAGAAAATTGAGTCTGAGTTGGGAAGTCTAAAAGACAACCATGTGTCACTGCACTGAAGGTGCTGTGTAACACACAGTAAAAAGATGATGCATGTGGAGTAGGTGAGGCTCCACAGTGTATGAACACAAAAATGTTAAACACACACATCAAAAACACATGTAAGAGTGGGAAAAAGGGCTCACACTCTTACCAGGTGAAAGAAATAAATCCTAGAAATCCAGCAAAGCTGCTAAGGGACTCAGTAGGTAAGGGAAATAAGCCATTCTTGAGAATTCTCCCTAACAATCATATATTATGTAACGAACATATGTATTGGAAGTGATGACATATGTTCCTTACAGCCTCTCATAGACGTGGCCTATGGATAATCAGAGTAGTTTTACTACAGTGAAAAAGTGTTTACCAAGTGAAGGCAACTCGTAGGATAAGAGCTACTGTTCTTAACTTATCCAGGACCAGAATTCTCGCATGTTCTCCAGGTGCATTTTTTGAGGTTGGGAAAGTGAGGTGGAAATAGCCCTGGAAGATATGTTTTCCACATTACAGAATGCTGTCTGAAATCTTAGGGGCTTGTTTGAAATGTAGTAATCTACACGACAGTAATGGGCTTATTATTCATGTCTGTGTTTTGAAAAGGCGCATTTTTTTTTAGAACTCGCTAGAAACCTTTGAGAGTCTAGACACTTTGGTTTTACGAATGACTTTTTTGGGGATGGTTTATGTCCTGGTATTTGTTTTTGAAATTTAGGCCATGACACAACCTTCATTAAAGCGTCAAAGCAGAAGTGAGTCTAGTCTTTGACCGCGTTCGTGTCGTAAAAAGGTGTCTTGTGTTTTACTTTCTTTTCTGTACACACTATGGCCTAATTGCTCGACATGATGCAATCTGCTCTGTATTATTCGACAACACCGGATAAAACCAACCGCTCAGAAGCACATGTAGTTATTTTCCATGCATGTACTGGAGATGTCTAGTGCCAAAGGGAAAATTGTGTTGCATCTTGTGTATGCTATGTAGTACAGACGCGGTCTTGTTGCTTCACACTTCTGCAAAACAAGTTTGGAGCCTGAACCGCTCTTTCCTGCTGGAGAAAGAAGCGGCGGAGCCTCGCTAATGGAGTTGTAATCCTCGTCTGAGGTGTTTTCCATTTAATGTCAAGCATGACCTTTCCACTTTGGTTCGCGCTTTTTATGAGCACTGTTGATCTTAGTGCAGTCCACAGTGAGAAGCCGCTCATGTCAGTAACGCAGCCAATGAAAGCACGTCCTTGTTGGGCCCAATTTGTGCACTCTCAACAGGTCGTCCATGAATGATTGGCATATGGTAAAGGCAGGTGTCCATGCCACTCTTCTCTCGTTCACTTGTTGGGGACTAGACACTTTGGCAAAACCCTGGGAATAAATTATTCTTGCTGTATGCGTGCTTCAGAGGAATATGTGGAGGACTTGAGTAATGAAGCAAAACTGGCTACAAACACATTAAAAAAAAAGCAAATAAACAGACAAAGCTGTGCTAAGATGGTTCCATGTCTTTGGTGCATCAGTCTTTGCCATGTCAGTCCTCGCCTCTGCACTTTTGCCTCATGGGGCATCAGTGGGCTTGTGGCCCACCAATGCCTCACTTTGAGAGGGTCTCCATCTTTGACACCTCATGTACCTGTCTTTCCCCTCCTTCGTTTAACAATATCGGGCAACCTGGTACACAGCACTAATTATACAGGAATTCTTATATATCACAAAGAATTGTCCGAAAACTGGCCTGCAGAACCAACGCGTTGCTCCTTATTCCATATGGCCTTCATCAGGACTAACATTAATACTTCCCTCGTGTCCTCACTGTTAAACCCTTTTCTTTTTCATTCAGGGTTATTCGTCTACAAAAAAGCGAACCCAACAATTTTAACGTTTTTGTATATGCCCATTGTACAACTCCAAAAGACTCATATCAAAAATATGTTGTGGTCCGAAACATATATTACCTTGAGCCTTTGCCTTTTTCATTCAAGGTCATCGACAATCATTTTGAGTTGGAAGGCGATATGACAACCTATGGAGATACCTAATCCATACCTTAGTCACTTGCTCCTATTCATTGGTCTTTCAACTACTATCCCACCCTACTATGTGTATTTCAAATATGGTTGAGGTTACCGTAAAGGGTGCATGCGATTTAGTTTATCCATTTTCATGTATGGTTCGGAGATGCCCTTGACTGCAAAACTAGAGAGACTAATAAACACTCCAATCCTTCCTATGATTGCACTGTTGAGGTATTCAAGAAGTCAAAAGGACCCACTGTATCCTTACCCGTTACTTAATGCTCTTGTGCTAAGAAAATACAAATAATCCACACTCCAATGAGTTTAAGTGCACGATGCTGCATTTTTTGATCAGCAGCAAACGATTCTATGGCCGCGTTCTCATGTAGAGACAGGGCAGGGCGAAAAGAGCGTGTGCGAGAAACACCACACGGTGTCTCTTCGGCACGGAGCGCAGTATTATGCACTTCGAATAATAGGAGTGCGGATTGTATTAGCACATGGACATTGAGTGATAGGTAAGGACACCCATTATAATTCCATTTGTTTTAGGCTACAAGACTTACTATTCCTGCATACAAAGTTTCAGACAATAAATAATGATGCAGTTGTTCTGGGCTTGCATGCCCTCCCAAAGTACCTTTAATAGTCTATGCTTCAAACCCTTTGGCTGAATACCCTTGTCATAAGGTGCTCTGTTATTTTACAGTTAGATGTGTGCATTTGGAAGCCCAATTCACACATTTGCCTGATAGCAAAGCTTGTGTTAGTATTTTACATACAGTTGCACAACGCCTGGATTCCGCTGATTTTGATAGCTTTTTTCTTTTGTTTTGATTTTAATGTGTAATTGTCAAAGAGGCGTGTTGCCAAATAGAAATGTACCCTTGCCTGTATTGTATGAAACAATTTCTGTTTTAAGTTGGCGCTGTACAACGCACTAATAAAATATGTGAACTACTCCTTGGTTTCCACTGGCTGTTTGGCACCCTCATATTTATCCCAGTCTTTTTCTCGGACCTAGATTTCCATTGGGGGGCTTTCTGTTCCAGGCCATGCTGGATGCCACTTGCTGCTAGGTCCTTGTATCCTCAGCTTTCTTTCCCACTCTCCCTCTTTTTCTGTCTCCCCCACCCCCCTTCTCTTTCTCTGCTTCTCCCTCTCTTTCTCTCTTGCTGGTGGGTGGAAGCTTCTTGTCTCTAGGTTTCTCTGCTTGCGTGGTGTGTGGCGTTCCCACTGAGAATATACACCACTCTAACGACTTCTGCATCTGGCTTCAAGCAACCTCTTTGCATTCTGACCCTACCTCATATGACCGAACATGTGTCCCTGCATGTTGGGTCCTGTGGGTGTTTTTCTTTTTGCTGTTCACTTTTAATTCCGTTTTGGCCTCCATACCTGCTGCACATGTACAGAAGTATTAATACATTTTCTGTTGCTTAAAAAGTGATTATTTCAAGTTTGTCTGATCTATTTGTTGAATTCTTTCAGCATTCACACCTTTTGGGTAAGGCCTTGATGAGTACGAAATATCTTGAAATTTGAAGTGGACAATTTGGAGTTAGGGTGGGCTAATTGGTGATGTGTTGGCATCTATGCAAATCTCCATTAAAAAAAAAAATTCTTTCAGCAATCATTTTGCCCATGAAAACAGTTATAAAAAAGCAAATTGGACCCAACTTTTGATTTGGCCATTTCAGTATCATGCCCAATTTGTTGTAATTTAAGGAACAAGCACATACGTTATGGAAAACAATGGGCTTGTATTTTTTCTCTGCAAAGTAACTGTAACTATAATGTCATAATTGACATGTATTGTTTAGGATTACCCTGATTTATGCATTGATGATCAAACTAATTTTCTTATAGTCAAATAATGTTTGAGTGTTGCAATATATTTTAATATGCCATGGCTTCAAAGACAATGTTTTGCAGCCCCACCCTCCACGAATAGTGTATTGCGTCACATGAAACCTTAACCAAGACAAAGACAGGCCACTTCTATAGGATTTTAGTAGTTTCACGTTTTTCTCCCCATTGACAGAGATTTACAAGGAAAAATTCAGTCAGGCATGCAGGTTCCTGAAGTGGTTTGTGCCATTTCGTATATGGCTTGGCCCAGTTCAAAATCCTTTCAAGGATGTGAATCACTGTTGCATTTGAGCAATGTGTCAGTGTAATTGTGTCTGATGTCGCAAGGCCATGTTAGATCTTCCATTCAATTAGTCTATGTAGGGGTGGGCGAGTGAAACCAATACTGCAGTGTATATTGCCAAAAAGAAAAATATGTTTGAGCTTGACTTGGTAAAGAATAGAGAACTGACATTGGGCTATCATTTGTTTTATAATTTAAAATATGAAACTAGACCATTTAATGATATGCCGTTCTACCTGAAAAAGCACCCTTCCAGGAAACATTGCAGTGACATGCTACGGTTTTAACTGAATGTAATTTCAACTATGGAATTCATTGGCTCGCGACAGAGTATCGAGCGTTGACAGAGGGTATGTAGGGATTGTTTTCAACATATCGAACAAGCCGACATCTTTTGCTAGAATGCTTGGTCCTCACTGAAATTCTCTTTAAGCTTTTCCTATGCTTTGCCCCTGATATAGCTCTAATCAACTACCAATGGTTCTGGGGAAAGATATTGAATAGCTACAAATTATCTTTAGACGTGTCAATTTAAACATTTCTGGAAATTGCTTTGGATGAAACAATGGGAAACACTGGATGATTTGGAATATCCTTTTTAAATACCTGTTTAACTTGTTAGTATGAATTGAAACTCTTTTTATGAAGTGTAAAAATAATTTGATGTTTTTGTGTATTTTAAATGTTTTTAAAGGTTTTAGAAATGTATTGTTTAACAATTAATAATGGATTGATTATGAACTGTAATATTATGTGGAAACATTTTGAATTAATTTGTCTTTTTGCAAAGGTTTGAATGAACCAAATGCAAATAAATAAATAACAATACCGTAAGGCCCACAGAGGATGATGGAGTCTCATATCTAAAGTTAATATGTAAAATGGTCCAAGGACCAGAATACATGCATAGATTGGCTTTCAAAATTAAATAAAAGCATTACTGAATTTGATTTTAAGCATTGATGTAAACGTGCATGTATGCAGGGAAAATTATGAGCGACTGACAAATTATTCTGGTTTCTATAACATGTAGTGATTTCCTTGGCATAAAGCTGGAGACCATTTTTGTTTGAATTGAAATTTCGGGCTTTGAGAAATGACTGCTTTCTTGCCCAGAATTGTGGGTATGACTGTATATCAGGACATGAAATTAGCAATGTTGCCCTAATGTGAGCCTATAATTTAAATGTAAAACACACATATTTCTACAGGGTGCACAGACATAACGAGAAGGTCCCAGAGTCACAAAAGAGACAGCTGCATAATTAATTTATGCATCTGGTCCAATCACATCTCAGTTCTTTCAGTTAGATAAGCTGCTCTTCTTCAATTCGAGAAGTGACTTTTATCTTCTAGGTTATTCATTTCTCCATCGTTTTGGATGTGTCATTTAAAAGAATGTATTAGTCATTAAGGGGCTTGTCCTGGTGATTAAAACAATATACTCACATTGTCACCCTTGGTAATGTGCTTTGGAACTAGAGATGGTCTGAAAAGCAGTTTTATGGCACCGTTCCTCCATTCTTCTGGAAGTTCTTTACATGCTCTTTGGACATAAAGGCAATTGTGAAACAGAGGAAACCCTGCATAGTTAGTTTAAATGTAAAGGGAATATTATTTTTCAATTTATTGTTCATGGTTTTTTCCAAACTTCATGCACGAAATCGGGCCTTATCGAGTTATACATTGCACTTGTATGATCTACCTGCTTAGGTCGTTTCAACGATCCCATTTTCCAGGCCTTCACATATTTTAAACATGAAACTAGTTTCCTGATAATACTGGTTAGAACATGCATGAGTTTGCCACATGCCTTCTATGTAAAGGCTGACATGCTGTTATTAATGTAGACATCAACTTAACACCATTTTAAAGGAACGGTCTGTTTACCAAATTATTATGCAGGAGCACACTCCATTTATTATGAGATCACTTCAGCCATTTTCTTTGGAATGTTACAAAGGCACATCTTCCATAATGAATCTACAGACACAAGGTAGAACCCCTACATGAAGGTCTCTCCAAGAAATACTACATAACCTGTTCAGACCCTGAAAGTACGTCCAGCCCCTGTCACAACAGGAGAACTAGATTAGAGGACATGGAGAACTAGGAGAGCCTAGTTCTCCCTGTCCTCTTCTCTTTTTATTCTCCCTGGTACTGGAAACGAGCAACTGCAATGGGTCTTTACGCACCCTATCTCTGGATCATGTTACAGAAACAGATGAAACTGACTTCAGGAAGGACCAGAAGGCCCTACTCTTCACAGAACATTTTGCGGATTGCTTCACTCAACCCTACATTTGCCCCTACCCATTCAAGCACCTCTGTTAGCTCCACACCCCCTGGAGTGTGCCTTTTTGGTACGGCTCTCTGTTCCTTCCTGGCTAGGTTTGCACTTTGTAAATCCCGCACTTAGACATGCATACATTCACCACCTTTTTGTCGAGTGCCCAGATAGTTGCTAGCTAGGTTTGTTTGTACTGTATACGTTGCATTTGTGCATGCAAACACATGTTACCAGCTTACCTTTCGACATATGGGCGAGTATTCTGAGATGGAACCGTGAATTATAAGCCATCTCTTTGCTTCGCTAAGTGTCTCCTAACACGATGGGGGACGCAGGGCATTCAGATCCAACATTGCCATTGTAAGGCTATTTTTTAGAACCTAGAATCGTTTTTTCTGGGCTGCAAATTCTTTCAACAATCTGTCCAACTATAGCTCATCAAATGCCATACTTTTCCCAGTAAGAAGAACGAACAGGATTTAACCGCATTACTTCAAGGGCAAGGCTGAGCACTGTGACTTAATAATTCCATCCTTGGGTTTTTCTATTATATCTTCATTTGTGATATTCTTAAGTAAACATCGAACTGCTGATCATAGCCAGAATACACATATTTAGTTTGTTTTCAGGAATAGGGCCCATTCGACTTGCTTCAGATTCCTGCCAGTTAGTGCTTGCCAACATTTTCACTGATTCATTTGTCACTATGGAAATACATGCAACAAAGCGAACCTTTCAAGATGTATTACTATGAGGTGTGCAGTGCTTTAATACCATGATACAAGCAACACAAAATATGATATACATGCTCCCGTTCTTTGTTTATCTATTTTAAAAATCACGATATAACCTTATTGACCGAGGGATCATGACAAGCCCATTATTTGTAGAAGGGTCATTACCCCAGGCGATGATCACCTCTCCACAGGTCTATTAGCCTATTGCACACAGTGGTAGTAGCAATATTTGTTTTGAAGTTTTGGTGGTGCAGTAAAAAAACATTAGTTTAAAAATTAGGAAGTACATCGACAAGCTCAGTAAATTCAATGTGGTTGTATTTTGTAGTACTTGCATAGCACGGTTGTCGTCATAAGTTAAGCATTTCAATTGTAATCTTAGTTACACTTGAGAGGGTTTAATTTAACACGAGCCTGCAATAGGTGTTGCGAAAAAGTAAATGGTTTCACTATAAGAAAGTGAACTAATTTTTCCATGTTTTAACCTTTCTCTTTGGTGTGTTAAATTGAATGTTGCAATGAAAAAAAGAGATCCTCTCCTAAAGAGTGCGTCTTGTTTCATAGAAATCTTGCCTGAGAATTGCATTGTTGCTTCCCTCTCTGCTTTCGAAATCAGAAGGTTCAGAATGCAGTCAATTCCGGTAGTTATTGACTACACTCCAAATGTTCTGATTGTCTGAGGAGACGTCTTGCATGCTTAGGCTTGAAGTTGGATTACTCCATCCACAAAGGGAATATCAAAAACACTCACTAACCACAATGAAAGAAACATGAGTTACTGAAGCGACTCTAGTGATCTTTCTCCCATAGAAGAGTTGAGGAGAAACTCTTGGAATGCCAGTCTATTATGACTCGGGGGGGCATTTTTCATGTACGCTACTCTAGATACTGGCATCACATGATTTGATCATCAGTGCTTAATATAATAATTATAATCATGATTTAGGTTTTTATGTAGCTCTTCATGCTGAAGCGCTAGAACAGTAGCTGTTCTCATAACCCCGCTTCATGGTACTCAATGTATCTGCCCGGGAACGTGGAAGGGCTGAGTTTGTCCTGCCCGGATTGGAATCTGTTCAGTGAATATTACGTTTGGATGGATAGCTCACAGGTTAAGTGCTTGCCTCTGACACTCAAGGCAAGTATCCATACAACCTGGCCAACACTTATTGCGCATGCAGCACAGAACTTAGATGCCTCAAAGCATTGTTGTATTGCATTAAGGGCAGAAAGTTACTTTCCGCAACTGAAACCAGTTGCTGAGACTCATTTTGGAAAAGAAATGGGCTGCTGCAACTTCCCCCGGAGAGTAATCACAGGCATGCGGCTTTTGTTCAAATGAAAGACGGAAAGCAAATGAGTTTGTATGCTCAATTGAATGTAGGCCTTGAAAGCATTAAAGCTCTCCCCCACCCTCCATCGAGATATATTTATCTCGCTCAAAATGTTTTGGTTTGTTCTCCACACAAGAGTATTGCAGATCCAGCATTGCAACATTGCCTCATCATGAACGATTCTTACTTCAGCGCCTACACTTTTAGAGAAACGTGGGCTAGTTCCCACCAACTAATCACCAGCATGTTGATCTGTTAGTCCTTGATGTCATGGAATGTGGCTTTCCCAAAGGCCAAGATTGTTTAAGTAAATCACCTTTAAAGCCTAGTTTGGATTTCTATTTGCATTCAGCCTAGAGAGAAATCTGCATCAGCCAAATATGCTGTCAGTCAGAATCGCGAGGGGGTGTGCCCCATGTAAATGAGCAAATATAATTTACCAATGAGCACGAGAAAACAGGCCCTGGGGACAGACTCTGAATATGCATCTCCTGGGACTTAGCACCCGTACAGTGAAGACCCACCTTTGGGAAAGAGAAACAAAGGTCCCGAGAATAATCCTTGGGTCCCACATCAGTGGTATGCTCTTGGATTTCGCTCTTCCACACCAATGGGCCAGTGTCACCCTACATAGCTAACACTGACAGTAAGGAAAGAGCTACACTGCAAGAATGAAATAGTTGCTAACAATCTTTCAAACCTTATCCAGTCCTGTTTTTTTTCTTTGCATTCTGGGATTTGTAGTCTGACCTTTACAATGGGAAAAGGACCTCGATCCCGCCTTCCTGTCCCAAACTTCTTAGTGCCACGTGCCTTGCTGCTTAGACTGCACATTGTTTTGCACCCAGTCGACCAGCTCACCTGCCCAATTCTGCATCACCACCTCAGAAAGCGTGTAGAAGCCGGGCTCGATGCTGCTGAACCCCCAAAGAAACAAGTTTGGCACTATGAAGAGGCCCTGTCCCCCTTGTCCACTTTTAGAACCATAGTGACTTTAAAGCCCTCATCTATTCCTTTTCCTTGAAAGGCATATAGTGACATTGCTCCGGTTGCTTGCCTGATGATACCTCCTCAAGTAGCCAGAAGGAAATTCTATACCATGTGTTCATTTACTTTGTTTTAGTTAGTTGGTTACATTTTTGATTGTTTAATTGAAGAATATATAAATGTTTATGGAACATTGATTGGGCATAGCTTTATGTTGGTGTCTTTGCACTTTTGCTGTTTGGTTTGCTGCTTGTATCACTTCACTCAACTCCTGAGAGCATAACCTGTCCTCGGACCACGTTCATACACAAGGCAAAGGAGGTATACCTGTCGGGCTGTACCTGTTTTGCCTGTTTGAATGGGATCTCTGCTGGTTTAGTAGCAGTGCGGGGCTAAGTAGGCAGTTAGCCAATCCTCATCACAGTACGTCCTTTCGCCACAGTGCCAATGAATACATGGAGGCTGGACAGAATTCCGTAAATATTGTAATGTAGAAGACGGATTAGAGAGGGTTTCAGCTCACTTATCCAAAGTTATAAAAGGGCATCACATGGAAGGTCTATGGGTGTTGGTAAGTAACCCGAGATTAGAGTGAATAATGGTGGGTTGTCTGTCATTTTTATGGATAGTGGTTTGGCTATGAGTCTGATGGTAAGCAAACCTAACTAGCTGTTAACCAAGTGGGAGCAACTGAACTAGTTTAAGTTGCCTTTAGGGGTCAATGTGGTGATCTGAGATAAAGCAAAGATTAGAGATCAGCCTTGAAGTAAATTTAGTGCTTCCTTAGCCAATGGCCAGCGACTAAGACTTGCTGTTGTGTGAGTTGTGTTCTTATTTCTTACTTCATGAAATCAGTGTCCACTGGACGTTTTTGAATGACCTCAACGCATGAACAGATTGACTAGTTGAGAGGGTAAAGGTTAAAGAAATATGTGATGGATGTGAGACCTTGCTGGGTGGGGGAGTGCAGTGTACGAGTCGACGTCCCAAAATAGTGGCTACCTGTGTATCAATGCTGGCTGCGTTGCATGTTAAGGCCAGCCATGCATCATAGACCCAGCCACCGATCTAGGTTAAAGGGAAGTAATTGAAGGTTTACCACTGTTACTCCATGTTTAACCAAAGCAAGGGCACACCTTAGCTCCATTGGAAAACAAAATGTTTTGGGAATAAATCATGACTGGAAACAAATGTTGCTATTTACTGAACAACCAGATATTACTGTTTTCTTTTCCCTGGCAAAGATGGCACTCCTGCCAGGAAACCTGCCCCTCCCTCACATGCCATGTAAGCGATGGAGCAGCCAGACAGGCATACGCTTCACTCTTTGGCCAGGGTGAAAATGTGGAAAATATGTGTTGAGTTGTCGTCCGTAGTTAAAACAGATGGTAATGTATTCAGTTAAGAAGCCCCTGCTGATTTAAGGAACTTCATTTTCCAAACTGTTGAACCACTTCCAACATAAGTACTCATGCCTAAGCTTGCGGGTTGCGGTTCAAACAAATGCCATGGTGTTACTGCAAACGTGAAGATGTTTCCTTCTCAACAAATGTAGTTAAAAGCGATACAATCTGTTTATTTTTGGCAAAACTATAAATGAGGGCCTTATTGGCTATCCTCCCAAAGGGCAAGCGATATGCACGCGCACTGGCTGGCATTCGATGCTTGTATGGCCGTCTCTGGTCCGCAATAGTGAGCATCCACAGTTTGTTTCAATGGGCCGAGTAATACTTTTCAACAGTGCAGTGGACTTATCACAGAACGATGTACCGTTGCAAGTGCAAAATTACTCAAGTGCAAATCTGTGTTAGCTCAGTGCATTTTTGTGTGAGACGAGTGATTGCCCGAGTGCTAATACTTGGCTGTATAAGCACTAGCGCAAGTGTTGCTCTAGTGATGAAAGTAAAAAGGAATATTTGTTTTGCCGCACTTCAAATACCGTGCAAAATTGCAATTGCACAGGTGCAACATTTGATGTAATGCAGCCCAAGTCTGCCACCTACACCTCGGCTATTATGTAAGTGCTGTACACTTCTCTTGCACCGAGCAACAAAATAGCATTACAAAGCTGATCAACGTGTTTTATGGTACACATTATTTTTTTTATTTTTTTGCGCACAGGTTTTATACAGTTCGCTACCGCGAGAAAGAAAAGAACAAGAAATGGCTTTTCCAGCTGTGCCCGAACACAGAAACAGTGGTAGACAACCTGAAGCCAAACGTCATTTACGAATTTGGAGTGAAAGACAACTCTGAAGATGGAATATGGAACAAGGGAGTCACCCACAAGACCACTGTGCCACGTAAGTAGAGCCACTGACTTTGTTTCAGTATTCACATCCTTTCAACCTTAGCATTCTCAGTCATTTTCTGTCCACCCTGCTTTTATATTGCATGTCGTAAAGCCACAGGGACGTCATTTCACCAAAATGCCAGGGGTAGCGGAAGTGACATCACATGACCCTTGACCTCTGATGACATCACAGGTAGTGATGTCATTTTATCCCCACCCTGAAGTGACAAAACAGGAAGCGATGGAACATGATCTTTCACCCCACAACAAAACAGGAAGTGGCATCACTTAGCATTGTTTCTGAGTACACTATGGTTACACTATCACTGTAAAGTGATAAACATGTCATACAAGAATGGATCACCATATGTATCCTTAATATCAGTGCGTATAGGCTCATATTTCCGAATCACTGTGAATGCAACCAGAAGTCCAAGGCCAAACGATAATGGTGTGTTCATATAGAACAAATATACATACAATATCACCCAACCTGAGTTGGTACTCATTTATCAACCTCAGCAGGATGAAAGTCTGAATTGACCTTGCTGGGAGTCGAACCTGCAGATCACACACACATTACATCAGCCAGTGCTCAACCCACTGAGTTACCTTACCAGCTATAGCCATCAGAAAACCAGCCACTCCAGAAACAAAGAGCCACATGCTGCTGGCCCCAGCCCATGAGCTCAATGTAAAAAAAAAAAATGTAAAACCAAAAAATACTTTTTTGTGTCCATTATTTTAGGGGTAGCAATGGAGACCACAGGGGTAGCAAGGGAGACCTACATGACGTCCATGCCTAAAGGGTGCTCACAAAAGAGCTCTTCTGGGAATAAACATATTCCAGCTCATTTCTTATGATATTGCTTGTGGAACATGAAATGGCCAAATCTGCCTGCTGATGCCCTCCTGGTTAAATGCATCTGTTGACACATGCTTATTTTATCAAGAAATGGCTTGCCATTTAGGCATGTCACTGGATGTGCTGCAGGGTTTCAGTTATTTCTTGAATTGCAGCCAGATGTTAGCAGGAAAGCTATTCCAGTGTGTGGGAGTACAGCATTGGAATGCTTGTTCTCTGGTCTTCTCCATCTTGCACTTCTTGGATTCCAGTCTGGTGATATTTTTGATTGTGATCTTGCATTGCCCTCCTGAGATAGCGAAGTATGACAGCATCTTGGACATTAGAGCTTTGCAGTGATGCAGGCCATCTTGTAGGCGATGCAATCTTGGAGATGTAGTGAGTGTAATTTCTTGGCAATGAGGGAGATGTGGTTGAATTTCTTCAGTCCTGAGATGAAGCGTGCTGAACAGCTTTCAGAGGAGCCTGAGTTGTGGTTGGGACACCTGCAAGCAGGGTGTTACCACCATCCCGGGTGGGAGAGCCTCTGAGCCTGGATGACGGATCTGAATTCTGAGGCTGAGAGGAAGAGAGTGGTTCGTTTCAGGAGTGACAGCAGGTACCATGCTTGTTGTGCCTTCTTGTTGGTGTGTGCTTTGAAGCATACGTTGCAATTGTGTTGAAGCAGAGGTTGTTTCCACTAGGGGTGAGTTGGTGTATATGGCAGTGAGATCCATCGCTGTCAGCCAGTTTTGAACTGAGTGAATATGGTGACTCCATTGATGAGGATGAGCTGTTTTGGTGGAGTTGACTTTCAGGTAAGCACGTTGCATTCAGGTTTGAATGGTGTAAGTGTTTCAGTTAGTGGTTGTTGATAAGAGTTGGCCTTCAGAGGTAGCTGTGTGTCATCATTATACAGGTGGATTGTGATGTTGAATTTGGCCATGAGTGCCCCCAGTGGTTCCATGTAGAGATTGACAGTAATTTGGTAAGGGATGCAGCCCTATGGGACTCTCCAGGTCACCTGGCATTGTTGGAAATATTCAGGTTCCCATCTAGATGAGCTGGTGTTGGTTGGTGAGATACAAGTCAACCATTGAAGAACCAAGGTTTTAAATCCCATGCGGAGGACATAGTGTTGAGTAGCGCTTTGCGATCAACCATGTTGACTGTAGCAGAGGACAAGGAGGGTGAGGAGGCATGGGTCACCTGTGTCCATTATGAAGAGTTCTTAGTCAATGCCCTGGGTGGTGGTGGTCTTGATGCTGCATCTTGGTCAGAAGCTGTTTTGAAGTAGGTTGTTTTGGACACTCTTGGGGCTGTCTTCTTAATGGGCTTTACAATGAAGGGTACATGTGTGGTCAGGTGGTTGTTTCCTAGGTCATCCGGCGTCAAGTGTGGCCTTTTTTTAATATAAGGAGGGACTCACCAGTTTTCAATGCTTCTGGCAAGAGGCGTTGCCTGATTGAGGCATTGATAGTGTGGAGCAGAGGACTGAGAGTGTTTCCAGTGATGTTCTCCATGATGGAAGATAGGATGATGTGTTTCTCACAGGAGGTGGCCTTGAGTGAATCAAAGAAGTTTGAGTTCTTTCAGGGTTGGGAACTTGAATTCGGACCCTCTTGGGACATGACATGGCCGTATTGCAGGGGTGTCAATCATGGGTTGGGTGTTGTGAGTGTGGCTTTGGTTCTTACGGATTCTGTCTGCAAATAACATGTTGATTGCATTGCATCTCTGTGGATTACGGTTCTGCGAGGGCTAGTAGGGGCTGAGGCAGTGCTTGACAGCCTTGGAGAAGGTTCTGCTCTTATTTGATGATTATGCTATTGATTCTGTGTGTAATATGACTTGACTAAGGTAATGAGGGTCTTTTGGGCTGAGATAATCTTGTTGTTGTTTTGTTCCAGATCTTTTCCTGTTTGCGAATGGCCCCCTTTTGCCTGTGAATTATTGTCTATATCAAGGTGTGGATGGTTTGGGTTTATTGGTTCATAGTTTTTATGGTACATGTGTGTTTGTGGGGTCCGTTAGTGTGCGGCTGAGCTGACAAAGAGGCATCATGTGTTAAGAATGCCTTGGTAGCAACATTTGGATCCACCTTGGTAACCTTTGACTAGGTTCTCACAAGAGGCACGTGGGTAACATTTGCCAAGGCAGACATTCTCTGTTCTATTTACTGATTAAACAAAAATAAATATGGTGGAAAGAGAAAGATCAGAGTCATAGAATTACATTTTGTCCAGAACCATTTTTTTGTTTAGTTTCTTTGTATATCCCTCTCTGTGTGTCCACAGGTTCAATCTTGTGAGAAAATAAGATGTTTGGTATTGACCATGGCTGTTAGCCTTCCCTCCCTGGTAGTGCCCTGAGGACTGACGCTCCTCCCTGATGCCTGTTGACTAATGTTTCTTCAGCCTCGATCCTTTGACAGCATATCTTACTCAGCAAATTCATCACCCTCTCCATTGTCAACAAAAAAACACGGTACAAGTTGAATGCAGTTGTTATATCGCATAAATGGAGCATGATTAGCGTTTAAAAAAGTAATTCTTACTTGTTCAGGTTTCCAGAAATATGGGTCCAGAACCTCTCCTTCTAAACTATGTTGCAGAGTGCTATCGTTTGTGGGAGACGTGGCTCTTTAAACACAGGCAGGTGCGTTGTTTCCTCTTTACACCAATGAAGGATTTTGGTGATGCCTTGGCCTGTGAAAATGAGTTTCTCAGTTCAAAGAACTTACTTTTTGTGACCCATGAAAACACAAACACGTGAACTTACTGGAGCTTATCTTCTTTCACACAGACAACTTTCTGGCAGCTATTTGTATGCCAATGTTTTAATGTGCCCCTTGTTACGTAACATATCGTATTCCCTTGGCAGTAACATTCCTCTGTGCCCAATGTTTCTTGCAATGCTTTTGAGGTGCAAGCAAGCCAACATTATAGGATGGTTGGAGTATAGAGGTATAGGCATTGATGACAATCTTCTAATAGAGACACCTCCTGCACTGTTTAAGAGATCTTATCATACCTATCCAAATTGTAAACGGATGTCGATACCAGCCGACACCTGCCTTTACATCTCCTGATGTTCTCAAGGATGCTTCTTTTTCCTGCAGTTCACCCTCTCGAATACAGTTGTTTCTAAGTACAGCGTTGGGACTGATTTCATGAGTTTGACATCTATGTTCTGTTTCTGCACTACTGCCACTGCCTTTGGCCATCAAGCAAATAAAACGCACAGGACATCCAGGGGTCTTATGCCTTGGACTTGTATAAATAACTAAGGCAGGCCTGCACTGAGGTCAACAATGGCTTCTATCAGTCATGACCAAGTGATTGCATTCAAAATGCAATGACAGGTTGGGGGTATTTGTGAATCTGAGCACTGGGTTCAATCCAAACTGTTTCTGTGAAGGCTATATTATTACACTATAGACTAAAATGTTAATTGGAGTGAGCCCTGTACTGAGAACATATGCCATCATCTGAGATTGTATCAGCATCTAGGCTCTTGTAAGAGTTCCAGGCTCATCTAGCAAAAAACAAGACCAAGTGTATTTTATTTTAGGTATAGCTAGGCGGGTCTCTATGCAGGTTCTGATGACAATGAAAAAGGGCCTTAAACATTTTTTCTCAGGTGGACGAGGTCGTCAGCGCAGCCTTCAATGGAAAGTAGAGAAAGTAGAGCCTAAAGCTTTTTGCCTGCAACCTAACAGGCTGTGTAATACTTTGTATTATGGTTGGTAGAGGTGTCATTCGATTTGTGGCTGTGCCTAAATGGAGCCTGTTGTTTAAGTGAAGTTATATTTTGGGCAGGGTGATAGTCTCGATGGCCCATACTGACTCAGGCACAACCTACACAGTAGTAGATTAGGGACATTTGGTGTCAACATCCTCTTACCATTGATCAAAGGGACATGGTTGAGTTAAATGTCAACCCGAGGTTTTCACATAAAGCCAATAGGTCCAATCTCTGGTTTAACATGAAAGGAAATGTTTACCCTTTGATTTGGCCGTACACCCCAGGCTCAATATTATTATACCACTGTTTGGACAATTTAATTTTAAGGAGTTTGAGGCAATTCCGATTAGAAAGATCTGTTAAAAACAAATCGAGGATTTGGTAGCACAGGACAGCATCTCCTAAGACCTATAGTTGCAACTATGTGGGTGCAATAAACAGCAAATGATTTCAGAGGGCCATGATGTGCAAGTTAAAACACATACATTGATAAGGGAGACAGAGTGGTTGGAGTTTTTTCAAATCATGTTTTTGCTCCTAATCTCCCGCTTATTTTCTCTTTTGCAATCCGTTTTCTGCCTTATCTCACTTGTTTTGCTTTGTATCATGCCACACCTTGTTGGTGCCTTTATGCCTGATCTGAGGATTAATTGGGAGTAGAAGAGATATGATGGAGGAGCACATAAAAGTAAAGTGTGTAACCCACATCACTCTGTAGCACAGTTACCACCTACTCCATGGCCAAGGGAATTCACTGACTGATCAGATACAGGAAAACCTCCCCCCCTGAGATCACGGTTGGCGAGCACTCTCATTACTCATGTTATCCCTCTAACAGATTCTGTGCTGCTGACTAATGCACTCACACTATCTTTGACTCTCCCGCATGTGTTGCGTGTCACACAGGAGTCTCCCTGGTCTCCTATGGCACTGCTCTGGATGGACATGGGGTTTACTCTTCAAATTGAACTCCTAGTGCTACTTCCTGTAGACATGTGCTCCAAATGAGGACCTGCATGTTCATTATCAGCCAGTGCATGTGTCAGGGTGAGGAGGCTAGAGTCACAACGTTGGTTCCTGTGGGACCAATGGAGGATTCCGCGTTGAAAACACACTATTCCAGAACGTACTGTTCTGAAGTGCCTGTGTGGTGTAGTCTTTTTTTACGAAGGGGCCACACTGCTGCACATCATCTCTGGTTCCGCAATGTTATCCGTTCCTGTTAAGAGGGCCCTTACGCATCGCAATGCCGGTATTCTTGTCCTGTTGATGGTGTTTTCAAGTTCCTTCCTTGTGTGTTTTCCTCTGTCAGTCGTCTTTGTTCGGTTGCCCTTCCGGGCTTCCTTGCCTTGCTCGTGGTTAGCTCCTATTCACTGCTTGGGATTACTTGCACTCTGCCTTCCTTGCCTTCCTATTGTGACCCGTACACTGCTACAGATGTCCTACACTCTGTAGCCTACACTCTCCTCTCCTGACCTGAATGGATTTAGAGGGTTTTTTCAGCATACTGCGTTCTCCCTCATCACACTTTTCTGTGTGTGTCACCCGAGGTGGGAGCTCTGTGAAACCAGGGTGGCTCGGGACAGTGATCACCCCTACCTCTTCTCATTGCGCCAATCCAGAAGCAAGGCAGTAAGTGGGACAAAGGGGTCAGTTAGGTCTCCAGCGACCTACACAATGTTCCTATTAATTGGGAGAATAATTTGTTTAAACGTTTGAATTCTGTGTTTTGACTTGGCTCTGAGATCAATAAATTGAGTATTGTTAAAAAAGGTTAATAACTGGTATTATTTAGGTCCCAAAGCAATTCAATGCAGGCGCAATACCCTTCAGATGTATTCAACAGTTTACTTTCAGGATCCTGCCCTTCTGAACATGTACAATGGGAGCCAGCACACCTTCCCCAATAAGACACACTCTTTCAATCTATACGTTTAGGGCCTGATTCATGGAACGTTTTCCTATGGGATTGCGCCATTATAAAACACTTCTATGAATCAGGCCTTCAATCTTTATGGTCTGCCAAACATGGACGTGGCAATATCCCCAGCCACAGATTTTAAACATTGTCATGAGATACAACTTTGATTTACACGCACGGACACTCCTTATATCACAGCCAGTTCTGTTCAGAAATAAACAGTACACAATTGAATTGTACACTCATATCTGCATGAGCAAATTACAAAGTACACAAGCCTCTCTTGCTCTTGGGAATATGAAAGGCCAAGATTCGACTGTGGACCCTGCCACTCCACGTAATCCATGATTAAAATATGGAGAGAAAAGAAAGACAATGGAACACTGCATGCACTTACATGATCTTACAAGGGTTTTTCAGTCCTTGGTAGAGCGAAGCAGTGAGGGAGCCTTTTGTTCGTAAAGTTGGACGCAGTTCACAGTGATATTAAAAATAAAAACAGCTCAGGTCTTGTAACACGTTTCTGCAACGAACTGTATTTAAGGGTGCAAGGGGAAAGGGGGTTAGTATATTTTTTATTTTTTCTTCCATTTTTCAGTTTGGATGGCAATTGCTAAATCCAGATTATGGGGAATGGCCAATACAGATTTCTCTTTGTCACAGAGTTAAATAGGACCGCCGTTCAGCCGCATTGAGACTAGTTCCTTTTCTCTGCATCTCTGGGTGTGGGGTGATGGTTACAGCATTGAGTGCCTGTCAAGGATCGGGGGACCTTACAGATTCCAAGCAGCTGGAGCCTCGGGGACAGACCAGAGAATAGGGTCCCTTTCCCCAGGGCATCTGGGCATGGGCCTCACCAAGCAGCACCCCTAGGAGCAGAGCTCCCACCAATTAAACCCCTCATGAAGAAAGCCCCTGTTCTCCCTGCAGTCACCTTTCAAATCCATCGCACCAGACATGCCCTTTTTTAGCATTTTCTAGACATTGAAACATCCCCTTTGGCACCTGACCTAAGTCCTTCCGGTCACTTACTCACTTGACATTTAAGTATTTTTCCCTTTGTCTCTAACAAATAACATCTTTTAATGACAAACAAATAACAATTAACAAAACAAAAAGGAAACCTTGCCAGCATCGCTCTTTCCTTTGGGATCAGAGCAACACGTGCTTCATTTTGTTTAATTCCTTACTCACTAAAGCACAGCTTCCCATTGTGTTCACTTCTATCATGTGTCACAATTCAATACATCTTTTTCACTGTAAAATGTCAGAAGTTTTTTCTCTCCCTAAGAATGAACACAGCCGGGGTTACACCTCGGATGAGGAGTGCATCTTGGCGCCCAGTGGTGTCCTGAGAGTGCAGATCACTCTTTAGGAAAATACTAACTACCCGCCCTCCCAAAGTACATTCCTTACTTAAATGATGTGACATGCTAATTCACCGATGCCGGCCGCCATAGGCCAGACAGAATGTCAACACTGCAGGGTGCAATGGCTCCCGTTTGGTACACTGGCCTCGCACCTCCAGAATGGGCAGCAGCGGTAATTTGCCTGCTTTGTTCAAACTCTCGTTTGTCAAGCTAACTGGCATCCACACAGATGCACTTTCCCAATGTTACCAGTTTTGTTTGTCATATTGAAGAACTCAGTTTACTCCTGATGTCCTGTCACATAATCTATTAATAGTGCTAGCCCCAAAACCGTACTGTACAGTTCATTTCAGGTTAGTGTCTTCTGCGCAGTTAAACCTGTGGCTACCATGATTAGTACCTCATGATCAGTTTGTGTTACGCTTGCTACTCGACTACCCCAACATATCCAATATGATTAATAACTTCAAGTAATCATTTCAGTCTCTTTCAAATCTTAAACTGAATTGCAGGGTTTAACTAACACGATCCGTGCAGTGGGACTTCATAGCTCCACAAACAAGCCTGGCTTGGGACAGAAAAGGCCAGCACATGAACCATGCATGCAGAGGACTAGCTAAGTGTTGCTCCCTAGATTCATATTATGCCCAGTGTGGTGAAAAATGTCAGTTGCAGGTCCACTGCCAGCAATGATTTGCAAATCCCTGACTCTCCGTTTAGCACAATGACAAGACACTGAGTTGTGTAGAAGAAACATGCTTATATACACAACTTTGCTTCTCAACGAATTGCGATGGTAAATGTGTAAGCCAATCTAAATGCAAGTGGTTGAGCTATACTGATCTCAGAAAGATTAGGCCTCTATATTCAGTACTAGGCCTCATGTAACTCTCAGTAGGACTCTATTTGGAATTATATGGCAACTAATTCAGTATTTATTGACAAATATTGGGTTTTGCTGGCGTGGTGATGTTATTTAAGAGTATGCCTACGCTGCCTAAAGTATACCCCTGTTTCACAAACAAATGTTATACCAAACGATTGATGATAAAGTGGGATTCTTAATTTATTAAGGATGCACATATGTGCTGGTTATGGCTTGAAGACTGCAGATTTGGCTTTGGGAGACAAGGTTTGCTTAGCTTCACAAGAAAGACCATTGTGCTAATTGGGGTAGACCGAAATCCTCCTTGATTATTTCATAGAATCTTACACTCGTATAGGTAAATGTACTGAAAATATATAAAAGTTGTGGCTAAAGAGGTGGGGTAACAGTCTTAGATGTTGTGGGATAGTGTGCTGTCCAGTCCTGTGTTCACCTTGCAGTGCTGCCATTGAAGATTTACCAAATCAACCTTGTTCGAGATTAGAGTCTGTTTTCCTGAACAGTTGTAAAATGAAGTTTACTACTTGGTGGATCAACAAGCCCCTGCTTCTGTCTGTTGTTTAGGTATTTAGAAACAATACAAATGAGAAGCAGTACCGATATCTAATTTTAAGAAGATTTTAAGAGGATTTCTTTTTCTTTTTTTTTTTAGAACATTACATTCCCCTTGCCTCCCTGGAGTTTAGAATTGTGTTGGTCAATGAGCAAAACCCTCTGACAAAGTTGACAGTGGGGGAGAAGAAGGCACGCTTCTTTTCAGGCCTCCAGATTACTAGTACATATGCCCTGCTGTGGCTAAGAACATTGTTAAACACCTGCAGTGATCATTGCTAAGAGAAGCAGTGCTGTCCCTTGCCACACCACAGAATGGCACTATCAGCAATGAAACCAGGTGAGGTGACCTTGAAAACAACTGTAACAGATGACTCTCCCAGGTCAGGTTTCTGCCTCCCTGCACCGAGTTAGACAGTTACCCATGTGCCATATTAAACAGCATACAAAATCCACTATGTTGGGAGTTGTTTTGTTGTTTGTGCCTTTAGGCAATAGACCTAACCCTGCAGATGTCCCTTGAAGAAATATGTGGAGATTGTTGTCAGACAAGATACTTGTATACCAATTCTGCAACATTCACCGAGGGGCCCCTAACCAGATGTTCATTAGTATAGTCCTCATCCAGGTTTGGTGAAATTATCAAATCATTAGGCAGTTGTGGCACCAAATTGCGTTTTTTTTCTAGATTTGCATTTTAGTCTAGTTTTCCATTTGCCTTCCCCACTTTTCATTGATCCTGTCCAGTCAAGACTTCTTACTTGTCGGATGCCCAATTTCTTTTTTTTCTTAAATAAATGATTTTTGCTTTGTAAATCATCTGTCAGATATTTCATGTTGTATTCCTATTTGTGTGAATGGCACTAAGTTTAATTATGAATCCCAGGTAGAAGGGAGCCTTGAGTTCAGCACATGCTACTAAAGCAGATCAGTTGCTTGGTGAACTTTGTATGCCCTCAGAACGTATTTATACGGCACATGTATGTGCTGGCATGCACAGTGACCCTCTTCCCCTGGGGCCTCGGTACTAGGTCGCCAGGTAGGGTGAAGGTTAATGGGTCCAGATGAGGTGAGGTATAACCAAACTTCTACAGTAGTGCTAGCCTTGGAATCTCAGCCTTTTCAGGTCCTGACATTTTTGGTTTGAAAAAAGAGATTAATTTCTAGTGAGAGGTAGGATTAGGAATGTTTTGGCTATCCTCTAAAGAAATTGGTATAAAAATTAGCTATGTGTATGTTACAGCATCAGTAACATGCCATTCTGCAAAGGTGTGTTCTTCTAGTTCTTTGATGCAGTTCTTATACTGGAATACGGGCACTTCCTGGGTCTGTTTTCCCAGCAGATTTGTGTAGCCTGCCTGCAGGAAGTTGGCCCCCTTCCCCCTTTGCAGGCTAATTTGTATTTCTTTATCTAGTTTTGCTGTCTTCATTAGATTTGATAAAATTCACATGTTAAGGGTAGCGGATACATGCATCCAGGTTGTTAGGAAATATGTGGTTTTGGAAAGTCAGTATTTTCCCTATTTTTATACAAATATCAGACATGCCATCACTTGTTGACTACTTGAGAATTAGCTTTTGAAGTACCCAAAATCAATCTTAAATGCCGTTCAGTCAATACTATAATATACCTTAGAGGGTCTCCTTCCATAAAGGTTGGTAATGGATGGAGTATTTTACACCCCTCCCTCCTTTCAGACCCGTTCCCCATACCTCTTTGCACCAGTTCTAATCTTCTGTAAACATGTAATTGTTATTTCTAGCTTACTGCTTAATCGTGCATTTTATTAAATGTACAGTGTATTCTACTTTCCTTTTCCCCTAAGTCTCTGCACCTGCCCTCAAACACTGAGCCCCTCACAACCACGGATTTCACTAACTCTGTTAGAGCCCCAAAAAAGCACCAACCCTACCTGCTGAAAACTGTACCACCAATTGTACCACCAATTGGAAAAACTGCTAGCCTGAAAAATCTGCTTTGCCAGTGTTAGGATTCCAGGAAGGCCAGGGCCCCCTTTGCTGCTGCTTAATGATGCCCATTGAGACTCCGGGCTCTTGCTGGCACCCCTTGCGGAATTCTACCACGGCGAACCATCGCTGCAAGGAAATAAAGGTCCTTTCCTCGAATCAAGGCATGTAGCGAGTCCACAGCCATATTTCTCTAATATGTGAGGCTGCATACTATGCGGGTCATGCGGAGACAGTTTACATGATGTATTTAAGGACAATGCTACAGTAGAACCGTGTTCTTGCAACAGTCTACATCGATTGGCAGGATCCCCTGACTCAAGTCACGTTTACAAGAATAGTATTGAGAATTAGGTACTTAGCTTTGTCCATTTATTATATCCTGTCTATGAGCCTCATGGTCCAACCCCACTTTCAGAATATAGTCTGATTTTTCAAGGACTTCTAGAATGGGGGATGCCTTGATCAGGTCAGAGTACTACTTCACCATTCCCCCCTCCCCCACCCGTGTGAGATCTCAGTCTTGCCTCTCCTAATTATCTGACGTTTGTGTCCTCGGTACCGCTCCAGCATTCCCGTCTTTAGCACTTCCAGGATGTGTGTCCCGTAGCACTCCCACCTTTGGGGAAAGATCACACTGAATTGCTACAGCACCCTGCGGATTCTTTCCAGATAGGTTCGGAGGGTAAATGCTTTGCAAGGTTCCTGAGAGTTCTACACTCCAGTCGCGCTGGTTCCGCTAACAGCCAGTTAATCACTGATTTACAGCCCATGGTGAAATTGCTCCCAGGGCAAGCGCTTTCCCGGCAGGAATACACATCATAAACAAAATGACCTGTTAACATTATGATAAATAAGAATTGGAGCCATTGGCTTCCTGCAAACAAAAGCTACAAGAAAGTTAAGTTGATATCAGTAAGCTATTAGAATTGTTTAATATTGATCAGTAGAATACTAAATTGAAATAGAATATATTGTGTTTTCCTTTTGGGAATTAATTTTAGCACTAAGCTTTGTTTTTCTTTATGTAAATGTGTAATATGTATATGCTGAATCAAGAATTGCAAAATTGTGGTTTGCTATGTTTACTGTCTAATGTGTTCAAGTTGTATAAATATTGTAAAATTGACTTAGGTCAGCTAAATCAAAATACAAAATAAAAAAAATAATTATGATTTAAAAAAAAACGGAAATGATATGCGCTCCACAATAAGAAACATACAAACTATATTAACACCACACAAAGTAGGAACATAAAAAAGATGAAAAACAAGCAACATGATACAGTTTGGGGAGCAACTGTAATGCTCCATTTTTAGTTATGTTGGCGGTATGTGCATTTTCTGCAAGACAGAAGGCAGCATACTAGTACAGTTGTCCAATTCCAGACACATGGAATAAACCCTGCAGAGAAACATGGAGGGCCAGTATCATTACATTACCTATGTTAAGTGTAGACCGCACAAGAACACAACCACTGTGCGATAATTGGCTTCTCTGGAAGGATTATGAGAATATGTGCCAGCCCCTGATAACCACCTAGACATTTTCCAGGTCAGAAACCTTTCTCAGACCACTTTTGACACAGGAGCTCAACTGCAGACTCTAAGTTATGTGACTAACCGATAGCAGTTTGTAATATTTTCTATTTAACCCCATCTGTCATTATCATCTGCTACCTTCTTAAAAGCAAGAGGAGGAGCCGGTTTTGACTGATGTGAAATGGACTTCTGCTAAGGTTTGAAGAAATAGGAAATATAGACATATTTTTTTGCTGTTATTGTTTTAGCTGAAATTAACCAACTTTTCAATATACTTCTTACAACAGAAATTTAGAAAACTTAAACATAAAATCAACAGCATTACAAACATTCAAACATAAAATCAGCAGTATTGAGAGCATAAATATAAACATAAAACTTATATTACAATTGTAGTAACCTGTAAAAAAAGAACAGAATACAGAAAACAAAACAAAACAGTATCAACTTCTTTTCCCACAATATGTGGAAGAATTTTGTTTCCTCTGTCTAAATATTCAGATTACAGATTACATTGACAACTAAAACCCAATCCATATTTCTATCAACACACTGATGACTCGGTTATTATCTAGTTTCAAGGATTTCAGAAAATTAACAGTCGCCATCTGTATTGCAATTTTACCAGAGCACAAGAGATACGGCCAACGTAATTCTTGCTCCACATGCCCTAAGATTAAAGCAGCACATTCAAAGTGGGTTATTCTTGAACTGCTAAAGGCTGCGCAATAGCAAAGAAGATGTTCAAGGGATTCATCCAAATTTTGATTTAAACAGAATCTACAAAATTTCAAGGCGCTAGATATCAGTTTCTGTCTTACTTGTACTTGTCTGGTGGCCCACGGGTCAAAACGCACTCTTAAAAAGGCTGCTCAAAACTCTACTGAGGGCGATTTTAAAGATAAGATTCCATCATTTTAGCATTCTTAGGCCAAAATCTAAATTTACAATTCTGTCGATACGTTAAACATTGTACTCTCGTGGCAATCCAATCACGACGATAGATTAAAGCTTTTGCTTTTTCAGGATTTGTGACCAACATGTCAATTGATATACATGAGTCTGCAAGAATAGTATATACTTTATCTGACCACATTTTTTTCAAACTTATGACACGAAGATTTAGCATGTTATTAGACTGAGTTGAAATAAGACACTTGCAAAATAGTGTACAAAGACGCCAAAGATAAAGAGCATGGAGGATAATAAAGCCCAATTCATATTGCAACCATGGGCCAGGCACACACTGTGGCAAATGAAGAATACATCTCCAGAATGTGTGGCAAAAATCGGGTTATGTGACCAAAACTTTGTGATTTACTAGTAACTGCCATAAGAAATAAATATTCCACTTGAGCTAATCATGGGGAATTCAATAAAACAGCCGGATCCGCACCATATTGCACGGCTGTTTGGTAATTTTCTGCCGTTTTTGCAAAAAACATAATCATTAGGAACATGCAATATATTCTCCAAACACCTAATTTTAGCCCCCACCTGTCTGCCAACTCTAAAATATGGGGCACGTTCGCAGCCAGGAACACCTTTTAGCTCACCATTACAATCCCCTAAGGTGCAGATGGAGGACTTTTATATCTACAAAATTGCCTGGAAAGTATTTAAAAAATGAAACATGCATGTAATCAGTGCATCTTGTGGTTCCCGGGTAAAGGGCCTATGTTATAATAGTCCTTTTAAATTAATAGTAACTCTTTACGTTAATGCGAATAGGGGCATTCCTGTCTGCAGCGCCATTTGCCTCTCTGGGCCAGCCTGTGACCAGAGTTGTTATTTGAAGTTGGTAGCAGCTGGTTGTAAATCCTGGGCCCTTGGCAACAGAGATCCCCTCCCCATATTCGTGTCATGCAATAGCTAAACATTTGCGTGCACAGAACTCCCGTCAGAGGCAGCAGGTCTGGGGGAAAAAAATGTCAACTCCCTTCAGGCCATATTTTATTGCAGTTGTAAACAGTTGAGATGCAAGCCAGGCTTTCAGTGGGGAAGTCCTTTGTAAATTTTTCCCAGAGGCCCACCATTTGTCCTTGGCTGAAAGGAACTCACATATTGAATTTTCTAACATCAGCCTTGATTCTTTGACATAAACTGCCTCATTACGAGGCTGGCGCTCCCATAATGAAGGGTGCCGGTACGGGACCGGCACCGTTCATTACGGGATGCCTGATTACGAGGTCCCCTTGCAGGACCCGCACAGGTCTGGTTTGACATGTAGTCGAACCAGACGTCCTTAGCGGGTCCCGCAAGGGGACCAAGGAGCTAATAACGGGCCCATTATTAATGGGCCCGTTATTAGCTCCATCCTCATTCCCATTGAGCCCTATGGGGGCTCAAATGGGAATGGGGATTGGTTTTGTGAATGAGGAATTACTGGGTCCTCCAAGGTTGGAATGACCCGGTAATTCCTCATTCACAGAACCCGGAGCTGGAACCCGGTATGGAGGCAGCCATGCCCTTTTTAAGGGCATGGCTGCCTCCATACTCGTAATGAGGCCCACAGTGTTTTGAGGGTTCTCTTTGCTTTTGTGCTGAAAGCTCAGGTCTGTTTGTTTTCATCGTTAATAAAATAAACTTTTAATGATCTGCTGTTTGTTTTTCTGCTGAAAAGTGAGTCTGAATTGTCACAGTGCACCACCTTTTGATGGGTGTCAGTTTCAGTGAACATGTTGCATTTACATCTCAGCCAGTAAAGTGATGTGCTTTTCCAATCTGCACTTGGATTACTTTTATGTTTTAGCTTTCCCTGGACTTCCTCTGCAAAAAGACACACACATAGTCTGCCTCAGGCCTACAGGAACTTCTAATGGCAACAAAGTGGTCTTTTCAAATTTGGTATTTTGCATGTGAAGCATAATATACATTACGTTTTGTCAACACATACACCATGTCTTTCCCCTGACATCTTTATGTTGGCAGGGGAACATTGTTCTCATGTCTTGCTTTAACTTGCAAAAGTACATGCAAAGCCATTTTGGTGTCAGTGTTTAAAAATCCTGTTTTTCATGTGAAAAGGACCTTGAATTTCTTCTGCCTTTGTTAATTAAAATGCTGCTTTTCCTTTGGTTATAACAAGTAGACCTTTTTCACATGGCCCTTCAGCTCTGTTGGGTTGGGGCCTTTGATTAAACCCCACAAGGAAACCGTACAATCTTTGTATTGTTTATATGAACGCATATAACATTGTGGGGTGCTTCCAATTGTTTGCATGGACGTTTATAATGTATGGTTCTTTCCTTTAACTGTTCATTTGAGCGCCACTCTGTGGTGGTTCTTGCAACCCCTATGATTTTCTTAGCAACCTTTCTGTTTATACTAACCTGAAACCGATGCACAGTCTACAGTGGACACAGAACCAGATGGCATCTATGTACCTTGGATTGATAAACCATGGTCATCTCATACCTGCTCTTTATTCTTCTGGGAGCTAGTGGAGCCAATTGATTTAAATGCAGCATATTGTGCAACATGTATGGAGTTTTCTGGTAGAAAGATACTACATGGAACCTCTTGCTCTTTCAGCAAACAGCCAGAAATATCTGAACTAGTAAATCCATGTCAATTTGAAGATATCAAAATTCAAACTTTTGAACACATTGCCAAATTCATCAGGTCCTAATGACCTGAAGTATTGATTATGAAACCATGTTTTTCTAGAAATCCATCAGATCCTTAGAGCAGTAAGTCATTGTGAGCACTAGATAAAATATATATGTAAAATTAAATGAACAAGTACTCACATAGCTGGACAACCTTTCTATTCTGCGCTCCCCAATACCGAAGAGAGTCAAAATTAAAAAAAGAACAAAATTAGAGTAAAGGAAAATAGATCTATTTTCCTGAATTCACTATCTTTTAAGCAGTGTATTCAGTATACTTGAAATGCCTGTATTATCTTGTCTACAAAGCTTAAGAAACTGTATGTAAGAATATGGATGTTGTAATCTGGTCTCCATGCCAGCAAGTAAGCATTATAACTTTCCAATAATTTCATATGTCGACCCACAAATCTGCTTGTCATCAGATAAATGCATTAAACATCCAGGGCACCATTCATCCAGTCACCAGACTCAGGTCTGTCAGATACCTGACCTGTGCAGCAATTGCCCATTTGAACAATAATACAGTGCTGCAAAGTCATAACAATGACATCTGTGCGCTATGCAAAACACAGTTGACATTAGAATTGGTTATTTTTAATGCACTTAATACCCAGAGGTTTCTAAGCACGGACCCGGAATCAACCTGTGTTGCTCCGTGTCCTCTTGCTTCCAAGGCAAGCGTGTTGCCACTAAGCTTTACTCCCGACCCCCCATTGGCGACAAAGGAGTAATCAATGAATCGTTGCGTTTGGGGACCCCTTGCCACGGCACTATTGCACTATTGTATGACAATAGGGACAGTATCCAGTCTGTTTCCACTCAGTTACTTTAGGACACAGTCCCAGCCTAAAGGGAGACACTTGCCTGTGGAGTGCTTGCTGTGATGTGATGTAAGTCATACTAGAAACAAGATCTGTAGTGCAGCACCGTGTAGAGTGAGTGAGAAAATGTCTGTGAAGATGATTGAATGTCCGTTAAATTAAAACACATGTGGCACTTACGAGAGGTTATGCTTCTTGACTGCTGAAAGAGTTATAATTGTGCGCAGTTTGTATAAAACGTTCCTTGAAGTTTATTAAATGTAACATTGTACAGGAAAGTTAAAAAAAAAGAGGGCCCACATGTTACCGTATCAATAGGCATTCCTGCAGAGATCATTTTAGATCACCCAAAAGACTGAAGAAAAGATTAATAACACCACACATTTGTAACTTCCTCACCCACCCATGCTCCAATGTGGAAGGTGGCATATGAAACACTTGCTGGAAGAAATGAACATTTTCATCTCCCAACATCTAAAAATTTTAGATCTCGTTTTCTATTACAGTGTGAGGAGCTCCCGATTTCAGCATCACATCGGACAAAATATAGGCCATGCCACTCAATCTTTCCAGGGAAACGTTGTTAAGACCACTCAGTGATGATCCCAGCCCGCTCCAAACCTTATAGGGGATTTTCCTTTATTAGGGGCTGGCAGAATGCCCCTGGATTGATGCTGTGTGGCCAGACCGGTGGTGTAGGACAGTGTCCCATTTGAGTTGCTTTTGCCAACCCAAAGCCAGCTAACCAGTCAAACTGCTTTAATCTACTGCAAAAACGACAATGCTAGGGCTTTGAGTTTCTTTCTTGCCCTCAAGGCTTGATCCCTCGTTAAACACAACCTGACTCCTTTTGGATGTCCATATGTTTGTGCCAACAGCAGTCCTCTACACGAATCTATGTGACGGCGCTGCGATCAGATAGATCACTTCTGCCTGCCTGACCCGACCCACAATCCCAAACACTGCACCCCTCCAGTACCTTTACTGCAGCACACTCCTGTGTGTGCGGCCGCCATCCTTGTACCCCTGTAGCGTCAGCTCCTCCCACTTACATGGGGCTGTGCGGAAAAAGAATAATGTTATCTTATCCCCGCTTACCCTAAGGGGACACTCCTGCAACCCCTGTTACTGTGTCCAGGGAGAGCGGCGGACATCCCTGCAGCCCCCGCTCTGCTTGGGCGCAGTAATGGGGATCGGGATTTTGTACTGCGCTCAGGCGCAGTTTTAGTAATCATTATGGTACGATTTTTTTCTACACTAAGCCAGACTTTCCTTTTGCTCAGAAGTCTGAAAAGGTACACATGTTTGGGAAAAATAAAGGATGTCTATTATCCACTGTTTATAAAACCTGATGGGCAGTATCCTCAACAAGAGAGGAGCACTTTATCAATGGACTTCCCCTTTGACAGCTGCATCCCATAAGTGACTTAGAAGGGCAGGTTTTATAAAGCGCTCAAACCCTAATGCTCCTGCTTAGAAGCATTGTAATAATAGCTAGTTTTATCACCTACTTTGATGATACTCAACGTATCGACCTCGGCATCGATGAAGGGCTGAGTGGGGCTTTCCAGGATTCGAAAATGCGGCATGCCATTGAGTGCTTAACGAGTGAGCTATCCACGTAGGCTACCCCGATTAATGCACACAATTATCTTGCGGTTAGCGGGCACACAATATGCCCGCTATCAGATAAACACAAATACCACAGATTCAAGAAATGGTGTTGCCCGAATTGGCTTCCTATTAAATGAAGATGTGAGTGCCACTTTCTTTCTTTGGTCTTTAAATGTGTTCATGCCTTGGCCCCTGGCGATTTCTGTTCTCTGTTTTCTTTGGATAACCCACGGCTCTTCGTTCTGCTTCCCAATTCCTTCTTTCTGTTCCAGCCTCTCAATCATGTCAGCTGTTAGCATCTACAATCCGGCATTCGCTTCCCTTGGATATTCCTTCTTGTTTAAATTTAAGTCGGTTCAAGAAACAGCTCATGGTTTCCTTTGTTCCCCTTCCTTTTTCACGTGATGATGCATTGTGTTGATTTCTTTTTTGTCTTTCCATTATTTGAGTTATTCACGGTTCACGTTTGTCATTTGACTGGTGTGTGTACTGCTGGAATGCTTGCTCAGTGGTTTGTGTGAAAGGTCTTTGGCAAAATTCCAATATTTATAGTCTTTCTCTCCACTGGCACTAGGATGCTCAGAGGCAGCCTGGCCTTACAGGGGCACGGCAAAAGACTGTAATAAGTGAAGTCCCTGCAAATCGTATCCCTCGGACAGGAGCCCACTGGCTCTCACCACTGAGTGGCTTACATCTTCCACTGCCTGGGTGTGGAACCTCTTTCACATCCAAACATTCTCATCTCTCACTCAACATTCTCGCGGGGCCATCACTGAGTCAGACACACAGGAAAGGCAGACCCGAGGGGATAGCTCAGCGGCAACGTGCAGGGCCTTGGAAGCAAGACGACACGAAGCAACACAGGTTCGATACCCGGGTCCGCGCTTAATTAGCGCCTTATAAATAAGCAACTAAGATAAAAATAAAAAAAAAGAACACACAATTTCTGGAACAGCGCCTCGATGCCCACGGGCTGTGTGAACCTTTAAAAATGCAAAAATAAAATTTTAAAAAAAATAAAGACCCCACCGTTGTTTTTGTTCTGGCAAGATGGTTGATCTGATGATGTGTATGTGCAGATTGGGCACTGTGTATACATTCTGAATGTAAAACGTTTCAACACTGAAAAGCTTGAATGAAAGATGTTAACTACCAAATGAAAGTACTGATATCGTTTACACAACAAGTGCAATGGCATCGAACGTTTTAAATCAGATTAGTAAAGCAAATGGAAAATAAAGTGGTGTGCTTCTATTTTTTTGACATTTCTGAGCTTATTTTCTAAACCAATGTATTCTTAGAGAGGATCCTACTTCTCTGTCTAACCTTTACCCAACTCCTACACTTAAATGCCACCACCCCGGCCAGTTTGTTTCTAGATACGGAGAGAACTTTGAAGCACACATCAGAACTGCCCAAAACAGTGCAATGCACGTGTTGGCAATTGTATTCCATTTGGCTTTTCAAATATGACTTTATTGTACTAGTTCTTGATTTGCTGCAGAATAACCACTGGTCTGTACAGATCCTCCTGTGTTCAGAACAGTCACTGCTTTTGCACCTGGCCACCAAACCAGACCACCACAAGAGAACACGCACATTTTGTTGTCAAACCAAAAAATCAAAGGCAGATATAATTAAATTATTCAATTATGCCAAGCTTTAGGAATTGTCTAATCCATGTAGTTAGTGGGTTTTGTTCTCCTCTTTCAAAGTATTTTTTTAAATTCTATTCTGAAGAAAAATGTCTGTTTTCGCCATGCTCACAAGCAGGGGTGGACTGGCCTGTATGGAACTCGACATTTCCAGGTAGGCCTCTGCACCCTGGGCCTCTTGTGTCTGGTAGCCTATTTTATTTCGACATTTTCTCATAGGAAAATGGTTGAGCTTGCTGAAAATGTGTAATATGGTGCGACTTTGAACCTTATTTCAAGGGCCTCTTTTGGTTCCCAGTCCACCCCTGCTTACAAGGATGATTCTCTGCATGGATTTCTGACATTTGAAAACGGTATGGGGTCCAAACCCTGCAAACCAAAGCCGTGAAGGCCACCAACCCCTCTTCCCCCACAATGGAAGGTGGGTCTTTTGTCTTCCCAGTCCTTACCCTTGTCCATTTTGGGGTGTCCAACCTCCACATCCTCCCTCTGGCTGCGCTGCCCCGCTGCCACACACTCCCTGCCTCGACCACTTAGCTCTACTGGCCTCCGATGCCTCTTCCGGCTTCCCCAACAACAGACCAACATTGCGTTGCGGAAAGTGCAGCATATATTTGTGTGTCCGTTTTTAAGAAAACAGGTCTAATTGCAGGGACGTCATTTGGGGGTTGCCAGAGGTCGCAAGTGCGACCTGTGAGGTCTCCCTTGTGACCTCTGTGGTCTCCCTTGCGACCTCTAAATGTTGTTTTTTTTTTTTGCAATGCAAGCTCTTAGGCTGTGGCCAGCACCATGTGGCTCTTTAATTCTGGAGTGGCTGGCTTTCTTGTTCAGGTCCCTTAAAAAAAGAAGAAAAATAAGAACATGAGGGCCACAAGTGTAACACTTTTGCACTGAATCTAAATAAGAAAGAATAGGAATGCCAAAAAATGTGTCTTTCTGGAATTCTATACAAAAATTGCTAGACTCATTAAAGGTTTATTTCAGGCACACTTCAGGGGGAGGGGGGTGAGTCACTGATTTAGTCTGTTCTTAAATGCCTCAACTCAGCCTTTCATCCTTCTGAGGTCGATAAATGGGTACCAACACAGGTTGGGTGATATTGGGTGTATATTTCTTCAATGTAAACCGCTTAAGCTTAAGTGCTATATAATAACACATCATTATCATTTGGTCATGGACGTCTGCTTGCAATCACAGTAATTTGGTAATATGGACCTATACACACTGATCTTAACGATACATATGGCGATCTATGCAGGTATGAAATGTACATCACATTATAGTGATATCGTAACCATATTTTTCATAGTGTACAATGCTATGTGATGCCACTTCCTGTTTTGTCAATGGCTGAAAGGTCGTGTTCCATCGCTTCCTGCGATATCACTTTGGGGTGGGGTCAAATGACATCACTTCCTGTGATGTCATCAGGGATCAAGGGTCGTGTGATGTCACTTCCGCTACCCCAGGCATTTTGGTGTAATGACGTCCCTGTCTATTTGAATACATACCTTCTCCGGGTCTAGAGGTACCGAAAGAATTTCAGAAGGGATACGAAAAAATGCCTTATGTGTTAACCATATTTACTCACGTAATTCTTTTTCTAACTCACTTACGTTTCTTCTTTAGCGCTGTGAAAAGAACTTCAAGCACTGCAATGGACACATAAGAACAGTACACAATTTGATATGCCTTTGACAATCCTACAGTATTCTGGAAATGTCATGCTACAACACTGGAGAATGAGCTTAGAGGCCAGATTGTTAGAATAAACAATGCTGCAATAACCTACTGGGGATCTTCATTAGTCTTAGCCCTCCTCTTCCTCAACCCAGTCCTTACATATGAAGGCTCTGTGCCTTCTCCACAAAGATTTCCCAAATTCGCCTCATTTCCTCTTCCTCCTCCAACTTCCAGTGTTACACAGAAGCCACTCAGCTCTTCTTCAGATTCCCTGCTGACCCTCTTGCACCCTCCATCATCCCTGCCTGCCTTTCTGCCATCCAGTCCTGGTGCACCTCCAATGATCTCTGCCTCAACGCTTGTAAAACTGAGATCCTTCCCATTGGGACCCCTGCTCCCTACTTCTTCCCCTCACTCTGGCCTTCCTCCGTGGGCTCTTCCCCTCTGCATTCAACTGAAGCCAGAAACCTTGGAGTCAGCTCCGACTCTTCTCTCCCCTTCCTCCCTCACACTCAGGACATTGTCAAGAAGTCCAACTATAAACTCTTCCTTCTCAAAGAAATGTTAAATTTTCTCACTTCCCTCAGATGATCAATGTGACTCAAGCCCTGGTTCTCTCCAGACTTGACTATTGTAACGGCCTCTTCCTGAATCTTCCTTCTTCCACTCTGTGACCCCTCAAGCTTATCCAGAATAGGGCAGTGATACCTATCCTTGGCCTTAAGCCCAGACACCCCATCTCTACTACACTAAAAAGTCTTCACTGGCTCCCGGTTGCTGCACGGATTAAATTCAAATCCCTCTGCATCACCCACAAGGCTGTCTGGCCTCGGGGGACCCCACCCTCTTCAACTTTATCTCACTAAATACGTTCCCTCTAGACCACTTCACTCCTCTGGCGCCAACTCTTTGTGTGTAAAGCGCTTTGCTAAACAGAGGGCAGGGGGTCGCTCCCTTTCCTCTGCGGGCTCCCTCCTTTGGAATATCCTGCCTCTCCCCCTGCGCCTTGAGCAGGATCTTCTCAAATTCGGAAAGCTCCTTAAGACTTTCCTCTTTTCTTCCTCCTTCCCTCCTTCTCTCCTCCTCTCCTCTGATAATTCCACAGTTGCTGAATCGATGTCCTAGGCCCCTAAGCATCCTCTGGGCCTTGACCTCCCACACCAATTCTTCCCAGCTCCTGTCTATCCACAGCACTTTACATCTGCACACCCTCTACTCTGGAGGCTCACACTTATATCTCCCGCAGCCCAGGTCGTGTAGCACTCAACATTCCTAGCACTTTGTCTATGGCTCTTCCACGAGCTCGGACTCCCCAGCACTTACCCCTCCTTCCCTCTTCCGCACTTGCACGTTCTGAATACTCACAAGGCATAGGAGGTTCGTCCCTCTCCCTTCCCCCCCCTCTGCTCTTAAACATTGTGTTGTTATGTATTTTTCACCTTTGCTCCCTCTCTGCCCTCTGAGTGCTTTGAAACAGTATTTTCTTATTGTGTATGCGCCTAACAAGCAAACAATAAATAAATACATTCAATTTCTCAATTTCCTGGTCTGCTTACAACCCCCATCACCTCTTATAAAAGAGGGCTTACCCTTATACTTCCTGACATATCACTTTTTCGAAGACACCTCCCCCACCCCCCCGGGCCCTAAAGCGAGGAAAACAGGGGTAGAATAAGTAGTGGGACAAGGAAGCGTAAGACTAGGTGTAATGAGGATTTTCGGTTAGTACTGGCAGCATTACCTCCACTCCCCTCTTCCTTGTTCTTGTCATCTAATATGAAGCATACCCAAGAAATCGATTCACCCTTCAAATCAAAGAGGCATCTCATATGTCAGATCCTGTGAGCTTTAATCAATCAAGTGAACAGTTCAGTGATGCAGCCCCCAATATAGAAAGGGCACATTCTCCTTCCACCTGTTCCAGTAGGTGTACCAGGCAGTTATGGACAAACGTCAGAGCGGAAGCGCAATTGGCAGCCCGACACATTTGCATAATGCCAGTAATGATGCTTTAGGAAAACGTGTTTGGGCTGGCTCAGCCAGCATCCCCAGGTAAAAACATACTCCTGTCATAATAGCAGTAAAACTGCCATGCCACTGAGTCCATACTGGCTGTACCAATGAACAGTCATGTTAGCTTTATCCATAACGCATACAAATCCTATGATCACTGTAACAAACCAAGTCTAAGCTGTGTGCACCACCGTAGTCACCTCACCCCTTTTAAGAACACACATGTTGGCTTTGACCATAGAAACCGGTCGGTCACTCTTCTTGGCTAGCATATGGAATTATAAAACAATTTGAATTGGATCTCCATGCTCAGTCATAGAAACATGAAGTATCTATTCTTGTGTCAGTTTGTGCATTATTAATTAGTGCGTACATTACATCAAATGTATACAATTTTAGAAGCTTGTCATCTAACTATATACTTTCTATGCCTGCAGTGATTTTTGCTGCGTTCTAGTGGAGACACCATATTCTCAATTTATTTGCTTTGATTGCGGTGAGGAAGCGATGTCTATAGGGAATTGTGATTGCTATTACGGTTTGCACTTTAACAATGTGTCATTGTCATATTTGTAATTCTGTGCTTTTATTTTTGCAGTGCTGTCTATTTGTATGGATGTGCATTGTCTAGAAAACGTTTTTTTCAAAAATGTTTTTTGTACGAATAACATGAAAAGGATTTCAAAAACACATTGAGCTATACTATAAGGTCGTCCTCATTCTGATTATAATTGGCTTTACCCATAGTGCCGGCTAAAAGATCCAATGCGTATAAAAATAACCTATCCATGTATGCCCACTCCCACTCCCAACCAGCGGGTTGACACACACGCATTCATTCATACACACACCCATGCAACATACACACTATCGCATTCACACATGCACTCAGAAATCATACTCCCAAACACACAAACCCTAGCATGTGTTCATACCTACAGACTTATTTTCTTCCCTGCAGCCCCGGCTGCACTCCAAATGCTGCCTTGCTCAGTCTCACGCTGCCCGCCCTTCATGACAATCCAGGTCCCAGGCAGCACGCAAACAGCAGGAACAGTAACAGTTTCCTGCCAACTATACAGGTGTGGTATAGCCAGGGCAACACAATCTTGCCAGCCTAAGACCTTTTAATGTCCAGGGTCGTGCGGGAGTGCCTCATGGGCACATTTGGCCCTGAAGTTCCCAAGTCTGCATCCCCATTCACGTACGGGGAAGCAAAACGCCTTCTGCCTTGCATGGCCCATTGTGCATGTGTGCTAGCAAACTGTCTTTATGAAAGGGAAACCCTGTTTTCCTACACACAAAATCTGACCCAGGGGTGGGTCCTCAGTTGTGACATCCTCAGTGTTTTCACCTGGGCTGGCTTTGCTCCTCTAGAATAGGTGGCGGGTCGGCGCCCTGTCACCCATTATGGATGAACTGACCCAGGTTTCCCGAGGGGGCTCCAGCACATGCACAGCTTAAGCTGACGTTTTGGATGTGCATGTGCAAATGGCACACACACAGTCAAAATATATTTTATAATTTGTTTTGTTTTTGTGGAAAACAACATTTTAATTGGTTCATTGAAACAGGTTGGCAGGTGCTGCAATGTATTTATGCCACTCTTTTCCCTACTTGAGTCCCCCTGCCTCTTTTCCATTGCAGCTGGGGAGCAGGTGCAAGTGGTTCTAGGTCACCTGGCCTAAGCCCCGGCCACCTGGTGCATTCCTGGTTGCTGCTCTTTTTCACCATTTAGCAACACCCGGCCACCTGGTGCCTTCCTGCTTGCTGCTCTTTTCCCTACTTTGAGTCCCCCTGCCTCTTTTCCATTGCAGCTGGGGAGCAGGTGCAAGTGGATCTAGGTCACCTGGCCTAAGCCCTGCCCACCTGGTGCATTCCTGGTTGCTGCTCTTTTTCACCACTTAGCAACACCCGGCCACCTGGTGCCTTCCTGCTTGCCGATTTTTTCCCTATTTAAGGAGTCCTCCAGCCTCTTTTCCTTTGCAGCTGGGGAGCAGGTGCAAGTGGATCTAGGTCACCTGTCCTAAGCCCCACCCACCTGGTGCCTTCCTGGTTGCTGCACTTTTTCACCACTTAGCAAGCCCCACCCACCTGGTGCCTTCCTGCTTGCCGCTCTTTTCCCTACTTAAGGAGCCCTCCAGCCTCTTTTCCTTTGCAGCTGGGGAGCAGGTGCAAGTGGATCTAGGTCACCGGGCCTAAGCCCAGCCCACCTAGTGCCGTCCTGGTTGCCGCTCTTTTTCACCACTTAGCAAGCCCTGTCTACCCGGTGCCTTCCTGCTTGCCGATTTTTTCCCTATTTAAGGAGTCCTCCAGCCTCTTTTCCTTTGTAGGTGGGGAGCAGGTGCAAGTGGATCTAGGTCACCTGGCCTAAGCCCCGCCCACCTGGTGTCTTCCTGGTTGCTGCTCTTTTTCACCCCTTAGCAAGCCCCACCCACCTCGTGCCTTCCTGCTTGCTGCTCTTTTCCCTGCTCAAGGAGCCCTCCTGCTTCTTTTCCTTTGCAGCTGGGGAGCAGGTGCAAGTGGATCTAGGACACCTGGTCTAAGCCCTGGCCACCTGGTACCTTCCTGGTTGCCGCTCTTTTTCACCACTTAGCAAGCCCCGCCCACCTGGTGCCTTCCTGCTTGCCTCTCTTTTCCCTACCTAAGGAGCCCTCCTGCCTCTTTTCCTTTGCAGCTGGGGAGCAGGTGCAATTGGATCTAGGTCACCTGGCCTAACCCCCACCCACCTGGTGCCTTTCTGGTTGCCGCTCTTTTTCACCACTTAGCAAGCCCCGCCCACCTGGTGCCTTCCTGCTTGCTGCTCTTTTCCCTACTTAAGGAGCCCTCCTGCCTTTTTTCCTTTGCAGCTGGGGAGCAGGTGCAAGTGGATCTAGGTCACCGGGTCTAAGCCCAGCCCACCTAGTGCCGTCCTGGTTGGCGCTCTTTTTCACCACTTAGCAAGCCCTGTCTACCTGGTGCCTTCCTGCTTGCTGCTCTTTTCCCTACTTAAGGAGCCCTCCTGCCTCTTTTCCTTTGCAGCTGGGGAGCAGGTGCAAGTGGATCTAGGTCACCTGGCCTAAGCCCCGCCCACCTGGTGTCTTCCTGGTTGCTGCTCTTTTTCACCCGTTAGCAAGCCCCACCCACCACGTGCCTTCCTGCTTGCTGCTCTTTTCCCTACTTAAGGAGCCCTCCTGCCTCTTTTCCTTTGCAGCTGGGGAGCAGGTGCAAGTGGATCTAGGACACCTGGCCTAAGCCCTGGCCACCTGGTACCTTCCTGGTTGCCGCTCTTTTTCACCACTTAGCAAGCCCCGCCCACCTGGTGCCTTATTGCTTGCCTCTCTTTTCCCTCCCTAAGGAGCCCTCCTGCCTCTTTTCCTTTGCAGCTGGGGAGCAGGTGCAAGTGGATCTAGGTCACCTGGCCTAAGCCCCACCCACCTGGTGCCTTTCTGGTTGCCGCTCTTTTTCACCACTTAGCAAGCCCCGCCCACCTGGTGCCTTCCTGCTTGTTGCTCTTTTCCCTAATTAAGGAGCCCTCCTGCCTTTTTTCCTTTGCAGCTGGGGAGCAGGTGCAAGTGGATCTAGGTCACCGGGCCTAAGCCCAGCCCACCTAGTGCCGTCCTGGTTGCCGCTCTTTTTCACCACTTAGCAAGCCCCACCCACCTGGTGCCTTCCTGCTTGCTGCTCTTTTCCCTACTTAAGGAGCCCTCCTGCCTTTTTTCCTTTGCAGCTGGGGAGCAGGTGCAAGTGGATCTAGGTCACCTGGCCTAAGCCCCGCCCACCTGGTGCCTTCCTGGTTGCCACTCTTTTTCACCACTTAGCAAGCCCCGCCCATCTAGTGCCTTCCTGCTTGCCACTCTTTTCCATACTTAAGGAGCCTTCTGCCTCTTTTCCTTTGCAGCTGGAGCAGGTGTAAGTGGATCTAGGTCACCTGGCCTAAGCCCCCCCCACCTGGTGCCTTCCTGGTGGCCGCTCTTTTTTACCACTTAGCAATCCCCGCCCACCTGGTGCCTTCCCGCTTGCCGCTCTTTTCCCTACTTAAGGAGCCCTCCTGCCTCTTTTCCTTTGCAGCTGGGGAGCAGGTGCAAGTGGATCTAGGTCACCTGGCCTAAGCACTACCCACCTTCTTATTCCTGTCTCTTCCTTCGTGCTCTTAACTCTTAGATCAAGGGTGTCTCTAGCCCGGGTGTCCGAAGCGAAGGGCAGACAAAAAAAAGGGCAATTTCTGTTTGGACTTGTTGGGACCCAGGGCCCGACCCCCTGCTCAGACAGCAGGTAAGCATGCACCAACATGTGTTTACACCCTCTGTCCCCACAGGCCATCCCAGCCACCTGTGGTCCCCTCATGATGTCCCCTTGTGCCCACCTTCTCGCACACAGGTATTGCCTGTTTTGCTTGATTCTTCTACTCTGCTTCCCCTACCCGCCTACTTCTGCAGGAGTCTGTCCTGATACATTCTGATTTCACCATCACCGTCTTGGGGCCAATACTGGATTGGACATTTATGGACTTCATTGATTCACAGTGCGTCACCCTTTCTCAACTCTCATGCTGGACTTCCTTTGCATCTTGTACTCATGGTGGCCCTGAATCATGCTGTTCCCATTTTCATCTTGTATTCTGGCTTGCAACATTATCTGTTACTGCTGACTTCTGCAATTGTATTCAATCTCCCCTCTTGCTTCTCCACTCTTTTTGACTGCTTAATCTCTGTTCTCTCCTCCTATCCCTTCTCCCTTTGCTATCTCCTCCTCTTACTTTCTTCTATACACTTACTCTATCAGAATTGTCCCTGGACCTAGTATGATAGCAACTTCGTCTGTCTCCTCCCACCTCCCCTTACTGCCCCCCCACCTCCAGCACTATCTGAAATATTGTCAGGCCTAGTACGATAGTCTCTTGTTTTGTTCCTCCCCTCACTTTCTGCACCCCTCTCGCTCACCTTTTGTTTTTCTCCGGCTCTACCAGAAATTTCATCAGGCCTAGTACGGTAGTCGCCTGTCTGTTTCCATTTCCTTCCCACTCTCCCGCTCCCTTCCTTATCTATGTCTTAGCTCTTGCACTATCCGAAATGTCGTCAGGCTGAGTACGATAGTTAATTTCACATCCTTATTGTTCAGGGCCTGTAAGAATGTCACTGTATTTTCCCTTGTTCCCTCCCTTGCCTTGAAGCACTTTGAAACACATTGTGTGTAGGTGCTATATAAATAAACTATCGTATCAAACTATCATATGTGCAAGTCTCTAAAGAGTCAAAGGAGCAGCAATATCTAATGTTTTAGTAGAGGAGTGTCAGTCACTCAAAGCAGATCAAAAGCAGATATTTGGTTAGAATTCCAATTGCAGCCGATGCAGCCGCAGACTCATACAATTATCATGAAAATGTAAAATAGCATTGTTACAATGTGAGTTTGGCCACTGCTGCATTTTGCAGCAGATTCGTGGAGACACTTGCACTACCTATTTTGGAGCATACTGCAATGCTTTGAAATACTTTGGTGGCCTGAATTACTAAACATAAATAATAAATACAAGCAATAGCCAGGGACGTCATTTTGCCAAAATGCCTGGGGTAGCGGAAGTGACATCACATGAACCTTGACCCCTGATGACATCACAGGAAGTGATTTCATTTGACCCCACCCCGAAGTGATATCGCGGGAAGTGATGGAACACAACCTTTCACCCGTTGACAAAACAGGAAGTGGCATCACATAGCATTGTACACTACAAAAAATATGGTTACGATATCACTATAATGTGATGTACATTTCATACAAGAATGGATCGCCATATGTATCGTTAAGATCAGTGCGTATAGGCCCATATTACCAAATTACTGTGAATGCAAGCAGACATCCATGACCAAATGATAATGATGTGTTATTATATAGCACTTACGCTTAAGCGCTTTATATAGAAAAAATATACACCCAATATCACCCAACCTGTGTTGGTACTCATTTATCGACCTCAGAAGGATGAAAGGCTGAGTTGAGGCATTTAAGAACAGAGTAAATCACTGACTCACTCACTGAAGTGTGCCTGAAATACACCTTTAATGAGTCTAGCAATGATTGTATAGAATTCCAGAAAGATACATTATTTGGTATTCCTATTCTTTCTTATTTAGGGTCAGTGCTGAAAGTATTAGACTCGTGGCACTCCTGTTCTTATGTATAGTAAGAATATATATTTATTTATTTAAGGTTTAACAAAAACAGATTATCAACCAAAAACCTCAACCACCAATACGGTGGCACTAAACAATATCAGAAATTCAAATTTCTTACACCAATTGACTAACACAGGTTTAATGGACTTACCGTTTCGATATGACACAGGTACAATTTTGAAATATGCAGTGACAACTTACATCAGATTTAATTGCAAAATAACCAATGGAAAACCTTCACAATACAATGGGAAAAGAAATAATTTTGCAACACACATTCAAAGGACAGGCAGTGCTTTAGGATTCTGGTTTGGGAGCACAAGGGAAACAATGGGAAATGGTGTTTTGCAACACAGACACACTTGAGATATAATGCTTGGTAATTCTGGTTTGGAATGCAAAGGAATACATGGGGAATTCCTTTTTACACCCTCTACATCCACTTGAATAGCAGCGTTTTAGGGTTACTTATTTTGGGATTGTGGACCCTCGCGCCCCCTTCGGGACAGGAGTCATGGGTTTCAGAAGAACAGTCACCCAAGTCATTATTATCTACACCCGCTCTAACACACTGGCATGAACTTTGTTTCAAATCCTAACAACACTCATCCTGTGATTTTCTATATGGGAATTAATTGATTTAACTTCAATTGAATGTGCTAAAGATATACACAGCTTCCACCTCCCCACAATTTAATAGAAAGGATTAAGGCGGGCTGTTCCCAACACAATTCAATTTAAATGGATAGGGTGATTTTCTATGGTGAAATTAATTAGAATTGGATTTAATACAATGTGCCAAGTGCCTTCCCAGTACAACCACCCTACCCGCTATGCGAGATGGAGATTAAGGCTTGCAGTTTCCTCCTCACACTTTTGATGACATTTAGGATATATCTACTTACATGCAAGGCTTTGGTCAGGGAAAAACAGCAGGACTCCCCTGGGAACAGCAAAGATCTGGTCAAGGGCTTCAGTCAAGGATTTTCTCCTGCACCCAGATTCCCTCTGGCTCCTCTGATTGGTTCCCAGCTAGCTTCTAGATTTTCCTGTCACTGTCTTCAATGCAAGGATTGAGGCCTCTCTGCTAGTTGTTCCTCACAAGAGTCTGGCAGCAGGCTTCCTCTCAGAATCAAGCGGAAAAAGCCTTGTTCTGATGCAGAATTGACCTCTTGTTGGGCTGATGACACTCCTAAATTATAATTATTCCCTCGGTAAGCACTCTCCCTTCACCTCCCACCAAGACGCCCACTGGCTGCTGATAGGACCAGAAGTTGGGAAATATGTATGATGTAGACTGAGGGAAGAGAAAGAGTTGTCATACCAAAATGATAAGTGGGTTTAACCCTTTTGGGTTATGAAAATCTCACAAAATGGCAGCTATGCTAATTTTTCAAATAACTACAATAATCTATATATTTTTGGATTCTACATTTTATGGCGAGTCTGAAAATAAGAATTTTATTTCGGCACACTCTTCCTGGGCCGAGACACCGTCTTTTGCGGTTTGCTGATGCGCCAAAATAGTTACACCTCGGACACTACATACTTTCAACATTAATTTCACCGTCTATCACTCGAACAATATTTCCAATTCCTCAGATTTATGAAAATGCCAGAATCATAATTTTGATTGTAACTTTAGTCATGTACATCACATACATTTCATTGTCTGCATGGTCCCAACTGGCTTATTATGCCCTTTAGAATGAACCTGGGGCGAGACCACTGAGACACATAATGCTCTTTTTTATTTAGGAAAACGTGTACAAAGTTAAACATATGGCAATGCATTATATAGGAAAGAGGTTTTCATTTCTGATCAACCCAAGCAGTTTCATTTCTCTTCTATGACCAGATCAGGACATCGGACTGGCCAATGTTAATTCTACCCACTTCTCCTGAGCTTCAAAGGGTATTTGTTCAGAGCTAATGCACATTTTATTGGGAACCTGACCTTAAAGGTCATTTCTGTTGGTTGTGTTATCTGTAAATTCCATAATTTCAATCTACTTCTTTGTATATCTTAGTATTTAAACTGACAACCAGACCGTCTTCTCCTAGGGGTCCTCAGCCAAAGGTCTTGAGTTCAGATTTTCAAAGGCACAGACCTTTCAGTTTAGTGGGAAAAACATCAGCTGCATCCATCCTTCAGAAAATACAGCTTTAAATTGACAAGATGTGCTTACATGTAACATTTTAGCAAGCATTGTATCTAGGCCTGCTGTTCATAAATTCAGTCTTTCTTTTCTACTACATTAGAATAGAGGTAGAATCACTATTTATCTAGTGCACACAGATAGGCCACAGTTACATAAGAACCAGTGTTCATTGCTACAAAAACGAAATAGACCTTTCCCTATAAATGTTATTTTATGTTCTGAAATTGTCTCTTTATTCCTCAAGAAGGCAATTTGTCATTTGACTTTATTTTTCAAATGTAAGGCATCATTCCTCCTTTTTAGCTTCCAAATGCACAATATTTCAAATGTATTTATTTCCTTCCATGTGCACTTCTGCAGCCTTACATCTGTCACATGTGTCTTTACACAAAGGCAGCATCTGCAGTGCCAGAAGTCTTTTGGAATCCATTGGACGCACTTAACAATATTCCAGTTATAACTCACACTTTTCTTTGGCTGAATACCTATACATTATAACAAAATGGATGCAGGCCATTTCTCGCTCATTCACTAGGCTTCATGTTGAAATCACTGTTTTGTACTGGTTTTTATATTTCAGTGGAACTCCACACTTAGCCAGCTTCACTCTCACAATGGAACCTAGCATGGCCTCTCCACCTCTGTCGCTCTGGGGCTGTCTTTTTACCCCACAACTGCCATAATAGTACTACCAGACCATAAGATGGAAACAGCTGAAAATTGATGTGATTACCTGGGCATATGATAACAATGTACCTATCTGATATATCTGTACACAAGCTATAACTATTATCTCTGTCAATGATTGTTTTTAACACGACTTCTGTGAAAGTAACATACATAAATCAAGTGGCCGAAGGCACACTTCGTTCATTAAGACATTTCTATTACTGCAGGAGCATTTCCATGGTTCAATTTAAGTCTATAACTCAGAAGACTGATTAGAATTAACCAGAGTCACACAGAGTTAGATCTTACTACTTGATAGAGATGGCTCAAAGAGAGCCCATGGGAATGTGTTTTGGGCAGGGAGGGGCAGATAGTCGGGGGAATAGCCATAGGGATCATCATGGGCATGGGCAGTCAGTGGGTGGGTAAATTACCAAACACCACTCACAAGCTTTGTGTCCCATATCACGTCCTTTCCCTCCTGTATATAATCCAGTGCAATATGTTTGGCTTATAACTGATGCTCAAGCACCACCTAATAGCCAAAATTAAAAAAAGAAATTCCATTTCAATGTCATAATGTTTTGATTATCAATCTTTTATGAATGTTCATTTATTACTCTGGAAATGTGAAATAAGAACTTTTTTCTTTCTCTTTAACAGCTAAACATAAAATAAATGGAGGAAATGGACACATTCAAAACACTTACAATGGGCCTAAGGGCAATATACAGGTAGGGGGCAAATGCTAGCTTGCTCGCCTTATTTCAGCTTACTTTAAACAAAAGAAATGTCTCTCAATTGCTCTTTCTTCACATGTGTTTCCCATTTTGATACATTTGTATTAATATATTACAACAAAATAACAGAAAGTAATGCGTATTATACTGCATAGCTAAATGCACAATCAAAAATTCAATGTCAAGCAAATATGTTATTGATATTGAAGTTGTTACAAAGTGTAAACGTTCTATTGGTAAACGTGCATGAAATATAATTATATAACAAATTATAATATTGTAGACAGACAGTAATACAAATGATGGAGGGAAAATTAAAAAGACTAATTATGTTGTGCGTCTCTGCTTTGCTCAATTTATAAACAAACACAATGAGAGAACAAGATACCACATAGCATTTAAATAACCAAATACAGTGTATTAATTGGTTCAAGGATGCTCTCGAACATTAACATCTTTCTCAAATTGGTTGTCTAAAACAAAGAATTTGTGATGGTAAGTATAATACAAATAGATCACCTATCATGAGTACAAACAAACAAGATCGATTTAATACTGCATCTCTCAATTCTGAGAATGGAGCTCACACAGGTCCTTCAGGCAAGTGAAAAAAACGGTTTCAGTGTTTTTACAATTATTGGTAAAGATTTGAAAGTTTACAACGTCAACAAAGTAAACCATATTTTTTAAACACTTGACAGCTAATTTTGTACTTTTAGAGAAATGTTATTCACACACGTGCTTGGTAAATTTTGACAAAAACAACTCAGAGTACATTCCAAGACATTCAGACTTGTCATTTCTCAAAATGTCCACCTGGAGCCAAACTTTGGGTATGCAGCAGCCAATAAGCTTTCTTGGAATGCAAGTATCAATTGGTATTATTGTGGCAATAAGCCCAGAGACTGCAGGCCATTATTGCCTAAGGTAATGCCCCCGGGGCCCATTACCACAGGAGGTAATGGCCCGCAATCTAGGGGCTTATTGCCATTAGTACCCCGGCCCATTAGACCAGGGTACTAATGTTTTTTTTTTCTCCCGGGTGCGAGACGCATTGTGTGTCACAGCCAAAAAAAAAAAAGTTAAAAAAGAGTTTAAAAAAATGGCCACCGCAGACCGAAAATGTAGTCCGTTTTCTCTTTCCCTAGCAGCCATAGTAAACAAAGAAAATGGGCACCACTCCCCTTCCATGGCGGCCACTGAAGTAAGTTGGAAAAAAAAGTAAACACAAAAAATGGCCACCATGGAACAGGGAGAAGGGACTACAGGTAGTCCCTACTCCCTTTCCATGACGGCCTGTCGCAGATCCGGAGTGGACGCGTTGAGGACTGAAGTGTTCCCAGCGCGTCCGCTCTCGGAATGGAAAAAAAAGGTAAGTGGGGGTAGGAGGGTGGTCAGGGAATTCAGGGGTTTGGGGGTGGGGGCCAAGACTTACTGATTTCCCTGCCGACGGTAGATGGTGGCCATCGGCTGTGAGGAGGCTCAGGACAGTGGGATTACCATGTGGTAATGTCCGCATTCTGATCCTCCACATTGGCTGGGAGGCCGCCACACCCCCCTCGCCGGGTACTTGTTGTCCATAATTTCCAAGGAACCTGACAGCACAGCCTCAATTCTGCTCATGCCCCTTGACTGCTCTCTTTTATTCCCCCTTTGCTTCGGCATGATTTTCCTGCCAGCACCCAGTTTCCACAACCAGGATCCTATGTTGTCTGAGAGCATGTCCTCCGGATGTCCTCCTTCTATTCCACGTCATGCTCCAGTCATCCATGTTTCGAATGCAGGTCCTGGTGTTCCCTTGTTTATTCCACTGTTTTGTGGTCTCATCAGGCAAAGGGCACTGAATGGGACCACCTGCCTCCAAGTAGATCTCTTGATTTTTATGTCGGGAATGTTATATTGGGGTCCATGAAGTGATGGTACACCGGGTTACGTTTTTGCTCTGAAAACACATTTTATTATATCCTCAAACATGTTATCCGCTGTGCATATCACACCTGTTCATATGCTCTATGTAATTCTAGGCAAATTGCTTACATGTGAGGCATAACTGGCTCTTGAGCTCAGATACCCTGTTATGGGCAACTAGGGTGCGGCGCTGCCTGCATTTGCAGGCAATACAGGATCTAAATTATTCATGAGCTCAGATCATAGATTCTGGGTTGGTAGGACCTGGTTTTGCCTGCAAAAGCAGGCAATAAGATCTATTTAGAAGATTTGCAATTTTGTTAATGGCTCTTACCAGATTTCTACATCTTTGTGACCCAACATCAATATATTTAAGATACTGTACCATTGCATGGTTTACCCTCATTAAGACCAATTGAAATTGCAAAACATTTGGTTAACAAAAAGACATCAATCTTAATGGAGAACCTGCAGTGAAATTCACATTTTGCTATTTTATGCCTGTGAAAACATAATTGCTTTTTTAAGTTCAGACGTTTAATGGTTGACCCTATATTTTATCTATACGATCACAGATTCCAATTCCCACTGAGGTCACAATGTATCCTATAAAATGTGTGATGGACCTCACTGTTTTTAAAGGGGAGGTGAATCATAGCCAATGTGCAATATTGTGTCTATCTACCAATGTTTGACCTGGCTCGCCTCACAAGTCAATGTCTGTAAAATAGTGATGACAAGGTCAGTCCCCTAACCATGTCAAGAGGGGATGAAACCCCTCTCAGTCTTGGGTGGGAGGCCTACCAGGAAGGAATCCAGAGTCCATTTTTTTATGTATTAGTCCTAAATTGTGGCAGCAGTTTTTAGAGCATGTGAGTTATTGGTTAGTGAGTGCATGTGGTACTGAGTAGTGAGAGTGTGTGAACGAGAGGCAAGTGTGTTTAGGACAATTAGTGTAGGGAGTCAATGTGAAGTGCCTATGTGAGTGAAAGGAGGGTGTTTGTGTTTAAGGTGGGATGGATGGGAGCAGCAGTGTGGAGGAGGGAGGAGTACTGTGGCGAAGAGAGGAGTAAGCAGTAGTGTGGAGGAGAGAGTAGTAGTGCAGAGGAGGGAGTAGTAGCATTGTCAAGGAAGGATTACTTTCAAAGGGTAGAGGTAGGATTTACAAGCAGACAGATACATTGGAGGGACAGAGGAGAAAGACACAAGGGATAGAGAAGGTGGGTGGAATTGGCAAAAGCAGTATAATAAAAAGAGAACATCAGGAAGTAAGACGCAGAGGAGTTTGTGGGCGTGAGAGAAAGGAGGCCGACTCAGGCAGAGTATCTGGAAGGCAGAATCCAATATCCATGTTTAGATAACTAACCCTTAGATAGTGTAGGTACAGTCTAGGAATGCCATGAGGGAGGTTTGATAGAAAAGACATTTTACCTTTCATATCTCAACCTCTAGTATAAGCCAGCACTTAGACAGCAGGTGTTAATATTCAGTATATACTAACGTGGGGATTAGGGATGCTCAGGCTTGGTAGGATTGGTGTTTATAAACGAGAAAGAGATGGAAGGCCCTGAAAATTCAAATAACACTTTATTTGTCTCTGAGATTCAGAGTATTCTCTGAGCCATCTCTAACATAGAATATCAATGAAAGTAAATATTGAGGACATAAAGATGGGCAGTGTGATTTGTTAATTGGTTCTATATATCCAGATCATCATAAACCCAATATTTACTATCCCCTCACTATCCTTCCCATATCTCCCCCGATTCCAAGAGTTGTATATATATATATATATATATATATATATATATATATATATATATATATATATATATATATATATATATATATATATTGGAAGGTCCAAAGCCTTCAGATTTCCATTCAACATGAAAAAGAGACATAAAAAAATAAGTCTTTTCCTCCCATCTCTTTGACCCCTAGACACTGAACTGTCCCTCCACTCGTTTTCTCCTTTCTGTCGTACACCCACTATTTCATGGATCAGTGTTGAATTTAAGAGATTGAAATGATAGGCAGGAAAATGTGCCAACCACTTTAGGCTGTGACTCTGTTGTCTGATGTATTTTGCTTTCCACCCACCATCCTACTTATCTTATTTATTTGCACGCATTACCCGATATTTGAATAAATTAATGTAAAGATGACAAGTCCTGAAAGGTGTTTATCATTCTACTGGTCAGTCCCCTTTACCATGATTAATTATAAAAAGTTCAGCAGGAGTAATTGTTGCCCTACCATATATGTATTGTGTCTTTTTATATAGTGCAGTGAGGTGGAGTAAGGAGCGGGACAAAGGAGTGGCATGTTTCAACAAGCTTTATTTGTAAAGATAAAAAAAGGTCCTACCGTTCCCTATTTCTAACGGGTTATCCCTACCTAATCAAATATCAACTCTGGTGCTTGTCGTCAGGATGTTTGTCTAAATGAAATGAGTCCATCCTCTGTCTAAGAACCTACTCTAACCCTACCACTAGTTTAAAAAAGGGTTCAACATTCAAATGAAAGTAATACCAGGAGAATAACTCCCTTCTGCTGATGAACTGGCTCAGTCTTGATCTCTTTTACAACATACTTAGGCACTAGCTTCCGATTCAACAAAGAGAGTATGGTCAGGAGAATTACTCCCTTCTCCTGACCCATCTCACACAGCCATGAGGGCTGCCCTGGGACATTCTTTAGCAATAGTCCTCAAATGTCTCTTCACTACTTCCCAAGGGCTTCTGAAAGCTTGCTTTACAATTCTAGCAATTCTTCCCTGTCCTTTGACGTTATGAAGATTATTTCCAGATCTAGTGTCCTCTTTAAACTTAACTAGATCACCACTGTGACGAGGGAGAATCCTCCTGATGTACTCTTGACTCCTGATTCTCTGGATATCACTTACTGTGACGAGGGAGATTACTCCCAAGGCTTTCTTGGCTCTTGGTTCTCAGGGTATCAATACTGTGATGAGGGAGATTACTCTGTAGGCTTCCTTGACTATTGTTTCTCTGGGTATCACTATTATGATGAGGGAGATTTCTCCTGAGACTTTCTTGACTTCTGGTTAGCGAGGTATCACTATTGTGACGAGAGATTTTTTTTTTAATTTGTTTATTTGTTCATGGTTTGTCATAAACCTTTACAAAATATACACAAAATGGAAAGATTAAAACACAAAAAGAAAAATGAACCATTAAAATTTCATACAATCACAGCATGTAAACAATGAAACAGATATCCAAAAACAGAGAATGTCTAACTTAAGCCACATACTGTTTTTAAAAAGGAAATTACACGAATACACAACGTCAATGAATATCCATTTCTAATTCTATACCATATATAATTAGGATCATTGCTAAAACTATTGTCAAATAAATCTGCAAAATATTCAGGTCTTTGTTTGACCAAATCTGGACATCTCAGCATAATATGTTCTAGAGTCTCATCTGTTTCACACACTTTACAGAAACAACACCATTTCTTTCTCTCCAAAGGATTTCTTATATTTAAAATACAATTGGTATGCATGACATTAAGTCTAAATCTCATATAGGAGTTTCTAAAACTCCTAGATGGGTATTTTGTCAAGTAGAATTCCATAACCGGGAAAAGTTTCCAAAAAGAATGGACTTGATTGTACAATTTGGACGCTAACACTTTACTCTTTGTCAGAGACCAATCCATGCCCCTTATAATCTGTTTGCATTTGATGGGTTTATTCATAACAGTACATTTAGCAATACCAATTTCTTCTAGCATCAGCTCAATTTCATAGTTTAGAGCAACCATAAAGGGGCAAGACACAGAGACGAGAGATTATTCCCAATGCTTTCTTGTTTCTTGGTTCTCTGAAGGTCACTACTGTGATGATGGAGATTACTCCTGAGGCTATCTTCACTTTTGGTTCTCGGGTATCACTACTGTTACAAGAGAGATTACTCCAGAGACTTTCTTAGTTCTTGGTTGTCTGAATGTCACTGTGACAAGGGAGATTATGACTGCGGCTTGCTAGACTCTGGAGCTGCCGCAAGCCCCTAGTGGGTCTTCCCCTACTCCAGTTGCCTTTTGTGCACCTGGACTGCTTCGCTGAATCTTCCTGGTGATGGGCTGCTGCACGTTGCTTCACTGCTTCATGCTTTCGTCACTCTGCACCCCACTCCATCCTGGCGGCTCTGCAGAGATATGCGCCACATGGCTCCAGTGTAGTTGCAGGACCACATGGTCCTCCTCCATGAGGTCATGCCGCCACTGCCTTTTCTTCCCTTTTTCCACAGGTCAGGATCTTTGTCTCCTCCGGAGAGCTCCTCCGACCATTCCTGGATGTCCCTGCCACGCGGTATCAGCATATCTGCAGCTTCGTGCGCCCAGGTTCGAACTTCCCAGGCTGTGCTGACTTCACGCCGGCTGCTCTCTCTATTTGCCAATCTTTCCTCACTCTTTTTTTCCTGTAGCTGTAGCCTCCCCAGCATAAAGTCTGAGTGTTTCTTTACTGCTGTAATCTTTATGCCTCCTTGGGGCCAACTCTTCTCAGTGGCATAGTCAGGCAGCCGATTATTACTCTGCAGGTTTCTTTGGCTCTTCCTTGCCCTTGTTATATTAATGGGTGAATCAAAGACTGAAGAGATATTACCATAGTAGTGTTATCAGGAATTTCTGACAGGGACTTAGTGCCAAGGGAAAAGGGGTTAGGGAGTTAGTTCACGGATCAGGAGTCCTTATCCTCAGGCGGGGAGTCTCTCCCTGTGAGGAACCGTTTCCTACCACCCCTATGTGGACTATTGGGTAGTGGTCTCACCTCCCTAGCCTCACAGGCAAGGGCGCCCCCTGGGGAGAAGTGGTGAGATCCCGTGAATCGTCACAATAGTCAGTAAATAGGGTGTGATATTGGACAATATTGACTAGTGGAGGCATAGAAATGATCAACTTGTGATGGGGAGAATTATAAGTGTGGCAGGACACAGAAATCCAGAGGCAATGTTTATAGTGCACATTCCCTCTTTGTAAATTATTGCATACTATCCATTAACAATAGTTGAGACTCTCTAAGAAATACCAATTAGAAATACCAACCAGAAATATCAATTTCTCAGGGCAGTGATTATTACTATTATCACCTGTGGGAGCGGTGTGCCAATGAACAGTATATTCATTTAGGAAAACATGTTTGAGGGGTTTTATAAATCACATGCCCAAGTCCAGGAATATTTAGGACCTGGGAACCTCTTCCTACCTTGGCCGAATCTTCCAGTGAGTTTCTGGTTGTTTGACTATTGTCTCAGTTGGCCTTAATAACATCAAGAGTCTGATAGATAGTTCATGTTTTTTATAGCACTTAAAATTGTCTGCACAGTGTTTTTGAGACTGCTGGTAGACTCGACTATTGGGTTTTCTAACTGGTCCCTCAACCTCCAATGGGCTAACTCCACCATAACCCAGGCTTCCCCTGCACCTAGGTTTAGAATGAATTCTTGAGATTGGTGAACTCTGTGGTCTACTCTATCCTCTCTATGATGGCAGGGCTTAGAGCCATGGACTTATCTAACTCCCCTTGAGGCTTCCTAAGGGTTTCCTGCGGTGGCAGTCTCACAAGAATGGTCTTACTGATGTTCAGAATGGTACCAGCCCATCAATCTCTCTCTTTCTCTCTCTCTCTCCTTTGCTCATTTCCCTAATCTTGCTTGCCTACGTACTACTCCCCTACCCCCTCCTACTCCCTCTTTCATCTCCCCTTACTTCTTTCTCGTCACTTACCCCTCTCTCTCCTGCCTACTCCCTCTGGTCTTCTTACTCCCTCTCCTCTCTTCCATCTCAATCTGGTCCCTCCTCTCCTCTCTTTCTGTCATCCCACCCCTCTTCTCCTGTCCCTCAGGTCTTCTCGCAATCCTCTCCTTTCCATCTCTACCACTCCCCCTCCATGGACTACTTAGAGCCTTCCCATCTACAACTCCTTCATCTCTCTCTCACCTGTCCCACTTTCCCTGTCTCTCTCCCTCCCCCTCTCTATGGTCTCCTTCACCCTCTACAACATCACACTAGCCTATCTCTTTCCACCCTCTACACACTCACTCTACAGGACCCTCTTCTCCCCTCTACCCTCACACTCAGCTACTCTCATTCCACTTGGTATTACTCTCTCTCACACATGCAATACCTCGCCCGCACCTATAAACAACTTCTTCACAGACTCGTCGGCACTCCTCTCCAACTTCAGTCCTGTACCTGGTCTCTCAGTCCACCTCCACACATGCTGACCTCACCAAACTCCCTTTAACTGTGCCTTGCCTTATGGTTCTTTTACACCTCTGCCTTCCTGTTTCAGCTCTTCCCTCCTCCCCTCATTGGGTCCACTTTCCACCCGACTCTGGGTCCAATCTCCACCTGTCTTTTCACCCAGGGTTTTGTTATCGTAGTGCAATGCTAAGTAATCCTCCCTTATCCCTGCCTCCTTTTGGTGTGCAGCAATTTGAACAGTCTCTGTTATTGCCCCCATTAAATATGGCTTTGGTGTTCCTTTCGCTTTGAGCTGTGGCGAGTAATGCTTCTCTCTTTTGACCGGCACCAGAGTTTTGGAATAAGTATGGAAGTCATCAGCTTTCAACAGCGGTCCACTGAGTTCTCCCCATACTGCATTGCAGGATTGTCCTTGCAGTTCCAAAATAAGCCAAAGAGAACTTGGGCCAGAGTAAAGTGTGCAAGGCATTGAGTGGTTGACACTGGTACCAAAATCAACAATCAAGGCACATATAGGGCCTCCCAACTCCCTCAATCAGCCTCTGGGGTAGGAGCGGCTCTTGCATACCCCTCTCTAGGATGCCTACCCCAGGTTGAGAGGCTTTGCAGTTTTCCCCAACGACAGGGTGAAGCCCCTGGCCCTGTCACATACCTCCACCCCTTCTTGTAAGTCTTCCTCCTCTGGGAGTTGGTTAACAACCTGTAGGTACAGGAACACTGAGTTTCCCTTGGCATACTTTTTCCCTGCCTGATGGTGAAGGAATAGGGTTGTGATGCTAAGATCCTGGCTGGTTTAATACAGATTGTACAAAGGCCAAGACCAGATTACTGGTTTTGTTAAAGAATCCTGCTACCAATAGACAGCAAATTATAGAGGCCCGATCTACTTACAAAAAAGCCTCAGAACAAAATGAAATAGACATTCTGGGGGAGAGTTATCAGGTACCACAATATAAATATGCGGTCCAATGGTTGGAAACCATGGTTGCAGATCATGGATGGGACAACATTTTAGTAACTTAAATAGAGCTGCTTTCAACTCAGGCGAGAATGATTTGACAATAATATTAAGCCAGAAGGATAGCATTCACCAGGATAGAGGTTGGATAGTAGAATTGAATCCACTATTGAGGAAGTGATAGTGGGAATTAGATGTCAAAAATTAAATCGGTCCCCATGGTCAGATAGCATACTTGCAGATCTATTCAGTGCCAAGGTGGTTTTATGGGCTCCTATTTTAACCTCTTCTAATGCAATTATAAAGAAAGAATCAATTCCCGTCTCGTGGCGCACTGCAATTATACAACCAATTTTTAAGAAAGGCCTCAGGATATTCTTAGTTCTTATAGACCAATCTCACTTTTAGACTCTTTTCAAAATCTTTGGATGGATCCTTCTGGATAAAATCGAGGGTTGGGCAGAACAGGATAGTATATCATCTCGGTCCAGTTGGGATTTCGACCAAGTGTGGGCACTGGCGAGCAGGCCCAGAATTTGTATTTAGTAATAGCCAATTCTTTACATATCAAAAAGAGACCAATTCATTTAGCGTTCATGGACCTCAGCACAGACTTTCGATCCATACTTTGGCAGGTGCTCAGGTTCATGAGGTCCCCGGAGGGGATTGTTAAACTCCTAATCATCCTTCATCAAAACACACAAGCTTGTCTGAGAAGTGCGAAGGACGGGCATTGTACCGATTTCTTCCCAGTTGAGGTAGGGGTGCACTATTAAGCTTATATATAAATAGCCTTTATGATGTTCTGGTAGTTTCGACTCCTGATGTGCTGAGATTTGGGAGCATTGTCTTGCCACTATTGGCCTACGCAGATGACACAGTTCTGATTGCAACCACTCCGCAAGCATTTCAAAAACTAATCACAGATTACACAGCTTTTATGAAAGGGCTAGATTTGAATGAGAATGCCTCAAAACAGTCCGTCATGGTTTGTACTAAATGCAGGCGAACACCCAAGCTCCCACCCATGTTTAGTAATGAGTATATCATTCCAATAGACAAAGGGTTTGACTATTGGGGGTCAGTTTCTCATCTAATTTCGTTCCGTCTCCACACATAAAACAATCCCATAGGTTTAAACAAGCACTGCGGGGAGTTTTTGGGTTAGTGGGAATGTCGAAGGCTAAGCCAATAGATCTTATTTGAAAGGTAAATTAAAGCAAAGCGTCCTCAGTGGCAATTATGGAATGACTCTATGGGGCTATGCAGATACCAAAACAATTCAGCCAATTGAAAATGATTCAAATTATGGGGTCCATATGGAACTGGGCTGCACACAGAGTATTGATCCAGTGTCATAACAACCAATATTGCATTGGATACGTCTATGGAGGAATGAGAAAGCCAGGCTCACTTGTGAGCTTATCAAATTCTTCGCTGCTAAGGAGCCACATGCTACTGTACTTTGGCTGAAATCAGTAAAAGTAAGACTCAACGAGGTTGACGTATGTACGTCTTTTAATGCACCTAACACTTTAACTTCTTTGGCTGCTACAATACTAAAAGAAAAAGTTCCACGTGCTACATACAAGGAAAACGAGAAGCGCTGGAATTCTTTAAACGTTCTAACCGTCGACATGCCATCATTACAGAGCCCAGTGTGCAAAAGTACTTGCTAGTAATCCGAACAAATCAATAACAAGGAGATGGACTAGTGTTATTTAGGGATTTGGCATAACCAATTATTAAGTACTAGAAAGTGCATATGAATGTAAATGCAACATTTCATAATCCATTCTGCCCCTGTTTAAAATAGCCTGCTCATTTGATAATGCGCATATCTGCCAGCTATTCCAAACGAGCAAATGTAAATCAAAAAACATAGATGGAACAACGGGTCTTTTAAAAAAAACCCTGACTCTATGCTTTTTGAAATCAACTGGCCAGTTACAAATACTGAGTATGTAAACTACACATATATTAATTAACTTGCTGCTGTCAAAGATGGCCTTTAGAACACAAATGATTCCAGAGATGGCTCAAGGGTTTTTATTTTACAATGGTCAATTTGAGCACATGAAAGTTGGAATGTAGGAACAGCAGGACACACTAATTCCTTGCTTGTCTCCCTTGGGCTTACCACCAGCTAGCCCACGCTTCCCATTCCCTGATGTAGGCAACTAGAGATTGGAAACCCCTACTGTCTATAATGCCCTTCTATGATGAGGGCCTAAAGACTGCATCTTTAGCTCTCTCGTTCTCTCTGGGGACTTTCTAGGTGGAAGCAAGCCTAACATCGCTAACATAAATGGATGATCTTAATATTAAGAAATGGTGCCTTCCAACTGCTCAAGTCTCCCTCAGTCTTGCCTCTCTTGTGCTCTTAAATGTCTGGCCCTGATGTCCGTTCCTTCCTTTACCTTGCGTCTACTCTCTACTTTCTCTCCCCTGCTCTTCTGTCCCTCTGATATTATCACATCACACACCTACCTGTATTTCTTACTCTCCCCCTACTCACCACTACTCTCCACTCCCCTCTACTTTCCACTCTTCTCTCCACTCTACACTACACCCGCCTTTCTCTTGCACTCAGCCTCCTTTCACTTTCCAAGTCACCCTTCTCAATCACTCTCACTCACTTACACTTGCACTCAATCTCAGTCGCTCTTTATTCACCACACATGAAATCTCACACCGAAGTACCGCTTCCCCCCACCAACCAATACCTCACATATAACACTCTCTCTGTTAGTCTCCTCCACGCTCTGCTCCACCGTCCTTCCGCCGCTTGATCTCTTGGTCCACCTCCTCGCCCTTGACTTCTTTGGAATAACCCACACTCCTCTCTGTTGCTTTTTCTCTCCCACTCTCTCTTAGTTTGGGCATGTTGCCAGTCACCGCTCTGAATGCTGGATCACGTAGTCCTGGAAGAAAAAGAGAGAACACAGACCAGCAAAATGCAAGGTGGACATAGGAGTGAGTAAGAGTAGAATTTTCCACATGCAACCAGGCACATATGGAGGGGGCAGAGAATGGGTCCCTCCAAACTCCTCCGTTCTGCCTTTGGGTCAGGACTGGCTTTGGTAAACACCCTAAAAGGCCTTCTGTCCCAGGTTGAGAGTAGTCCTCACCCCGCCACCCCTCCCTTGATAAGGTGAGGTTCCTGACCCAGTCACACAGCCCTTGTGCATTTTATGTGGCGTGAAGTGCAAAAAAAGTCCAGGACAACTTACTGTTTAAATTTGTTAAAAGCATATTTGTGTTCTTAGATGACAAGTACATTTTGTCTTTCAAATCACTGGTAGGCCCAAGATTCAGGGTCACTTTCCCAGGGGTCACCTTTTTGCAGCATAACATTTCACAGCTACGGCATACTTCAGCGATGCACTAAGCACTTCTCTCTCCTTTTCTCTTCTCAGTCCGGTGCTCTCCATTCTTCACCACCAGTCACGGTCCCCCCTCTTTCCAATGTTCCACCGCTCCTCAGCTCTTCTGTCAAGACTGTATTCTCCAAACTATGGAAGGGTGTGTCTTGTGCCCATAGCTCTCCCAAACAGTTTTGGAGGCGGGGCATGTGTCACTCGTTCCAGTCATTGCACAGGGGACACCCTATAACCCAAATTCTTTTTTTTCCTTTTATTAAAAAATAAATAAAAAACCTGGACCACGGCAACCTTTACCAAGGTATCTTGACCATGATAAGGCGACCTGCTCCCAGGCCCAAGAGAATCCTGATTCTTTCACAAGCTAAACCCGCTATTTCAGAGCTCACTGTCTTCAGGATAGGTTTGCTGTGTGTTCTTGGGAGACTCTGCACTTCAAAAGATAAAAGGATGTTGATTTGGACATCCGAACCAACAATAGTATTGTAAGGTTAACATTTCAAGTTGTTTTGCACCCCGAATTAAGATAATAAGGTACACTGAGGTCACCACGATTGGACAGATACCCATACATTCATCAAATGCTTTCTATACAAGAATTAGAAAATGGCTATGTTCTCCAAATCAGGGTAGCTGTTTTTTTATGCCAAAGTTGGATAGTCTACATATTTCATGTTGTCCTTAGAAGAAACACAATATAGTACTGGCCTAGTCTGTCAACCTTCAAAGGTTGTTAACCATTAAATAAAAAGTGAGTGATAAAAACACCTGTTATTGCACTATTTAGAAGCTTAAGTAGTATGTCTTGAAAGCACTATATCAGAAACCAATATTAAAATTATCATTGTTGCTATTGTCACAATTTTATGATTTCTGCCATCCCTTAGACTTAGGACTGAAATGCCAGTTGTGATTAGAGCCCTGTGTTACTCACTTATTTAATGACATTCTGGGATAGCAGTAACACCACACTAACGACAAAAGGTTTTCAGAAGTTGGCCTTCTTTGTTCTCAAGGCAGTGTCCAGGCCCTGCTCTGGATAGTGTGACGAATCTGGCTTTTTGTGGGGTGACCAGACAGGGGAAGACAAACTACAGAGGGACAGAAGAATACATGATCAGAATAGTCTTGCAGTCACAGTTCCTAATTATACATATATGCTTCTGCAACATACATCCATGGCGTATTATGGTATAGATGAAGAAATACCACCTTACTACAGTCAAATACCTTATGCCCCCCCGCTATTTCAGTACTGAGCTGAGAAAGAGGGATTGAGTAATGAAGATGACTAGAGGTGGTATGCCAACACCCTGTTCTAGTCTTTTGAAGGAGTTACACTGTGCCAGGAAGTTTAAAGTTGGCACAGCTGAAAGAACACAAGAACGAAGAGAGAGGCCAAGGCTGGCTTTGTCTGTGACCTTTTCTGACGCCGGTCAAGAACACTGAGGACAAGCAGACCATCAGAAGCAGTGCTGAAGCTGACATGAATGGCATGCAGGTGAAGGAAGCTTACGGCTTGAGGGCCTGAAGCAGTAAGAGCCGTGTACAGCAGAGGAGGGCAAAGCAAAAGCTGACCAGCTCACAGGAGTCATGCAGAGTCAGCGAACCGAAGAAGACTGTGGAGGGAAGACACAAGGAAGACCAAACCCACCCAGTGAGCCCAGAGCAAGCGGAGGGGTTACCGGAGCGCATGAAGGTGAATGCCATTTCATGTTAAGTAACACCATTGAAGAAGTTGATGCGGATGCAAGCAATATTACGAAAAGAGTCTGTGACCCAGCGCTTCAAAACAGGAATTGGTGTAAGGGCAAACAGTGCTGCAAAAGGTTCAAGGATCTCATATCTGAAGGAAGAAGTGAAAGCAGATCCAAGCTGTAATGATTAAAGGTTGATGACCTAATATTTAGAAAAGAGTGTTTTGTGGATGACAAAGAAAGTAGTTGGAGATTGGAAATACCCTGGCAGGTTAGTGAGCCAGGCAAATAGTGAGTCTGGGGCTCAATCACTCAGGAGAAGTGAACTTTGAAAAAAAAATGTGTGATATACTAGGGGGGGAGAGTAAACCAGGAGAAGTGAACATCTTGAAACAGTGTGACCTCTTGGCAGGAGAGTAAACCAGGAGAAGTGAGCTTTTAGAAACAGTGTGATATCCTGGCAGGAGAGTAAAAAGGGGGTGTGAAGTGTAAGGAACTCATGGTGGCAACAAGTAAGACAGACCGAAGTGATCACAGTTCAAGGGTGTTTACTGAACAATAAATGTTGTATGCAGGTTGGAAAAATGCCTATTCTAAACCTAAAATTAAGATGGGAGCAAGCGTCTACCATCAAATTAAAAATAAGGTAGTCCTGGTGGCGTTGTATCAAAACAAAAAGGGCCTATACTAAGAAACCTATTGCCAAACCTTACAACTAATACAAAAGAGGGTGTGGGGTGGTTTTCAAGAAAAGAAAAAGTGCTCTCAAATAATATGTCAGGATCCTGTGTCTCCCTTCCCCACGTTTTGAGCACGGGGCAAGATAGGAGCTTCGGAGCACAGCACACGCTCAAGCTTTCTTAGCACGAGCTGATAGTTTTGTTTCAGCTAGCACACTACATGCATGAGCTGTCTCAGCATGAGCCGATTGTTTCCGTTCCAGCTGTCAGGGCCGTCAATAGCCAAGCCTCATTTCCTTTGAAAGTCTCTTGCCCTCGAGGGCCTGACGTCCAAACCAAAATGGTCCTTTAACCAAATTAAAGTTCTTTAGGGCAATAATGGTTTGCCCCTGGGTCCCCCTCTTCTGAGCGCTGACCCCCCTTAATTCTTAGCCACTGTTCATGTAGGGTGATGGCTTCCCCCTGGATCCACCTCTTTTGGGCGCTGACCCCTCACGTATCGTATTCCACAAATTATATAACAGTTGCTTTATCAATCAACTTTGGGTGATAGCTTCACCACTGGATCCCCCTTGGTCAAGCTCAGACCGCTGTTCTCTTTAGGTACTTGGGTGATGGCTTCACCCCTGGATCTCCCTCATTCGGGCTTGGACCCTTCTCAAATCTTTAGCTGAATTTCTGTTCCCTTGTTTTCTCAATGTCTTTTCAAACAGTTCATAGTGGACATACCTTGGCCGGGTTCCCGTCTGTCAACATACTGTTTCTCGGGACTTTACACTTTGCCCCTCTCGTCAGCACCCCTCGGTTCAGGTTCACTCCTGCTAACTTCACATTCATAATTGCTTAAGGGATTCACCTCCCTTTCTTTCACACAATTTGTAGATCAAAGTCTTTCGATTGTACAGGGATTTTGCTTGACCCTCAGTATGACCACTTTGACCTATTCCGCTGGCCCTCCTATGGCCTTCTGGTATCTGTAGTTTCTCTCTGATGGGGCTCGACCAGTCTCTTGAGTTAGCACCCACATGGTCAGATTACAAGTCCGTTGTCTGTAATATGTTAAAAAAGTGTTAAAGTTGGAAACGGGGCGGCAGTGGATTTCTTCAGTATCCCGCGCGGTAGAATGGACAAAAGGTGTTATACGGGATTGAACTGGTGTTATCGACCCAGCCCTTTAAGACGAGTTAGCAATAATTTGAGATTGATGGGAATGCAGAAGATACTCAAACATCAATAATCAAATTAACTCAGGAAGTTGGCAAATCACATCTGTTTTATTTGCAATTGTCTACAACAGGGAGTTACAAAGAACATCAACAATTCTCTCGATCTTCTCGCTCAGCAAATTTCATAAAAAAGCAGGTTATATAGTAAAAACTTGTCATTACTAATGTCATCCTATATAGTAAACTACAAAAACCTACTTGGCAAAGTAATAGGATTAGAGGGAACATCTAGGTATACGTTCCATACTTGTTGGGAAAGTGATTGGGTCTCTAACATCAGGTGGGACAACTAAGCCCTCCTCTAGGGCAGGTCACTACGAACATCATCAAATACACAACGTCCTATTGGTTACACAAACTATAGGGCACTTTACTATGTGGCCCTCTATAATTGGTTGGCACCCTTGTATCCGAAAGTACTTTTCCACATACGCCAGCAGCACATAGGCTGGCATCCAGGTGCTGGTGGGCTTGTCTTGACCATAGCTTCCCCCCACCAATTAGCCTACTAACCATCATCACTCTGCTGTCTGTCAGTCAATTAGCCCTTTGAAGATTGGCCTTGAGTTTGTTCGTGCCTGGGAATAAGATGGAGTATAGCATATTCTGTCTCCTGGAGTTGTCGTAGCACATCATGATTATCTATTTTTACTCTTCCACATGACTGAAGACCATGTTTTAGAGTTCTGTTGCATTTAAAATACTCTTATTTAATGAACCTCTGACATCTTCACTGTTCTTGTGTCCATCTTCTGAACAGGAGTTTGTCCTTTTCACACACTTGTAACCACTGTCTGATCCTTCAGGCCCAAAACGGCCTTGGCTTTTTGGTGCTGGTCTAGCCTCGCCTTTCTTTAATCCACCTCTGTAATTCAATTGCTTTTTAACTGCGACACACTGGAAAAGCCTTTTTCTGGGTCCAGCTCTGCTAAAATGCGTAGTGGAATCGTCCATAGTTCATTCACTCCTATACATATATATTTGGTGCATGCCACAATCTAGTCACTACATAGCTAGCCTTCAGAATACTTTGTCTGCTTGTGTTTCTTGCATGTGTACATGTGTAAAAGGACTTGATATCTTCATCATTTCTATAGCATAAACATCTTCATCTCGAGCTCAAAATGTTGCTTATCTTTAACACTTTCTTAACACCTGTAGAATGTTTATGTTCTCTTGCCTCTTCATATCTTCTGGGTACATCAACCCTGCTTCGTGTCACATCACCAATCTTCCCTTTCGCTCACTTTTCGCACTTCTTCTGGGATTTTATTCAAGTGGCCATCATATTGTCGTGTATGCAGGTATGGTTTTCTCAATGGGAACCTTGCTTCCAGGATTCTCCTTGGTATTGATATCTTCAATGGCACTGCAGATATTTCACACTCTGGTTCCCAAAATACAGGCAACATAGGACCGGTGCTTGAGGTGGGGGTACTTGGCTCCTTCTCTACAGGATTATAGTTTGGTTACTAGGGGTTTAATGGGGGTTATGGAATGAAAAAGAATGACCAGAGCTTTTATCGTGATCTGAACGAGGGGAATGGTGGGAATGGTAGTGGGTTGTCATTGCCATATACTGGGTGTTCAGGACAGAATAACCAGAGGGACGTGGAGAAGAATGATTGGGAGTATTCGTATAGGAAACTGGAAAGCATGGATTTTGAGAGATATGGTTTTTGAATGCAACGGGGTGTGGTATCCTATGGGATTTGTTACATATGGAGGGGACGATAGATTTGGGTAGGATAGATTCAACGGGACAAAGGTTGGTATGTAGCCTAGAAAGGCCCCAGGTATTTCGTCATCCTCTCCATCTTCCCCTGTACAATACCGCATCTCGCCTGGGGCAATTCCCCAAGCATAACCCTGGGCTCTCTTACCCAGGTGATCTGCCCTTGCTCGTCCACCCCCAGGGTTGGGATCTGAGAGCACCCGCTCTCCACTGGCCAACTCCAACTGAATAAGGGTTTCCTGAGGTCTACTTGCGGTAATAACCCTCAGGTTTCTCACATACCCTTTCCTATATGCTGGTTGGACAGGGTTGTTTCACTGAGAAATGTCTTGGTGGAACAATTGGGTTGCTGTTCCAAGCCTTCCAGCATATAATCTGGATCGATTTCATCCTCCAGTGAACAAAGATAGTTACTGGTCAGGTCCTCAACCCCTTCTTGATCAACTCGTATTCGTTCGGGAGATGATTTAAAGAGTTCCCTCACCACTCTCTCTATCGTTATTGCTCTTTCTAGAGCCTATGTTAGCTCCACCTCTAGACTGTCAGGGCAGATCTCCATAGTGTGGCCCCACTCTCCACAGAATAGGCACTGTTCAAAACGAGAGGTTTCTGACTCATCTAGAGATACCGTAGATGTTGACCCTCTCTTGTTCTTATTTAGGGGGCTAAAACATTTTTCCAAGGGGTTATGGTTCTCTAGAGTTTGCCCTTCTGGCATCCTTGCATATTTCTTTCTTTTTGCATTAATATCAGCGCAGAAAACCCTGAGGCATCAATGCACTAGTTACAGGAAGTGCATAGTACAGTTTGTAAAGTACAAGAGCGAACATGTTGGTTACAGTCAAAATAGGTGTGTGTATAGAAGGGGTGCACAACTGATTTTGACAGAAGGCCGAAAGTACCTTACATGATGGCTATAGTGGGCCGTAAAGTAAATGTGTGTGGGGTGGTAGGCGCGGTGGGGCGTGGCAGGAGGCTTTTTCAACCCCCAATTTTTATTAAACACTATGCCCCATAGCCCCACCCCTAAAGCAAACACTATGCCCCATAGCTCCCACCCCTTAACCAAACACTATGCCCCATGACACCCACCCCTCATGCAAACACTATGCCCCAAGACACCCACCCCTCAAGCAAACACTATGCCCTATGACACCCACCCCTCATGCAAACACTATGCCCCAAGACACCCACCCCTCATGCAAACACTATGCCCCAAGACACCCACCCCTCATGCCAACACTATGCCCCATGACACCCACCCCTCATGCAAACACTATGCCCCAAGACACCCACCCCTTAACCAAACACTATGCCCCATGACACCCACCCCTCATGTAAACACTATGCCCCAAGACACCCACCCCTCATGCAAACACTATGACCCATGACACCCACCCTTCATGCAAACACTATGACCCAAGACACCCACCCCTCAAGCAAACACTATGCCCCATGACAACTACCCCTCATGCAAACACTATGCCCCAAGACACCCACCCCTCAAGCAAACACTATGCCCCATGACACCCACCCCTCATGCAAACACTATGCCCCAAGACACCCACCCCTCAACCAAACACTATGCCCCATGACACCCACCCCTCATGTAAACACTATGCCCCAAGACACCCACCCCTCATGCAAACACTGTGACCCAAGACACCCACCCTTCATGCAAACACTATGCCCCATGACACCCACCCCTCAAGCAAACACTATGCCCCATGGCTCCCACCCGTCAACCAAACACTATGCCCCATGACACCCACCCCTCATGCAAACACTATGCCCCAAGGCACCCACCCCTCAAGCAAACACTATGCCCCATGACACCCACCCCTCATGCAAACACTATGCCCCAAGACGCCCACCCCTCATGCAAACACTATGCCCCAAGGCACCCATCCCTCATGCAAACACTATGCCCCATGACACCCACCCCTCATGCAAACACTATGCCCCAAGACACCCACCCCTCAACCAAACACTATGCCCCATGACACCCACCCCTCATGTAAACACTATGCCCCAAGACACCCACCCTTCATGCAAACACTATGACCCAAGACACCCACCCTTCATGCAAACACTATGCCCCAAGACACCCACCCCTCAAGCAAACACTATGCCCCATGACACCCACCCCTCAAGCAAACACTATGCCCCATGACAACCACCCGTCATGCAAACACTATGCCCCAAGACACCCACCCCTCAAGGAAACACTATGCCCATGACACCCACCCCTCATGCAAACACTATGCCCCAAGGCACCCACCCCTCATGCAAACACTATGCCCAAGACACCCACTCCTCATGCAAACACTATGCCCCAAGACACCCACCCCTCATGAAAACACTATGCTCCAAGACACCCACCCCTCATTTAAACACTATGCCCCAAGACACCCACCCCTCATGCAAACCCTATGCCCCAAGACACCCACCCCTCAACCAAACACTATGCCCCATGACACCCACCCCTCATGCAAACACTATGCCCCAAGGCACCCACCCCTCATGCAAACACTATGCCCAAGACACCCACCCCTCATGCAAACACTATGCCCCAAGACACTCACCCCTCATGCAAACACTATGCCCCAAGACACCCACCCCTCATGCAAACACTATGCCCCAAGACACCCACCCCTTATGCAAACACTATGCCCCAAGACACCCACCCCTCATGCAAGCACTATGCCCCATGACACCCACCCCTCATGCAAACAATATGCCCCAAGACACCCACCCCTTATACAAACACTATGCCCCAAGACTCCCACCCCTCAAGCAAACACTATTCCCCTTGCCAACAAGCATGCACCATGCATGCATACTCATACAGACAACAACCCCCCCACCCCTGCATACAAACTAACAAGTATACACCATGCACCCATACAGACTCGAACCCCCACCCCCCAACTCAGCACACAAACTCACAAGCATACACCATGCACCCATACAAACTTGAGCCCCCCAGCTCAGCACACAAACCCACAAGCATACACCATGCACCCATACAGACCCGAACCCCCCACCCACAACTCAGCACACAAACCCACAAGCATACACCATGCACGCATACAGACCCGAACCCCCCACCCCCAACTCACCAAACAAACTCACAAGCATGCACGCATATAGACCCGGATCCCCCACCCCCACATCTCAACATACACTGAACGTGCACACAACAACAAACATTCAGACAGACCCGACCCAACCACCGTCCTCCCACCCCCACATCTCAACATACACTGCACTTGCACACAAACACATTCAGGCAGACCCGATACACCACCCCCCCACCGCATCCCAACACACAATCCACTTGCACACAAACACATTCTGGCAGACCCGACACACCCCCCCCTCCGCATCTCAACACACACTGCACTTGCACACAAACACATTCAGGCAGACCCGACACCCCCCCCAACCCTGCATCTCAACATACACTGCAGACATACAAATACAAACACACCCATACACACCCGACACACACCCCCACCTCTTGCTTTGCATCTGTCCCACAATTTCTAAACATCGTTTTGCCCTGGCTTTTACCCGGCTCGCCAGAGAGAGACACAGTATGGATGGAACAAAAGGCCATCCATACTGCGTCTCTTCTCTCCAGCTGGGGGTGGCTCAGCCGTGACTTCATTCTGCTGGGGGTGCACCGGGCCCCGCAGCCCCCCCCGTACTCGGTGCCCCTGCACTGGATGAATCATAGGGTCGGGGGCGAGCTGCCATGCTGCTGCCCGCCCACCCGGCTGTCGTCCACAAAGCATTTTTTTTATGAACTCACCGGGTGGGCGTGCGAGCTGCAGGGCAGAGGGAAGACGTGCAGGCAGGCATGGGGGATGACTTCTTGTGCGGCTGGCGTGGCAAGGCTGAAATGCCTTCCGGCATCAAGCCTTATTGGCCACGCCAGCCGCACTGCTGGCCCCCCATTGGTGCAGCATACACACACACTTATTGGCCCGCAGGCCGTATGTTGTGCACCCATGGTGTATACAGACTGGAAAAGCCTTGCATCATGTTACTGGGGGCTACATAGAGTCAGGGCTGTTGCAGGACAGATACATATGCAGCACAAGGCTGGGAGTCAAAATAGATATGTTGCCAGCAAGTTAGCGGGATACCATACCATAGAATAAGGTAGAATATACTCAGAAAGAAGATAAGTCTGCACAGCCAGGTGTACTGGGGGATACCTCAGCATAGCGAGGCAATGGGGCCAAGAGTCCAGAACTATGATGAGGAAGGCGTTAGGGTTTTCTTAGGAGCAAGAGGGGAGACATTTTGGGTAAATTACTGCCAGGAGCTGACCCCTGGTAAATAATTAGGCATGGTGGGGCCATACAGCAATACCAGGTAGTCTTGTAAGGGAGCGCAGGTGTTAGCACGTACCTTTGGAAGCAGAGCTGCATGGCCCTTTCCTGGCCCTGACAGGCCCAGAAAGGAATAGACCTGGTCCTTAGTGCTGGCCTTTTCTGGTGAGCCGGCTTCACCTGCTGGTTCACACTCAGGGCGTCATCATGAAGGGCAAAGACTGTCCAATCCGGCGTTCGCAGGGGTGGAAATAATCAAGCACCCGGGCAAGTCCACATGGCGCGGTGGAAAGCAGAGAGCACATCTGGATTATTGGTTTGTGTTGAGAAATGTGATTGATTTAATTGACACTCTAACAGTTAAGCCCAGTGCTCCAGATAAGATTTCGAGGTGGGAGTATTTTACGCATGATTTTTCAAATTAGAGAGTAAAGGCAATTTCAAGAGAGTAAAAATTAGTTTTCTCCTCTGCAAGAGAGTAAAACGTATCCAACATACACCCAATGCATGCGTAAAATCAAACCCGTAGACCAAAAGAGTTGTAAATCAAAGTTGTCTTGTTTGCCTTTGACCATTTTATTACACTTGTGGAAAATATTCTGCTATAAAATAATGTATAAGTGCATGCTACATGCACAGCCACATTTTCAAAATTCTGGAGCCTAGAAACTCTCAAGAACTACTACTGATTGAGACTAAGGTATTGCCTGCAGAGAGAGTGTGAGTAAACAAGTGTTAGCAGTACAGAACCTGCTTACATTACTGCTCACCTAGGGATCCTAGGTGAGCAGTCTTGATTCCCCGATAGGTTTCTTCCTAGGCAGTCAAGAATCTGCATTTCTGGCATAACATGCATCACAGCCAATTCAGCCGTGATCGCTAATCACATCAGGGGGATTAAAGCAGTGGTGGAAGTGGAGCCAAAAAGGCAGGAGTGGGATGGCTGGATAGATGGGAGGGTTGGGAGCAGGGGGAGGGAGGAGAGCAGGGACAGGGGATCAGGATCACAAACCTTGGCTGTACAGTGAAGCAGGGATTTTAATCCACTCTGCAAATTTGACTACATACCTTCCAAGCTTTACTCGGTACAAACAGTTTGGATTTCAAGGCCTACATACAGTAATGATGTCTTATAGAGTTTACTTACAAAAAACACAAATGGCATAATAACGCCACATGACAACATGTAAATCGTTACAGCAACATGTTAAGTCAAAAGAAAATCATTGTTGCTTTAATTTTCACTTCCTGAATGGTAAACTATAAGTCCCAAAAATCCAGTTACCCAACTGTACTTTTAGTGATCTAAGACATGTAATAAAAGAAGTTGTGTAATAAATATGGAGATTCTTTGCAACAAACCTCCAGCCCAATGTTATTCACGATGTTGAAAACATTTGATTAGTTTTAAAGCAACTTTATTCAAGCTAGTAGACATTATGAATATAAAACACTGTAAAGTAGTGAGCCAGAGACAAGGAGGTAAGTTACTCAATAGTATTTATTTCTTACAGCTCACCAGAGGTTAAATGATTGTGCACCCGGACTTCTCTTTATCCAATTAATTTCACTTAGCGTTCATCGCAACAAAACCAAAATAAAGGGTCTTCCCGGTTGCTCAAAAGACAAAACTCAAGGATTGCAATATTGCTTGCTCACAAAGGAATGCAGTTCAAAATACAAAGAACACAGGAATGGCGGTCTTTTTTGTTCAAAGCAGCAATATTCAGCCCCGAGCGTTTACTCAACACTTCCGAATGGTTCAGAGCATTTTCTGTTCAAGCTCTACAGCCGGTGCTCGGAGCCAGCCGTTCCACACTGTCCTTGGCTGGACTTCAGTAAATAACCAAACTTCCCCTTTTCCGCCGTTGAGACTCAGGCGTCCTCATCTGCTGTGCAGTCGGATTTGACCACAGGTCTGGTACGGTACACTCCGGTGAGTTTTCCTTTTTCCTCTAATACGGCCACCGATATGGGGTACTGTCCTCGTACCATTCTGAGTCCACTCTGTCAGCCTCCTTCCACTCCTGCAAAACGAGAGACAAGTTGAGCTGTTTTCTGATGCTTTTAACCCCGGTGAGTCTCCTCCCCAGTAATTAGAGTTAGGCGTTCCCAGCCCTGGGCTCCTTACATCTGAGGCTAATTCATCTCTTCCCAGCTTCAACTTCACAGAGTTAGCTTTGCATTTAACCCCCGCCTGCCCGGAACCCCCATTATATGGAAACGTGGTTTTTCGTCTTCCTCGTCTGATTTCTATTCCCATTTTCTGGCTTTTGTTTTGATTATGTATCCGTTGGAGCATTCTGGGATATGTCATTTGTGTCTTTTCTCTTGTGTCCCTTATATTTGTACTGTCCGGTGTGATAGTTGATTGGTGGTGCATTCTGGGACATGTAGTCTGGGCTTTTACTTGTTCCCGCGTATCTCTTAAACTTGTCATTATATGGTCTGGTGTGATCACAGGCTCATCCCCCTCCCTCTTGTTTTGTTCCGGATTGGCCGCTATTGGTTCCTCATTACATACTCCCCCAAAGACTCATGCCGTTTGGGCATGTCAATGGCTCTGGATAGATAGTCTGCCACCAATTGATATCTTCCAGGTTTGTGAACTGTTATGAAGTGGTATGGTTGTAAAGTCAAAAACCACCGTAGGACTCTATGGTTGGAGTCTTTCTGTGTTGCCAACCACTTCAGTGGAGCATGATCAGTAAAGAGGGTGAACCGCCTTCCCAGTAGGTAATACCTTAGTGTCTCTACTGCCCACTTGATTGCTAGGCATTCCTTTTCCAGAGTAGAATATGGGATCTCATGTGGAAGTAGTTTCCTGCTGATGAAAGCTACAGGACATAGGTCTTGTTCGGTACCTTGTGAGAGTACTGCTCCCAATCCACATCCTGAGGCATCTGTTTGTAAATAGAACTCTTTGTCAAAATTAGGACAATGTAGAACGGGTTTGGAGGAAATCATTTGTATTAACGTTTGAAAAGCTTGTTTTGCCTCAATGGAGATTTGTAGAGGACGGTTTGTTTTCAGAGCGTCCGTCAGGGGGGCTGCTATGGTTGAGAAATGAGGCAGGAACCTCCTGTAGTATCCCACGAACCCTAGAAAGGCTCGAATTTCTTTTCTTGTTTCCGGCATTCTCAACTTTTGGATGGCTTGAATTTTGTCTATCAATGGGGTTACGATACCACCTCCAACCTCATACCCCAGATGTTTTGTGGTTTGGGCAGCCAGTTTCGATTTTTTTGGGTTAATATGTAAACGGGCCTCTTTTAACGCCTGTATTACTTGGGTTAAATGTAATAAATGTTCATTCCACGTTTTACTGAAAATTATAATGTCGTCTAGATATGCAGCCGCATGTCGTTCATGGGGTCTCAGTATTTTATCCATTAGTGACTGGAAAGTAGCTGGAGCCCCATGTAGCCCAAAGGGCAAAACCGCGAATTGGAACAGGCCCTGGGGTGTGGCAAATGCTGTTTTCTCCTGGTCAGCCGGTTCGAGGGGAATCTGCCAATAACCTTTTGTCAAGTCTAGGGTACTCAGGTATGTGGCTGAACCCAGTCTTTCTATGAGCTCATCAATTCTGGGCATTGGATACGCTTCATACCTCGAAATGGCATTCAGCTGCCTAAAGTCCATACAGAACCTGGTGGAGCCGTCTATTTTTGGCACCAAGACGACTGGAGAACACCAGGTGCTCTTTGAGGGTACAATGATTCCTAGAGCCAGCATCTCTTCTATTTCTTTGGCGATCTCTCCTCATTTTGCCTCCGGAAGTCTGTACGGTCTAAGGCGTACCGTTTTCCCTTCCTCCGTTGGTATGGCATGGGTTGCCAAATGTGTTCGCCCTGGTATACCTGAAAAGGTTTCGGCTACCGGGTTCAATGTATCAAACAATTCTGTTCTTTAGTTCTCATTCAATTGTTCCCCCAATTGCACATCCTGTATGCTACTATTTTGGTTTGGAACCAATTGTTCTGGGACGGATATATCTGATAAGGATGAACACAGCATACGTTGGGTTCCTTCTTTCCACAGCTTGAGTAGGTTGATGTGGTAAATTTGATATTTGTTTTTCCGTTCGGGTTGTTCCACCTCATAGTTTACTGGTCCCAGGATTTTGGTTACCTGATATGGCCCGTGCCATTGGGCCAGCATTTTGTTAGTGTGGGTAGGCAGTAGTACCAGTACTTTGTCACCTATCTTTAAGGACCTGGGTCTGCTTCCTTGGTCATAATACTTTTCTTGCCTTTCTTGGGCTCTACCCAGGTTTTCTTGAGCGTAGTCTCTCAGTTTCCCCAATTGCTCCCTCAAGTCGTGAACATAGTCCGTGAGGGATGTTTCTTCTTGCTGTTCCCAATTGTCCTTCAGTAATCCCAGCACCGTCTTGGGTTGTCTTCCGAATAACAGCTCAAAAGGGGAATACCCTGTGGACGATTGGGGTGTATCCCTTAGCACCATTAACACCCATGGTAAAACCCGTTCCCACCCCAGACCGTTAGGGCTGGTGGCTCTCCTTATCATCTGTGTAATGGTCTTATTATATCTTTCCACCAAACCATCTGTCTGTGGGTGGTACACTGAGGTTTTTAGGTGATGTATACCCAGGGTTTTGCACACTTCCTTCATTACAACCGACATGAAATTGCTCCCTTGGTCTGTCACGATCTCAAGGGGTATTCCCACCCTAGCAAAGAAGGGTAATAGTACATCGCACAACTGTTTAGCTGAGGTTCCTCTTAAGGGGAACGCCTCAGGGTATCTAGTGGCGTAATCCACTATTACTAGGAGGAACTTAAATCCTTGACTAGAGGGTTCTAATGGCCCTACTATGTCCATTCCTATCCTCTGAAATGGCTCCTTGATCAGGGGCATTCGTTGCATGGGTACTCGGGCTGGTGTGTTGTTGCTCGTTTTCTGACATATGACACACTCCTGGCAATATTTAGCTATATCTGCGTATATCCCAGGACAGTAGAAGTTCTGTAACACCCGCTTCCCTGTCATGTTTTCTGCTAAGTGACCTCCAGTGGAATGATCATGTACTAGTTGTATCAGCGTTTTCCTATAGGACTGGCGAACCAACAGTTGTTCCTTTTCTTCATTATTTATTCCTCGGGTCACCCTATAATATAATCCTTGTTTCTCCTTAAAGTATGGAGTGGTAGCTGGGTTTTCCTCTTTCTTTAATGCTTGTTCCCGGGCTCGGTTTAGGGTTTTGTCTAGGCCTGATTCAGTCCGGAAGGATGGCAGATGATCCCCCACTCGCCAGTCTATTAGGGCAATATCCTCTTTTTCCCCACTCTGTTTATTCTTCCTTTTCTGGGTTTTTGTGAGTTTTCCCCTTATGTCCCTTCCTCTTATCTCTGTTTGTGAAAAAGGGGCTTCCTTTAACCATTGATCAAACTCAGGAATGTCTGTTCCTATTAGGACGGGAGCGGGTAGGGTAGGGATAATGGCCACTTTTATGGGTAGTTCCTTCCCCTGTAACCCTAATACCACTTCTTTTGTTGGGTAACCTTTAACATCCCCATGTACACATTTAATGTCAATAGATCTCACCTGTCCTGGATCAGGTTCGCTCACATGTGGTTGTATGGCCGTCTGTCGACTTCCGCTATCCATCATAGCTTGTTGTGGATGTCCATCCACTGTTACCTCTATCGCATATGGCAGCTTCTTCCGATTTCCATGCGGTTAGAAGTTCCCTATTTCCATGGGTTCGGTTTTGTTTCTCTTGGCACAAAACCGGGCAATGTGCCCCTATTCTCCACACTCAAAGCATTGGGGCGTCTGTCCTTTCTTTAGGTTGGAGCCGTTATTAGTTTTCAGTTCAGGTCTTGTTCTCGGCTCCGGGGCGCCTCCTCGGTTGTTACCGCGCAAGGAAGGTATATCATGGTGGTGTCTTGCTGGTATTGTTGTAACACTCAAGGGATTCCAGCTTTTTGGTAGGCCGTTGCTACATCAATAGCTTCCGACAGGGTCAAGTGGTGATGTTGCTTAACCCACCTCTGGATGGGCCCTGGTAAGGCTTCAATAAACTGCTCAAGCATTATCTTCTCTTTTATTTGCCCCATTGTGGCTGTATTGGTCTGTAACCATTTCTCCGTTAGGTCTTGTACTCGATAAAACAGCTGCCTTGGGCTTTCGCCGGCTTTTAGTCTGGTTTCTCAGAATTGGAGCCTATATGATTCATCGTCCATTCCTAGCCTCTCCAGTACGGACTTCTTGATGTCAGCATATGGGGTGTCCCCATTAGGATTGGCCGCCTGATAGGCTCCTTGCATCACTCCCGTAAGAAGGGGCGCCAGAAAGAAAGACCATCGGTCCTGGGGCCATTGTGCTGCTCGAGCTATTCTTTCAAAATTTACAAAGAAGAAATTGGGATTGTCTCCCGCCTGGTATTTTTGAAGCACAGTCGGCGGAATGGCTGGATGTGACCTCTGTGCCGCTACTGATTCCCCAAGGATCCTCAGGGCTTCCCTGCCCTGCTCTTGGGCTGCAGTTTGTACCTGTAGAGCCTGTTGCAGGGCTTGTCGGTCTGCTTGGGCCTGATGACCTTGCACTTGCACTAGCTGTTGTAACTGTTGTTGCCCCCAGCCAATGCCTTTATGACTGCCTCCATGGTAGACGTATCTCTGAGAATCCCACCGCTGCCACCACTGTAAAGTAGTGAGCCAGAGACAAGGAGGTAAGTTACTCAATAGTATTTATTTCTTACAGCTCACCAAAGGTTAAATGATTGTGCACCCGGACTTCTCTTTATCCAATTAATTTCACTTAGCGTTCATCGCAACAAAACCAAAATAAAGGGTCTTCCCGGTTGCTCAAAAGACAAAACTCAAGGATTGCAATATTGCTTGTTCACAAAGGAATGTAGTTCAAAATACAGAGAACACAGGAATGGTGGTCTTTCTTGTTCAAAGCAGCAATATTCAGCCCAGAGCGTTTACTCAACACTTCCGAATGGTTTAGAGCCTTTTCTGTTCAAGCTCTACGGCCGGTGCTCGGAGCCAGCCGTTCCACACTGTCCTTGGCTGGACTTCAGTAAATAACCAAACTTCCCCTTTTCTGCCGTTGAGACTCAGGCGTCCTCATCTGCTGTGCAGTCGGATTTGACCACAGGTCCGGTACGGTACACTCCGGTGAGTTTTCCTTTTTCCTCTAATACGCCCACCGATATGGGGTACTGTCCTCGTACCATTCCGAGTCCACTCTGTCAGCCTCCTTCCACTCCTGCAAAAACGAGAGACAAGTTGAGCTGTTTTGTGATGCTTTTAACCCCGGTGAGTCTCCTCCCCAGTAATTAGAGTTAGGTGTTCTCAGCCCTGGGCTCCTTACACCTGAGGCTAATTCATCTCTTCCCAGTTTCAACTTCACAGAGTTAGCTTTGCATTTAACCCCCGCCTGCCCGGAACCCCCATTATATGGAAACGTGGTTTTTTGTCTTCCTTGTCTGATTTCTATTCCCATTTTCTGGCTTTTGTTTTGATTATATATCCATTGGGGCATTCTGGGATATGTCATTTGTGTCTTTTCTCTTGTGTCTCTTATATTTGTACTGTCCGGTGTGATAGTTAATTGGTGGTGCATTCTGGGACATGTAGTCTGGGCTTTTACTTGTTCCCGCGTATTTCTTAAACTTGTCATTATATGGTCTGGTGTGATCATAGGCTCATCCCCCTCCCTCTTGTTTTGTTCCGGATTGGCCGCTATTGGTTCCTCATAACAAACACCCATTTAATTATGTGTTTATAACATAAACACATCAGTAAATGGGCGCTTTGTGTTGCTCACTTTAACAATTTATTTATTTATTTTGTTGCTTGTATAGCACGCCAAGCCCACAGGCATCTGGGCGCTTGCTTACATAGGAAGATCCCAATTGTTACACAGTTTACAGACATACAGTGATATTTACATTATTTATATTTTGTACATTTTTGCAATTTATACATATTGCCACAAGTTATATTTTACAATTATCTACATGACTGGGGATTAGTGCGGTGGGATGGGCCTATGAGGGGCATCAGTTTGTGCGTTAGATGTACAATTTATGAGTGAAGAGGTGTGTTTGGAGCTGTCTACGGAACATCCAAAAGGAATCCTGGGCTCGTAGTTGGATATGTACAGCGTTCCAGAGTTTGCTGGCCATAGAGGGGAAGCTGCTGCCTCCCGCTTTTTGGAGCTTGAATTTGGGGGTGACAAGGAGGTGCTTGTAGGTAGGCTGCTCTAGTGGGTAAGGATGATTGGGTTTTGTTTTTTTTGTCTGCGAGATAGGCAGGGGCTACCCGGCGTAGGCATTTGTGAGTCAACGTGAGCGTTTTGAACCAGATCTGTTCTTGAATGGGTAACCAGTGGAGTTTCTGTCTGGTTTCGGAGATGTGTGCTGATCTGGGAATGATGAGCGCTGCTCTGATGGTGTTATTTTGAAGGACCTGGAGTTTGTGGATGTTCATCGAGGTGCCAGAGTAAAACGTGTTGCAGTAGTCCAATCAGGTTAGGACTAGTGTTCTAGCCAGTGTGATGCAGCTGTCGGGAGAGAGGCAGGGTCTGCATGCGTTGATCAGTTTGAAAGTGTGAGAAGTGGCAGTGGTGGTGGAGGAATCTAGATAGAAGCCCAGTGTTTTAACCTGGCTGGAGACTGAGATGATGTTGCCATCAAGGTTGAAGGATTGAAATGATGTGCTAAGTTTGGCAAGCCTGAGTTGAGAGCCTATGAGGAGCAGCTCAGTCTTGTCATCATTGAGGCACAATCTGTTGTGTGCCATCCATGCCTGAATGGTTCGGTAGATGGCATTGAGAGTGAGGGCATCAGCGGCATGGTCTCCTGTGATGGGTATGAGGACCTGGGTGTTGTCTGCGTAGTTGGTATAGGAGACGCCCAGGCCATCAAGACGGTCAAACAGGGGCTTTGTAAAGATGTTATAGAAAGTGGGGGCCACACATGAGTCTTGCGGTACTCCGCATGTGTCTAGGGTGGTGGTGCTTCTTCTTTGGGTAAGAAGACGTTCATGGTTCTGACTGAGAGGAACTATCTTATTGGGTGGCGTTGGATGTGCAAGATAAATGGTGCTTTGCGAGTTCTTTCAGTTGGAAATGTTCCATCATGCATATGAAAGGGTCTCCCACTGGTAAAGGAAATGCATTTGTAACCTGAGCACTTTACAACCTGCAGAGCTACGTGTGCCTGTCTAGCTGAGACCTGGGAAACTGGCAGTGCTTGAATGCGGAACAGGACGTATAGGTGCGACCGATTCTTTGTGGGACATTTCGATGCAGTAATTTGTCCGCAGGCCCTGTTTTAGGGTGCCCTGTTAGCCACAGCCGGTTTGGCGCGGGACAGTTTGGCCCCTGGATGTTTCGGTGCTAAACTGAGCAAGTAACTGAGCAAATAAAATTAGGTATACATATCACTAATTAAAGAAGAAAACATTGTGACTGCATTTGAAAGTGACCTGCACAGGCGTGTGAACATCTGTACAACACTTGGTAAAATATTAAACTAAATAACAACTGCATATGATTGCGACTTGTGCAGCACAACACCACAAAAACGTAAAGCACTCACAGAATAATGGGAAAAATCAGAACAAGACATAATCTTACTCTGACTATTAATTAGTGCACACTGCGTACACGTTGAGCACAAAACGAGTGACCTGTGCCACTACGTAAGTGAATAATCAGCAGATGCCTTTAAATAAACGAACGCACGTTGGAATAGGATTGCTGGGCATGAGAGCACACTTGCATGTGTATTGAACCGTGCAATACACGGCGCAGGCCGGTGTTTAGATTTGTAAAGTTCACAGCGCATCAAGCTGCAGAGGTAAAAGGTGCAGCGTCAAGTGCATACAACTAAGGATTGCATATGCACATGCAGTTATTTTGCTTAAAGATCAGAGAGCGAGCAGGTGTACACTGCTGGGAATTGCAGATAATTTTATAGAGTTGAGAAATGCAAGGATCGCATGCAGGCGTCTACTGCTGTAAGGTGTATTGGGAAGCTTGTGTGCCGTAGCGGTGTGAGGTATACACAACATATATGTTTATAATACTGTGAAGTGTATAGTTCTGCTGTATAGTGTTGTGACGTGCTGGGCACGTGCAGCGGTCTATTACTTTGAAGTGAACCGTTCAAACGACACGTAATTATGCACTTGTGTGAAGTGTGCATTACAGACTAGATGCCGATGTGGAGTGTGCAGTTCATGTGTATAATTCGGGAGAATGTCCTTATACTACATACTGATATGCGATTGTGTTTGTGTATATAACTTCTAAAAGTGCAGAACTCGCACAGTTACTTACCAATAGCACCAGTATTAGCCTGCCCCCTCGCTCAGCGCCAGCTGCGAACCCCTAATAGGCTTCAGGCCTTATTTGCCCCACTCAGAAAATTGTCACATCAGTTTACCGCACTCGACAACTGCCACTTCAGCTCCACCCCCCGGGTGTTTATTGTTTATTTGTTTACTTTCAGTTTTTCACAATTCAAATTCTCCGAAAACCTTGTGGGAAGTCGCTCCACTACAAAAACTACCAATGTTTCCCGGTATCACTAAGCCTGCCAGTCCTTCGCATAATGTACGTAAAAAGCGATATATATTTACTTTGGTGCCGTGTGCACATTCTGCATTGAGCAGTAAATGTGTTTATTCTGACAGCCCCACTTCTTGTCCTTGATTCAAAGGACACTTAGCTAGTTGCCTAGGTGTGTTTGTTAAAAGGTTGTGGGAGAATAATATAATCAAGTAACGTGTTTCCATATTGTGAATGTTATGGTTTCAGGCACTATACAGTAGTTTCAACATACTATTTTAATGGTTAATATTTGAGTAATCACTAACACCATGACCCACAATCACTTTAAGGCCGGGGTCTGCAACCTGCGGCAGTTCAGATGTTTTGTACTACAATGCTCATAATCCCACGCTGAAGACAACAATGTCTAGGGTTGATGAAAGTTGCACTCCAAAACAGCTGACAAGACAAACATTGCAGATTCATGAACTAAGGGGTATGCAGCCAGTGGCTCGCAAGATGTTTTGGACTACAACTCCCATGATTCAACACTGTGACCTATGCTGACTAGGGCTCATGGGAGTTGTAGTCCTAAGCGTCTGTCCAGCAAAGGTTGCACACTCTTTAGGGACTAAGAAAATACAAGTGTGCTAATGTATGACGGGTCAATAGCCAAACAAACAAAAGAAATTCTTTGCAATGTTCACAGTTCATGATTGTAAATTCCTCAGCCCAGTCAGTGATGTCATTTTCATAAAGAAACTATCTTTATAAACTTTAATGTAATCCTTAAACGTCAAAAGCTCCAAAAACAATGGTTGCTTAACATCACCCAAAGTAATATTGCTCACATTATAAAGTTTAGAAGGATGAAAGGAGGAGACTGCACCACCGGTATTTGAACCTGTGACTTGCAAGTTACACACATATTTTAGCATGAGGTTCACTAAGCTTCAGAACCGTGATGTCGGTGACCTGGTGCCTTGAAGCTAACCCTCACAGATGCCTCCTAGTGCCGTCGGGTGGCCGATGATTTGACATGAGGTTGTGTAGACATGGCTGCAATGTCAGCCACATCCTAACAGCCCTCGCGCCAAATTGTCTGCACTAGAAAGGCTTCTGCGCTGAAATGGGTGTGCTGAAATGGCGGCTGCGGCAAAGGAGCCTCACTGATCCGGCCCATGCCGAAACGGCTGTGCCGAAAAAGGGTGTACCAACTTCAATGATGTCGACCTGGATCGATTCTATAACTGGCTCGGGAGAAAGAAAAAGCGTCCAAGTGCATTTCTTGAGCCCTGTAAAAAGCAAATGAATTAGTGGCATGGCAGGCGTACCACTTATTTATATTACGCTTCCAGCATCGAGGCTTCCTCTCAAAATCAAGCAGGGGAGGGGTGGGCTGTTATATTAGGTATGGTACTTCAGAGCCTTGGGATCTTGACGACATATCTCTTACTAAACCATTCTAAGTTCCAACATCAGCATATTGACTAGACCAATCTAAGCAACTGAACACCCACTCCCAATATAAGAAAATCAGTAGTCTACACACAACTCATCAACTTTTATAAACTGATCAGCCCACGTACCCTAACACTATGGTACACGGACACCCAGCACAGCAGCATCTGAATACAAATAGCTCAAGTACTATTTACAAATCACCTTCAGAGAGCCTGGGTACTTTGCACACATGTCATAACAGCACGCTCTATTGCATTTTCCCTGTCCCTACTCACCAAACCAAACTCATTTCTTAGGAATCCTATAGCGCCAGGAGACCATGCAAAAGCAATGCACGATACAAATAAAACTTAACAGCATAGCTACAAAGTAATAGTTAGCAGCTCTGACTGGCGTCATCAATTAAGCATTTTTAACAGGCAGCACTAGACGCACCTTTTAACCACAGTGTATTGCCACTGTTCTCTGGAAGAGCAATATGTTACTTGTTTTGTTGTTTCTGTTAAAATGTTCACTTGCTTTCTGTACGATACTGGCAACCAGATAACGACAGTGAAGGACTCTTTCCTTGTATGATGCACACGCAATTGGATTAATTATTGTTTATGCTCTTGTGCTCTTTCTCCCTGTATGATCAATACTGAGAGAAATGTTTGTGTTGTTTTGACAATGTACCTATCAGGAAGTTACCACACTTGGGTACCACAGATTGAGTGTTCATTTAACTGTTATGGTGATATGAAAAATGAGAGTGCATGAGTGAATTCCCCGACCTATTCAAGTGTATCCTTGTTTCATAAGTAGCCTTCCTGGGCAGAATAGGGTCCTCACCAGGAGCCTGGATTTATAAATCAGCATAGAAACAAAGCAAGCATTCCCTAATCTACAAACATCAATTTCCCGAGAAATGATCACGTAACGAGGCTGATATAGTGCTGTGTGCGCTGCCTCTGGCAAGGATCAACGATTAAGCTATCAACGATTAAGCTAGTTAAAAAGGGTAGGTGTACCACACACTTTCAGGTCAAGGGTCTCCACACAGGCACAGTGGCGCACGGCCTGTAGTTTCACTTCAAGGCTAGGACCCTGACTAAGCCTGTGACACCTCAGAGAGCACAAAGAGGAGCTCGGGCAAAACCCCGAGGAGGAGTCTGCAGACTACAAACTCCTCCACTGTACAACTATAGCAAAAGAGGGCATGGTCTGTGCCTCCGGACACATCTTCGCACTCGGGATCCCCACAGTGTTAGCCATTCATCATCCCAACTAGAGCATGCAGGGCTGGGAATGATTTATGAAGACATCCAAGGGTTGCGAGTTCCTCTGCTCTTCGAGGAATCATTGCAAGTCAGTAAAAAGTTAACTCCCAAAATCAATGCTCATATTCAGCATTCATAACACAAACACACAGCTCACACTAGCAGTCAACGTGGAGAAACAATGAACAATTCTACAAAAAATGGCAAACGGATTCTCAGCTTACATTAGTTTAGGAAATCTTTAAAGTGTTGAGTGTTAAATGTTTCATACGCTTGCTTGCACTACAGTGCCTTCTAGTGGAGGAAAGTATGCTTTTTAATGAAAATAAAGACAGCGTAAACGATACGCAGTAGAAAATGAAATTCTCCGTAATGGCAATAATTGCATGTGTAAAAACGCACAATACGTAGCTTATCTGGAGGGCTGGTTACACCAATTAAACATAGTGACCATCAATTGGTAACGGTGACGTGAGATAGAGGGCCAAATTACCAATGGCAAAAGATAGGCTCTGTCCCCCACTTCAACTCAAATTTCCTAACTCTTCTCTTATTTGTTCACACTCTAGTTCCCCTTCTGAGAGGTAAGAATGGGGTTCCGGGATTTTATTCTCTCTAGATGGGGATTAAGATCATTTCTTGATGTTTTAGGAGATGGTATTTTCTCCAGGATCTCATATAGGTGGTTCTTTTCTGGTATTTACTTCAACTCTGGTTCCCTAGGTGTTTTATTTTCCTCCCCTGCCTTCAACTTGTGAGAGTTAGAAGTATCTAGTGTACACACACTCTTTTCTCCTCAAATGCGTTCGAGAGGAAATTCTCTAACAATGGGGATTTATATTTCCTATGTCTAGAGAGATGGTGATTCTCCGGGGATAGGAAGGGAGGGTTTATGGGAGATTCACTAACCCCCACTGGGTCTTTAAAGGGATAGTCCAGTAAAACATTTTATTTAAAAAATAGATAGGCAACATTAAAAAACAAATACTAGCACTTTTTTTTAAACTTCCTATGTAAAATTTTGAGCTATTCAAGCTCAAAATTCGCAAAAGCAAGCACATGGGCGCATCCATTTTGTGAAATGGATGCCCGCCTGTGCTGGCTTTTGCTTTTGCGGCACTAATGAAGGAAAAGCCAGCCAGCTGTAGTAAACAAAAGCTACCGCTGGGTGGCTTTTCCTTCATTGGTGCTGTACGCGGAGGACGGGGACCGGAGACCAGAGCAGGAAAGCTGCAGCTGAATCTCGGTAAGTGCTATTTATTCTTTTTTAAAAATAAGCAAAAGCTGCGGTTTTTTTTTCGAAGTTTTCCGGGCTGGAGGAGCCCGGAAAACTTAGAAATAAAACCGCAGCTTTAAAAACATTGTATTTATGTTTGCGGTCGCTTTTGAAGCGACCGCAAACATAAATACAACGTTGTGTTTGAAAACGCTGCGGTTTTTCTTTCCGAGTTTCTCAGGCTCCTCCGGAGGAGGCTGAGAAACTCGGAAAGAAAAACCGCAGCGTTTTCAAACACAACCGCGTTGTATTTCTGCCTGCTGTGGCTATCACTTTGGGTCTCCGTTGCTCCCCCAGGGGAGCACCGGAGACCCAAAGTGAAAGCCAAGGCAGGCAGAAACACAACGCGGTTGTGTTTACATGCCGCGGTGTTTCTGCCTACAGCTGATTTCCCATTTGGGGCTCTCGGGCTCCCCACGGGGGGCCCGAGAGCCCCAAATGGGAAATGCTAAATGCTGCAGTGTTTCTGCCAAATCTGCTTTCCCATTTGGGGCTCTTGGGCCCCCCGTGGGGAGCCCGAGAGCCCCAAATGGGAAAGCAGATTTAGGCAGAAACACAACCGCGTTGTGTTTCTGCCTGCCTTGGCTTTCACTTTGGGTCTCCCCTGGGGGAGCACCGGAGACCCAAAGTGATAGCCACAGCAGGCAGAAACACAACGCGGTTGTGTTTCAAAACGCTGCAGTTTTTCTTTCCGAGTTTCTCAGGCTCTTCCGAACCGGAGGAGCCTGAGAAACTTGGAAAGAAAAACCGCAGCGTTTTCAAACACAACGTTGTATTTATGTTTGTGGTCGCTTAAAAAGCGACCGCAAACATAAATACAACGTTTTTAAAGCTGCGGTTTTATTTCTAAGTTTTCCGGGCTCCTCCAGCCCGGAAAACTTAGAAAAAAACCGCAGCTAGTGCTTATTTCTTTTTTTAAAATAAATAGCACTTACCGAGATTCAGCTGCAGCTTTCCTGCTCTGGTCTCCGGTCCCCATCCTCCGCGTACAGCACCAATGAAGGAAATGCCACCCAGCGGTAGCTTTTGTTTACTACGCTGGCTGGCTTTTCCTTCATTAGTGCCGCAAAAGCAAAAGCCAGCACAGGCGGGCATCCATTTCACAAAATGGATGCGCCCATGTGCTTGCTTTTGCGAATTTTGAGCTTGAATAGCTCAAAATTTTACATAGGAAGTTTACAAAAAAAAAGTGCTAGTATTTTTTTCTTAATGTTGCCTATCTATTTTTTGAATACATTTTTTTACTGGACTATCCCTTTAATGTTATTATCAGGAAGCGAGCTCCATAGGTTTTTGTATATAAGGGTTCCCAGTATTTCACACCTTCGAAAAGATCTCTATGCCCTGCTTTTTGAGGGGGTATTATATAGATGGGAGAGGTTGTAGAATATCCCATCTGTAAGCCTAGAGAGATCACAATTCTATCCTTCTCTGGGATAGGATATATTTAGGGACATCAGAGATATTTCCCTCTATTCTTTTTTGGTCGGGGAAAATAGCTTGAAAAGTCAAGGGGAGAAATTCTACTCCCATTTTCAAGGGTGGGAGGAGGGGTGTTATGCTCTCCGTCAATTTCTCACCATTGAGGGAGAAAGGAGTTTGACAGGATTTGTCTTTATTTGGATTTTCTACCAGTGATGGGGTTCTCTCCCCCCAACTGTTATCAATTGGATAAAATCCCACATCTAACACCATTTGTAAGGAACTCATGGCGGCAACAAGTAAGACAGACACAAGTGATCACAGTTCAAGGGTGTTTATTGAATAATGAATGCTGTATGCAGGTTGGAAAAACCCCTATCTAAACCTAAATGTAAGATGGGCGCAAGCGTCTAACATCAAATTAAAAATACTGCAGCACTAGTGGCGTTGTGTAAAAAACAGAAAGGGCCTATAATAAGAAACCTATTGCCAAACCTTACAACTAAAACAAAAGAGGGTGTGGGATAATTTTCAAGAAAAGAAAGAAGTGTTCTCAAATAATACATCAGGATGCGGTAGCCTGTGTCTCCCCCATGTTTTGAGCACGGGGTAAGATGGTAGCTTGGAGCACAGCACACGCTCGAGCTTTCTTAGCACGAGCCGATTGTTCCGTTCCAGCTGTCAGGGCCGTCAATGACCAAGTCTCATTTCCCTTGAAAGTCTCTTGCCCTCAAGGCCCTTTTGTGTTCAAATAACCAAACCAAAATGTTCCTTTAACCAAATGAAAGTTCTTCAGGGTGATAATGGTTCACCCCTGGGTCCCCCTCTTCTGGGCGCTGACCGCTCTTAATTCTTACCCACTGTTCATGTAGGGTGATGGCTTCATCCCTGGGTCCCCCTCTTCCAGGCACTGACCCCTCACGTATCGTATTCCATAAACTATATAACAGTTCCTTTATCAATCAACTTTGGGTTATAGCTTCACCCATGGATCTCCCTCAGTCGAGCTAGGACCCCTCTTCTCTTTAGGTACATTAGTGATGGCTTCACCCCTGGATTTCCCTCGGTCGGGCTCGGACCCTTCTCAAATCTTAACCAGGATTTCTGTTCCCTTGTTTTCTCAATGTCTTTTCAAACAGTTCATAGGCGGCCGGGATCCTGTCTGTCAACATACTGTTTCTCTGGACTTTAGATTGTACCCCTCTCCTCAGTATCCCTCAGTTGGGTTCACTGCTAACTTTACATTCACAATTGCTTGCAGGATTCCCCTCCCTTTCTTTCACACAGTTTTCACACAGTTTGTAGATCAAGTCTTTCGATTGTACAGGGATTTTGCTTGACTCTCAATATGACCACTTTGACATATTCCACTGGCCCTCCTATGGCCTTCTGGTATGTGTAGTTTCTCTCTGATGGGGCTCGACCAGAGTCTCTTGAGTTAACAACCATGTGGTTCCGGTTTCCATCTGCAGCTGGTCTCGCCTTAACACTTTTCCAGTTCTTTCAAAGTTCATTGAACTTTGTTCAATCTTGCCTCTTCGCAATTCACACTCAACACAGCCCGGTTCTTATCGGCTCTCCCATCGACTCACCGGCTGTGATGAACCGCTTGGCTTTCATCTTCATTGGAATCAAGGCCGGTACCATGGTCAGGGGAGCTTCCCTCGCTCCCCTGCTTATCAGCCTAGGCTTGCCCCATGTACCGTTGACATCTGCTGCAAGACACTTGTGCTGTTGTTCGCGGTCTTATGCTCTCTTCCATGAAGGTTCCGTGGGTATGGGGGCGAAAAGGGTAAGGTCACTTCTCTCCTCGCTACCCTCTCGATTCCTGCCACTTTTCTCCTTCTCTTGAACTGCCGCGCCAGATTAGCTGTCTCTTCGTGCTGTCTGCCGTGCTCGTACTGTGCCCTTTTGCTCCACCTTTTATCCCTGTGGGGAAAGGAAAGGGCCATCAGGTGTGCGTGATTCAAGCCAATCGCCTGACCCTCGTGTCGGTGCATGTCAGGTAAACAGTCCTATTACACGTCTGTTGTCTGTTACATGGTAAAGAAGTGTTCAAGTTGGAAACGGGGGGCAGTGGAGTTCTTGAATATCCCACGGGGTAGAATGGAGAAAAGTTGCTATACAGGATTATAGTTTTCTTACTAGGGGTTTGATAAGGCTTATGGAATGAACAAGAATGACCAGCGTTTTTATCATGATCTGAACAAGGGGAATGGTGGGAATGGTAGTGTGTTGTCAATGTCGTATACAGGGTGTTCGGGACAGAATAACCAGAGGGACGTGGAGAAGAATGATTGGGAGTATTCGGATAGGGATCTGGAAAACAGGGATTTTGAGAGAGATGGTTTCTGAATGCAATGGAGTGTGGTATCCTATGGGATTTGTTACATATGTAGGGGACGGTATGTTTGTGTAGGATAGAATCAGTGGGAGGAAAGTTGGTAAACGGATTATAGCCTACAAAGGCCCCAGGTATATCGTTCCCCCGTACAATACTCCGTCTCACCTGGGGTAATTGCCTGAGCATAACCCGGGCTACCTTACCCAGCTGATCCTTCCTCACTCGTCCGCCCCCAGGCTTGCGGTTTGAGAGCAGCAGCCCTACCCTGGCCATCTGAATAAGGGTTCTCCGAGGTCTACTTGGGGGAATACCCTCAGGTTTCTCACAGAAGGGAAGGGAACCTGTGACGTAATCTTCCACAAAGGCAAGAATCAGGGGATTCCCCTCTCCCTTGTAATAATGTCATCGATAGACATAAAACCCCATCTTGTTTTGTATCCGCCTCCCCATTTTCAACAAGTACTGGGACAAGAAAGGAGCAATGAGGATTACCCATTGAAACAAAATAGGGATATACAGTGCGGTCTACCCTGCAACACCAGGAGACTGTCCCACTGATAGTCAGGCATGGAGAGGCAATCAATCCAAACCATTTCCACCTGACTGCATTTGACAATTACTTCAGATATACAAGGTGTGATTCTGCCAGGAAGTACGAGTGAGCTGGGATTGCTGGTTGTAACGTGAAGGCAGCAACATGAGAAGCCTGGGAGGACCAGAGGAGATGGAGACGCTGAGATGCTGCCCGGTGTAACAGAGGGGTCGCAGCAAGGCAAAGGAACCGGGTCTCCGTGAAGCCAGAGAAAGGCAAGGTGCTGCTTATTGGCTTTGTCCAGGCCAGTGCTTGTTCCCCTGGGACATGTGTTGGTCCCAGGAATGTCCTGGGATGTCTGAGGGGTAGGTGGTAAGACCTCGACACCTTGTATCCAGGAGAGCGGCTCACTGGCACTGTGCTGTCTTTGTAAATTTCGCTAGGTGAGTGAGAGGAACCCAGGCATGTGAGGATGTCTGGAGTGGGAGCGGTGATTTGAAAGCAGAAAGTAAAGTGGTAAATGAAATTAAAGCAAGAAAAAAGCAATGGGTGCACCCTTTGGGTTCGCCTGGAACTACTGCATTGCTGGCGTGTGCATTCTGTTTTTCATGTCTTCCTCATCAAACCGTGTACTTCCGCTACCAGGTTGCCTCTCCATCCTTTAGCTGTTTCAGTGAGGGGCTCTGAGGAGTACAAGGTAAAGAACATTCTGGACATGCGTATCCGCTATGGTAAGCCATACTATTTGGTAGATTGGAAAGGATATGGGCCCAAGGATAGGTCCTGGGAACCGTTGTGCAATATACATGCTCCTGCTTTGTTACACCATTTACACGCTAGGAGGGGTGTGGCGGTCCCTTTTGGGGGTGGCACTGTCACACCTACCTGCCTTGCTGTAGCTGTTCCCTCGGCTCCCCGTCTTCGAGCAGCACAATTTCCGTATAGAACGGCTAGACCATTCTATACACATTGGAGATTGTTTGATTCTCCGCGAGGGAAACAGCATTTGCTATGCGCACGTCGTTAGAGTCATGTGGGCCTTTCCTGATCACATGTTCTAATATGGTGGATTTAGCAGCATTGTGTTCAGCTGCTCGCTGCTTCCGATTAAGCAAGCTACGGCGTTGTTTCAACTTGAAGCTTCGTTTTGTTTTTTTCCTCTTCTCAACTATGGACCTGTTTCCCATAACAGCATTCCGGACTCCAGGTGAGACACTCTGCCGCTTGATACCAAAGCGGTATCTTCCTTTCATTCAGTTCCTGCTTTCAGCAACGACTCTTTCCGCAGCCTAGTTCGTCTGTGGAGCTCTCTCCCTTCCTAATTCCATGCAACCGAACCTCATTGATACCAGAGGCATGCAGAAGCTCACATGTAATTCAACACAGTGACATCTCTGCGGCTCCGGAGCAAGATATTTCGCTGCTCTGAACGGCGACTGGTTTCTGTTAACGTATTTAAGCCAGCTTGGCCCAGAGTCTTTTCTTTTGTTTCAAGAACTGTTTCAGCTGTGTTTACCCGGCAGCTACACTCATTTTAATACATCCCCAGCTGCAATATTATGACGGTTTCTCCGCTCCTGAAGGATCTCAACAGAAACTACTAGATTAACCTTCCTTGAGGATCCTTTGGCCTGAATCATCCCCGCAGACTGATTTACCAACTTTCCCATTTTGTAATCTACAAGGGCATTATTTATTTCCACCGTCAAGAATATTCCACACCAAAGGCTCTTCCCTAATTTTGGTGTTTTCTGTGACAGACTCATCTCAAAGAACCATACGCCAACAGTTCAGTGGTGCTCTTATACTTTTATACAGCACAGGGAACCAATATTACGGTACACATATTAATATGGTCTTTTTTTTTCTCACAGCTTGGCGAGTGTTTTCGTTGTTCTGCGCCCTTTCCATTGATTCCTCTCTCGGAATGTGCTTTTACTACAGCCATTGAGTGTCATCAATTGCAAGGTCTGATTCCTGAGATCTTTCTACTGGACTCCACAAGACCAGATTGTCTTCCTCCAGCGTATCCGTTTAAGGTAGTCATAGCCCTGTATCCTTTGTATTTATTGATACGGTGTTCAGTCCATGACACCAACCCATTAAGGACATGATTTCCAAGCCTCTGGAAAGTGGCGGGGCATTCTTCAACCCAAAAGGCAATACACTGCACTAGTAAAGACCCTCTGGTGTTGAGAAAGCTGTCTTCTTCTCCTTGGCATGTTCTGCAAGAGCTATTTGCCAATAGCCTGCAGTGAGGTCAAATGTGCTGAGGTATTTGGAGGCACGCAAAGTATCCACCAGCTCGTTCTAGGCAAGGGGTGTTCATTTGTCTTGGTGACAGCATTCAGAGCCCTGTAAACCACACAGAACCTCAACTAAGAGGTACCTGCCTTTCGAACCAAAACCACTGGGTGGACCAAGGACTTTTAGAGGGTTCAATCACCCCAAGAGCTAACTTTTTGTTGACCTCTGTATTAATGTAAGGCCTTACTTTGTCTGACATTCTGTATCCCCTACTTTTAGTAGGTACACATTTCCTGTGTCAATGTCCTTTTTGCACCAAGGTGTCAAACCAGGAGCCTGTGAAAACAAGGGGGAGGATTGCCTCAGAAAACTTTTCACCTCATCTTGTTGATCAGAAGTCAGGTGAGGGGCCACTTTGACACCCTCAATGGAGCTGTCTGAAGGACTGCCCTGGAACAGGTCAGGGAGAGGTTCTGACTCCTCCTCATCAACATCTGAAGCCAGCAGCAGTGCAGCTATTTCAACTCTTGGGATTAAAGTCTTCAGTCTATTCACATGGAACACTTTTGGAGCCTGACCAGCCCTTCCAAGGTCCCCTAAATAGTTGACCTCACTGAGTGACTCCACCACTGTGTAAGGGCCTGACCATTTGTCCTGTAAAGCTTGAGGCCTTATAGGATTCATGACCAGGAGTTGCTGACCTGGTGTGAAGTTGATGAGAGCAGCCTTCTGGTCATACCAATGTTTCACCAGAGCTTGCCCAGCCTTCAGCTTCTCACTAGCCAGACCCATCAGGAGCACCATTCTTTTTCTTAGTCTTAGCACATAGTCGACTACATTGGTAGTGACAGGGGGAGTAGGCATCACCCCCCCCCCCTTGAATATTGCCAAGGGTCCCCTCACAGGGTGACCAAAAGGAAGCTTGAAGGGGCTGAAGCCAACACCCTCCTGAGGTACCTCTCTGTAGGCAAACAGTAAGCACGGTGATAGAAGATCCCATTTTCTTCTTTGAGGCTCTTCCATAGCCCCAATCATGCTCTTAAGGGTCCTGTTAAACCGCTCAACAATACCATTGGTTTGTGGGGGTATGCAGATGAAAACGTATAGGTTACACCACATTCCTTCCACATGGCCTGCATATACTTGGACATAAGGTTGCTGCCCCTATCAGACACAACTTCTTTAGGGAAGCCAACCATAGTAAATATGCCAATTACAGCTTTTGCAACTGACTGGCCAGTCAGTCTTCAATGGGATGGCCTCAGGATACCTGGTGGCATGGTCAACCAGCACCAGCATAAACCTATGGCCTGAGGATGTTTGGTGGTCAAGAGGACCAACAATGTAGATTCCTACCCCCACAACTAGGAGTGGTACCAATGGAGATTGGATTGTTGTGCCACTTTTCCCAGATAACTCGCATCTGGCACAACTCCTGCAGTGGCTTTCTACTTGCACCCCCATCTTGGGCCAGTAAAAGTGCATGGATAACCTTTGCTGGGTTCACTTGATGCCAAGGTGACCAGCAAGGGGGACTTCATGCGCCAACTGCAAGAGGAAGGGCCTTACAGCAAGGGGAACCACCAACCTCCTATCGTCTCCTTCTGTAGACTTTGTAGGCTCACTGTAGAGGAGCCCACCTTCCCAATAAATCCTGTGCTTCCCAGGAGGTTCATCGTCAAGCTGGGAGCAGGCCTGTCTCCTTAGGCATTCCAGAGATGGGCACTCACGTTGGCCCTTACTGAACTCAACCCTGTTAGGACCACCTTCCACTAACAAACTCTGCAGTTCAGGATGGTCATTGGGATTGAGGATTTCAGGCAACACCTCGTCCTTGTCAGGTTCAGGTGTTTGACCAACTACCTCCACCTTAGTGGTAGGTGAGCTAAGGGGAATATTTTCTTTCCCTCTTTTGTCTTTCTTGACTCCTTTAGCCTTGGGTTTCCCGTTTGGCCTGGGCTGGGCATTGGACTTAGCCAGTGCAGCCCTGGTGTGTGACCTTGGGCATGGTCTCTCTGCTGTGTCACCCACAAGCCCTAAAGCTCTGAGATCATTTCCCAGCAGGACCTTTCCTGGGACTTGCCTCTGAATGCTCACTGGGATCGTGACTACTGTACCATGTATAGTAAGATTTACAGGCATAACTGGGAACGTGAGAGGGGGCATCAGCTAACCTACTGGGTAACAGAGGAGCTCTGTCAACTTCCTATGGGTCTACCAAGGCAGAATCCACTACAGTTCTGCTGCACCCACTATCCCTAAGGGCAGGAATGTCAACTCCATTGATAAGCACACTGTCTTTAAAATAGTGCTTAGTGTTATCAGGAATTATAGCATAATGCTCTGAGACTTTAGGCTCCCAGGGAAACTAAAACAACTTCAGATTCTATCCCACTGGGGAAGGAGTCTGAAGAGAAGGATGGCCCTGTGATCTTTTCTTCCTCATAGGAGGAGAAGGCCAGATTTGCACAGTGGACCCCTAAGGTTTTGACCTTACATCTGGGGTCCCCCTTCACATGGTCTCTTGCGCCACAAGCCGCACAAGATCCACTGGGTCTTGGGACATAGGGAGGCTTATTGTAACAAAGTTCTGTTTGGAAGGTTAACGTCCACTACCCTCTGCATTTTCCTGTGACTTCCCGTTACATTTCTTTGTGTGGCTCTTTTGGGAGGACGTTTTATCAGACTCCCCACCCTCTTTATCTTTGGACTTTTTCCCCTCCTCCTGCTTACCAGGATGAGTCTTGACCTTATGGGACACTCAATGTGACACCCATAAATCTGCTGCTATGGCCAGCTTCTTAGGATCTAACTCCTTTGAATCTGCCAAATGCTGCTTAAGTTAAGGGGAACACGATGAAAAATTATGTTAAAGCATGACAATACATATCATAACCTTAAAGGTGGAGACCTTATAGCCTTCAACCCAACCAGTCAAGTTCTTTAAAGAATCAGTCACATATGATACCCAAGTACTACTTTTTTCTTTTTGTACTCTCAGAACGTCTTAAAGTATTCTGCGGGAGTCTTCCCAAACCTCAAGATAAGAGTTTGCTTCAACATTGCAAAATCTACCCTTTCAGTTTTTGACATCTCCATAATAGCACTGCAGCCAGAATGGGGGTAGTCTGCTGAGGAACCATGCAATTTTATCAGCATTTATAACCTTTTGAACCTCACATGCATACTGAAATGCATTCAGCCATTCCATAATGTCATTCTTCTCATCATACACACTGAGCAGATCTTTAGGAAATCTTGGATGAGAGGAGGACCCAGACCCATGTCCAGATCCCTTGGATCCATTGGAAACCTGAAGCTTGGCCAGTTCCAACTAGTGATCACTGTCCTTCTATATTTCTGCCTGCTCTATCTTCAGCTTAGCCATGTGTAAATCAAGCTCCTTCTGCTTAAACAGCAGTTCTTGTTCCTTGAATTGCAACATGGCATCAGCATCAGAGATGGCAGAGGAAATTTGGGACATTACATCATCCCTGTCATCATGCGCACCATGAATGAGGGCAGCGACAGAACTGTCAGTTCTGTCAGTGGAAGCAGCTCTACCTCCTTCTGCACTCTCATCAGAGGTTATGGCATTAAGTTGCACCTGTTGCCATTCCACGATTCTTTGAATCACCTCCGATTTGTACATTGAGCAGGCAAGCCTCTCTCAGTACACATCATTCTCAATGTTTCAGATTTTTAAGCATTCAAGGTTATATTGGTAACTGTTTCCATTATTCTAGATAGGTCTATGGCCTTTACAGTTACTTACTACTAAGGTGACTGTGTCTGCCTTAACAGCTACTATGTGAATTTAAGGTTGTGGGAGGGGACGTAATGAATAGCTCCAGAGGCCTATTGACCACTCAAAGGATAAGCAGGGGTAATCTGAAATGCCTTCACTAGTGTGCAACACTGTTTTCCTTCAGTCATATCCCACCGCTGCCACCAATTTGTCAAGATGGATTTCTGAACTCTGACCTGGTGGGAAGAGGTTCAGAAGGCCAGCCTAGTTTCTTGGAACAGGGTAACCTTCTGGACAAGCCAGACCAACCAAGGTATCGTTGGCTGTGGTCAAGACTAGGTCTCAGGAGGGGTGGCGACTGAATATCTCAATGAGCACACAGAGTAAGGGACACTTACAAATCACTCCCAGTGAGTTGTATATATATAAAAAATACAAATACATTTATTCAAGGCCTTTGAGTTTCAACACACAGTAATTATCAACAGTAATACTTTAAAACCAATACGATCCTACTACAATACATATATAAAAGACCAATTGGCCTAAAGAGTTAAACGCACAGAATGGGTCCACAACCTGCAAGGGAAGGAAGCAAGCAGTGCAAATTATCTTTAGGCAGTTCACTGGTAAGGGTTGCAAGCACTCACCGACCTTCGGCGCACTACGGACCCAACTTCTTCAGTCGAGTCCACTTCAGTTGCAAGTTCAAATGCGGCAATTGTGCAGCGCTGCATCTTTCAGCTGCGAAATTACAGTGTTGACTCCCAAACGGGACAGTGGCGATTTCTCCACTCCTGGTGGATGGATCAGGCCAGTTTCACTGTAGCAGGCTTCAGTGCACAAAGGGGCACAGCAGCAAGGCACCTGCAAAGTTTGTTACCATGGCTGGGCAACACAGTAAGCGTGTGTACTCTGCTTCAGGCGCTCTCTCTTTACTCCAGACCTTGGAATGCCAAGTGTGAGAAATTCAGTGTGAGTTCCGTGAACACAGAGCTTGCGATGTACCAAGTTTAAAGGGTCTCCTCGAAACGGCTGCGGTGTCAGAGCAAAGGTCCTGCGCAAGCTGGTCAGCCCACTGGTTGACCCAGGGACACTCCCGAGAAGGCTTACTTGCAGGGTTTGGTGCCGAGAATAGTTGGTCCCACTATTCTAATGGGTCGAAGCGTCTTCACAGACTTTCTAGTTTGATCAGATGCAGAGGGGTCCAGTGGGACAACAGTGGGCTCAGGGTGCCAAACCTTCCAGTGGGTCACCAGCGGTTCCTCGACTCGGCTTCTTGGTTTCAGGATACTTGGATCCTATCCTTTGTTCACTGAGAACTCCAGAGATCGACCTAGTATGGGTGTTTGGAGCCTTCCCTTATCCAGAATCTCCTTTGCGCCAAAACGAAGAGGACCCAATGTGAGATCTGCTCACATACAGGCACACCATACGTGGACCAATCATGGACCACTGTGGTCCCAGTCATTCACAGCACACCAGACTCTCGGGCACCCAGGATGTGGACTGCAACTACAGTCCAGCCCACATCCTGGGGGCACACACACAAGGCATGCAGACTCCTGCGAAAGCTTGGCGTTTCACGGGAGAATACATGCCCAAATAAGGACTGATCCGGGTCAGCTTGACATGGGAAAGGTAAAGGAGCAAGATGGCCAAAGGACAGGACAAAGAACCTTGTGGCATGGCCATTTTGGTACCAGGCCACCTTTCTGTGCCAACCGCGGTAAATGGGGTTTGCATGTCAAGAAAGGATTAAGAATACATGAAATGATAAGCTGCCACCAGTCCAAGGCACATCAAAAAATCCTAAAATGACAGGAGACCCAAGCGCACGGTGCTGTAATGTACATTGTGCACTTGTAACATGTTGCAGAAAAGTTGCAATATCGGAAAAAAACAAAGTCTCCCAGTACTGACTTTCTTTAAGGGCATGTCAGTTTCCCCCATAACAAAGTGAGCGAAAAGCCCAGGGGAGTGCAGCTGAAGGCAGTGCTCCACTGGCAAAGTCAGACTATGGTGTTTAAACAGCAGCAACAAGTTGGGAGGTACACAACTAGAGTGAAAACTTCAAATAAATGGGAATCTTTCCTAACAATGGAGCTACGAATACTGTAAAACCAGCTGCAGTCCTGGGAACAATAAACTACAGCTGCCACCAATCTACACCACAACAGTATTGGGCATATATAATCACTCTATGGCCAAAACGGTGTGCTTAATAAGCATCCTTGTCCTAGCAGCCATACTGGCTACAATAGGAAAGAAGAGAAAAATGGTTGCAGTGGCAAGGTAACTTCAGTAGAATTCCCTCTGGCCATTGAAATGAGGTCAGAGATCTGGACAAGCCAAAGTAAAAAAGCGAAAAACTAGAAAATTAGACAGCAGAAGCCCCAAACATTGAATTCTGCCTTAACAGCTACTAGGTGAATTTAAGGTTGTGGGAGGGTACGTAGTGAATAGCTCCAGAGGCATATTCACCACTCAAAGGATAAGCTATCAAAAGTATTCATTTAGGGTACATCGGTCCGACATGATCTTTTCAAGTCAGAAACCCCTTAATTGGTTGAGGCTAGTCCCCTATTTAAGCTGTGGTGCTATCAGAGTAGTGGAGAGAAGAAAATGGGAAAAGTACAAACGCCCAGTAATCAGAAGCCAGATCCAGCAGTACAAATGGAGATATAGCCAAGCTGATCCAGAGACTAGCAGCAGGAAACAAGTAATAGAAGTCTTTTCAATGGCTCAGTCCCACCCACTATGTCAACTGAACCGGGAGAGGCATGACCTATCCAATGGGGAAGAGCCTAGGACATAGCAAGAAAGAGAGAAGCAGGACAACCCATCAGGATTCCCAATCGCATTGCTAAGCAGAGTTTGGCTGTCCTATTTTCAACTACACGCCCTCCAAAGTAAGTAAACAATGTAATATCCAAATATAATTAAATAGCTGGATCTATATAAAACCTTAGTTGACTGCAGAGGATAATTGCTGCTCTGAATTATATTTATGGATTAATTACTCTAGACTTCACTGGACCAAGGGTCTATCAGCATATGTTATCTCTGTGCAGCCACTTGTTATCACAGATTAATGTCTGGCTTACCAAAAGCAGTTTCAAAGGCAATTCAGGTCAGAAGTCCAAATGAAGCCAAACAGTTCCAATCCAATATCCAAAAGCAGTCGAAAGAGAGCCAAACTCTAGGAAGGGAAACCAGAGGAACTGGAGAGCCAACAAAAAAGAACGCAGAGTAGGGGAAGCTGGAGAGAATCCCAGAAGACAAACACAGAACATCCGGACAATGCGAGAATGTTGAGAAGCTGCGCCCCAAGCACCAAGGCTCTGCTTCAGTCTCTCGAGTGCCAGCATAGCCTACATGAGGAGATGATCACGTGTCAGCAGGAAATATGGGAGCTGTAGTCTTCCCGGTGTGAAAGATCACACAGGAGCCTCGGAAGCTTCCAGCTGGTACGAACGCTGCTGCAGAACCCCCAATACATGAGGTTCTTGTCATTAGTGCTTGTTATGTAGAATGCATACAGTGCACAACTTAAATTGCCTCTGCAGCCTGCAGCATTCCTGTTTTAGCAATCTCAGAGAATTAGCAGAGCCCTAGAGCTTTCTAAAGGCTACAGAATGTAGTGGAGTTGATGAATCTGCAAAATATCAAGATGGATCAAAATCTATTAAATTACTCTACGAGACAGGACTAACTCTTGCAGCCTTCAAACCTTTTTGCTTATCAAGACTATATTCTCCCTTCCCCCTTGTGAAGGATATAATAGGTGAGAAATGTACACTACTTCTCAGCGTCTTCATCCCATCCCACATGCAAGACACCTTCTGTCACTGATGGCACAGGAATTTCTCTTTCATCTCCAAGTACTTTCTCCCTATTGTAATCGCTAAATAAGCTAAGATGTTAACCTAAAGGTACTTCACCTTATCTCTGTAACCCTCAGGAACTTCCTAAATTTCTCTACTTTAAACAGTGGTTAGTTTAGTTTTCTATGGGGGTATATAGTGCCTTGCAAATACCTGCTTTAAGTCAGGCTTTTCCTTTCACGTTCACTTGCTCCGCTCCTATTCCTCTCCTCCTCTAATTCCACCCACATCTACTCTCTCCTCCCACCTCCCACCACTCTCCTGTCACTTCAGACCTCTCTCACCCCTTCTGGGACTAGCCTCCACCTTTTAGATGTTACTAATTATTCTCAGCTATCACTAGTTCCCTCCTCCTCCACTACTACTCCCTTCTCCACTTTACTACATGCTGCTCTGGCAATACTTACACTCCTTTCACTCAGTACGATTTACTTCACAGTCCCTCCTTACACAATATATTCTAAACCCCCTTTCCACACTAACACGCACTCACAATGCAGTACCACTTGTACTCTCTATCCAATACATCACCTTTTCCAGAAATCGCCTCCACACACTGCTGTTCCTTCCATGCTCCCTCCTGCTGGTCTCTTGGTCACCCACCTCCATTTCTACTGACCCCATCTGAATGACACACACTTCCTGTGGTCCTGTTATATTTCCTTACCCCTTTCTTGGTTGATGCTCTGTCACTGGCCAATCTGGCTCCGCCTTCCCCACCCAGGATTCATTGTATGTCACCAAGATTACAAATAGGGGGCTAAGCCAAGCCTACTTCTTCCATGCGGGTTCACCGAACAATAGCAGTGATGGCCCGGTAGGAGTATTTTTAAGTCTGTCTTCAGGGGCTTCATGCTTTTTGTCTCTAGGGTAAGTTCCATGATTGGTTGAGTGTGTATCCCTGGCTGTAGTTCCTGGTGGTCAAATGTGCAAACCACCAGTGGTGATGTGTCTCTATCTGAGCTAAGAGCATTGCCGGCTCTGCTTGCCACTGAATATTACCAGTTCTGCTGATGCATTCTCTCTCTGGTCCTTCTCCCTCCAGACATGGGATGCTTGTAGTATGGAAGTCTGGAGGTCTCAGTCTCCTGTAGCTTCTGGGACGTTGTCAATAGTGGAGGCCGTATCGGCTCTCTTATGATGTGGCTCTTGATTCAAAATAGCTTTTCTGACTCTGTAAGAAACAGAAAGAATTTCACGAGGATTTGCTGAATGAAACATGGTGTCAGATAATTTTGGGTTACATAGAAACAGGCTGGCATTAGGGGGGCAGGAATTGTGGCACTCTCATCTGCCACAGTCCAATTCAGCAATAGGACTAGCTCCAGAGTTCTCCCTGGCAGGCCACACACCTTCCGCATGAGAGGAATTCCCGTCCCCTTTGGACAAGGACAGATTTATGGCCTAGTCACACTTCTCAGATGCCTAATAATGGGACACATTTGCCCCCTGCTGCAGAAGCCCACCCTCAGCTAACTGTTAACCCATCAACCATCTTCCCTTCCTCATTAAAGTGTTTGAATAAGCAGGGGTCCTGTTGACCATGTCCCAATAATGCTCCTGTGTGGAGCATTTTTGAGAAGGTGCAAGGTGGCAGTGTCTTTAATGCATCATGGTCGGAAACTGGATTGGTAGTCTTGTAGGAGATTGTGCTGAGTAATCCTTTCATTTAATTGGATGGCAACAATCTTATGAACCTCCTCAAAATCTTCACCACACACATGGGCTTCAGTGGAACAGTCATTTTGTGGTTTACATCCAACCTCTCCTTTAGAGACCAACAAATGCAGATGGGCCTCAACGGATCCCATTAATGCAGAGTAACCTGCAGAGTTTCCATATTATCTTCATCCTTCACGCCAACACCATCAACATACATGAATATGCGGAGGACGTACAGCTTTATCTAAAAGCCATTCGCCAGTCCAGAATCCTATTCTAACCTGAGTTATGTCCCTATCACTACAAAGGCGAAACCACATCCAAAAAAGACCTTCCATTGCCTGAATAAAGGGATGTTGGCTGGTTTCTAACCACCACCATGGTTTCTCTGAACTCCTTGCATTGGTGCACAGTCCCAAACATACACTGACTGACTATCTTTTCAATGTCTTTCCTTCCCAACTTGGGTTTTATTAAAGGTCTTTCTCCATTCTAAAAGATCATTTGCATCAACAATATCCAACAACTCAAGCATTGTATGTCCCTCATCCAAGCCTGGATATTAAACGCCTACCGGAAGCTAAACATGACAAAGACTGAATTCTTTCTCTCAGGAAACATCACCAAGCTGCCCAAGTTCAGAAATGACTGGCTGACATGAACCTAAATAGATTCATACCTCAACTCTCAACTAGTACATCATTTCTTGGCTTTACTATCAACTCTGTGACCTCTCATTGAAAACAAATATTTCCAAGAAGACCCAAGCAGCATGGTACCAATTTGCGCTCCTATGGCCTGAGTTTCAGAAAAGTTGTCCAAGCCCTGGTCATCTCCCACCTGGACAGTGGCAAACACTGACTGTGAGAAACCTGAAGGTGTCTCCCTAGCTAGTCCCTGGGTATCTGTCATCCAGGTGGCCAGGACACAGACATTGCTATTGGATCCAGTTCCTTGGTGTGGACCAGTGAAGGAGGATCACCTGGATGGGGGGGTCTTCGGGGAGTGGGAGTCTGACACCGATGGGTGATACGCGGTATCCCCCTTCCTTTTATACCTTATCTTTTCCCCATCCTCTCATTCCTCCCATGGAGTACATGCCAAGCCACTGCCCCACCCCCTTCTAACGCTAACACTTTCGCACAACACAAAGGACAATGGACTAACACCAGAGCCGTTTACCTGACATCTTCCAATATAAGAGTCAGGCAAGGCCAAGCAATTCATCAGAATCACACAAACCTGACGGCCCTTTCCCTTCCCCACAGGGATAAAAGGCGGAGCCAGAGAGCACAGTATGAGCAAGGCAAACACATCAGACAGCACAACGAGATGGCCAAGCAAGCACGGCAGATCAAGAGAAGGAGAAAGGCGGCGGGAATCGAGAGGGTGGTGAGGAGAGAAGGGACCTTGCCCTTTTCGTCCCAGACCCGCAGCACCTTCATTGAAGAGAGCATAAGACCGCAAACAATAGCACAAGTGCTCTGCAGCAGATGTCAACGTACACAGGGCAAGCCTATGCCGATAAGCAGGAGCAAGGGAAGCTCCTGCGCCAGTAGTACCGGCCTTGACTCCAGTGAAGCCAACAGCCAAGCGGTTCATCACAGCCGGTGAGTTGAGGGGAGAACTGATAAGAACCAGGCTGTCTTGAGTGAGAATCGCAAACTGGCAAGTTTTGAACCAAAGCTGATTAACTTTGAATGAACTGTAAAAAGTGTGAAGGGGAGACCAGCTGCAGAGGGAAACTGGCACCACATGGTTGCTAACTCAAGATACTTTGGTCGAGCCCCATATGAGCAAAGCTACAGATACCAGAAGGCTGTAGGAGGGCCGGCGAATAAGGTCAAAGTGGTCATAAAGAGGGTCAAGCAAAATCGCTGTACAAACGAAAGACTTTGATCTACCAGCAGTGTGAGACAAAGGGAAGTGAATCCCACAGTGAAAGTAAACATTGAAAAACCAAGGGAATTGAATCCTGCTAAAGTCAAGAGGAGTCCGAACCCGACTGTGGGAGATCCAGGAGTGAAGCCACACCCAAGAATTAAAGTCAATCGGGGTCAGCGCACCGAAGAGGGGGACCCAGGGTTGAACCCATCACCCAGTGAATATTGGGAGCAAACTTTAATTTGGTTAAAGGAACTTTTGTTTTTGTTATTTGAACACATCAGGCTCGAAGGCAAGAGACTTTCACAGGCAACGAGACTTGACCATCTCATGCTGGCGAGGCGCAAGACTGTATTGTCCTCCAAGCTCCCATCTTACCCGTGTCCAAACGTGGGTAAGGGAGACCCAGGCTACCACATCCTGACATATTATTTGAGAACACTTCTTTCTTTACTTGAGAACTATCCAACAGCCCATTTTTTCTATTAGTTGTGAGGTTTTGGCAATAGGTTTCTTAGTATAGGCCCTTTTTATTTTGACACAACGCCACTAATACTGCCTTATTTTTCATTTGATGGTCGATGCTTGGTCCCATTTTAGATTTAGGTTTAGATTAGGCGTGTTTCCAACCTGAACACAGCATTCATTGTTCAATAAACACCCTTGAACTGTGGTGACTTGCGTCTGTTTTACTTGTCACCAAGAGTTCCTCACACTACACACAGGAGCCCCAGATGCCACCTTGGTCACTCAGAAAGCGATCCAGTATGATGTAGTATGCCTCATCACAAGACAAAGAAGTTTAAACTACATCACCTCATCCTCAAGGAGATGCACGTGCTTCCAATGTCCAGTATGCATCATATTCATAATTTCCTGAATCACTTACAGAACAGTGACAACTAAAATATCAATCTTCTTGGCTGAGAAACTCCCCATCTCCGGTGGTCAGTGCACCACACAAAGCCACAAAATCACCAGGCTTGAAACAAAGAACTACAAGAGGGACAACAAGAGGAAATGGGCCTTTGCCTGCTATGCACCCTGTCTCTTGAACAAGTTGCCAATACAGATAAGGCTAGTGTCGAAGGTCAGAATCGGGAGACAAACACAGTGGCATGTTATCTGAATGGTTCTTTATTCATTAATGATAATAGGGCCGAAGCTAATGCCAAGCCTAAGATTCTGTGCCCTACTTTACGGAGAACAATTATAAAATAGTGCTCAGCAGGATCTCTTACATAAATGAAGTCCTCAGTCCAGAATCCTATTCTAACCTGAGTTCTGTCCCTATCACTGTAAAGGACAAACAAAATCCAACTAAGACCTACCGTTGCCTGAATAAAGAAGCGGTTGCTGGTTTCTAACCCCCACCCTGGTTTCTCTGCAACATAGGCACCTAGCATTGGTGCACACTCCCACACATACACTGTGTGTCTTTTCAGTCTATTTCCTTCCCAACTCAGGTTTTACCAAAGATCTTTCTCCATTCTAGTCTGGGATACTTTCCGCCTCTTTTGCCTTGTTGGTTCTTTTCCCAGACAGGTGTTTATCTTTATCCCACACCATGGTTTGTCTCAATGTTTTGTTGCCCATGCTGGGGTTCTTCTTGTCCTCTTTTCCAACTCGGGGACCTTTTGCTCATACCCCCACTCTGGGGGTTGTCTCCTTCTCTGGGGTTTTTCATATCTGACTCTGCTTTGGTGATTTCTCATGCACTTGTGTATAGGCGCGTTACAAATGCCATATCATATATCATATCATATCATATCATATCACTCCCCATGTTGGGGGTCTCTCGGTTCTTACCCAGCATTGCTGTCTCTTGGTATTCTCCCTGCATGTTGGGGCCTCATGGTTCTAATCCCATCTTGGGGTCTCTTTGGGCTCACTCTACCTTGGGGCTTGTTGGTATTCTCTCCACTTTGGGGTCTCTTGTTATTCTCCTGGCTTCGGCCCTTCTCAGCTCTCACCCGCATTGCAGTCTCGCTGGGCTCACCCTGCCCTGGCGTCTCTTGGTATTCTCCCTGCCTTGGGCCTTCTTGACTCTCACCCCACCATGAGATCTCTTTGGGCTCACCCTAGGGTGTGGTCATTCGTTATTCTCCTTGCTTTGGCCTTACTGCCCTCCTCCCTGTTCCCCACACAGCCACTGGGTATCTTTGTCTTCTGGGCAGTGCTCCCAGGATGGTCTGTGCATCAATTTCATGCGAACCCGCTTAGTTGGACTTGTCAACTGGATTCCGTGTCAGACACAGCTCGCTGTAGTCTCCCACAGTTCAGTCTCTCAGCTTTTTGTAAGTGCTCATGCTCCTTCTCTCCCCTGGGCCGGGCCCTTCTGGCTCAGTTCTTGGCGGGCGTGACAACCTCTCTGTGGTGCTGACTGCTTGTGGGGATGCAACACCTCACATACTCTTGCTCTGTATTGACATACCTCCCAAAATGAGGCTCCCAGCTAGACTCCATGGGCTTCTATGTCTTTTGCCACTTCAGATCGGCTCTCAGGGCTGAGCCATCCATGGTTCTGCTGTTTCAGAGAAGGAATGTGGATAGAAGAGGTCAGAAACTAAACCAGCCATTATAACAGGAGGTTCTAGATTATTATACATTTCAGCTCCCACATAGCACACAAAAGTATTAGGGTTTGTAGGGATGGGAGGATACATTAAATGCCTTTCTTGGGAATGCTGGTCCCCTAAGGAGAGGGTCACCCCGAGTGGGATCCCACTTGTCCTGTTCCCTAGGGGTTCTTAAGTTTAGGAGGCTAATCTCCCCAGTCCCAAAGTGGATGGCTGCCCCCTTGGGTAGAGGTTACAAACTCCTTGGATTTGCCACATACGCCCCATACATCCTGCACCCCATACATCCTACACTTTAGGAAGGATCTGAAGACACTACTCTACAAAGAATATCTCACCAATTGCTGATCACTCCATACCATCCTATTTCTCCCCTTCTGGAGTTCCCCTCTCCCTCTTGCCCCCTTACCCTTTTCCCACTAAATATCCCAGCTCCTCTGCTACCCTGCACCCTACCTGTAAGTAGGCGTGTCCCCTTTGTAAGCTCTCCATTGCTTCCCAGATAGGTTTGTGCTTTATAACTCTCAAGCATGAGTATACAGATCGATTCCCTCATTTCCAATGGAGGATCAAACCGTGAGCAGGTAGCTTTAAACCACCCATTGGTTCTCAAATGTCTCTGGGTAGCTTTTACCTTTTGTACTTGGAGGCAAACCTACATTTATTTTTCTGTCTCAGTCCCAAGACTTTTGAATTGAGGCTAGACAGCTAAACTTTCCTGTGAATTCCTTTACATTGATGATATGTTGCTTGTTCAAACCACGCATTATCTTGATGGTCTTGTGCTTTCTGCTGCAAGACAGTGGCCATAATGACTCCCTCTATACACCTGAGGTCTGTCAATGTTTCAGTGTTAGACCAGCGCTCATCCAGTCACCAGAGGTAAGCCACTACTGCCAAAGACACAGATCTGGCGGTTGCCTTGTGATAACAATGGCTTCTGCGAAGGGTGCCTTCACTATTTTTGGGAAGGAGACCTGACTATGTTTGAGGTATTCAAGGATACTCCACTCCATTACACAAACCAGTTGAGTCTTCCACACGAACGTAATGCTAGGGACGGTACTCCCTGCAGCTTGTGGACTTCAAGATGTTCTGAAGGAACCTTAAGAAGCACGTTCAGAACCTGTCAAGACCACGGAGTGGAATGCCAAGCCACATGCAGAGTCTCCCTACCAGCATTGCTAGAGCTGTGGCCATGGGAGGAACAAACCCTCACTGTTTTAGGCAGCTCTAAGGGAATTGGAGGCATGGAGACAAGACGTGATGGAAGTACACAATACAAAATACAACATCTATATGTATGCATGAAATGACGTGTATGTGGTTTCAAGCCCTCTGTCTCCCTAGCTGCTTGTTAAGGTCAAAAATGGTACACATGCATAAAAACACATTTTCTGTGGTTTTCCAAGCAGCTGCTCCGCTTCTGTTTCAGGTCTATGCACAGATTGGGATGCATTGTAGTACATTTGCTCTGTGCATTTCCCCCACCATGCATGATGACGTCTCCACCAAAATCTGTATTTTATTTTTTATAACCAAAACTGTATTAGCTCATCACTGTTCACATGTACATTTAACTTTGCTTTGCATAGATTCTTTTTGCACAGCTGAATTCCATCCAACATTTCATATTGTAGTAACTTCAAAACGCCCCTCCCAACCGCCCCCCCAACCAGTCCTATGAGAGCAGCCCCCTGTATCCTCTCTTCTTTGGTGCAGTCCTCTTCTGTCCCAGGCCTCCTCATTCTCTTTGGGATGTATAGGTGTGTATTATCCTTAAGTGCATAGGTAAGAAAAGGTGACCAAGCTTTACTGAATTTCCCCAGCATTCCATGTATTATCACCACCATTTTCTCCACATCCACAGTGTCCCAGATTGCATAGTACCATTGTATAATGGATGGTGGTTCCTTCTGTTGACATTGTTTTGCTATGCAGTGCTTCGCACCCATCAGTAAATTTGCCCATCGTGTTCCAGTTCTCCCTCTCAATCGCTGCTTCCCATAGGGCAAGATGTTCAGGAGTGCCATAGCTCCATCAAGTTCCACGTCAACTCCTAATATCCCAACCACTTTGTCGTCTTCATGTCCTGCCAGAAGTGTTTAAACTGCGGACATCCCCACCAAATATGTTCCACCATTCCCACTTTCCCACAACTCATCCAGCACATTGCCGATGTGAAGTTATACATTTTATGGAGTTTTTTGGGGGTGTAGTGCCATTGGTGTAGAAACTTGTATTGTAGTTTGCGTACCAAGGTATATGGGCAATCCTAACCCTTTAAGGTTTTATTCCATTCCCTATCCGTAAGTACCGTTTCCAGTGTCCCTTCCCACTGGCTCCTCATTGCCCAGTTTTCCTGCTCCTCTGCATCTGACAGGATCCTACAGATGGCTGAGATCGATCAGCCCCCTGTGTGTTTTCGGTACAGGACATTAACTTCTCCCATTCTGTCTGTTCTCTTGTGGCCGCTTCCATTATTGTGGGGGCTCCCGTCCCAATGTCTTATTTGCTGATAAGCAAATAGGTCCCCCTTCGCCAGGTTGAACTCCCTATAGCAGCTTTCGAAATGACCTAAACTGATTTCCTTCGTAATGATCTCTGATTTCCGTCATCCCTCCCACCATCCATCGTTAAACCTATTGTAATCCATTCCTGGCGGGAAAGCAGGATTACACAGATAGGTGTTTTTGGAGATGGCCACGGTGCTAGCTTCAGTCTCTTATTTAGTTGATCCCAGATCGTCACAGTGCTCCTTGTGATTGGGTTTTCCATAAGCCCTCCTGGCCTGTCCTCCTTTTTCATCCACAGTATTTTCCAAAGATATTCTCCCGCCACCGCTTGCTCCATGTTCACCCAGTGTTTTTGGTTATCTTCTCTCCCCCACCTTGTCATGGCTCTCAGTTGCGTAGCCTGAAGGTGTTTTAACATATTGTGGCAGCCCACTCCCCCCAAGTCTTATTTCTAAATAGGATTCTTCTCCCTATATGTGTTTTATTTGCCATTCCTAATAAAACCCATGATGCTCTCCTGGATTTCTTTCATCAGCTTCCCCGGCACGGGCAGAGGGATCGCCTGGAAGAGATATAGCAGGTGGGAGAGTGTATTCATTTTAACAGTGCCTATCCTTCCTAGTCATAATATGTACATCCCTTTCCACCTTGTGAGATCTGCATTGATTTGCTTCACTAACGGCAGGTAGTTCATCCGATTATCTGTTTTGTGGTAGTCGTCAGGTTCACCCCAAGGCATCTAATCAGTCCTGTTACCCACCTGAACGGGGTGTTGCTTTCTAGGTGTTCCCGCTCTGTCTCCCCGACCGATAAGTTTAAAATATCTGATTTTGAGTGATTCACTTTCACTTTCACATCTGACCCCTTATCTGCTGCGCAAAGGGATCCATCACTAAAGGGAAAATCAGCGGGGAGAGTGGGCAACCTTTCTTTGTTCCCCTTCTTATCAAGAACAGGTTGGTCAGCCCCAGCCCTCCATTCACTTTGACCTTGGCTTGGGGGTTCTGATAATTTGCTTGGATCATTCTCAGAACGTTCAGTCCCACTCCCACCCTGCTGAGTGTTTGGATCATGAAGTCAGAGTTGACGCAGTCGAATGCCTTCTCTGCGTCCAATGTTAATAAGCATGTGGGCGGAGCACTACCCCCTTCCAGCCTTATCGATTATGTGCACGACCCTTCTTATATTGTCAAACGTGCTCCAGCCCTGAATGAACCCTGTTTGTTCCTGTGCAATTAGACCCGGGAGTAACCTTTCCAACCTTGCCCGCTAGTACCCTAGTGTAGTTTTGAGTCTACATTAATGAGTGCTATCTGGCGATATGAGGAGCATAGGTGTGGGTTCTTTCCTGGCTTCGGAATAAGAGTGATGTGTGCCATGTTCATGAACAAGGATTTCTCACGCCTCTCTCGGAAATCATTGAATGCCTCTGTCAGGCCTTTAGATAGTAGTTTGCTTGGCGGCTTGTTTGTTTGTTGCCGTGGACGGGTTACATCGCGTTTCGCATTTGGAGATATATTATCTCATATGGATATTACAATCCAGTGTGCGCCGCTGGATTTGAATCATTTTGGCAGCATTGCGGCATGATTGGCAGCTCCATCCGCGTCATGCGTTAAAGTTGGTGTTTTTGGAACATTAGCCTGACCAAGTGGGCGAAATAATTGTGGCATATATATAATAACATCATCATTGTCAGCAGACCCATTGAAGGGGTCACACTGTGAATTCGTACAGCCAGTGGTGTGGCTGTCTTGGAATTATCGGTGCAGCCTGGGATTGTAAGCTCTGTGTCCTGTCCACACGTCTGTATCTCTATTTCAACTCCCGTGAAAATACTGGACCCACTTACCCCTGAGGAATTTCTGAAGAAACTGAATATATATAGAAAGAAACATGTTGGGCGGGGGAATTTGATGTTGTAATAAGACATAAGTCTATATCACATTGTTGTGTATTATTTAGAATATTTTGTTACTTCACTGTGACACTATCTGATATATTGTTGATATTGGAGTTTGTATTTTAGTATACTGTTTTATACTTGTGTGTGAATTGTTATAATTGAAAGAAACAACAATCACAATTGAAAGAAATAATAGTGAATTGAATTTGAATGGTTGAGTATGAGTGAAGTGTGTTTGCAGTATGGTTTCTGGGTGAGGATGTTAATAGAGGGTTGTATGAGACTGATTTTGAGTGTCTGAAACTTTTTAGAGGTACTTTTATGGTGGCACGATGGATGATTTTTAGATATATGTGATGACTTTGTATTGATATATCTTTCTCTGATTATTTTATTATTAAAAAATAAAATCAAATTTAAAAAAAAAAATGAGTTTAGTGAAGCAAATTGGATTGAGTCACTTTGTATGTCTTGTTTGTTTATATGATATATTTTCTGTGTAAGTGTGTTTACTGGTCTAGAGCTTACCACACAGAGTACCCCGCTTTATGGTCTTTTTTTTGCCTTTATAAATTTAACGGTTCTCTCCAGGTTAGACCATAGGGCTTGGATAGACCTGCTATTCTCTGTTACTTTCGTTTTTCAAGGATTTCTCACGCCTCTCTCGGAAATCATTGAATGCCTCTGTCAGGCCTTTAGATAGTAGTTTGCTATATGTTGTGTAGAATGCTGACGTTAGCCCATCCTCCTCGGCTCTTATGCGGTTTCAGACATGTTATTGCCCTCTGCACCTCTTCCCACGTTATGGGTTCCTCTAGTTGGTATTTTTGCTCAGGGAATAATCATGGTCCAGTCCAACACGCTAGGCATGCTTTTTGCTCCTCCCTGTTTGATGGCTCTTCCCTGTAGAGGTCGCCAAAGAATTCCCTGACTATCCTGCGTTTAGCCATTTCAGTTCCTACAACGCCTTCTGTTCTCTAGCCCTTATCTGTCTCGCCAATACTGTCCCTATGTGTTCCTTAATCTGCTGTTTAAACGCATTTCACCGTTCCCCTGGGGTGCCTCTCTTATGTCCCCTCTCCTTTGTGAATCTGCTTATCTCATTCTCTACCTGCTGCCTTACTTCATGATCCCTGAGGAAGTATTCTTCCAGTCTCCATCCCCCGGGCCACCCCCGTGTGTGCCCTACCTCCCATTCCAGTGAGACCGGCCGTGGCCCGAGATTGTCATACTCCCTATGTGAGCCCTTCTAGTCACTTGAACCACTCTGCGTGTTGCCATAATATAATCTATCCCGGAGTATGTCTTGTGGACATGTGAGTAAAAGGAGTAGTCTCTTTCCTGTGGGTCGTATGCCCTCCATATATCGTTAAAACACTCTTCTTTAAGCCTTGTTCTCAGTTGTTTGGACATTATCCCTGTTGCGTGCCCCCTCGGCCCGTCCGATCCATTCATGATCGAATCTGCAGCTAAATTGTAGTTCCCGCCCACTATTAACTCCCCCTCCCTAAACCTGCTAAACTCCTCCAGGAACCTCTAAAAAAATAACTTCTTTACCCTGGTTGGGGGCATATACTGATGCCTATGTGTATGTTAGGCCTCCCATCTTCTTTTTACCAGGAAAAACCTCCCCTCGGGGTCAGGCTTCACCTTGGCCCCCTCTACCCGTAGTGATTTGTGAAGGAGGATTGCCACCCATGCCTTTTTAGTTCCCATGGTTGCATGATATCGGAGTGGGTAGTCCCTGCTACGGAGGCAGCCCTCATCTCCCTTCGTCAAATTTGTCTCTTGAAAGCAGACTATTCCCACCCCCTGTTTCTTGAGTTCCTGCAGGACTGTGACCCTTTTGTTCGGGCTGTTCAGCCCCCTTATGTTCCAAGAATCTAACCTATACATTTGTTTTTACTGGTAACTGATCCAGAGTTCTCAGACACCTCTGTTTCCCTTGACCAAGCCGTTTTTGATCCTGCTGCCCATTGTTGCACCCCGAACTGGTTGTATGTCCGTAACTCATAACTATTCCTGGATCCATTGTCCAGGTTCTCGACATGGCCCCCTTATACGAGCATTGAGTGATGCTCACTTCCCCCGCACGTCTTTATCTTCATTCCATACCAAGCATTAGTCTATACCTTAGTCCTGCAGGCCTCTTTGATGTACATCTTCCCAGGTTTCATTTATCCGCTTCATGTCTTCTTTGCCTTTTTTGTGCTCCACCACTGGGAGATAATTTGCGCTCTACCTGACGCTTCCGCTTGCTGGTTCTCCACATTGTCCCCCCAAGATTCTCTTGGGCGCATCCCTTGTGCATCCTCGACCTGGGAGACAGTATTTTCTTCATTACCCATGCAAAATTGAAGCCTTGTTGGAAAGAGCCATTGGTATCTCATATTTCTCTTTTTCAGTTCCTCTGCCAGTGGTTTGAACAGCTGTCTCCTTGCCAGTGTGGATTGGGACAGGTCATCATATAATTGAATTTTGCACCCTGTCATCTGAATTCTTTCCTTCCCTCTGGCTACACCCATAAGCCGTGTTTTGTCTTTATAGTTGTGCATTTTTACTAGGATATCCCATGGTCTTGCCCCTGGGTCCGCTCTTCGGTTGCCCACTCTATGCACTCATTCTCCCTCCATTAGGTTCCTGAACATCTCTCAAATGCAGTCCTCCAGATGGGAGCCCTCAGCCCCCTCCTTAAGGTCCTTGATCTGGATATTGTCCCTTTGTGACCTATTTTCTAGGTCTTTGCACTTCTCGTTCAAGGTTTTTAAGCGCGGACCCAGGGATCGAACCTGTGTCGCTTCGTGTCGTCTTGCTTCCAAGGCGAGCACGTTGCTGCTGAGCTATCCTCCCGGGACTTATACTGGCTCCGTCGGTCTTGACTGCCTCTGTTAGCTCCCCTTTAAACTTGGCCAGGGCTGCAAGTAGATCTTCCTTGTTGAATGCCATCTCCTCGTCACTCTGCACTGTCAGATTTCCGAAGGGAAGTTTTGTTTGCGCGTGTCCCTTCTTGCATCTCTCCTGCACTCGCATTCCTGGTGTGGTGCTCTTCTTTTTTGGTCCCATCTACATTTTTCTATTCCACTCCTTCTAACTCCTTTGCACCGCTTCTCCTGGGATTGCTCTGCTGGTCCTCCTACCAGCTGTGGATTGCCCCCCACTTGATCTTGTCCTCCTTGCTCAGCTCTTCTTGCCCGTGGGGGCCCACTCCACTGTATCCCCTCAGCGCTCCTCTCTGTTGCATGCTCTGGCTCGGAGTGTTCCTGAGGTCCTCCTCCACCACTATGTGAACCTCCGCTCCCTCAATTACCCCATTGTCTTGCTGCCTGGGATGTGGGGCCCTGTTTGCTTTTCCATGGCCTTGATCGCTTTGTTGTCCTCCTCCTCCTATTTTCCTGTGAGCTTCCCCTCGCTAGTGGTTGCTCTTTTCAGGGGAGCATGCCAGCCTCCAGGCCCCCAGGCTTCCCGCCGTCTGTTTGCTCTTAGTGTTACTGTGCAGCTCCTTGCCGCCTCTCCATTGTCCCTCTCTGTCCCTGCAGGGTGCTGCTTCCAAGTGGTCACGCAGCCGCTGCAGGATGCCTTCTCACTGTGCCAACTGCTTCGCCTCACCGCTCGCTCCCCTAGGGTCTATGGGCGTTTCGAGATGCCTCCTCCACTCCTCCCGCTTCGGGTGTCCCCCAGTGGCAGTTCTCATCTGTTCCTCACCTCTTCCCCGCAGGCTCCTTGTGCTGCTTAGGTGCTCTCTCTCCCTCTGGGGCTGGATGCATCCCGCAGCGTCTATCTTCCTTCAGCTCCTCTTCTCTTTACTACGTGTTCTGTTTCGGGTCCACACCGGACCTTCCCGTGAACTTCTGCCGCTGCTTTAGGATGTTTCTTACGAGGTTTCTGCCCCTTGATGTGCAGTGCCTGCTGGTCCTGGTTTGGTGACTTTCTCCAGGCTCCGACACAGTGAGGAGTAGAGTCGGTTCTCTCCCCCTGGTGTCTTTTCAGCACCCCCACCATCTTCCTTTCGGGCCTCATGCTGTCACTGTGCCTGCAACATATCTCTCCCGTCCCGGCTTTGGAGGTTTCATAATGCCCCCTTCTTATCCTCCAGTCTTCTTCTTCATCGTAGCATCTCCCGCTAACTGTGAAATTCGTATTGATGCAGCGTATTTTCGTGTAGAAAACCAGGCAGGGATGGAGCTTGTCTCTCACATGTCCACTCAGCCCGCCATCTTGGCCAGGTCCTCCCCAAATCTGTATTTTGATGTGGGTGGAGAGGCAGGTCACATCCATCCTGTACAGGAATCGGAAACAGTTCTTTAGCATGAAAGGTTCTTAAAGGGTGTTTTGCAATTGCCAATGTGTGCCTCTTGTAGCAATGCTGCCTTGGTGTCATAGGCTGGTCTAGTGGTGTCATCCACCATGCTCATAGTGGGTGTCCAGCGTCCGCTGTAAGAAGCAATAGAGATGTGATGAGTGGTTGTTGAAAAGGGTGAACAGGAGGCTTTCACCCTGTAGTTTATGAAGGCGGGGTATTTTCTACTATTTAAGATTCCTGAGACTGCCTTGTGGGGATTCACGTCTACTTTATGAGTACATAGTCAACAAGTTAAACCAGTGCACTCATCAGCGGGCAAGGTTTGCTAAAGTGACCTGGGTGCTGTTACCTGTATAATAATTGATGAAAGCTCACTGAAGACCCTTTCATTTTCATTCATTAACCAATAATGTGCCTGTATGAAATTGTATTGTCATTAGTAGTTGATGGGAACTGTGAGGTTGCATCTGCTATTACCCTGGTCCGGCCCCGCACTACGTTTCCCATGGTGCATTTTTTCCCGCAATGTCCCCTCTCCTGTGTTACTCCCCGGCCCTGGTCAACAAGACGCAAACGTCTTTGTCGTACTTGGGCCAGTCCATTGGTAGGAGGGGGTGGTCCTGGTTTTATAAACGGCCCATGTCGCAGAGGCGGCTGTCCCTATCCCTGTTGAGGTCAGGTGTCACGCTGGGCTGGAGTTGAGCTCGGACATGGTTTCACTGCCCACAGGAAGGGATCACCGAAGGGGGTTGGATGGAATCAGCTGGAGCATCGTACGCAGCACTGTGTCCAAGAAGCCTGCTGATTGGATGATGCTCGGAAAGTGTCCAGGTTATTGCGCGAGCACTGATGTTTGTTTATGTTCTTTCTCTGGGAACTGCAGACGGAGAGAGACACGGAAGGGTGGAGAGAGGAAAACGAGGGATTCCATTGGGCATACTGAGGTGCCGTTCCAACTGACAAACAAATGGCATCTGTACTCCAGAAACACTGTTTCGAACCACTGAGAGAATATTGATTCGTTAAACATTGCCTTGAGCGAGCAGTTTGTGCAACTTGAATAAAGGTCTTTTTTCTTTAAGGCAAACCGTCTCCAGCCTGATACCTTGCCACTGTTTCATTTAGTACATGAACACCTGGACATGTACTTTCTTGCAAAAAGTCAATTATGAAACCATTGTGACGATACACATCTTTATTAAGAGTTGTATTGTACACATACCCAGCTGCCAGATACAGGGTTCCCGTAGTCTCTCCCTGATGTGTGGCTGCCAGCTGTTAACAGGATAATATGTACATGTTGTAACCCTGGGAAGCGTGCACAGCAGGTCAGCACCACAGACCATTTGCATGCTGATGCTGTGCTTCCTGTGTATGTTGCAGAATATCATCACGTGAGCCCTTGCTGATACAAGGGCAACGTTTGTTTAAGTTTAAGGCCCTGACCACTTCAGGAAGTCCAACAATAGCATATCATTTAGCTTTGATGCCATTGATGGAGAATGGGGTTACATGGAATAAGATCTGATGCTCTCGAATATCATTAACCCATTGTCAAAGATGGCCTCAATATCCCATCAACTCCCAGAGACAGTTGAAGGGTTTTTATTTTTTATCAAGAAGTGGTCCTAATTGCCGTCCCTGTCTCTCTAACCTCGAAAGGGGAGATCAAACCATAAACCAGGAGTCCCTTGACCATAGACATTTACTAGTTAACCCCTACTATTTAAACCATTATGTGGCTGCTGGCTGCTGGTGATGGGCTAAAGGCTAAAGCCTTTTCTATCTAAACCTCCTGAGGGAACAGTCTACGGGTTGCTATCAGATGCTTTTCCTCAGAGGAATGATTTAAGATGTGTGCCTTTCAGGCACCCAGGATTTCACTCTTGCTGCTCCTTCCAAGCCATGATATTAAATTCTCTGATACTCTTCATCACTTGCCCTCATCTCCTTCCACTCTCCGTTCTGCACCACGCACTGTCTCCTGTATTTCTCACTTATGCTCTCTGCACTGTCTCTCCAGTTGTCCTCTCATCTTCCTCTCTTTTTACTACTTCCCTCCGATCTTACTTCTCACCACTACTCTGCACGCTATTTCCACTCAGCTCCTCTCTAACACTCCTCCCCTCTCCACACTGCTATTCTTTCCTCTCCAAACTACTACTTCTCTCCTCCCACTCTTCTCTTACATTCACTTTCCTTTCATTTCCCTTCTCATTCGCTCCCTACTCTCTCGTACCAACGACACTCATGCGCATGCACATTCGCTTCCAGTACCACTTCCTCTCACCAACCAGTACCTCGCTTTCCACGCTGCCTCTATAATACTCCACCACGCCCTTGCGCCCTGTCCTTCCTCTACCCAGTCTCTTGGTCTGGTACTTCCCTCTCTGACCTTAACTGAACAACCCACAACTTCCTGTCTCTCAGCTCTCGCTTTATACTGCATTTCTTCCTCCCATTTGTCATCACTCCCCACTGGTTGCCCGTGCCAATTTCCCTGCCCTCCCCTCCCAGGATGGGGTACAAATAGAAGTTACAAAAGGGGCTTCTAAACCCTGCCCCTTTTTTTCTGATAGACGATGGCAACCCGGAGTGGTGAGCTATGGCGTTTAATGCCCAGTTCATGGGATGGCCTTGTAGGCTTTCAAGTCTGCCTGTTTTACTAAGGGGTGTTCTATGGCACTCTACCATGTAAGCACAATGTCCCTAGCGCACTCTGTGTGCATTTGGCCCTCTGCTGCTTTGCGCTGCTGCTTTGCACTTCAGCTCCTCTTCGCTGTGCTGCATGTTGCTGTTCCCCATGTTGTGGAGTGCTCTCTGCTGCAAAGATTGCTGATAGCCATTTTCAGGCTCCAAACACTCGGCCACACTTTGGTTTGGCTGGTGAAGGTTCTTCTTCTTTCGGGAGATGCTGGGAGATGTGGCTTTTCTGAAACAATAGAGCAAAACTGATCAAAATAATGTTAGAAAGGTAGTGAGTGATTGTCAGCGGCACTGTATGCAAGAAAACTGGCAATACAAGAAGGGACAGATGTTGGGGCCCTCCCAAATGCCACCTTCCCCATCTTGGGTTAGACTGGCTCAGAATTCCACCCTGGTAGGCCTTCCCGCTCCAGGCTGAGAAGCGTCCCTGTCTCCTCTTGATCCGGTAAGCTTATTGACCATGTTGCACCCATCTATGGACTGTGAGTATGTTCGGTAGAAACAGGGCTGCATAACACTATAGACAAGTACAACCATATGCAAATGCCAAAGTGCCCCAGAATGGGCCATTTGCACTCAGAGAAGTGAAAGGCTGCAACCACCTTCATCAGGAGGGAATTGCTATTCTTATCTTGATGTTTAGTTCTGTCATCCTTGATATCAGCCAAGAGTAACTGCATTTTGACCAAGCCAGTAGGTGGCAAGTGCCTGCTGATTGATCATAATTAGGGGTGACAACCTGATCCTGTACACCCTTGGAGCCTGAACCAACCAAACAGGGTCAGGGAAAGGAGGTTTTCCCTGCATGTTTAAAATAATGGGTACACATTGTGCATTTTTCAGCACACATTCAGTGTAACACTGGGTAAAAAGACAGTTTTTAATTGCCCTGGGCTTTGGACTCTTTGTCAATGGTTGGTGCTGTTATAGATCTCCTTATCTGGTCTTCTCTAGGATCTGAGATATAGCCACAGGATTCTAGCTTTCTTGCATGGTCAGTTCGCTCACTAGATCTAAGCACTAGCCATCAGCAGGCTCTTTGCTTTCTGTACTGGTCTATTCTCACCCAGGGTCCTGGAGCAGAGTGGAAGCTTTGTTTTTTGGTCTCTGGCTCTCCCACGTTGGCTTTTTCTCTGCCTTTACCCCATTCTGTGTGCCTACCTGCAGAGTACTAACTGCAGTTATAGCGTTTTTGATTAGTCTGGTTAACCAGTAAGTTGCCTTTTTGGTGCTCCTTTCCCCTTTTGTGGCACGAATGGTTGTGATCTGTTTCTATTTGTGCCTGCTCAGGGGTTTTACCTCCAATACTGAAGTATATCAGATGTGCTTGGTTGTCTCTTCCATCCTGATAATTGGCACTGATTATCACCGGATAAGCGGTGACTGAGGGTTTAAAGCCCTGCCACCATTTGGATGTCAAATTCTTTTTCTGCTGCATGGTTTTGTGGTGTGGTACAAGGCGTCCATGACAGTTCTCTACCAGACCACACAGCTGCCAAATTCATGTGAGAGTGTTCTCTTACGAGCCAAGAGCCAGCTCTGTAGACTGTACTGTGTTCATATGTCGAAGACTGACGGTCTAAGAGAGCACTCTTAGCTTGGATTTGAATATGTGCCAAAGTATGAAAAGCTCTGTTTGCTTCAGAGCTTGGGTGGGGTCTCCTGTTGCTTATCTAGTGACTCGTTATGCTGCTCCTTCCTGATACAAGTGAAACGTGAGTCTGGCGACATTTAAGATGTAACAGCGCTCACTTGTCTTGCTGTGCAATTGAGAGTAGAAGTGGATGGAGTTCTGCACGCCCAGCTTGCCCCACATCCAGTGTCTGACAGGTGGAGGATATGTGAAGCCAGGAAAATCCATGAAGTGGGAGGGAAAAAAACAAAACAAGGGGGAAAGCCCCTCTACAAATGGCACCACTAGAGCGATGACCGAATTAAGAACCTCTCCTTGACATTCGTTGAAATGGCGTTGCCAAGGGCCTTTGGGCACTGAAAAAGAAAGACCAGGAGAGGAGCGTGCTCAGAGGCTGATGACTAGGACCAGCCAGGGTGCAGGAGCTGAGAGGACAGGAGCTTCATGAGGAAGCAAGAGGCAGAAAGGGTTGGGAGGCCGAGTCAGGACTGGATCTGGAGACTGCAGGTGCCAGAGTGAAGTGTGAAGTGGGAGCGGGAGTAGGAGCAGGGCTGACTGGGCAAGGTACTCTGAAAGGGACCCTGGAATCAAAGCCTCTAGGAACCAAGTAACACAGCAAAGCAGACTTCCCAATAGAGTGTAATTCCTATGCACCAACAAGCATTACAGGTGTGACCCGATGGCACCGTCATCTTGGGTGGGGAAGTGTTCCCCATGAGTACTTGCGCCAGTGGTCCCACACAGCCGTGAGTGAGAGAAGAAGCTACCTTCGACCTGTGACCCTTACTCCAGAGTTATTAGGGTGTTGAGAGAAGCCAGGCCAATGGTTTAGCCAGTGTATCAGCTCTAGGCCCCTACTTATTACTCTTCCCCCAATTTATTCTTAACTTGTAAAGACTGCACTACATCTGCCCCTTCGAGGGCCAAACATGATAACCTGGAAAATATGGAGAAGATATGGGGAATCGCCAATATACTGGCTCCAGGTAGCTTCTTCACATGAGATGCAGGCATCCCTAGCCCCCGGAGCCCCTCTGGGTCTTAATTGAGGGTTATGCTATCTGAATTCATCACACAAAATTGCAATGTTATATATGGGGTAAAGTACCCCTACGATACCTTACACGAATATTGCAAGCCAATAAGGAGTTCCTTGACCAAATAGAGGAGTAAGGCCAAAAGCTGAGTTTCTTTATATGGTCACGGAACTTTGAGGTGACTTGTAATATCATTTTTAAATATGGTTCTGGGTATTTTCTTCATAATAATACATGGCCACGCCTGCCATGCCCTTTCATAACTGGTCTCTTGCTTAATCTAATGGAAGAGACCTTCCTGTAAGTGATTCATATAATTAAATAGAATCTGGTTTACAAAATAAAAAATAATATGCAACTTCCAATGTGTTGCACAACAATAGTGTAAGATGTTTGAATCCATTTTGTGCTTTAGCTTACATAATAACATGCAGATAGAGTATTGGTGTCACGTCTTTAACTTCAGTGTAATGCACAAAGAAAGCATACTACCATAAACAATTATTTTTCAAATAATGGTTAAAAAGTGTACAGAAACCTATTTTACAAGGAAGCAATTTGAAAGCCTTGGCATTGCTAAACTTAAGTGTGCCAGGGACAGCTGCAATTCTGCTGTGTGGTGGACCAAACAGCAGGCATTGTGACGTCACTGCTCAACTGTCATAAATGATAACTGAGCGGTAGTAATTTCATTTTCCTGTTGCAGGTCAGTTGTGATGTCAAAACTATCCTGCAATAAGACAGTTATTTAGAGGCCTTTTTACGGGCAGTGCAGGATGCCTTGTATTATATTTCTTTAGCAGAAGTGCAAACATTTCTCATGCACATAATCTTAAGGCCTGGCGTATGAGCGTCACGTTCCTTATTTGGATAATAGGGCTCTTACAGAGAGAGGCAAAGTGCTGTGCAGGGTCTCTCCAAAACCATACACAATGTTTGTTTTATTTGCTTATATAGCGCACCGAATCCAAGAGTATCTGGGCGCTTTTTCTTAGGATACAACAAGGTTACAACAGTGATACAGTAATATTTACAGTCATAGATACAGTAATAAACAGATATATACAATATGAGGAAATATACATTATGTACAGGGTTCATAACATAGCTTAAGACAGGCTTGCAGTAGGTCTGAGGCGGCCAGCTGGTGGGGTGTCCTTAGGCTATGGCATAGTCGATAGGGCAGCTAGGTCATGGAATCAGGAGTTTGTTTGAGCAAACAGCCAAGCTTTTACTTTGTTCTGGAATGAGAGGAATATTGAGTCTGTCCTTAGTGCAGGTGGGAGCTTGTTCCAGGACTTGGCCGCAAGCAACAGAAAACTGGAACCTCTAGCTTTTCTGAGTTTGAATTTAGGTATGTTGAGGCAATCGGCATAGTTAGCTCTAGTGGGTCTAGTGGACTCTTTCCTAGAGAATTTGTCTGTCAGATACTTGGGGGATGACTTGTTTAGGCACTTTTGAGTAATCATGAGCGTTCTAAAGGTGATCCTGTCTTGGATAGGGAGCCAATTAGTGTTCCGTCGGATTTGTGAAATGTAATTGGAGCGAGGAAAATTTAAGGCAGTTCTGAGTGCATTGTTTTGCAATATTTTGCAGCTTGTGGAGGTACCTCTGGCTAGTGCCAAGGCATAGAGTGTTACAGTAGTCCAGTTTGGAAAATATGAGGGCTCTTGCAAGGGTGATACAACTACTTCTGGACAAGAATGGTTTACAAGCTTTTATCAGTTTTGCTGTATAGGCCTTTGAGGATGAGGTGGCGTTAATTTGTCTTTCTAAGGTTAGGGCCGAATCTAGATAGAAGACTAAAGTTTTGGCTTCCTTGTCAACTTTGATGAGGTTACCATCAATATTGAAGGTAGAGTATTTGGGGCCTAGTTTATTAAGTCTTAACTTGGATCCAATGAGTAGAAGCTCAGTTTTATCGTTGTTAAGGCCTAAGCTGTTCTTGGCCATCCAAGCCTGGATTTTGCTGTAGATGTCATTTAGGAGTGTAGAGTATGATTGATAGTCGCCTTATAGAGTGATGAGTATTTGCGTATCTTCTTCGTAGTTCATATATGATATGCCAAGTTTGTCTATGTTGTAGAGGGTAGGGGAGACACATGAACCTTGTGGGACTCCACATGTGATTGGGCAGGGATTAGCTGAGGCAATGGGGGAGAAAACCCTCATCAATCTGTCGGAAAGGAAAGAATTGACCCAGGCTGCAGCTTTGGTGGAAAAAGAGGCAGCTGTGGTAAGGTGGTTAGTTAAGATATTGTGGTTGACTAGATCGAACGCTGCCGACAAGTCAAGTAAGAGCGGTAGAGCAGGCTTTCCATTGTCCCTAGCCTCATCCATTTGGATTTTCAGATCCAAGAGGGCTGCTTCTGTCCCGTGTCTTGGTCTGAAACCAGATTGTCTGAGGACTAGGAGGTTATTGGTCTCAAGATGGTTTTGAATCTGGACATATGCAGCCGTGTCTAGGATTTTTAGGAGAAAAGGCACTGTGGTGATTGGTCTGAAGTTGGTGGGAATATTAGGATAGAGGTTAGATTTTTTGATGAGGGGCATGACCCAAGCGTCTTTAAGATATTTGAGAACGGTGCAGGAGGCAAAAGAGGAGTTTATAGAAGATGTGATAAAAGGGGCAAATTCTTCGGCTCCTTCTTTTATGATTGAGGCTGGACAGATGTCTCCTTGGCACCTGGACTGCTTCAGACTTTTGATGATGGACTCTACCTCTGGCGTGGTGACAGAGGTGAATTCAAAGGCTTTATCTTTATTGGGGGGCGTGGCGTGCTGGGGACTCAGAGTAGGCAGTGTATTGTCTGAGTTACCAGTTTTGGCAGTGGTCGCCAAGCTAGATCTTTTTGCTTAAATTTTAGATTGAAGTAATGCAATTTTGTTAAGTAGTGCCTTTTCGATGTTTGCGCACCAAAGGGCATCCTTATTACAGGAATCTGGAGGGAAGATAGGAGTTTCCAATTCTTTGAGGATAGTGAAGAGCTCCTTGGTACTAGATTTGGCATTGAGTTTTGTATGCGGTGGAGGCAGTTATGAATGTGTCCTTGTTCTGCATAGAAGTTTTTTTATTTTCAGGACGCCTCTGCGTCTCTTTTAGATTTACGTAGAATTTTCAGCTCAGCGGAGAACTATTTATTGAGGTGTGCCAGAGGTTTGGCTTTCCTTAGTTTAAGTGGAGCTAGTTGGTGAAGGGCCTTAAGTAGATTCTGATTGTAAATGTCTACCATTTTTGAGGGGTCTGAGTCAGCGGCCATCTGTTGATGGTTGAAGTAAAAGGAGTATACTTTCTAATGAAATTAGACAGTTATTTCTGGTTAATGCAGGTAGGGCTTGGAGATCCTTAGGTGAAAGCTGTTTACAGTCGTGAATTTCGAAGGCGATAACGTTGTGGTCTGACCATGCACAAGGCGAGTTAGAGAGGATTGTAGTATTACAGTTAAAGTCTGCTATCCAATCTAAAATTCTGCCTTTGCAGTCTGTAGGGTCAGATATGCGCAGTGAAAAGCCTAGTTCTGATATCTGGATGGCGCTGTTGAGCATTGAGGTCTTATATTGTGGGTGGTGATTGGTTGTGGTGGGGGAGCCAAGTGTTTAATTCCTATGGGGGGTAGAACAAGGTAGGGTCATGGTATTGTACACAGTAGCATGCATGCTGGGGCTGTGGAGCAAGGAAAGGTGAAAGTTCAACTTGTAGAACAAGATACTTCGATCCTGTTGTACTATTGCAGGCCTATGGGTATAGTGGCTTATTTTACCTGTGATAGAGGTGAGGTGAGATAGGACTAATGATCAAATGTAGAGGACACTCCACCAGGTGTAATGGACACTAGTGGACACTCTACCAGGTCGCCATGGAAGTGGATTGGTGCTTATTAATAACTAAGAGCTAGGGGTCAGGCGTCCTGATACATTGTGAAGAACAGGAGGTAGTTGGCGTAGCTAGATGTGAGTGATAATGCAGGCATGATTTGAAGAGCGAAAACTTTATTGTTGTATCTCAGCAGAAAACCATGTGGCAGACAGCCTCCATGTCCATCATTTTGCAAGACTTCACGTCTTTGTCTGAAATTAAAAAATATTTTAGCAAAATGATTTGTTATATTATTTGGTGTGCTCTAATTAAACCTAAAAAAATAATGGTGGATGGAAATCCTTCCGCAGATATGTATTGGCCATTGCAAATTCGCCTGGATCCCATTCCTTTTAAGTCATAGTTGCCATTTTGGAAGGGCCCCAAACTTATGCAAATCAGTCAGTCAGCTGATCACAACATTTTGATCTCTGGTTGTTTTAAAAATAATAGGGATCAGGAGGTAAAGATGAAATGGTTGCATACTGTAATTTGATTTATCTTTTTTTTATAACCAGATAGTCTGCATTTGGTCACCATTGATGTTGATTCTAAGTAGTCAGCATGAAAGAATACCATATCCCCTCACGTGTGAACTGTCAGTAGTAGCTTGTAAATGTGAAGTGTTCAAAATATGTTTGACAAGTGATGTCAGTTACAGCTTTCACACATTGAAGGTTCTTGTATTATTCTCTCTCTAGATGGCACCAGAAGATGCAAAGATGCTAGTCCCAATCACTGTGATCAAGCAAGGTAATGGCCACAGCTTTTCTACCTATCTAAAAAAAAGATGGAATATATACAGTATGTTGTATCAAATTGTTTAGACCACTTTGCAGTAGGAACATAAATTGGTCGGTCTTAATTATAGAAAGGGTTGTTAGGTTGCACATCCTCCCAACATCCACCTGAAAAGATTAACACAGTCGGACTGCAACACTAGCCAATAAGAGCTGAAAGACAGAGTTCAGTTCTTGGACACACCATTCTTGTCAATAAGATTTCATAGCTTTTTATATGTTAAATCTCAGGATTATGGTTCTGTGTTTATGGCAGTTTTTAAGCCATGCCATACTTCATAAATGTGAATCTCTTTACGTGAAATTGACAATTTGTGTTCAACGCAAAAAAAGTGATGGATAGAAAGCTTTGAATTTATGTTAACCACTGAAAATTCCTTAGTGTGGCTAAACTCTGGTCATTGGCACATCATTGTCACACTCCCAGAGTGTGTCAGATATGTCGATGTACTCTGTCTGCACATGAAGGTCTTTTGGCCAATGTATTGATCATGTGTAAGCACCTGAGTGGAACACATCACCAAAGGTGGATCACAATCAACGGGCTGGTGACCAGGTACCCCTTGTAAAATACTATGACAATAACAAAACGTTCTACAAAGTTAAGGAAATTGGAAAAAGAAAATATATATGTTGTAAGGTATTGGGGGCGCGGCAACCACAGATATATACAGAAAGAAGAAAACAGGACATAAAGTGCTGGGTGAATCAATCAAGAAACATTAACCAACCCAAAAAAATGTTAAACTCCAAATGTTTCGCTGACCCCAAAAAACGAAATTTCCGGAAATGGTCTGAAATGGGCAGTTTCACTCTACGAGTGAAATTTTGATCACCCAGAAGCAGAGCAGAGGACTTGAGGTGCATCACAGGGTTTGACGTTGAGGCACTCTTTGTAATTCATAGGGAGAGGTAGCATACTGCTAGCACACATGGAGACTCATGAGGTGAGGATACCATCTTCTTAGTCAGAAAAGATGAAAGTGAAGCTAGAAAAATGATAAAGAACTAATTGGGGAATAAATTAGTGGGTGTTCCCCGTTTAAGTGTTTATTTTCAAACTGTCAATTTTTTCACATTTTTGTCTGACAAACATCACAACTTTGAAAAGGAATGCATGTTTTATTAAAATATACACCACTTTTAAGCTTCTGCTTTCTTGAAAAGGAATGTCATGCTTTATATCATTGTGCCGCCGAGTATCACTATACAATGTATTTTCATCCAGTAAAAGACTAGTAACTCTGACAAAGCCTGTAACCTGGGCTTGTCAAGGGGAGATTGGAACTCTTTTTGTTTTCTTTTTCTTTTAGCAGGTCAGTGAAGGAGCGAGGAATCCAGAGTCAGTTCTAGTTCCGAGGGCCGGTTCAGCCACAAGGCCACAATTTCTGCCCCCATGTGCCAGCATGCTTGTTTGCAGACCCCTACCTCCTGCCTTGCTCCCAAATTCAGATACTTGCCAGCATTTTACTGTCCGTTGCAGAACTTCTCCAGCAGCAGTAACCCAGCAGACTGACATAACATTGCCTGACCACTGTGAAGATCAGCTGCAGAAAAAGAGAGCCGCCGCTGCCGCCAAGAAGAGGAACAGAAGAACCAGCGCAAGCATACAGCAGAGAAGCCGGCGCTCCGAGAGCAGAAGGCAGAGACGCTGCGATCCCACAAGGCAATACAGACCACCACACAGAGCTGCAGGAAAAAACTGGCAAGCCAGCGAAACACCCAGAGCACCTCCTAAATCACTGGGGAAAGAGAAGGAAAGAAAACCCCTGACCCCTAAAAGAATAAAAGGGTGTCCAAAAGAATCAGGGTCCCTGAACACGAAAATGGGCACTGGCTTTCCCGGGGCACATCTCTGGGACATGGAAGGCCTGCACAGAACAAGTGGGTAGAGCTTAGCCCACTTTTAAGATGTTCCCTTGCACATACATGGGCGGGGAAGACAGGGCCAGATTGGCCAAGGAGAGGTGTCTCCTCCTCACTGGTGCAGGTTTGGGTGCATGGTCATGCGACAACTTTCATGAAGGTGTATCAGGCTGCTCTCTTTTCCTACTACCACCAGGCATATTGGAAAACATCATTTTCCACAAAAGACAGAAAGAAACAGGCCGGCATTGTGCCAGAAAGGTATGGGGAAAGCACTTCTTCCCCAACTGCCACTTTCCCCTTCTGGGGTAGGACTGGCTCTGGATTCCACCCGTGTAGGCCTTCTATCCCTCCCCACCCCTCCTGACAGGATCAGCCTACAGACCCTATCATCATCATCTTCATAACTTTATTTTGGTTTGTTCACTAGAAAAGTGCAAATCAACTACACTCACAGTTATACAAAAAACAATTAGACATATTCACATACCTTAATGGCTAAAATAGAGAACATAGACTTTGGCAGATTAAAACCATAATAAGAAGAAAGAGTACAATATTAGAATTTTAAAAAATGAGGTTTGCACAAGTTAAAACCATTGTAAAAGAATTAATAATTAAAACTCTTATGGAATAAGAAGTGCTCAAGTGTTTCAATTTCCCCAGGGCAAGATGGGCAATAGGGAGATAAGCCACTGCGTCATCTTGCCTTTACTGTCCAAGGGAAGTTTGATGAAAAAGGCTCTGTATTTTGGTGCAGTGATTAGGGAAAGATAGTTCCTAACGCATCATCTCCTTTAATTGACAGATAAATATAGCTTTCAATCAATTCCTGTACGTCGAATAATATCCCCATTACACGCGGCACGATACAGGGCTGCCCACTATCGCCTCTATTGTGTGCTATATATATAGAGACACTTTTGGCACCAATTAGAAGTAACCCATCGATTCACGGAATAAAGTTCGGGGGGAGGAACATACATTATTGGCCTTCGCTGATGACATGTTGCTGACTCTTACTGATCATACCACTTCAATCCTGGCCCTGGTTCAGGAGCTGGAAGTGGTGGAAAAGGTATCTGAGCTAAAGATCCACCAGACCAAGTCAGAGCTCCTGTGGCTGGGGACCCCGACTATCCAAGCACAGGAGCATGTATCATCAGGACCATTCAACGTGGCAAAGGGCTCCATCACCTATTTAAGTATAAAATTGACACTGTCGATCTCCGAACTATACGGGGCAAATTGCCTGGTGCTCCTAGCTAAAATCAAGGCGGATCTCACCGTATGGACCCCCCTACGAATCCCTTGGCTAGGGAGGATATCCATGATCAAAATGATTGTGCTGCCAAGATTGCTATACCTTTTCCAGATGCTCCTCTTTGCAGTACCAAAGGCGTTCTTCAAATCGCTCAATAGAATCATATTGCAATTTATATGGCAAAATAAAAAAACAAGACTGGCTATGGAAACCATGTTGGCTCCCAAACAGCGAAGAGGACTTGGACTTCCGAATTGTAAAAAATATTATGAGTCAGCCCAACTCTGGGTATTAAGGGAATGGCTCTCGGAAGACAGGACTAGGCAATGGGCAAGGATGAATCGTGCAGTGGCAAACACACCGCTCGCTGGGCACTTATGGCTAGAGAAGCAGGACCCAACCCCAAAGTCTCCGCCACAGTCAGATACTATCGGCAACGTGTAATATATGGGATCGACTAGTAAGAAAAGGGCATTTAATGATGCATCCTTCTCCCTTCACCCCGCCCTTTAATAACCCACAATTCTTCCCCGGGACGAAACAGGGGACTTTCCGCAGCTGGAGGGCAAAGGGTTGTGTGAAAGTGGGGGAAAGGGTGAGGGGGGAAGTTATGACATTTGAGGAGTGTAAGACTAACCTGGCACTAACAGAAAGAGACAGGTTAGATTACTACCAATTGCGACACTGGTTGAAACAGCCGGAAGTCAAAACAGCGACGGGTAGAATTCTCACACCATTCGAGAAATTCATAACGACGCACTCAGGGGATAAACATGTAATCTCACAATTGTACTTAATCCTGATGGGGGAGGGGCAAGAATGTTTAAGGGCATGCATGCAAAGATGGGAGAAGACACTGGGAGAAGTAATATGGGGGACACACTGGGAACACCTCTGGGGCAATATTACCAAGCTAATGAGATCCATACAGACCAGGGAGGCCTGGTACAAAGTCATGTTCCAATGGCACTATACACTGGAACGGCTACATAGTATATATCCAGGCACAACCCAGAAGTATTTGTAAGAGGATTCAATTCAACACTACAGCTAAGTCAATGCCTAGTCTGGGATACTGAATGGAAACCCTTATTGATATATCTTTATGTCCAGTTCATGCGTTCTGGATGACTACCCCTATATAACACCCCTCTCTTGGAATCCTCTTGACCCCACTGAGCCAAGAAGTAGTTCTGTTTTGCAATTTAAAAGGTTTATTTGAGAATTTAAACAATATAGATATATATCACACTTTATAATAAATTAATAATTGGATATCACACTGAATCTGAGCAGTAATCAATAATGGATAGTCTGGCACTAGCACACTTGTGAATAGGAACAGAAGAATAAGGTGGTAGAGAATGCTTTATATAAGTTCAGATGGATGTAATGTTGAATGAAAATGCAATACAGAAAATACTCAATATGATTTCAACAAAACAATGTAATCACTTTTCTCTGGCAATCCCCTCCCCCCTTTATGCAATGCAAGGAAATGGAAGGAAAGCACACAGTTCTCAGTAATACAATCAACTGTAATTCAGTTCACCCCAGCAAGCTTAGACTACAGAAGTTGGAAACACAGGCCCAAAATGCTTTTATATGTGCTGGCAATGAAGTGAAAAATATGCTAAAATGCTTTTAATTCCCTCTTGAGGTTCAGGGTGAGTGGTATCAAGTTAATATTAGTCCAGGCTCACTTTAGCAAGGATCTAGGAGTAACTAGCAGGTTAAACGAATTTTTGGCAACTGAAAGCAAGAAAACTGCTGTTTTCACACGTTGAGAAATTTGCAAATCGCGGTAAATTCGCGAGTGCGTTTTTCGCGATTGCGGCAAAAGTACCGGGGGTAGGAATGCGGTTCTAGGTTCTAGGTTCAGAGGAAAGTTACTGCAAGTCTCTAGCACAAACGGTTACGGAGTTATGAACGATTAAATAAAGGTAGTTTTTCGGATTTGAAATTTTAAAGTTCAAAATGACAAATGACAGCTAGCAACTAGAAATGACAGGTGACAGCTTTACAAATGACAGGTGACAGTTAGGAGGCAGTTCTACTTAGATTAAAATAGATTGAATTATATTATTTTAATCCAGTTCTGCTGGGTACTCACAATATATTTTGGAAATAAATGGGCCTCGCCACGGATCTGGTCAGGTTTTAGACTGGACTCTGGTCTGGTCTCTGCACTTCACAGTGATCTGGGTCAGCTCTCTCTCTCTCTGGATTCTGGAGATTGATGGATTTGAAGTCTGGATCTCTGGATGTGGTATGGTCCGGCAGAGCGCGTTGCAGCAAATGGAATTGAATGTCCCTATCTGTCCTGACTGTCTGCTTTTATGTGTTTTGAAAATGGGTGTGTGTGCAGCATCACTAAGCTCTACCCCTCTCCACTTGTCATTGGCCACTTCATCCGCTTCCCCTTGATTGGGGGAATGAAATGAAGTGTCATCATGATGAGGTCTGTTTATGGTACAGAGAACCCACCCCTGTCAAATTACACACAATCTATATTTTGACCCAAAAGACATATTTGCACAGGTACACATTTGTTTCAAATTACATGCACCCATCACATATCACAGGAGGTATAACCTGTCCAAATCTGCTCTTCCTGGGGGCTTGGGTTCAAAAATGGCACATATTTCACTTTTTAACTGGTTTCGCAATATCGGACATTACCCCAAATTTACACACATGTGCGCAAGGAGTATGGACATTAATTGATGAAGTGTCAGATTTTTAACATGCATACATTTTAAGTAATACCCTCTTAACTGCTAGCTTGCCCCAGATCATGCCACCGGTTCTAAAAACCTCTTAAAATGTGGGCAGAAAAATCACAAGAATTATGGTATCATTTAAATAATTATGACAAGTCCGCTCTATGAGTTATTCATCTTTTTCTAAAACCATATTCTGGCTACAGGGGTGTGGTTTCCCCCCAGCACAAGGTTGAATTTCTGGTTTTTCCAGTTCTGCCAAGCCAGCTTGCTCTCACAGGCAGTGCTCCTCCCCTTTACTTCCAGGAGGAAGCCACTTTTTACGGCCCTATAATAAAACATTTGCCTGAGTCAGGACAGGGCTTTGTTCAATTTCCTGCAGAGCCCAGGTAATTCAATCAGGGAAGTGTCATATCCCTTTTGGTGGGAGCAGCAAAAGGGCAGCTAGGCCTGGGAACACAGTTGTTGTGCAAGTCTCAACTCCTGTCGGGGGTAGCTGGTGGGCAGAATTCAGTTCCTTAAGCCAGGCTTCAGATAAAATGTCACTTTTTGTTACCCAGTTTAAGTCAAGACAATGTTTACATATGCAGCTAGAATGCTGATTCTAAGTTCAAAACTATGGCATTTCAACAGTGACAACTTATGTGACTCTCAAAAGTAGGTCACTCATTTCTTTTAAACATTTAGGTTTTTAGTGTCTTTCAGTCCAAATTTACTTAAACTGCTGAAATCCACAGCTCAGCCAGTCTTGTTATAAACCTTCAAGTCACTTCAGAATATAACTTTAGATTGTATCCACCTCTCAGTAAGTCTTTCTTTGGCTTGCCTTGGGTTCATTTATTCAGTTTTAAACAAAATCTGGTGATTTTAAAACGCCGGCTTTCTGATAGTGGTGAGTACTGGTACTGCACCCCTTTTTGGGATTTAAGAAAATGAATTCCCCACAATTCTAGGTTGCTTTTGGCAATTAGCATTGCCATTCCCAATGGTTTCAGACTACTGTGTGGGTAGTCCAATGGTGGTTTTAGGCAGTGCCCTTCTGTGCCCATAACATCGGCAAAATGGGTGGCAGCCTATTCTTCATGCACTTCCCTGGGCATTTTCTGGGAAGCTCTGGCCATCATGATGTTTTCCATGTCAGTACTGCACAGTTTTTTGAGGTAGGGCTCGGATGCATGGGTAAAAACATCCCACAAGCCCCCCTCTTGCGATGGCCATTCAGTTTCACTGATGGGACTCGCAAGACCTGGGATGTTTCCTCATCTTCTTCCAATAGATGGCACAGTTCAGCATCTTTTCCTCCATCCGGTACTGATCGATCGGTTCTCCTCGCCGGTCCTGATGGGAATATTGGGCGGTACTCTGTGCCCCTTGCGTCTCTGCTCCCGGTCTCCGGATCGTCCTCCTTGGTCTCGAGGTTTTCTTTCTCCTAGGACGACAAAGGAAGAGCGGCAATACCTATTCATGGACATTTTTCCCCCACCATTGGTATAGTGGGGTGGCATATACATTTTAGAACTCAACAGATATGAAAATGCACATTTTTTTTTAAATCAAGAGACAGGAACACATAAACTTGAGAAACACAGAATTTGATAGGCGATATGTAGGATATTTTAAGTTAGAACTGAATTAATCTGAGACAGTACCCTCTAGGATTCCAGAGGATTCCTCCAGTTGTTGCAGAGTGTGCCTGGGATGGCAACACTTCAACTGGTTAATGTGGACCCACTTGTCTTCCCCCTCTGCCGAACCGCCTTTGGGGATGCGGATCTTGTAGGCCACAGGGGAGATTTTGTCTATAATCTCAAAGGGTCCCTTCCATGTAAGCAAAAATTTTCGCTGTTTGGCCTGGTTCCTTTGGAAATTGTATAGATAGACCCGGTCCCCCACCTGATATTCCTTCCTGGAAGTTTTCAGGTCATAGTGGGTCTTCATGCTATCAGCTGATCTTTCTAGATTCCGCTGAGCATAAGCAAAAGCATGTTGAAGGTGTTTCCTTAAATTCTCCACATACTCATGAGTTGTGGAGGCATTTATCAGTGTCTGCTCTTGGGTCCTGTAGAGCAAATGCTGAGGAAGCACCATCTTGCGCCCAGTCATCAACTCAAATGGTGACATTTTGGTTGCAGATGAAGGGGTAGATCTGATGGCCATTAGGACCAGAGGTAATCGGATATCCCAACTTGGCCCAGAATCTGCCACAAACTTTTTTAAGATGCTCACAATGGTTTGGTTATATCTCTCTACTGCCCCAGAAGAAGCTGGCCTGTAAGCAATATGCAACTTCCTTTTGACCCCCAGTATCTCCCACATCTTTGTCATTACTTGACTGGTGAAGTGGCTACCCCTGTCTGACTCAATCCTTTGAGGTAGACCGAAACGGGAAAAGATGTGGTTAATCATCAGGGCAGCTGCAGTTTCTGCCTTGCAATTTGGGGCTGGGAGACATTCCACCCACTTGGTAAACAAGCATGTCACAGTCAACATGTACTTATTCCCCCTAGCAGAGCGAATCACGGGGCCTACAAAGTCAATTTGTAAATCTGACCATGGCAGTGTCATCCCCCTCTTTTGGAGAGGCGCACGGTGCGTGAGGAATGATGGCTGAAATTGTGCACACACAAGACACCCCTTCAAGTATTGGTCAAGGTCCTGCCCCATGTGTGGCCAGTATGCAACCTCTCTTAAGATTTCCAATGTTGTGTGAAACCCCCTATGACCGGCGGTGGCCGCATCATGGGCGTGACTTAACATCAGGCTTCGGAATGAGGTAGGAACCACCCACTGATCGTTGCCAGCTTTGGATTTCCTTACCAGCAAATCGTCTTGGATTCGGAACATTTTTGGACATTTCATCAACACTCTTAGGTCCTCTTTCCCAGTGTAATCGGTATCCGTCAGGGGAAAGTTCTCAGGGTCCTCAAGGTGCTGGTAAAACTTACCAATAATTGGATCCCCCTTCTGAGCTGTAATCAAATCAGCATCAGGGGTCTCCTTACTCCATTGTGCAATTGAAAGGTCGTTGTGAGCATTTGTCTGGGACCTAGTGATAGCAGTGACCTGGATTTCCCCCAACAGGGACTCAATCTCAATTAGATCCCCTTGGATGGCCCCGGTTTTGGCCAGCTGATCAGCTAAGTCATTTCCAGTTTTGTCTGGTCCCTCTACTTTGGAATGACCCTTGATCTTTTTCCAATAGATGGTCATCTCATTCGAGGTGACCAGATCATCAATGTTTTGGATCAACTTCCCATGTTTCAAGGGTTTGTTGTTAGCACATAACATGCCTCTGGTTTTCCAATTAACCAGGTGCTCCACGAACCCGTTCCGTACATAATCCGAATCTGTGATTATGACCAGTTCGTGGAGTTGATGGTGGACAGCAGTGAGGATGGCCTGATGCACAGCCATCAATTCTGCCACCTGACTACTTCGGGGACCAATTTTGTATCCAGCGGAGGGTTCTGGGGACTCATTCACCCATGCATTCCCTACGCCAGCCACCAGTTCTTTCTCCCCGTCGTTGTCAACATGGTAAGAGCATCCATCCACATAGACAGTGGGCATTCCCTCACACTTGTCCTCTTCAAAGACTTTGTGTGGGGAATTAAGGTATGCCTCCGTGTTGTCCTTGATTTTTAGACTTTCGTCCTCGAGACCGTTTTCTCTGGCACAATCATGCAAGTCAGCCAGACCTTGCGCGAGGGGACTCTTCTTGTTTTGGCCATATCTGACCTCCACAGGAAAGCCTTGCATTGACAGAATCCAGGAAGTAATTCGGGAATTACTCACATTTCCGGCCCGGATTCTATCACTTTGGAGATATTGCAGAGGCTGGTGTGGAGTCTCCACTATGATGTGTTCCCCCTGGATAAACGGGCGGTAATTCTTCAATGCCCACACCGTTGCCAGGAGTGCCTTCTCACAATCGTTGAATTTTTCCTCCACAGAGGATAAAGTTTTGCTCGCATAGGAGATTACTTTATTGACCTTGTCATGCTTTTGGTATAATACCGCCGTCAAGCACGTATTAGAGAAACCCGTCTCCAGGAAGAACTCCTTGTTTCTGACAGGGTAAGCTAGGCAAGGCGCTTGTGAGAGGCTTCTTTTGAGTTGTTTTACTGCCTCGGATTGTTCTGGACCCCATTCCCACTTGACCCCCCCCTTCAGGAGATGAATCAGGGGTCTGGTGATCTCTGCGTAGCCCTCAATGAACTTTCTGCTGTAATTAGTCAGTCCAAGGAGGCTCCTTAGTTCCCGCAGAGTTGTGGGGTCTTTCAGTTTTTGAAGTGCTTCCACTTTCTTTTCCTGGGGACAGAGACCCTGAGGAGTAATCTCATGCCCCAAGAAATTAACACGGGTTCTACACCACTGTGCTTTCTGAAAGGAAAGTTTTGCTCCGGCGGCCCTCAACTGCGTCAGAACATAACGGATCTCCGCTATGTGTTCATCCACAGATGAACTTTTGATGAGGACATCATCTACATAAGCCAGGTTACCCCTCGCACCCAGGTCGGGCATGGCCTTGTGTAGGAAAATGTTGAATTCATTGCCGGAGTTGAGGTATCCGAAGGGAGTCCGGGTCCATGTGTATTGCTGGCCCCCAAAGGTAAAAGCCAGTTTGTATTGGTCCTCCCTGCTGACAGGCACGGTCCAGTATCCATTGGTCAGGTCTATTGCAGTGAATACCTGTGACCCCTGGATCTGGGCCAGCCCTTGGTCAATGTAGGGCAGGGGCCATCGGGAAGTATGGACCCGTTTGTTGAGCTCCCTGAGGTCGGCGCAGAGTCTCCACTGGCCGTTTGGCTTCAATATTCCCAGCACCGGATTATTGAAGGTGCTGTGGACTGGACGGATTATTCCCCGGGACTCAAGGTTCTTAATTATTTCAGTAAGGGACTCCATTGATGCGAGAGGCAAGCAATATTGCTTCACAAACACAGGAGTCATTCCACGGTCCGTGGGGATTGTTGTTGTGTGGATGTCAGTGCAACCACAGTCATATGAGTCTACCGCAAAGAGATCTTGGAAATCCAAGAAAACTTGTTTCAACTTTTGCTTTTGTTCCAGAGTCACACAGGCATCAGCTAGGTTGACTCTCTCTTCCACCATCTGCCTGAAGCCTGGAAAGACTTCTGGTTTGGCTATTTCAGCGGCCTCCTCCAGCTGGGTGGAGAAGTCCCTGGTCAGAGTGCTGATTTGGACTGGAGGCTTCAGGTGGGAAAGGCAGCCCTCATGGACCTGGAAAATCACCTCATCCCTCCTGAAGTCACAAGTCACATCTTCCTTACCATAGGGGCAGGAAGTGTACACCAGGAAGTTCCCCCCGTGCCGGGTAAAAATCCTGTCTGGTGTTGTATTGTCATCACTGTCACTGTCAAAGCAGTCCTTGGGGATTGGCCCTAACAGTTCATTACCTAAATCTATGGAAAAATGTCGGTCATCAACCGCCATTCCAATAATGGTGCCTGCGGCTAGAGTAATACTCTTTAAGTCGCTGTTATCCACCTCTATTGGAATGGTGTCATGTTCTATGTTGACTAATGGAGTTGGGTTTACCCTCAACCCTTGCTGTTGGAGAAAAGCGTTTAGATGTATGTAAGCATCAGGGTTTTGCAAATATTGTCCTCTTTTAACTTTCACTTCCAGGGAGAATTGTCGGGTCCTTTCTGGGATGGTGACTTCCTCTTTGATCTGAATTTCAACTGCATAAGGTAGCAATTGAGCTGACCTAAATGCTTTTTCTGGATCATCAAAGCCCATGGGATTATCCGCTAATCGGGACCAAGCTTTGAAGTTTATTAGGTCCAAACTAATGGCAAAGCGATTGAGAATGTCACTGCCTAAGTAAAAGGCGGCAGTGACGTCTCGCACGACCCAACAATTATGGACTATGCTCTTGTTGCCAATGGAGATTTTGAGCATACACCTGCTTGGCAGGAGATGTTTGGAATTGGGTGCTTCCAGGTCCATTTCCCATTTGTCTATCAGTTTGAATGTGGGAATGGCTGGATCTTTTGGGAGTTGGCAAAACATGGCTTCGCTGATGAAGCTCTTACCATTGTTCACACACACTCGAGCGAGAACAGAGTCCTTCCCATCATTTAACTGAACAGGGATGAACAACTGCTCTCCAATTTGCTGAATATCAGCCAGGCTCTGAGCTGATTTCACATCTTTCTGGACTATAGGAGTGGGAGTTTCTGATTGTGGATTAGTATAGAATCTCAGAGTGTTGCCTTCCAGCGTGGAGTACCACTTTAGACTGGAAGGAAGGTTGATTTTCAGAAATAGAGAGGACCCTCCATCACCAGTCTGTTGTCCTACTGCTATTACTGTCACGTCTGGAATTTGGCTATTCTGGAAGTGAAATTCTACTTGGTCAGGTTTTTGTTCAACCATGTGGCAGGTGCCGTTTAAACTAACATGGTTGACACTCTGTTTTAATTTTATTGGTCGGCTAGTCTGGGTCCAGAGGACCTTGTTTACGCAATCTATTAAGGGTGACAACCTCCTCAGGAGGTCATTCCCCAGTAAACAAGGGGTGCCCTCTGGAGTCACAACTATGACCGGGTGTTTCAACTTGTGTCGCCCGATCTTAATGTCCAAATCTGCCGTCCCCTCCACGGGAATTTCCTTCCCGTCAAAGTTCTGGAGTTGTCCAGGAAGTGAGGTGAGAGGAATTTGGTAATTCCCTCCCCTTCCTGCATTCAGTTCATCAAAGGCCCTTCTGGACAGAAGGGTAGCTTGAGATCCCATGTCCACCAGTGCCAGAATTGTACCCTGCCCCTGTACTTGTACCGGGGCATAATATCTTCCCTCCTTCTCCTCAAGGGGGCACAGATAATGCACATTTTTGGACAACTGGTGGGCTAACTTTCTGGTTTTGGACATTGCTAGAGAAGAGATTTGGGCAGAATTCTGTGGAGAGCCTTGGGAATCTGGAAGAAAAAGTTGGCAACTGGAGATCAGAGCCATTGTGGGTTCCCCTGGCTCCGGTTCTGGGCCGCCCCTCCCTTTGTGGAGGCAGTCATCAGGATGGGTTTGAACCAGGGGATTTTGGTATTGTGGGTTCTGGGATGAGATGGTGGGCGGCGGTAGCTCAGACTCCACATCTCCCCAGTCTGGATTGGAATCCCTTGGGGCCCATTTTTCCTTGGGAGGAGTTCCCCCATCTCTGAAGTAGAAGATCCTTTTCCCAGGATCCTCTGAGGATCCCTCTCCCTCAAATTGGAAGATCTGTACCTCCTCCTCAAACTGTGTCTGTTTGGGTCTTTTGTTTCTCCTACCCCCCCTCTGCTCCTTAGGAGGCAGACTTTCAGGGGCAAGAGATTTGGTTTCCGGTTCCTGGGTTTCCAGGGGCTGTTTACAAGTGAGGAAGGACGCTTCCTCCAAGGCTTTACACCCCCCTTCCCCTTGTGCCTCCTCCCTGGGAACCGGTGAGTTATCGGGGTGCTGCCCCGTCATTGTTCTGGAGCACCAGGTCCAGAGTTGGGTGCGTTCTGCGCCGGCATGCCGATCTGAGGGTTCTGCTGAGCCCTCAGTATGTGACCCAGATCCCGCGCCATGTTTTGAACCTGGCGCTCTAACTGGGAAACCCGCTGATACGGGGCCCTGTTTTCTCCCCTGGGCTGATCCCGGGAAGGGTAGCTATCCCTTCTTTGGTAGTACCCCTGGTTGGGAAGATTTGGATACCCCTCCACCCTTGGCCTCCCCTCTCCCGGATTCGGTTGTCTGGGCTCAGGGAATTGGGGAAAGAAGGGTGGAGGATTTTGGGGCTGGAAATTGGGTGGATACCTGGGGAAAAAGTTCTGCCCAGGATTTGGAGAATGTCTGCCCTCCTGTGGGAAGTTAGGAGGGAAGTTCCCTGGGTTAGGTGCTTGGCTGGACCCCCCCCCTTGGGCTGGAGGAGTCCACACATAACCCAGGATGGGTCTGTTTCCCTTGTAACGGGGGCTTACATAATCAGGAGAGCGAGGGACCCCATTTGTGGGGCTGCCTCCCTGGCTCCCTGTCTGTGACTGGCCCGAGGACCTTCTGGGCCTAGCATTATTAGGTGCAGGTAGGTTTTTAGGCCCCCCCATCTCCAACTCTAAAATGGGGGTGACCTTTACCTCTGCCCCCTTGGCAGCAGCAGGGGTGCTGTTAGTTTTGGGGTTTTTGGGCTGGTTTTTGTTTTCCACCGGTTTCTGCACCTCGTAGATGCGGGTGGCTTGTTCAATGACCCATTCTAAAGATCTTTTCTCATGAAAATCTCTCACGAGCTGGGTCATTATATATTTGGGCAAGGCATGGAAAAACGTATTAATAAATTCTCTGCTGTCTGTGCGCACCCTTCTTGTGGTCTGTGCAAAAGCACGCTTTAACTCCTGCACAAATTCTTGTGGGGCCTGATCCTCCCCACATTGTAAATTGTAGGCTGCCTTGCGAGCCTCTTGAGGATTTCTATGAACAGAAAAATGTTTTAATATGGCCGCCCTATAGGTGGACCACCTGGAATGATTTTGGTCCTCCAGCCCTGCAAAGAAACTGGAGTACTCTGGGGAGAATGTCCACTTTACATATTGGATACAGCTTTGGCTGTCCTTCAAATGAAAAGTCTCCATCATTTGCTCATAGAGCTCCAAGTGTTCCCAAACAGAGTACTTGGCGTTCTTATGATAAGGCGTGATGACACTCCTTATTGCCTTTATTTGCTTCAATGGGTCCTTAAGCAAGGCCCTTTTTGCCTTATTGGCCTTTTTGGTTCGGGTAACCCTGGTCCATTCATCCTCTGACTCAGAGGCACTGCTCCCAGAGGTTCCTGTCTGATCTTCCAGGTTTTCCCGGATTCTGCGAGCCTGGGAATGGCTGGCAGAATGTGGGGACCTGGTCTCCTGTGTCCTGTACCGCTCAGAGGAGTCTTCAGATCCCTCCTTGCTGCCAGGATTTGATGGGTACCCCCCCCCCCACTGACCTAACTGGGCAGAGGTTTTCAGGATGCCCTTAATGGGCCTACTCTCCTGGGGTTCCCCATTAAATTGCACTGTGCTTGGGTGCCCATACCCGGAGGCCCGCCCCTCCATTCCTGGGTGGTACTGGCCTATGAGCCCCATGCTTCTGGCTGGATAGTAATCTGCCATCCCTGTGGCCCTGTGCTCATGTGTGCCAGGGGACATGGGGGTGGCAGAGTCCAGGGACTGAGAGAAATAAAGGCCTCTGGTACTAGGGCTTCGGGGTTATGCTCAGGAATTTCTCTTTCCCAGCGAACCTCATCTCTATCCGCCCCTGCTCCCTGTTGCAATGCAAGAGCCTGCGCCTTCAGTTCCTCAGTTAAGGCCTTACTAGACTCTATCAGTCTCTCCTGCATCGCTACCTGTTGTTGGAGTCTATCATTGTGCTGGCAGAGAGCCTCATTCTCTCTCTGCGTTTCCTGATTGGTCCTGGAGCCCTGGGCCAGTCTTTGCTGCAGGAGGGTTACCTCCTGAGCTGTGTCCCTATTGGCCTGCTCCTGTCTTGCCAGAGCCTCCTCCACCCTCCTGGTGTGCTCTAGCAAGTCCTGGTGTTCTTTTTGGAGGTCACCCAGTCCCTGTAGGGCCAGGTGATTTTCTTCCATTTTCCTTTTTAAGTGGCAGACTTCCTGGCCTAAGGTATCCCTTTCCTGACTAAGAGCCTGCATCTGTGCCGCCAGGTCGTCCCTTTGCCTTTGGAAGGCACCCGCTTTCTGGCGCTCCTGGTCAAACTCTGCCTGGGTATCCAGGTCTTTCAAAATCAGTTTATTGCTCTCTGCCTTCTCCCTATCTAGGTGGCTTTGCAGGGTGACTACCTGCTCAGCACATGCCCTATTGAAGTCTAACTGTTGCTCCAGCTTTTTCTGGCTCTGCAGTAGGGAGTCCAAACCTTCTTGGTACTCCTTCTGCAAGGCCAGAAATCTGGTATCCTGGTCAGCCTTTTCCTGTTGCAGGATGTCCATATCCCTCTTTATTTTAATGATGTGCTGTCTACTCTCATTTTCTGACTCCTGGCTCCCCTGCAGCCTCTGCTCAGAAGAGACCAGGTCAGATTGGACCTTCTCTAACTCCATCTGTCGCTTATTCGCCAGATCTTGGCTTTCAGCACATTTGTCCTGCATGTCTCCCATATATAGGTACAGGTATGCCGCTATCCTAACCATCTTGTCTTGTTCATCCTTAGCTTTAGGAGCCATGTATAGTTCACTCAGGGCCACATGTAAGGGACCCTGATCTCTCCATATATCTGACCCTGTTTCCGTGACCTGTTGCGTGATGGCCTGCAACCAGACCGTCTGGTCCTGATGAGTCCACTCACCTCTCACAAATAACTTATGTAAGAAGTTCTCTCTGGCTATTTTCATGTCTACTAAGGTCGTCATTCTGGAATTTGAGTTCCTTCCTGACTTACAGAAGTTTGTATTTTATTTTTGCAAAACAGAGCTTTTCCTTAGAGCGTTCCTTTGAGGAGTGCTTTACAGCGTAACACAGCGTGGTGATCCGACCGGATATGTGTATCTGGTCAGCTGGCACACTGTATTAATCTGCACAAGTGATAGATCTAACCCAAATCCTGGACGAGCCCCCAATTTGTAAGAGGATTCAATTCAACACTACAGCTAAGTCAATGCCTAGTCTGGGATACTGAATGGAAACCCTTATTGATATATCTTTATGTCCAGTTCATGCGTTCTGGATGACTACCCCTATATAACACCCCTCTCTTGGAATCCTCTTGACCCCACTGAGCCAAGAAGTAGTTCTGTTTTGCAATTTAAAAGGTTTATTTGAGAATTTAAACAATATAGATATATATCACACTTTATAATAAATTAATAATTGGATATCACACTGAATCTGAGCAGTAATCAATAATGGATAGTCTGGCACTAGCACACTTGTGAATAGGAACAGAAGAATAAGGTGGTAGAGAATGCTTTATATAAGTTCAGATGGATGTAATGTTGAATGAAAATGCAATACAGAAAATACTCAATATGATTTCAACAAAACAATGTAATCACTTTTCTCTGGCAATCCCCTCCCCCCTTTATGCAATGCAAGGAAATGGAAGGAAAGCACACAGTTCTCAGTAATGTAATCAACTGTAATTCAGTTCACCCCAGCAAGCTTAGACTACAGAAGTTGGAAACACAGGCCCAAAATGCTTTTATATGTGCTGGCAATGAAGTGAAAAATATGCTAAAATGCTTTTAATTCCCTCTTGAGGTTCAGGGTGAGTGGTATCAAGTTAATATTAGTCCAGGCTCACTTTAGCAAGGATCTAGGAGTAACTAGCAGGTTAAACGAATTTTTGGCAACTGAAAGCAAGAAAACTGCTGTTTTCACACGTTGAGAAATTTGCAAATCGCGGTAAATTCGCGAGTGCGTTTTTCGCGATTGCGGCAAAAGTATCGGGGGTAGTATTCTAGGTTCGTAGAAAAGCCACGATTCCCAGCTTTCAGAGGAAAGTTACTGCAAGTCTCTAGCACAAACGGTTACGGAGTTATGAACGATTAAATAAAGGTAGTTTTTCGGATTTGAAATTTTAAAGTTCAAAATGACAAATGACAGCTAGCAACTAGAAATGACAGGTGACAGCTTTACAAATGACAGGTGACAGTTAGGAGGCAGTTCTACTTAGATTAAAATAGATTGAATTATATTATTTTAACTAGAAGATTGGTTCTGCACAGTTCTGCTGGGTACTCACAATATATTTTGGAAATAAATGGGCCTCGCCACGGATCTGGTCAGGTTTTAGACTGGACTCTGGTCTGGTCTCTGCACTTCACAGTGATCTGGGTCAGCTCTCTCTCTCTCTGGATTCTGGAGATTGATGGATTTGAAGTCTGGATCTCTGGATGTGGTATGGTCCGGCAGAGCGCGTTGCAGCAAATGGAATTGAATGTCCCTATCTGTCCTGACTGTCTGCTTTTATGTGTTTTGAAAATGGGTGTGTGTGCAGCATCACTAAGCTCTACCCCTCTCCACTTGTCATTGGCCACTTCATCCGCTTCCCCTTGATTGGGGGAATGAAATGAAGTGTCATCATGATGAGGTCTGTTTATGGTACAGAGAACCCACCCCTGTCAAACTACACACAATCTATATTTTGACCCAAAAAGACATATTTGCACAGGTACACATTTGTTTAAAATTACATGCACCCATCACATATCACAGGAGGTATAACCTGTCCAAATCTGCTCTTCCTGGGGGCTTGGGTTCAAAAATGGCACATATTTCACTTTTTAACTGGTTTCGCAATATCGGACATTACCCCAAATTTACACACATGTGCGCAAGGAGTATGGACATTAATTGATGAAGTGTCAGATTTTTAACATGCATACATTTTAAGTAATACCCTCTTAACTGCTAGCTTGCCCCCAGATCATGCCACCGGTTCTAAAAACCTCATAAAATGTGGGCAGAAAAATCACAAGAATTATGGTATCATTTAAATAATTATGACAAGTCCGCTCTATGAGTTATTCATCTTTTTCTAAAACCATATTCTGGCTACAGGGGTGTGGTTTCCCCCCAGCACAAGGTTGAATTTCTGTTTTTTCCAGTTCTGCCAAGCCAGCTTGCTCTCACAGGCAGTGCTCCTCCCCTTTACTTCCAGGAGGAAGCCACTTTTTACGGCCCTATAATAAAACATTTGCCTGAGTCAGGACAGGGCTTTGTTCAATTTCCTGCAGAGCCCAGGTAATTCAATCAGGGAAGTGTCATATCCCTTTTGGTGGGAGCAGCAAAAGGGCAGCTAGGCCTGGGAACACAGCTGTTGTGCAAGTCTCAACTCCTGTCGGGGGTAGCTGGTGGGCAGAATTCAGTTCCTTAAGCCAGGCTTCAGATAAAATGTCACTTTTTGTTACCCAGTTTAAGTCAAGACAATGTTTACATATGCAGCTAGAATGCTGATTCTAAGTTCAAAACTATGGCATTTCAACAGTGACAACTTATGTGACTCTCAAAAGTAGTTCACTCATTTCTTTTAAACATTTAGGTTTTTAGTGTCTTTCAGTCCAAATTTACTTAAACTGCTGAAATCCACAGCTCAGCCAGTCTTGTTATAAACCTTCAAGTCACTTCAGAATATAACTTTAGATTGTATCCACCTCTCAGTAAGTCTTTCTTTGGCTTGCTTTGGGTTCATTTATTCAGTTTTAAACAAAATCTGGTGGTTTTAAAACGCCGGCTTTCTGATAGTGGTGAGTACTGGTACTGCACCCCTTTTTGGGATTTAAGAAAATGAATTCCCCACAATTCTAGGTTGCTTTTGGCAATCAGCATTGCCATTCCCAATGGTTTCAGACTACTGTGTGGGTAGTCCAATGGTGGTTTTAGGCAGTGCCCTTCTGTGCCCATAACATCGGCAAAATGGGTGGCAGCCTATCCTTCATGCACTTCCCTGGGCATTTTCTGGGAAGCTCTGGCCATCATGATGTTTTCCATGTCAGTACTGCACAGTTTTTTGAGGTAGGGCTCGGATGCATGGGTAAAAACATCCCATATGCTGGAGAGGGTATTTGGGGAACAGGGACTGGAGACACGTCTGTTGGGAATGCCCGGTACGGTTCCATCTTGGGGAGAAGTGAGCAACCAGGTACAACAGATAATTAAGGGTCCTCTGCAGTTCACCCCTAAAGAAGGGCTGTATGGGGATCCTGATTTTCAATTCCCCATGAAGCCCTTACGTAAAGCCTTCATGATACCGGTTATAGCGGCCTGGCTTTTAATTGCTAGGAAATGGAAACAGTGGACCCCCCACACCCTCAATGAACACTGATTGGCTCCATAAAGTATGGAATATTGTTGCCTTGGAATGGGTAACATATGGAATTCAAGGCAAAAGGGACACATTCCGGAATAACTGGGGTGAGATACTGGACTTTCTTAGGGGGATCATGTGCAACAATGGTGCCTCCAGAATTTGAAAATGTTGGACATTACAGTATACTGGAGAGACCCCCAACCGGCACATAGAGTCAGCGCTTGCTCTGCAGTACTTTAAGACGAGATAGCTGCCCCTTGAGGTGGATGGGGGTGCAGGTTTTCTTACTCCAACACCAATCAATAAGGACAACTCAATGGTTTGGCAAAGGGGAGTCCGTTTAATGACAAGTACAAAAAACGGGGAAACATGGAAATCAACAGTGATGCGATAGCCTGTCTCGCTTCAACTCCCAACAATGTCATACAAACAGTAACATTTATACCCAAAACTTGTCATCATTGACGTGTAACACTCAAAAGTTAATATGCAATTCTATTGGTTAGGAAAAGGTAACTTTATTATAGGTGCTATAGGTGGGCGTCTAAGCCCTTCCTTCACAAATGACTACGTGGACGTCACTAAAAGTACGACGTGCCATTGGTTCTACTATCTATAGGACCCTAGATTATTTGGTTCATAGTAATTGGGTTGGCTTCAAACCCCATGCATAAATCTCTTCTTTAATTAGCAGCACGCAGAATGGTCAACCAGGTGCAGAATGCTCCAAGATTCACCCGGCCTCCCTTCCATCAATCATTACTTTAGTGGCTATGTGTCAATTAGTTGGCTGTGGTCGGCCTCGAAACTGTAGCTTCTTGTCAGAAAAAGTTATGCTATCTCTGTCTGGGCGACAGCCAGGCATAGGTGTGAAACGGTGCCTCTTCTCGCTTGGCTGGTCACGTACTAGCACACCGTGAACCTGCTTAGTTTTCCTTCTATTTGCACATTTAATTCTTATTCGGCTTGCCACCTGCCTGGGCCTCCTTATCTCGGCCTTCCTGAGATAGGCTGTTCTTAAGTTTCAATTCCGCTAAGTTACTGTTTGCTCCTTCTCTTGGTCTGACCTCCACTTCCCAGGCACGAGCTGTTCCTGCTGAGTTTCGATTCAGCCGTCTCTTCTCGTTTTAGCTGGAATACGAATCCTGTCCTGTTTGAGTCCTAGTAACCTGAGTAAATTCCGCTTTTGTGTAAAGTGGACTTGCACTTATATAGTGTGCTTCGTTGAGGTAGATATGTATAGGTGGCACTTGCCGCTCTAGTCTTCTACTAAGCATAGCAAGCCACACTGTTTTCTTAGCTTATTGCGGTTACAAGCATATGTACATGCGTTAGCTGGTTGAATGTCTTCATCCTGCTTGCAGCTTAAGTTTCTTTATATTTCAACATCGTCTCTCCTTCTAAATTCATGATATCCTTATTCATGGCATTTCGTCTCTGTGTGTCATCTTTTGGTTGTCGTTTTCTTTCATCTGTGAGTTTGTCCGGGCCCTTGTGTCATCACCATTTTTCTTCAATTAAGGCCTTTTGTGTTCCTTCCGTGACAGTGTTTAAGTAATCTTCATTTTGTTTCATTTGCTGGTAGGGTTTTCTCAATGGAGACCTTACTATCAATGGTTGTCTGGTTATTGGTACTTCAATAGGTATTGTTCTTCTGATAGGCACTGGGCAGAGCCCTACTACGGCTCTCTGCTGGTTTATTTGCTCATCATACGTCTCATATCTCTGTGTGAACGTTCCTGGTACTTCAAAATGGGCGACTGGCGTGCAGGCCATATTTGGGACCTCCTCTACAACGTAAGAAAGAAGATGCTTCAAAATGTAACAATCTATGTACATGCAATCTATAATGAACCAGGCCTTTGTAACTTTTCTTTTTCTGTTGCGAAACGTCTTCGCGTTTTGCAACAGAAAAAAAGGCTTTTGGTACCCCGGTCTTATGGGCCGGGTACTAATAGCGCTAAGGCCCTTGCAGGGGGGGCATTACCACTTCAGGTAATGCCCCGGGGCCTTTGTTAAGTTAAGTTGTAACTATGGGCACAGGGCATTACCTGAAGTGGTAATGCCCCCATGCTTGGGGCTTATTGCTTAAGTGAGATTCTTGGAGCAAAGGGTCTCATAATCCAAATCATGAATAATCTGGTCTTCAAATCCTGGATTAATAAACACACCCATATAGATGGGCATGCTCGTGACATCAACGGGTTGGAGTCTTGAGTCTTGTCTAACTTATGGTCCATTGATAGATAAAAGCTTTTAAAGTCTATGTGAGGGAAGGTTAGAATATGTATTGGTCTATATTTTATTTGTCTTGTTGTTTGGATGACGTTTTATTGTAATTTCAATTGTGTGCTTAATGATTTTTTTAATAAAGCATTGACCCAATGACTGACTGACTGATGCGACCAAAATCAGCAACTAATAGGTCAATGACTAACTGACTCTTAAAAGGACAGGCTGTAATCTAAACCACAGAGGATGGGAATTGGTCACCTAATAATAAACATGTATACAAAATGTATAGCAGGGGTTACCATATGTTAACTTTAAAAAAGAAAAATGTAGATTACGAAAACATTGGGCCTCATTACAAGTCCGGTGGTAACCGTGCCGGTGAAACTGGCAGGTTGCCGCCGGACTTGCAATATTTACCAGCGCGTGGCTTGCCGGAAACACCGGCGGATTACAACCTCTGCATTCCGGGAAGTCAGGCACCAGTAATTGTAAGTCCCCATTCCCATTTGAATCCCATTGGACTCAAAGGGACTGAGGACCACGGAAGCACTGGCACCGTTAATAACGATGCTGGTGCTTCCGTGAAACTCTGTGGGCGGGTGCCATGTCAGACCGCAGAGTCGTACTGTGGTAGTCCGGTAACAACTGTGCCGGTAGACTTACCAGCACTGTTGTTATGGGACTGGTACAGACGTAATGAGGCCCATTAAGTGTTCTGCATCATGTGCAACTAACAAAGGTTTTAAAATGTACTTGTTTGTTGTGGGTAGTGTGACAAATCCAGGGAAATTGTCCCCTCTCCGCAAGGGAGAGCCATCCCTTTTTGGACTAGGAAGGTGAGCCCGCTAAGCTTAACAGCCGCTAGGCGACAGGGCAGGCGGGATCAACTGTTGGTGATCTCCCACCCTCCCACTTAGAGGACAGGAAATCCCCAGAAAGGCATATAGCTTATCTTCCCTTACATCAAGATTCCAATATCTTTGTTGGCTATTTGGGAAATAAACAGTTTGGGAATTTCAAACATCATGTCTCCTTTTCAAGAAAGAGGAAATTCTGGAACCACTTGACCACAACACTCCAACATACCTAGAACTACTCCATCTTTCGGGTACCTACGATACAGCCATTAAACCATCAGCCACTAAAACAAAGATTAGAAGTTCAGATTGGAATAAATGGTATTGGCTTGGAGTGGATCACTAACTACCTTGACAATCACACCCTGAGGGTTCAAATGGGAGACTTCAACTCAACAATTTTCCCCTTAAAGTGTGTTGTCCCGAGGGCTATTTAATGACTACATTAAACCATTAGCAGATATTATCAAACTCGTCTCGAAATCTTTATAGTTGTACAAAGTATAAGTGTAAGCCGGTCAAGTGGCACAGTGAGTAGAGCGCTCACTTTGACATCCGTGCAGAGCCTGCTAACATAGGTTTGAATCCCGGCAGGGCCAAACTCAGCCTTTCATCCTTCCGAGGTCGATAAATGAGCACCACACACCGTGGGTAATAATAAAAAGCGCTCAGATACCTGAGGGTTCGTAGTGCTATATAAGTGCCAAATTATTATTATTATTTTATTATTATTAGAGGTGGTTCTCAGATACAATTGAACCTGAAACAAGAAAACAACAATCAACATATTCCAAAACTCCTCTAGAGAATCCAGGATTGGACAATCAATAGTAATCTCTATCTTAATGTCTCTATAACAGAGATTATCTTCTTTCAGATCAAAATTCCAGCAACGCTACCTGTCACATGGCCTTCCTTCATGGGTAGGACACACCCCTGTTGGACCAGATAAATAATCTAGGCATCATGCCTGATGCAAAACTCAAAGTACAATCTCAAATAGACCCGTTAGGCCATAAAAGGCACTTGAGGCTAACCAGCCTTAGGGGACTTGTCCCCTACATGGAAATGACACAAACCATTGCGGTGAGCAGAACCCTTGACCTCTCTCACCAAGAATACTGCAATTGTGTCTATGTAGGACTAAACAAAAAGCAACTAAACCCAACTGTAGGTGATCCAAAAAAACAGGTAGACTTAATTTGGTAAACATGCCCAAGGACCCACCAGACCTGAACAACCTCAACTGACTCTTGCAAAAAGAACAGCAAAATAGTATTACTTTCCGAATTGCCCATAAAAGTGGTCCTAACTACAGTGCTCAAAATACCTGAAATATTACATAAATAAATGTTTACCTGCAAGACTACTAAGATCACAGAGTAACAACCTAACCACACCCAGGTTCAAATGAAAGAATCACAGAGGGAAATCCCTTTCAGTATTTGATCTGAAACCCCAGAACAGCCTCCCGATAGCCCGTAAACATAATATACCATCAAGAGGTTTAAAAGGAATGTGAAAATCATGAGCAGAAGATATAACCTCACATGCGCCAGTGTACATTAGCCAAATAACCTGAAAAAATGAATTACCTAATGTGACAGTGTCAGGGATGGGACCCTATCAAAATAAAGGGGGGGCTAAGAGGAAACCAAGACCCGAACCCCCCTGAGTGCTTGAACATGTGCAGGGATATTGGTGTCACTGTACCTGCCACAATACCTACCGCCTCTATTCTGGCCAGTTCTCTTTTTCAGAACTCCAACTCCCAGAATTCACCTTGATGCTGTGAGAAACCTGAAGGTTTCTCCGTAGCTAGTCCCCTGGGATCTGTCATCCAGGTGGCCAGGACACGGCCATCGCTATTGATTGAGTTCCTGGGGGAGGACCAGTGAGGGGGCGGATCACCTAAATGGAGGAGGTCCTTGGGGATTGAAAGTGGAACACTGATGGGTGAGACGCGGTATCCCCCTTCTTTCAACACCTTTTCCCCATCCTACCACGTAGGATATTCCAAAACACTGGCCCCCCCTTTTCCGACACCAACACTTTCGCACAACATGAAAGACAACGGACTAACACCAGAGCTGTTTACCTGACATGTCCCAATACAAGGGTCAAGCAAAGTCAAGCAATTGACCAGAATCACACACATTCACACACGGATCATTCCCTTCACCACACAGATAAAAGGTGGAGCATGAGAGCATAGGTCGAGCAAGGCAGACAGCACAACGTGAGCTAACTAAGCACAACAGTTCAAGAGGAGGAGAAAGATGGTGCATACCGAGAGGGTGACAAGGAGAGAAGCAACATTGCCCTTTCCGACCAAGGCCCATGAGACCTCCACAGATGGAATCATAAGACCGCAAACAATAGCCAGCGTGTGTTGCAGCAGATGTCAACGGTACACAAGACCCTCCTCTGCTGATTACCAAGCTGGAGAGAGACGCTTGTCTCTGTGGTACCAACCTTGACTCCAAAGAAAGCCAAGCGGTTCATCACAACCGGTGAGTCGAGGGGAGAGCCAATAAGAAACCGAACTGTGTTGACCGAAAAGTAGCAAATGTCTAATTTGAACTGTGAAAGGCTTAAAGAGCGAGTGGTGAAAAAAGGGGAAAACCAGCAATAGAGGAGTCCGGCACCACGTGGGTGCTCAAGCAGGCAACTCTGGGCGATTACCCAATGGTAGAAACTACTGTAACCAGAAGGCCTTTAGAAAAGGCAGAAAGAGGTTAAAATGGTCAAACAGGGGTTGTGTAAAATCCTCTGTACAGTTGAAAACCTTTGACCGACAGATGATTGTGTAGAAGAGGGAAATGAATCCCGCTTGGTGAAATTAGCGCATGAACAGTGTGTTGCAAAGGTTGGCAAGAGTGAACCCGGCTAACATGCTAACAAGAAGTGACGAAGCCTGAAGTCCCTTGAACAGTGTGTTGACAGGAGTGAAACCCGATTGAGGATGTCCACAGTGAATTGTTTGAAAAGACATTAAGATTTGTGAGTGCAAGAAGTATTGTAAAACCAGGGGAAGTGGATTGTCCCCCTTGGCATTTGGATCCGAGCCGACCAAGAAAGATCCTGGGGGTGAAAAGTCATCACCCCAACGCTCATTTGGAAAGGAACTTTTTTTTTTTTTGTTGAATACATTAGGCCCTTGAAGGCACAAGACTTTTATTGAAAAGAGTCTTAACCATCAAAAAACCTGATTGCTGTACGGAACTGGCAGCTCGTGCTGGGAAAGCTCGAGCCTGTGCTGTGCTCAGGAGATCCACTTTGTCCGTGTTCAAAACGTGGGGAACGGGGACCCCTGGCAATCACATCCTGACTTATTATTTGTGAACACTTCTTTCTTTATTGAAAACCCTATCCCACACTCTTTCTGTAATTAGTTGTAAGGATTTGGCAATAGTATATTTTTAGTATAGGCCTTTTACTTTGACAAGATGCCACACGGACTGCCTTATTTTTCATTTGACGGTCAAAGCTTGCTCCCATCTTAGATTCAGGGTTAGGTTAGGCGTTTTTCCACCCTGCATTTACAGTCTAATAAACACCCTTGAACTGTGATCACTTGTGTCTGTCGTTACTTTTGCCAGCATGAGTTCCTTACAGTGAAAATAGGAAAACCTGGAACTGAACCATGTGAATGTAATAAAGGCCAGAAATGGAATGGACTGGGTTTTGTATCCTGCTGAAAAGAGATCAGACACCAACACGTGACCCCCTCAACTCCAGACGGACCCCAGGGGAATGGTTGGGCAACAGAAAATGGATTTAGAGTGAAAAGGGACTTCAGGGTTTCAGGGGAGATATATAAATCTTCCCCAAAACCCATTTAGAAACAAAACTTGCCAGCACACGAGGAAAACAACAGAGAAAATTAGCAGACAGAGCCCCCTGCTGCCACCACAAAAATAGTGCTTGAAAAAGGAATGGGGAGGGAAATATCTTAGCAAGAGATTTGTCGAAAAAAGGGAACATGTGACAAGGAAGGATAGTGGGGGATGGAAGAACCTCCACTACATGGTGGGCTGAGCTATACAAAGCATGCAAAGTGCAGAAAAGGTGTTTAAGTGAAGTCAGAAGCCGAAGAGGTGGACCAAGAAACCAGCAAGGAGGGTGAACCAGGTGGACAAAAGAGGTGGAGGATACTGTTTGAGTATAGAGAGAGATAATGTTAAGTCTAAAAGGATGCTGCCAATTTGATTGACAGTGGGTGAGTGACTGAATTGAAAGCTGAGAGCAGAAAGGGGCGAGTTGAAATTAGAGAAAAAGGGCAGAGGAACTTTGTGAGGGAAACTATGTTTGTGAATGCGCATATGGGTGAGAGAAAGGGAAGTGAGAGGCATGAGGGTAAGAAAAGTAAAAGTAGAGGCAGATGTAGTGGTGGGAGCGAGGAGTGTTGCAGAGAGGGGAGTACAGGAGGGAATTGGAAGGTGGAGACAGGAGAGAGGAAGTAGAGCGAGAGAGAGAGTGAGACGTAAGAACAGGGGAAGGAGAGGGAGAGAAAGAGAGAGGGACAGAAAAAACACCAGTTGGAGAGTGTAAATAGGTGAAGTGGGAGAGACCAGTAACCTTTAGAGGCGGAAGTATGGCGAGAGAGAGGCAGATAGAGTGACACGTGGGGGTGAGAGAATACAAGGAATATCTGTGGAGAGTTAACCATTTGACAGAAAAGAGACTGAGCCACCAGGAAAAATTGGTCAGGTCCCAGAGGAAGCCCCTGAGGGAGAGAGTTAGAGAAAACCACAGCCTTTAGGCTCCCCCTTAGGAAAAGGGGTAGATACATAGAATAGGAGTCACCTGGAAGTAGTTGCATAGATTGAAGAAGCATTGGGTTGGAATAGGGAAGCCTGGGCTAGTGAGGTGGGCACACAACCTGAAGTTGAGGTAAGCAGCAGCAGTCTGAGAACCCCAAATGATTTGAATTAAACTTAAAAATGATTCCTTGTTGTGCTTGTTCTGAAGTGTCACACTAATGACATTGAATTTACTGGCCTTGGGCTTGCAAATGGTACCTTGCTTGTCCCTACGTCCACTTGTCTTGTGTTTGTTATAATATGAATATCGGGCAAACATCAGAATGTCTCGAGGCCCAGGATGCTGTAACAAATCACCCACTGTGACGAATCCAAGGAATTTGTCCCATCTCACCAAGGGGTAGACACCCCCTTTGGAACTAATGAGGTCAGCCTGCTACACAAAACACCCCTCCACAGGGCAAGCAGAATCTCACTGGGGGTGGCCCCCCTTAGGGGACAAGAATTCCCAAGCACAGATGCGTCCATACCTCCCTGTCATGTTGACTCCCAAATGTGTGTGAGATATATGGCAGATGAACCATGTCATGATATGCAGGGACCATTAAAGGGGATTGGGTTAGTTTCTGACGTTTCTGTCGACACCCCTACCTAAAGCCCAGGACCAATGTTGTCATCTTCTATCTCATTCCAGGAAGGAACTGAAAAGGCTCGGGCCCATGCGGAAGTAGAAAGCACAGGCCAATGGCTGAATCCCTGCAGTCTCCATCGAAGTGCAAAGAAGGGACCATAATCCTTGCAGCAACCTGGAGGCAGGACTATGTTGGAGTTGTGGTGAGCAGAAAGCCCATGGAATATGCTGAGCCCACGAAGAAGGCTCAGAGCATAGAACCACCTTGCTACAGGAGAGACCAATGGCTGCCGGCATCCAGCAAGCCTGATGTCGAAGTCCTGTCCAAAGCCAACAGGAGTAACTGAGGAGGAAGACCTGGCCGCGAGGATGTCAGAGTCACGGTTCCGCCGTGCCTGCAGAACCCGCCTACCCCAACACACACCTGCAGGGAAACCCGCAAGGAGCTGAGTTGGGAATAACACACGAGGGGATGAGACTGAAAATAGCCAGCGAGGCGAATACATTAAGAATATCCTGTGAGGGGGTAAGACCATAAGAATCAGCCCACCAGGGGTTGCCATTGGGAAAACCACACAAGGGTGGATATTGAGAATATCCTGAAAGAGGATGATATCAAACACAGAAAGTCATGAGCGGCCGACATTGGGAACATCCTACGAGGGGGTGAATACATTCCTGGAATCCTATTGCCCGCGGGGAGAAAGGGCGCAGGGTGTTTCATACCGCAGGGGACTGCTGTGCTGTGCCCCAGGAGGGTCACTGTCTTCCGAGTGCTGGAGCAATAAGCCACGCCCCCTTCACTGCTTTGCAAGCCCCAAAGCCTGCGAGGGCTGAAGACCGAAGGGAGAAAGGGCGCAGGGTGTTTCATGCCGAAGGGGACTGCTGTGTTGTGTCCAAAGAGGGCTGACGTCTTCCTGTGCGTTGCAGCGCTAAGCCACGCCCCTTCACTACTTTGCAAGCCCCAGGGCCTGCGAGGGCTGAAGCCTGTGGGGAGAAAGGGCACAAGGTGTTTCACACCACAGGGGTGTTCCACACAAGCAGGATGTAGTGAAATGACTGAACCTAAGTGTTGGACTGCTGGCTGTTAGATTGTCGGACTATATGCCTCCACTGGAAGTTCGCTCCCAGGTGCTTTTGAGGTGAGAGCGTTCTGAGATAGGTTGGGGCTGGGGGGGCATTGGGGGTCTGCTATGGATGGTGCCTGGCTGCTCAGAACTTAGAACTCTGAACCCCGGGACATGGTACCTTTGGAACACTACAATGTGTCAGAGCCCTCACCCACTTCTCCTTACCCGCCACTCCTTTTCTGCAAGCAGCTCGTCTCCAAGTGTACCATGCAAGAGCACTCTGGATCTAAGTCTGAGCGCAAGATCTAGTTGTAAGGATGAAAAGAGGGGTTTCCACTTCTAGCCTTGATAGGGAGCGCGCTTCTTGGGCTGTTTCTTTTCATGGGAGAAAACCCAGCAGCGCTCTTTTCATGAGGGAGACTGATTCCCTCATAAAGGAGATCAACCACCTCTTGGGGTTCACCAAGCCGTTTTGGGTGGAGTAGTGACTCTAATAGGTGATTACCATGGGGCGGAAACCCCTAGCAGTTTGCCCGCTCCAAGTCTTGCAGTTAGCAACACAGTAGAAAGATGGGAAGAAAGCGGCACAAAAGAAAGCCAGCCCATTGCCACAGGGAAATGTCCTTGTATGCATACTGTGTAAGTCAAAACCAAAGACCCTATCAATGGAAATGGAAATTATCTTCCACTCTGAGCCTCAGCTGCAACCCCCACAGATGATGTTCCTTTTGCTCTGCCCCCAGCCCTCACTGTGCCATTTGATTATGGCCCACTTGTCCTGACACTTTCTGGGCCAGAGAAACAACCATCACTAGTAGCGGATGACGATGCCTTACCAGCCCCCACTGTTGGTGGGTCTTTTTCAGATTTCAGGGAGGGGGGTTGCTATCCAAACTTATGCTCGTGAACAACTGTCTGATCTCTTGTCAGTGTTTGTTCCCACTAAATTCTATTCTGTGCCTACTCCTGTTCTCATTCCTTATCATGCATCATGCCCTTTTGATACAATGGACACGCAGAAGGGCAATGGGACTGAAGATAAACCATCCCCCAGTTTCACCTGTAGCACTTGGAGTTAGAATATGACATATACGTGCTCAGAGTCCAGTTCCTTTCTCCGATGCCATTCAGGGCTTCTAAGCCAACCAACCAAGGCACCAAACCCATCCCTGATCCACCCCTTAAGGAGGACGCACCGCTCAGGGATGAAACTATGATTGGGTGCCCGCTGAACTGGCAGTCATCAAAAAGTTATTTGTCCTGATAAAGGTCGAGGGGAGGGCAGGAGGGGGCCTCCAGGGGGAGACGTCCAGTGTTTCTCCTGTTGCTATCGAGTTCAGTAATCTATCTGCGGAATGCCCTACTAAGCTGGCTATACCTGGTCCGTCGACTTTTGGAGAGAAGGCCAAAAGGCTTAACCCCGACCATGTGAGATCTCCCAGCTACTGCCCCCCTGTGAGCCCATTGATTACACTCATATGATGCAATACCAGCCCAAGCAGCTATTGCAGCTTACTGTGCTTAACAAGTTTCCCCATCTGTACATCACGCATTCTGCTCTGAAGGCCCACGAGTTAGGTTTAATGGGAATCTGGGAATCCAAGGCCCCAGTATGAAGGATCCCAGAGCCAGCAGTTGTATGTCTAGAGAGTGCACAAATAGGGGTTGTAACCTTGGGGGGCAAAGATGTGATTAAGTATTCCATCCATAGTGTACCCAAATGGACCGCTGACAAGCGAGAACCAAGGAATGCTTTATCAAATAAATGTCTACATTGGCTTCGTACTGTGGGGCGTTGTGCCTTTGTTTCCAGCAAAGTCCTGGTGGGCTGCCACAGAATGTGTGATAACCACTTTGACTCTGTAATATTGGTGTTCCGGAACCTGGTAGTGGGCAAAGGTGTCCTGGGAAGATCTGGGAGTCATGGTCGGATTGCTAATAGCAGGATTGTAATTAGCCTGTATCCCTATCCAGGAACCAGTGGGCCTACGGAAAGCATTCCAATTAACTGTGCCCTATCTGGTGCGAGCCTCACGCCTCTGGGAATAAGGCTTACAGGGAACTAACTCGAACATGGGCTTGTGGATCAATGAACCGTGTCCTGACTGTAATTAAGTGATTTATTCTATAATTGAATTTTATACTATGCATTAAGGAACTTTATTCGGGAGTCAGGTCATCAATTTCTAAAGTTATTTTGACCGACTGACTGACCTAATGCTTGAGAGACCAGAAAGCTACACAAGGGGCTGAAACAGAAAGTTAATCCCAAGGGGATCGAAGAAAACACAGATACCAGTCGCCTGAAGGGCTGGAGAGCTCAGCTTGGGCTAAAAAAGAGAAAGACATGATCAAATTGAATCAGAATGAACAAGAGCTTACAGTGGGTGTCATGTAATGCAAAATCCTTAACTGACACATCGTTATCATATTGCAGCCCTAATTAATCTACATTGGAAATACCAAAAGCAGTGACACGACTGTTAGCATCTTGTTTCTCAAATATGACTATTGATCACAGGTTTTACTAATAACACTATTAGACTTGCCTTGATGTTTTTTTATTTCCGATCATTTGTAACTGTATAGAGCCCTGAAGAAGAGAATCAAAAACACATGTCGGGTCTGAGTTTATTTGCTGAAATTAGACTCATGATTAATAGGTTGGAATGATGTTACTAGAGGCAATAAATGATACATTTCTGCCAAGACTTTTGTGTTCAATATATATTGCATCACACCAGTACAAATGTATTTGGCTGAGCGCATTTGAAACTTAAAGCTATTTGTTCCTACGGGTCAGAAACCAGCCACCAGAAGCCAGAATTAGTGAAAACAACTTACTCAGGACAAATTACATTGTTTAGTTTTAGTGGTAGGGCGAGCATAGGACAGAATAGGTTTTGGACCGAAAACAGAATTTACGTAAGACATCCTGACAAATACCCGTTTGCTACGGAATCTTCATCGTAGACATAGGGCTAGTTGAGGTTTTCTTTTCTTTATTGAACACCCTTGAATCATGTCTTCTTGTACATCTTCTATGTCTTGACTTTGCACACTCAAGTAGTCTGCTTAGGTACATTGGTGTACAAGATTTGAGCTGAGAATTGGGTTACATAGTGTGTTAACTCATGCCATGTTTCCTATTCCTTGTATATTTTACATGATGTCTTGTTTTGTTTCTCCCAGGTGGTTTGAAGCAGCAGCCCTGTGAGTTAGTACATTACAAAACTCAAAAATAAATAAAAACATTGATAGATTCTGTGACATGTACCACATACAAATTAAATAATGTTGGTTTTATTAGAGAAATGGGCGTTAAACACGCTACCACAGGATGGTCTTTTAATGCCCTTTAATTAAATCCAGCGGTACCAGTGAGAGGTTTCCGCCATTGTTGAAAATCATGCTATATCCCTCCATTACCAGCTGATATGAATGCTGCTGGGTGTTAGGTAGAATTCTCATTTCATGGCTAATTTCCCTTACATAGTGAGTCCCTCAGCAGCTTTGCTGGATCTCTGGAGTTATTTCTTTCCACTTGGTAAGAGTGTGAGCTTTTCCCCCACTCTTACTTGTATTTTGCTATGTGTTTTTACCTGTTTTTGGTGATTGTGGACTCTGGAGTATACCACTTGAGTAGCCCCCTTCTTTTGTGTGTCACACAGCACCTTCCGTGCAGTGACACAGGGTTGTCGTTCAGACTTCCCACCGACTCCATTTCTGAGGCTGACTACTGTCCCCCAGAAAAGGGTAAAGTTACCATTAACTTTACTTAGTCAAATTAACCACAGATACAGTAAACCCCATCCTACATAGAGTGCTGGAAAGGGTTACCCCGTAGCCCTTTTTAATCTGTGCCTCCTAGAGCAATGTTTCGCTCTTTTAACATTTAGACATGGCTGGTGGCAGTGGTATCTACCCTAATTTTCTACAGCGGTTATCTTATATAACCGTGGTAATATTGGAGGCTATTGTGTTAGCCTCAAACTTAAACCAGCTTCACCAAATGTTTTTTCTTATGGCTCCAGTGCGGTTTATTCGCCATTTCTTTTTGTTATACTCCTTCTTGTGTTTTACTTTGCACGGCAAACCAGGTTTGCCTTCTTTGTTCACTGTCTTTTGGCAGGCTTCTGCCAAGAAGCCCTCCTCAAGGTGCCTAGGTGTCTAGGTGGGCTGAATGTGAGGGACGGGTGTAGTCACCCCCTGCACAGGGTATCCTAGGGAACCCAAGTCGCACTTGTTAATGATTGGCTGAGGTGGTTGTCCGGGCTGGACAACCCCCCTGCTGGGTGATTGACAGCCAGGCTGTGTGAATGGGGGATTTTCGCATAAAAGGCAGGTCTCTTGGGCTGGAAGTCAGAGAGTCGCCACTGGAACTACAAGGAACCGAAGAGAAGCAGAGGAAAGGTTGACTGCTGCAACTATCCTGTCCCGGTGAAGCCCTGATGCAGTCCTGAGCTATCTACCCTTCAACGACTAAGAGAAGATCCAGTCCAGAGTCTTCTTCCCTTGAGCCTGGTGGGGATAACTAGCTCATCTTCTTCAGCCAGAGGTCCCCTTTGTGGTCGAAATCACTGCACACGGCCGTAGAGGTCCAGATAGCCACCTGAAGAGCCTCTCCTGTTTTTAAGGAGCGCACCTTTTATTCATCGTCGCTGCTGCCGGCCCAACCGTGTGTGGTGTAGACCCCCTTCATCGTCCTTCTTCGTACCGAAGCCAGGAATCGTGGGTCTACAGGAAACTACAACAAACAACTACCGTGGCACCAGCTTCTTCTTTGAAAAGGTACTGTGTCCTGTTTGAGGAATCTTGGGTGAAATCCCTATTTCTCGCTTATAAGGCTTGCCCTTATTTTTCCCTCCTTCTTATAACTTTTGCTTCTGAACATTTGACAATATCTAAAGTACTCTTGGCAACTTTGAATCACAAACTATCCGACGTGTGATCCTCGACACAGGAACCCGGTTCCACTTGACACTGGCTCCGGCCTCTTGACGCTTGCATTTCTGTCCATGAGTGTTCTTCGATTCTGTTTGCCTAACTAACACATTGCCTATGATTTTTACCCCCAACTCTCTCTGGGTATCTCAGGTGCTAAGTGTGTTTTTGCCCGGGTAGCATTTCTTGCCGCAGATACGTGTTTATTTAGTAGACCGAACTGTCAAAAAGTGATCGCAATCGTATTCACGGTAACGTGTATTGTTCCATAATACCGGTTCTCTAAACACAGGGTACTTACCTTGATTCCTACCGTACAAAGTGAATTGGTCAGTTGTAGTGTATTTAACATGTGGATTTAAATTTAATAGAAGTGTTGTGTTGATAACGAATGGTTTTAAAATAAATGTACTTATATTTTTCTACCTGAAATCTTGAGTCAGTGTTTGCTTGAGTCACAGTAATTGTGGTCCCTTTCTGTAATCTCTTGTACTGCTCATATACTCTTGAGATAGGCCTGGCTGCTCGGCTACTGCTACCACTTTAACATAGTAGTACAGGCTTGTACCAAAAGTAAAACTTGTATTGCCACCTGTAGTCTTAATTGTGTGTAGTTGTCTCTAAGGGCACTGCACAGAATTCTGCCTAACACTGGTGGCAGCGGTGGGTTTTGGAAGTAGAGTGATTACACTTAGAGTGCTGCTGTTGCTTGGGTTCAACTAACCACAATGCTAACACCACTAATTCTATTGTACTGAGAAATCATGTAAAATATGGAGAGCTAGACTGAAGAGAGTCTCTTGAACTACACTGCTGAGGTTTTGAGAACCATGTGTAGAGAGAGGAGTCTCTCTGGTAAAGGAAAGAAATATGAATTGATTGCAAAGTTAATAGGAAAACAAAGTCTGGAGAGTGGGTCAGAAGGGCCTGCCCCTCCAGCAAATGTGGATACTGATGTTTCTGATTCTGAGAGTATTGATTTGGAAGAAGTAGATGAGTCCTTGTTAGGTAACCCTACAACTCCTTTGCCTGCTCAGAAAGCACAACCTCTGTCCACTGGGACCCCCACAGGTCGTACACTTACTCCTCAATTTATTGCACTTGAGAAAATGAGACTTGAATTGGAAGTAAAGCGTATTGATGCACAAACTGCAATGAAACATCAAGAGTTAAGGCTCAGAGAAATGGAGCTGAATCATGAACTAGAGATGAAGAAATTGTCTGCAGAAACTGCTTCTCTCCCAGAGTCTTCTAGGTCTGCCAGCCCTAAGAGACCCTGTATGCCAAAGGAAATGATTGGTATGTATGAGACTAAAACTTGATGTTTTGCATTGGTTAGCAATGTTTGAGTACAATCATGGGATTCAAGGTATCTCAGGGAATCAGCTGATTCTCTGGCTTTTCTCTAGGCTTCCCCCTGTTGCAAGTGATGCTGTAATGGAGTTGGGGGAGGAGGATAAGAAGGATTATGAGTGTGTGAAACTAGCATTAATAGCTAGATTTGGGAAGACCCCTTCCCAGTATCTTAAGAGGTTTAGAACCCTCATAAAGCATGATGGTACCCCTTGGGCTACCTGGGTTTGTGAATGTTTGAAAAACTTAGATGGTTGGGTTAAGGGTTACAAAGTGAACACTTATGAAGGTTTGAGGAATCTTGTAATGTTGGAGTCTATGTTTGATGTCTGCTCCCCTGAGCTTAGACAGCACTTGGCTGATTCAAAGGGGATAGATCCTAAGAAACTAGCTAAGGCTGCTGACTTGTGGGTTGCCAACAGGGCCACTCACAAGGATTCTGGGGCAACTCAGAAAAAGGATGAGGGAAAGCAGCCAAAGATAGACAACAAAGAGAATTCCAATAATTCCCACCCAAAAGAGGGCCCCAAACATAACCAGGGTAAGCCACCAGGAAAACCGAATTAGGCAGGTGTTCTATCTGGTCCCAAACCAGATGGAGGTCAGAGTAAACCCCCATTCCAGAGAGCATTTGGAAAATGCTTTGTTTGTGGGCTACCTGACCATGTGAAAGGAGTTCCCAGATGCAAGGGTAAACCTTCAGGGGTCAACACTGTCTCCTTAGCCTTCTCCCAGGTGGATGAAGTACCTATGACCAGTGGACATTTTCATTTACTAGCTGATGAGCGCATGAGAGTCTCAGCTAGTGTTTCTTTAGTGTCCTTGGGTCTTTGGGAACAACAGAATTTAGATGTCTATAACTCAATCCCAGATAATACTTAAGAGTATTACAAAGATAGTATTCTTTTGAATGGTCAGGAGACCCCTGCCATCAGAGACACTGGAGCCAGCATAACTGTGGTTGATGAATGTTTTTTCAAAGTGGAGGATGTTGCTAGGGCACCCAAACACTTAACCAAGTTAGCTGGAGTCCCTGTGCAAATGGTTCCCCAGTTACCAGCTCTCATCCAGTGTAATGACATGACTGTCTGAATACCTGTAAGTGTGCAAAATAACATACCTGGGAGGGTCCTGCTGGGTAATGACCTTAAAACTGTTGGAGTTGTGTCTAGTACCCCCAGCCCCCCAGCAGAAGGAAGCAAGAGCTTGCAAGGTCTGCAAGGGAGAGAACCTTGAGAGGCTCCCCTGGGGACATGATAGAGGAAACCTTCACCCCAAGTCCACAGGACTTACTTAGTGCTATTGCAGGTCAGAAAGAGACCAAGGGGAAACCCAGGTCTGCCAGCAAGAAATCAGTAAGCACTCCTGTGCCCAGAAGAACATCTCAAAGACTGTCCAAAGTCACATCTGTGACTCCCACACCAGCTGAGGCTGAGTGTGAGGTTCAACCCTGTATGGTCAAACTAGATACTGAGGAATCAGATCTAGAAGAAGATCTTACCTTGGTAGAAGATCTGGACCCTGTTGACCATCCTGAGCTGCAGTCTTTACTGGCAGAAGGTGGACCCAACAAGGAAGATTTCAGTAAGGGACAAAGAGAATGTCCTAACTTGGAAGGTCTTCGCCTACAGGCAGCTTCTCAGCTCAATGGGACTGAGCCTGGGAAGTGTAGGTTGCACTGGGAAGATGGCCTCTTCTACAGTGAACCAACTGAGTCAACCCCTGGAGAATGCAAAAGACTTGTAGTACCTCCAGTGAACTGACTCCAGTTTCTGCAGTTAGCCCACGACATAACTTTGGCTGGTCACTTAAGTTTTAAGAAGACCAAGGAAAGGCTCTCTCTTTACTTCTACTGGCTTAAAATGGGTTCAGAAGTAGCCAAACTCTGCAGAAGCTGTCACACTTGCCAAACTTCTGGTAAGAGTGGATCCAAGAATGTGGCACCCTTAGTGCCTCTCCCAGTGGTGGGAGTTCCTTTTGAGAGGGTTGGGATTGACATTGTTGGTCCTCTTGATCCTCCCACATCTTCAGGCAACAGGTTTATCCTGGTTGTAGTGGATCATGCCAGTAGATTTCCTGAAGCCATACCTATGAGGACTGTTACGGCTCCGGCTGTGGCTAAGGCCCTACTTGATATTTTTTACCAGAGTAGGTTTTCCTAAGGAGGTGATATCCGACAGGGGATCAAATTTTATGTCCAACTACATGCAAGCCATGTGGAAAACCTGTGGAGGAACCTACAAGTTCTCAACTGCCTACCATCCCCAAACCAATGGGCTGGTAGAGAGATTTAACAGAACTATGAAGAGCATGATAGGTGCTTTAGAAGAACCCCTTAAGAGAAAGTGGGTCCTTCTACTGCCATGCCGTCTCTTTGCATATAGAGAAGTCCCTCAGGAGGGAGTAGGATTTAGTCCCTTCGAACTTCTTTATGGCCATCCAGTCAGAGGTCCATTGGTCCTGATGAAGGAGCGGTTGGAGAGTGCTCCTTCCCCCAAGCCAGTCAGAGTGACTGACTATGTGATAGGTCTCCGGAGGAGAATATCAAACATGATGGCAGAGGCAACTGATAACTTGAAGGCTGGTCAAGCTCTGGTCAAACACGACCAGAAGGCTAACATGGTTGAGTTTACTCAAGACCAGCTTGTTCTTGTTATGGTCCCCACAAGGCAGAGGGCCTTGCAGGACAAATGGATAGGACCCTTCAAAGTTGTGGGCAAATGTGGAGAGGTGAACTATCTGGTGGACTTAGACAAACCTAAGGAGGCTCCCAGAGTCTTTCACACCCACCGTTTGAAGGCATATGTCTCTCGACCTGACATAGGAGCTTTGCTTCTAGCTTCAGCTCAGGAGGAGGAGAGAGTGATCCTCTGCCTGACCTCCTCAGAGGCTTACCTTTAGATGAGCAAGTGGAAGGAGTTAATCTCTCTTCCAATCTCACATCTGACCAGCAGGATGAGTGCAAGTTACTGTTGAATCCGTTTGCCTCCCTGTTCTCACTTTTACTAGGCTTAACTCCTTGGGGCCAGCATGATATACTCACTGGTGACTGTTTGCCTGACAAAAGCAGGGGTTACAGAATGTCTGACAATGTAAGAACCCATATAAGGAATGAGGTCAACAAAATGCTTGATCTCGGGGTTATAGAGCCCTCTACTAGCCCATGGTCTAGCCCAATTGTGCTTGTACCAAAGGCAGGATCCAAGGAGTTAAGATTCTGCATTCTGCATCCAGAGCCTGTATTGCAGGCTCTGGAACAGGCCCATCTGATCATAAAGGCAAGCAAATGTCAAATTGGTCAGAGTACAGTGGTCTACCTTGGACATGAGGTAGGAGGAGGTGAAATAAGGCCATTACCTAGCAAAGTACAAGCTGTACAAAACTGGGCCACTCCTAATACTCAAACCCAAGGGAGAGCCTTCTTAGGTCTCACTGGGTACTATAGGAACTTCATAGAGAACTATGGGTCCATAGCTTCTCCCTTGAATGTCATCTCCTCTCCCAAATTTCCTAAAAAGGTCAAATGGAATGAGGAGTGCAATCAAGCCTTTGAAGGACTAAAGAAAGCCCTTTGTCAAGCCCCAGTCCTAAGAGCTCCTGATTATCACCAACCCTTCATTGTACAAACTGATGCTTCTAATGTAGGTATAGGTGCAGTCCATAGTCAACTGGATGAGAAAGGTAGGGAACACCCCATGTGTTTCATCAGCAGGAAGTTAAAGGATCCTGAGACAAGGTGGGCAACAATAGAACGAGAATGTTTTGCTATTGTGTGGTCACTGAAGAGGTTTAGATCATACTTGTATGGATCTACCTTCATCATTCAGACTGACCACCAACCCTTGAGATGGCTGATGCAAATGAAAGGGGAAACCCAAAGTTACTCAGATGGTCAATCTGCCTGCAAGGATTTGATTTTTCCATTGAGCACAGAGCAGAAGGTCACCACCAAAATGCTGATGGTCTCTCTATGATGTTTATAACCGACTAGAGGTATGAGAACCATCCAGGAGTGGATTAAATCCTCCTGTCCCTTAGTTTTGGGGGGGGGGGGGTGTTAGGGAGAATTCTCATTTCATGGCTAATTTCCCTTACCTAGTGCGTCCCTCCGCAGCTTTGCTGGATCTCTTGAGTTATTTCTTTCCACTTGGTAAGAGTGTGAGCTTTTCCCCCACTCTTACTTGTATTTTGCTATGTGTTTTTACCTGTTTTTGGTGATTGTGGACTCTGGAGTACACCACTTCAGTAGCCCCCTTTTTTTTTGTGTGTCACACTGCATCTTCCGTGCAGTGACAAAGGGCTGTCGTTCAGACTTCCCACCGACTCCATTTCTGAGGCTGACTACTGTCCCGCAGAAAAGGGTAAAGTTACCATTAACAAGTCAAATTAACCACAGATCCAGTACATCCCATCCTACATGGAGTGCTGGAAAGGGTTACTCCATAGCCCTTTTTAATCTGTACCTCCTAGAGCATTGTTTCGCTCTTTTAATATTTAGACATGGCTGGTGGCAGTGGTATCTACCCTAATTTTCTACCGCAGTTATTTTATATAACCGTGGTAATATTGTAGGCTATTGTGTTAGCCTCGAGCTTAAACCCACTTGACCAAATGCTTTTTCTTTTGGCTCCGGTGCGGTTTATTCGCTATTTCTTTTTGTTAAACTCCTTCTTGTGTTTTACTTTGCGTGGCAAACCAGGGTTGCCTTCTTTGTTCACTGTCTTCTGGCGGGCTTCTGCCAAGAAGCCCTCCTCAAGGCGCCTGGGTGTCTAGGTGGGCTAAATGTGAGGGAGGGGTGTAGTCACCCCCTGCACAGGGTATCCTAGGAAACCCAAGTCACACTTGTTCATGATTGGCTGAGGTGGTTGTCCGGGCTGGACAACCTCCCTGCTGGGTGATTGACAGCCAGGCTGTGTGAATGGGGGATTTTCGCTAAAAGGCAGAGCTCTTGGGCTGGAAGTCAGAGAGTCGCCACTGGAACTACAACGAACCGAAGAGAAGCGGCGGAAATGTCGACTGCTGCAACTATCCCGTCCCGGTGAAGCCCTGCTGCAGTCCTGAGCTATCTACCCTTCAACGACTAAGAGAAGATCCAGTCCGGAGTCTTCTTCCCTTGAGCTTGGTGGGGATAACCAGCTCATCTTCTTCAGCCAGAGGTTCCCTTCGTGGTCAAAATCGCACAACACGGCTGAAGTGTTCCGGATAGCCACCTGAAGAGCCTCTCCTGTTTTTAAGGTGCGCACCTTTTATTCATCGTCGCTGCTGCCAGCCTCAGCCCTGTGTGGTGTAGACCCCCTTCATCGTCCTTCTTTGTGCCGAAGCCAGGAATCGTGGGTCTACAGGAAACTACCAGGAACAACTGCCGTGGCACCAGCTTCTTCTTTGAAAAGATACTGTGTCCTGTTTGAGGAATCTTGGGTGAAATCCCTATTTCTCGCTTATAAGGCTTGCCCTTATTTTTCCCTCCTTCTTAGAACTTTTGCTTCCGAACATTTGACAGTATCTAAAGTACTCTTGGCAACTTTGAATCGCGAACTATCCGACGTGTGATCCTCGACACAGGAACCCGGTTCCACTTGACACTGGCTCCGGACTCTTGACTCTTGCATTTCTGTCCATGAGTGTTCTTTGATTCTGTTTGCCTAACTAACATATTGCCTATGATTTTTGCCCCCAACTCTCTCTGGGTATCTAAGGTGCTAAGTGTGTTTTTGCCCCAGTAGCATTTCTTGCCGTGTATACGTGTTTATTTAGTAGACCGAACTGTCAAAAAGTGATCGCAATCGTGTTCACAGTAACGTGCATTGTTCCATTATACCGGTTCTCTCAAACACAGGGTACTTACCTTGATTCCTAGCGTACAAAGTGAATTTTTCAGTTGTAGTGTATTTAACGTGTGTTTTTAAATTTAATAGAAATGTTGTGTTGATAACGAATGGTTTTAAAATAAATGTACTTATATTTTTCTACCTGAAACCTTGAGTCAGTGTTTGCTTGAGTCACAGTAATTGTGGTCCCTTTGTGTAATCTCTTCTACTGCTCATATACTCTTGAGATAGGCCTGGCTGCTCCACTACTGCTACCACTTTAACATAGTAGTACAGGCTTGTACCAAAGGTACAACTTGTATTGCCACCTGTAGTCTTAATTGTGTTTAGTGGTCCCTAAGGGCACTGCACAGAATTCTGCCTAACACTGGGTATTACAGAGCCGGTGATAAATGAAGAAAAATCTCCCCATTTTAGATCGGTTCACAGCTGGTCTAAACCTGGGTGGATTTTGCAGAGGGGCCCTTGGAGTCACAAAGTCCTGCAGCATGTGTATGGGTCGATTGAGCGGCCACCCGCTAATGCGGAGAAAGCCACAAAGGTCCCTTCCCTGGAATCGCTGGCCAAAAATGGCAGATTGGGTAGTAAAATGTCCCGTTCATCCTGTTTTTAACACCCACTAAATCTTTCCCATTCTGGCAGACAGTAATTATTCTGTAATGAGGGCCCATGTTTCTCGAATTTGTTTTTCTTGTTTAAAGCAGGTTCTTATGATTTCTGTCTGATCTTACTTATTAATTTAAATATATTGTAGGTTTTCTATGGGCACACGTGTTGCTAGTAATCTTTGGATAGATCTAGGCAGCCTGGAAAGTAATCTCTGTTCTTGATTGCTTTTAGATTTTGATATTTCAGTTTTAAATAAACAGAAAAGAAATTTAGAAGGTTTAAATATATGTGTCTTTGAGGAAATAATTCCGAACATGTTTTCTATAAACCGAGAGAACCTTGCTTTAAAAGTTATTTGTTTAATTTTTGGCAAGATGTCTAAAACAGAGAAGTCTGGCCTTTTGTTCTTTATAGAGAAACAAAAAAACGCTACATCTGTGAAAAATGGTTTGAATGGTGAACAGGTGTGTTCTATTTCTTTGCAATGCACTTTTGGCTGGGGAAAATGAAGACTGCATAAATAGACTGCAAGTCTTGCAAAATGATGCCATCCGCATTGTGAAGGATGTTCCCTACAGAACTCACATTTCCAACATTAGGAAAGGCATGCATTAGCTGCCAGTGGCTGCCCGAATACAATTTAAAGTGGTTAATCTAGTATATAAATGTCTCCACAGCAAAGTATCTGTTTATCTTCAGGAAAAGCTTGTCAAATACGAACCGAAAAGAGCCCTGCGATCCTGCAACACTAATCTCCTGTGCTGTACTAGATTTAAACAGACCAAAGGAAAAGGCAGATCCTTCCCAGTCCAGGCAGGCATAGTCTGGAACGCATTTCCTCTGAACATAAGACAGGAGGAGAATTTCTCCTCTTTCCGAAGATCGCTGAACACTGCATTGTTCAACTAATCCCCGCTTTCCGTCATTCACAGAATAGACCTCCTCTTCTATTTGTATAGATTTTGGTGTTTCTGTCTCATGTGTCATTGTGTGCCTTAATGCCCGCGGGCCTTTGGCACGTTATACATATATTAATAAATTGATAAAAACAAACTGGAATATGTAATGCAGCTGTAGAAATAGTGCTGTGACATCCCTCATGAGATGTCAAGACAGTGATTCATTTCTTTTGAAGGAACACCTCTCATGCAGTAAACTTCCATAGAAATATCACCACTCTGGGATGCATAGAGGATGTTGTGGTAAACTGTCTTATAGGTTCAAAAGACTGTAGTGGTTGAAACAAGACAATATAATTTAATTATTTCACATATGAAAGTATGATGCAATGTGAACATTTCTCTTAAGAACATGGTCAATGCAATTTTAAGATGTGTATCAACTAGAAGCTTTATTTCCTGTGTCGACTTCTTTCTCTTAATCACATAATTTTGAATGTACTAAAGTTGGTTATATCCTAGGTAAGTACATTTCAACTCAGGCTTTTGGTTAGTCAGGTAGGTTAAAACACATGCAGTATAAATCAGTGACTGTGTGAATCTTTGCTCTGGAGGGGCGTAAATATTTTGCCCACATTGGTGCGTGTGATGGGGAAAAGCGAGGGAGCCTGAACGAACTATGCAAAAGTCAGAAGCTTATTGGCCCATGAAGTTGTTTAAAATAAACCTTTTCAACTCATTGTTTTAAAGCATGCTTTTTGTGCGTAAAAGTATCTATGAAAGCAATACGATGCTCAAACCGCAGGGTAAAAAATGGAAAATGCTCATGTGTACTGCTGGTTGCTGCCCATTGTTTGGATTTTTCCAACACATGTTTATGATGCTTGTGCCCATAATAGATGGAAGAATTGCCACTGTTAAGCACACTTTCATTAATAAAGTGCCCTTAATACATGGCAGCACTGCCACTGCATAAGACAGTTCATGATGCTTGTGCCCACAACATATGCCAACACTTCCACTATAAGACACACTTCATGATGATGCGTCCACATTATCTATGCAAATATTGCCACAGTGCAAACTTGTTCATGCTGGCTGTGCACAAGGTATGCAAGCATTGCCATTTTTCACATTGTCCTGTAGCCAATGCCAAAGATATGCCAGGATTGCCTTTGAAAAAGTCATTGTAGTTTCTGTGCCGGCCCTGACCACCCGCTTGTAACACATATGAGTATCTTTTGCACCATCTCGGGGTCCTTCCTGAAAAGCAAAGCTCCCTTGGCATACACTACCCAGAATCCTGCGTGCACCCTACCTGCAAGCCTGAAAGCCACCTGGAGCACAGGTTTTCGCTACCAGAGGGGTCATATGACTGGATGTTCATTTGAAAGCTATTTTTCTTTTGCTTTCCCAGAGGATCCTGTGCATCATCTGAGGGTGCTGCCTGCAAAATGAAGCTCCCTGGGCCTACAGCATACAGGACCCTGCCTGCAAGTCTGTCACATGGCACTCTGTAGCCAACACAGTCTTCCACATGGCTTCCACTCTGCATCTGTTATTATTAAGTCTCCTCTGAGGGTCTAGAGCTAAGACCAAAAGCCACAACAGGTAGTTCCCTGTTGAAGCAGGAACCCCTGCTGAAGCCAGGACTTCGCTGTGCTCAACCTTTGCATGACTCCTGCTTCCACACATAGGTATCCTTACAACTGTTGACTATTCATTCATCACAGACCAAGAAATATTCCTGTTTTGCGCCTGTTAACTGCCTTTTGGTTACCTATAGCCCCGCTCTAGCCCAACTCAGAACTAACACCTGCTTTCTCTCAGCCAACCTTCCCCCCTCCCGCTCCTCTCCCCCACCTCTCTCCCTTGGGGTGAACCCTTTCTTCACTGTCTTTACTTGCCTATTTGTTTTACCCTCCATCATGCATTTTGACTTTGTTCCATTCTTCCTTGGACTCACTCCTCTGCTTCCCTTCTCTTGTAGCCAACCTCAACTCACTCTATCTTCTGCCTCACTCTCTACCCTTCCCATCTCCCGCCTCAACCCTGCATTCGCACACCTCAAACGAAACACACTTGTTCTCCCAGGATCATCAACCTCATTTATCCGCCACACAAAACACCTGCTCCTCTCCCCCACTTCCTATCTTTTCTCATCCTACTGGGAAGGGTGCCGGTTTAAGGTTCTTTATCAATAAGGACCTCAACTCTGCCCTTTGTACCTCACTGACATCATTGCTTCCTCTTTTGAATATGCCACTATTAAACTACTTATTATTCTGGCCAGCTATGGACCCCTCAGGCCTCCCAACTCCTCCTTCCCTGACATGAACCTTCTCTTTGAGTCACTTCCTAATGACATTCCCATTGTCATGCTGGGGGACTTTAACCTTCCCAAGCCCTCCGCAGCCACTGCCTTATCTGACCACTCCCTCTGTGGACAGCCTTGCCACTGTGGTGCGAAATCTATTGACCTCGTCTTTCTCTCTACTTTGTTCTCCTGCTAGGACCTCACTATCGACCCCTCTCTCTCTGGTCATTCAATTGTTCACTTTAACACCTATGTCCCTCCAACCTCTACTCCTCTTCTCTCCTCTTGAATGACTAAGAGCAAATTTAGGTAAGACTCTCTTGCCCCTTATGTTGATGATGAGAGGACCTCTCTCCTGTCTCTCTCCCCTATTCATGTCTCTTCCATGGAAAATACTTTTTCTGACTTTCACTATTCACTTATGACTTCTTTTGACCCACACTATTCTGCTCGCACATTCTCACCTTCCCATCCTCAGTCGTGGAGCACCTCTAAGATTTAGACCCTGAAAACAAACATGCACTGTGGCCTGCAATGCTGGCACAAAGCACAGACACCCACCCTACTCCTAGCCTACCAAAAATCCCTTGCTGCCCTCACCTCTGTACTACACTCTGCCAAATCCACCCGCTTCAAAAATCCAATCTCTCCCCTTTGCAATCACCCCATAATTTTTTGTCTACCCTCGCTTACACCTCCCAAGCCATTTTTTTGTCTGTAACTTCGCTTACACCTCCCAAGCCAATATTCATCACTGCCTCCCTTTCTGCTAATTACTGTGCTCATAACTTTTCCCCAAGAAATCTCTAACATTTGTTACACTCTCACACCCCTTCTCTCTCTCCTTGTGTCCACCACCTATCCACGCTACCAATTCTACCCTCAACTCACTTCACCCCTACCGAATCAGCATGCATCCTTCACAACACCAACCCATCTTGCACTCCTATAAGGCCAATTGCTCCTCAAACATTCAAAGGCATAGTCTCAATCACCTACTTGTATATCTCAGAGCTCTTTAACTACTCAATCTCTGCTGGACTCTTCTCTGCCGTCTTCAAATCTTTCCTACTCCTATTTGCTGACCCAAATGTAGCAGAAAACTATCACCCAGTTTCTCCCCGTCCCAATTATTCAAAGGTCCTTGAGTTGTTGTTCTTCAACCGGATCACTAAGCACCTTGAGAATAATGGCCTTGGTGATCTAATGCAACCTGGCTTCCGTTGTAAACACTCCACAGAGACTGCACTCATGCACATCTCCAACTTTCTCTCTGATGCTCACCACCCCAAACTCTATTATATTTATGCTTTTGGACCTCTATGTCGCTTTTGACACTTTCCACTTCTCCTCCTCATTCTCTATATTCAGGACCTTGAGTTTCACAAATCTTCTCTCACCTGGATCGCCTCCTAACTGGTAAATCAATCCTTTAAATTCTCCTGGAACTCACAAACCTCTGACCACCCAGCTCTCCCTGCTAGTGTTCCACAAGGGTCAGTCCTTGGCCCCTTGCTTTTCACACTCTGTACCTTTGCCCCATGAAGACTTATTTTGTCCTTTGGCTTCTACTTTCACCACTTTGCTGATGGGACTCAAATTATTTTCTCCCTTCTTCACAGCCATGGGGTCCTCTTAGATACCAACATCTTACTGTACTTATTCAGCACTGCCTTGGCTACTAGTATTAACTTCCTCAACATTTGGAAAATGTGTCCATTTCTTACTAACCACTCTATGAAAACTCTAATCTCCACCCTTGTGCTGCGCCAACTTGACTATTGCTTGAGCCTATTCCTTGGCCTTCTTCTCTACTTCTTCTTCCCACGAGACAGAATCCTCACCTTTGCTAAACACACTTTCCACAACCTCCCCAGAGCCACCCGACGTCCTGCTGACACTATGCTAGTTGTATCTCCATCAACAAAACAAAAGAGGTGATGTCTGGGAGGTTTGGAATTAATCCTAACCTCTGGCATTGCTCTGGGCCACCCTCCAGACCATTGTTCTTCAGCCTGCCAAGCCATTACAGAAGGGGAAATACCATATGCAAATGAGGCTTGATCCCAACCCAATAGGGTAGTCCAGCCAGAACTGCTAGGTCACATCCCTTCTGCATGAGAGCACAAGCATCCCCAGACATCCCCCTCCATTGGTTGTCAGTCATCCAAAGGATCTCACTAAAATTGCTTGCACTAACCTACAAATGCATGAACAACCAGGCCCCCATTTATCTCTCCTCACGATTCACGCTGTACACCCCAGCTCGCTCACTTAGATCTACCCTGAACCAGAGCTTACGGATACCTAGATACAAGCTCCAAACAGCTGGCGGATCCAGCTTCCCAGTCCTGGTAGCCAAATTGTGGAACGCTGTCCCTTTGACTATCAGAAACCTCCCTTCCCTCAACCTATTCAAACACAAAGCCAAAGGTTGGTTAGTCACCTCCAATGCCCAAACTACACTCTGAAAACATGATGCGATAACCTTTGTGTGGATGTACTATTCGACAAACCTTGTATCGTGGTACTTACCCTTGCCTATTCCTATGCTATATTTATTGATTGATATATAATCACTGTATGCAACTTATGTAACCTTTGCCTTCAAGATATGCGCCCTGTAGCCTCCGGCCCTGGTTTGCGCTATACAAATAATACAAATACAAATACAAATACAAATAAATAAGACATGCTTCGGCCTCAATGGACGTCATCAATGAGGAGTAGCTTGGGTCTTTAGGCCCAGCAGGCTCAGGACCCACATCTGGGCATACCCGTCCCACTCTGGTTAACTTATGCGAAACAAAAGAGGTGATGACTGGAAGGTTTTGAATTAATCATAACCTCTGGCATTGCTCTGGGCAACCCACCAGGCCATCATTCTTCAGCCTGCCAAGCCATTACAGAAGGGGAAAGACCATATGCAACCTTCCACCATCAGGTTTTTGGTTATAGTTCGTCTTCCTGTGTCAGAAAGGGTATGCCCAGATGTGGGTCCCTTGCTGGCTGCGCCATAGGGAACCAAGTTTCACCTCACTGATGAGGCCCAACAAGGCTGAAACATGTCTCGAGTTGCCTGTGTTTCTGTGCAGTGGGGACCTATCCTAGCAGTTCTGTCTGGGCTTCTCCCAGGTGAGAAGGAAAGCCTATTTTACTGGCTTTCTTATCACACTGCTCCCCTCCGACAAAGGATCTTTGTGTCTCTTGACCCAGTTTGCCAATGTGATGTGCCCTGTGCGCATCACATTCTGTTGCCATGCCCATTTGTGAATTAGACACATGAATTTGTCAAAATCAGTATCCCAGGCTGGGCCGCCAGCCACCCATAGCAATCATCTAACAATGAGCACATGGGTTATATTTAAACCCGTTCTCATTTGACTTGTTCTCCATGGTTGTTCCAACGTATTTACAATGAAAAAACACACCATGGAAAAAAGCTATTTGGGGCACGGGTGTTATTGCTTGGTGCGACGTCCTTTCGCAGTTAGAATAATCCCAGAAACCATGCTTCAACAAAGGAATGACTTTGTGTTTATTGAGTTTGAAATATAACTGAAATAGTACAGAAGAATTACATTTGGAAGCTCACAAACATGTCAAATTACATTTTGATAAAACGGTAATGTGTACAGCTGACGAGGATATAGGGGAAACCAGCTAGAAGTCATCGAATTCTGCCAACCATCACATTAGAAAGCAGTGCATATTAATTGTTCCAGTTGCCGTCATAATATTTTAACAGACCCTCGGCATTACGGGGGTCGGGGGCACATTTAGGCTTTAGTGTTTAACAGGCAAGATCTCTACCAGACAACAGTCCTGCTGAGTTGCAAGCTGCATTTTCCTGGAAAGCAAACATATATTCAGGCACAGAGAAAAACAATGATTTTAACTTTGATGGAAATGCCATGCGCAGACTTCCGACCAGTAACAGTTGTACACGAGGCTTCTTACTTTTTTTTGCCAGCCAAATCAATTAGTCTCCGATGAAGACATACTTTGTTGAAAGATGAGCTAATATTAAAATAAACCACGTGTTCTGTAATGTTTCAATATAGCCTTTAGCAAGTGTTAGGCACACAGAATGCAATGACCTCTTGCCAAAGTGAAGCATGTTGCTGATTATCTTTGGGTAAAAATTGGTCAAGAGGCATTGCCAATTCGCTTTTAGCCTTATGTCCGTAATGAGTTTGGGCATGATTTGGGCACCTCCATGCAGGCTAAACTTTTTGATTGCAGTTTACAGGTTGCATGGTTTCCTTTGCCCGTGGAATTGCCATGCGCTCCAATACGCTGCACATCATGACTGCTTATATTCTGTCGCATAGACCAAGGTTGGCCATAATTCCGGTTACACGGGTATGGATCCACCTTTGCTTAGCAGGAGTATGATCTAATGGCAAGGTGCACACACCCTACCCTTATGAATCTCGCTCTTTCGGGGGCTGGGGGCGGGTGATGCTCCATATGATGCTGGTTGTAAAGTTCGAAGCACCCTAATAGTGACTGCGCCATGCTTATGCCGTTAGTTCGGTCTTCGTGTTCCCTGCATGAGCAGCCACAGTATCAGTCATGTGTCAGTCATTCTGCATGCATGTTACAATGTCTTATCGTGACCCATCTTACTGTGTAAATAGCATGGTTCTAATCTCAGCACCCATGTGTGCATGTGTCTAATAGGTATGCTCACTTTATTTTTACAGTGGTTCAAAACATCTCGATTCCAAAAAAGCCTAAATCCACAGTAGCTCCTTCATCAACAGTAACGAAAGGTGAGTGATATCTTTCTAGTCATGTATGCTTGCTTTGGTTAAAACCCTTCAACTTGAATGTTTTCACTTTTCTTAACTCTAGTAATTGGACCCATGGTGGTCCTTTTGATATATTAAAATACACACTGACCTGTGCTGACTTAACAATATTTTATGTCTCGAAGCAGGAATAGTCCATAACTTTAGTTCCCAGTGAAAAAATGTAAAAGCGACCAAAGATATATTTGCTGGTTTCCCTCGGCAAACTTGAGCAGCCGGTAAATAAATGTGAACTCGTACTGGAATTTGTGAGCACATAAGACACCGGCTTGCTCTTGCTCCACCCACACCAGCAATAACAATTTCACTTCAGGCGCAGGTCAGGAGAGTGCGTTTTCTTCAGATAGAATATAGACCCATTAGGCAATGGAGACTATTTTAATTAGTTTGCAACTGGTTCTTAATATGAAGGCATGAATACTCTGGTGTTGACATCGCTGGCGTGATGACCCGCTTGGCTAACAGCTCAATACTGAATGTATTATGTTCATTTAAGGTCCTCTTTACTCCTGCTAGTTTGTATGGCTCATCGATGCATGCTCTCTTAGAAGTCCTGCAGACTCCCCCTGTGTTTCAGTACGTATTTAACCAAGATACCACCTTCACCAACCCTTTTTTGTTTATGCTCCTTCTAGAACAGGAGTCTGCAACCTTTGGCTCTCCAGATATATTGGACTCCGGAGAAGTGCCCTCTAACCCTATTGTCGGAATCGGCCTCAGCAGTTTGCTTTCTCGCTGCGCGAGGTGCGGCTTGACATGCAGCTAGGTTCCTTCCTCTAACAACCGTGCGAAGCAGTGTGAAGTCGTGAGTAGCTGTGCTGCAGGCGATGAGTGCTGTGTGCAAGTGCGTCACAGTGTGTGGCGAGCAGTAAGTGGAAAAGCGGCAAGGGGCGAGGAACTGAGAAAGGACGTGAGTTCAAACAAGTTTTCCATGGTTGGTCCTGCCCCCTGTCACTGTGCGCAGCTGCGCACCATTGATGCCTGCATTGTCTGCTTCCTCCAGGTCACGCTTCTCCTGGTAGTGCTCTCGGAGCGGGCGGGCTGGCCTACTATTGAAAAACGTAGCCACCTGTCAGTGGCTCGAGGTAAGATCTCTCTTGTCTCCGGTAATCACAGCAACTACAGTACCCGGGGCACCTGTGTGTGAGCGGAGAGCAGGACTCCAAAAGACCCCAAGCTCCTAACCCAAGGCACACTTCACAGAGCATTTTCCAATGGGGTTTTGCCATTATGAAATACTTCTGTGAAGTAGGCCCCTAGAGTCAGCACATGTGCAGAGGTGTATGGTTTACTACTCTTCATCTAGTATCTAGAGCTACGTCATAGAGCCACATACAGATACTGGATAACAGCTGGATTTAGCTCTTTCGGCTCTTGTGGTGGGCCAAATGGGCAAGTCTAGTAAAATGTCCAGAAAGAATCTGACGGGTCATAGTACGCAATCCAGGTGCCTGAGTGGAGTAGGCTGCCATGCAGGAAGAAACAAAGATGGCTTAAAGCAGTCTACATTAAAACGGGCCCTGAGGAGTCGGGTACTTACCTTCAATGGTACAAGTCGCCTCTCAGCCCTCAGTATGTTTCTCACTGTCACCTTCTGATTTGAGCGATTTACACATACTCTGCCAACAAGTGCCTTTTAGGCTTCTTTCTAGTCCTTCGGGCCTTTCTGGTCCTCCCTGTGCTCCCAGCCCGGGCCCAAACATATCCCCCCTACACCGTGGATCCCCTGGCTGACCAATCTGTAACACCTTTGAATAGTCAAGTGTCCAACAGTGAATCCAATTCTTGCCCGTCTGTGGATGAGCACATTTTTCATTCAATTCCCAGCTTCTCTAACATTATACTCGATCACTTTTCCACCCCAGCCGAGAATCCTTTTATTGGTGATCAAAATGGACACGCATTGCATGGCCTTCTATACCCTTTGTTGTCAAACACTACCAATGCCGTGGCCCAGGTCCAGCCAGCCTCCATCACGTCTATTCTTTCGGGGGAAGCTGGAGTTCCAGATACTCTTGACAACGCCTCTTTGCCTGAAACGTTGGATGTTTCCCTAGAGTCATCAGGTTCATGTAGACCCGAAACAATCCTGGGCAATCCGAGCTTCTTGGTGGAGTGTGTGAATCACATAACCAGTGCTTACTGGGAATTGAGCAATTCCCTTCGCAAGCTACATGATTGAAGAATTAAAGATGCTGCATGCTTGGACAAATGCTTGAATATATATTGACTCTCTATCCAGATGCTAGAGACCTCAGGCAAGCAAGCGCCTATCGCGTCAACTGTTTTGGACTACAACACCCATCAGTCCTCGCCGGCATAGTCAAAAGGGGAGGAATAAAGTGAGTCATGCCCTAGACATTTGGAGAGTCACAGGTTGCAAACCCATGTCCCAGAGGATCTTTGTTGATAGAATTGCCACAAAAATCAACTTTTTGGTCAAGCTCAAATGTCACAGAAATTAATTTTATTTAAGTTTGTGTTGAATATTTTCATTCAGGCCTATAGAAAACGAATCAATAAAAATGCATCTCAGTACTAGTACAATGATAAACCACATATATTTAAGTTCATGCAGTTTTTTTCTAAATGTATTTAAAAGTAAACCATATGGATGAGTTACCTAAATATCTATGAATGGTGGCATTTCCTATTCTTTCAAGATACATTCAGATCTGAAAAAATTGCTTTGCAATTTATATCTTAATATGGTCTCATCTTCTCTTATCAAAAGACCCAATTTCACACTGGGACAGAGCAGTCCGTATACTAGCAGTACCTGTTTGTAAGTGTAATGGAAAAACCTAACTTCTCACATCTTGTTAATGTTTGGTCCACACATGTTTCACAACCTGGGCTTACACTCATAAATACCCAGTGACTCCACATGCACCTCCTGTCTGTGTAGTGAAAGCCAGCTTAGTTTGTTCAACAAAGGACCCATTCATGAAAGGTTCACTCTACCATATCCTTATCATTGGAAGAAAACGGTCTATACTGGAATTAATAAGGTTTTGAAACTAAACATATGCTGCACTATGGAGCTCAGAACACATGATGCTATTCTGTGAATATTTATTACAGCACCACTTTTGGCAAGCTACTATGGCTTCAGAAAATAGAATAATATTAAGTGAGGAACAATCAAAATATAATGCGTGGAGACCAAACATGACAACATTTTTCAACAAAAGCAGTTTCTTTGCATGAGCTAAATTCTAACATTTAACCGGGAGGCCTGTATGGGGAAAGAGAAAGCAAATTCATATTTGACTTCTAACACATTTGCCTAGGGCTGATAAACTATTACACAGTGGGCTCCTGTTCGGGGAGCTCATTTGTTGTTAGATAGGGTACATGGTCAAGGATTACAGTAATCTGTTCACAAACAAACATTGTGGTTTTTAAAGTTTGCTTAACTTTCTATCCCGTTTCAAAGCATGGGTATGAAATTTAAAAAAGTCTTGGCCTGGTCAGTCAACAATCATCCTTTGGTTTACGGGTAAGTATGTACCGTTGTTTCTGCATTTAATCTGCTTAGAAGACCCATGGCTCCTTGAAAGCGATGTTGGGGGGCAAGGATTTAAGCTCAGCTGCCCAAATCTTCTTCATCAAAATGTCCCAAAATGGCTACGCGACAGTGGCCACGTTTTCAATTTCTCCATGAGTAGACAGCTCAAAACTCCAGACTGCAGAAATCCAGTATGTTTTCCGGGTGCACGTTAAAATAACGAATCCCAAAAGCTCCAGTAACAAAAATGCACAGCCGACTTGTTTGCATTTTGTAACTCGAGCTTTTGGGATTTTCTTCTTTTGTCCCCTGCTCATGCGGGTGACACCCCTGCAACCGCCAAAGGCAAAGATGCCGAACTAAGGGAGCAGGGGACGCCCCCACAAATCTTGCTCACCTAGTTAGGCATTTTTGGCTTTGTCATTTTCTGAAATGCCAAATGTGAAACAACACGCTTTCAGCATTTTCTTTATAGTATTTTGGTGCAATACCAGGTTTCGAGGGGATTTTGTCCTGCGACGTAGTCCACATCTATGATAGGTAATGTCCACAGCTGCTTCAGAAAGTTTTTCGGCAGGGGGCGTCCTGCGTCGATGGCGTCGATCCATTGTCCCTCGAGGGCCTCCGTCGAGGCTCGACGTCACCGGATGTTATATATAGGACGCATGGCGCCCGTAGCCTCAGTTCCATTTTTTCCGCAAACGTATTTGCTTCGGAATCTCGGTGCGCTCGATTCTTCTCTTCGAAAGCGATGTCTTTGTCTTCTTCTACCCCGAAGTTGGGCTTTAAAAAATGTCGGGACTGCGGTTCGAAGATGTCCATCACGGACCCGCACGACATCTGCCTCTGGTGCCTCGGTGAAAGCCACGCCATCGACGACTGCGAGGATTGCCAGTCCCTGACGTCAAAGGACTTGCAGGAATGTAAGAAGAAATTGAAGGTAGGTAGGGTGTTTAAGCTCCATAAATCAAAATCCGCTGGGCTTTCGACCAATGACTCGAGGGGCGTCCCTCCGCGTCAGCGAAAATCCAGTGGGTCTCGGTCTAGGAGTGGTTCCCGCCATTCCTCTGCCTCCTCGAGGCATTCAAGGAAGTGCCGTCACCGGTCGCCTTCCCCGTCCTCGTCGGAGGAGGAATCCGCAAGACGGTTGACTTGTCCCACCAAGTCTTTGTCACCGGCCGAATGGGAATCATTCCTCCGGCAGATGTTAGCGATTTTCAAATCGCAGGGCACAGTTCCGTCCGCACCTTGGAAAGAAGCCGGCAAGGAACAGGCTCGGTCCACCACTCGCACGCCTTCAGGCTCGGGCGGTCGGCGCGATCAACGGGAGCCGTCGAGGTCCCGTTCGGACAAGGGAGATTGCCATACCCGTGCCAGATCCAGGTCCTGGTCCTCGACACCATCGAGACCGTCGGAACCTGTGAAGCCTCGAAGAAAGCGTCAACGCCATTGGCACCGTGCCCATCGAGGGGCTCTCACGAGGCTCCGCCCTCGAAGAATTTGTCGACGCCATCGGTGCCCTGTCCGTTGAGGGGCTCTCTCAAGGCTCCGGCCTGGAAGAAGTTGTCGATGCCATCAGCGCCTTGGTCGACGTCGACGCCGATTCCCTCGGTGCCCTCAACGCTGTTTTTGGAGGATTTGCTGGAGGTGCCCCAGAGGGCTGTGGAACCTCCGAGGAAGGCTCTCTGTAAGTTTGCGAGGCCTGTTTTTGATCCCTATTCTGTTCCTACTCCTAGATTGGAGTATTTCCAGCCTTTGCAAGACATTTCAGAGGTTCAGGAACTGTCAGATGAGATGGTTGTGCCTCCTGATGTCCCTGATGATCTTTTGTCTGGGCATAGTCAGATGGAGGAACTCCGTCAGTCATTGCATGACGCTAGTGGCCTTGACACCTCTCTGGAGGTGGTGTTCGGCCGACCTGAGCCTGGGGCAAATGCGGATTCCTCCTATCGGCGTCTCATGTCAGGGGTGACAGAATACTTGGGGTGGTCTGCTCCACCTATTGATTTTGCTCAGGAGGATTTGACGGACATCCTGGATCAAGGTCCACCAACTGACCCGGTGTTGCCGTTTCACATGGCTTTGCAAAGGAGGGTGGCGGCGGCTTGGACTGTTCCGGAGAGTCTGCTGGCAGTTAATAAGTCACTTCTGGAAAAATACCGCCCATCCAGTGGTGACCCCTGCTACTTATCGATGCACCCTAATCCGGAGAGTTTGGTAGTGCAGGCGGCTACGGCCTCCTCGAAGCAGGCTGCGTACCCTACCATCCCTCCTGATAGGGATGATAAGCGCTTTGATGGTTGGGCGAGGAAGGTATTTTCGGCTGGGGGTATGGCGTTGAAGGCGGCCAACTCCACTTGTACCTTAGCAAGATTCACACACACTCTGTGGAACTGTGTGTCTTTGGCGGCTGAGCATATTCCCAAAGGGGAGGAACGGGATGGTTTTCTAGCCCTCGTGCAAGACGGCAAGGATGCCATGTGTGAGTCCATTCAGTCGGGTTTGGACATGGCAGACTGTGTCAGCCAGTACATGGCTGCGAGCACCGTGATACGCAGGTTTGCGTGGTTGCGGAAGTCGGGGTTTGCTCCTGATGGGCAATCCTGTCTTCTGAACATGCCCTTTGATGGTGTTCCATCTGTTTAGCAGCAAGGCTGACGAGAGACTTGAGAGGTTACAGACCTCCAAAGCTGCAGCGAAGTCTTTGAGCGCTGCAGTACGTCAACCTCTGCCTTTTCGTCCTAGGGGACAGCAATGGAGGGGAGGTTCCTTTTGGTATTACTCTTCCTTTGGTAGATCGAGAGGAGCTGCCAGTCAAAGGGGCCACCGTAGGAGTACCCGGGGTGGAAAGCAAGGTACTCGGGGTGGCAAAGCCGCTCGGGCAGTTGCCTCTTTGCCCTCGGGCACTGCCGCAGCCGCATCCGCTCAGTCATGAGGCCCATGGTTCGCCGGTTGGGGGGCAGACTTGCGCAGCATCTTGGAGAATGGCGGGCCATTACTTCAGATGTGTGGGTTCTGGAGATCATAGCCCACGGCTACTGTCTTCCCTTCCGGCAGAGGCCTCACGACAGTGCACCGGGGAAGCTCTCTTTGTAGCGTCCAGATCCGCTCCTTGCGCAGGAAATCCTATCCCTGCTGGAGAAAGGCGCCATAGAACTGGTGCCTGTAGCAGAGAGGAACAAGGGATGGTATTCCCCTTATTTTATGATCCCGAAAAAAGGCGAGGGATTGAGACCCATCATGGACTTCCGTTGGTTGAACAAGCTCTTCAGGAAGGACAAGTTCAAGATGGGAACTCTTTCTCAAGTCTTCCAGGCCCTTCAACTTCAGGATTGGTTGGTGTTTCTAGACCTCAAGGATGCTTACTTTCATGTGCCGATTCATCCAAAGCACAGGAAGTACATGAGGTTTGCGGTTGACGACTCGCATTTTCAGTTTCGGGTCCTGCCGTTCGGATTGACCTCTGCCCCGAGGGTTTTCACCAAGCTGATGCAGGTGGTGGCAGCGTATCTCAGGAAAGGGGGGATTCACGTCTATCCCTGCCTGGACGATTGGTTGATCAGGGCGCGCTCTCACGAGCAAACCCTGGATCATCTGTCTGTCACCTGCCACTCCCTTCACACGCTGGGCTTCTCCCTCAATTTAAAGAAGTCCCATTTGACACCTACCCAGCGGCTCCAGTACATCAGAGCGGTGCTCAACACATCCCTGGGGCAGTGTTCGCCTCCCCAGGTGAGGGCTCATCACAATCTGCAGATGGTGGACAAGTTTCAATGTGCCCAGAGTCTCCCGGCGTTCGAATTCTTGAGGTTGCTCAGCCTCATGGCATCCTGCATCTTCCTGGTGCCAGAGGCCAGGCTGCGGATGAGATCTCTGCAGTGGGCTCTCAAGATGCAGTGGTCGCAGTTCTCCGGCAGGATGTCGGATCACGTTCAGATTCTGACCTCGGTCGCCCAAGATCTTCTATGGTGGGCCGACGATGGCAATCTGATGAAGGGAGCCCCATTTTGGCAGCCATGGCCGGAGTTGACGATCGTGACGGACGCATCCCTCACAGGTTGGGGAGCTCAAGCCAATGAGTTGACAGCCAGCGGACGTTGGTCTCTGTGGGAGTCCAGACTCCACATCAATCTATTAGAGCTGAGGGCTGTCATGCTAGCCCTGAAGGCTTTTCTGCCGTCTGTGCGGGGGAAGAATGTCCTGATTATGATGGACAATACAGTGGCCATGCACTACTTCATCAAAAAAGGGGGGACAGGGTCACTCCCGTTGTGCAGGGAGGTGATGCAGCTCTGGTTCTGGGCCATCCAGCAGGAAATTTCGATCTCGGCAGTTCATCTGGCCGGAGATGAAAACACAGCGTTGGATGCTCTGAGCAGGCAGAGCACGATCTCTCACGAGTGGTAGCTGGCTCAGGAAGTTCTTTTGGAGATCTTCGCCCTTTGGGGAACACCACAAGTGGATCTCTTCGCCACCAGTATCAACCGGAAGTGCGAAAGATTCTGCTTGTGAGAATTTCCTCCAAGAGGAGCCTTAGGGGACGCATTCGTAGTGGAGTGGTCCTTCCCACTGCTGTACGCGTTTCCTCCAGTCCCCATCATTCCGCAAGTGTTACGGAGATTCGGTTCTCGAATGATCCTCAGTGCTCCGGCATGGGCCAGGAGAGCGTGGTACCCAGACCTTCTAGAGATGTCCATCTGCCCTCCACACCGTCTTCCCTACCGAGACGATCTGCTCTGACGGGAGGGGAGTCGGGTTCTCCATCCAGAGGTCAAGTCTCCCAGCCTTCATGTTTGGTATCTGAAAGATTGAGGTATAAGTATTGGGCCCTACCCGAAGACGTGATGGAGGTGTTGCTTTCGGCCAGAAGGCCCGCGACAAAATCCCTGTACCGTTGCCATTGGAGAAAGTTCTGTGACTGGTGCAGGGTACAGAATGTGGCTCCTTTCCAATGTTCCATTTCTTTGGTTTTGTCTTTTTTGTTTTATTTAGCCCACAAGGGCCTGCAAGCGGGTACCATTAAGGGTTGCACTGTCCATATTTAAGCACTTGTCTTAGGAATGTTCTTATTTTAAGATCCCTTTGATTTCTCAGTTTCTAAAAGGGCTAACTAATGTGTTTCCACCGTCGCCTTTCCAGGTGCCGGGATGGGATCTGAATTTGGTTTTAAAGTTCCTAATGGGAGCTCCATTTAAGCCCTATTCTTTTCTGTTGAGACTGTTGTCCTTTAAAACTGTGTTTTTAGTTTGCGGTTACTTCCGCACGCAGAGTGAGTGAGTTGCAGGCACTTTCCGCCAAGCTACCCTTTACTGTGTTCTATAAGGACAGGGTTGTCCTGCGGGTGCGGCCTTCTTTTCTTCCGAAGGTTGTGTTGGAATTCCATTTGAACCAGAAGGTGATTCTTCCGTTGTTTTATCCTCCCCCACATCCTGGTAAGGAAGAGGAGAGATCCATAGGTTGGATCCTAGAAGAGCTTTGAGTTTCTATCTCTCACTGATGTCCCGGGTCAGAGTGGACGATCAGCTCTTTGTTGGTTATGCTGGAAGGCGCTTGGGCCAGGCTGTTTCGAAACAGACCTTTTCCAGATGGATCATTTTGACGATCTCTGAGTGTTAGTTTGGCGGGAAAGGACCCTCCAGTAGCCTTACGGGCTCACTCTACTACGGGTGTGGCTGCCTCCACTGCTCTACAGGGGGTGTTCCAATTCGCAATATTTGCAAAGCAGCCACATGGGCCTATGTCCATACTTTTGTGAGACACTATTCCTTGGACTCCATTCCCTGGGCAGGATTTGGCCTTTGGTAAGGCAGTCCTTTATTCAGCAATTTGATTGGGCATTCTAGAATTCTTAATTGTAAATTCTTTTCCCACCTCCATAAGTTGGTACTGCTTTGGGAGTCTGCCATAGATGTGGAATACGTCGGAGGACACAATCCCCTCGAAGAACAAGTTACTTACCATATCTGGTAACGTTCTTTCGATGGCATGTTCCTTTGACGTATTCCACATTGCCCTCCCATCCTGCCCCTCTACTGAATTTCCTATGCGATTGCAGCTTACGTTTCCGCAAGGCTTTCTGCAGTCATACTGGCAGGAGATTGGTGCCACACGTTCTGGGAAAAAACTATAACTGAGGCTACGGGCGGCGTGCATCCTATATATAACATCCGGTGATGTCGACCCTCGACGGAGGCCCTGGAGAGACAACGGACCGACGCCATTGACGCAGGACGCCCTCTGTCGAAAAAATGTTCCGAAGCAGCACAGCTGTGGACATTACCCGTCATAGATGTGGAATACGTCGGAGGAACATCCCATCGAAAGAACGTTACCAGATATGGGAAGTAACTTGTTATTTCCTTCCCTGTTCCTTCACTTGTTAAACTTAAACCTTTGTCTGCCATGCCATCCTCTTTCAATGCATTTTCTAAACCTTTTGCTGAATTTGTCTATTTTATTTTTCCACAAGATACAAAAAGAATGAAAGAAGGAATACAAAAATATAAACAGATGTAGCAACAGACATTCCCTAAATTCATTCAACCAATGGATTCACAACAAACCAAATAGGTGATGTTGCTAATGTCTAGTGATAAACGTACTCTGAAAAGTATAGAAGATCCTAAAAACAGCCAATTAATATATTATAAGTTACTAACAAAGTTATTGTTTAATTAATAACCTAATGCAATCAATCCAACATTTCAAACTTACAATTTACAAATAAGTGCCAATGCTTATTGCACTAAATTCCTTTGCGGGTTTGTACTACCTAACACCACTTAGTTCAATAATTTAGATACGGCTACTAGATTGTACAACTAATTTCTTAGGAAACATAGCTTTTCCACTTGCCTGCCTATGAAGCACCTGTTTTTCCAAACAAACAGATTTAATAAGCTTGCTATATCCGTAACTACTTGATGGTGGATCTTTGACTTTTCAAGGCCCAGCAATTGCTGAACAAGCCAATAAAATTCCAAGAAGGACAAAGACTGCCACTTAAATCCTGTGTGGTGAATCAGGGTACTGCGAACTCCACAAGAGAGTTACCCATATCGGCCTGGCGGCACTGGCTACTGGAGGGGGATTCCGGGAAGGACAGCAGCAGCAGTGGCACAGCTTGCTCCATGTGGAGGGACAGCTGGGCTTCCGCACCGCAGCATGTATGTACTGGAGCACCATGAGCTGGGATGGCAGCGTGCTCCGTGCTGTGGGTTGGAGAGAGGCTCTGGCAGAGAGACACTGCATGGTCTCAGAGCAAAGGGCCCATCCTTTTCCTTCAGCAGTTCCAGCACAAGTCCAGGATGCTTGGAACACGATAGAACCTATGGGTTGATCCAGTTGGAATCTGGGGAAATGTATGGGGCACATACATGATTAAAATATTAAGCCGAGCTGTTAGGAAAGATTTCGTAATTGTAGGTAATTTTCCTTCCATGTGGCAACCCCTAAACTTTTTGCTGTTGTTTTTCACCTTGTTCTCGACTTTGCCAGAGAAGTGCAGCCTTCTGCTGCACTCCTCTGGGCTTTCGCTCCTTTCTTACGGGGAAACTGACATGCCCTTAAGACAGTCAGTACCGGGGAACGCTGTTTCCCGTAGTTTCTTTTATGATGTTGCGGCTTTCGTGCAACATGACACAAGAGGGCACTGTAAGCTAAGTTACAGCTCTCTTGGGTCTCTAGCCTTCTACAGGCCCTAGTTACTCGTTTAGGATTGTAACAGATCGGTGCAAGTGATTCAGGGACGGGAATGGTGGCAGCGATCGTTTCTTGTGTTTTGAGCTCCTTTTGGCGTTCTAAGCGCGTTTTCCGCGCTTAACCCAAAATGGTGGCCTGGCTCCCAAAATGGCCAGACCACGAGGCTCCTTTGTCCTGTCCGCTGACCGTCTTGCTCCCTTCACCTTCCCCAGGTCGAGCCGACCCGGGGCCTTCCTTATTTGGGCATGTACTTTCCCGCGAAACACAGATGCTTTCACGGGCTTCTACATGTCTTGTGTGTGCCTCCAGGATGTGGGCTGGGATGTCTGGTCCCAATACACATCCTGGGTGCCAGAGAGTCTAGGGTGGTGTGAATGCCTGGGACCACCGTGGTCCGTGATTGGTCCACGAATGGTGTGAGTGTTGATGAGCGGATCTCCCACTGGGTCCCCTCCGTTTTGGCGCGAAGGGGACCGTGGACAAGAGGGGGCTGGAAACACCACTACCATGTCGATCTCCTGAGTTCTCACGAACGAAGGAATACAGGAGCCAAGTATCCTGCAACCAAGAGGCTGGACCGAGGAATCGCTGGTGACCCGCTGAAGGACATCTCCTCTGCACTGCTGTCGCCTTGTGAAACCCTTTTCACCTTTGATCGAACCAGAAGACCTGTATTGGTACTTCGACCCTTGGAATAGCGGGAACAGCTATTCTCGGCATCTTCACCATCTCCTGCCAGTAAGCCTTCGGAAGCGTCTCTGGGCCATCCAGCTGACTGACCAGCTTACACAGGAGTCTTGCTCTGTAACCGCCGCCAGGTTGTGTAGTATTTCGAGTCCTTGTCACTCTCACACGCTTCGTACACTTGGCGTTCCCAGGTCTGAAGTGAGTAGTGTACATTTGGCTCAGATACACACGGCCGCTCCGTTGCCCTGCTGTGGTAACAAACTGTGCGGGTTTCTTCGATTGGGACGTCTTTTTACTCAACACGACGACGAGGCGTTCCCTGCTCTTCTGAACCTGCCAGCGACTGAAACTGACGCGGAGAAGCCTGGGTCTGCTTGCATCGGGGACCGGTGAGTAGCATAGCTAGGATCTGGTCGCCCTCCTGCAGTAGCCCATTGCTTTTCCCCGCTGTGTCAAAACAGCATCCTCTTCCGTACTCGCGCTCTGCTTCTGCCCACTGTGGAGGCTGCGCTTGAGTCGCGGAACTTGTTCTTCTTCTTTTGTGCACTAAACCGAACTGCCTGATTTCCCTCGAAGAGCTTCTCCTTTTGCCCGTTAGCACCAGCGCGTGCAGGTACTTTTGAGCACAAGGCTCCACTCTTCGTAGGGCTCGGACTTCCATCTAGTTAGGTGCCCCTGAAGGCGAACTGGGTCTAAGCATTATTTCGCACCTCCTGTCTTCCTTCCCTTTTAGGTGGACTACCAATTTCGTGCAGATAACGCTTCAAACTGTCGTATTTGTATATATATTGTGTTGATATGGTATGTGTTGGTTTACTATCGTGATATTGTGATTTTCTCGCTACGGTCATTGTTTTAAAGGCCTTGAAATAAATGTGTATATATTTTTAATATAACAACTGTTTGGAGTAGTTTGTAAGTGTTCTTGCTTTGTGTGCTCATTGCGGGCTTTCAGTCACCCTCACCCCTCTTGAGACCTAGTCTTGACCGCCGCGATCGCTACCTTGATTGGTCTGGCTCGTCCAGAGGTTACCCTGTTCCAAGTAATTAGGTTGGCCTGCTGAACTTCTGCGCCACCAGGACAGAGTTCAGAAATCCGTCTTAACGAATTGGTGTACAGCGGTGTGATACGACTGAAGGTATCCAGTGTTGCGCACGAACTAAGACATTTCAGGTTATTCCAACCAGGACACGTAGTGAATTGTTGTAGTATAACTTTAAAAAGGCCATAGTCCTATCTAACAGTATGGAAACAAATACCTTGTTAACTTTAAATGCTTCCAAATCAGAAACATTGAAAAAGATGTGTGCGGAGAGAGGTGTTTCCTCTCAAGGCACGAAATTGGAAATGATCCAAAGAATCGTGGCGTGGCAAGAAGTGCAGCTTGACGCTATAACTTCTGAGGACAGTGCGGAAGGTGGTGGGGCTGCTCTCACTGGTAGAACCGACGGTTCTGCCGCTGCACTGATCCATCGCGACCACGAGGACAGGGAGGACGAGATGTCTAATGTTTCCTCGGCCAGTGCTGATGGGGAGGCTATGCTTGAATTCAAGAAGCAAGAGCTGCGCTTTAGGCAGCAGGAGCTTGAATTCAGCATAGCCAAACTAAAAATCGAACAGGCAGAAAAACAAAAAGACAGGGATCACCAGTTGGAACTGGCCAAGCTTCAGGTTGCAAATGGGTCCAAGGGTCCTGGACATGGGTCTGGGGCCTCCTCTCATCCACGGTTTCCGAAAGATCTGCTCAGTGTGTATGAAGAAAGGAATGACATTATGGACTGGCTGAATGCGTTTGAGTATGCATGCGAAGTTCAACAAGTTGACAATGCTGATAAGATTGCCTGGTTACTCAGCAGACTGCCCCATTCTGGCTGTAGTGCCATTATGGAAATGTCGAAGGCTGAGCGAGCTGATTTCGCAATGTTAAAGCAAACTCTCATTTTAAAGTTTGGGAAGACTCCGGCCCAATATTTGAAACGTTTAAGAGAGTATAAGAAAAAGGAAGGTGGTACTTGGGTATCTTATGTCACTGAATCCTTGAAAAACTTAACTGGCTGGGTCAAAGGTTATAAGGTTTCTACCTTCGAAGGCATGATAAATCTTGTCATGCTGGAACACATTTTTGCATCTTCTTCCCCGGAGCTTAAGCAGCATTTGGTCGATTCGAAGGAGATAGATCCTAAGAAGCTGGCCATTGCAGCAGACTTATGGGTGTCACATCGAGTGTCCCATAAGGACAAAACTCATCCTGGTAAGCAGGAGGAAGGGAAAAAGTCCAAAGATATGGAGGGTGGAGAATCTGATAAATCTTCTTCTCATAAGGGCCACAAAAAAAAAATAAGGGTAAGACACAAGAGAACTCACAGGGTAGTGGAGGTCAGCCTCTGAAACAGAACTCTGGTTTCAATAAGCCTCCCTATGTAAACAGACCCAATGGATCTTGTTTTGCTTGTGGAGCAACTGACCACGTGAAGGGGGATCCCCGGTCTAAGGTTAGACCTTTGGGGGTCCACTCCGCTAATCTGGCCTTCTCCTCCTACGAGGAAGAAGAGATTACAGGAGCATCCTTCTCCTCAGACTCATTTCCCAGCGGGATAGAGGCTGAGGTAGTTTTAGTTTCCCTGGATTCCTGGGAGCCTAAAGTCGCAGAGGCTTATGCTAGGATTCCGGATAATACCAAGCACTACTTTAAAGACAGTGTGCTGATCAATGGAGTAGATACTCCAGCTCTTAGGGATAGTGGGTGCAGTCGCACTGTAGTGGATTCCACCTTGGTAGACTCAGAGGAAGTTGCCAGAGCTACTCTGATGCCCACTAAGTTGGCTGACGGCCCACTCCGTATGTTCCCAGTAATACCTGTAAATCTTACTTTAAATGGTACAGCAGTCAGGATTCCAGTGAGCATTCAGAGAAACGTCTCGGGAAAGGTCTTGTTAGGTAATGATCTCAGAGCTTTAGGGCTCGTAGGAGACACTGCCGAAAGACCCTACACACGGTCTCAAGCACGGGCAGCATTGGCCAAGACCAATACGCCGCCCCAGCCGAAGGGGAAACCGAGTCGACAAGTCAAGACGAGGGAAAGAGAATATTCCCCCGAGCTCGCCTACCACTGCGGTGGAGGAAGTTGGTCAATCGCCCGGGCCTGACGAGGAGGTGGCGATGCCTGAAGTATTTGACCCCAACGATCATCCTGAACTAAAAGACTTGTTAGTTGAAGGAGGTCCTGATAGGGACGAATTCAGTAAAGGCCAACGTGAGTGCCCATCTCTGGAAGGCCTAAGGTGTCATGCCGTTTGCAAGGAGATTCCCTTGGAGTCTGAGAAGCCAATGGCAACTCCGCCGCCATTGATTGTTCCACTTTTTTCCCCATTTCCTGTTGCTACGCTCTAGTCTTTTTCCGGCCTCTTCCTGGTTTCGCTCTTAACCACGCCTCTTTGTTTTGCCCGGCGCGTTGCAACTGAAGCTTTCACGCTCCGTTTCGCTAGCGCTCACTCTCCAGTTCCTTGCTCTCTGCTTGGCCGGTCTTTTGCCGGTTATAGTCCCTTTCTGCCTTCTTTCTAGCTTTTCTCTTTCTGGTGCCCTTTCCCTCCTTGGTCCTACGCTATTTCCTTCGTCTATCTGCTCATTGCCTCCACTCCCGTTTCCCTCGCTCCTTGTCCTGTTTTCTTTTCCCGGTGCCTCGGTCCTCCTCTTTTGTGATTACCTTCTTCCGTGCTTACCTGTTTCCTTACCCTTTCTTTACGGGTCTATTATTCTTCCTCCGTTCTGACCTCTTACTTTCTCTCTCCTTCTTCCTTTTCGGTCTCCGCTTCCATTCTTCCTCTCCCCGGTCTACCGCCGATCTTCCGGCATTCCACTCTTACCATATCCCCTCCCAGCTAGGCATTCACGTGATATTCTGCGGTCTCTGCGATCCTCTGCAACCCGGAACATCCTCTCCTTCGGATACCTGGAAAAGCAACTTGTCTGGTTAACCTTGCTCCACATCAAGATCGAAATACAAGAGAGAGGTTTTTTTTAGCATACGCTTTTTTCCTCTCATACGGCTTCTGCGGAAAGGGTGTCCCTTGTTTCCCTGGTTTACTAGGGGGAACAGGGTGGCTTCTAACCGCGGAAGACCATATCTCTTCTCAAAAAAGAAATCCACGAGAAAAAAGGGGCGAAGACGCGAGGAGTTTACTGAAGAATCAGGTGAGGAGGAGTGGGTTCTGCATAAAGACAATTCTGGTTCCGACGAATTGAGTGATCAGCCTGACATTCATGATATAAGGAGACAGGCCTGCTCCCAGCTTGAGGGTGAACGTCCTGGGACGCATAGGATTTATTGGGAAGGTGGACTCCTGTATAGTGAGCCCACAGAGTCTACAGAAGGAGACCATAGGAGGTTGGTGGTTCCCCTTGCTGTTAGGCCCTTCCTCCTGCAGTTGGCGCATGAAGTTCCCCTTGCTGGTCACCTTGGTATGAAGAGGACCAAGCAAAGGTTATCCATGCACTTCTACTGGCCCAAGATGGGGGTGCAAGTAGAAAGTCACTGCAGGAGTTGTGCCTCCTGCCAGTTGTCTGGTAAGGTTGGCGCGACAATCCAAGCTCCGTTGGTACCGCTCCCAGTTGTGGGGGTACCATTTGAAAGGGTAGGGATCGACATCGTTGGTCCCCTTGACCCGCAAACATCCTCGGGCAATAGGTTTATCCTGGTGCTGGTCGACCATGCAACCAGATATCCTGAGGCCATCCCATTGAAGACTGTAACTGCCAAGTCAGTTGCAAAAGCTTTACTTGGCATATTTACATGGGTTGGCTTCCCTAAAGAAGTTGTGTCGGATCGTGGCAGCAACTTTATGTCGAAGTATATGCAGGCTATGTGGAAAAAATGTGGGGTCACCTACAAGTTCTCTTCTGCATACCACCCCCAGACCAATGGTCTGGTGGAACGTTTCAACAGAACGTTAAAGAGCATGATTGGGGCTCTGGAGGAACCTCAGAGAAGAAAATGGGATCTTCTTTTACCATGCTTACTGTTTGCCTACCGAGAGGTACCACAGGAGGGTGTTGGCTTCAGCCCCTTCGAACTTCTGTTCGGTCATCCCGTACGGGGACCCTTAGCCATCGTCAAAGAGGGATGGGAGATGCCCACTCCCCCTGTTACTACCAACGTAGTTGATTATGTGCTAGGGCTCAGAAAACGGATGGTACTTCTGATGGGCTTGGCTAGTGATAAATTGAAGGCAGGACAAGCGCTGGTGAAACATTGGTACGACCAGAAAGCTTCCCTCATCAACTTTACACCTGGTCAACAAGTCCTGATCATGAATCCCATAAGACCTCGAGCTTTACAGGACAAATGGTCAGGCCCTTACACAGTGGTGGAGCCCCTGGGTGAGGTTAACTATTTAGTGGACCTTGGAAGGCCTGGATAGGCTCCAAAAGTGTTTCACGTGAATAGGCTGCAGGCTTTCGTCCCAAGAGTCGAAATCGCAGCACTGCTACTGGCTTCAGATGTTGAGGAAGAGGAGTCTGAACCTCTCCCCGACCTGTTCCAAAGAGGTCCTTCAGATAGCTCCTTCGAGGGTGTCCGAGTGGCCCCTCAACTGACTTCTGATCAGCAGGCTGAGGTGAAAAGTTTGCTTAGGCAGTTTTCCCCCCTGTTTTCACAGTCGCCTGGTTTGACACCTTGGTGCAAACATAACATAGACACAGGAGACAGTGTACCTACCAAAAGTAGGGGATACAGGATGTCAGACAAAGTACGGTCTTATATTAAGACCGAGGTCAACAAGATGTTACACCTTGGGGTGATTGAACCCTCTAGTAGTCCTTGGTCCAGCCCTGTGGTTTTGGTTCCAAAGGCAGGCACTTCTGAATTGAGGTTCTGCGTGGATTACAGGGCTCTGAATGCTGTCACCAAGACAGATGCACACCCCTTGCCTCAAACAGATGAGCTGGTGGATACTTTGGGTGCCTCCAAGTACCTCAGCATGTTTGACCTCACTGCTGGCTTTTGGCAAATAGCGTTAGCAGAGCATGCCAAGGAGAAGACAGCATTTTCTACTCCAGACGGCCTTCACCAATTCCGGGTAATGCCGTTCGGGTTGAAGAATGCACCTGCCACTTTCCAGAGGCTTGTGAATCATGTGTTCAATGGGTTGGACGAATTCTGTCTTGCATATCTGGACGATATAGCAGTTTTCAGTGCCACCTGGGAAGACCATGTGAAACACCTCGGGATTGTGCTCCAGGCTCTTCAGAAAGCACACCTGACCATAAAGGCTAGTAAATGCCAGATTGGGCAAGGTTCAGTGGTTTACCTTGGACATGAAGTAGGTGGAGGGAGGATACAGCCTCTTCCCAGTAAAGTACAAGCAGTACAAGACTGGCCTACCCCCACTACGCAAACCCAAGTGAGAGCCTTCTTAGGACTCACGGGGTATTACTGCAATTTTGTGGCAGACTATGGCACCATAGCTGCCCCCCTGACTGCCCTCACAACTCCGAAGAAACCCAAGAAGGTAACTTGGACCGACGAGTGTGAGAAGGCCTTCAATGGCTTAAAAGACTCCTTGTGCCAGGCCCCTGTCCTCAGGGCCCCTGATTATCAAAGACCTTTTATCATGCAGACGGACACCTCTGACACTGGGATAGGAGCTGTACTATCACAAGTAGATGAGAAGGGTAAGGAACACCCTATTGGTTTTATTAGCCGCCAGCTTAAGGACAGAGAGCTCAGATGGTCCACGGTAGAGAAATAATGTTTCTCTGTTGTGTGGGCCCTAAGGAAGCTGAGGCCCTACCTCTAGGGGACCCACTTCACTGTGCAAACTGACCATGAGCACTTAAAGTGGCTAATGAACATGAAGGGGGAGAATCCAAAGTTGCTTAGGTGGTCCATAAGTCTACAAGGCTTCGACTTCACTATTGAGCATAGGCCAGGTGTCCAACATAGCAATGCTGATGGGTTGTCCAGAATGTTTAACCGACCTGAACAAGAGACTCATCCAGGGGTGGATTAGTTCCCCCTGTCCATAGTCTGGGAGGGGCGAGTGTTAGGAAAGATTTCGTAATTGTAGGTAATTTTCCTTCCATGTGGCAACCCCTAAACTTTTTGCTGTTGTTTTTCACCTTGTTCTCGACTTTGCCAGAGAAGTGCAGCCTTCTGCCGCACTCCTCTGGGCTTTCGCTCCTTTCTTACGGGGAAACTGACATGCCCTTAAGACAGTCAGTACCGGGGAACGCTGTTTCCCGTAGTTTCTTTTATCATGTTGCGGCTTTCGTGCAACATGACACAAGAGGGCACTGTAAGCTAAGTTACAGCTCTCTTGGGTCTCTAGCCTTCTACAGGCCCTAGTTACTCGTTTAGGATTGTAACTGATCGGTGCAAGTGATTCAGGGACGGGAATGGTGGCTCTTGTGTTTTGAGCTCCTTTTGGCGTTCTAAGCGCGTTTTCCGCGCTTAACCCAAAATGGTGGCCTGGCTCCCAAAATGGCCAGACCATGAGGCTCCTTTGTCCTGTCCGCTGACCGTCTTGCTCCCTTCACCTTCCCCAGGTCGAGCCGACCCGGGGCCTTCCTTATTTGGGCATGTACTTTCCCGCGAAACACAGATGCTTTCGCGGGCTTCTACATGTCTTGTGTGTGCCTCCAGGAAGTGGGCTGGGATGTCTGGTCCCAATACACATCCTGGGTGCCAGAGAGTCTAGGGTGGTGTGAATGCCTGGGACCACCGTGGTCCGTGATTGGTCCACAAATGGTGTGAGTGTTGATGAGCGGATCTCCCATTGGGTCCCCTCCGTTTTGGTGCGAAGGGAACCGTGGATAAGAGGGGGCTGGAAACACCACTACCATGTCGATCTCCTGAGTTCTCACGAACAAAGGAATACAGGAGCCAAGTATCCTGCAACCAAGAGGCTGGACCGAGGAATCGCTGGTGACCCGCTGAAGGACTTCTCCTCTGCACTGCTGTCGCCTTGTGAAACCCTTTTCACCTTTGATCGAACCAGAAGGCCTGTACTGGTACTTCGACCCTTGGAATAGCGGGAACAGCTATTCTCGGCATCTTCACCATCTCCTGCCAGTAAGCCTTCGGAAGCGTCTCTGGGCCATCCAGCTGACTGACCAGCTTACACGGGAGTCTTGCTCTGTAAACGCCGCCAGGTTGTGTAGTATTTCGAGTCCTTGTCACTCTCACACTCTTCGTACACTTGGCGTTCCCAGGTCTGAAGTGAGTAGTGTACATTTGGCTCAGATACACACGGCCGCTCCGTTGCCCGGCTGTGGTAACAAACTGTGCGGATTTCTTCGATTGGGACGTCTTTTTACTCAACACGACGACGAGGCATTCCCTGCTCTTCTGAACCTGCCAGCGACTGAAACTGACGCGGAGAAGCCTGGGTCTGCTTGCATCGGGGACCAGTGAGTAGCATAGCTAGGATCTGGTCGCCCTCCTGCAGGAGCCCATTGCTTTTCCCCGCTGTGTCAAAACAGCATCCTCTTCCGTACCCGCGCTCTGCTTCTGCCCACTGTGGAGGCTGCGCTTGAGTCGCGGAACTTGTTCTTCTTCTTTTGTGCACTAAACCGAACTGCCTGATTTCCCTCGAAGAGCTTCTCCTTTTGCCCGTTGGCACCAGCGCGTGCAGGTACTTTTGAGCACAAGGCTCCACTCTTCGTAGGGCTCGGACTTCCATCTAGTTAGGTGCCTCTGAAGGCGAACTGGGTCTAAGCATTATTTCGCACTGCCTGTCTTCCTTCCCTTTCAGGTGGACTACCCATTTCGTGCAGATAACGCTTGAGACTGTCGTATTTGTATATATATTGTGTTGATATGGTATGTGTTGGTTTACTATCGTGATATTGTGATTTTCTCTCTACGGTCATTGTTTTAAAGGCCTTGAAATAAATGTGTATATATTTTTAATATAACAACTGTTTGGAGTAGTTTGTAAGTGTTCTTGTTTTGTGTGCTCATTGCGGGCTTTCAGTCACCCTCACCCCTCTTGAGACCTAGTCTTGACCGCCGCGATCGCTACCTTGATTGGTCTGGCTCGTCCAGAGGTTACCCTGTTCCAAGTAATTAGGTTGGCCTTCTGAACTTCTGCGCCACCAGGACAGAGTTCAGAAATCCGTCTTAACACGAGCCCCAAGGATAGGACAAATAATATTTTAAGGGGCAAGGATAAAACAAGAGGAAATTAAGCAAAATAAGGAAAATGCAACCTTCATTTCAAACTGGTCATTAGAGAGAGCTTTACATAGGAGGACCAGAGTGGAACCACTCTGTCACCCAATCATGTAAGCAGGGCATTCCACCAACAGTGACCAACAGGATCAGGAGGAGTTAGGCTATACAAGCAGACCCAGCTCACTCTCAACCTTTCTGTTAGGGACAGGTTACCTGTACTTCTCTCCAGATGTTGATGCATAAAGAGGAGCTGTATCCTGATTTAGGAAGAGTTGCTGCCTGGGTAAAGGATCCAAAAATGTGGAAGAGCTGACCCACCTGAGAAACGCGGGGAGAGGCTACAGTAACACTTTGCTAAGATCCTAGTAGTCAGACCAGGGTAGAAGCCAGGCCCTGATGATAGGAGGGGCAAACCAAGATGCCTGAAGGGATATAGGTCAAGAGCAAATAACTCTGAAGAGAAGAGGGGTAACCCAAGACATCTCGCAGAGGAGAGGAGCAAAAGCCAGACCTTCTGAAGACATGAGGGCAAAGAGAAAGAAAAAATAGAAAGACTCCTGAAGGAAAAATGGAGCAACGCCAAGTCGCCTGAAGAGGAGCTGGGCAAAGCTAAGGAAGGAGAGAAAGTCACAGTGAAACGTCAGCCAAGTGAGAATATCGAGGAAGGGGGGTAAGAAACAGAAGTAGGAGAGACTGAAAAGACCCTGAAGGAAGGTAGAGTGACAGTCAAACTCCCTACATGGAAGACAGGGGTATTGTAACATAAAGAAAGATGAACAGACCCAGACACGAGTTTGGACATAAGACACGTGGAAGCGGAAAAGGGGCAGAAGCTAAAGGCTGGTGAAATAAAGAGAAGGAGAGAAATACAGAACCCCACTAGGAGGTTGGGGCAGTGTGCCAAACAACCTAACAGAAAGAGATGAATTAACCAGAGGACTGATATTATGCACTAAAGTGCAGAGCCCAGCTGATCCCTTGCCTAAGAGGCCCTGCACCTAGAAGGCAACTACAGTTCCCAGTTGAGTTATTCGCATAAGCGGCCCTGTTGGTTGTCTACACTAGTAGGCTCTAAGAGAAGACCTCTTTGAATTGCTGGACTTTGTTAATTTAGAAGAGGGCTTTAAGTTAGATCTTTCACCCTCACCACATTTCCCCTGAGGGAAGGACTTTGTGGCTCATTACGAGTATGGCACAGTGGGAAAAAAGTGGCGGTAATGGAATTAATGCCACTTTTCCCACTCTGCCATACTACGAGTATGGCCCTGCAGCGGGGGCTTTACCTCCAGCATCATGCTGGAGGTAAATAATCCCACGTTCCGCTGAAAAATCGGCAACATCGGCAGAATTACTGTAGTGGTAATTTTGCCGAAATACCTAATGGAGTCTCATGGACTCAAAATTAATGGGAACGAACACCACCACCAACCCTTGTAATACAGCAGTAAATCAACCAGACCAAGTGGCGGTAGCGGTAATTCGGTTGGGCAGTATTCCGACGGATTTACTGCCAGAATACAGCTGAACTCGTAATGAGGCCCTTAAGTTTATTTTCTCCATTGCACCATTTGATTTGGCTATTCTGCCAACTTACTTTTTTTGAACTTTTGATTGAGGAAACCTTTCTTTGAAGTTCGAAGATTATTTGTGACAGGCGAGTTTACTTTAGGCACCTTCTTACTTCATAGTTGAAGGGTGTCTTAAGATTGCGTTATTGACACTGAGATGGACTTTTAAGTCAGATTTGAACACTACACTTTAATCCTTAAACCCTGTTTGATTGTAACACTTGCCATGTCATCACACCTTCGAGAAGCCACGCAGGACGGGGCAGTCTGCGAACCTATGAATCAAAATCTGCCACCTACTCTTACATTTTGGGCAACTGCGTTGGCTAGTAGAACTGTAGTTATTTAAACTGGCCTTGTACAGTGCCACCAAATTCAAATTGAGTTAATGGAACCTTTGATTCATTGGAAGGGAAGCCCTCCGTTTAGTTCTCAAACACTCCTGCAGTAACATTTTAGTGTCAACCCAAAATGTGGGCTCAATTTTCCTAAGACTGTATCCTCTCTGTGTGTCTAGTGATACATCTGGTAGTATTGTGATATTGAGCCATTTCGTGCCACTATTTAGGGATAATAAGAGCTCCATGGCTGTGTCTATTCAAGACAAAGGGCTTTCCGTGAACACATTTAAAGCAATCTTTGTGAGGAAACCCGAAATGGTAAAATAGCTGATCAAAGGCCAAAATGGTCATCTGACATATATTGGCCTAAGCAATTAAAATTCACCTCATCCCACTAGCTTATTAGTGTCTCCTCAAATATTACAATCAAGCATGCATTGGCGCACAGACAGGTGTACATGTATAGCTTAGAAAGCCTGTGTCTGCATCTGATATCATGATAACATGCCACAAATGCATCAGAGCTTCCAGAGACTTTAACCTGACCTTTTTAAAGAAATGTGGGTATACAAATTTAAACTTCCCTCCTGGCCTACAGCTTCATTTTTCAAACGTTTAAATGACCTAGGCTACAAATGTAAACTCCCCTCCTAGGTCAGCTTCATTTTTTAAAATGTTAAAGCTATTGACTCCCCTCATTGCCTTCAGACCAGAGAATAAGGGCAGCCCAGTTGTAATATTTCAGGTTGGGGAGTGAAAAACCTCCATTCTCCCAATCGCAGCACAATTGTTTCCTGCTAAGTCAGGAGGAGTTTCTACCTCAAATAAATGATAACATTCTTGAATTAATACATGTAAACTACTCTGCATTAAGATGCTCAAAATAAATATAACTAAATTGGAAGTAAGAATACTGTTGCAAGATTAACCTTACCTTTTACTGAACAAGGGGCGCCTGCAACTTCCCTGCTTACGGGATTCAAATTTCACTTTCCTTTTACTACTGGATCATTATAGCGAATTAAACCTAGATATTATGCCTTAGCAGTTGCAAACCATTGATTGTGTCTTTTCAAAGTTAAGTGAATATCCAGATAGTAAAGCAAACTGAGCAAAATACACAATAAATATTGCAACAAGCAGCTGAGAGATTTCTGATTACTCTCACCGCCCCTTCATTCTAAAGCCCTGGAATCTCACCCAACCCCCAAACCAGTTTAACCACCAGGGAAAGATTCTTCCTTCACATTGTTGGCATCACTGCACAGAAAAATCCCCAGCTCACTTTGGCTAGTAACAAAGCTCAGCCGGTTGAGAGCTCGCTATGCAATCTATGTGTGATCTGCAGATCCCAGATTCGAATCCTGGCAAAGTCAACTCAGCCTTTCATCCTTCCGAGGTCAAACAATGAGTACCGACTTCAGTTGGGTGATAATTGTATGTAAATATGTTATGTATAGCACTTTTGCGAACGTGCTACATAAATAACTAATCATTATCACTTGAACAAAAGCTTTCTGTACATAAAGAAAAGTACAAGAAAGCTGAACATCCGAGGTACAGGGTCCTCAATTATAAGCTTAATCGAATTTTCAGGATCAGTGGTACTCCTATTAGGCATAAAATCATGAAGGTCATCATGAATGCCATTGGAGATTGTGTTAAGTCTGACATAGGAAGCAGATAAGAAGACATGCTTCAAGGGTTTTTGTTAAAAAGAAAACCTGAAGTAGCTCTATGTCTACGATGAGATTCCCTATCTTCAACCAAAAATAACAAAAAGTGCTTGTCATAATGTCTTTGTAACAATATATTGGGATACCACGCTCCACATAGGGAGGCCCCCCACAATTAAACAAGACCACAACACATCGTTGATTGGGATTCAACACACCCTATCTATGACTCAAATAGAACCACATAGATCCCGTCCCCTGTGCTAACAGTGAATCAAGAACCAGGCATGGGTATAGGCAGAATATATATTTATTTATAATTTATGTGCAATAGATCTTTACTGGTAACACACGCCACATTCTCTGTGGCACCAAACAAAACTTCAACAATAAACAGGCAAATAGTGCTTGTTAACATTTAGATTAACAACAAAGTACTGTTTCGATTTTTAAAACGGGTCACACATTGCATGTACAATGCTTGATACATGGGTTTCTCTGCACACTTGGTAAATGCTTGCAGTTTTGAAAACACTGATTTGTAAAAATACATGCGGAAAATAGCACCCTGTTTCCTTTTCAACTAAAAGCAAGGCAAACATTGTGCTGCTATCAGGGTCACTGACTCACTCTCTGCCGAGAGTGTATATTGTTCAATGGAAATTACGCTAATTTCACTTTGCAAAACACTTCTCCCCCTAGAACCAAAGACCCAGCCATCAGTGATATGCAGCACCCCTCTGTTTAAAGGCCAGGTTTAGGGAGTGGGGACAGTTTAGGAATTTCGTTTGGGGCCAACTGCACCTCTTTGTTTAAATACAATGTTTACGGAGTGGTGACAATTGGGAATTTCGTTTTGGGATAAGTATACCTTTAATTTAAAAGCGCATTTTGGGAAGAGGTATCAGTGGGAAATTTCGTTTTAGGAACAAACATCTTTTTGTTTTAAAGGCACGTTTTGGGAAGGGGTATCAGTGGGGAATTTTGTTTTAGGAACAAACACCTTTTTGTGTTCAAGGAAAGGTATGGGAATGGTGACAAATACAAATTTCATTTTTGTGGCGAGGAACCCCCAATTACTATGTGAGTAGAACATTATTCAGGCTAGGAGAGAGAGTGGATGTTTAGAACTCTTCCAAGCTCCCCCATGGGTCAATCTATTTGGGAGTTATTTAAATTAATGTACAGTCAAATATTCTAATGGTCTATACTATTTGACCCACCCCCCACCCACCATGAAGGGAAGATATTAAGGCAGGCAGATCCCCCACACACTTGTTTTCAAAGGAATCCATTATACTTAGATGGGACCTTTGTTTTTGGGCACCCAGGAAAGAAAGCCAGGCTCCTATTTGGACAGCATAGGGTCTGGTCACCATCTTTCATCCCTCATCTGGCTTCTACTTAAGGATCAGGGCCTAGTCAGCTGTTGGCTTCCCCCAATTTCTTTCTCCAGGGCAAAGTTTAAGGCTTCTCAATGGTAAGGCCTCTCCACCCAAGGTGGTTTTAGGCAGCTGTCTCAGGATACCCCCAGGTGGGTTAAGGGCAGTTCTCCTTCAAGAAGTTTAGCAGTTCTCCTTGTTCTCCTTCTCTGTCTTTCCTTGTCTCTCCTTGATATCCCCCTTCTGCATAGAGCAAGTGATGTTTTATGTATAAGCCACACCTACAATTATTACAATTAGGAGGTGCCAGTTTATTGGTGCTAACTTTCTCATTGGAGGATTATCCTCTCCAAGCTCTGATTGAAGTGGAGTGGAGAGGTACACCCCTTCTGTCATTTACAATTTATTTAGCTGTCAACGTTTTATCCACAAAGTCCCTACATGGCAACATTTTGTAATTTACCAATAAATGCCATAATATATACATATTAATATTCCCCTTTTCATGATGAATTGGTAGGGCCTATTTTGGCATTCTATAGCAGGGGCATGCTATGGTTTTTCGCCCTTTATTAAAAAACAAACATAGTTGGGAATATGAAACTTCCTAATCAGATATTTGATTTAATAAGTCAGCCTTCCCCAACTTTCAAGTTCAGGACATTTGCGGGGCAGCTACCAATACCTTTTTTGATTTAACTAAAAAACTGCAATTCACATTAAAATGAAAGTCACATTAATGCCATTACCTGTAAATTATCACTTTTTTCCCTGAGCACTTACCCTCCTGGACCCCCCCTTAGCACTTGCCCAGCCCCCTGGCCCTCATGGGTCTTTTGATTCTCTATATTCTCCCATTCCTGGAGCATTAAAACTTGTAACCCCTCACAGGTTTTTAGTAGCTTTGGGCTTTCCTCTGCCCTTCATAGTGTTAGACCCTTGTAGGCTTCGCTATTGGCCTTCAATGGCCTGTGGGATATTCTCCTTCTGGGTCCCTCATTGGTCTTTTGATTCTCTAGGTACTCCCCCTCCCACGGAATTCAGACTTGTAATCCCTCGTGTGCTCCTTTGGCGTTCCTCCACCCTGCACTGGCTTCCAATGTCCAGCCGTGTATCTGTTTGTGGTGAAGTGTTGTGGGGAAGGCAGCGTCTCTTCCGGTGGTTGAACCTCACGGTTCTCATTACGCTCATGGTTTCTCCTGTCAGTCAGGTACTGGTCTTCGGTGTCTGCTTCCTGTACGCCGAGGTGCCATGCCTGCAGTGGCTCATTCCTTCCTCTCGGCAGCTGGTCTCTCCACCTCTCACCTGGGCTCGGCAGCATTCCAAGGCTCTGCCCACCACACCTCCAATGTGGTCCGGCCTCCAGGTGACGGAGACAGATAATGTTTCTCCTCTGCAGACTGCCATTCTTCAGCCACGGATTGGCTCTGTCTCTTCCTGCTTGCGCCCTGTAGCTTTTTAGTTCCTGCTTGCTGCAAAAAAGAGAACTGCATTGGTCCTGGGCTTCAGGTAGGGGCGCTAAACAAATAGAGTCAGAAACCAAGCCAAACCCATTTAGAGGGCCCTGTATATTATTACAAGGTTCTGCTGCAATGTATCCCGCAAAGATTGGTGATTCATCAGACTAGGGATGTATAGAAATATCTCTGCTTGGGGAGGCCTTGTCCCCTAAGAAGTGTTCACACCCTCTGAAATCCTTCTTGCCCTGGCCCTTAGGGAGTATATTGCATAGGTGCAGCCTCTCTAGTCTTAGAAGTGGTAGCTCCCCCTTGGGCAGAAGGGACGAATTCCTTGGATTCAGAAATAAATCCTTGCCCCTGGAAAGGAATGGGTATCCGTGTAGCTGCCCTTGAAGAGGGAGAAACAATTCTGCTTCCCTCTCTACAAGTAACTATCATGCCAGATTCATCCAAGTCCTCAAACAACGGTGTAGTTGAAAAAATAATTAATTAATGAAGCCCAAAAAACACATTTGAGGCATTTGTTTTTCCCCCATAAATAGGCCATTCATTTGATAAAGGTTCCCTTGCACATGCCTTCCTTCCAGACTCATTACAAAGCCAAACCTAGGAAATGTTTCATTTTAAGCCATAGGGACTTGTTTATGTTGTTTATTTATTTACTGTATTCATAAAGTACTTTTCGCCAAAGCGCTTCACAAATGAATAAATGATAAAACAATAAAAGTAATCACAGAAAATGAATCCCCGAAAGCATTGGCGTCACTAGAGGGGTGCGGGGGTGTGGACCAGGGGCGCCGAGTATGCCTCCTCAGATCCCTAGTGAAGCCACTGCAGGTTAGCACATTTCACTTGCGTGCCAGCACCGCTGAGTGAAGTAATCATCCCCCCCCCCGAGCCGTGACCGAGAGTCACGGGCCGGGCGGGGATGTTTCACTGCGTGACACCAATCCAGTAACTCATGGTGTCACTAGGGGGGTGACACCATGAGTTACCGCACCAAGTGTCACCAACCATAGTGACGCCACTAATCAAGAGTACAAAACATTATTCAGGGAAGGAAAGATGAAGAAGATCATTTTTTACATTGTGAGACATTAGAACAAGAACAGATATCCAGAGGTAAAGAATTCCACAGTTTGGGAACAAGTAATTGAAAAGAACGAAAGCGGGAAGCAGCACCAGGTTGAGAAGGAACAGAAAGAAGAAATTGAGAGGGAAAATGAAGATTACGTGATGGATGGTAAAGTGAAATCAAAGCACATAAATAGGGAGGAGCCAGTGTGTGAATAGATTTGAAGAATAAACAAAGAGAGTGAAATTCAAAGCACTGCTCAACTGGTAGCCACTTAAAGCGAGCCAAAAACAGGAAGACAGAGAAAGAAGAAAAAGAATCCAAACTGCAGGGTGAAGAAGCGAATCAGCGGAAGAACACATTTTGGAAGACCAACATAAAGTGAGCAACAATAATACAGATGAGATAGAATCAAGGTTTGAAGCAACGTTTTTGTAGAGGAAAAAGCAGGGAACACATTTTCTTGATATGCAATTAATGAAAACGACAAGAACAAACAGAAGAAGTTGGAATCTGAAAAGAAAAAGAAGGGTCAAATGGAACACCAAGATTACACGCATTAGCTGATAAGGGAAGAAACAAAGGTGGGATTAAGAATCAACAGAGGAGGAGAGATTTTAGAAGAAGATGGAATAAATAAGATTTCAGTTTTCTTAGTATTTAAACAAAGAAAACAAGAAGACATCCAAGAAGAAATAACCGCAAGAGAGGAAGACAAGCAGTAGTGAATAGAATCATTGAAAGAAGGAAAAGACAGAAACATCTGGGTATCCTGAGCATACAAGTGCACCTGAAAACCAAAATCAGTGATAACAGACAACAGTGAAGAGTTATAAAACAAGAACAGAACCGGACCCAAGACAGAACCTTTAGGAATACCATAAGAAAGAGAGAATAGAACAAGAAATCAAACCCTTCCAGGAAACAGAAAAGAAATGATTTGGAAGGTAAGAAGAAAACCATTTTTAGAACGGAACCAGCAAACCCAAAGGAAGACATAGTTGTTAGTAAAGTAGGATGATCCACAGTGTCAAACATGGCACTGAGTTCAAGCAGAATCAGAATGGAAGAAAGTTTACAGTGGCGCGCATGAAGAATGTGATCAGATACAGAAAGAAGAGCAGTTTTGGTAGAATAACTAAGCGGAAATCTGATTGGGTAGAAGGAAGAACATTATTTGAATTATGAAAGATGGAAAGTTGAGTATACACAAGATGCTCCAGTAATTTTGAAAGCTATGGGAGCAAAGAAATAGGACTGAAATGTGATGGGTCCGAAGGAAAAAGAGATCTTTTTTCAAGAAGTGGAACAACAATTGACGTTTTAAAAGAGGAAGGAAACAAGCCAGATACCAAAGATAGATTAAGCAAGTCAGTAAGAACAGGGCCACAAGCAGAAAAAATAGGTTTCACCAAGGTCACAGGAAGAGGGTCAGAAGGAACGACCCTAGGGTGTGAACGAGAAGTGACAGCAGTGAGTCACCCTCAGCAATGAGGGAAAAGAAGGAAAAGCAAGGAGAAGTATGGGGTAGAAGATTATTCAAGAAAGGCACAACAGGCACATAAGCCAACAAAAGAAGCAGCGATGTTAAACAAGGGCAATCTAATATTGTCAATTTTTGACACAAAAAAGGAAGCAAAATCATCAGAAGAAAAAGAGGAAGATGAAGAGGGGTCAACTGGAGGAGGAGCTAAGATCTTTTTTTTAAGAATGGAAAAAAGACATCTAAGCGAACTAGCATGCAGATGAATAAGTGATTGAAAATACTTAATCTTGGCTTATTTCAGCGCAAAGTTATAATACTCAAGAAATTAAGAGAAAATATATTAAGAAATTGTTTTATTTTTAAGCCCGCAGCGCTCATCTCTGTGTGCTTGAAATCCAAGAGCTTTAAGAAGAGGGGAAAACCAAGGACGATGTCAGCAGAGTTTCTCTTTGTCTCTCCCTTTTTACAGACAATCAATTTCTGCCCCTATTCCCCCCTCTATACTGATCTCCGCTCTCCTCCCTCCATTATCTTCCTAATCTCCCTCCTCTGTCTCTGACTTCACCCCTCCCCTCTTTCTACCTGCCCTGGCTCCTCTTCCCAATCTCTTCTCACACTCTCTACACACCCCACTCTCCTCCTCTTCTCTTCTCTCCCCTTCCCTATCTACACACCTATGTCTCGATCATATCACACTGTCGCTGCCTATCTCCTTCCTCTACTGTGCCATGACCACTACTTCCACTACCTGCTTGTGCTCTCGCACAACTCTCCTACCATATCCTCACTCTATCACTTCCACTCACTCCCTCTATAAATCTCCTAGTCCCCTCTCCCGCTCCGTTTCTGTCCTCACCTTCTGCACCCCCTCACCACACTATACTTAACCTTTATCACTCCCACTCACACACAATACCTTACCTACACTCTCTCAGAACACCGCCACAGTCTCATCAGTACTCCATTCCAGGGCCTGCCCTCTTGGTTCACTACCCTGTCACCTGACATCAGCTGAGCTGAGTACCTTTCAGTCTCCTCTGTGCTTACTGGGCTTATATAGCCCCACCCACCCTCTCCAACACTCCTCCCGTCTCCCATTGGTCTACATGATCACATCCCCCCTTTGGCCAATCTCTGTGAGGGTTGGGACTTCCTCTGGAAGACTTTTAGTAGGCTTTTAGCATCACCCGCTTTCCAATCTCCATTTGTGGGGTTGCAGCCATGTGCCTAGGCTGCTCATTTTTCCTTGTGGGTTGATTCAGTTGCTTCATTGGTGGTTTGTTATTCTGTATCAGTCAATAAATTGCAATAACATTTGAGTTTCTGTATAGTTTGCCGGGCCTGCAAATAACAGTAACCCAGCCAATCAGATCGTTATTTTGCTGTTGAGACTGTGAGGTTAAAATGTTAATGTTAAAGATATTTATATAGCGCACTGTCACCAACGGAGTTGGTCTCCAGGCGCTCAGGCGGATCGGTAAACAAAAAATACATATCCTGTCTACATTTTGCTTTTTTAAGTACTCGTTCCACAACTTTCTTTACCAATTCCTTATTGGTCAGTCTTTGTTTTAGACTAAAGGACGATTTCATGTTGTCGGTTGTGTTAGTAAAGTTGAATCTGATCCTTACGTATTGTCCATAAAGCAAGTTTTCATGCAAACGGTAAAGGCGGAAACTTTAAAAGAATGGAGTAGAGTATTCTTGCAAGCCTTAACTGATTATTTTCCTCTCAGATAAGTAAGTCTTGAAATAGAATTGTCTGATTATTTCTTGCCATGCAACATTTCAGGCTGCTCTTGTTTGAGTGACTGCAGAGTGCCGATCCACACAATGGAAATACAACAAACTTACATTATACACTATTATTTTGTCCAAAAAGTATTTTGTTAATGATAAATGAATGTTTTTAACCGGTCCAATGCATATATTAGCTGCAATAGAAGCGTGCACGCTTGATTTGTTCATATATCTGTGTTTTGAAAAGAGTCCTTTCTTGTCACAGCTAATTCAACAAGAACTTCACTGAAGCAAAAAGGGGTACAATTATTTCCTCTGGTGGAGCAAAATTCAGACCAGTGCTTCTACCTGCAGAATGCTGGTGTATACAGTCCTAACCTTTAGAGTTGCCAACCATTCTTTTGATACATAAAATGCGATATCCCCCAACATGGGAATGTGCATGACATCTCTGATGTATGGTGGTAATTATTATACAAACGGTTTTATAAACATTGAAAAATGGTCTAGTACTGATTTTATCTCCAGGAACAACTGAGTGTCTTGGCAGATTCTGAGAGTGTATTTATGTATGTTTGGCAATACATACAAATCTGGGGTGGTGAGTTTAGAGTTTATCAAATGTTTCCCACTTATTATCACTGAGCCAGCCACCCTCAGTTGCCTCGGCTACCAAAATGTTTTGTTTGGTCTTAATGGCGAGGGAGCTACAAATCAATTTACATTGATTGTGTGCTGTTCTTCAGTCACTGCATAATGATGTGTTGGTGCCATCCAGAAGTGAGGTGAACAGATCACTTAAACTTTGCTTGCCTCACCTAGTAGTGTTATTTGTCGAGCATTCAATGTCAACTCTTTGGAGGAAATCGAGGAATGCAAGACTACAGGGTGACAGAGTATATTACGATGAATAAAGGCATGTCCACTAAAAGATTATTATGAAGATGCACTGCATATCTTCATAGAGCTGATACACCTTTCTTTGAATATTCGCTGAACATTGGCTGTAGATCTCTAATGATGTTGCTGAGTTCTAAGTTATTTAAAATTGGGTGCACTCACTATACTTCTCTTGGTTTCATTGCATTCTAACATGAGTTTAGTTTATTTGCAGAATCTGCCTACATTTTCTCAATAGGTTTGCCAAAGTATTCTTTCATGAGGTTGAGTTGTGTTTCCATTGTACATTCGTCTGTGGAGCTGCAGGGATAACCAGTTGCCTACCTGTAGATCAGATTTTGTTAGTGGATTAGGTGAATGTGCAGGTATGTGCACATGGCAGTGAGATATTTTAAAATGACTATTTGTGTCCTTTTATTCTTTCTGCTCGTTATGGTGGTGTCAAGGAAAAGTACACCCTGGTTTCAAGAAACCACACCCTGTGTAGGACCTCAGTGTAGTCTTGGGTGCTTTGGCGCACAAACCTTTTGAGCCAATGGCCTCCGCGTACATCAGACTAGCCACAATTAAAACAGCCCTCTGGGTGGGACTTGCGTCTGCACTTAGGGCTGGCCGTACACCGCATTTCATACTCTACCCCTTAACACTGTCATATAGTGCACTTAAATATTACTAGAAAGTTTACTTAGATGAATTTGTGAACATTACCTTGGGTCGCATCTAGACAGAAATGTGATTGTTAGAATGTCCCACACTTTAATTGAATTGTTAATACTATCATGTTTCACACTTAGATGGAATCATGACCATTAACCTGCGTCACATCTAAATAGAATTGTGCATGTTAACACGTCCCACACCTAGATGGAATTGTGAATGGTAGCATGTCCCACACTTAGACTAATTCACAAACATTACCTTAGGTCGCATCTAGATAGAAATATGATTGTTAGCATGCACCACACCTAGATCGAATTTGTGAATGGTACCATGTCCCACACTTAGATTGAAATGTGAATGGTAGCATGTGCCACACCTAGATAGAAGTGTGAATGGTAGCATGTGCCACACTCAGTTGGAATTGTGAATGGTAGCATGTCCCACACTTAGACTGAATTGTGAATGGTAGCATGTCCCACACTTAGTTGGAATTGTGAATGGTAGCATGTCCCACACTTAGATTGAATTTTGAATGGTAACATGTGCCACACTTAGATGGAATTTTGAATGGTAGCATGTGCCACACTTAGATGGAATTTTGAATGGTAGCATGTGCCACACTTGGAGATGAAATCGTGAACATTCATTATATATTATGTCGTCAAGATCAATACTGAAAACAGAACTGTGAATGTCGGCATGTTCCACAACTGGATGGAATTGTGAATATCAGCATGTGCAACACCTAAATGAAATCGCAAACATTAGCCTGAGTCGCTTCTAGGTAGAAGTGCCCATCATAGCCTGAGTCGGTTCTTGATGGAAGTGCAAATGTTAGCATGTCCCACACTTGGGTTGAGTTGTGAACATTAACCTGAATCACATCTAGATAGAAATGCAAATGTAAATGTTATCACGCCCCACATGTGCATCACTGTGTACCCTGCTTTCCTGTTTCTCCATGCTGTTCCTATATATCCTGTTGCCGTAAACCCAGACCCCTGTCTCTATGTGTCCGTGTGTCGCTGTGTTCCCTGCCATCCTGTTCATGTGCCTGGTCTTGTGCGTTTTAAAATAACCATCATATCACATCACTATGCTTACTCTCTACTATACACCATCATACAAATAGAACACAGCTATGCCCCTGATTAATTCGGCCTAGCTGGTCACATACAAATACGACCCCATGAACACCTCATCACCCTAATAAAACGCAGCTAGCCAAGCACATTCCGGCCTAGTTGCTCACATATGCATCCTTCAGGCCTAAAGCAGCCAGAACCCAGTCTGGGTGTCCACCCACCAGACTGCACACCTCCAACTGATATCTTCAGCACCACACCTAAAGCTAGGATGCAGCTACCATCCGGCAATTACATCAGCTGCACACATATCTGGTGCACCCAAGCACCCTACAGCACTATCTCTCTCTACAGACTAGAACTACGGTTACCGAGGGCGTTCAGCCTACCAGCACTTTGAGGTCATACCAATGATATATAGAGCGCTATATAAATGCCAAGTAACATAACATAACATTAGTTGAGAGGTTCCCCATTGTGAATAAACGCAGGAGTAAAAGTTGATTATACTTGTGAAAACATTTGCTTTACTGTTCCGTATCAAAATGTGCAATATGTCATGGTTGCAGTGGAGGTCCATTAGTGGGTTTTGTGATTGTTGGTTGGAGCGCTTGAAGTGCTAATCTAATGTGCATCACAATTCCAGTCTCTGTGAGAAATGTCAATCACTAGAAGAGTTGTGCTTTCCTATTACTGGCATGAAGCTTGCCATTGCATCGCAGCTGCACTTTAACGATGTTTTATTGTTTTGATTCACAATATGTGTAAAGGATATGAAGGCGTTGATCTCTGATGTGTGCAGTGGACAAAATATAGGTAGCAGTTTTCCCATTTGTTGAATTTTCCTGATGAGGTTTATGCTGACTTCTATGCAGCTGGTTGCGCCATGCATCCCGGTTTTCGAAACATTCAATACACAAGGATAGTTTCGTTTTGGCGATTGACTACAGAAATGTGCTTCAGTGTCTATGACCACTAAATTCTCCAACTTGCCAGCATATGTGTTGCCAGTGTATTTTTCATTATAATTTTTGTTTTGGGTCGTTCTCTGGTTGTGCGAGGTGGCTATTGCTTCATGGGTGCTGTTAAACATCTCAAAAGCAACTCTTTTGCAGAGGGATTTCATGTAAGCATCCTAGTCTCGGTTATTTCACAGAGGTGGAGTAACGTTTTTGGATCATGTAAACTGTGATCCCTTGGGTTTTCCTCTGCCTAGTTTCATGTATGTCAAAGTCGTAATTTAGGCATAGAAATCCGGGACCATATTGCAGAATGTTTACATGAATGCAAATGCAATTTTGCACAGCATATATGAGGGGGCAAAAAAGAAGCAAGACTACTAACGTGCTGTTTCAATGTATTTTTGCAATAGGGTAATTTCTTCCCCAGTGCAAATGACATGCACAATGTATACATTATCTGTGCTATGGAGCCTAAGATGAAATCCCCAGTCAGATTTTTCTGGTGGATGATGGCGTGCACAAGGTGGCTGGGTGCCACCACAAACCAGGTGATGGTGAACCTTGTGATGGCGGTGGGGGGGTTCCCCTTGTTAGCCCCACCACGCAACGTGCTGGAGGCAGGGACTCATCATATTGTAACATTGGACATTCCTGTCCCTTCTAGGGAATCAAGGAGAGGTGATCCCTTCGCGGGATACAGAAACCCTGTGTAAAATCAGATGGGTAAAGAGTGGGACCCAAACCAGGAGATGAAATGCAATCAATCACCTCCCAAGAGGTGAAGTGTGGGCAGGGCCTAAGTGTGTCAGGCAGAGAAGGTACAGTGAGCAAGGGGTCCACGTCTGCATTTCCCTGGTAATTTGGGGTGAAACCCAAAGTACTTAATATGCAAAACAAGTGGGGTTCTGGGAGTATCTCTACCGGCATGAACACGCCCCATTGACCTCTTCTTGGGTGGATGGCCCCCGGGAGAGTCTCAACCAAGTATTTAGCTCATTGTCCCTGTTCTTAGAGAGGCATAGCTCCACCTCACTGATGACGCCCAACTAGGCCGAAACACGTGTCTGGGGTTTCTGTTGGTACTCTTGTTCAGAGGAGAATTGCCTAGCATTTCGGTGCTGGACTGCCCCTGGGCAGGACAAAACTGATATGCAGGGATATTTCTCTGTGAAAGGGGCAGTGAGCAAAAGACTTGGGCTATGTTGATGCCAGTAGAGGGACTCCCAGAACCCATCTTGTTATACCAGCTAACATGCCTAATTTTTATATATATTCTCTTTCCGAAAAAGACATGCAATAGGATGTTGGTAGCACAGCCCATTTTTGTTGTAAGAAGGAGAATTAATAGGCCAAGAAGAAAAGAACCTGATAGGGTGGTGTGGCAAACGCACACAATGATGACTACAGACTAAGCATGAACTTTTTAAAACTTGTATTTTTACAGTTCATCAGACTGTCTATGTCTTGTATGTTAGCGTGATCCTTGGACACCGCTTGCTTCGAAAACTTTGATGTTAGTTGTAGATGCCTGATAGTTTGGCTTAATATCTCTATTTGTATTTGATCTGTGAACGTGGGTTTTGGTTTCCAAAGTCAATTCTGTTTCAAAGATTCTTCTGCCACACTGAGTTCTGAGAGGCTGGGTCTTTGCCTCTGTCCTCAACAGCCAGCATGTCTATTGTATTCAGTCTCTTCCTCAGGGTTTCTGTAGATCTAGAACTCAGTTACCACAGTGCTTGGCTCCTTCGCCTGGAGGCTTCTACACACATTCCCTTCCTCAGAGATGTTGGGGGCATGAACTTCAATCCCCTCAATATAACTCTTCCTTTCTATCTGGGAGTTGGTACACCCCTTTCCCTTTGATTGTTAGGCACATAGACATCAATGTAACAGTGTGACAGTTCTTCACTTGCTCTGAATTGTTGATGGGGATGTTGGAAATATGGGCATCAAGTTCCACAATGTAACAGTTATTTTTTGTTGTTAGACTTCCTCATGGGTATTGAACATATGGTCATAGGTCCTCACAAAGCAACACTTCTTGCATTCTTCATAGGTTTGCACCACATCACTCGAAGGTATTGGGAATACCATATCACATTCCTCACTTTTTTGATTTTTGTTCGGCAAACTCTCTCTATGTTGGTAGTATGAACCTTCATTTCCCAAATGTTACACTTTTGACTTGATAGACAATTCCTCCCCTCAGAGGTTTTGGGACTTTGGCCATCAATTTCTACACTACAACAGTTAGTCACTTTCTTGGACTGGTTAGAGATAGAGGAGTAATAGTCATCAGTTCACACAATGCAACACCTACTTATTCTCTTGGACTTGGTAGACAACCTCTCTCTTAGACATTTTTGGAAGACAAACATCAGTTTCAATAATGCAACACTCCTTCGCTTCTTGGGTTTGTGCAGCGACCACTCTCTCAGAAATTTGAGAAAGATTGACTTCAGTTCCTAGAGTTTAGCATTTCTTCACTTTCAAAACTTGTTAGATAATCTCTTCCTCAGAGGGGTTTGGAATTGGCAAACCACTTTCCACAGTGCAACAGCTAGTTACTTTTTTTTACCTAGTGGTATTGCGAATAATGACTTCATGCAACACGCTCCACTGCCTTTGAAGTGGCATCCAAACTCTCCATCAAAGGGGTTGGGTATATGTACTTCATTTACCTCTCTGGTTCATCCCATCCCTGCCAGACCTTTCACTTTTCTCCCCTTTTCGAAGCTGTTTCTAAGATCTCTTGGCACCTTTCCCTCTTTGAGGCTTTTGGTAAATCAGAATCTGGAGACAGAAAAGCAGGCATGATTTTCAAAGGTGTATTCTCTCTTCTCATTCAAAAAGACCTAATCTTTCCCTAACTCTGTGCTACTAAGCCCTACTCTATAGAAATGAAGGTAAAAAGGGTGTCTGTCAGAGTGTCAAGATGATCAAACGTAAATGAAGTCCTCTGTCCAGAAATCCTATTGTAAACTACTTTCCCTAATTCTCAAAAGAAAATATAAAACAAGCAAGACATACTTTGGCCCTTGCCCAAGGGAATGGAATGGCTGGTGGCTTCTGCCTCCCATCCTTGCGACTCTTTAGCATAGGCACATTGCCTATGTTCACAGTTCAAAACATATAGTTTGTGTACAGCTGGGTCTCTCCGTCTCTCTTTGAAACTGGTGTGTTCCCTAATCCTTCTCCCTTCGTGGAACGTTTCATATTTTCTTTCACCTAGTCTGGGGGGCTTTCAGTCTTTTCCTTTCCCATTCTGGGGCTCGCTCTTGCTCAGTTCCCACTCTGGGCTCCTTGGTTCTTTCCCCACACCGGGGCCTCTCTCTGTCTCTTTTCCCACTCTGGGCCTCTTGGTTCTTTCACTACACTGAGCTTCTCCTTGTCTCTTTTCCCAACTCCGGGGCTTCTTGCTGTTTCTCTTCCCTCTGCTGGGTTTCTTGGCTCTTTCCCCACGTCAGGATTTCTTGCCGTTTCTCTCCCCGCTCATGGGCTTCTCTGTGCCTTCACCACACTGAGACTACTTTGGGTTTCCCTCCCCACTCTAGTGCTTCTCTCTGTTTCTTTCCCCACTCTGGGATTTCTACGTTTCCTACCCACACCAGAGTTTCTATCAGTTTACCGCTTCTCTTGTTATTCCTCCACACCTGAGGCTTGCTTAAAATATTCTCCCCACTCTGGGGCTTCCTTCAATTTCTCTCCTCCCTCTGATGTTTCAGTTTCTCCCCAACAACAGAGCTTATACCTCTGGCCTTACTGCCCGCTTCCCATTCCTCAGAAACGACCACATACGCGTATATGAGGAGCGGTGCTCCCTGCGAGGGCTATGTAGGCAGTCTGCCTCTTGTCTCGCCTGGAGCCGCTTACCCGACTGCTCAACTGGACTCTGTATTGATGGGTATATCCTTCTGGTTCCCGCTGGCTAGGTGTGGGAGCTTGTGGGCGGTTCCTCCTCTGGGTTCTGCCTCGGCCCCATGAGGTACTCTGTTCTCCCTCATGCTGCCACACCACACCGCTCCAGTTTCTAGGCTGACGGGCCACATTGTGCCACGTCTGGGGTTCCCTCTCTGCGATCTCGCCTCCTAATGTGTGGCGTTGAAGCAAAATTAAACTCTGTGGGCTGTGCAGATACTCCTTCCTGATTGGTTCCTCGCTTGACATAACTTCAGGAGGCAGTTTTTTCACTGTTATGCTGTTTTCCCTATAGACGAAGAAATTACCTTTGGGTGAGAAGCCAAGCCAGCCATTCTTAAAGAGTCCTCACACATCTTAGTTCCTGCATACCCCTTAAAGGTGTCAGTCTCTGGGGGGGGGCTGGTTGATGGTGACATACGTCTCTCTCTCTCTCTCTCTCTCTTTGGGTTCCCCTCTCCCCAAAGGCAGAGACACCACCAGAGGGATCTGCTTTACCCTGTGCCCTAACGGGTGTTAAGCGTAGATGGCTCACCTACTTAGTGCTTGGGGAGAGGGGACAGAAGCCCAGGATTCAACACATGTGCCAGACATTTGTGTTGGCCCCGCACACATGTGGCTCTGCTGAGATCCGCTAAGGCAACATGTGAGCATATCTGTCTCCTCTTTGGCCAGCAGCCTCTCCCATGTGTGCTTCTCCTTCCCACTTCTCCATCTACGTAGGATTCTTCTCTTACCAAATGGTCTCATTGTTTCGGAGACTGTGACAGGGTGTGCCATTGGCTTCTTCTTCTCTGCATCTCAGCAATTGGCTGGACGTGGAGGCTGGTAGCCTCCTCTCTACTGCTCACAGCTTTGATTCTAAACATGAAGAGACCCTCACACCCGTTTGCACAATTTCCTGAATAGTACATGTTCTTCCACACATGATAATGCTGGGCAGCTTTAAACTTCGGTGCGACTCAATCTTCTATCGATGCGCAGCCTCTCTTTGACTCTTTGTTTGTCTTCAGATGCCACTGGACTTGTCATTTGATAACAAGGGAAAGACTCCTTTTCGCATCACTGTTTCTCTCGATGTGAGATACCTTCACTATAATGGAAAGCTTTTGTGTAAAGTCAGGTGTATTTGCATTTTGTTCAGGTGATAAATATGTTACCAAAATGATGAGACATGTAAACAAAGCAAAACCTGTATTACAGGAAATACGATACAGTTGCATAACTAGATTTGTTGTATTTATTGTATTATTCAATCACAGAGCAGTACTTATTGAGGATCAGCGGTGTGCATCAATCATGAAATATGTGGACCAATCAATGCTATTTAATCTGTATTTAGGTGCTGTGTATCTGCTGGGCATTACCTTGAAGAAGTGCACTATGAGCTGCTGTCTCAGAAACCCTTTAAGTGCAATGACACTGCTCTTTTCTCACTTGACATGGCTTTTTCTTTGCAGCTGCCACTGAAATCCACACAGGACACGAAAAGTCAAAGACAGATCTGGGTAAAGCGTATTTTCACCACCATAGCCTTTCCATTTTCTAGCATTCTCTCGCTAACGAATGGCTAATGCTACTGTACTTTTCTGCTTCTTTGTACTAAATGACTCAAGTGACTGCCCACTTCCTGAATAGTGAATCTACGTCTCTTGCAATAATCCCCGGGATTAGCCAGGAGACAGGGGTGAGCTAGCTATACTGTGGATCTATGACAGCTCAGTTATATAAAAATATTAACATAACCAACCGAAAAGGACAATGACAACTTCCCAAAAGCCTCATAGAACATTCCACAGAGTCCCCGCCAGCTTGGCAGTTATTACCATCACCTCATAAACACACGGAGAGAAGGGATGGAGGGACGAGGGGTAAAGCCCTCGATGAGGCAGGCTCAGAGGGCCAGACCACAATGAGGGCCAGAAAAGACAACATCAACGCCCGAACCCCTTAAATTTCAACAGGGGCTACTCTAGTCCACCTGATTATTTCACCAAACTACTTAGACCCATTGGGAGTAGGTAGAGTCCTGTCAGGCCCGGCCCTAAAAATAAGTGTGTCCTTTAAACCAGCATCTTCAAACCGTCACGTGGAATGTGTCAATCAAAGTCAACCCTAAAACGCCCAGTCTGGATTCCGCAGATTGGTCATGGCTCTCCTGTGCACTATCGGTCCAAAAAAGTCTGTAGCAGCTCGACGGAGCCACTGAGGCCCAACTTCACGACTCAGCTATTGCCGTCTCATCTCCCCCACAGAAAAAGTTGAAATTGATATCATGGAACACCCGGGGATTCGGCCACCTGACAACCCCAAGTGATATAACTTTGGAGACTATATGATTTGATCTGTCTTCAGGAGACCTGGCTGAGGGAGCCCCCATGCGTGGACGATTTTGAAATTGTCAGAAATCCAGCCACGAAAGAGAACAAGGGACGACCCTCCCTCGGCATCCTGACCGCAGTCAGGTAAGGTAGTCACTTTAAATTTCAAAACACTGCAAACACGAACTTGCTCATCCAATCGTCAACAATGAGAAGAGGCAACCCTGTTGTGTCACAAAATTCTTGCGACATTAACACTAATCAACGTTTATTGGAACCCGGCCTTGATAACAAACCAAGTCTTCACTGATCGGACGACGTCCACACCTGTTCAGACCCCTCCTACGTCATCCTATGTGGGGACCTTAACATTCCAGACTCGGTGAACACAACGCAAGGTCAAGGCCGGAACTTGGACGACCCTTATTACGATAGACGGAATTTGTGGAGTGGTTTTATGGATACATGGGACATACACCTACTTGATGGCAACTGTGCAGGTGATATCCCAGTGCTTCAATTATAGATTACGTTTGCGTATCTAAAAGTTTTCTACCCCTAGTAGAGAGATTCCAAGTTACCAAAACTATGCACAGTAATCAACATCTCCTTCTGCTCGAATGGGCACCTAATGGTGATTGGTCGCACAAGCAATTCCCACTCGCTCTTGACACATGCAACGGGGGATGGCGCCTGAAACTTTCAACTTCAAAGATTCAAGCACTGACAATGGAACAGGGACGAGTAGGAGCCACGGTTAATTACTCTTCCCTACTGGAGCAGTTTGACTTCGCCCTAAGAAGGGTAGTTTGGCCTGTAACCATAAGCATTCCTTCGACCCCGAATTGGTGACAAGAAGAAAAATGGTGAGAAAATCTGCACGCATAGCGAGAAAGTGAGGCAAACCCGAAGACTACCTCAACGCCCTATCAGCGAAGTCCAGCTATAAAAACTGGGTCTGTGCATTGAAACATCTAAGGTACCAGCTTGACAGGCAAAGACCCAAATAGATTTTGGTCATTAATCAAGGCAGAAAAATCGGCGCTGAGAGTTGATCAAACAAATCCAATAAGTGAAGGCACCTGTATAGCACACTTTCGAAAATTGTATTCGCCAGTTTGTGGAAACATCGAGCCTAGCATGGTCAGTGAATGCCCCGATTCTTTGGTTACCTCCAACAGCCCAAAAGACATTCTAAAAAGAATTAAGAAGTTGAAAGTCTCTAGAGCGCCGGCTCCCGATGGGTTGTCGAATTATATTCTAAAAGAGTTCCCTGACGACTGGGCCACGTTTATATCCATTTTGTTTAGGCAAATAGCCACCTCCCACTATCTACCAACTTCGTGGCTAAGAGCAATAGTGGTACCAACCCACAAGAAGGGGTATTGGAGTAATCCCAAGAACCTCCGCCCCATAACTCTTCTTGACGTCATCAGCAAGCTCTATAGTTCAATTGTACTGGATAACTTCAATTTGGTGTGCAGAGAGACCAGCTGTCTTGACAAATTCCAAACCGGTTTTGTCAAGGGTCTGGGCACATTAATAAATATCCTCTTACTTCAACTTCTGAAGGGGAATTTAGGACCCAGCAAACCGAAGATTTATTTGGTGTTTCTAGACTTAGTTCAAGTCTTCGACCAAATCAACAGATGCAAGCTATGGTCAAAATTGGCAAAGAAAAACTGGCCAAAGCCAATATTCCACCCAATCATTGCAATGCACGTCTTTACGAGATAGGCTGAACAAAACCGGAACTCTCTCGAACAAAATAAGAACTTTTCGAGGAGTCAAACAGGGGTGACCTTTGGCCCCGGCGCTCTTCAACTTTTTCATGGAAGACTTGCCCAAAGCTTTCTTGTCTACCAGGTCTTTTCCTCGCTACTGTGTCTGCTATATGCGGACGACGTTGTGTTAATCGACCAAACTCTGGTCGTTTTTCAAAGACAACTCGACACCTTACAGTGTTACATCGAAAAGAATGACCTGTAGATCAACAAGGGGAAAACTAAAATCCTGACCCTTGTACCTGGCAAGAAGTGATAAAACCGGCACTCCTAGTACTTTGATGGTGAAAAAATTGACCTGGTGAAATCTTTCAAATATCTAGGGGTCTGGTTGAGTAATTGATCTATAGAGACTCCAATGTTAACCTACCTTCTTGCGAATGTGAAAATTGTCCCCAGTCAAGCTTGTGCACTTAACAGGGAGTTTGGCCGCCTCTCAATCGTACCAGCACTGAAGTACTACAAAGCCTATGTGATACCTGTCATAACGTACAGGGCTGAAGCAATGTTCAACCTTCCTGAACCCCCCTGGAATCGGCTGGAAGGAGGGTTTTGGAAGAAAGTTGTGTGTGTCCCTTTGTCCACTCCGATTGCCATCATTCGGAGAGAGCTGAGCTTGAACTCATTGAAATCTACTGTGGTTTGGAACAGGCTAGCATTGTTCAGAAAGTGCCTTGATCCTGCACTTCCGGAGATCCTGGAAATGGTGCACAAAAAAATGCTTTCGGACTCTAATCCAACACTGGCGGGTTGGAGTCTGTCTTCCCCTTTCTTTACTGGAAGAAATCAGCAGCTTATTGGAATAATTGAAGTCCGACCCTGAACGGGTAAAAAGGAAATCACAGGACTACGACTGGATTGAAACTTTGGAGCTGGCGAGAAGTTACAAATCAATCGCAGATCTACCCTCAGAAGCTCGCAGTCATAACACGCTCTGTGAATACCTGAAACAGTTCCCGGACAAAAGGGTCAGGGACCATTTCCTGCGAGCCTGTCAGAACCTGCACGCCACCAACGTGTTCCGAGCCATTCGGGGCGAGTCAGTGGAAAATCATTGTCCGTACTATGACGATAAATTGAAAGTGGAATCGCTCTTCCACCTGATGGCATTATGCCCAGCTCTGGAAGAGCAGTGCCCAAAACATTTCAGACCGCTGTTTACGGACTTCATAATTGCGGAAACTAATAGTTGGTGGCCATGTTTGATGACTGGTCAAAAACCTAAATATGTAATACAGTGGTGAAGTTATTGATAGAGGTACTTCCGGAGAGCGTAATTTCTAAAACTGTCTAAATTTTTAACCTTAAACTGTATAACTTGTTTCTCTTGTATGTAAGAAATATCGAGAAAAACATATTAGTTTATCATAACACTGGCTTTTACAGTGCATTACAAAAATCCCCCTTTGCAAAACATACAGTTTTAATGGTATATCATTTTCAAGTGGCCTAAAACTATTATATTGATTGGCTCTGGATATTACTCCCACCTCCCACTTCCTTGTCCCAGTCCTTACTCTATGAAGGCGTTCCACCTTCCCAGCAGTCATTACAACTAACCTATTTGAACCCACTCCTTCTCGCCCTAAAAGGGGCAGACGCGCATCCACCACTTCCTGTTTTTGTTCTGTCCCTATGGACAGTTATTTAGTAATTTTGAGTGGCCTGGCAAGCTTGTACTACTGGTTCTTATGGGACTAATGTGCCTTTATTGCTGGAGTCCAGAGGCATGAAGAGGATTTCCCCTCCCCCCCATGTGATTCATCACAGGCAGGGGAGCATGGGGACCAGCCCCTTGTGAGTATGGCTCTCCTATGTGTTCTGTTTTGGGCTGGAGCCTACAGGTCATCTTTGCGCCATGACCCCTCCCTGAGTCAGGCAGTAGCTGGGCACAGTCAATGATCAGAGGAGAGCGGCAGTTAAGGAGCCTGCATGTGGGTCTGGATGTTGCCTCTAAAGGCAGGTCTGACATAGATATACTTGCAGTGGAGGGCCCTCCAGTCTGCTCAGGGGAGCCCTGCAAGATGGCACGGTTCAGCCACCTCTGCTCTGCACTCTATTTAAGATGGACTCCTGGGAAAATCAGCATTTCCAGTTTTGGTTTGGGGGCGGGGCCCTCGCCCCCTGGATTAGTAATTTAGGCAGACGCCTGACATCTGTGCAGGGTTCCTTCACCCATTTCCCAGACTACGTAATGGATATAAATCTTGTGCCAGTGGTCACCTCAGTGTCTGATGTATTGGTGCCATGAATTGGGAGCCCCACCTACTAGATTCTTTGAGTGTTACAACGGGCAAGCAGATACATCTAAAGTCATTTGGCTACTTCCTCACCTTCTTTCACTTACCCAGAGGACCCTCCTCCTAAGAAGAGTGGGTTGTCTTGCTCCAGTTCTAATGATCAGATCCTGCAGCACATTCGAGTTGCATTCAAGGAGGAGAAGAGGAAGCCAAGCAGAAGAGGCACAGGTCCAGGAAGGATCCACCCTCCTTGCTGTTTTCTTCCTATTTTTGGATAAGAAGATGTTGAACAAGGTCTTCACGAGGGTCTAGGATACTAACTTTCCCTCAAAGGTAGAGGTGGATTCATTGTTGTCCAGTTTAATGCTGCCTTGGCTTCAGAGAAAGCAATGATCCAGGATCATTATGAGCATAAGGTGGATGCTTCCCTTAGAAGAACTTACACTGGCTCTTTGTGTACTGGTATCCACACAGCTTACACTGTTGAATCCATATTGGAGGACTTACAGGCACTTTATTACACAATGGATGATGAGGCAGACTGTTCAGATCTTATTGAAGCCATGCACCATGCAGACAGAGGTTTTAGTCCGATCTGGCATACAATGAAGTAATGGCTTCCAGTCTTGAAACTTGTCACCACAATTGTGGTGTAGCAGCATGTTTATACTCAATATTTGAAGTCTGTTGCCTTGCACCTTCCATTCTTGGGCTCTACGTTATTTTGTGATGACCTGGACTCGAAAGTCGATTCTGGTCATAAGCAGGCAAAGCATGCAGGATCTCTTTGTCATAAGTTGTCAAGTTGGGAAGCCCGAGAGGGCCGCGTACCTGATGTCTTGGTGGTCGATCTCGCAGAGGTCGCCAGTCTGGAGCCCGTGAAAAGATGAACTAGTGGCACGAAGAACCAGCCTCTCCACCACCCAAAATCGGAACTGGGTGGAGGATGGACCGACTCCCAATGTCACGAAAGGCACTCTCCTGATTAACGTGACAAAGGGACTGTGCAAGCACAGACAGGTGAGGCCATTGTCCTGGTGAAGATCGCTGGCAAGATGAAGTCCGATGACAATTACTCCGAGAGCTTAAGTACTGCAGCAGTAGTCAAAAATGTCCGGCGCGGCAAGAAAGGTCTACACCGCAGAAAGAAGAGATCTTGGCAGGTGCTGGTGGTTCCGACAGTCCACAGGATCAGATTCAGGAGTTGGCCAGACAGGAATGAGGGGGACCAGATATAACTTGCAGACTGGCCCAATAAGGAGCTGAGTAGGCGGACCCAGGGTGGACCCGGAAGAGTTGCTGGCAGGCCCAGGGTGGACCCAGGTAGGGGTAAGCAGGCAGGCCCAGGGCAGGACCCAGGTAAGTAGCAGGCAGGCCCAGGACAGGATCCAATTAGGGGTAAGCAGGCAGGCCCAAGACAGGACCCAGGTAAGTAGCAGAAAGGCCCAGGACAGGATCCAAGTAGGGGTAAGCAGACAGGCCCAAGACAGGACCCAGGTAAGTAGCAGGCAGGCCCAGGACAGGATCTAAGTAGGGGTAAGCAGGCAGGCCCAAGACTGGACCCAGATAAGTAGCAGGTGGCCCAGGACAGGACCCAGGTAAGTTGCAGGTAAACAGGACAACGAAGCGAAGCGAAGCAAACCGCGTTGAGACGCGGCTTGCATCGATTCGCGGCCTCTTTTATGGGTCACCGGCGCCCGAGAGGCTTGGAACGCAAGCCGCTTCGTCTCCGGGCACCGGCGAACCCACAACGAGGCCTGGAAGGCAAGCCCTTCCGAGTAGGCGAGCCCAGTCCACGGCGCATGCGCGGAACCGAGACAGAGGTCTCCCGCACATGCGCCGTAGACCGCCGGCCCCAACACCAAACGCTCCTCCCCTGGCGAGTCCCCAGACACGAACGCGCGGGTAGACCCGCCAGGAGGAAAAGGGAGCGGCAGACCCCGGTCTCCCACGTGACATGACACTATGCCCCCTCCCAGGAAGACCCGGGGCCCCAGGTTTCCAAGGAAACCGTCTATAGAACTCACGTACCAGACGGGGGGCATGCACGTGCTGGTGTGGTTCCCATGTACGATCACAGGCTGGGTACCCTTTCCAATCCACTAAATAGTGGAGTACCCCCCTGCGATAACGGGCATCACAAATCTCGTGAACCTCAAACTCTGGAACGCCTTGCACCAGGACAGAGGCCGGGCGAGGACAGGTGCGGCCGTAGGTATCGACCACATAAGGTTTCAACAAGGACACATGGAAAACGGGATGTATACGCCAAGAAGGGGGTAATTGGATACGGAAAGCTACAGAGGACAGCCGCTTGGTAATAACGAATGGGCCAAAATATCGGGGAGCCAGTTTGACGGGCAAGTTGTGAAGCGGCAGGTTCTTTGAGGATAACCACACCCTGTCTCCCTCCTGAAAATCTGGTTCTACACTCCTCTTCCTGTCTGCCTGTATCTTCATCCGATCCTTGGCTTCTCTCAGGATCTTGCGTGCTAGTTCCTGTTGTTTCTGAATATGAGTGACTAGGCCATCAGCGGATGGGACAGTACTGGAAGGAACCGGATGAAAAGGCATCAATCGGGGATGTAGACCAGTAGAGCAGAAGAACGGACTGACTCCAATGGAAGCGTGAACAGTATTGTTGTAAGACACTTCTGCAAGATCTAAACCAGCTTTCCAGTTGGACTGAGTAGCATTAGCAAAACAGCAGAGGTACTCTTCCAAAGTTTGATTGGTCCTTTCGGTGAGCCCATTGGTCTGTGGGTGATAGCCCGAGCTTAGAGCTCTATGAATTCCCAGGTGACCACACACCTTGCTCCAGAACGATGAGAGGAACTTGGTCCCTCGATCCGAAATGATCTTCTCAGGTAGGCCATGTAACCGGTAGATTTCATGCAGAAATGCTGAAGCCATCTGGGTCGCTGTAGGGATCTTCCGAAATGGGATGAAATGGGCTAGTTTAGTGAAACTGTCCACAACTACCATTATGCAAGTAAACCCTTCTGAAGGAGGCAGATCCACAGTGAAGTCGGTGGCGATGGTATGCCATGGGTAAGGTGCTATTTCAGTAGGTGCCAGCAATCCCAATGGTCGTTTTCTAGGAACCTTGCAGTGGGAACAAATAGGACAACTTTCGATGTACTTCTGGACCTCGGTAGCCCAACCAGGCCACCAAAACTGTCGGGATATCAACTCCCGTGTGGCTCTTATCCCACGATGTCCTCCAATAGGCGAATCGTGGAATCCATGCAAAATGCCATTCCGAATAGCTCCCTTAGGAATGTACAGCCTTTTTCGAAAAAACAAAAGCCCATCTTGTTCAGACACAAATTGACGACTAAGAAGGGTCGCTCTTTCGGGATCCGTCCGAGTGGCGTCCACGATGGACTCAAGGTGAGGAGACAAAGTCAGCAAGAAATGTTGAGGGGATATCAGTGGCTGAGCTGGGCAGGACGCCTCTTCCACATTCTCCAGGGACCTGGAGAGTGCATCGGCTTTCAAATTGGAGGTTCCCGGGATGTAAGTAACATGAAACTTAAACGGAGAGAAGAAGAAGGGCCACCTGGCCTGACGAGGAGTTCGACATTGCAAGGAGCGAAGGTATTGCAGATTGCGATGATCTGTCCGCACTTCCACGGAAAAGCGAGCTCCGAGAAGGAAATGTCTCCATTCCTCAAATGCGGTCTTAATAGCCAACAGTTCTTTTTCAATCACCGCGTAGTTTCTTTCGCTGGGATTCAGCTTGCGAGAAAAATAGGCCACTGGATGTTCTACCAACGTAGTCGGGTCTTTCTGTAGGAGAACGGCTCCGACCGCGAAGCTGGAAACGTCGGCCTCCACAATGTAGGGTAACTCCTCCTGTGGATGGCGCAGAATCGGGGCAGCCATAAAAGCTGACTTCAAGGTGTCGAAAGCCTGAGAAGCCATGGAATCCCACTTGAAAGCGATTTTGCTGCTGGTTAGCCTGGTGAGGGACGCAGAGATCTGAGAAAACTGTGGAATGAAGCGCCTGTAGAAATTAGCGAATCCCAGAAAGCGTTGAAGAGACTTGATATCATGAGGATGTTTCCACTCTTGTATGGCTTGCACTTTCTTGGGATCCATCCCAATCCCTTCCTGATTAAACACAAACCCCAAAAACTTGATGCTGGGTTGGTGAAAGCAGCATTTCTCCGCCTTAGCGAATAGATTATTAATGGACAACCGACGAAGGACCTCACGAACATGTTCCACGTGCTCGTCTAGGGATTTGGAAAAATTCAGGATGTCATCCAAATACACCCAGACGGATAAGCCAAGCAGATCACCAAAGATGTAGTCCATAAATCGTTGGAAAACAGCGGGGGCATTGCATAAGCCGAAAGGCATGACTCTATACTCAAAATGCCGAAAAGGTGTCTTGAAGGCTGTCTTCCACTCATCCCCACTCTTGATACGTTCCAAGTAGTAAGCACCGCGTAAGTCCAATTTGGAGAAGACCCGAGCAGTATGCAAGGTCTCAAGAATACTGCGAATCAGAGGTAAAGGATAACGGTCTTTTGCTGTTATGTCGTTCAGTTGCCGGTAGTCAACACAGGGTCTCAAAGTGCCTTCCTTCTTCTTTACAAAAAACATGGGAAATCCTGCGGGCGACTTAGACGGCACTATGTATCCCTTTTGTAGACTCTCCGACAAGTACTCCTGAAGCACCTGCTTCTCGTCCCGTGTTAGGGCATACAATTTCCCATGGGGAATGTCACAGTCCGGCAACAATTCAATGGAGCAGTCAAAGGAACGATGTGGAGGAAGAGGTATATCGCCAGATTCAGAGAATACCTGTTCGAAGTCGGTGTACTCCTGTGGGATCAGAGACGTAGAACATAGACTGACCCCTCTGCCGTATGTTTCCAGGGGGGTCGAAACGGCCAGGGTAGGAGCCGGTAGCTTGCATTCCTGGGCACAAACAGCGGATGAAAAGGTCAAAGTCTGGGTTCTCCAGTCTATCACCGGGTTATGGTATTGCAGCCAAGGTAACCCCTAGACCACTTTGTAAGTCGGGGACTTTATTACATCCAAGGCGAGTTCTTCGAAATGGTCAGCAATCTGGAGGGCTAGACCTACTGTGAACTGACGGACGGGCCCGGAAGACAAGGGAATTCCGTCTATGAGCTCCACGGTTAGAGGTGTGTGTCTGGAAATGAGTGGTATCTTGTGTCTGGAGGCGAATGTCTCGTCGATGTAATTGCCGGAAGCCCCACTGTCCAACAGACCAAATACTTCCAGGTTCTTGTCAGGCAACTTAATCTGGATCTTCAAGGTCTGTAACACTGCTGGTTGCATGGGAAGACGAATCGAACATATAACTGAAGGGTCTGAAGATGGAATGAGACCTGTCGTTGCCCTTCCAGTACACTCCTAGTTTCCCGACTTCTTCTTCTGCGGACGCAAAGGGCACGTACCCAGATAATGCCCGGCTGCTCCACAGTAAAGACATAAACGTAAGGACCTCCTCCGTTTCTTCTCTTCCTCAGATAATGGACCTCTCATGGCTCCTAATTGCATCGGCTCCGATCCAGATTCAGGAGGACCGAACGAACCTGCGGGTAAACAGGTCGTGTTGGGATTGTTTCTTTCGAGTCGACGTCTCTCAGCCTTTCGTTCGGCTAACCTCTGGTCAATACGGAGCACCTGATCAATCAAAAGTTGGAGGCTCTCAGGTTCGGGGATATGGAGTAACTCATCCTTGTACTCCTCTCTCAGGCCTCGGCGAAACAGAGTCTTCTGTGTAATTTCTGGCCATTGGGAGTCGGTAGCCAAAAGTCGGAAGCGGCTGATGTAAGTTATAATGTCAGCGCTTCCCTGCTTGTAATCCATCAATTGATTCTGTGCAACGGAGGCCAGATTAGGTGTCTGGAACACCTCAAGGAATGCTTTTTCAAAGGCAGCAAAATCATTCAAAATGGGACTGTTTGTAACCACAAACGGAGTTGCCCAGGCTAACGCGTTCCCAGTTAGGTTCCCCAGGATGTACCCGATCTTGGCCCTATCGTTGTTGAAGTAAGTAGATCTGAAAAGGAAATGAATCCTGGCAGTGATTACAAAATTCAGCCACCCGTCTCGGGTCTCCATCAAACTTGATAGGTGTTGTGTGAGCCATCCCTCCACCTGAGAGGTACTGGACGCTCCTTGGGTTATCATCTGGCGTAACGTCTGATTCTCCTGACGCAGGGCAGTCATCTCGGCCCTGAGTGCTAGTAACTCATTCCGCATGTCTTGCGAATCCTCCATCTCCAGGTCTGAAGGCAGGCGTCTCAATCGGTCAAGTTGGGAAGCCCGAGAGGGCCGCGTACCTGATGTCTTGGTGGTCGATCTCGCAGAGGTCGCCAGTCTGGAGCCCGTGAAAAGATGAACTAGTGGCACGAAGAACCAGCCTCTCCACCACCCAAAATTGGAACTGGGTGGAGGATGGACCGACTCCCAATGTCACGAAAGGCACTCTCCTGATTAAAGTGACAAAGGGACTGTGCAAGCACAGACAGGTGAGGCCATTGTCCTGGTGAAGATCGCTGGCAAGATGAAGTCCGATGACAATTACTCCGAGAGCTTAAGTACTGCAGCAGTAGTCAAAAATGTCCGGCGCGGCAAGAAAGGTCTACACCGCAGAAAGAAGAGATCTTGGCAGGTGCTGGTGGTTCCGACAGTCCACAGGATCAGATTCAGGAGTTGGCCAGACAGGAATGAGGGGGACCAGATATAACTTGCAGACTGGCCCAATAAGGAGCTGAGTAGGCGGACCCAGGGTGGACCCGGGAGAGTTGCTGGCAGGCCCAGGGTGGACCCAGGTAGGTGTAAGCAGGCAGGCCCAGGGCAGGACCCAGGTAAGTAGCAGGCAGGCCCAGGACAGGATCCAATTAGGGGTAAGCAGGCAGGCCCAAGACAGGACCCAGGTAAGTAGCAGACAGGCCCAGGACAGGATCCAAGTAGGGGTAAGCAGACAGGCCCAAGACAGGACCCAGGTAAGTAGCAGGCAGGCCCAGGACAGGATCTAAGTAGGGGTAAGCAGGCAAGCCCAAGACTGGACCCAGATAAGTAGCAGGCTGGCCCAGGACAGGACCCAGGTAAGTTGCAGGTAAACAGGACAACGAAGCGAAGCAAACCGCGTTGAGACGCGGCTTGCATCGATTCGCGGCCTCTTTTATGGGTCGCTGGCGCCCGAGAGGCTTGGAACGCAAGCCGCTTCGTCTCCGGGCACCGGCGAACCCACAACGAGGCCTGGAAGGCAAGCCCTTCCGAGGAGGCGAGCCCAGTCCACGGCGCATGCGCGGAACCGAGACAGAGGTCTCCCGCGCATGCGCCATAGACCGCCGGCCCCAACACCAAACGTTCCTCCCCTGGCGATTCCCCAGACGCGAACGCGCGGGTAGACCCGCCAGGAGGAAAAGGGAGCGGCAGACCCCGGTCTCCCACGTGACATGACATAAGTCCACAATGATTTGTTCAAAACCAAACTATTAAACTACCTACTTGCCTCAGAGTTACCCTCTTAACCTACCGCTCATCTGCCTTCTAGCTAACAGAATGTCACTCAAACTCACCCGTTTGTAAGAAGCTCACTGCTTCCCGTCAAATCTGAGTTCTCATCTTTTGTATGTTCTTTGTGATCAAAAGAGCATTGTTCCACCCTGTATAAATGAATACATCCAGATCTCAACCCTGGAAAACAAGACCAGCTCAGACAACCAGTCCTTGCTATAGGGCTGGAGTGGCAGGGACGTCACTCAGTTTTCAAGAGAAAGCACAGGGGCACTCCGATCCCAATGGAAAATCAGACTCCACCATGAAAAGACCTCTGTTTTTCAGTCAGCGATGTGCCAGACCCATGGGAATTGGAGGTTGTTTGCCAGAACAACATATTACACTTCAGCACCACTCCAAGGGAGACCGGTGCTATGCGCACGTCTTCACCAACAGATCCATTAAAGAGGAAAGTTTTTGTTGTTGGGCAAAGATTCCCTTTCATCAAAGGGGTCATCATGAGCGTTCCTCTGGAAGGGAGGGGTTGGGGCTATTACTCCATCATGCTTTTCGTCCATAGGCATTCAGGGGATCGACTTAGTCATCAGTCTAAAGACAGTCAATCAATGTGTTCAGAAAATATCATTAGAGATAAGAGGGATCATTCTCTGCATGTTTGCCATTTTGAATGGGGCGTGCCTGGCATCATTTGGACCCCCCACTGTGTGTCTCCATGTGCCCATCCACCCCCTTTATTCCTATATCTGAGGTTTGCCGTGGGCCCAGAACACACTCAGTTCCCAGTATTACCTTTTAGGCTCTGCTCAATCCCCTCATTGGTTCGCCAAAGTTCTTGGCTACACTGGTGGGAACGTTACATGAGGAAAGGCTGTCACCCTACCCTTACCTGGATGATTGCCTTTTCAGGCTCAGGAGTGTGTCTAGGTCCTGCAACCTACTGCTCAATCAGGGGAAATCATTCTTCGCCCAGGCACCAGAAATGGACACTGTATTCCACACAGATTGGGTGCTCCTTCTGACGGGCAGTGCCGTCACTTTGTCTGAGATGTCTTAGGGAAATAGTGTCCACTCCCTTGGGCCCAGCCCACTTCTAGCTGTGGAAACAGGGGCTGGTGGCAGCATTGGTGTTCATAATCACCTGGCCCTGTCAGCATCTGTGCCTTATTCTTACCCATTTACAACCATTGGGCTCTGCGGTCATGTTTCTTTGGGGCACTGATTTCCATTTTGTCAGATAATTTGTGCCTGTTAAGGTCCACTCCCAATGCAGTCCCTTACTATGGATGCCAGAGGCCTGGGTTTGTGGAAAGGACTGCTGAAGTTCGCTGGTTTAAAGGACTAGACTCTTTATTCGAAATGAAGGGCACTGGAGGCAGTCGTGTGTGCCCTGATTTTCTTTCCTCCAGTGATATAGGGCCTAGAATTAGGAGCAATGATGATTACCTGTAAGTAATCAATCCATCTCCTAACACATCAGTCCCTTGCAGTTTAACAAAATTCTCCTTCGTTACATGGGCTATTTGTGTCCACTCTGACATTTGACCGATATCCGATGCTCACCTTTTTCAGAGAATACGATACGGGAACATTGCATGCAACTGCTCAGAATGGCCTGTGCTCCCATACTGCCTCATTCTCATCAGCTGGGTGTGAGTTCTCACTTGCTCAGATACAATGAGCTCACCCTGTCTAGACATTCTCCTCGTCTCACATCCAAGCACTATCTGTATTCTGTTGGTGTGTCTCTCTCTCTGCTGAATGAAGAAATTAGGAGAGTGGGAGAAAAGTAATCTATGAGGCTTTCGTAAAGGAATGCATGCCAGACATACAGCAGTGCATTGTTGCCTCTCCAGTGCTGATGCTTAATGCATGGCTGTTCCATCACTGCCTCTGCAGCACAGCGCCATGAAACATCACTGTTGTTATGGCACAACACAAGAAATAACCATTGTCTTTGTTATAGTGTACACTGAACGTGGACTAGAATCACCCAAAGCACATGTTACTACAACTCCCGGATTGGCTTTGAGCACACCTGGTAAATAAGAGATAATTATATATTTGTTTTCAGACGTTTACTGGCTCAGGGGGTGTTGCATAAAGGAGCACACCAAAGAGCCTCATTATGAGTATTGTGGTAATGGTAAAGACATGTCGTTTAATTACTGCTTGTTTTTTCTCAAAAAAGCACCTAATCAAGCAATAATAAACAGGTTCCCGGGGTGCACCAGGTGGTAATGGCCCAAGACTGAAGCTAATAGGCCCAAACGAAGAGGCTAAGCCCTTACCATCTGCTAGAGTCTGGGTACCCGATTTATTCCTGCTAATAGCACCCCAGGTTAACGTTCCAGGGTGCTATTGGAAATGTATTTGGCTGATTCAACCAAATCCTCACCCAAGATTGCTCCTATAGACATGACAGGCTTGGTTCCATGCAGATCCCCTCTTCCATGTCTTTGGTGGCCAGGGATACAGGAGCGGCTTGGAGGCAGTTACTGCAGCAACAAAAAACAGTGGAGTGGGAGCGGGGAGCCGGTGGGGGGATGTGGATGCACACAGTGGACAGGGAAGACCACAGCAGTAAAAGCAGGAGATACCTTGAAAGGAATCCTAAACATTGCGGTTCATTGGTTTGCTGAAATTGTGCAAGGAAATAGTCATAGAGAACAAAACCTGTAAAGAATATTATGCAATTCAGGGTTTTGAAATGAGGATAGCTTGTGGGACAAAGGCATGAATGGCAGTGGCAGCATAGTAGTATGTTATATGCATTATGTTACCGACATGCTCATAAATGGGGACACTTTACATAAAATATTATGTGCAGTAAGAGGCCACATGACCAAAATTATTTTTTTTTAAGTTGAAAGAGGGACTTCTAAAACGCTAGAGGCCCTAAAAGGAGACTTGCAGGACTGTAGATATGGTCTGGTAATGTCGATGGCTTCATTAAACACTCACATGTCTTTTTTCCTACAGATTTTATATAAGAACAGCATAGCAAGGATCCCGATTTGTAATATAGTGTAGCCAGCGCGTGTACCATTGTGAAGATGCGCTGTACTGGTGTCAAACAGTTGTGACAAGGCCAAGGACCTGATCGTGTCAGAATGGGGAGGAGGGAGCTGGAGAGGGAGAGCCAGAGGCAGTTCTAACTGCAGTGGCAGCTGAGAGGGCCTACATTCCTCTTTCTCCCCCTTGTTCCAGAATGCTTGTATGCAGACCCTTTTTTGCTGCCATGCCTCTTGACAAAGATGCATGCCAGTATTTTTCTTCTTTTTCCAGATATCAAGAAATACAAAGTGACCAGAGTGACACGCCCACGGGAATCGAAGAAACATACATACATTCATCACCCACATTTAAAAACTTCAAGAGCTGCTAAGTGACCCTACCGTCCCGAAGATCTACAGCAGAGCCGCCCAGAGCACGGACAAGAGAGAATCCGCGAGAAGGCTGCAAACACACGCAGAAGCCCCAAAGACGATGTAGTCACAACACAGAGCAACAGTGGGGGAACCTTATGTACTCAGCCACTAACCACCACAGAAGGTTTCAGAGACCAACACCGTCATAGACGATCCACAACTAATCACATCAAACTCTGTCTCACACCATTATGTGTCAAGCGGCCACGGAGCCAGTGGGAGGGGCTGAAGCTCCTTTTCAAAGCTCCACCATACACACAAAATTCCAGGGATAGGGAAGACAGCTCAGCTTGGATGGGTAAAGAACACATAACAGGAAGAAGGGAGGGAGATTTAAGGGAAGACCGGAAACAGGGAAGTGTGGGTTGTTTGGGTGAGGTCAGAGAAGGTGGAGGTGGTGGACCAAGAGATCCGCAGGAGGAAGAGAGGAGCGGCGGATTGTGGAGGTGGATATTGAAAAAAGGTGAGGCACTTGTCAGAAACCCTCATCGCCTCACCCGGGCATTGAAGCTTGCTCTGGCTACGTCTCTTTGGCACTACTGGAAGACCTGACTTCCCATTTAAAGATGGTGATCACGTTGGGTCTACATAGGCGTCTTAACGTCATGATGCCATGAGGACTTGTCACGGGAGGCTTGCTTCACAGCTGCCGACTAGAAAAGGAGAATGCCACAGGAAAAATGTATAGAGCGCTACTAAGGCCCAAAAGGGCATCTAGGCACTAATCACAAAAGAGCTTCTAGGCAAGTGCATCACAACTGCCCTTGGTTTCTCATTGCACTGACGCTCCTCCTCGCCCGTAGTGCTTGCAAAACCTCTCCGTTTGGGGAAATGCTGTTCCTATTTCCTGCCAAAGGTTCCCTCCGCTTGTCTCCTTTTACTTCTACTCGCTTATTTCTTGCCTCCTATGAGTTCCTACTCATCCCAGTACCTCCAACATCATCCCTTGGATTCGTTTCTGTCCTTTTTTCTATCTGCTTACCTGGTTTAAGGGTTTTATGTGAACATTTTGCTTTTTGGAGGTCGCCCAACAAAAAGACACATTTTTTTCAGCCGATTTTGGGCAGCCTGCAAAAAGCGAAAACCCGCATTGCCTCAAGAACCCTGCACCCTCCTAAACCCTGCCCCAATGGGATTTGTTCAAAATTGGGGGGGTTTGACCCCCGAACTCCCCTCCCTCAGCACCCCCGACCCCCCACATTTCCCAGAAATAAACAATCTCACACACAAACACACACGCAACACACAAACGCAGCACACACACTGACCTGTTTGCCCTTGCGGCGTCATCCGGGTCCTGGCGTGCTTGTCAGCCCATGCGCGCACTCGTGCACTTTGCAGGGGCTGAAAGTCCGATTTAGAAAGACCGCTCTCTGCAGTGCATTCTTTCTAAATCGTTTTTTTTAATTTCATTTTTTTTCAAAAAGGTCTGTTGACCTAATACCGGATTAAGACCGCCTCATCTGACTCTATATCTAAATCTCTGGCCTTGTTGGTTGTTTTGAAGACTTACCTCAGTCCGTGATTTCCTCTGTTTTTTGGATCCCCTGTTGACAGCCACAGCTTGGCTAGAAACATCTCTTCTGGTTGGAGAGTTTTCTCCCAGACGTTGGGTTTCCTCTATCAATTGGGCTTGAGCTCTTGGGGGAGCCCATCCGTCCCCTGGCGTTTCCTACAGATGACGGGGTGGCTTCTTGTAGAGAGAGGCCTTACCTCTTCCCTTCAACATCTTCGAAAACACCAAAGGTAAGACCTGTCGCTGACAGTACTGGCTTAGTGACTGCATGGGTACTGCAGTGTGCATGTGCGTGTTTGTGGCTGGTAAACAGAAGAAGGAATGAATGTGAATTGACTGTTACTGAGTAAAAGAAGGGTGTTTGTGTAGGGGAGTGGGAAGAGGGTAGTTGTGGTAGGAGGAGGGTAGAAGTTGGAGGAGTGTAGTGTGGTAGGAGGGGGGTTGTGGGTGTAGAAGGAGAGGAGCAGTAGTAGGGGGGAGGAGCAGTAGTGGAGTAGTAATAGTGCACGAGGAAGGGAAGTAGCAGAGAAGGGGAGAAGCAGGAGTAGTAGGGTAGATGGAGGAGGAGTAGAGTGAGAAGAATAGTATAGAGGAAGAAGAATTAGCATCAAAGGGTGGTGGCAGAAGAATGGCAGAGTGAAACATTGAGGAACAGAAGGCTGGTCGGGAGGAGTCATGAAGAGGAGGCAGGTAGAGTAGAAGGGCAAGGTAACAGTAGCCGTGAGTCGAACCAGGTAAATCTAAAAGGGCTGTTGTAAGTCACGATCCTGTTCCCCTGAGACGACTAACCCGAGGAGAGAATAGGGAAAGTTAGGAAGACCCTAAGGGAGTTAGTGAGTCTGCATTCAGGGAAACCATCTTTAGGCTAAGACAGCAAACTGATACGGGTTACCTATGGGTAGCACTAACCGGGCGTTAGGGACAACTGGGTTACTGAGCAAATCCCAAGGAATACGAGAGGGACTGCGATGGCCCTAGCGCCACTTCCCAAGCCCCTTCTTTAGCCAGAGCCTTGGATTGAACCATCCGTCTGGATCGTTACTAAAAAACATTAATTGAACAGTCAAATGACCTAACGCTGTTCTTAAAAAATAAAAAATAAAGACACAGAACTTCCTACTGAGGGCCTGATCACGAGTTGGGCGGTATCCCAGCTGGGATAACGCCCAACCAAACTTTATCAGCATTAGAGGCCACCTGTCCGGCGGTGTTACCGCTGGATCACGGGTTGGGCACTAAATATAAGTCCCCATTCCCCATTGGGTCTATTGGACCCAATGGGGAATGTTTGGCACAATTACCACGCAGTAATACCGCCAGCTGTAATTGTGCCAAAAATGCTGATTTTTCCAGCGTGTTTACCCACAGCTCTGACCGGGGTAAACACGCCACACTTGTGATAGGGCCAGCCGTTAAATGCGGCTGTAACACCCGTACCACTGCATTTAAAGGCTACCGTCCAACTCATGATCAGGCCCTGTGTCTTTTAATTCTTAACGCCATCTGTGACAGTGTAGTAAGTTACTATTTTTATTCGCCCACCTAGTCCTCCCCCAATCCTGCCTCAGCTTGGTGATGTGGTAGAAGGCTACGTGATCTTTGACCCTTTAAAACCTAATCAGGTTGTCCATAATCTCTGATTATGAGAAATGGGTTTGAGCGCCGAGTAATGTGCTTGTACAGAAGGGGGTTCTGTTTGAGGGTTAGTGGGCTTGATGAAAGAGTGGAAAAAAGAGGATAGAGAAAAACATTATTATATGTGAAATGCCAGAATAAGAACAAAGAAGTAAAAAAAAGAGACTAAAAGGAGGCAAAGAAATGAATGAAAAATAAATAAATGACAAAAGGAGAGGCAAGGGGTGCAAACAGAGAGAACATGCAGAATAAAGTAGAGTCAGAAACTAGGAACATAAAAAGGAGAGAACAGGTGATATAGTCACAGAAGAAGAAATATGAATAAAGAGAAAATGAGGGAATTGAAAAGTAGTGGAAAGAGATGAAAGTAAAAATAAAAAACCCAAAAAATGACAAAGGTGGTAAAATATTCAACAAAGGTGAGAGTAAAATAATACAAATGACCAATGCAGAAAATAACAGGAGCCAAGGGAAGAAAATACCAGTGATTTGGTCGGAAGGAGACACATTTATGGATTAACATATCCCCAAACTGAACCCAACAATGTCACCCTATTCTGTGAATTTTTAGAGGAGGATTATGCCCTAGGCAATTTCTCATCACCACTTCCTCTCCCAGCATAGGTTTCTGTTACCATTCTCTGTATAGTTGTTATGTACCGTTTTGTGGAACTGTGCGTGGTAGTTCACTTTGAGCTATTTAGGTCAATGCATAATCAAGTACAAATACAAATCATAGTGTAACTGGGAAAATCCCAAATCAGCATTTCGCTAGCTGGCCTGTGTTCCTGCTTGGCTTGGTCCAGCTGTGGGATGTGGGCGAATCTGCATGCAGAACACGGCGAGCTTTATTTTCAGTATGAGCCTAGATCTATCCAAAGTTTATGAGGCTTGACTACAAATGCTGTGTGGAGATTGATATATAAAATTAGCTTGACTTGTAGGAGTTCGCTGTCTATACTTCACAGATGGGGCCCTAAGCAAACTGCATGTGTGCACAGTTTGATTTCTACTTGGCCCGACTTTAAAATTGGCTGGGTGCAGGATGACACTGTGTCTAGTTTGAACATTTCCTAATATGGCTTGCTAATCCTCTATTTATAATCATTTGGTTCATTTGGGTTTCCCCGTTTTTTTGACAGTGTAATACTATGAACTGTGACACCGAAAAAGGCCACGAAAAGAGTGAGGACAAAACAAGAGAGTGTGAAAATAAGCAGCAACAGACACTGTTTGAAACTTTCCGTTTCAATTGAATTAACTTCTTCCGATTAGTCCTAAGTATATCGGGACTGATTCACAGAGATTTGCACTGGAGCAAATCAGGAGATGCATCTAGGATCTATCTTTCACCTGATTCCCTGATGTGGAGCTGCTTGGACCATATCTGGGATGCTCACGTGCCAATATCATTCACAAAGATTTTCCAAGAGCATCCCGGAGATGCTGCAGATTTCCTACAGCTTTTAGGTTTGTGATTTAAGTTTAAGGTAGATGGTGCAAATCTGAGATGCTGATGGCCAATTCTTTTTTTTAATCAAACATTTTATTGTTTTTGAAAACATAAAAACATACAGCTTCGCGCAGCGAGGGACCGTTTATTTCCCTTTCCCGCCCAACAACAACCTCACCCCATGGATCCAATGCAATGGAGTCTCTAAAGACATCTTGTTGCATTTGTCGCGCTAGTATCTCGTAATTCTAGTTTCCTGTGCATGTCTTTGGGTGCTGGCTCGGTCTACTGATGTTGATTACCTCTCAGTGTGCGTCTTCCCACTTTTGCCATATTTTCTGGGCTTTCACAGGACATCCCCTAGCTTTGTAGACTCTTTTTTCCATTGCAATGCAGATGTCCACGTCCGTGGTCCATTGCGCGCAGCTCGGTGTCGTCTCAGAACCCCAGAGTTGTGCTATGTTTCTTTTGATTAGTGCAGTAGTGGTAGATAAAAACAGTTTTTCGTAACGTGATAGCTCGACTTCTTCTTCTATCCCCAACAGTAGATGTTTCGCGCTTCTGTGAATCGTCTTGCCCATGACCCTTCAGAGTTCATTGCAGCACTGCAGCCAGTATTGTTGAATTACGGTACATTCCCATAGTATGTGATAATAAGAGCCCTCATCCCTTTTGCATCTCAGACAGGATGAGTCAGTGGTTTTGCCCCAGTTAAATAATGCTACCCTTGGGTAATAAATTCTGTGCAATATCTTCAGTTGGATAAGTCTGAGCCTAGAAGAGATAGCTGATTCTCTGGGGAACATCAAAGCAGTTACCCATTCCTCTGGGAGTATGGCACCCATGTCCCTTTCCCATTTGGTTTTCAGGCCCAACAGTTCCCCAGTAGCAAAGGAGGTTATGTCATTGTACATGGTGAATGTAACTTTGTGCTTAATCATTTCCGGGAATAGTTTGCGTTCTAGCGGGGTATAGTCAGGCATGTCAACCATTTCGGGGAGATGAGCCTGTAGCGCATGTTTAAGTTGGGTGTAGTGATACTGCTCATTTGGTGGGAGTGCGAAGACAGTGGCTAAGTCTGTGAATGATATTATTTCGTTTTCTTTCACTACGTCCCCAATTTTGGTAATGCCTAATTGGGCACAAGAGTGCCATTTCGGTAGTTTATTCACTTCCGGGAAGTGTTTATTGTTCCACAGTGGTTGTACTGGAGTTAGCTTTTTGTCCCAGCCTAAGTATTTGTGTGTATCTGTCCATATGCGAGTTATGTGTGCCATCATGGACGGGATAGCAGACCAGACTTTTTTGCAGTAGAGGTGTTTCATAATGGGTCTTTCTTGTTGGTTGGGGTCTTGCGTTCTGTTATGCGGTAGTGTGGTGTCCCCATGGAGTCTATCGTTCACTATTGCCATCTGGCTGGCCCAGTAGTAGGTTTGCAGGCGGGGGAGTCCAATTCCGCCTTCCCATATGGATCTTTGTAGTGTGGTGACTGCCAAACGAGGGTGACCCCCATTCCATAGCAATTTCCTTAGTGTCTGGTCTATTTTGTGGAATTCACTGGGCGCTATAGGTAGTGGTACGTTTTTTGTAATATGTAGAGAAAGCGGGGAGCGCCAGCATCTTAAAAAGTGCAGCTCTCCTAATAGTGTTAGTGGTAAGGACATCCAGTGACAGACGTCCACCTTGAATCTCGTTGTTATTTGGTGTAGGTTCTTGGGCACATAGTCTGTTAGGTTATTCGTAATCTGTATGCCTAGATATTTGAATTGTTCCTTCTCCACACGGTAGGGGCACTCGTCTGGCACTGCGCTTTCTGTTTGCTTCAATGGGAATAGTATGGACTTAGTCCAATTGACACGGAGACCCCTTGATGGCCAATTCTTGACTTGCTCCAGTGCAAACCTTTTGAATGAGGCTCCTACTAATATTTAATACAGTTTGCAGAGTATATCTGTTTTTGCCTATTCTAAAATTAATTGCCTCTTTGGTGAGGCAGTTATGTTCCTAAAATCTAGATGAAATTTAGTCCTTCAAAATTATCTTAATTGAGCATTTCTCACTCGGTTTTAAAAAGGGCAATATTGTAAATAAAAATAAAATGTATTATGGTAACCCCAGACTGACATACTAATAAAATAAAAGCATAGTATAATTTCGCAGTCAGTGTTTCAGGGAGTTGATACACACTGCCCTCAAATTCAATCATTTTGATGCCTCTTGTTGGGTTGGAGCAGTCACTTGTGGTCTTTGGGATCTCTGTTTTGCCCAGGATATCCTCTGGATGTTACTTGTGCTGTTCAACATAGCACCAACCTAAACTCATCACACCACAACATTGTATATTAAGTAAATTACCAAATCCTACCCCCTTAAACATGTATCAACTAGTATTAACTACTGCTGCTCTTGAAAGACCGATGTTCATCTTCAAACAGACCTCATACCTCCCCCTGCTTTTGTTTCCCAGCCTCCTTTGTTCATCTCTTTCCCATCTCCTGAGTTGACACATTTTAACAAGCATTGGCAAAGTCAACAGTTTTGTGTAGGCATGCCATAATGCAGAGACGTTGGCCAGGATTGTCTAATAAGCGGGGCCTGAAGTTAATGTAGTTGGGCCCACCACAACAACACTGACATCTGTAAAAGCCCACACTGCTATGATGAATGGGCATTTACAGAGGCTGGGTTGACATGGCCCACTCGGGCCCTAGCCTGCCTCCGCCTCTGCCATAATGGTACCACCATGCTTTAAGATGGTAACAGCTAGAACATAGTGTGAGTACCTTGGCATATGATAGCAGTGCCTGAAAAGTAACTATATGCAAGATAAAACTGCTGGCTTTGCCAGCGTTTCTTTTAAACAGGCCTTTAGTGGGGTAGATGAACAAAAAAGGGGGGAATACCACATGTAATCCATCGGCTATCTCACCCTCACTCCCCGAAGACCCCTTACCCAGGTGATCCTCCCTGGACTGGTCCACCCCCAGGGTCTGGATCCAACGGCGTTGGCCATGCCCTGGCCACCAGAGAGAGAGATCCCCCGGGGATTAGCAGGTGAGATACCCTCTGGATTCTCATAGAAAGACATTTTTATTGCAGCAGTAACACATTTGCAAATGCAATTGTGCTATTAGTTCTCAGCATACTGTTTATAAAGAACACTGGTCGGTCACGATTTGATGTTAAGGCTTGATAAAGATAGCTGAAAGAGACCTAGGAAGATGTGTTTTGGGCTGGGATGTGCTGGTAATGGGTGGACCTTAGGGATTAGCATGGCCAAGCGCAGTCAATGGGTGTGCAAATACCCTAACAACACCCACAGGATGTATATCCCCCCTCTCATCCCATCTTCTTTCTTTCTGTACTCCAATGCAATCGTTTTGGCTTAAGCACCACCTAATAGCCAAAAATTAATATAGCAGCCACGAGGAAGGGGATATGTTTAGATGCAGGACACAGCTCAGTATCTGTAGGAAAAGGTACACATAACCCAGAATAGGCAAAGGACACATTTTAGCAGAATGAAAAAGGGCTCAAGCATGCAGACAGATTGGAAGTGTTGGGGTGGTCAGGAAGGGTCCTCATGATTACCAGGGGTTCATGTTGTGCACACCATATTGATGACTGGGGGTGGTGATGAATTGGTCTGTAAGGTGCAATTTCATATGTATTGAAGTGTAGTTAATTTTGGATGGGATATGTTACTTTAGTGTTCCTATTTGTCAAGAAATGTATACATATTAGATTGCAGATGCATAGAAAGATAAAATGTCAAACCCACCAAATGTAAAAACATACATGCACATTCATACAAATGCATGGAGAATTCATGAATCTCAATATAGTGGGCTTTTCACAAATGAATAAAAAACAGAGTAGTCGGGGCTGTTTTGCAAAGTGAACTTTGAAACAGGCTCTGTGGGGTTTTACAAAACCAGGGGATAGGTGAATAAGTAACGTCACAACCTTCGCGGTCAGCAGAGCTGCAGGAACTAGCAATGAGTTTTATGGCCTGATAAGTGTTGTAGATAATCTATGTAATCTCCTGATGCCTGAGAGCGTGACAGAAGGGGTTTCATTATTTTGTTTTGGTCTGCAGTAAAGTGCAGAGTAAGCCAATAATACCCAAGGCTACCCAGGAGTTTCAATTGTGCGATAAAGTGACAGTTTTGTAGATTGGACAGTTTCAGTGGAACAGTGACCTGGGGGATGAGATAGCATTACTAATTCAAAGAGAAATTATTTACCTAGCCTTCCTCATATCGCTTGAAATATTTACGCGAACCATGTGTAAATTAAAAGTTAAGGCTAAAGAGCTTAGGCCAGTTATTGCTACCAATGAATTATGTTACAATACCAATGTTTAACCATGTGCTGACGTCATGACCCACCACAAATGAAACCTAAGAAGAAGTGTTATGATCTGAAGATGACTATTAAGATAAAACTGGCCAATGAAAACATAGGACTTGTTAAAAGATGGGATTTCCTTGCAGAGGTTTTGGGCCAATCATGTTTGAGGGGTGGAATGTAATAAAGTAGAGTGTTTTAACTGTTGCAAAAATGTATAAAAGATGTCAACTGATGTGGTTTGTTGAGACTTGGGTTAGTTTGGTCCTACAACACCATCTAACTGCTCCCTGGATGATAAAACTTACTTTATGCACAAAGCATGCACTCGTTCCTGAGCTGGTGGACCCAGTTTAGGCTGAGGTAATTAGGGGTCTTCCCCCACAAATTTGGTGAGCTAGCCAGGAGCCCAGGCTTTCCAAGATGTTGGGGGTCTTCTGTCCACACCTCTCACCTGCGGCACCTCATGGACCAGTCTTCTGTGCACGGTGAAAAAGAGGTCTGTGGACGCCATACTGGTTAAAGGTCCGTCTGCTCTCCAGAGATGTGGTGCTGTGGCCTAGCTGTGCAGGGCGACTTGATGGAGCACCACATCGGAGCACCTCAGGTTCACAGGAGTGCATGTTTGGGGTATAAAGCAAGGGGGGGGAAGAAGGGTTGTTTGTTTGATTTAAGGGGTTTGGTAAGGGTAGACTTTGAGTGTGGGCGTGAAATTAGTTGAGGTTGCGGGGATTGGAAAAGTGTATGTTTTTGATAGAGTAATTAAACTGTTCTGTGTTGTAAGTGCCTTGTATATATTTTTACCTGGTTTGTTATTTTAGAGGTGGTATCTTACCCACACAACCAGTGTGAGGCTTGTCCTGATACCCTTTAGTTTGCTTGTCTGGTTGGCTGGAGCCCTCATCTGAAGGTAGGGTGGTATCTTGAGATAAGTTCAATCATAAATACCTTTCTGAAGAAGGCCCTTTACATTCTCTTTTCTTAGCTCTGCGGACCCAGCCCTCACCTCACATTTTCTTGGTTAGTCTAAGTAGTGAAGGGGAAACTTCCTGTAGCCAAGAAAAGACAGTTTTGTAGTAAAGAAGGCCGTACTAGTGATAAATAGAGCGAGAGCAGCGGTGCTGTAGTGGAAAGCATTGCACCCTTCCTATGGTCGAGTTGTGGGGATATCTCTGAAATATTGTCCGGCACTGGCAGAGTGTTTTTTGATAAGACGCTGGGCCTCGGCCTCATTACGAGTCTGTCGGTAGCGGTGCTGGAAAAACCGCCAGGCTGACGCCAGACCCGTAATACCATTCCGCCCCCGTGATTGCCGGAATCACCGGGGCATTACAACCCCGGTGACCCTGGTAATTCCGGAGGCGGAATTCTGTAAATCCCCATTCACATGGGATGGGGACCATGGAAACACCGGCTCCGTTTATGACAGAGCCGTTGTTTCCATGTCCGCCTGCAGGACTCGGAATCAGACGGTCCGGAAACAACGGTGGCAGCGGATTTACCGCCACCGTTGTTTCCGGACTGGCTGACTCATAATGAGGCCCGCTGCCTGTCTTTTGTGTACGAATGAGAAGTAGAATTGAAGTGAAATAGTGACGCAAGGTAATTGCAGTATAAATGAGTGTGGTGAGTGTAGAGAATAACTAAGGAATTGGGAAAGGGTAAAAAGGGGGTTCTTTGGGTAAACATTTTTGTGCCACGGTACGGCTCAACATGTCTTCAGTGAAATTATTTTTTGATAACTTGGGGAAGAGTATGGAAATGCCATTAAATCACTTGTGCCAGGTGTTGCCGTACATAATGCGAACATTTTAAAATACCACAGGGAGTGGTTGCAGGAAAATAAGGGCAACATGACATATTCTTGGCCTAATTAAGGGTGGAGGAGCGCGAAAAGGTGAGGCAATCTGTCAAAAAAGTGAATGAAGGATTGAAAATTGATGGTTATGTTCCAGGTCCAATGCTGATGAGTGTTTCTGAGGGGGTAGGGGAGGATTTCAATGGGGAAGCAGGTTATTTAGTGGGTTCGGAGGAACAAGTCCCTGGTTTAATGGGCCAACTGGAAATGATTATGGCGGATTTTATGGGATTCAGATTTGGTCATGTGGGAGGCTGGGACACGTGCCGTGAGATTGTCATGGTGAACCACAGTATTTCAACATGGGAGCACAGGCGATGCAATCCCCAAACCTGCTATATGCCCCAGGCTCTGTGCAATCGCAGCAGGCACAGGTTGAACAGAACCCAGCGACTGGGCATGTACAGTCCTATGGGATGCCACCAACCATGCCAGCACAAGCATCAGTGCATACAAATCCTTTAGCCCAAGGAACGGTTACTCACTACGCAGGAGCAAATGTTTTTGGAGGAAATCCTTTTTCTCTCTCCTTGGTGCTAATATGTGCTAATATGTACCATGAGTAGGACAGCCCACAGGGGTCTCTGATGTGTCCAGTCCTGTCTATTAACAACGATCTGGAAGAGGAACCCCAGATAGGTGTGCAGGTAGGTGACTGAATGTTCTCATTTATAGTCAACACCCCGATTCTCAGTACCTCACAGCGTTCACGTATCGTGGTCAGAGATTCAAGCACACAAGGTTGCCCCAGGGGTACTGCAAATCTCTTCGCGTTTTTAATAAGGTGGTTCAAATGGATTAATGGAATTTACATGTGTCCAGTACCGTAATTCAGTACGTGGATGATCTATTAGTCTGTAGCACTTCAGAGGAGCAGTGTTGAGCAGATTCTATAATGCTCCTCACCCTGCTCGCTGAGAAGGGGAACAAAGTGGACAAGGAAAAATTGCAGTACTGTCAGACAGAGGTAGTATATTTGGGGCAAGTAATATCACACGCAGGAAATAAGGTAATGCCACTGCAGTTCAGAGTACGTCTCAGCCAGTTACAGTGAAACAGATGCAGCAGTTTCTGGGACTATGGAACTATTGTAATCATGGATCTTTGATTACTTTAGTTACGTGAGGCCTTAATGCACAGAAGGTGAAAGGTCCGATAAAGTGGTCTGAGGAAATGGGAACTTGCTTTTGGGAATGCAAGGCTGCGATCAGCAATGTTCCAGTCATGGTGACGCCGAATTACAAGAAGACATTTTATCTTTTTTCACATTCAAACAGGCAGGTGATGACAGCAGTCCTGACCCAGCAAACATCACTAGGCCACAAACCTTTAGCGTATTACAGAGGACTCCTAGACCCAGTGATGCAGGGACAGTTCTCTTGTGAGCAAGCTCTAGCGGCCGCGGCTTGTGTGATTCAAAGTTATTTGACCATTACTATGGGTTGCCCGGTGACATTGCATGTGGAGCATGCGGTCTATGCGATTCTAGAAAAGTCTATGTCCACGTTAATGACTCTGAGAGTTTCAGGGTCTGAGGTTATTTTGTCAAATGCAACGATTCATCCCGTGTGATGTTAACTAGTCAATCCCTTGACATTTGCAGCAGGGCCAGTGCTGCCTGAGGACATTGACATTGTTCATGATTGTGCCACGTGTGAAGGGGAAGAAGAAGAGAAGGTGCCCTTGTGAAGGAGGATGCCATGGAGGGTTGGAGGTGAATTTTGTTGATGGGTCTTCAACCAACAACCAGGAGACTGGTGAGAGGCATACGGGTACAGCTGCTGTGGGTCTTGTGAATGGGGAGTACCAGGTCAGACTGAAGAGACGGTTGCCTTCTAATTACTTAGCGCAAGCAGCAGCGCTAGTGGCACTCATAGAGGCGCTGGAAATAAGTAAGGGGAAGGTGGTCACTGTTTATTCTGACTCCGCGTACGTCGCCTCCAACATCCATTCTGGGTTATCAAGATGGCAGGGAAGAGGGTTTAGGAGGTCTGACAGATCCCCTATCCAGCATGCTGTGCTGGTATCTCGGCTAATTGAAGTGTTAACTTTGTCAGCAGTGAGAGGTTTAATCAAATGCACGGCCCAGACCAACCGATCTAATTCAATAGCTCTCATGAATGAGACTGCAGACAAAGCGGCGAAGGAACAGCATATTTACCATTTGCAGATTTCCACAAAATGGAAACAGTGTCCCAACAGGTACAGTTACCAGCCCTGTACACCGCAGCCGCAGTGCTCCAGATAATGTCTGTCTATGACTATTTATTTGTTGAGCGCCAAATGTCTCAGGCATCAGGGCGCTACATGCAGACAGAGACAAAACAGGTTGGACAGGACAGACAATAAAAAGGGTGGTAGGTAGGTAAGGCCGGCCTAAGTAATTAGTCTGGTTTTCAGATTTTTCCTGAAGGCAAGATTATTCTTTTCCTTCTGCAGGCATTCAGGTATTTTGTTCCACGCCTAGGCCATCAGGACTGGGAAATATCGACCCTTTACACTGCTTCTCTTCACATGTGGGATGGTAAGACACTGTGGGCCTCATTAGGACCCTGGCGGAGAGGGTGTTACGCCAGCGTAGTGCATGGCGTACCTCTCCGCCATACTACGAGTTCCCGTAGCGCCATGGCGGCCTTTTCCGCCTGGTTTTACCAGGCGGAGAAAACCATGGCGCTACGGGACCTCGTTGTTAATTACGCCACCGTATTTTACGGTGGCGTAATTAACTCCTTCCCCACTCCCATTATACCCTATGGGGCAAAAATGGGAATGGGGAAGGGCAGAATGGGGATTGGGGATTTACCGCTCCGCCGAGGTCGGAATGGGGCGGTAAATCCGCCAACCCCCATGGCGCTATCGGCGGCTTTCCGCCATGCTTCGCGGTGCATTTAGCACCGCGAAGTCCGCCTGGGTCCTAATGAGGCCCTGTGTGTCGGAGGACCAAAGGCTGTGTGTGGGTTTGTAGACTTCCAATTTCTCCTTCAGATATGATGGTGCATTGCCAAATAGACATTTATGGCCCGAGGTAATATTTTGAACTAGATTCCGACGGTAAGAGGGAGCCAGTGAAGTTCTCTACATGCCCCTGATACCAGATCCTTATGAGCAATGTTAAAAACTTCTCAGACCACATCATTCTGCATTGCTGTAGCTTGACTAGGCAGTTTTTACTTGCCCCACCCAGTAAGGAATTACAGTAATCAAGTCTGTGTAGAACAATTGCACAGACTAATTTCTCACGATTGTTCTGGGTTACCAGAGGACAGATCTGTCTGAGAACTCTCAGGTAGTAGTTGGAATTTTTAACTACAGATACTCACATAAATGATGTAGTTAAAAATTCCAACTACTACCTGAGAGTTCTCAGACAGATCTGTCCTCTGGTAACCCAGAACAATCGTGAGAAATTAGTCTGTGCAATTGTTCTACACAGACTTCATTACTGTAATTCCTTACTGGGTGGGGCAAGTAAAAACTGCCTAGTCAAGCTACAGCAATGCAGAATGATGTGGTCTGAGAAGTTTTTAACATTGCTCATAAGGATCTGGTATCAGGGGCATGTAGAGAACTTCACTGGCTCCCTCTTACCGTCGGAATCTAGTTCAAAATATTAACTCTGGGCCATAAATGTCTATATATATATATATACCCAAGGTTTTAACTCTGTCAACGACCGCAACAGGACCCCAATCCATACTAAAACTCTTGTAATTTTGACCCAATTGTTCTCTGGCCTGATTTGATCTGTAGGCCATAAGTTTGGTTTTGGCCACATTCAAGCATAGCCAATTAGTGGTCATCCATTCCTTGATGAGGGTCTACATTTTGTCCAGGTTCTCCTGATCTGCCTCTGGTTTCCACTCAGCTCCATAGCCAGCTCCAAATCATCAGCATAGTTAGCGAAAAAGACCCCCAATTTTTCAATTTCAACACATAGGGGCTTAATGTAGAGGTTGATCAAAGATGGGGAGCTACAAGCCCCCTGTGTTACCCCACAGGAAATAGGAGCAGAGTTGGATGTCACACCCCCCCAGCAGACCCTGGAGTTACGACTGCAGTGAAAGGACACCATGCATACTGTAGCTTCATCAGATAGGCGGACCATATGAGTCAGTTTCTTTAACAGCCGTTTGTGATCTAAAAGGTCAAAGGCCGCTGATAGATCTAAAAGTATAAGCAAGCCCGACCCACTCCTTTTCAACGCAGCTAACATATGGGTCCGTAAATCAAGAAGAGCACTCTCGTTCCGTAAGATGTAAGGAAACCCCAAGTGATGCTGTATCTGAAAGGTGGCCATTTTATCCATGATTTTCAGAAGGAAAGAAGTATTTATTATAGGCTTAAAATGTGTGTAATCCTCAGGATCTAGACCCGGTTTCTTCAATAATGGTGTCACAGCTACATCTTTATTGGCAGCCGGAAAAATGCCCTGCGCAAAGGAGGCATTTATGAATCTTCTGAAGAACCGCACAAACATAGCCCTATTTATTTTCTAAGATGATTTCAGATAGAAGGAGATCCCCGGACAGCTAGTTGGGTGCATGTCTTTCAGCAAATAGGTTACTTCACTGTCGGTCACAGGGAGGAAGTTAAAAAGCCCCTTCGATTCGAAACACAATTCCAGATCTGGGTTTAAGGAGGGTTCTGGCTGAGGTTGTGTTTCTAACGCGGAGCACATTTTTATACGAGCCGCAGTAATTTTCTCTGCAAAAGCTTTCTGGATAATGATACAGGCCTCTCTATCAGGATTGAAAGGTGGGGTCAGAACATTTGGTTTTTCCCAGGATTTATATAGTTTAAATAATTCCTTTCTTTCATTTCCCACTTTAGTTATTTGATCATTGTAGAAAGATGTTTTGGCTTCCGTAATTTGTATTCCTTCTCAATGATTTTCCAGGAATTTTTATTTTCCTGGGTTTTCTCCTTAATCCAGCTCAGCTTTTCTTTTTTCCTATTTAATGGCATTAAGGTCCATTGTTAACCAATTTTGATGGTTAGGACGCTCTCTAACAATTCTGGTTTTAAGTGGTGCCATGCAGGGACATTTTTATGGGAGGGCAAAAGGGGCACTTGCCCAGGGCCCCACCTTGGAGGGGGCCCCAAAAGGCTGCCTGATCTAAAGAAGTAAGATTCCTTTGTTCACCGGACTCAAATAGCACACATCAGGATATTGTATGGCATGGCGCTGAGGCTCTAAACCTATTGCCTGTCTATCTTGGCAAGTACATTCTGCCTCGATCAATGCATCATGTAATTCTTTCTGTGTTCATTATGGTATATTGGGTATTATGTTGATCATGTGGAATGGCCAATTTTGAAATGCATATTGGTAAATTGAGTGCCACAATGGTTCAGATGTTAGCTCAGTGTGTTAAGCACTCATTGCAGAGATGTGTGTTCGTGTGCAAGATTAGAATAGCACATTCCTGTAAGGCTGACTGAGCCTTTCCTGTGCCTGAAGTTTATAAACCTGCCTGCATATGTACTTGGTCTTGCAGCTCAACAGGTGCTATTATCAGCAATCTATCTGCACCAGATAGGAGTTGCTATAAAAACAAACATGTCATCCTTATGGTGAAGGTCTAGAAATTGGTTTGTTCCGATGGGGTGTTGTAAAACTTAGGTAATCACCTCCAACGGTGAGCATAAACTGTTAGTCCCAGAGATGACTAAGTATCCAAATTTGGAGCCAAAGCATTCATGCTTGTATCCTGGCTTTGCCAGCAGACAATACAGTGATCCTGGTCAAATCATCTAATATGTTGTACATTACTGTACTGTCTTCTGTGAGGTTTGCCTCCTCGCATGCTGGTGGCATCATTTAGCCCATTACTCGATCTTTCTTCTTACGTTGGCCATTTGAGTGGAAGGGGTGGTAGACAGAAGGAAGCGGACCAGATGGTGCAGGACTCGGGCAAGCATATTTTAAATTCTGCTCCTTTGACACAAAAAACGCTTTGCATTTTTTAAAAAGTCAAAGGTTTTTCTGCCCGTTTATGAATGGCAATTTCACAAGAAGACCAACCCAGATTAAATCTGTTAAATCACACTGATTGGTATGCTGGTACTTATATACTTCTTTTGATGATTGAGAGAATGAAGCTAGAATTATTCTGTTAAACGATTCTATTATATTTTGTTTTTAAAAATTGTCATGTTTGGTATTGTGATTGGTGTACTTTCCAAGTCAGTTTTATAAAATGAGATTATTTTAGCTCATGGTAAGAACTGGTAACGAAAGTGTTCAAATGCAGAAATTGCTAAATTGGCACCAATCCCAGATTCACCCCTTAACCAGTGGGTGTAATGGTGGGCATCTAATTTAATCTTGTATTGCCTAGCGTCTCGAAAATGCCAGTCCCTAAACCTTTCAAAATTGGTGGCCCTTCAAAGAGATTTCCTTCTCAGGGTATGATCTTCAAAACAGCCTCACTCATGGTGTCACTGGCTATAGTGCTGCTTCCATTATAATAGTGAGCATTGATATATTCCACACCACAGGCACTTTAGTCTTTTGATCTCTAATGGCAACACTATTTGAAAACCATGTCCCACTTCTAATCTCATTCTGTCTGGATACAGACACTTTCCTGGTAGCTTCTAATCTGCATCCACTATCCATGCTATCATGTGTGTAGCTTTCTCCTTACTACCAATTGCTCTCCTCTATCCATGGTTGAGCATGTTTGCATTCTGTGAGGCAGCAAATGTGAGTTCTCTGTCTATTCTGGGTTACATGTACCTTTTACATACAGTCCTGGATCAATACTACAGGCTGCATACCTTCCTGGATGATATTGATAAAAAGCCTCCTGTATCTATGGTAGAACAGAAGTAACCTCTTCGTAGACCGATAATGTTGGCCTTCAAATGGTAAGGGGACTTAAAGTGAGTAAACATCCTTATTTTTAATGCTGTGAGGCAACATATTAACTTATAGGTTGTGATTGTGGCAGGGGGTAGCGCGGTAGATATTCTTGATCACTTAATTCCTTTGGTTTGGTGGAGGGGGGGCCCAAAGATGTCCGTGCCCAGGGCCCCAAAAGTGCTTAAGAGGGCCCTGGTGCCATGTTGTTAAAAAAGCCTTTAAGGGTTCATTATAGCATTTCACTAACAGAACCAGGCAGTGTTGGTCTGTTGTTTTAGACATAGGTTCTTCCAAACAGTTAGTTAAACAGTTAGTTAAGTCTCTCTTTTTGATTCTTTGAAAGTTCCTACTATAGCTCGGAGTCGAGGTCTCATGTTTACGCCTATAGAGTAGTGGGAGCTCTATCGTGGCTAAAACAAAAAAATGGTCCGACCATATACAAAGTGACATTAGTACGTTGGATATGTTAATGTTACAACCAGATAGCCAATTTAACGTGTGGCCCTTTATGTGAGAAGGGGCTACATTATGTACCTGAATGTCCATATTGTTTAACGAGCGCTCTAAGTACATGGCTGCTTTGTCTGCAGGATCAACCTTCCAGTGATTTAAGATGATGGAACAATTAGGCTTTTTTAGGGGATATAACAACTGGGCAATATGTTTATTAAAAAGGGGCATCCCAGTTGGGGCCTGTAAATCAAGATAAAATGTATACTATGATTGGGATTAGGGGTAATCTTTGTAGGTAAGATTTCACACACAGCACAATCAATTTTGCTCTCATATTCCTTTTTTTACAAATAATGGCAACACCACCCCCAGTGCCTTTGGTTTGATTTTTCCTGAAAAATATGTATCTTGGGTGGGTCGCTTGCTCAATCACAGGCCCATGCGAGTCCAGAAGCCATGTCTCTGTAATAATAGAAATGCAAGGGAAAGCCCTGACAGAAGAACAGGAGCTCTGGGAAAAGAGAGGATGTGTTCTCTCACCCACAGATTTGCTTTGGAGACAGGAGGTGACTGGGAAGGTAGTATTTATTTATTTTATTTATGTATTTATAAAGCGCCCGCAGCCCGCAGTCATTGGGGTGCTAACAAAGACACAGTGCGACTAAACATATAAGATGCCAACTTGAAGAGCGAAGGAATCTCATAGGTTGGTATAGAGTAAACAGGGCTTTAGAATATTGTGGTATTTTGCCATGTAGGCACCTATGGATCAGAGTGCCTACTTTAAAGTCAATCCGTTCCCGGATGGGTAACCTCTGTGGTCCGAGATATGTGTTCTTCTATGGGTGTTAGTCACAATTCGAACTGCATTGTTCTGGATCACCTGGAATATCTTAACGTTGAATGAGGAAGATCCGCTAAGTAAGGAGTTAAAATAATCCAACCTAGTCAGAATGGTGGCTCTTGCGATGGATTTAGAGAGGCTTCTAGCTGTAACCGTAGGGTTTTTACCTTATATTGGGTTTTTATCACATTGGGCCTCATCACGAGTTTGGCGGTAACCCTTAAATCCGACGGTCGTGCTATTACCGCCGGATTTAAGGGTCCGCCAAATCAGGGCTTTGGCGGATTTCTCCCCAGCTCTGTGCTGGGGGAAATCCGCCAAAAATGTACGCTATTACCGCCAGCAGGAAATCCACCGGCGGTAAGAGCGCGAAAATTCCCCCTTGAGCCCAATGGGGAATGGGGCATTCCCGAATGGTCTCAGTGGGGAATGGGGCATTCCATTACCGCCAAACCCATGATCCGGCGCTAATAGCGCCAGGGGTTTGGCGGTAGGGCTAATTCCACCGGTGGTAATACCGCTGGCATTACCGCCCAACTCATGATGAGGCCCATTGTCTTTTAATGAGAACTACTATATTCAGTACTCAGGTTGTTCCAGGCCTGGTTGGATCCAAAAATCATCAGCTCCATTTTGCTGCCATTCAAGCACAACCAATTCTCCGACATGCAGTTGTCAATGTGTTCATAGATGTTAGACAGCGTTCTAGCATCCATGGCTTAGTTCCCGGTAAGTTCCAGGACAATCTGGGTGTCGTCAACATAATTTGTAAAAGCGACCCCCAGTTTGTTGAGAAGTGCACAGAGCAATCTGATGTAGAGATTGAAAAGCACTGGCAAGATAGATGCACCCTGTGGCAATCCACAGCAGATCAGAGCAGAAGAGGAATAAGCATCTCCACACTGTATTCTGGATTCCCATCATGAAAGAAAGGAGTGGAGCCAGACCATGGCTTATTTTGAACATTGGCCTAGATCCTTTAGGCAGGTAAGCAGATGATCACAGTTAATGAGATCCAAAGCCACAGAGAGGTCTAACAAGATCAACATCCCGGCCTTACCTCTGTCCATGATCTCCATCATTTGAGTCTGCAGATCGACAAAGGCAGTTTCAGTGCTGAATGATGGTCTAAAACCAGATTGTCGATTGTGTAGAATACCATAGGACTCCAGGAAGGATTAAAGCTGGGAGGTGGCAAATTTGTCAAGGATTTTCAAAAGAAATTGGCTGTTGGTGATTGGTCTCAGATTGCTAGGCTCTCTGGGGTCAATATTATGTTTCTTTGGTATTGGTGTGACTGTAACTCTTTTGATACAGGATATTCCCTAAATGATGCGTTCACTAGGAGTGTCAGGAAAGGAACAAATAGATCCTTGTGTTCCAGAATCAGTTTTGGAGGAAGGAGATTATGAGGACAGGAGGTAGGGTGTAACGAGGATAACAGGATGGACATATCTTTGATTGAAATTTGAGAGAAGGAGAATTCCTAGGATTCGGGACCTTTGGGATATAAACAAGCTTGTTTGGTGAGTGAGGGATTGCTTTGTTGGCCGGACATTATTTTATTTTGGGCGTTTACAATTTTAACATCAAAAGCACCCTGTATTGAGGAGAAATCAAGGTTAGTAGGTTGAAAAGCTAACTGTGAGGAATTTGGTTTTTCCAGTGACTTCAAGATTTCAAAGAGCTTCCCATTATGGGTAGGGGAAGATTCAATTTGGACATTAAAGTGGTTCTATTTTGTTTCTAAAATTAAAGCTTTATATGCTTTAACCACATCCTTCCAAGACTTCCTGGTGTCGAGGGATTGATGTTTGAGCCATCGAGCCTCTAAGGCTCGTTTTCGTTTCCTCAGTAGTTTTAGTTCTAGCGTGAACCAGGTTTGGTGGGTTGCATTTTCCCAGACCTGTTTGGTTTTTAGAGGAGCTGATCAGTCAAGCATTTTAGTGGCTGTTTCTGAAAAACATGAGACCATGCTGTCAGCAAAGTCATCTGGCTTCGACCAGTGACCGTTTTCATATGGTTATGAGGCTTGGGCAATGGGTAGATGCTCTGAATGTTAAATGTAATAACAAAGAGGTCAGACCATATACAGGGCGTAGTTAAGAGGTTATTTACTAAAAGATTCCTGGTCACTATCTAATCCAGAGTGTTATTTTTTTTACTGAGGTGGGTTCTTTATTCTGCACTGCACAGTCTAAGGACAGCAAAGAGGATTCTAGTTCTATGGCTTCTTTGTCCAATATATTCCCTCTCTATTTAGGTCTCCCAAAAACAGAGTGGCTGCATTGGCTCGACAAGTCATTTAGTGTTTTGGTTATCTCATCATTGAAATCGGGCATTGTGTTATGGGGTCTATAAATGAGCACAAAATGTAAGCAGTTATTATTAGTCGGGATCATTTTAATATGGAGGACTCTGCATCCAGAGCAGGAGATGAGGGGCCGCAAAAGGCCTAGTTATGTTTTTGCAATAATGGCCACTTCACCACTGTAGCCGGAGCTGCGGTTTGCGCTGAAAAACGGAAAGCCTGTGGGGACTGCTAAATTGATGGATGGGCCACTAGTATCCCGAATCCAAGTTTCGGTGAGGCAGAGTATGTCTAACTCATTCTTGATTACCAGGTTGTGAATGTGTGTAAGAGGAGGGATGTTAGGGAGATGTTCCGGAAGACTTGCCTGCTTAGGGGCTCTATAGTAGGCATCAATTGAAAAATTGTAGGATCAGTGGGAGCATTGGGAATTCGTGGGGTGGAGACAGCGAGCAGGGAGGTTGAAAGACTATCGAGTTTGGTTAATTCTAATTTGTTAATGTACACCAGTCGATTAGCTCTCAAGACAGCCAGTGATAGTGGGAATCCTGGGGGAAAACCCATATTGGCTGCAGATTTCGCAAGAAGGGAGTAAAAACCAAGCAAGCAAGCACTTAAGGAAGGTAGCACCATGACGGTGTGGATGTAGAGGGAGGATAGGCGAAGACCGGCTTGGTGCAAAAGCGCCAGCGCTGAAGCGCATGAGAGATCTGTAAATAGAGCCCCGGCATACCTGGGAGAGTAGTTTAACTGGCCAAAGGCATGCTTCTTACATTATCACCTTATGAAGTTAAATCACAATAATGTTTTCAAATATCAGAATGCTAACAATGATGGAGAGTGCTTTATCTCTCTGCCACATGGAGCTAAGCAAAATGGACACCAAACAAATACATACATACAAAGCACAGCGGCAGCTGTAAAAAAGCATGCTCGCCAGCAGTGAAGGAGTGAACAGCAATCAAAGTTCACAAACTTATTGTCAAAATCTGAGCGTGTGTACAAGCAGCTCACCAACAGCAAATACCTGAAAAGTAAAGGCTTCTGCAGTATGTATAGGCCGGCGAAGAACGGCTTGGTGCAGAAGCGCTGGTGCTGAAGTGCCTGACGGATCTGTAAATAGAGCCCCCGGATACCTGTCAGATGTACCAAAGGTACATTTCTCACGTTATCACGTTATGAAGTTAGAGCACAACAAAGTTTCCAAATATCACAATGCTAACAATGATGATGAGAGTGCTTTATCTCTCTGCCATTTCCAGTTAAGCAAAATGGATACCAAACAAATACATACAAAGCACTGTGGCAGCTGTAAAAAAGCATGCTCGCCGGCAGTGAAGGAGCGAACAGAAATCAAAGTTCACAAACATATTGTCAAAATCTGAGTGTGCGTACAAGCACCTCACCAACAGTAATGCCTGTAGAGCTACTTCTCTTGGCTCTAGAGCAACCACCCTACCCATTGCATACTTCTCTATGACAAATCTCAGCAGAGCTCCAGGAGGACTGGTTTATCCCCAATTTACAAGAACAGGTAAGTAGATTTGTAGGGAATTGTGTAGTGTGCAAGGAGTTCAACCCTGGAAATACCATGAAGTCACTGAGGGGGGGTCTTGCTGAGGCCCTCTGGTCCATTGAAGGAGCTCCACATCGATTTTGTGGACATGACTGTGAGGTGCAGTATCTTCAGATATCTAATTATTGTCGCTTGTCCATTCTCCCGGTGGCTTGAGGTTGGTCCTTATGTGCACCCTGATGCTAAATCAGCTGCAAGGTTTCTGGTGAGGGAGCTGTTTCTGCAGCGGGGAATTTGTGAAGTTTACAATCCAATAATGCAACCCACTTTGTTAATGCCTTGTTCACAGAGGTAGCTCCACTGTTAGGAAATAAAGCATAGGTTGTGTTTGGTGTACAACCCACAGGCCACCGGGATCTGGAGCTGCTCAATGGGGTCCTTAAGGCCTGATTAGTCAAACTGTGTGAAGAATTCAAATAAATAGTTGCTTGTAAATCCCTTGCTGCCAAATTGACCGCCCTGCCCCTTCCCTGTTGTTGGCTCATGTTCCCTTGTTCACGTCCTTCCCTCACCGTGTTCTTCCCTTTATAATTGTCAAGCGATCTATTGTTTCCAGAATCTAGGTCTGTGCTCAAATACCCTAATAATAATACTAAAAGTAATAAGAAAATAAAAATGATTTAACTAGGGACATAACTATACCACAATTGAATTGGAGTTATTGTACATGGCTTGGGAAATTGAGGCCCTTAAATACTATCTCAGAGGCTGGATATTATGGCTCTGATCTTTCAGTGCTCCCCTCATTTGGTGAGCCAGAAATATGGAAAGTAACATCTAGGTCATGGGATGGTTCCTCACATTGCACCCATATGCATTTGCAGTTGTTCAATGGGTGGGTTGGTTACAGGCTAATGCCGACTTTGAGTTGTCGCTGCATAGACCATTCCAGTGCAGGCTTATTAAAAAGAGGGGAGGTATGTGATGAAGTCCATATTTGGAGTTAGTAGTAGGGGCAGGAGAAACCCTGGCAACCAGTTGCCACCACCCGCTCTGTGATATAGGACCCAGAGGAGGTACAAGAAGGATCCCCAAGATTCCTCCGTCCATCTTTAGCCTATGGTGTTCATCTAGCATCCCCAATCTGGGTTTATTGCCGACCCCCACCTATACATCTGTTTAATCCCATCTGGTGACCCTCCTTCTGCCCTGAGAACCCTATTAATTTGGAAACATTTGGGAATTCACTGTAACCTTTGGATGAGAATGTGCCTTCCAAAGATGAACTTTGCTTCTGCTATTCACCAGTGATGGAGCGCTAGAAATATTCTAGAAAAGGCAGCGGGCCCCCGAGAGTGTGGTGTCCCTCAACATGGACATGCAGGGATACAGCAGTGGTTTAAGTCATGGAAAGAATAACCACCAGATCTCCTGTGTTAGCTGGATGGGAGAATGATCATGGGCATGAAAGGACCAGAAAGACTGATACTCGCTACATGTGAAACCTGCTCTACCTCCAACAGGACAGATGTGACAATCAAACTGGATGGTGGCCTGTTGAATTTTTAATCCATATTGGGATGCACAAACTAATCCTGTGTAACTAGGACACGCAATTTGAGAAAAGTGGACCATTTCCCATTGCCTCGTGGTCTGGCGCTGTGTCAGAGAGGGGCTCAGGAATTACCTTGCCTGAAGCCGGGTACAAGCTCTAATAGGAATGCTTTGCATTCAGTGCCACATAAGTGTGGAACTTGAATCAGTGAATCCTGACTCCCACAAGCACTGACAGAAGGGACTACCTAAGAGACCAACGACATGATTTGATGTCAACAAGAACATACCCTTTGCCAAGACAAGAAAGTAGTGCAGAGGACTTTTGAAACCCTGCAGACAGAGTTTTTTTCATTTCATCAACAGTAACTGGAAACCAAGGGCAGAGATGGATGGACGAAGGGACTGCGGTCCTTAGGAAAGCTGGAATTTACCAACTTTGGCTGTTTGGTTTTATCCCCACTTGTACCTCCTATGCAGGGGATCCGTGGTCTATTTCTTTGATTTATTAAATCCTTTTTGGACCCCAATCTCAGTCTCAAGTTGTTTGTTGATCCCCGGCTGTGACATGTTGTAGAGTTACACATTGATATGCTTCTCTTTTCACTAACTGGCAATCACTAATATAACATCACCTAGTACACAGTCTCAGCCCATAATTTCGGGACAATAAACAGACTATTTGTGATCCAAACTCTTAACATGTATTAAAATAAAATAAAAGACTGTCCCCTTACTTTATGCAGGTGATGTCACCACAATAAGATACATAAATAAACTATGACGATTCATTTACACAATTAGAGTTGACCTCCATGTGACAATGTCACTATGAGGCAGCACACATATGCAGTCACAACAGATCTATGAAATATATTTCTAATGTTTCTAATCTTAAATAATATAAGGCCACCTCTAAGTAGCATTCTCAATTCTATGACAACCATGCTGCTTATTGCTCAGTATAGCAAAGTTCACTTCAATTATCATTTGTACTTTCTGTTGATCAATAGTAGATGAAAACATAAATTGTGCCCAATATCAAAAACAGATTTTAGTATTAGAGAAAAGTTGCATAGAAAAATTAGACTTGTGTACACACATGTACATCAGTTCACCTCCCCCCTTATGAATTTGGGGTTGTGGATTTCTAACATGTGCATGTAATTTCAATGTAGACTATCATGAGTTTCATCTAATTCTACTTGTTTGGGTTAGAAAAACACTATTATCAATTTAGAACACACAGGATCTTTAGTTCACCAACCCAAGGTAGGACAATTGTTTTATGATTTCCTAAAACAAGGATGAGTACGCCACCCACTTAACTTTGCCAATCAGAACCCACAGGTGCAGAACCATTCCCCTACTGTGCAATGTCAAAAGAGAGTAGAGGATGTCATTTATATTAGTATGATTTTCATTGCAAGTGGAATTGGGATGGGTAAACTGCCATTTCTCCAGTCACATTTTAAATATCTATGGCTTTCACAGCACACACATTATCTTATTTAGGCTATGAAGCATGGCCACTGATTCACATTCCAAAGTGTTAGACCATCCCTGTGAAGAATGCAGGATTCAGTTTATTTTAGCTATTATTTTCAAAATGCACTGCCAGCAGTTACTATTTTACAGAGCACACTGTGACGATACCAGGGAATTTGTTGGGACTACGGAAGTGAGCCTGCTACACATTAACACCCCCGAGAGGACAGGGAGATCACACTGGAGGTGACCCACCCCTTGGAGGACAAGGAATGCCCAAGTAAGGGTTTTAATCTACCTCCCTTTATCACAGAATCCCAAGTGTTTGTCTGTTATGTGGGAATTGAACAGAGCAGTACCATACAGGGTCCTTTAAAAGTGGATTGCTTGGTTTCTGACCTGTATTTGATGCTGCCCTTACATGAAGAGCAGAACCAATGGATTTTCATCTTGTTCTTTGGAGGAACATAAAGATCCCTTGACTCAGCCACTAGAGGAGAGAGCCAGCGAGAGAAGCTGGCCTACTTAGCCGAGCATAGGAGGGTACGTCTCTCTCTCCAGAGGAGCCTGGAGGCAGAGACATGCATATGGCATAGAGGGTGGAGAAGCAGGGAAACTTGTGGAATGCTGCACTACCAGGAAGGCGAGGGAGCCTGAGGAGCTTATAGCCGCTGAAAAGAAATAAAGAGAAACAATGCCGGAAGTGGCATGCTGGCGTCATCCCTAACTGATGCTGATGTCCTGTCAGTCCATGACTGGAGGAACCGACGGAAGAGACCTGACCGCAAAGACCAGAGAGAAGTAAGAGGCATACTTCCATGCTGGCCAGGGAAACTGAATTCCCTAACAAGCACTGCTGGTGGAAAGCAGGTACGGGACACAGGTAGAGGAATGGGTGAAGGGCAGTGAGGCCACACCATAGCCCATGCATGGCAGAGAATACACACACTCCATGAGGGGGTGAGAAAACCAACAAACAAAGCAAGACTGAGAATCAAAATACTCCACAAGGTGTGAGAAAACCAATCAACAAAGTTTCTGAAGAGCCATTGAGTCCAAGCCAGGCTAAGACACAAGATACCTCAGGAGGAGGTAAGAGGTCCCATAACCCAATTAAGGATGAGTAAGGAAGCAATCCGAAACGCAGTGAAGCATGTGATTTTCAGTTATGTGAGTGCAGACCAAACCAGACTACTAGAACCTGTTGTTTCCGACGAGGAGCATACTTCCAAAGACATTGGATACATTTGGAGTTAGAAATGTCTAAAGAGGCTGCTTGGCTGGGAGATAGAATCAGAACATTTGGGTGAGAGCCCAGACCAAATGCCACTAGCAAAAGAGAAAGACGGAGATATATTTACACTACAACTGCTGGCCTGGGGTCTGAGAAAGCACTAAGAACTCTTTAGGTGTGGTCCTAAAAACCTTCCACCACCAGCCAACATAAACAGGAAATAACCCTTTCCGAGGCTGAGATAATGTTATATTTTTGTAATGGTGGCAAGGCAGATGTTAGGTTAGCTCCGGTTTGGACAGAGTTTTTGTACGACATCCTGACGTGCGCCCTTTTGCTTTATTTGAAGAATAGAGAACTCATTGTAGAAGTTGGGTTAGAAGAGGATTCTTTCCTTTAATAAAAATACTCTATTATAAACATGTCTTCTTTTCCGTATCCTATGTCTGACTTACCCCACCACTGAATTTATTTAGTTTTATTTAAATGTAATCTCCCTCCCCTTTAATACAATAATTGCACAATAAAACAGGATATAACTCACACTAACAAACTACAATAACTTTGTCTCATTCACGTTAATATATCTGCCCCTATTCTCACATAGAAATCTCACGTTTTCTACAAGCAGTCAAACTTCACTTTTATTCTATTTGGAATGAGTGCCCACAAATGGCATCATGTTCACAGTTGCCTGCCACTCCCAGGGTTTAGCAAGGCAATGATTTCAGGGTACTTTTCTAATTTAATTTGGGGTATTATTTATATTTATTTTGAAATATTCTTTAAGGTGGTGAGTCAGAATGAACCCTACGAGTTTTCGAAAAATTCCCAGTCAGCCTCTCCTCCCCCTTGAAAAGCAAGTCTGCTCCAGGTAATATTTTCAAAATCTATAAACATCCAAGTGCACACCTAGGGCAAGGGCCGTGGGGGGTTAAATTGTAGAAAAAGTTCAAATCACATTCTGGGGTGCATGGGAGCTAAAATAGCCTTGACACATAGGCTATATACACACATGTACCAGAGACAATAGTATCCAAATGAAATTAGGAAACCCCCGTCCCCTGCTCACCATGATACTGGCCAAGGCCAGTCAAAAAGTTAAAATAGAAGAAAATTCAAGAGATAAACTGGACATAACTTCTCACAATAACAGGGAAAAATAATGATTCAAAACTTCATTAACGAATCTGAGTAGTCATCATTGAATTTACTTATTTATTTTCTCAATGAGATACTCAAAACGTTTCGGGAATTGAATCTCTTCATCAGTAGTAATAGTTCAACATCTGTCAAACAGAAATATTGAATGTTGAAAGCAATTTAACAGAGGGAAATACCAGTTCATAACGTCATTAATGGCCTTATTTATCAAATAAATAAAAGTTCCGAAGGGGAATATTGTTAATGGTGTAATACATTTGTACATGTGTTCAACATTGCAAATTATCATTTAGGTGAAAATTCTTATGTGGCGTATAGAAGTGTTCCAATATGTACCCCTAAAAAGGGCTTATAAATGATATAACTCTAATCTTGTTAAAGAACCTGGGATAATTAGATGTAATTGCCCTGCACTCGTTTTGCGTTGCTCCAATGAATCCAAACATCTAAAAGCCAAAGGGCTCCATCACGAGTTGGTGGGTATCCCGGCGGCATTACCACCGGGATACCGCCTGCGCTAATATTGTTACCGCCACTCAGTCCAGCGCTATTAGCGCCCGATCTAGGGTTGGGCAGCAATGGGTATTCCCCATTCCCCATCGGGGCATTTTCGGCGCAATTAGAGCGCGCTAATAGCCAGGCCTCCAGATAAGGTGTGTACTAGGCCTTTTTACGCATGAAAATCTTGTAAATACGACAGCTTTATTATTTTCCTGTGTACATTTACACACAAGTTTAGAGCAGAGGGCAGTGCAAAGGTCAGGTTACTTGGCAGAAACCAGAAGGCTTATTTTGATTTTTATCTACATGGATAAACGCCATGGATAAACGCCTATGAAACAGAATGCATTTCTCTGACGCCTTTCAAAAATAGAAACTTCACAGTGCGATAAAAGGAATGGTTTATTTTCCATTCAGCTTCTGCTGTGTTGCTGCTCATGGAGCAAACAGAAGCACTCTTCATATTTATTTACCTACCATTTTAGGATTGTAAAATTAATAAGATGGAAAACTAAATTGCGACGGAGAATTAACATTTTGTAACAAATTATGCTTTTTATTCCAGTGAAAGCAAACCAGTAATGCACAATTGTATGTTTCAGAGCTCCTGTGCTGTGTGCATAATCATGCGGAGGCAGATCATTTTTACACTTATAATAATTGACACTCTAATTATAAAAACAGTGTGTAAAATGATGACTATGCACAGTCTAGTTTACATCCATTCAACCTTGCAGTCAAAGGGGGACATTACTATAAATGGTCAGTGGCAGCAGAGTCTTTGTTTAAAGGTGAATGTTAGTCATTATACCAATCACAGGTGTTCAAACCTCTCAAATCTTCAAGACTACAATTAAAACATCCAAAACCCGACTCTCCAGGAAGTGCACGTGCTGATCAAACAAACAAATGAAAGTTACATTTGTAATTGAAATAGAAACTCCGCAAAACTTGTCCCTGTGATAATCCAGATAGGTATTTAACATTATGTAGCGCTTCATCCAACATCTAGGCACTGTGATTATTATATCTCAGTCGATACTCAGTTAACCGACTGCTGAAGGATGTTAGTCAATAAGATGGCTCAGTCGGATGAGCACTCATTGCTTTGATCTGTGTGTGATCTGTAGGTTGTAGGTTCGAATCCCGGCAAGGCCAACTCAGTCTTTCAAGGTCGATAAAGGAGTACTGTTTGGTGATAAATATGTTCCATGTACAGCGCTTTGCTGAAAGCGCTATATAAATAACCATTTGACCATGCGATTAGATATAGAATTTTGCCTTCAAACCTCAAAACACACAATACAATTCATGCTTGCTTTCAGAGGCATTGCTAGGGGGGCTGAGGGGGCCATAGTCTTTTGGTTGTAGCCCCGGATAGAAGCTCAGGGGCTACAACCAAAAGGCTAGCTAGCACCAAGTCCCTACAGTCCCAACATTAACTTAGCCCCAGATCTTTTATAAACCTAGCAACACCCCTGCTTGCTTTACTATGTAATTGGTTAGGGTTTTGTGTTTTCAACATTTAAATATATACAGGAGAGATCAAATGGCCAGACCTTAGAGAAATAATGACAGGTGTATTATGTCACAATGCAGAAAGCTGCGGTTGTAGGTCATTTGGTCGAAAACAAAATGATCGAATGCCATTTGATTGAGAGTCAAATGGTCGAAAAAATTGTCGATTTTTTCTTTAAATTTTTTTTTAAAATAAATTATGGGGTGTTCCCCCCGCAACCCTGCTTTTTCTATATACATTTTTTTTTTACCAAACAAAACTTACAAATATATAAATAAATAAATAAAAAAATGCGACCATTTTTTTTTTCCACCATTTGACTTTCGATCAAATGGTCATTCGATCTTTTATTTTCGACCATTTGACCGGACACTGAAAGCTGCCGCATAGTAATTATTTCCATACAGTTTTTGCACATGTCGGCTGTGTCACATACATTTTACTCTCTTGCAAAGGAGAAAAGTCATTTTTACTCTCTTAAAATCACATTTACTCTCAAAGTTTAAAAATAGGGAGTAAAATACTCCCACCTCAAAATCTTATCTGGAGCACTGCTAATAGCGCAGCGCTAATGTTAGGAAAGATTTCATAATTGTAGGTAACTTTCCTTCCATGTGGCAACCCCTAAACTTTTTGCTGTTGTTTTTCACCTTGTTCTTGACTTTGCCAGAGAAGTGCAGCCTTCTGCCGCACTCCTCTGGGCTTTCGCTCTTTTCTTACGGGGAAACTGACATGCCCTTAAGAGAGTCAGTACCGGGGAACGCTGTGTCCCGTAGTTTCTTTTATCGTGTTGCGGCTTTAGTGCAACATGACACAAGAGGGCACTGTAAGCTAAGTTACAGCTCTCTTGGGTCTCTAGCCTTCTACAGGCCCTAGATACTCTGTTAGGATGGTATTTGATCGGTGCAAGTCATTCAGGGACTGGAATGGTGGCAGCGATCGTTTTGTTTATTTTGAGCTCCTTTTGGCGTTCTGAGCACGTTTTTCGCACTGAACCCAAAATGGTGGCCTGGCTCCCAAAATGGCCAGACCACGAGGCTCCTTTGTCTTGTCCACTGACCGTCTTGCTCCCTTCACCTTCCCCAGGTCGAGCGACCCGGGGCCTTCCTTATTTGGGCATGTACTTTCCCGCGAAACGCGGTTGCTTTCGCGGGCTTCTACATGTCGTTTGTGTGCCTCCAGGGTGTGGGCTGGGATGTCTGGTCCCAATACACATCCTGGGTGCCAGAGAGTCTGGGGTAGTGTGAATGCCTGGGACCACCGTGGTCCGTGATTGGTCCACGTATGGTATGTGTGTTGATGAGCGGATCTCCCATTGGCTCCCCTCCGTTTTGGCGCGAAGGGAACCGTGGATAAGAGGGGGCTGGAAACACCACTACCATGTCGATCTCCTGAGTTCTCACAAACGAAGGAATACAGGAGCCAAGTATCCTGCAACCAAGAGGCTGGACCGAGGAATCGCTGATGACCCGCTGAAGGAATCCTCCTTTGCACTGCTGTCGTCCTGTGAAACCCTTTCCTCCTTTGATCGAACCAGAAGGCCTGTACTGGTGCTTCGACCTTTGGAATAGCAGGAACAGCTATTCCCGGCGACTTCATCATCTCCTGCCAAGTAAGCCTTCGGAAGTGTCTCTGGGCCATCCAGTTGACTGACCAACTTACCAGGGAGTCCTGCTCTGTAACCGCCGCCAGGTTGTGTTGTATTTCGAGTCCTTGTCACTCTCCCACGCCTCGTATACTTGGCGTTCCCAAGTCTGAAGGGAGGAGTGTACATTTGGCTCGGATACACACGGCCGCTCCGTTGTCCTGCTGCGGCAACAAACTGTGCTGGTTTCGTCGATTGGGACGTCTTTTTGCTCTACACGACTACGAGGCGTTCCCTGCTCTTCTGAACCTGCCAGCTGCTGAAACTAACGTGGAGAAGCCTGGGTCTGCTTGCATCGGGGACCGGTGAGTAGTATAGCTAGGATCTGGTCGCCCTCCTGCAGTAGCCCATTGCTTTTCCCCGCTGTGTAAAAACAGCACCCTTTTGTCCGTACTCGCGCTCTGCTTCTGCTCGCTGTGGAGGCTGCGCTTGAGTTGCGGAACCTGTTCTCCTTCTGTTGTGCACTAACCCGAACTGCCTGACTTCCTCCGAAGAGCTTCTCCTTTTGCCCGTTGGCACCAGCGTGGCAGGTACTTTGAGCACAAGGCTCCACTCTTCGCAGGGCTCGGACTTCCATCTAGTTAGGTGCCTCTAAAGGCGAACTGAGTCTAAAGCATTATCGCACTGCCTGTTTTCCTTCCCTTGCAGGTGGACTACACATTTCGTGCCTCTAATGCTTGCGACTGTCGTATTTGTATATATATTGTGTTGATATGGTATGTGTTGGCTTAGTATTGTGATTTTCTCGCTACGGTCATTGTTTTAAAGGCCTTAAAATAAATGTGTATATATTTTTGATATAACAACTGTTTGGAGTAGTTTGTAAGCGCTCTTGCTTTGTGTGCTCATTGCGGGCTTTCAGTCACCCTCACCCCTCTTGAGACCTAGTCTTGACCGCCGCGATCGCTACCTTGATTGGTCTGGCTCGTCCAGAGGTTACCCTGTTCCAAGTAATTAGGTTGGCCTTCTGAACTTCTGCGCCACCAGGACAGAGTTCAGAAATCCGTCTTAACAAATTGGTGTACAGCGGTGGGATACGACTGAAGGTATCCAGTGTTGCGCACGAACTAAGGCATTTCAGGTTATTCCAACCAGTACACGTAGTGAATTGTTGTAGTATAACTTTAAAAAGGCCATAGTCCTATCTAACAGTATGGAAACAAATACCTTGTTAACTTTAAATGCTTCCAAATCAGAAACATTGAAGAAGATGTGTGCGGAGAGAGGTGTTTCCTCTCAAGGCACTAAATTGGAAATGATCCAAAGAATCGTGGCGTGGCAAGAAGCGCAGCTTGACGCTATAACTTCTGAGGACAGTGCAGAAGGTGGTGGGGCTGCTCTCACTGGTAGAACCGACGGTTCTGCCGCTGCACTGATCCATCGCGACCACGAGGACAGGGAGGATGTGATGTCTAATGTTTCCTCTGCCAGTGCTGATGGGGAGGCTATGCTTGAATTCAAGAAGCAAGAGCTGCGGTTTAGGCAGCAGGAGCTTGAATTCAGCATAGCCAAACTAAAAATCGAACAGGCAGAAAAACAAAAAGACAGGGATCACCAGTTGGAACTGGCCAAGCTTCAGGTTGCAAATGGGTCCAAGGGTCCTGGACATGGGTCTGGGGCTTCCTCTCATCCACGGTTTCCGAAAGATCTGCTCAGTGTGTAAGAAGAAAGGAATGACATTATGGACTGGCTGAAAGCGTTTGAGTATGCATGCGAGGTTCAAGAAGTTGACAATGCTGATAAGATTGCGTGGTTGCTCAGTAGACTGCCCCATTCTGGCTGTAGTGCCATTATGGAAATGTCAAAGGCTGAGCGAGCTGATTTCGCAATGTTAAAGCAAACTCTCATTTTAAAGTTTGGGAAGACTCCGGCCCAATATTTAAAGCGTTTTCGAGAGTATAAGAAAAAGGAAGGTGGTACTTGGGTATCTTATGTCGCTGAATCCTTGAAAAACTTAACTGGCTGGGTCGAAGGTTATAAGGTTTCTACCTTCGAAGGCATGATAAATCTTGTCATGCTGGAACACATTTTTGCTTCTTCTTCCCCGGAGCTTAAGCAGCATTTGGCCGATTCGAAGGAGATAGATCCTAAGAAGCTGGCCATTGCAGCAGACTTATGGGTGTCACATCGAGTGTCCCATAAGGACAAAACTCATCCTGGTAAGCAGGAGGAAGGGAAAAAGTCCCAAGAAATGGAGGGTGGGGAATCTGCTAAATCTTCTTCCCATAAGGGCCACAAAAAGAAAAACAAGGGTAAGACACAAGAGAACTCACAGGGTAGTGGAGGTCAGCCTCCGAAACAGAACTCTGGTTACAATAAGCCTCCCTACGTAAACAGACCCACTGGGGCTTGTTTTTCTTGTGGAGCAACCGACCATGTGAAGGGGGATCCCCGGTGTAAGGTTAGACCTTTGGGGGTCCACTCCGCTAATCTGGCCTTCTCCTCCTACGAGGAAGAAGAGATTACAGGAGCATCCTTCTCCTCAGACTCATTTCCCAGCGGAATAGAGGCTGAGGTAGTTTTAGTCTCCCTGGGTTCCTGGGAGCCTAAAGTCGCAGAGGCTTATGCTAGGATTCCGGATAATACCAAGCACTACTTTAAAGACAGTGTGCTGATCAATGGAGTGGATACTCCAGCTCTTAGGGATAGTGGGTGCAGTCGCACTGTAGTGGATTCTACCTTGGTAGACTCAGAGGAAGTTGCCAGAGCTACTTTGATGCCCACTAAGTTGGCTGACGGCCCCCTCCGTATGTTTCCAGTAATACCTGTAAATCTTACTTTAAATGGTACAGCAGTCAGGATTCCAGTGAGCATTCAGAGAAACGTCCCGGGAAAGGTCTTGTTGGGTAATGATCTCAGAGCTTTAGGGCTCGTAGGAGACACTGCCGAAAGACCCTACACACGGTCTCAAGCACGGGCAGCATTGGCCAAGTCCAATACGCCGCCCCAGCCGAAGGGGAAACCCAAGGCGAAAGGAGTCTACAAGTCAAAACGAGGGAAAGAGAATATTCCCCCGAGCTCGCCTACCACTGCGGTGGAGGAAGTTGGTCAATCGCCCGGGCCTGACGAGGAGGTGGCGATGCCTGAAGTATTCGACCCCAACGATCATCCTGAACTAAAAGACTTGTTAGTTGAAGGAGGTCCTGATAGGGACGAATTCAGTAAAGGCCAACGTGAGTGCCCATCTCTGGAAGGCCTAAGGAGACAGGCCTGCTCCCAGCTTGAGGGTGAACCTCCTGGGAAGCATAGGATTTATTGGGAAGGTGGACTCCTGTATAGTGAGCCCACAGAGTCTACAGAAGGAGACCATAGGAGGTTGGTGGTTCCCCTTGCTGTTAGGCCCTTCCTCCTGCAGTTGGCGCATGAAGTTCCCCTTGCTGGTCACCTTGGTATGAAGAGGACCAAGCAAAGGTTATCCATGCACTTCTACTGGCCCAAGATGGGGGTGCAAGTAGAAAGTCACTGCAGGAGTTGTGCCTCCTGCCAGTTGTCTGGTAAGGCTGGCGCGACAATCCAAGCTCCGTTGGTACCGCTCCCAGTTGTGGGGGTACCATTTGAAAGGGTAGGGATCGACATCGTTGGTCCCCTTGACCCGCAAACATCCTCGGGCAATAGGTTTATCCTGGTGCTGGTCGACCATGCAACCAGGTATCCTGAGGCCATCACATTGAAAACTGTAACTGCCAAGTCAGTTGCAAAAGCTTTACTCGGCATATTTACTAGGGTTGGCTTCCCTAAAGAAGTTTTGTCGGATCGTGGCAGCAACTTTATGTCGAAGTATATGCAGGCTATGTGGAAAGAATGTGGGGTCACCTACAAGTTCTCTTCTGCATACCACCCCCAGACCAATGGTCTGGTGGAACGTTTCAACAGAACGTTAAAGAGCATGATTGGGGCTCTGGAGGAGCCTCAGAGAAGAAAATGGGATCTTCTGTTACCATGCTTACTGTTTGCCTACCGAGAGGTACCACAGGAGGGTGTTGGCTTCAGCCCCTTCGAACTTCTGTTCGGTCATCCCGTACGGGGACCCTTAGCCATCGTCAAAGAGGGATGGGAGATGTCCACTCCCCCTGTTACTACCAACGTAGTTGATTATGTGCTGGGGCTCAGAAAACGGATGGTACTTCTGATGGGCTTGGCTAGTGATAAATTGAAGGCAGGGCAAGCGCTGGTGAAACATTGGTACGACCAGAAAGCTTCCCTCATCAACTTTACACCTGGTCAGCAAGTCCTGATCATGAATCCCATAAGGCCTCGAGCTTTACAGGACAAATGGTCAGGCCCTTACACAGTGGTGGAGCCCCTGGGTGAGGTTAACTATTTAGTGGACCTTGGAAGGCCTGGACAGGCTCCAAAAGTGTTTCACGTGAATAGGCTGAAGGCTTTCGTCCCAAGAGTCGAAATCGCAGCACTGCTACTGGCTTCAGACGTTGAGGAAGAGGAGTCTGAACCTCTCCCCGACCTGTTCCAAAGCGGTCCTTCAGATAGCTCCTTTGAGGGTGTCCGAGTGGCCCCTCACCTGACTTCTGATCAGCAGGCTGAGGTGAAAAGTTTGCTTAGGCAGGTTTCCCCCCTGTTTTCACAGTCCCCTGGTTTGACACCTTGGTGCAAACATAACATTGACACAGGAGACAGTGTACCTACCAAAAGTAGGGGATACAGGATGTTAGACAAAGTACGGTCTTATATTAAGACCGAGGTCAACAAGATGTTAGATCTTGGGGTGATTGAACCCTCTAGTAGTCCTTGGTCCAGCCCAGTGGTGTTGGTTCCAAAGGCAGGCACTTCTGAATTGAGGTTCTGCGTGGATTACAGGGCTCTGAATGCTGTCACCAAGACAGATGCACACCCCTTGCCTCGAACAGATGAGCTGGTGGATACTTTGGGTGCCTCCAAGTACCTCAGCACGTTTGACCTCACTGCTGGCTATTGGCAAATAGCTTTAGCAGAACATGCCAAGGAGAAGACAGCATTTTCTACTCCAGACGGCCTTTACCAATTCCGGGTAATGCCGTTCGGGTTGAAGAATGCACCTGCCACTTTCCAGAGGCTTGTGAATCATGTGTTGAATGGGTTGGACGAATTCTGTCTTGCATATCTGGACGATATAGCAGTTTTCAGTGCCACCTGGGAAGACCATGTGAAACACCTCGGGATTGTGCTCCAGGCTCTTCAGAAAGCCCACTTGACCATAAAGGCTAGTAAATGCCAGATTGGACAAGGCTCAGTGGTTTACCTTGGACATGAAGTAGGTGGAGGGAGGATACAGCCTCTACCCAGTAAAGTACAAGCAGTACAAGACTGGCCTACCCCCACTACGCAAACCCAAGTGAGAGCCTTCTTAGGACTCACGGGGTATTACCGCAATTTTGTGGCAGACTATGGCACCATAGCTGCTCCTCTGACTGCCCTCACAACTCCGAAGAAACCCAAGAAGGTAACTTGGACCGACGAGTGTGAGAAGGCCTTCAATGGCTTAAAAGACTCCTTGTGCCAGGCCCCTGTCCTCAGGGCCCCTGATTATCAAAGACCTTTTATTGTGCAGACGGATGCCTCTGACACTGGGATAGGAGCTGTACTATCACAAGTAGATGAGAAGGGTAAGGAACACCCTATCGGTTTTATTAGTCGCCAGCTTAAGGACAGAGAGCTCAGATGGTCCACGGTAGATGAAGAATGTTTCTCTGTTGTGTGGGCCCTAAGGAAGCTGAGGCCCTACCTCTATGGGACCCACTTCACTGTGCAGACTGACCATAAACCGTTAAAGTGGCTAATGAACATGAAGGGGGAGAATCCAAAGTTGCTTAGGTGGTCCATAAGTCTACAAGGCTTCGACTTCACTATTGAGCATAGGCCAGGTGTCCAACATAGCAATGCTGATGGGTTGTCCAGAATGTTTAACCGACCTGAACAAGAGACTCATCCAGGGGTGGATTAGTTCCCCCTGTCCATAGTCTGGGAGGGGCGAGTGTTAGGAAAGATTTCATAATTGTAGGTAACTTTCCTTCCATGTGGCAACCCCTAAACTTTTTGCTGTTGTTTTTCACCTTGTTCTTGACTTTGCCAGAGAAGTGCAGCCTTCTGCCGCACTCCTCTGGGATTTCGCTCTTTTCTTACGGGGAAACTGACATGCCCTTAAGACAGTCAGTACCGGGGAACGCTGTTTCCCGTAGTTTCTTTTATCGTGTTGCGGCTTTAGTGCAACATGACACAAGAGGGCACTGTAAGCTAAGTTACAGCTCTCTTGGGTCTCTAGCCTTCTACAGGCCCTAGATACTCTTTTAGGATGGTATTTGATCGGTGCAAGTCATTCAGGGACTGGAATGGTGGCAGCGATCGTTTTGTTTATTTTGAGCTCCTTTTGGCGTTCTGAGCACGTTTTTCGCACTGAACCCAAAATGGTGGCCTGGCTCCCAAAATGGCCAGACCACGAGGCTCCTTTGTCTTGTCCACTGACCGTCTTGCTCCCTTCACCTTCCCCAGGTCGAGCGACCCGGGGCCTTCCTTATTTGGGCATGTACTTTCCCGCGAAACGTGGTTGCTTTCGCGGGCTTCTACATGTCGTTTGTGTGCCTCCAGGGTGTGGGCTGGGATGTCTGGTCCCAATACACATCCTGGGTGCCAGAGAGTCTGGGGTAGTGTGAATGCCTGGGACCACCGTGGTCCGTGATTGGTCCACGTATGGTATGTGTGTTGATGAGCAGATCTCCCATTGGCTCCCCTCCGTTTTGGCGCGAAGGGAACCGTGGATAAGAGGGGGCTGGAAACACCACTACCATGTCGATCTCCTGAGTTCTCACGAACGAAGGAATACAGGAGCCAAGTATCCTGCAACCAAGAGGCTGGACCGAGGAATCGCTGATGACCCGCTGAAGGAATCCTCCTTTGCACTGCTGTCGTCCTGTGAAACCCTTTCCTCCTTTGATCGAACCAGAAGGCCTGTACTGGTGCTTCGACCTTTGGAATAGCAGGAACAGCTATTCCCGGCGACTTCATCATCTCCTGCCAAGTAAGCCTTCGGAAGTGTCTCTGGGCCATCCAGTTGACTGACCAGCTTACCAGGGAGTCCTGCTCTGTAACCGCCGCCAGGTTGTGTTGTATTTCGAGTCCTTGTCACTCTCCCACGCTTCGTATACTTGGCGTTCCCAAGTCTGAAGGGAGGAGTGTACATTTGGCTCGGATACACACAGCCGCTCCGTTGTCCTGCTGCGGCAACAAACTGTGCTGGTTTCGTCGATTGGGACGTCTTTTTGCTCTACACGACTACGAGGCGTTCCCTGCTCTTCTGAACCTGCCAGCTGCTGAAACTAACGTGGAGAAGCCTGGGTCTGCTTGCATCGGGGACCGGTGAGTAGTATAGCTAGGATCTGGTCGCCCTCCTGCAGTAGCCCATTGCTTTTCCCCGCTGTGTAAAAACAGCACCCTTTTGTCCGTACTCGCGCTCTGCTTCTGCTCGCTGTGGAGGCTGCGCTTGAGTTGCGGAACCTGTTCTCCTTCTGTTGTGCACTAACCCGAACTGCCTGACTTCCTCCGAAGAGCTTCTCCTTTTGCCCGTTGGCACCGGCGTGGCAGGTACTTTGAGCACAAGGCTCCACTCTTCGCAGGGCTCGGACTTCCATCTAGTTAGGTGCCTCTAAAGGCGAACTGAGTCTAAAGCATTATCGCACTGCCTGTTTTCCTTCCCTTGCAGGTGGACTACACATTTCGTGCCTCTAATGCTTGCGACTGTCGTATTTGTATATATATTGTGTTGATATGGTATGTGTTGGCTTAGTATTGTGATTTTCTCGCTACGGTCATTGTTTTAAAGGCCTTAAAATAAATGTGTATATATTTTTGATATAACAACTGTTTGGAGTAGTTTGTAAGCGCTCTTGCTTTGTGTGCTCATTGCGGGCTTTCAGTCACCCTCACCCCTCTTGAGACCTAGTCTTGACCGCCGCGATCGCTACCTTGATTGGTCTGGCTCGTCCAGAGGTTACCCTGTTCCAAGTAATTAGGTTGGCCTTCTGAACTTCTGCGCCACCAGGACAGAGTTCAGAAATCCGTCTTAACAGCTAATTGCACCACGAGAATGGGCATTTGTCTGGCGCATTTACCCCCAGCTTCAAGCTGGGGGTAAATGCTGCCAGACTCATGTTTGGGCGGACCCTTAAATGTGGCGGTAAAAGCGTTACTGCTGCATTTACAGACTACTGCCCACCCCGTGATGAGGCCGAAAGAGAGGACCTGTAAAGTACCATGTTGAGGAAGTTTTGGGAAGAGAATGAGACTAAAGATCCACGTGTGTAAATCTACTCACCAAGAAGGCAGAAGTATTAGTTCTGGTTACGACTCTGTGATGACACTGTTACGCGTTCGCGTAATAACATCATCACGCGCCCACAATAAGAAAGTCATTATGGGCTTTGCAGCTCTTTTCTGAACACTTGTTCGGTGTATGGTTGTCCACCCACATCATAATTATACCTATTGAAGTCTGCTACTTCTGTCTGTTTGGTGAGTAGACTTACACATGTGGATTTTTAGTCTCATTCTATACAACACTCTATTAGTTCTGGCACAGTTCTGTGATAACGTTGTTACGCTTCCACGTGCTGACATCACACGCATAGTGGGCATTGTGCTCCTTTCATTTTTCACAATAAAGATTTGTGGTCCTTCTAATGGTCACAAAATACTGTTCAATGTTGTTCAAATCCACCAGGAACGCCCATTGGTGCTATTTGGTCCTTCTCCTTTTTTCATAGGGGTATTTTAAAACATTACAATAGTAATGTACCAGGCTGACCATCTTCAAATTATTGCCTTATATCATAAAATTATGTTAGAGGTTACTCTAAGTTTTGATGATGTACTTCAAAGACAAGTGTTAAGTTCTTATTATGACTACAATATGTAAATGATCAATAGAAATTAACATTGTAACTTTTAAAGAGACACATTACAATGTTAGTACAATTTTAAAATTCCTTTTTGTTTCATATCTTATTTTGGGAATAATATACCCATGTGTCTCTCAAAGTGTCCTTGCCTCTTGAAAAAGGTCATGCTCAGATCAAAACCAATTATGGGCTTGATTCATGGAAGTGTTTTATAATGGCGTAATCCCATAGGAAAACGTTCCATGAATAAGGCCCTATATGTTTTTTCTGTGAGTGCCATGACAATGTTTAATTTTGCATGCCAACCACAGATTGGTTGCTTGTGCTGATGATCCCTTGCATTTGTTACAATGTGCACAAGGAGTAATATTTAACATAAAAAAGAACATAAAAAATTGAGTTGTAGACCGTGCAGCCTGCTCTTCTAGTCCCTTATAAGGTCTGTCAGAACCCCAGCACTCCGTGACGAGACTATCCATTTCCACCTGACCTACACACTGCTCTATATAGAACAGGAGGGTGCTCCATACTAAACGGGAACCGGATGGAGCAATTTAATGAAACCAACATTAAGGGTGTTCCCGTTGTATACAGTTTAAATATAGTTCAAAACACATTTGGCATGAAGACATGCAATCAAGACTGAATCTTCTAATTCATAGTGTACATGATATTCATCTAAGTTCATACACACTGCTCTCCCACCCTTAGTATGGACAATGGGCCTTGAGTCTAACAGCAACATTCCTGCAGGATACGCATGATAACAATGTATTTTACCAGGATGGTCCTACCATGGCAGATTCCTCTGCCGAAGCTACTCTCCCTATACTTTGAACTGTAAAAAAAACACAGTACACTCTTCCTCCTTTCAGTTATCTCTGTTTCTTCTGAAGAGAGGGTCCCAAGAATGCCCCTCCTAACCCCCAAATTCATATCAAGACGAAGAGCCAGAAACGCTTGCAGCCACGCAACCTATTTTGGACGAATCCCGAGTGCATCAATGATTGACAAGTACACAGAAAGGTATCCTCTCAGCCAGCGATACAGACTGAATTCAATACTCGTCTTCACAGGTCTAGGAGAAGAAACAGAGATTGTGGACAGAAACACGTATATGTACAGTCTTGACTAAGCACCAAGAAGTCACGGTGCTGACGTCATTAGTGACACCACGTCATAGCAGTGTTAGCCGTATTCGGAGTCCTGCACCGCATTACACAAACACACATTCACATACACGAAGAACTTGCTTGCACAGTTCTATAGCTAGAGGACAGATACATATACATACTGTCAATGCTTTTATCATTTTCTCCTTAGCCAAATGCAGTCACTCAGAACCGCAGGGCACAAGAGAACCTGAGCAAGCTTGCTGACGCTTAAAGCCAATAAGCCTATAGAACTACAGCAGAAAATATGCAGCCTGGTAGGACCAAATGCGACTAACCTATAGGGAACCTAGCATAACATGAACAATGTAGAAACCACATTACAATGTTTAGGAAAATTACATAAATTCCTAATGCCACGGAGCCTGGGTCGAGGAGAGCTGATTCAGGCTGCACACAGCACGAAGCAGGCTCATAGCCAAGGTCAGAGATACGCAGACACATTCCAAGCCCCCAGACGACAAGGGGACCAGCTGCAGAGAAACTGACATGCAAGGACCAGTAGAATAACCTCTATAGGGCACCCCTACAGGTAGTAGAACTCTCGATACCCAATCCTCTGTGATGATAGGTTTTTCGGGGAAGGGCCCAGGTGATGACGCCATACTTGTACAAAAACAGATCACACACCATGGAGCCGAGAAGTACTGGAGAATTTCAATTGTCTTGCATGATCCCCGTTGGTTTTTGCAATAAACCGCAGTTCTAACTTGCCATTGACTGAGTCCTCCATTTATTCTGGGGAAGGGCGTTGGGGCCTTTCGGAGTCAGGTGGACCCCCGGATCCCCGGTATACCTTGGGAGAAATCACTCTATCACGTCTCTGTTGATTGCAATGCTATCCATAATGGAAGGAGTGGCACTAGTAAACGTGCACCCACCAACATAACTCTCACCCAGAGAAACGAGAGAGACATTTGGTTGGACAGCCCATAGATCTAGCCCAAATGTGAGTACGATATGCTGGGTACAGCTAATTATTATCATTAAAAGTAACCTGTTATTATAGCTGTTGCCAAGCAAGGCAGTCTCATGACAAATTTTGGTAGGTTTTGCAACCTTTTTCAACCGTGCCCAATTGAAGCTTAGAACTTTAAAATTGGACTGGAACAAGACAGAGCTGTGCTCAAGCGTCATTCTGTGTAGACCCAAGACCCAACACCCACTGCCCCCAAACCCCACTGCATCCCAAGATGAGGCAGCACTCTGCATCGAATCTCCATAACATTGTGCTTTTGCGGTCTGCCGCAAATCAAAATTTGCCAGTAGTAATATGCAACAACTTGTCAAACTACCTCTGAAAGTCACCCTTTTCTAACCAGGCCAGCCCAAACTCAAGCAATAAAATGGTCCAAAGCTGCATATATGTCTCATGCTTTGCACACATTTTACTGCCAGTGTGGATGGCATGCTCAGGCATGTTTGATAAATTGGTGGTCATTCTTATGTTCCCAGACTGCAATTTTTTTTTATGCAAAGTAGCCTGTATCCTATATTAAGGGCCCCCACATTATTCAACACTTAGCTCTGCCCCTCAGTCCCGCCCACCCAACTGGCAAGCCCCCCCCCCTCACCAATCAAACCACTTCCCCACGTGCAAAGTGGTTGGGGGGGAATTCCTTTAGTAACTGAGAAAAGGCTCCTCACAAACAGCAATTTAGCAGTATATCAACTGTATAGCATCAATGTTTTATTAGTGTTTGCTTGTTTTATACCTAGAGTATGTTATTATTCACAGTATGTAAACATTAATGATTGGGCCCCAATAAACTACTGCTTAAGGTTTCCCTGTGAACCAGCTGTTATTTGCAATAATATGTGTGTGTCCGCGAAAATACCCAATTTTTCAGTGAGAGCAATACTCTTACATTTTAGTGGAAACATTCAGCAGGGTTTGTCAGCAGCTTCAGCTGGGATTGTTGATTAGACAACCAATGCTTGGGCATGAAAGCAAATTGGCGGCTATGTTCTCCGAGATCCAGGGGTTGCAAACGATTGTACGTTCTTGCCAAGTGTGCATCTTGTTGTCAAGCGCGCTATTCGAGATAGGATGGTAGCATCATGATGCATGTTTGTTCTTAGCTGCAGAAAGAAAAAGTCAGAGATCCACCACTACCCTGACATCTACTGGTGACTTGGAAACAGCCAGGGCACCCACGGGTAACACGCTATCACCTTTGTTACGTCATCATAGCATACACTGCATCTGCTTCAATTCACCCTCACGTCAATTATTCAAAGTTGCCCACGCACCTTTTCATTAGGCTGCACTCCTTATTAGGCTGCACTCATTATTCATTCTTTCTTCATCTCTGTATCTGTCCATTCATCTATCTTTTAAACATGCATAGCTACAGGCTGAGATTAATTTCTACAACTGCTTGCCCCCTAGACAGTATCTTTTCCTTTTGTACCTCACCAATGTACGCAACTGCTTTTCATCGCGCCTGCCTGCTTCTACTCTGAAACGTGCTGGTCAAAGATGCACCCTTTGCGTCACATCAGAAGTGCGTTTGTCAGGCTCTACGCATGCTTTCCCCACGCGCGTGGAACGTGCCACTGCGCGCGATGTCGAGCCCCGGAAATGACGCAGAGGCTTTTTTTCTCCACCAGCTTTCTATGAAGAGAAGTTCATTTCTGCCTCCAGCCTCGAACCAGATAGTGCAGAGGCCGCTTCTACGGAATCTGGTAATTGCGAACGATTTAATTTATGACAGTGAAGTGAGACTAAGAGGGAATGGAAATGGAAACAGTGCTTACTTTTGTTCTTTCAAGTTATTATAATGCGAAGGCAAGGCTCTGACTGTTAACTATGTAATAACTTTATGAATGTTGTCCCATGATCATAATCATGAATGAGGCATGCCTACCATATAACTGCTCCTGCCTTACCCGCCTCTTAGGACATCTTACTATTCCCCTACACGTCGTCAGTCAATTTCGGTCCCATTCTGCCAGCCGTGTGTTATATTAAAAATTTCCAGGAGGAAAATGAATACAAGTACAAAAATAAAATATTTTTAATGGTGTAGACATGTGTGGGCAAACTCGAGGACAGAGAGTCCAATTCCAGTAACACAGTAAAGTGGGATAAATAATCCACTTAGAAAGACATGCGTCACATATGGGTCACAGGTAATTCATGTAATATCTTTCACCTGGGGATCACAGGCACAGTGGGCCAATGTGCTTACTATACAGATCTCTTTGTATCCAGACCCCTCAAGTGAGCCCTCATCACGTGTTTTTGAGTATCACAATAAAGAAAATATTGAATGCGTCAATAAACACAGTTGCCTGATGTAGAACTGCACCTGTGGACTTATGGAAACAGATAATGAGCAACTGCATTAGATATACATGCCCCTTTTTTAAATGAACATATGATTTATGTACATAAACTCTGTGAGAAAGCAGATAATGTTACATGGTGCAACTGGAACATACGAACATTAAACTGTGTAGTATGGTGTAGTTTGTTTAATTGTATTGCAAGTCACATGGGGAAATTGTAGCTTTATTCTAACTTTCACTATTTTTCCTTTTAGACTCTATTTCTCTACTCTTATGTTGGTTCTGAGCACACATTCAGTTGTATAAATACATACAATTTGTATGAGAAAACACTTTTTTATAAAGTGTTATAGTAAACTGCTCCTTCAGATAAGATTAGTGTCCTAGTGTTTATTTTTCTGTTTTCAACCAACCAAGACATTTTTGGGAAAAAACGAACAAGTACCTGCTGGTACACAACCCAACACGGTTCTTAGCCTTTAAACTATAGCTCTTGAAATGAGGCCTTGATGAAATAAGAATAAATTATAAAGGTATGTCTTCTGCCATTGGCAATTCTTGCTCATTGGTTTATACTTGCCGTAGCCAACGGCAGCATGGGCACTCCCTTCTGCAGCTACTCTTTGTAGGCAGCAGCACACATATTTGAATTCGAGCAGGGCCAATACAACCTTTCCTTCATGCATGGTTAGGCTGGGAGTATTGCTCAGGGGCAATAGGCTCACCTTGGGAACAAGACAATGCCGTGCAACATGGGATTCCCAGTTCGAGTGCTTAGACGCTGGAGGAGTCTGTTATCAAGCATTATATAAATCACCAATAATAATAAGACTAATAAAATGACAACCACTGAGCAATATGAACACCTATGATTTAAAAAAACCGAATACAGTTCATGTGTGGTGGTGTACTATATAAACGTCCAATAACAACTATATATACTCAATAATAATGTTGAAACTCTTATTTGAAGCATCATTAATCACACTTGTAATTTGGCACACAACTCTATGGTGATGAGGTGTGCAGCGGATTTGGAAGACAGTGCAGGATTGGAAATATAAAGGCAGGAAACAATGTGAAGAGCCAGGAAAGTTGAGGCAGGTGTCAACTGAGAGCAAAATGCAAAATGGGTCCGTCAGGGGTGAAATGCATAATGGGTTAGTCAGGGGTGGGGTGTGCGAAAACTGCAAGAGTCTGATGATGTGGGGGAGTTTGGTGGTGTGAACGTGTGCATAGATCTGCATTGCTATATTTTGTAACTACGACTAAACTTGGAGGATTCTTGGGTCTAGTGGTATGTTGCATGAACAGAGCATCAGGCGGTCTAAATAATATTACATATTTTTTCCGTTTTAATTCATGTAATCAATATTTTATTATACTTTCTGTGTGGCAGCTCCAAGCAGACAGCAAATGCCATGGCATTTAGACTCCTGTTTGTTGTACTAGCTAAGTGGCATTAACTTTCAAACCCATTTTTACCCAAATTTGTAAATAATCATGAAACCCAGAATACTCCCAAATTTGTGAAGTTAGGAGCTTTTGCAAACTGGTCCACCCAGGCTTGCTGCTTATTACGAAGGTACAGAATGATAGTCTTCTTTATGATAAATGACATGCTGTTCCAAATAGTGTGATGCAGTATAGTTCAAAGTTATCTGGCTACATAGGTGCACTCTATATAGAGGTTGTAATAAACCTTTTGCTTCTAATTGAATCTTACCGCATTATCCGTGCAATGAATGCAAATTAGACTCTTAAATTGTCCCCCAGAGTTGAATATTTTTCTCTCCATGGATAATGTAGGTCGACAATTAAACATTCAAGGTTTAACATAAACTCTCTAAAGAGGTTGCTGATGGACAGTGTAGTGTTCTGTTTGCCTCTGATCCAAGGCAAAGAAATCTCACAGGCAGCATTGTAAAAATAATAATAATGATGCCCCCGAGCTTAGTGCGCTATATACATGCCAAAATAAATAAATAAAGGCTGTAGCATGAACGCAGTAGTATTGGTGAAACTGGATGTGATCATAGAGCCGAAGAAATAATGGAGACACATTTAGTATAAGAACGTGTTATTTTTTAAAAAAATTATTCTATTTTTCGACTTCGGTGAGTGTAAACCTACCCCCAAATAGCAGTGCAGTCTCTATACAAAGTAAGGGTAAGTACTGAAAACGCACCATAGCAACAATTGAGATCAGGTGTGTGCGGAAAAAAAGTACATAGTGATTTCAATACTTCTATAGAAAATCCATGGTTGGGAGAAAGATCTCAGATTGGAGCACACATTCTCTAGCAAAAATGACTGGGATTGGAGGTGCTGCTTGGAAGCAGGTACTTAACTATTGGCCAGATTGGCACACTCTGTCCTCCAAGTCCATGTGTGGGGGGAGATTCAGGGGGATTCTGAGAATGTAGTGGGAGAATGCCTCCAGGAGACTAAGCAAGTCTTGGGATTAGTTTTTGGTGCCCTAAAGAGAGTTTGCAGGCAGCTATTCCAGTTTCCTGGCCATGAGGGTTCTGTAAATGTCTGTCTACAAGTTGACGTGAGCAGTTATTGGAAGCCAGTGTAAGTCTCTGTGGTTGGGGAAGAAGCCGTTCGGCATCTGGATGTACTTTCACAGCGCCAAGACCATGCTGAAGCCAGGGTGTGGTCAGAGAAATTGAAAATCAATAGTTACAACGAAACATAATGGGGCTCCTTGCACATGCTAAACCATGGTCTATATTGTGGGTTTCAGTGCGAGGCATAATGATATCCTCGGAAAAGTTGTAAAGTAGCGACCTCTGATTACCGAATGTGTTCCTTATGTGACTCTGAAGGCTATTAATTTCTCTACAGCTCCCAGTAGTGGCGACCAGGAAACCACAGGTCCCATACTTTCCAGTGCCCTCCAGTTGTTAGGGACCACACTGGGTAACCACGTTTCCACACTCTTACTTGCACCTTTTTTCTGGCTTCCTTCTGCATCACTATGTTCACTATTGCAGCTGCAATACTGTGCTGCGCAACCGAAGGTCTTGCTTGGTGCCTACAACTTCTGCAACATCGTTGACTGTTCTTCTCCACAGGAGCTGATTTTCTGGATCTGGTTATGAACCCAAGAAACAGTTCATTGCCATCTTTTGCTTTGTACTTTACTCATCTAACGGTCATTCACTCACGTTATTTAAGGATGCAGCTTTTCAGCAGAGCATGCCTTTTCATCAGCTGGTAGTCAGAAAGGAATGTTGCTGCTGTTATTTCTTGATGGCTCCTTAATTTTAGAATAATTAACTATTGGTCAATACTTGTTTCTAATGCATTAGCAATGCATGTAAGCTGATGCCGGCTTGTCACTGTACCGCCATCAGACTCTTCATTGCCTTCATCATCGCCTTCTTTCATCATAGGTTTCACTCGGTTTTCTGCTTTATATTGTGCTCAAAGTTAATATTTTGACATTCTAAGAAACGGGCATGTTTTCTCGCACATTCAACCCTATGCAATTGTGCTCTTTTTTTCCAGCTGTAAATGATACACGGCCACTTCCTGAAATACTTGGAACGCCTGAAGAGCCTGAAATCCATAAAACAGCGACAACTGAAACAGGTAACCCACACTCCTCCGTGATGCAGTCATTACTCTCTAATCATCCAGAGTAATGTTTGTTGGTATATTGATTAAGAAGAACACACCTTCTCAGTCACAGGGCTGGCCTCCAGGTACTGTAAAGAAGTGTTTTCATTTGATGCATTGAACACCTATTCAAGACTGTATGCACAACTCTAAAGAATAGCAATGCTTTGATGAACTTGTTGCTCTGCTTCATAGCAGCTTTCTTTGTTCGACAATGTTATTTAGTTTATGAATGGCGTTTTCTATATTGTCGGCCAGGCTCTGAAAGGTGGCATGGCGCTTAACGGTACACGAGAAAGGGAAAGAATAGTTTCAATACAATACAGTCTGGGTACATTTCAGAACAGACCAGCAGCTATAATGAATACAACAATAATAGATACACTGTAATGGTTGTTCCTAGGTTAATATGTGTATAAACCAGGGGTCTGCAACCTTTGGCTCTTCAGATGTTTTGGGCTATGACGCCAATCAGCCCTACCCAGCATTGTCAATGCTGAGGGTACATGGGAGTTGTCCAATATAATTGTGTATTTAAAAATTGATGTTGTTGAGGTGTACTCACTGATTTAACACCCCGATTGTACACTCCGACCCCAACATTCTGGGACAAGAGTGCTTGAATGTATACACTACTTTATTTCTGGTAAAAGATGCACGTCAAAGGTGGGCCCATATCTTAATGCTGGGGAAGTCAACACAATAGCTCATAGCTTGTCAACAAAAAGAAGAGCTTACCTACCTGTGGAATATCACTACTTTTGCATGAATACATAATTCCATGAATCAAGCAATACTATACTGAGTCATGTATTTCTAACTAGCACACTGCCATTTACATTTCCTTACATGCTGCTAGGTTATACTTTCCCTGCACATATGCAGCATAAATCACCTGGCATTTATTTTCTCCACTATCAACACCAAGTATTCATATCCGAGAAAGATTACATAGAAATTTGCATTTCACATTTCTTACATTTGCTAGATATTTCCTTATAGCAATGTGTTCATATGTGCATTGTAATGTGATTGGTTTCTGCCATATGCATGTAAATGAAATACAAGCACTGGTGCATTGTATCAAAATGTACAGGCTTCAGTTTAGTAAATCAGTGCTGCCAATTTATAATGCGCATTGTATTGATTCATCTTCACAATGTACCAACCCAAAATGATGGTTTTCTAAAAGGACAACTATCCCCCCAAATTCCCTTGAATGATTTGGGTGCATCTAAATCAGGGTTCACTCGCTTCAGCACAAGGTCATTGGTGGAATGTGACTGTTCATTTAAAATTGCATCATTTTTTATAGAAATAGAAGTGGCTCAACTAAGCTCCCTTTCATGCAAATATTTCTCTTTAAATCACTAGACCTTCACAGGTCTTGGTTTATTAATTTTCTGCCAGGCTATGGAGTGTGTGCCTTGGTTACTATCTCCAGTTGTTAACTATACCTGTGAAACTGCCCAGGGTTCCATTTACTTGAATGTGATTGTAAGGGACCGCACTTGCGTAGAAATGCTATTGGGTTCTAGTTTGAATTAATCCTTCTTTGGGTCGGAATATGCTTAGAGAGAAAGATGTGTTGGCACAAAATGCTATAACATTCTACTTGTATTCAATTGGTATAGTTTATCAGACACTGTGCAGGAAAATGTGATTTGTTCTACACTGAATCAGATCTTCTTTGGTTTTGAATATAGTGAGAATGCAAGGTGAATTTTGCACTACAATGCTAATGCCTTTCTATTTGGAATAAGTTCCCTCTAGTGGCATCCCTCCCCAGTTCCACGGACCCCAGTGATTCAGCAGAGAAATTATTGTAGCAGATGTGGGGTATTTTTATACTCACTTTTAGATAATAATTATATAAAATGCAGAGCCAGCATGGACCCTCACAGCCTCCACGTAATATCCCCAGTAAGCCAGGCCTCTCTGCTCTCTTCTTTATCCAACTCTGGGAACCAGGTCTGACTGAAGTAAAATCTGCTTCAGGATTCCTGTTGGTCAAAGACCCATGGTCTCTCCAGTCTTCTTATCTAAGCGAAGCACTCATGCAGCTGGGCAGAGATTTCCCATCTCCACCTTTCAAAATCCCATTGCTCTCTCTACTTTATGTGGGTTTCAACTTAAATACCCTCTATTTTGTCCCACAGTGTGTCATTTGACAAAGCAATTTTTGATTGGTGTAATATCGCTATTGGCTTGCCTATCAGGTTGACACTCCCAGACAATACATCCCTTAATTTCATAGGTTATTTTTCCACATGTGACAGGGTGGACTTAGACAAGTTTGACTCATAATCATATTTTCTTCCATGTTATATTGTCGACATTTTTTTATCAATGAAATGTGGATTTATTTTTAAATTCGACATCATAAAGCCTAATTCAGGCGTATCCAGCTTAAATTTGTACAATGACGTTTGACAACATTATTATTATTGATATGATTTACAATTTATGACTTAAATTAAAATATCGTGTTTAGTCACATTTCATAGGGAAGTCTCTCACAGTTCCAGAACACTTGTCCTTTTGATTCTAAACTCCTGTGTTGTAAATATATAGCCAACATCATTTTACTGCACTAAATAACATTATTTGAAATCACCATCTTTATTCCTTTTTGAACTGGGCATGTCAAGACTGTCAGCCAAATGAATCATGTCAGCTTCTCAGAGGCCCTTTGTGAAGCTAATGATTGATATGAGTCCTTGACGGGTCCCTTTGCGAAGCATTCCATTGACTCCATATGATGAATCTCATGGAGAAGCAAAGTTCAGAGTTGAAATTCTTAGGTGCAGTCCATTTATTTATTTTTTAATCCATGGGGTGGAAAGCAGACCTTTTCATCAAGTGACAAACTATGATCTTAATCAGCGAGAGGACTGTGCATTTGGCTCTACTTGAATTCAAAGATTAATAAATACGCTATTTTTCTAAGTCCTGAGCACATCATCCTTTTGTTGTGCAGGGCTCAATGTGTTCCTTTAATGAAAGATAAATTGGTCTATTTTTCTCCAGATAGACGTTCAAATCCCCTGAGGCAGTGGGCCTCTTTCCATCAGTAAGGTGTTCTCATATAGGTTGAATAGAATTTCAGCATTTACCAGACTCACAGAATTCATAAAGGGAAAATGTTACTGTCTTATCTGCATGGCAGTTCTAATGTTGGCTTTTGCCAATACTTATTTATTTGGTTCTTCAAACAGTCTAACCTGTATTTATGGCCATTTAATATATTTAAAATCTGCTTCTCTTTATAGTGACATTACAAGAATTTGTTTGTCAAATATTCTCAAAATGATAGAACTCTGGATAAATCTTATTACTGATGTAAAAAGAAGCTATTATTACATACAACATTATTTCATATGTTTTGGCTTCAGGCTTCATTTGAGGCTACCTGGCAACACTTTCCAGATAAATGAAGAAACAGGTGTCAGTTCTCTGACTTTCTCACATTTTGCTATGTGCAGTTCACTAATTATGCATTATTAAAGTTTGTGGTGAGCTCCATACTATTTGTGTTATATATATATTGTCAAGTTGAAGTGTTGATCTGCATTTCACAGGCTCCATATTTCTTGTTTGCAGTGTTAAAGTACCATAATTTCGGTTCATAGTTGAGAAAAAGGGAAAAGGTACACCATGTATAAACACATCAAGACACCGGGGGTCATTCCGAGGTGGGCGGTAAGGGGTTACCGGCACCGGTAAGGATGCCGGTGCCGGTAACCCCTTACCACCCTATTCCGAGGTTCCCTAGCGGGACCCGCTGAAAACTTCTGGTCAGACCAGACGTCCTTAGTGGGTCCCGTTAGGGGACCAGGGAGAAAATAATGGGCCCACTACTTGCGGGCCCGTTATTAGCGCCTTCCCCATTGCCATTGAGCCCTATGGGGGCTCGAATGGGAATGTGGAATGCTATTCGGCATGGGGACTTACCGGGTCCACATAGGTCGGAATGTCCCGGTAAGTCCCCATTCTGCCTACCCGGACCCGAGTTTGGAGGCAGCCTTGGTGCTAATAGCAACATGGCTACCTCCAAACTCGGAATGACCCCCACCATTTTAGCAATTTGCACTCTGAATCTGCCAGGCTGTATCACCCTTTAACTTTCCTCTTCAGAGTTGTAGTCCAAAACATCTGGAGATACTAATACATCGAGGTAAAGAGAATGTTTCAAGTAAAACATTGATTGGTAGCTGTAGGAATCAATGTACCTCCCACTTCAAGCATATATGTGCATTGGTACAGGCATTTATTCTAAAAAGGGCATTTGAAGATTAAACTCTCATCTGATTAATATATTATTGATCATAAAAACAAATAGTAATTTATCAAAATCAATGAAATGTATGATACTAGTAGCTCTAGCCTAACCTACAAGTGTTTCCCTCTTCATCATGCTTCTTCATGGAAAGTAGAGCATTACAATTTGAGTGGTATTTCATCAAATCATTTTCTCATTTACTAATTTTTCAGCTGTTCAAAACTAATTCTATTCATGCAAGAATATGTTTTGTTTGGTGAGGACATAAACATGTAATGTGTACTAAAGGTACACATTACATTTAATTTATTTATTGTGCATTTGTAAGGCGTTTTTACATCAATAAATTGTGTTTCAAAGCACCCACATGGCAACCGGGACGGAACATGGGAACGAAAGGCAAATAAAATAACAATGAAGAGAAAGAAATAGGTGTTCCTACTAGGACTTGTGAGCATTCAGAGCATGCAAGTACAGAGAGAGAGAACGGACGAGGGAGGGGGGTAAGTGCAAGGGAGTAAGTTGCAGGCAACTGTTAAGTGCCTGGAGGGGTCACTTGGTAAGAGAGGTCGACAGCCAATACATTTGGTGCAGGCCTGTGAGACAGCACAGGCCAGTGGGCGGCCGAAGGCAAGTTCTGGGAGTGGGCAGTGGCTGAAAACGATTGGGGGGGCGGGGGGTAGGACCCAAAAGGACACATAAGGTCCCTGTTCACCAATGGCAAGGTCCTGGATGTGAGGGAGGAAGGAGAGAGAGGAGTCGAAGATGACTCCAAGGTTTCTGGCTTCAGATGAAGGACAAAGGGGAGAGAGCGTAAAGGGTGGCCAGAGTGAAGAAAAGAAAGAGGGAGCAGGAGTCCCAATGGGAAGGATGTCAGTCTTGCTGGAGTTTAGGCAGAGATAATTAGCAGCGCACCAGGACTGGATGGCCGATAGGCAGTCAGGAATGATAGAGGAAATAAGGGGAGGATCAGAGGGAAGTTTGAAGAAGAGTTGTGTGTCATTTGCATAACACCAGAAGTAAGGGGAGAAAGTGGAAATTAGGTAAGCAAGCAGAGCGAGATAGATGTTAAAGAGCCGGTGAGAAAGGTGGAGCCCTGAGGAACACCAAGGGTGGGGATAGAGGTGGTAGAGGAGAAAGGGCACAGGATAGCCTAGGAGGGATGGTCAGTGAGGAAGGAGGTCAGCCAAGCTATTGCCCGCTCCGATATACCAAGGGTATCGTGGAGCCATTTTATGAGGATGGAGTGGTTGACTATATCAAATGCAGAGGAGAGATCAAGTAGAATGAGAATAGCTGGAGAGTGAGAGTAAAGAGATGCAAGCAGTTCTTCACAGGTGTTTAGGAGAGCAGAGTCCATGCCTGTGGCTGCTCGGAATCCAGATTGATGGTTGTGTAGGCAATTGACAAGCTCAGTATGCTGGGTCAGCTGGGGGAAGACCAGCTTCTGCAAGAGTTTCCCAAGGAAGGGAGTGATAGAGATGGGGGGTAGTTAGCCGGATACAAGGGTTTGGCAGAAGGCTTTTTCAGGAGGGGGCACACAAGAAAGTGGTTGAGGGAGGAGGGGAAGACCCAGTAGCAAGAGATTTATTGCAGAAATCTGCAAGTGTTGGGCAAAGGTAGCCGATATTGTCCATAATAGTTCTGGAAGAACAGGGGGAGACCTGTTTGAAGGAGACTTTCATAGAGCGGACAGCGCTAGTGACCTCATCAGATGTGATAGGAGAGAAGGAGGAGAGAATGGCAGAGGGCGGATGGGAGGTCATAGATGGGGAACTGTCAAAAATGACAGAGCTTAAAAGCCTGAATGCGTGATTGGGCCGAATGTCGGCCGTTCGAAAAATTCTGAGTGGATGAAAAGTTCAGCCAAATCACGCATTCAGTGCTGGGGAGTGCGGGGGTGTCCCCTGCACCCATGCTCACTATATTGTGAGCGGGGGCTGCAGGGGTGTCCCTCGCAGCCATCCCAAAAAAACAAAGAAATAACAACCTGCGGCGCCGGTTCCCAATCACGGAAGTGAAAGGGAACAGGCTTTGCTGGGAGCACAAGGTAAGTAGGGATGTGGGGGTGTGGGTGGGTGGGGGCGGGGGCCAAGTTGTAAATGTTCAGGGGATAAAAGACCAAAGATTATTTTGGAATAATAATCTTTGGTCTTTTCTCCCTCGAACATTTGGACCGCAGGCTTTCAACCCCGATCCCTAGGTGACAGGGTGATGGGAGGAGGAGAGGGGGAAAAGGAAGAGAGAGTGCTCAGAATGTCCTGAATTTTTGCAGTGAAGTGTGTGGCCAATGCATTGCAGAGGGCCTGAGAGGGAAGAGGCTAGTTCCTTGCAGATTTGAAAGACTTCAGCCGTGTTGTTGGATGCTCCAGAGACGCGAGCCTGGATGTGGGCCTTTTTCTTGGAACAAATGGAGAGTCAGTGTTGCTTTTGGAGGAGGCAACAGGCCAGTTTGTCAGAAGGTGAGCATGAGGTCTGCCACTTGCGTTCCGCAGCTGTGCACTTGCGTTTCAGGGTTGCAAGTTCAGAATCATACCAGGTGTTGCGCTTAGAGCCATGTTTCAGGTGGATCATCATGACGGGCAAGAATATCAAGAGTTTTACTGATAGCAAGATGAAGATTGCTGAGAGCGGAGTCAGAGGTAGAGTCTGCAGTGGGAGGAGAGGGGGGGTAAAGGTGGATGCGAAGGCAGCAGCTGACAATCGTTTCATTGGGTGGATTTCCATGAACGAGGTTGGCAGAGCTGGGGTAGGTGCGGTCAGAGGGCAGAGAGGATCCAGGTAAGGGGAGAGGAGGGAGTGGCCTGACCAGGAGAGTGGGGTGGTGAGTGGGGCGGAGAGCAAAAGATCAGTGTGGATCAACGCATCAAGAGTGTGTCCAGCCGAGTGGGTAGGACCAGGGGGGAGAATAGAAAGGGTGAGCGAGGTGCCATAGGTCACGGAAGAGAGTGGATGCTTTGAATGAGGAGTCAAGGTGAATGTTAAAGTCACCCAGGAAAAGGAGTTTGGAGGTAGATGTGAGTAAAGAGGAGGAGAAATCACCCAATTCTGAGAGGAACAGGGTGATAGAGCCAGATGGCCTGTAGATAGTGGCTATGGTCAGGGAGGAAGTGGGGGAGAGGACCAGCATGCAGACCAGGCTCTCGAAGGAGGAGTAGTGCTGGGTGGGTATGAGGGAGGAAGGGACCCACTCAGGGACGATCAGGGCAACCCCACCGCCAGCACGTTTAGGTCGAAGCTTAGTGATGATCCTTTAGCCATCAGGAAGAAGGCAGTCAAAAGAAGTGACAGAGCTGGCATTGAACCACGTCTCGGTAAGAGCGGGGATATCGAGGTCAAGGTCTTCAAGGAGGAGGCAGATGTTGGCAGGGTGTTTGGTCGCAGCGTGAGTATTGAGCATGGCTAGATGCAGCAGGTCACTGCCTTTGAAGGTTTTCCAATGAGGTTTACAGGGGCGTGGTACACCATTTGGCGGAAGGGGAAGGGGGACAGAGAGGGGAAGAAGGAGTAGCAGGTGTAGGAAGAAAGTTGATGAGAGTACTTCCCATCTAGTGCTACCATTAATGGGTGAGGATGTGAAAGGAGAGAGAGTAGATATAAGATGAGGAGTTTACAGATCTTGAGAGGGGACAGCAAAGAGGATATCAGTGACAATCTGTCTGGAAGTTGTGGTAGACCAAGGTTAGTGGTCAGGATGTCTTTTTTAAACTTTTCCTTCCAGATTTCATCAGAGAAGGAGGATAGGTGATAGTATAGCAGTTAGAATAGATAGTTTAGATAGTGAGTGCTATAGGGGTAGCAGAGAGATAAAGGATGGAGAATATAAGGAGAGACTGCACAGCACACCCAGAAACTCACCAGGCCGTCTAGTAGCCAAAAAGCATGCAAGCAGATGCAATAGAAACACTTGAGTACTAAAAATGGGGGTGTCGCTTTGTTAAAACACACCAAGATTCGAAGTTACCGAAAAGCACAGAAAGGCAATGCAAAATGGGTGCGTATCATAAATAAGCAAAAAGGCTAGTTAGATGTCTCAAGTAATACATGGTAACATATGAAATAAAAAGAAATGGGAAAAGAACTATGAAAATAATGTGTTAGTCAAATCAATAATTTTCAAATCAATAATTTTTGTGAACCTGATCTAAACACTGTGATATCCATTTGGAATGGTAGATTACTGAAAGACTGGACTCCCCCAAAGTGAACAGTCCATTGGTTGAAGATAAACATACCTTTTTTGGTAGGTCTATTCAGTGTGGGTAGGATTTCTTAATGATGGCATGTTGTGCGGTTTGATGACGGGGCAACCACAGGAGAGTACAGTTGTTGAATGCATTAATTGCTCTTAGTGCTAATAAGTATAACGGGGGATAGATAATCTTTCTGGAGAACTGTATTTGATGATGGGAATGAAATGTTATGTGTGAAGATGCTTGGAAACCCTTTTGCTTTCTCTTGAGGGCTTGAACGACAAGATCACTTTTTCTATTTTATTGTTTAAAGCGTGGACTTGGCTGTAGAACGATTCAGTGCAGTACTGGTTGTAGTCATAAGTCAAGAGCTAATATTGATTCTTGTGGATCAATTGCAAAATGACTCCCCAATTGTGTTCTTTACTACTTCCCATGCCTTTGTCTTGTTAATCATTTGGTAAATTGGCGCTTGCGTTTTCCATTTGTGTTAAAGGGATGATTGCTGGAAAGACGCAATGATGTATAATTCGCACCTGGGAAAGGCGGATTGGCCAATCACAATCTGCCTGTTCCGGGCATGATTGTGCTTTCACCTCCCGCTGCGGTTGGGGGAAAAAAAGTAAACAAATATGGCCACTGCCATTAAAATAAAAAAGAGACCAGGTCCCTTTTCGGATGGCCGCCATATTTTAACATTTTTTTGACATTGTCTCTTTTTTATTGTAATGACGGCGGCCATTTTGGTCTTTTTATTTTTTCATTCCGAGTGGAGATATGCTTGCGCTGAGTTCATCTCCCGTCACAATCCCAAAATAAGAAAACTAATAGCACCCCTGGAAATCCCAGGGTGTGAATAACTTTCACGCCCTGCCGCCGGGGCGGACATGGCGTTTAGCGGCCCGCAGCCCGAGCTGTGGCCGATTCGCTCAGCTCGGGCTGACAGGCTGTTAAACGCCATGTCCACCCCAGAAAGACATGAAAGTTATATTGTGTCATGGAATTATGCTAATCTATTCTTGTCCTGATTGTGATCCAATAATATGCTACGGAAGTTCATATAGGTCAATGAGTCTGACATGCATGAGTAGAGCGGATTGCATAAAAAAAGTTTTTGAACTCTAATGGAATATTGTATGGAATATTGTAGGAAGTAAGCACTTTAGCAACAGTTTGTGTAAGTGTCGGCTCCGGATGGCGGCAATGGCGTGCCATGTTGGAAGTGCAGAAGAGAAACCTGAATTTTCCAGGAAATTGCATAACTGAAGTAGCATGCACTCATTTTCCTGGCAAGGAACGCCATCTTGGAATGGCTTTTTTCCCTTGTACTGTACTTGTTCAATCATGATAATCTGGCTTTGTTTATTCAATGACAATATTGTCATTAAATATATTAGATATGTATTTTTCAATGAAATTATGCGTTGTAAATTAAATGAGTAGATATGTACCTTAACTGCCGTGTGAGATGGGTAGTCCAGACTTCCACCCGGGCTAAGTTAATTTGAAGTGGAACGTCTTCACAATTGATAAATGGTGACAATGTGCAATGTGTTAAAGAGTTGATGAACATTTTATGAATGTATGACTTTTTATAAAAAGCTATTCAGTTTAATGGCCAGTGTTTAAACAATTATTTATGGAAGAAGTCTAAAGGGTTTTAAAGAACTCAAATATCTTCCTAATTTGGCTGCTTCCCTTTGCTTATTTTACTCATGCAATGAACATTTAACTCCAGAAAATCATAGCTTGCATAGTTACAAAGTTAATGTCAAATGAGAATGGGTATATTTACGAATAATCGCTTTTTTCTTTTAATTTTTAAAAAAGAGCATTGCTCCATTTTCTTGTTGGCCCTTAATGTCTCGTTTTATTTACTTACAACCAGATTGTATGTGTGATTTTATTGCTTTGACTTGGATTTTGAACACAGTGAAGCACATTATTGCATGCATAAGCATAAGGCAAAATGAACACTTCCAAAGGTGATGTGGTTTGGTACACTTTAATGAGCTCAGTCAGCTCTCATACATAAGTAGCTTTACTTTTCATTTCAGGTTTACACCGAAGATGTATTTGAAAAACAATCATGTTAATTTGAAAGCATGGCAAGTTATGGTGTTTGCCATCCTAAAGCCAAAAGATTTTCACAACAAAATAGATGTTCCCAATATGTTTATTTTATTTTATTTATATATTTATAGTGCGCCAAAGCCCCAGGCATCAGGGCGCAGTACACAAACACAAGGAGACTTTAAAAGACAGGACAAATGAACCTGAGCATGACCTCTTTTAACAGTTTTATTCAAACAACCAGGTTTTCAATTGTTTCTTAAATTTGGCTAAGCACAATTCTAATCGAAGAGTTCCTGGTAGAGAGTTCCAGGCAGATGCTGCACCCACCACAAAAGAGCATCCAAGTCATTTGGATTTTTTAAACCTAGGTAATGTTAATTAGCCTAGAGAACTAGACAGAAGAGACTGTGATGGAATATAGGGAGGAAGTCTTTTTTTTAGAGGCTGGCCGGTGCACATCCAAAGGTGCATTGGTGCGCTAGTGAGAGGGCTCTAAACTTCACTCTCGTGGCTACTGGAAGCCAATGTAAATTCCTCCTGGCTGGAGTTATATGTTCTTTCCTTGGAATGTCACAGAGAATCCTGACAACCTAATTCTGGAGAACTTGAAGTTTAGCTATGCATTGTTTGCTAGCACCTAGCAGTAAAGTGCTGCAGTAGCGAGGGGCGATAATGGCCCGAATCAAAATTGACCAGTTTTCTGCAACTGGAGAGGCTTAGTTTGTGTCAGTACCATAAGACGGTACTGGGAGTTCCTAATTATAGCTTCCACCTGTGATTTTGAATTTAACGATGCTTCCAGATACACCCCTAGGGTTTTTACCTTGTCATTAATAGCAATGTTACAACCTTCCAAATTCATAACATTATATTCTGGGCCGAGTTTAGCTCTTAGTTGTGGATTGCCAAAGATCATAAGCTCTGTTATAGATGGATTCAGACAGAGCCAGTTGTTAGACATCCATCCTTTGATCAGGTTATACAATGATGATGATCTAGCCAGATCAGACACATAATTCCCACTCAGCTCTAATACCAGCTGAGTGTCATCAGCGTAGTTGACAAAATAGATCTCCGGAGTGTCAAGCAAGTAAAAAAGTGGTTTCATGTAGATGTTAAAAAGAGTAGGGGACTGTAGGGAAGGCAATGGTATCTCAATTATAATACTGACACAATGGATACAATTTGTAAAACCTTTTTTGAAAATGTTGGGGTCAGTGAAACTCCTAATTTGCCCTATAACTAAGATGAGAGTAGTCTTGACCATCAAACGATAAACAAAACGGTCGTAGTGGAATCAGTCAAATCAAAATGGCCTATGCCAACAAAACCTAATGCCTGCCCTATTTCTTGTACAAAAAGTGTAAAAGGAGAAATGTATCCAAAAGGAAAAATCGGTGTTCAAAAGAATAAAGGTAGTTGAACCAGCTTCTCTCCTCCTCACATTACACCTCTCCCTGTAGACAAGATGACACACTTTGTCTCGGTTTCCAACACTCAAAGTAGTTCCAAACCGTGGTTTGAGGCCCACCTGGCCTTCCATGTTAGAGTCTTTTTCTTGACTTTCCAAAATTGTACTTCCAATGTAAAGTTCTCAGAGGTCCTCCTCTGCTGGGCTCAGACCTCTCGCATCACAATTCAACTCAAACTTGGTGGGGGGGCTCCCTTCCCCAAGCTTATTGTACTTTGGGTCTTCCTCAGTCGGGCTCGGACCCCTTTCGGATATCGAAGACTTTTGAATGTGAGTGGCGCTTTACTGACCATTGCAGGACAACTTCCACTCAAAGTTCACGTTTACTCTCGCTTAACTCACGTTTGCTGTTAGTTGGCTTTCTAACTTCAAACAACGTACCTTCACAGAGACTTTCGAATGGGCTACTTCCTTTCACTGGACCACTCCGTTACATAGTATCGCTGATCTTACAGCTGCCTTTTACTTCAAAGTTCAATCACATGTCTGCCTTTCTTCACGCCTCATCCACATGCATGCAGCCTTCACTTGTGATATAATGTTGCTACTTCATTCACTTTAAAACACACCATCTCTCAGGTTACTTGCCAACTCACTGGCTGTGTGCACTTCATTCTTGTTTTGCTATTTCCAATTCACAAGTTAAAGTTAGTACCACAGACTTGGCATCGCCTTCCCAAATCTGCCATTCACCCGGGAGGCTTGCTGGCATCCTTGAAACACAAGGCATTCTACACTTATGGGATCAGGCCTTTTCCACGTGTCTTTCACAGTCTGTCGGAGGCAACGACCTCCAATAGGGAACCCTTGGGGTTTTCTGCCCGATCCTCTCATCCCTTGGTCTGTTACTCGGCTCCAGTGGGTTTGCCTTTATCCCGGAAAGTTCTGCTCGTACTCGTGTTCTGCCTTGCTCACAGTGTGTCTTTAGGTGTTGCCTTTTATTCATGTGAGAGACCTAACTGTTATCAGGTAAACTTAGTTTAAAGTGCCTGACCTTGCCTGACTCAATTAACGGGACATGTCCAGTAGGATGTGAGCGAGTTAGTCTGGTTACTCTGTCACCCTCTTCCTCGGCCCAGTGTTTGTGTTAAAAAGGGGATGGGGGAGTTGGGACTTCAGAAAATCCTACAAAATAGGATGGGTAGGTGAACAAAAAAGGGGGAGTACCACGTTTCACCATCGGCTGGGTCACCCCACTCCCTGAATACACCTCACCCTAGGTGATACTCCCACACTGGTCTACCCCCAGGAACTGGATTCAAAAGTGATGGCCGTGTCCTGGCCACCTGGATGACAAGTCCCTGAGGACTAGCGAGTGAGACACCCTTTGGTTTCTCACAGGGACAAACAAGCTCCCTGTGGAACTCCGTACACAATATACATAGCATCAGAAGCTGCACTGCCCCAGCAAATATGGGATTTCCAGTTTTTAAGAAATGAGGAGAACCATTATTAAATTGCTCCTATCAAACTCAGACCGAGCAAACCCATATCCCACCTAAACAAGTGGTTCACCCCACAACTCAAAGACCTTCGTACCTTAAAGAACAAAAGTGAAACAAATTGGAGACTATGCCCCTCTAGTGAGAACAAAGCCAAATTAACTGAACTTTCCTCACACTACAAAAAGGAAATCTGCCAAGCAAAACGCGACTCCTACTACGATCGTATTGCTAATTCAAACTCAAGCATGAAAGAACTCTTCTGTATACTCAAAGAACTAGAGTCCCCTATAGCTATCCCGGACGTCTGCACCAAGGACAAATCCTGGTGTACAGATATACAACAAGCCTTAGCGCAAAAAATTGATACACTTCAGAATAAAATTCAACTAAAAAAGAAGGCTCTAAACCTACAGCACTCTCCTGCCCAACGAACCACCACCGGTACACAATGCCACATTCCACTTCTCTAAAATGTCCATCCTAGAGGTAGAAAAAATTATCCTATCTTTGAAGCCTTCAAACTGTAAAGGTGATATCTGCCCTGCACAGCTAATAAAAGACGCTGCTAGAGAACTCTCCCCATTTATAACCAAACTGATAAATGCCTCGTTTGCTACAGGTACCATACCTGCCAACCTCAAGCAATCCTGGGTGCTACCACTCCTCAAGAAACAGACACTTGATCCCCTCATTCCTACAAACTACCGGCCTATTACCACGGTCCCATTTTTACTAAAAATACTGGATAAGGCCGCCTACACTCAAATTCAGAAGCATTTAGAATTGCACAAACTCCTGGGCAGCAGACAATCTGGTTTCCGTCCACTGCACGGAACTGAGACTGCCCTAATTGACCTTAAGTCCCAGATAGACAAGTTGAGAGAGAAAAAGGAAGGACAGTGCTCCTGCTTCTACTCGACCTCTCCACTGCATTCGACCTGGTCAACCACAAGGTCTTATGTCGGCACCTTGATTCTGCAGCTCACTTCTCCACGGACGCTATCAAGTGGATCGAGTCCTTCTTCAGTGAAAGGACCATGAGAGTCTTCTCCCCCTCAGCATCAGCCGATCCTACACCCATCCTATGCGGTGTTCCCCAAGGATCTTGCGTCTCGCCTACCCTCTACAACATCTTTACTAAGCCACTGTTCGACGATCTGGACCAGCTGGGTATCACCTACACTAACTATGCAGATGATACTCAGATTCTCCTACCACTTTCTGGTGATTACGGTACAGACATGGGCCTAGTGAACAAAGTTTACCTTATCATCCAAGCATGGATGGCCACACACGGCCTATGCTTGAACGATGATAAGACTGAACTAATAATACTGGGCTCGCAGGCCAATATTAAAAAACTAGGTCAAGAATACTCATCTTTCAATATTGACGCCAATACTATTAAAGTCTCCAAGGAAGTAAAAACGTTGGGATTCTACCTGGACTCCACACTATCCTTTGACAAGCAGATCAAATCCCTTACCTCGGCCACGGCTTACACATGCAAACTTCTCAGAGCCGGTAAACCGTTCCTCTCTGACAATAGCTGTCTGATCCTGGCTAGAGCTCTTATACTCTCTAGAATCGACTATTGCAATGCCCTCTACATTGGGGCTAACAAATCCACCATTCACAAGCTCCAAACGCTACAAAATAATGCCTTAAGAGCAGCCCTTGGCATAAATAAGACAACCCACATTTCTGCCTTGAGATGTCAACACAAATGGCTCTCCACATCCAATAAAATTCTTCTAAAAACACTCTCTTTGACACACAAAGCATTGAACAATGCAGCTCCTAGCTACCTTATAGACAAACTTCAGAGAAGAACTTCTCTCAGACCCACTAGAAGTGGGAACACCAACTGCCTAAATATCCCGAAATACAAACTTACTACCATCGGAGGTAATGGCTTCACCGTTAAGGCAGCCAAAAGCTGGAATTCACTGCCCCAGGAATTGAGAGTTGACCAGTCATATCTACTCTTCAGGAAAAACTTAATAAAACACATCACTGCCACTAATCCTTAGCTTCCCACCACCCTCTCCCTGAGGACACTATCATGTAATTAAGAAACAGTATATCCTGCTATAATCTTTCTGTATGTAAATACTGCAGCCTATGTATATGTAACCACACAAGCTCTACATCCTGAGTGCATGTACCTTTACCTCAGTCCTATTGTTCATATTGTATATATCCTGTAATCTTGCAAAAATTGTTCATCTTGCTATATGTAAATTCTGTAACCTGTGTATACGTAACCATGTAAGCCTTGCAGTTCCTTGTCGTTGCGCCCTTTTACTTACGAGTCTGGTGCGCTTAACAAATGAATAAACAAACAAACAAACAAACAAACATTGCTGACCCTCCTTTAGCCACCCTCCCACCATCCTTCTCGTCCTTTCCTCTTTTCACCCCTGACGAGGTTGCTAGACAAGTCCGATCTATGAAAGCCTCTTCAAAACAGGTTCATCCCTGTTCCTCTAAAACCATCAAGGACCACATTGACACCTTCGCGTTGGCCCTTGCTGCTTTTTGCAACCACTCCTTGCCTCTGGATTTTTTCCCTTCCCTCTGAAGCACTCCTTTGTGCATCCTCTTCTCAGGAAACCCACAGTTGATCCTTCTTGTCCAGCTAACTATCGCCCAATTTCAATTGCTCCCTTTCTTGGCAAACTCCTGGAAAAGTTGGCCATCTCTCAGCTTAACCTTCATTCCAATTCTGTTGGCGGTCTCCATGACCACCAGTCTGGCTTCAGAGCTGCCAGAAGCACGGAAACTGCACTACTGAACATCCGTGAAGATCCGCCCTCCAACCTTGACTCTAACATTCCCTCTGTCCTCATCCTTCTCGATCTCTCTTCTGCCTTCGATGCGGTCAACCATACCATCCTGCTCAACCGTCTGCGTGAAAACCTGGGTATCAATGATCAGGCTCTGGCCTGGCTGACCTCTTTCCTCTCAGATCGACCCTCCAAGGTGCAACTTGGGTCCTTCCTTTTATCTATCTTCCTCTCTACCTGTGGTGTTCCCCAGTGGTCTAACCTCTCGCCCTGGCTTTTCAACCAATACCTGGCAACTCTCGCCCACTGTATTGCCATTTTCTGCTCAAATTTCCAGTGCTACGCTGACGACACTCAACTCATTTTCAGGCTGCCCTCTGCCACCTCCTCTCCCTCTCTCATCTCTGATTGCCTAAATGCTATTCAAGATTGGTGTGCCACCAATGATCTTTGTCTGAATGCCAGCAAGACGGAGATCCTCCTCATCGGAACACCTTCACCATCCTTTCCCCTCACTCTCTGGCAGGTCTCCGTTGGCCCTCCTCCTACCCCCACCTGCGAGGCTAAGAACCTCGGGGTCATCTTTGACTCCACCCTTTCCTTCTCCGCCCACATCTCTGAGGTCTCTAAAAAGTCTAATTTCTGACTGCACCTCCTCAGAGGTACTCTGCCTTTCCTCTCCTTCCCCCAGAAGCTCATGGTATCCCAAGCTCTGGTTCTCTCTAGCTTGGACTATTGTAACAGCCTCTTTCTAAATCTATCTGCCTCTACTCTCCGCCCTCTGCAACTAATCCAGAACAGGACTGCGAGACTTGTCCTTGGCCTCAAGCCCTGGGATCGTATCTCTACAGCTCTGAAATCTCTTCACTGGCTCCCAGTGGATGCAAGGATTCAATTCAAAACCCTCTGCATTGTCCACAAGGCTTTCTGGGGCCTGTGTCCAAAATACCTTCAGCTATCCCTCTGCAAATACCTCCCCTCTCAAGCTCTTCGCTCCTCTACCTCCAACTCCCTCAGGGTCAGTCTTTTTTCTAAGAAACAAGCTGAGGGTAGGTCTCTGTCTTCGGCTGGGGCCTCCCTCTGGAACAGCCTCCCTGCCACTCTAAAACTTGAGGAGAACCATCTCCGGTTCCGGAAGCACCTCAAGACCTTCCTCTTTTCTTCTGCCTTCGCTCCCCCTCTCCCCTGCTGATCTGTTCTCTCTTGGCACCGTGCACCTGGCCACCCTCTGTCCTTCGGGCCCAAGTACCTGCTCATCCTGCCACCGTCCTGCACTGCCTCCGGGCCACCCCTTGCACTGGGGTCTGTATCTGTACCCATACAGCCCCCCCTTTTTCTTCCTGCACTTACCAGACCTACCCTTTCTGCTTCCTTAAACCTAGCACTTGCAAATTGCTGGCTGAATTACCACTGTTTGTTGCCTTTATTATTTATTTATTGTTATTTATCTGTTTCTCCTCTGCTTCGCACTTTCCACTTCTCCCCCCTTCCATGCACGTTTCCCCTCCCCCTCCCATGCACTTGCGCGTTCTCAATGTCACTGGGCCTAGTAAAATCGCTGTTTTGTTCTCCCCTGTTACCCTCCCTGGCCTTGTCGCGCTCTGAAACACTTGTGTACGAGCGCGATAGAAATAAAATACCAATCAATCAATCAATCATTGTATGGCCCCCTCTGAACAGTTGCCAGTGCTTTGCAACACATCAACCAGGCGATTATGGTCGAGTAAATCAAATGCTGCGGAGAGATCTAGGAGGATGACAAGCCCCATCCTCCCTCTTTTCATTAGGTCCAGAATGCGTGACTGTCAATCCAAAAGAGGGCTTTCTGTGCTATAATGAGCTCGAAAGTCGGACTGCATAGAATGTAGTATCATTGATTTCCCGAGGTAAAGTTGGAACTGGGTTGTTGCCACCTTGTCCAAAATGTTGAAGAGGAATAACGAGTTGGTACTATTAGAATCCAAAGGGTTAAGTTTAGGTTTCTTCAGTAGTGGAGTAATGGCTACTGTTTTGCTCACATCAGGAACAATCCTGTGCTTATAGGATGAATTGACAAAGCAAACCAGAAACAGGGCAAACATATCTGGATTTTTCAAAATGTATTTAGACGGAAGAACCTTGTTATAACAGTGTGTGGGTTGCATAAGGTTAAGTACGCCAAGCATCTCAGGAACTGTTATAGCTTTAAAATGGAAGGGATTTGTTTGTTTATTCCCAATAACGTTTGACTCTGGGATTCCAAAGTTATTAGTGGGAATGATTTTAGCCTGGGCTTGTGAGATCTTAGCAGCAAAAGCATTCTGGATTTTACTGCAATCCTCGTGCGTTGGGAGGAAGAGGGGATTACCCATCTCTAGTGTTTCCATTTCTTATATATCTCAAATAATGTCCTCGTCTTATTTCTGGATTGTTTTATGGCCTTGTCAAATAACATCTGTTTGGCCATGAAGATTTGTGATCTCTAGGCCCTCTGAATATCTAACAAATAGTGCTGTGAGTTTGTTTACTGCTACTGGAGTTCGACATTGTCAGACCGTAGCAGAGTCTTTCTACAGACTCTGCATCTCTTTGACGGCGGAGCAAACTCACTAAAACCTGCAGCCACAGCAAAGCAGAGCGAAGTGCTGCTAGTGTGTTTCCTTGCTGGAGTGTCAACATTGACAGACCGGAGCAGAGTCTTTCTACAGCCTCCATCTCTTTGAAGGCAGAGCAAACACACTAAAACCAGCAGCCACAGCAAAGCACAGCGGAGTGCTCCGAGTGTGTTTACTGTTACTGTTGTTCGACATTGAGAGACTGGAGCAGAGTCTTTCTACAGTCTCCATTCCTTTGAAGGTGGAGCAAACACACTAAAACCTTCAGCCACAGCAAAGCGCAGTGGAGTGCTACGAGTGTGTTTACTGTGTTTCCTGCTGTTTGCATTATGTTTTCCGCCCAGCTCTACGGCAAAGTCGCATCACTCCGGGAACCGTCGCCTGCTTCAGCCGGTGTTGTCAAAGAGGCAGTAGATGGAAGCAAGAGGAGCGAAGGGAGCACTTGCTGGTGATTAAAAGCGAGTCACATGGGTAGGCATATCCACGCTGTGACTGCTAAACTGTTCTGGTATACTTAACGTAGCGTGTGCTCCCTCCATCAATATAAAGGTTGTAAACCAGAAAGGAGTGTTTACTCCTACTCCTCCCTCCAAACCATCTTGCTCTACATGCCCAGTCTGGTACAAATTAGTATTTACTCTTTAAGGAATGGTGCAAAGACCTCCCACACTGAAAGTCTGGCGGCCCTTATTGGGATAACCGATCAGGAGGCAGACCTTCCGAATCAAAGCCACCCTGATTCCTCAACACTTCCCCCCTTTGACAGACACTGTGCTATTACAGCTACTGTATGCAACTACAGGTATCCTGCATAAATACGAACAAAAGTATGCTTGCAACCCCTACAGATTCAGTTAAAGAAGTGATCATTCGGAAAAATGTTTTGCCACATCTAATACAGGCAGCCCCGGAAACACAACTTATTTCTTTTTCCTCTCTGCCTCAATTTGCGACAGATGAAAACCTGTCCCAATCTCCAACATTGTTTACCTCAGAGCCTTTGGACCCTAAGCAAATGCCTTCACTTCTGGACCTTCCGGCAAGATTCTTCACAAGATGAAGAAGGATCCATTGACATGCATACTATCAAACATGACGTACCAAACAGTCCCTTCATGCTCTGAACCTTACCCTTTCCCGGATTGGGAATTCATACAACTCAATCTCAGAGGAATTTCGTGAACAGCGTGCCCTCCTAACTACAATGTCCTCCAAATTGGCGTTTCTCTGGGGTTTCAACCATGGTAGGGTTCAATGCTAACAGTCTGGAGGTGGGGTGGGGGGGCTACTGGCCAGAACTAGCCATGGCCTTGAGCCCCTTTCTCCAAAAAAGGAAGAAACAAAAATAATCGAGCAGCACAAAATGGAGGACCAGCCAGTAAACACAATGGGGATGGAAACAAAATTAGTCCATTTAAAATCAAAGAAACCCCAAAATCGGACGATTCCCCCAAAATGAGGGTGAAGTGTCTCACGGAGCTTTATGAGGAAACTGTGCAGTAGCCAAAGTCTTCCCCCTACAATAGGGGAGGGCATTTGCAGACCAAATCAAAGCCTGTCCCCTACAATCGAAGAGGAGGGTGTTACCACTAGCCCGACAAATCTAACCCCTGCAAAACTATTAGGCTAAAAACTAGCAGGTTTACCAAGGAAGGCAAGGAAGAAATCAAATAAGCAAATAAAGGACTCAGCGGAAGGACTAAAGGGCCCAATTGACAAGTTTGCAAAACCCACCGGAACATCAGCCAAAAGTTTGGATCAAAGCATCATGGAAGTGTATTCAGACATGGAGAGCGTGGGCGAACAAGACGATTTACGTCTGACTTTTATGGAGGACTTTTCGCCAACCTCCGCTTTGGTAACTCAGTAGAGCAGCAGCAGCGGGAGCTCCCAGTGGAAAGCCAGACCAGATTGCAGAAGAGGTCTCAGCGGTTACTCCAAACTTCCAAATGCAGGGTATGGGGCCCAAATTGCAACTGGAACCAAGCCCTAGTAAGTTGAGACAGTTTACAAGCAACTTTTAGTCTCCTAACCCCAAGGGCTCCAATGTACAGAGAGAGGAATTGCGATGTCCAGGAAACCAAGCTTCTCTGCATCATCCCTTGGAGCATCTGAGCCGCTTGGGTACAGCATACACCATACAAAAAGGAGCAAAAGGGGAAGACAAATACCAGCACACACGATCAGGGATGGCACCTAAACTAAACCTCTACGAAATAGGCAAAAAAAGAGATTAAGTGCTTGGGGATAATCTGCAGGCAGAGCACACATTTAACCTGTCTGAGGTGTTCCCAAACAGAGATTCACCACCGCTAAATCGACCTCAAATCCTGACGCTGCTTCATGAGATTCCTAGCCTCAGACCGATCACCTCATGTGACATTGAGCGTGTTCAATTTCCAGTGCGGGGCAGTCAAAATTTGGCTAAACTCCACATTTCGTCACAAATGACTAGGTCATTGGTTTTGTCAGAACTAGAATCCTTCTGAACCTTGGGATATGATGTGGTGCACACCCCGATGGACCCAAAAACCATCCCCAAATGAACTTGTATTGTACCAACTTTTCCGACCCTCAGTGACCATTCAAGAATTGACCACCTTAACTCCACCCTCAGTAGTCATAAACACACAATGAAAACAGAAGATTCATTGAAGAAAATCCAGGCAGACCATCGCCTGAGTATGATTGTTCCATGGTCTTGTCTGCATTAGACAGCGGGAAAATATTCATCCAGTAGATGATCGGTAGGCCTCAGTTTGGCCTTCTGGGACTGTAGAGGACATACACTTTTGGAATCAGACTTTTCCTCACTACCAGAATGTGCCTTGTTATGTCTGCAGGAGTCTTGGTTGACATTATGCCCCATAATCGATGGCTATGTAGTTTTCTGCAGGGGGCCTCTTGTGCGCTGTGAAAAACAGCATACGGCTAAAAATAGGGCTAAAAATGCTCAATATAGAGACACACAGGAGGGACATTCAAATCGTAAAAGTGGTAGGAGATTGTGGTGCTTTGTCAAACGGATGGTGCTATGTCTGTAACATATATTTTAACCCGAAATCAGTAGCAATTGAATCATTTTTGGAAGCGCTTTCAGCCCTCATTGCAACAGCACTGGAAAAAGAGGATGCTGAAATAATTGTATAATTGTATTAGGCGACTATTCTGATGTGTCCCTGCAGGGAGCTTCCCAAATTTTGAGGCGAAGAGGGAGATTAATGAGATCTGAACTTAAATCCTGGGATTTAATTATAGTAAATGGAAACTTGAGGGAAGATATTCCTTCAGAATTTACCTTGGAAAATGTCCCCGTGAGATACACTTTGGACTATGTATGTTTATCTGAGTACTTATTTTGGAAATGCGATAGCCTTAAAGTAATGCCACGAAAAACGAATGACCATTATATGCTAGTTTTGACTTTGCAAAAATCAGTAAATGTCACCCAAAGTAATATTTGTAAAGTGGCAGTAGAGGTTAATTTGGAGACCCATGCATTAGTGTGGAAGCCAGCATTATCGAATCGATTTAATGAGTATTTTTCATATGGGCTCAAAAGGTGACCTGTGCAATCCTGCAACCTATGCTAAAGCGGTCCAACAGACCTTGGGAAATGTATATTGCCCGAAAGAGGAAAATGGCAAGAAACCAAAAAAGAAGCAGGGTCATAGACACAAATATGATACCACCCTGGCAGATCGAAAGAGGGAGCTAAATAAGGTGTGGAGACAGTTAAGAAACAGTCCATCCGATTATGAAGACAGAGCAAGATTACTGAGACCCAAGTATAAAAATTGGGTAAGGGGACACTGGTTCTTGCTCTACATAAATGACTCGGAGGCAATGCTGTACTCATGGACCTGCAAAAACTCAGCCTACTTTTGGAGACTGATTAAAGATCCGAAAAACCAGTGCTCCCTGCAAAGCCAACCTATCCCGTCAGCTGAGTGGGAATCCCATTTTGGCACTCTGTATTGCTCAAGTGAGGGTATGGAGGAATCGCCTGCTTGCAATAGTAACTGGGCTGAGCAGGTAAAAGTCGACCTGCAGAAAATAAGGGTTGGAATTATGAAAAGCAAGTCTTCAAATGCCCTGGGCCCGGATGGCTTAGTAAACGCTACTCTTAAGTCAATCCCCAACCTCTGGGCTGCCTTTTTACATGTCCTGTTTATTGAAATTGTTAGGATGAAATTCTTACCCCCCTCTTGGAAAAAGGCTAATATTGTTGCAATCTATAAGAAGGCAAACCGGGCTATTCCATCCAATTATCACCCTGTTTCGCTTCTAGATGTTCCTAGTAAAATCTTCGGGGCTATTATTCTGGGGCAACTGCAGGAGTGGGCACACAATAATAATATAATCAACACATTTCAATCAGGCTTTCGACAGGGGTTGAGTACTGCCGACAATTGCTTTGCAATTAACCTCTTGCAGATACAAGCCAAACAAGAAAAAAGAGGGTTTTACTGTGCCTTCATGGATATCTCACAGGCCTTTGGCCGGGTGAACTGAAAACGCCTGTGGGAAAAGCTCAGAGAGATGAAATGCCTGGTGGCCTTGGTGGACATCTTGATGGCTTTACACACAGACAGTATGGTGCGTGTGCACTTGGATCAAAAGGAAAACTATACAAGATGGGTGCCTAGCCGATGTGGGCTACGGCAGGGATGCATATTGGCACCTTTTGTAAATAGCTTGTGTACCTGCGACTTGTGAAAGACCACAAGAAACTTCCCTCCAAGGCTGGGGAGCTTATCAATGGATTACTTGGTGTATGCCGATGATATCGTCTTGTTCAATCAGACCCCCATACACCTCCAAAGGGCCCTTACAGTGACCAATGAATACTTTACCGCACTAGATCTGCAATTAAATGTCAAAAAATCTAAAATTCTAGTGCTAAATAATGGAAAGAAAAGTAATTCTAAATTCAAGTGGTCTATAACAAAAGAACGATTGGAAATAGTGCAATCTTTCAAAAATGTAGGGGTGGAAATGAATTCAAGAACAACAAAACGGGACAATTATAACCGGATGGCGAAGAAATCCATACTGAATACCTCTGAAACTTTAGTGTTTGATAGAAAGTTTGGTAGATTTTCACCAATCCTGATGATTAAATACTATCACCAAAAAGTGGTCCCACGTCTCTTGTACGGAGTGGAATTAGGTCTTTTGCCAGATAGTTGGGGAAAAATACAGTCATTAATACGGAAAAGTTTGATTCACCTTCCAAGAGGGGCGCCATTAGCGGTAATCAGACACGTGGTGGATTTAATCTCACCGCAACCACGGGCAGACTGGAAGACATTGAAATTGCTCAGGGATCTCCTGCTTCCCCCATTGAATAGTATATTAGCAGAGTTACGAAACAGTTCTTTTTTTGTAACTCTTCGAGACTGTTGACAGAATGATTCCACTCAGATATACATTTTCTGGCAGCTTATGATTTGAACCTAGATAAACTGTTAGCGGATCACATTTACAAAAAGAAAATTATGTTTGAGCTTGACTGGATAAAGAATCGAGAGTCAGCTCTGGTATATCACTTCAAATACGAAATCAGAGCATTTAATGATACGCCCTTTTGCCTGAACAGCACCCATCAAGAAATCATCGCTCTGCCATACTACGTTTTAAATTGAACGTAATCTCTACTAGGGAAGTAAAAGGTGCGAGAATGGGAATTGAGTGGTCCTTGAGCCTATGTAGGCATTGCTCCAAAGATATTGAAACAAGTCGTCATCTTTTATTGGAATGCCCTATTTTTTTCACAACCCGCTGCAAGCTCTTCTTCCGCGTTGTGCCTGATACAGAGCTAATTAACACTGAGTGGTTTGGGGAAAGATTTTGAACAGTTATGAATTACTTTTGGATGCATCAATTTTAAGATTGCTGAATGTTTAGCAATCTTAGGTGAAAAGGAAGGAAATACCTGAAGATTTTAAATGCTAAACATTCTCCTTTGACATGAACTAATACTACGAGTGTAATCCTAAAAAGTTAAAATGAGCTATCTGTCTTAAAAGTTTTATACGTTTTAAAAACTTTAAACAAATGATCTGACCATACGCAGGTCCTGGTATTGGTAATATCCACCTGAATGTTCCTAGCTGAAACGCAATCCAAGATATTACCACCTGAGTGAATGGGGTCTGTGCTGAGCATGGTTAATATGTTTTAACCTATTCTGAACTCTGTCACATCTGTTGCACTCAGTCCATGGCAATAGAGAAAGTGAGAGAAAAAATGATATACTCTGCACTTTATAATAGTATCAGATTGCTGACATAGAGCGAAGGATGTAGCTGGGCTCAATGAACAGTCGCAATATTTTTGCCGGAACAGTTTGTTTTTCATTGGGTTGACACACAAGACAGGCAGCAGGATTTCTAAAAGTTTCTTTATTTACCTTTATGGTGGGGTGCTTTTCAGTTTGATCCACGAACTTGTAGGGATCAATACTAAAAATATTGTTGTTGATGATTCCAACTTACACGTACTGTAGTTTACTTTCATCACTTCTTCCTAAACTGTGCTTCTATTGTAAGTTTGTGGGATTGTAAACTGGTTTCAACCATTTACATTGTACAATGTTCTAAAATGCTCAATGATATCTTGCACATCCTGCCAAATGTGTCTGTTGGTGGTGGTGGAGGGTGAATTTCATTTTTGACTGTGTGAGAAGAGTTTTGAGCTTGAGGGAGACAGCAGGGTAGACCTCTGGGTGAAATGAGCAGGGATTCTGGTCCCTGCCTCGACCAATGCCTGATGAATGTCTGGCAAATGCCTTATTGCCCTGCCCAAGATGGGCCCTTCCCTGACTGGTAAAATTCCCAGCAGTTTATTGAGCACAGAACCTGAGCATGGTAGAATTAGTTTTGTGGCATCTCGCAGCCTGCCAACCACCATGCTAAGGCAAGGCAAAATGGGTGACTACGGCCTCAGATTTCAAGTAGCACTTTCTCTGAACCTCGATGGTTCTTGCCCCCTATACCGCTTAGCTGTAGCTGATGGTATTTGACTGAGGCGATATGTTCTCGGACAAAGGTCCCTTAACGAGGGCAGTGGTGCCGTGACTGACAGGGTCGGTCCACCGCAGAGGGGCATAGTGACTTTGTGTTGTCCTCTACATGGGTGCTAATGGTGTCTTTTTTTTTCTTTCCGAAAGTAAGAAAAAAAAAGAAACATCCCGTTATCTCTAGGTCCAGCTCCGTGGAGTGCTGTTTGGCAGCAAAGTACGTTTTCAGTGTTGCAAACTGTTAGGTCCTCAGCCTGAAAACAGACTTCCAATGACTCCATCACTGCTCGGCACTGGGCCGCGAAATAAAGGTATGTTTCTTTTTACCATACAGTACAGCCCGCGTTCAAGCCTCCTTATGATTGGCCAACACCCCCTCCCAGGGTGCTAATGAAGTTTACAGACTGCCCCTCCCCCCCTTCATCTGCCAACTCACAGATGCTTGTTTTGTTGCACATATGCACATGAAATACAATGTATCGATGAGACAGATAGAGAGAGAGAGAGAGAGAGAGAGAGAGAGAGAGAGAAAGGTATTGATGGCTAGTGTGAGCTAGTCAAATGAGACCTCTCTGCAAGAGGCCAGTGATGGAAGTGCAATGTTGCAGGCTGTTTTGCCTTTTAAGGCCTACTTCCTGTTCCCCTGACTAACCATCTCTTCCTCTAAGATCTCCTACCACCTTACTCTTACTCTTACACCCTCCCAGTGCACCACCACAGGCCTAGACGTTAGCACACCAACCAAGACTAAGCTATAGCCTTTAGCTGTGTCGCACTGTTCACATCTGTGGCTACCCAGACCCAAAGCACTGTAGTCTATCAGCTCTTGGGCACTTCCCTATGGATAAGAAACTCCCAATGTTCTCTGACAAACCCATAGAAAGCACATTGGCACTCAACACCACACGATTTGCATCTGCCTTTCCAACTGTCACACTGAGCTCCAACCCCCTTTTAACTTACATAGCCAAGCGCAGCTAGGCCACCAATAGGCAGATGGGTGCTATACAAGACCACCTACATTATAAAACAAATGGCTGAACATTCCATACAATGTGCTAGTTGATCTGCAGCACTAACAAGTCTATGTTTGGGGCTCCATCCTAATGGAAGATGTTAACAAAAAGCTGATGGGGCAAAAACTATAATTGACAGGAGCATTAAACCATTTAAACAAGTTGTCATCGCCATTGACAAACACTGCTTTCTCTCATCCCCAGACTGTGATGATATTGCAGGTGCTTCAAATGACTAATTTACCTCACGGAGATAATGCACTGGAGTGCCCATAGAGCAAAAGATGGGTTTGGTTAGCCTCACAAAGCTGGCCCTCATACATGCTGAAGATGGATCAATGAGTGTGAGCGAAAACTGTGGATGTATCTGGAAATATTGATTTGAGTAAATACATAATTTTCATTAACATTATGTGAATGTGCTTGGCGTGGCATACTTTCATCGACAAGTTTTCAGCTAATTTTTCTTTCACATATTTTGAAAATAAAGATGATGGCCTGTAAACATAAATACATAACAATGCTATACTCCACAAATCTTGAATGATGTATCATTATGTGGATCTAGAGTCGTGATTCTTTTAAAGACACAGCGGTGAGCATTATGCTTGAACCTCCTTTAATTCTACTCTTGCAGCAGATTTAAACCTTCACTTTGAATAACATTTCCATTTTTTTTTTTTTACTTCAAACAGAAAAACAAATTAAAAAAATTCCCATCCAAAGAATCCCAGTGTCTCTGCTGGTCCCATGTCTATATCCAGTATCATGAGCCACTTCCTGCCTATGTCCTTTCCTCTTCCTTGATACCTTCCAACAAACATTTGGTAACAAGTAACGCACTCCAAACAGAAACCAACATGCCGTCCTAGGTTGTGCCGCCCCGGTTCCCTCTGATCAGGGGTCCTCACATGGCCAACGCTGGCGACATCAACTGTGATAACATCGATTTCTCCACTCTCAGGTCCTCAGCCAGTCTTCTGGTCATCCCCTGTTAGAGAAGACATACGTTAGGGAGGGTCATACGACACAATAAATCATAAACAGAGGACAGGCATTATCATATACCCCACTCATTTATGCCCTGCATCTCTGGGTGGGATAATGCTCGCCTCCGGGTCTTTAATAGTATCAAGACTCCCAGCTCTACCGCAGGGGTAATCTTCATTCTATGTAAAGACCGCAGGCGAGCAATATGCTTGTTCAAAACTATCTACCACCACTGCTGCCACACTTGCCATTGGCTTAAAGTAAGAGGTCTTAAAGGTGGCGTTGCTGGACCAATCCGCTGCTTTCAGGATGTCCTGAAGGCTCGCTCCGACTCTAAAATCTTTAAGCGCCATGGCACTTCTAATTGAATGCACTCCGAATTGTGTCACATCTATGCCATCTAGGGACATTATTTATCGCACCCAACGGGCTATAGTCGCTGCTGCTACCGCTTTAAATGGTTTTCTACACATAATGAGTAGCTGAGAAACACCGGAAGGCCTCCCTTCGGCTGTCCTCTCCTCATATACCTTGATACAATTGGCCACGCACAGTTTAGGCTGGCCTAGGAAATGAGGATATGATACTACCGAGGAGTGACACTTAGTCCTTCTCGCAATGGAGAAGGTCACCCCATCCGGACAGAAAGTCTTCCTGTCTATCTCGAGCGCCTTCACATCAGACACTCTTCTACAGGACACCAGACACAACAACATTGCTAGCTTCCCAGAAAGCTGTTGGTCTGAAAAATCCCTGTTATGCGGCCAGCTCGTAAACAGTCGTAATACTGCATCAATGTCCCATAGCTGCGCGTATCTCGGTATAGGGGGTATACTCACTTTTACGCCCTGCATCAACCTCACTACTGCTGGGTGTTCTCCCTCAGGGGCTCCGTCTAATGGTTGGTACCCAGCCAAAATGGCCAGCCTGTAGATTCCTACGGTCCGAAAAGCTTTTCCCCCTCCTGTCTAGGGATGCTAAAAAATTCCAAGCTTGAACTACATTATTCTTCTGATACAGATAACTACTGATATTCGAAAATGAGCACTGCGCTGATCACATTGGTAAGGTGCAACTGGCCAAGTCCATTTACCAACACTGGTGTGTATGGATGTTGAATACTTGTATCACAGTTGATTATTTATAATGTTCTTTATCATTAGTGAGATTTTCAGCAAGGAACTATGCATGTCAGTGTGTGGTATTTTATGAAACTGTATCCAGTGATTAATCAAGCATCCACTTAAAGTTATGCCACAAAAAGTAACTGCAGAGATATGCGTGTCATTATTCATTGTTCTGTAACATTTTATGGGCTAATTGAGACACCATCTGTTGTGATCTTACCTTAAAGGAAAGGGGGCGGGGGCAGACATCTGTCCTCCTCCTGGCTTTGGCCTGGATGAAAAAACAGCCTTTCGGCTCCGATCAGCGTCCTGTTAGACTGCCAACTCCATGCACTGGGCACCATTACTTGTGATAAAAACCAGGAAACTGTTTGCGTGCATTTGCAATATGGCTATTGTTCTTGAGTTAGAGAAAAGTCATTACCAATAATGGGTGGTGCATGCACCGTGCCATCTGGGTCACTGCTTGACATGTATAGTGTGCGAAATAGTTAGGATGAATACTGAATGTCTTTAGTGATCTACATAAAAAGCCTGAACTAATGAAAGATGCAAAACCCATTCAGAGGAGAAAACATTCATGTATTGAGATGGATCTTTCTGTTGTGAATGGATCTCACAATCGAACCAATGTTGGATATGTATGATTCCTATGTTTAAGACAGAATTTCTGAAATAGTGATACCGACTGCTGGCTTGGGCCCCTGAGGTCTGAAGACATTGTAAAAATTGTCTTTTAGGGGAAATATATTTTTAAAAAATATTTAAAAAGGAGAACAGATCACATACTAATCTATGAGGGTGACTTCATGCCCTAGCATTTCACCCCCTCTTGATTGTTAGGATTCCATATTAAACAAAAACATTAAATTCATGATCTGAGTTCAATCCTTTGGTCAGACATCTGAAACAACAGATAAATCTTGCTTCTTGTTGCCTCAACTTCAATTACCGCCTCTGATGCCGCATGAGACTGTCTGAAGTCCAATGAATCTGCTATCATTCTTGTCACTCTGCTGATGATCTTGTTGCCAATGAGTTGCCAAAGGAAATCTAGGGTCTTGGAACCCTAACATACTCAAATGTTCTCAGATTCTAACTTGAAGTTCCCTGATTGTGCTTCCAACAATACAGTTGCATAGATTGCATACTTTGTATGGCAGTTGATATGGTCACCAATAATTAATTTATTGCATATTTTGAACTGAACATTCTGTGCATTCATAGCATAAGTACACATTGAACAAGTCCCACACTTGGAGAAACCAACAAACCTGGCCTTGATAAGCTAATCTACATTGGAGCTATAATTCAATGGCATGAAGGAGGGGCTGAGTAGGGACAGTAGGGTGCCGAATGACAATGGTGGGTAAGTGTTCAAATGCGCTTTAATATCCTCATCCATGAGAAGTAGATGCCAATGTTTCTTAAGGATCCTTTGGATTTTAAAACTGTCAGAATTATATCTTGTCACAAATCTAATGTTGGTATTAGATGATGATGTCTGTTTGATCTTAGGAGGATCATTGGTCTCGTTAGTTGGTGTGTCGCTGTCTGTGCTTATTCCAAACTTTGTCGGCTTTCGTCCCGTTTCAAAAATCGCTGTGCAAGCAATGTGCATTTGTTTTTAAAGGCTACTTGACTGTTGCAATTTCTGCATGCTCGTATAAAACACTGTTCACTATGTTTTTAATGCCTGTAATCCTGTAACAACTAGAGGCGTGTAATACCGAGTTGGCATCTTGTGGGCTTTTTGTATGTTTGTGTGAGTAACCCCTGGTCCAAAACCAGAAATGTTATGTCCAGGAATTCAATCTTAGTGCCACTGAAGTATTTGGTAGTTTTCTTTGATATTCTTTTCACAAAAAATTGAAACGTACTGCCAAAGTGGATCAAGCAACAATTAGTGACGACTGTACCATATATGTGAAATCGTGATTGGTGAGACTCTTAGCTCTCCATTCAAAGAGACTGACCACCAACCTGTATAATAGCTACTCAGATGTTGAAATCATCAAGGAAAAAATCTTTATACATACAAGTACATATACTAACAAGTTTAAGATTGAACCAACCGTATGCTGTCTATATACAATAATTCAGAAACCTCCTCCCCCCAAAAACACAGGATGCATAATATGTCTTCAACTAACTGTTTATGGTCCAACATTTGTTACTTTGAACATAAATGGAGCTTATGTTATCCTGTGGACAGAATGTTTCCATATTTAAGCACTGGTGATTACCTGAGATCAATATTACATGCCTAACCTAAATACAGGCATCTGTGCACATTAATAATATTTCAACTTGCTCACCCTCATAAAGATTCTTATGAATTATTCTTGATAATTGAAAGCATTGTTGAAAGTTCTGTTCTGTACAATTTCCAGAACAGCACGGTAAACTGGATGTGAGAAACACCAAAAAGCTAGTTTCATTGTGTCACTCTTGTTTTATTTTTACATGAGTGTGTTATGAGCGATGTGTGAATAAACAGGAGCAACTTGCTTGCATCAAATACACAAACTGAAATGAATGTGTAGTTGTTACAACAAACTCTTTTTATGTTGGTAGATTTTTGAAACTGCTCCAAATCCTTTGTCAGCTGTGGACTGTGTTGATCATTTTTGACTTAACAAACAAACTATATATTTGTCTGCATTTCTAATGAGAAAATATCTGGAGTGGGTGGCATTTTATTGTGAGCATCTGTAAAATACTTAAAGAAAGGGAGTATACACTTTGGTGCTTGAACAAGAATTTTTTTTTATCTTATTAAGCTAATTTTCCCACGCATGTTTTGCTCTCACTACAGAGCTTTTGTAAGGCATTGGCAACTACTCAGTAGAAGCTAACAGTAACCACTACATTACTTATAGAACAAAATGAATTGCAGGGAAGTAACTCATGTATTTTTGTAATCAATGTTGTGCCATTTCAATGAATTATGAGGGCAGAATATTGATGAGCTTGTGCAATATGTACTGTGGACTACTATAAGATATCTCACAAAAGTCTTACTGGACAAATTATAAGTAGACTGAATAGAATGTGGAATTATTGGAGTAAAAAGAGGACAGTGAACCCCATATTTGAGGCTCATTGGTCTAAGTTGGTAACCATGTAAAAAGGAGCTTGGGTTGCAAGACCCACAGGTAACAAAAAGGAGAAGTGCATGCAAACAGGCATCCCGCCGGGAAGATGACATCCATGAAAAATAGGCAGGCCTGTATGAGGATTTGTAGTGAGAGCACTGTTGACAGAAGTGTAATGTTCTAAATACCAAGCAGTGCAGTAGAGTATCCAAAACTGTACATTTTATAGTCGTCAAAAGTAATGATGTTTTGCTAATTTCTAACAATATTTTAAGATGCAGTTGTTAATGTTAAGATGCTTAACACATTCCAAAAGTTCAAATTGATTGCCTTTCCATGGTACATCAGGGCATTAATTATCCTCTGAAAGACAACTTATCATGTTCAATTTTCATTAGTTTCAATCTGAACTTACTTTTGCCTTAATCACTTAACAGGATCACATTCAGGGGGCATATTTTGGTCCCATTGCTGTGCCTTGCTTCTGCATAAAACTCTATTGAGCATCTATATGTGTGTGTCTGGGTGTGCCCGTGTGTCTGTGTGTGTCTTGCATAAATACACACACAGACTATTTTCTGGCACTAAGGGCTTGCATTTGGGCTAGTTTGCATATCCGCAGTGCATTGCTCTTGTGGCTCTGAACTGGAGGTGAACTTCCAGTGATGACTACTGGATGGCTCTGTGGCATTAATTCAAATCATACAATTACATCAATTGTATTGATTCAATGAAATCATACATCAATACACAAAACAGAATTTGTACCTTCTTTGCATTGATACAAATTCATCTATATGTATATGTGATGCATAATTTACATATCCCAAGAATCAATCAAATAAACGTTTACGTTATATTGTAAAAGCCGATTTTAAGTACAAATCCTTTTTTTAATACTGAAGAGATTCTAAAAATGTAAGAATCATAGCCATCTAAAAGGAGACTCATTTTAAAATTTTAGGAAATGAAGTCCCCAGAAATGGGTACATGTTTTTCGATATTTGCACCATTATTCTATATTTTCGACTGAGAAAAAATGCATCACATTTATTTTGCAGCATTTCTGATACAAAAAAATAAGATTTTATTTAGAGCATAATCCATTTAAAATATTTACTTTTTAGCAAGTGGGAAAATGGCACAACATACATGTAATTGTTTTGGCCAATTCAAAATGCAAGAAGATTTGGTTCCTTAAATATTCTGTGAAGTAGACCATTATTTTACAGTTCCTTTTTCCACCTTACAGCAAAGCATCAAACGACCCAAGAACCTCTCAGAGCCAGTATTTACACCTCATCTGAACATCCTGAATCTACACTGGGTAAAGTGGATTCCTCAGAATTATTGTGTCCCTTCATTCAAAAGGGATGCACTAACATTTCACAAGCATTATTGCTTACTTCAGCACACATACTTATCAAGCACTCTTTTGAAAGATGGTATAAACTTTCTACTGCTTTGCTCTGCTGCATGCTGACCTATCATTCATGTGCAGCATTAGATCCGACTCGATCACAGTCCTCGGCTTTAAGCAGGAGTGCAGAGTGGCAGGTCTACTCAGATCAGTTTTTTCATTTGTGCACTGAAGATGAACGTACATTATTGAATATTCTGCTTGAAGCTTAGCTTGTTTTGAATCACTTGGCTCTGTCACCTCCGCACTAACCCACCATTGCCCATTGTGTTCTCTTTAGCATTTAAGGAAATGTGCAATAGTCAATCGATTTGCCCTTGAGCTTTCATTCTAAAGTTATTACCCAGTACTTGTTCTCTTGTAATAGCCCATGGGATCCAATTTTATATGTACACGTTTCCCGAGTGTCCTTTACTGTTTGCCAGAAACTGGTACATATTGGAAATGCTTTGATATCTTTTTTATTGTTTTCCAATCCATTTATCCTCCATATATGCTTTGATGTTATTGAATTAATTGCGTACTCATGCCTCAGCCGGCTATGATATTCAGAAATCGCTTACTGTTTTCATACTTCTTACCCATCCTAATTACCCTTTTCTGACTATTATCTTCACTCATTGCTCTAATTTGTAATAATCTCTCAATACAACTCTTCTTTCTCTTTTATTTGCCTTCATTGCCCGTCAACTTCTCCCCCACTACAAAGCTTTTATATCTTCTCCTCTATGTCATACTATCTTCTGATCAATCACTTCCAGCAGGCTAAGGTTAGTACAGTCCCTGGGCAGGAGTAAAATCATATTGCTTTGGACAAGGCTATGTGCTTTGAGACTACTATGTACAAAAACTCAATAATAATCATAATGCCTGCCAAATAGTTTCAAATATTTTGCTGGACCAGATCCACGTGGTTCACAGAGCTCCCTCTTTTATTGTTTTTATCATTCGCAGCACTGTTAATCAGCATACAGCACCTTGGAAATCGGCAGTGAGCCTGTTCGTCTTTCAGTGTCATGCTCTTCGTAGGCTTCGTAGGCTAAAGGCATTTCTTTTCCTTGGTTGAATCAAACTTGCTCTATCAGCAGCTGTTTCTAGCACCCATCTGCTCTGTTTTTGTCTTCCATTGCTCTTTTTGATAGAACTGCTTTAGTGGTCCCCCAACATGTGCCCTTTTACCATTGTTTTTTCGCTGAGACCTTATGCTCGGGCACCAAATGGGAGACCTAAGTCTTGCTCTCTTGTTATTACTCAGCATTTCGTCAACAATAAATATACATTTTTATTTGCATTTATTAAATTCACGAAACGCTGTCCTAACACTGAAGTGTTTGTTTCAAGCGATTTAGTGTTATCTAGCATCATTGTCTTCAAAGGCATCCTATTGTTGAACCTGTTTACATTGTCTAGTTGGATTCATCCATGATCTAATAACATTGTTAATTTGCGAGTATTGCTTTTGTAGCCCTATTTAAATGCACATATAACATACTTGTATTATTACTTCTTTGTTCTCGAGTAAATCCACTCTAGAAGCAGTGGTCATAGTGCCTATGCTTTGCTCTCATTGGTGAACAGTGTTTACTCCAGCCACAAAATTCAATTGCCAAGCAGATTCTCATTATGTTGTTCTTGCTCAGTGGGTACATTGTTGGTCAACACGCTGGGAAGGATGAGGCTGGGAATGCAGGCTTTTACCATATGGTATAGCCTGTGTTGATTGGAGCCCTCGGTCTTCTCTCTGATAGGCCTCCATTAATTCTCGCTACATTGGCCCGCTGCCTCCAAGCCCCCATCCCCCAAATATGCTCTTAATAACCCCCCGCCCTCACATCTCGGGCCATCCATTACCTCTTCTTCCATTGGTCACTGCTACTGTCATTGCTATAGAAAAGGGACTCTGTTTCTATTTCCAAGGCAACCATTTTTGTTTTGTAAGAGAACTCTATGTGCTCTCTCTGTGAAAAGCTGAATGTCCTTTAAATATCAGCTTCTAGAAACTCTGCTTGCTTGCCTGGGATGCTAACGGCTATACACACCTCCAAAGTGACAAAAAAGGTAGCAGGCGCCCCTCTCTCGAAAGAACACGGCATGATAACCTGTTCAGTGGTTATTAACCACTATGAGAGTTCGCAGCCATCTGCTTTTTGCTCACTGTACCTTTCACAGATGGGAAATATCCATTTTCATATCAGTCTTTGTCCCACCCACATGGGCAGTCCAGCACCGAAATGCTATGGCAATTCCTCTCTGAACTGGAGTACCAACAGCAACCCCATACACATGTTTCAGCCTTGTTGGGCCTCATCAGTGAGGTGAAGCTGTGCCTCTCTGAGCACAGTGAGCAGGGGGCCCAAAGTGGCATTATTACCTGGTAATAGCCCAGGGCCCGCATTAAGCTTCTCACTTCACTCGGGCCATCAACTTGGGCAAAAGAGCCAATAGCAATCGATAATGCCCCCCTCCACCCTCATTCAGTGTATTTTGCTTAAGTGTTGAAGCTTAGGCATCAGATGGTTAAATGAGTATTTGCCCTTTAAAACTTTGTTAGTGTTGCTTCCTCACATCACATGTTTTTTGAGAAGTTGTTTAATGGTACCAGTTCCTTTCTACCATTCTTATATTTTTTTCGTACGAATTCTTTTACGTAAGTGATTTGTTGAATTATGGTAATTCTTTAACCAAAATCACGCTTTAACATCGCTTGCTTGGCAGAGCCTTCACTGTGACTCCCACCCATCATTGCCGGCTACGTTCTTGAGAATAAAGCAGTTGGTTTACAAGAACAGTGAATCCCTCCATGGACTGTCATCATTGTAACTAAAATTGTTTTATTTCAGTTTCAAATGAGCTGCCCCCTTTAGTTCGAACACCGAAAACAACCGCAGTGCCAGAAATACAGATTACTCATCCTGGTAATTGTATTGTTTCTGTAATTCTCATTTTTTTCATGTATATAGTTAATTTGAATTGAGGGCAAGTAGGAGTCTACACCGATTGTTGTATGTGTCTTGTGAAAGTGAATGAAACTGATAATTGAAACTTTTGTGACACTGCAATTTATGAATTTTACAAATCACCACCTGTCAATCTAGGTCAATCTAGGGAAGCGTTCAGCTAAATTCCACTTTAATATCCCGTGCTTGGTTAAGGAAATCATACCAATTAACACTGGATGGTTTCCCTGTATCCAGGGTCAACAAAAATACGGCATAGGCTGCTAATGTAGGCAACAAGATGCTGCCCTCCTTTTCGAGACCCACCGGGTCTCGATACACTGTTAAATCCATTTGTATTACGCGCAAAGTGTCTTTTGGGCGCACTCAGGATAATGTAAATAGAGTGGCAAAGACATGTGGCTGCCTGGCATCCTGAACAGTACTGTCCATGGGCCAGGGCCATTGCAAAACAGCCCTCACCCTGACGCATTTTAAGAACTATGCAGAACTTCAAGGAGACCAGAGCTTCAAAGACAGTGGCCCTCATTACGACCCTGGCGGAAAGGGGTTTACGCCGGCGTAAAGCATGGCGTACCTTTCCGCCAGACTACGAGTTCCCGTAGCGCCATGGTGATTTTTACGCCTGCTTTTTGCAGGCGGAAAAATCCATGGCGCTACGGGACTTGTTGTTAATTACGCCACCGTAATTTACGGTGGCGTAATTAACGCCTTCCCCACTCCCATTATACCCTATGGGGCAAAAATGGGAATGGGGAAGGGTAAATGGGGATTGGGGACTTACCGCCCCGCCAAGGTCGGAATGGGGCGGTAAGTCCGCCAACCACCATGGCGGAGTTGGCAGCTTAGCGCCATGGACCATGGTGCAAATTGCACCATGGTCCTCCGCCAGGGTCGTAATGAGGGCCAGTGACATCCCTGACTTTACTATAATCATTATGCACCATGAGGCTCTGTTTACAAGGATCCATTGAAGGTCTTCGGCTCTGGCTGTCCATACCTCTGTCAATTTGGCGATGAGCTCCTGGCCTGATTTACAAGTAGGGAGAGGGAGGGCTGAAGGGAGGAAACAATTGCTGGGTGACGCCACTCCTGGGCAAGGGCTAGTAGTTCAGTACTGCCCAAGGATGGAGTCCCCCAGCTTCTCTTGACTCCTGTGTGCAGCTACAGAAGAAGGCAAACGTACTGGTATAGTTGGGGCGGAGGCTTGTGAGAAGTATAGAAATGAAAAAGGTGTTCGCCTGCTTGCATATTTGTGTGTGTATATATGAATGTGTGGTATGCAGCATAGGTGGAGGAGTGGCTGCAGAGGGTTAATAGGGGGCTATTGTAAGGAAATAGTGCCCGCTGCATTGCTCAGAGATTGGCACTAGGTCCGAAATTGTCACTGAAGGGCAAATGGGGCAGAACTTGACACTGAATAGTAAAATCAGGACATATCTGGGTACTGATGGGTTAATGGACGCAGTTTTCAGAGCAAGCCGCAGGAGGCAGAAGTGTGACTAATAGCAGCATCAAATGTGTTTACTAGTGGTAATGCTTGCATAGAAGATTGAAACAAGCCTCATGGTGTTATTTGGGTATAACCAAAATGAAAGTCGACAGCAATGTCACATTCCATTAAAACAGACCTCAGTATGGAAATGCATTTTTGTGGAGAACAGGCCTCAGGATTTTAAGAAAACATGGAAATGTGTTGTAAAATGCTGCTATGTAAGTTTGGTGACCTGTCATGTAGTACAGTATACTTGATGTATTATCTCACACAACCCTTTGTATGTTCAGTGGTCCAGATTAGATTTTGAGGTGGGAGTGTTTTACTCCTTATTTTTAAACTTTTAGAGTAAATGTGATTTCAAGAGAGTAAAAATTACTTTTCTCCTTTGCAAGAGTGTAAAATGTATGTGACATCCAGCCAAAGTGTGCAAAAACTGCATGGAAATCATTACCAAGCAGCAGCTTTCTGCATTGTGACAGAATACACCTTTCATTATATCTCTAGTGATCTCTCCTGTATATATTTAAATTTTGAAAACACAAAAACCTAGCCAATTACATAAAAGCAAACATGCATTGTATTGTGTGTTTTGAGGTTCGATAGCAGAATTGTCATTTTATGTTTAATGAAAGTCCTCATTTCCTGGAGCTGTTAATACCTAATGGTATGCCAATGTTATTATACAACAGTGCAGAGAGGCAAGGACTCCATGCACAATTCTATGCCTAATCTCATGGTCAAATGGCTATTCATATAGCGCTTTTGGCAAAGCGCTGTACTTAGAACATATTTATCACAATTATCACCAAACCGAAGTTGGTACTCCTTTATCGACCTCGAAAAGGATGAAAGCCTGAATTGGCCTTGCCGGGATTCGAACCTGCAACCTACAGATCACGCACAAATCGCAGCAACGCTCGCTCAACCAGCTGAGCTATCTTATTAGCTAACATCATTGAGAGGCAGGTAAACTGAGTGTCGACTGAGGTATAATAATAACAGTGCCTAGATGTTGGACGAACCATGTATGAAGCGCTATATGAAGTTAAATACCTATCTGGATTATCACAAGGACAGGTTTTGCTGAGTTTCTATTTCAATTGCAAATGTAATTTTCATTTGTTTGTTTTTGAACAGCACTTGCACTTCCTGGAGAGTCAGGTTTTGGATGTTTTAATTGTAGTGTTGAAGATTTGAGAGGCTATAACACCTGTGATTAGTGTAATGACAATCACACACCCTTGAGCAAAGACTCTGCGGCCACGGACCATTTATAGTAATTTACCCCATTGACTGCAAGGCTGAATAGATGTAAACCAGAAAGTGCATACTCATCATTTTACACTCTATTTTTAAGAGTGTACATTAAATTATAAGTGTAAAAATGATCTGCCTCCTCATGATTATGCACACAGCACAGGAACTCTGGAAAATAACTGCAATACTGATTATCTTTTACTAGAAAAAAAAACATAATTTGTTACAAAAGATTAATTCTCAATTGCAACTTAGTTTTCCATCTTATTAAGTATACAATCCTAAAATGATGGGAAAATAAATATGCACAGTGCTTCTGTTTGTTTCATGAGCATCTATCTACAAACAACCCAACAGAGCAAAAGCTGAATGAAAAGAAACCATTCCTTTTATCGCAGTGTCCAATTTCTTTTTTTGAAAGGCTTCAGAGAATTGAATTCTATTTAACAGGCTTTTCTTCATGGCTTACAATTACATCCATGTAGATAAAAATCAAAAGAAGTCAAGTCAAGTAACCTGACCTTTGCACTGCCCTCTGCTCTAAACTTGTGCATAAATGTACACAGGAAAATAATAAAGCTGTCGTATTTACAAGAATTTGGTGCGTAAACAGGCCCAGTGTATACCTTATTTGGAGGCCTGTGTATGCTGCTACATACGTAGGAGTAATATTCATATATTCATATCAAATACTGCCTTGCAACTGCACACCTCTAAAAAATCCCAAGCTGTATTCCATCTGTCCTCCCATGCAATTCACACGCTGACATTCACATTTTCTGAGGCTAAACTGAGGCTTAGATGAACAGAAGAGAAGGATCTCATGAGAGAGGGCAGTTTGCATAATTCTCTTTTCTATTCATCTTCACCATAGAGAGGGTTCAGTCCCTGTTATTTATTTATTTATTGATGTTTTGTTAGGCACCTGCTGTGCGCACAGTTGCTCAGAGGCACCCACATTTATATGTGGAATCCCACCCACGACTCTCTTCCAGTCCAGCTGAAACAAAGGTATGCTGCATAGTTCTTACTTGCAATCTGGAAAAGAAAAGCAGAGGTCCAGGTTGTATGCTTAGAATGTTAAAAAATCTGCCACATTTGAAGCAAAAATAAATTACTCTAACTATGCCCATTCATGACCAACTATAAAAGATACATAAAATGCACACATCTCACCAACCCTTCAATACATATCCTACTAGCAGCTCACTCCTCAAGCTTTGTGGTGACTCTGCAAAGGTTTTCTTTGACAAGGACACAATTATTTTAAAATGTGTCAGATTCCCAGCCATTGCCAACATCAGCCATAGCAATGTCAATCCTGTGCTGTGTGGACATGTCCATCAACGACACCATGTGCAACATGAACATGTTAACCTATTGAATACGTGCACCTGGAATTAGGGCTGGTTTCCTTGCAAGCAAGATTGGTGATACGCAGGGTTGTGCTGTTCTTGAAGGCACAGTTATCCCGAGTATGCCCACTTTTTGTAAAATTGGGAGAGTCTTATGGTAAGGATAAACAGGGGGCTGGGGGGACCTCTTTGTGAACCTATTTAAGGAAACTTGCCACCTATTAAATTGAATGATGAAATTAGTTTCTGGTTTTAAAGGGGGCTTTGTCACGGAGACTAAAGTAATGGAATTGGATTCATAACTATGGACAGCTTTCAGGGTAGCACGGATAACCAAACGTGTGCCACTTGATACATACTTACTTGATTACTTGAAACCCCAAAGATACTTACTGCTTTGCCCTGACCCGATCCGGAAATTCTGTTTATTGATGCGCAGAAATCAACTCCCTGTGCACTCTATATGTGGCGCTTAATGGAATCTACCAAAAGAGGCTAGGTATTGAAGAATCTGCAAAATTCCAGGTAACAAGGAAACTGCGAAACACCTGATATGATATGGCATTAATAACGCGCCTATACACAAGTGTTTCAATGCATGACGAGGCACGGGAGGGGGAACAGAGGGAAGACAGGCAACCATCCTACTAGGCCAGATTTCATTCAGATCGCTCAAGTGCATGGGAAGGGGGAAGTGGGAAAGTGTGGGGATAAAGGGCAGGGGACCAGCGCAGTGCATGGGATAAAAGAATAATAAACAATAAGTAAAAGTACGGCCAGCAGGTGGCAAGTGCAAGGGTAAGTGCAGACATCAGGTGTCAAGTTCTGGTAGTGGGACTGTAGGGATACAGAAACAGTCCCCAAGAGCGAGGGTTTCCAGGCAGGCAGTGCAGGTGTGCAGCTGGCGGGGGGAGGGGACCTGGGCCCGAGATCAGAAGGTGGCCAGGTAACCTGCTTACCGATTGTCCGTGTGTAGGGTCTAACTTGATACATGAGTATGAGACCATTAAGACAAATGAATTTTGGATTTACTGCTCCAACACACAATCAGCTGTAACGCATTTAGCACTTTCATTGGGTTTCGAAAACTGTACAACTAAAGTTAACTGATACGACAGCAGTTTGATATGACCGAAACTGATATGAATTGACAGAAAATGGATTTGTTTCCTGAACCCTATGAATGTATTTATTGCAATGTATGCAAGTGTTTACTACGTGTTTATTATGTGTTTTGTTTTAGATCATTTTAAATTGTTTAAATGGTTTTAAACTGTTCAATGAATATTTATTTATGTGTTAGTTGTGGTGAGTAATTGGTTTAATGTAAACTAATGACATTGTAAAAGTTCTTAAAGAACTATATACAATAAAATAAATAAATATGTTAACATAATGTTAAGGCTGTCAGTATAAGGTTTAAGGTTGAATGAAAGCCTATTGGTTTTGGGAAAATGTTCTTAATAAACTACCATCAAAGATATGGCTAACTTAGTGTGATTCTCCCTTCATCTCAGAATGATGAAATCCTTTAACATAAGATTTAGGTAAAGCTATGGGTAAGGACCCTCTTTTTTGTTGTCGGGGGGGAGGGTGGGGCTGACTCGTGAGGGACTAGTCTATCAGAACAAAATGCAAGTGAGTGCAGGCTTCCCCACTCTTTGGCACAATTAGGTACGCAAGACAGCCCGCAATACTAACAGACAAACATGTCTCTCTAAACAACCTCGAGACCAAAAAATGACATGTGTGACGACCTTCTCACCGTTAAGTAACCATCTAAGAAGGACCATCTTCCATCAGTGGGACATCCTCAAAACCGACACCTTTCAACCTGCCAAACCTAGGTTTGCATTCAAGCGTAGCAAGAACCTTAAAGATCGCCTGGTCCATACATATGAAACACCACGAGCCAAGAAGGACTCACAGCTTAATCTCTGGAACTTACCCCCGGTAGTAGGACATTTCAAGTGTGGAAAATGTTCCGTAGGCGGATTGACCAGAGACCTCAAAGAGATAGACCTCTACGGACTTCAATGGAAATACAAGGCTTTCACCAATTCCCAAAGCAAGTGGACCATATACAGAATCAAATGCCCCTGCGGTCTGATATATGTCGGCAAATGAAAGAGAAATAAGACAGCAAATCTGTCAACACAGATCCTGCCTAAAAAATCAAATAGCCGACGAGGCCATGATGGCATACTTCAAAGCGAAGAACCATAAACACACAGGCATGTTCTGGTTTATCATCCAGACAGTAGCAAACCCACCTAGAGGAGGCGACCATGATCTAGCACTTAGAAAAACAGACCAAAAATTGATTTATCGCCTAGACTCTGTAAAGAAAGGACTCAATGTGGCAATTAAATGGAACCTATCCTTCAACTAACATCCACGCTAGGTCCAATGTTTATATATTGGGTCCAATTTACCTCCCTTGAGATGACACCTGATCAGCATCAGCCTTTTTGGATATGGCCCGATGGAACAAAGAGCATACTCATTAAGTGGGCAAGCACATATTCACTCTCCAAGTCTTGTTGACAGTACAGGTTACACCAAGTATGACAATATCCTTTATACATACATGGCCTGTACATCTAATGGTTAATGGAAATGCTTCCTCCATTTCTACCCTACACATGCACTTGCTCTATACCGAGCTTCATCCCTCGCCAGCAATATGAGCACACTGATACTGCCATCCCAGCCTCCTCCAACTAATCTCAGCCCACTAGTTTTAGCCTGGACCAATCACATTGGTGAATGGAGATGCTTACTCTGTGTTTGCACCCAAAACATACACTTACAATGAACTGAGCTCCATCCCACGCTAATAATATCAGTAGAGTGCCACTTCCATTCCAGCTGCCAATGCTAATTTTGACCCGCTATCCTTAGCCCACCTCGTTCTGGGTTTCCATGGCCAGACGTCCATATTGCACAGGCTGTTCGTTTAACCACTATCCCAGATGTCGGGATCAAGATATACAATAGTCTTTTTCCTTTTATTTTCCCTTTCATTGAGACTCTGTAATCGCACCAAATTTACAGACCCCTGCAGCATTTACGGTACTTGCCTGCCATACTTGCAGCATCCTGTGTCACCTAGCAACACCAGCACAACACAATAGACTCTTAGCAGCCTATGACATTCACCCTATTACAGATGAGCCCCCTCTGCCCTGCTGCCCATGCGCAAAGCAGACCGAGCAAGATTTTGACATCAATCAGATGGTCGGCTTCTTGAGGCAAATAAGTAAGTACATCTGCTTTTACACGCCGCATTATCTCGCATCTACAACTCATATACACGGATAAGTCAGCTCCCATACACCGACCGCCTTTGCATTATTATCTGTAATGCTACGCGATTCGGCATCCATGTTGCTTAGCAACTATTCACTAATGCGAGCAGCAGCTTACCATCCCAAAGACTCTGGGACACACACCCACAGGTGGCTCTCCATTTACAGAGAGTCAAGCGGACAAGGCCCTGGGCAGCGCACATACGGCACTACCCTCCTTGTAATTCACCTAATTCAACAGTAATTGCTTTCCAAATGATATGATATATGATATGATATGATATGATAGGTTATTTATAATGCGCTTAATACCCAGAGGTTTCTAAGCACGGACCCGGGGATTGAACCTGTGTTGCTCCATGTCGTCTTGCTTCCAAGGCAAGCACTTTGCACCTGAGCTATCCTCATGAGAACTAATATAGCTCTGACACATAGTAGACGTTGCTTAATAACCACCTATCAATGCGTGCACTAACTCAGCGTCCCAGTACTCCGGGACACATAGTCACGGGGCAGCTCTCCTCACATAGAGTGCCACCCAGACAAAGCACATATACAGCGCCACATACCCAATTCTAGTTGACTTAAATTAACAGGGTCTGACTTAAAACAATTATGAAATATACAGTGGCCATTTCTGTCCAAGTTTTTGAATGCGCACCACGCAAGTGGCCAAACCCCCCAGAGGCTACCTCAATAGGAAAGTGAATACACTATAGAGCCCACACAGCAATGTTGACAGGCATTTTTCATTTTTCAGGTGAATCCCTAAATCTTGCGACAGCTCGTATAACTAGATGAACACCGCAAAACACCGTCCAGCATTCCGAGTTACCGCGCAAACAGATAATTTTCAGTTCTTTAATGCCTTAAACACAGTTCCACTAAGAAAACTGCCCAAGACATAAAGAATTACCGTAAGGTAGGTAGTGAACCTGAGTTACAAGAGTACATGGTACCGCATCTAATTGTTTAGATTGCCCCGACAAGCACACTCCATTCCAACACCTTTTTATCTGTGTTTTTATTTAATTAACACTTCCTCTGTCTCCAACAAGAAGTTCAGTCTGGGAACACATCGCGTTTAGCTAAACAGTCCTGAGGAAAGCACAGAGGATAACAAATACATTAAAACTGAAACTTTCCTCAGAATATCCCCCGAGCTGGAAACACAAAATGTGTCAATTTATATAAGTGTATTGATAAGAAGAACACACTAAGTCACTCCAACTAACCTCACCACATTGCTGCATCTTCAACCTTGCTGTGTTGAATGCATCGGAAATACTGTTAGACTTTGATTCATGTGTTTTTAAATTTGGTGTTTTTGTTATACTATGAATACATTCTTGTTTTACAAAATCAATACGTCTGTCAAACTGTTGTTCCTAATTGTGTCAAAGGGTGGGGTAGCCTGCACTCACTTGCATTATGTTCTGATATCCTTTAACATAAGCCTTAACCCTACTCTTAAGAGTCTCTGTCCCTCCAGGCTTGCCAAATTCTAAAAGAAATGTTTGGCAGTGATGGCTCAAATAAAAGTTCCAAACCAATATGTTGAAGTCCTTTACTTTCCAGGCTAACCCTAAGCTGCAACACAAGAGTTCTCTAAACTGAACTACAAAAGTGTTCATAAACATATCATATAAATTCCTTCCCTATTCAAAAACTCGACCATCAGTTGCCTTCCTGGGCAGTTGCATCTTGGGGCAGCGCACCATGTTGTTCTCTACACACATACTTTTAGACCTCTCAATGACGTCTTATTCTCTTAAGCTCCTAAATAGGTTTCTCCAGGACCTCTGGTTCTCTCAGACTTCTCTTGGGTATCTCCATGACCTTTAATTTCCTCATGTTTCAACCTTTGGTTCTCTCATCAAAATACTCTTGACGGTAATGGCTATTTCTTCCCCTCATTCAAGGTCCTATTCAGGAAGACAATACTTTCACCTTTCTTGCAGACATTTGTCTTCCTCTTAGATTCTTTAGGCTAGCACCCAAACCTAAAGCCTTCCTTCTGGTATCTTCTTCGATGTATATTACCTGATCCTAGGTACTCCCTTGCATGTATTACCAGCTCTTGAGGTGGGACCTCTGGCATATGTTTGCAGAGAATCTGCTGCATAACTGACTGCTGCAAGATTGCACTCTCCCAGTGTATCGAGGGAGTGGGTGACCGTATGTCTTCTTCTTCCCAATCTTAGTAACTCACTACCATTTCCCTTCCAATTGTATAGTTTTGGGTGGCTATTGGCGTTCTAAACCAGCCCAGGATTGATCCTTCTCTTGAATTACCTTGTTTGATTGTTTTTATTCTCCCTTGACGTTTCCTTTGACCTGTGGTTTCAATATTATTACTCTTTTGACATTGGCCTGATCTTAATTGAGAGAAATATTGTTTACTGGTTCACTCAGAGCCTTTAAAAGTGGTCAAAGAAGGTTAACCTCCTGCTCATTTGAGAGAAGGTTTTGATCTTAGTGGTACTTGTACAAATTAAGTAAATCAGGATGTCCTTACTTAAGTAATACTTGAGAACATTTAATTACAACCCACATTCGCACATAACCCCATCTGCAGCCACAAGAAGCTCTACTGGGAACAGCAATCAGGAAGAAATCGCCTCATAACAGAAACACCAGGAACAATATCAGAGACACAAACCACTGATGGACTAGGCAATCAGGTGATGAGAGCGTGTGTCATCCCTTCTGGTTTTTGACTTCACTTTCTGTCTGGAACTTCACTTCCAGCAGCTACCTTGGATTGGTGGCATCACAACCAGTGACCATCTTGGATTGTTGACATCACTTCTGGTGGTCATCTTGGATCAGTGAAATCACTTCCTGCCCTATCTCCAGCTGAATGCCACAAGAGGCTCCTTTACAAACACTAATCAGGATGAAATTGCCACAACCCAGCAACACCAAGGGCAATATCAGAGAGACTAACCACTGATGGACTAGGCGATCAGATGACGAGAGTGTATGTCATCCCTTCTGTACTCCCTAGGGTCGTCCAGCCAAGGGTGGAACAGTGAAGGATGAAGACACTCATTGACCATCCTCTTTGCCTCTTGGTCTATGAGCCTTTGCTTTGTTGTGGTCTGCTACTTGTCACTAAGTACCCTTCATTTCTTCCTCTCAGCTAGACCATCACCATGCACTTCTCAGTCTGAGAAGATAGATGTGCACGCTAGAGTACTAGAAGCAGTAGAAATAAGTTCACAAGATGCTTTCAGATGTGGTGAGTCTAATGGCACTGATATTGATATGCGGATGATGAACTCTAATGACCAAATGAGTCCCACTATCGATATGCAAGACAAATTACTCGCCTTGCAGGTTGAAGAAAAGCTACTGGGAGAGTAAATTAATGGAAAGACAATATTCATGAATAACACAGGGAACGATAGTACAATAGAAGTTGAAGGCATGAATGAAAGCGAAAATGAGCTGAGAGAGTTGAAGAATGTGGGAATAGAAGTGGATTCTATCACTGGACAATTTACTAAAACACTGGCTGCTTATGATCCACCTGATGTACCGATAGAGGTAGTCGAATCAACGTGGGAATGTACCATATTGGTAGTTGAAATTAACACAATGATACTCACTTTGCCATCATCGCGTGCGACAGGCCCTGATGGCACATGCAATCCCTTATTGAAATTATCAGCTGTAAAGTGGGCTCAAACTCTGCATATACTTTTTGTCTGGATTGGTAAACATATGAAAGTACCTAAATCTTGGCAAGAAAGCTCAATTTGGAAAGCTGTTGGAAAGATCCCAATCACTATAGAATGCTAGCGATGGTAGACATTCCCGCGAAAATGTTTGCTAAAGTTTTACTTAGAGACTTGAACCAGTGGATCGCAGATAAACAGATACTCCCTCCGATCTGGTTTTTGCGCAAAATCTGCGACTATATATAGTATTGTGATATTAGTATCAGCAGTCGAATATGCATGGAATAGAAGAAAGCTAGCAGTTTATGGTGCTTTTATTGATTTTAGTTCTGCTTTTCATACTTTTTTACGAGATAAATTGTGGGATAAATTAAGACAATGGGGTATACCGTTAGGGTTATTAACTATGATACGTCTTTTATATACTACTACGTCTGCGAGTAAGACTAGATGGTGAGCGTAAGATCTCAAGTGTAATGTCTACGAGTTGAGGAGTCAAGCAGGGATGTAATCTAGCAGCAACCCTTTTTAACTTGTATTTATCAGATTTAACTGTGGTATTTAATGTGATTTTAGCGGATGATGTGAAAATTGGTGCTATAAAAGTCAGATGGTTAGGATACGTAAACAACCTCCTATTATTGATTGTTCACCAGGAGTCTAAAGTGGAAGTTAAATACATTAGATAAGTATGCTACAAGTAATGGCTTAAAAATGAATTTGAGTAAAACCAAGGTAATAGCATTTATGGGTAAAACTGGACAACAAAGTCAAAAGAATGTGAGCAGGAACATTGCAAATCAAAGCACTGAAAAAGTAGAATCATATAAATACTTGGGCGTTATTGTTGATCAGAAGTTAACTTGGAAACAACATTGATGCAAGACGAAAAGGAAATGTATGACCATCACAATTAAGTTAAGCCATTTTATTGGAAATCAAGGTGGCTATTGTTTGAACACCATATTGATGCTATATTCAACAAAGGTCATTCCATGCCTACTTTATGGTGCCGAGTTATGGGGAAGAAAGTATAAGATGGAACTGAACACATTTGAAGTGAAACTCCTAAAAATGTTGCTGAATCTACCCAAATCTTTGTCCACTTAATATATCGGGCTGGAATGTAATCTGATGTGTATTATGGATACCTTGGAATACAAAACAGCAATATTGTATACCAAAATATGTGTAATTGATAATGCAACAATGATGGTGGATCCAATGCAAAGTTTTGGAGCCATTGAGAAAAGTACGGAATTGACAACTCTATCGCACCTTAAGAACACATATGTAAAATGGTTGAAAGAGAATGAAGCAACATGGATGACTTATTCAGTTCCTAGAACAAAGCACCTGTTAAAAATGGCAATATATGTGGTGAGCAAAGAAATAGACCTAGTTATGCTAGCAAAAAAAGTGAACAGTGGGATGTTAATTAAAGATTGGATGAATCGTAGCGAAACCCCTACTTATTTAGATGCTTTTCCTGACAACAATTGTATTAGATACTATTTGTTGTTTAAATTTAATATTGCTGACAAAATGAAAATAGTAGGAGGAACATGTGGTATCCCTCGAGGTAACAGGTGGTGTAGACTGTGTGGCATATTATAACTAGTGAAGCCCGGCCGCGTAAAGGGCGACTGCAGAGACTCCTGCTGTTTGGCTGTGCTGCGCTGCAGAAGCGCTATTTCCTGCTACTTGTTTCAATATTTAATATTGAACTGCTGATCTCCAACCTACTTTCAACAGCGTGTTTCCCCTCGCGTCCCTTGCACTCTGTGAGGTCGACTGTGTGCGAGCGAGTGAACCGCTGCAACGCGACGAAGCGGGTGGAAAGCCCTGCCCATCTTTTGGCTCCACCCATTCCAGGAAGTGAGGCCACAAAACCAGATCCCAGCAACCCTTGCGGCGTGAAGCCCGGCCGCGTAAAGGGCGACTGCAGAGACTCCTGCTGTTTGGCTGTTTGCTGCTTTACTGCCGTCTGCCCATCACGACATTCTCCCAAAACGTCGCCTAACAGGAAGCACAGCAAGACGGAACGCAAGGGAGCAATCCTTGTGCCCATTCTCAATATTCTGCCGTATTGTCTGTGTCCTTTTCGGCTGTGGAAACACTAATCATGACCTTATCAGCTGACGGCCCTCAAACTAGGAAAAGAGCTTCACAGCAACGCCGTATGACCAATCCTTGGGCAAGGATGAAAGCCGCTGCTGGGTCAAAGGTAAGCAAAACTGCCGGCCGCGCGCTTATAGCCGAAAGCAAGTCACCTGATCCAATTTGCCTTGTAACAATCGGTAATATGAACTCTTCGACATCTTCACTTATAACAACCGCTGACAAATGTTCTGCTCCGGATGATGTTACAAAGGCTTCGGCGCAACAAAGTGTTCCATCGGATGCTTTCGCATCCAACTCAATTACCCAATGCTCGGCAGCTATGTGCATCTCCAATCCTAAAAACAATTCACCCTTCAACGGCAAATCCCCCGCAAACGTGTCTCCTATCGTATCTAATGTTCAGGCTTCTCAAGCAGCCATAGTGGACCGGCATAAGTCACTAAATGCTTTGGTACTAACATCGGCGCCCTTCTCTGACGCGAGAGCGTCGGACACACTATATACGACAAATTCAGTCTTGTCAGCTAATATGCTCTATAAAAACAGATCTTCTCAGAATGACGTTAACGTCCAGAAAGATAAAAGTAATATACAACAAACAGTGACTGATGAAGAACTATTAAAAATTGCAAACTCAGAAATAGAAAACTTTCAGCTGAACAACTCGAAATTCAAGCAAGCCACGAATGCCAAACGATCAGTCACACCCCCTCAGGCACTAATGTCTCACTGTATTGGCAAAAAAACTTCTTTTCACCAAAAAACATCGAGCAATGCCTTGGGCAAGTCCTGCGGTTCTCAAATCAGCTTGGTCAATTCAAAAACTGCTTTGAGGCTCCCTGTAAACATTTTATGTCCTCCACATGCGACCAACTTACCTGGCCCTCGAATTGATTTAATGACACTAAAATCTGTAGGCCAAGCGACTTTGGGTACCTCTCTTGATGGAACTGAGTTTGATAATGACAGTGCCTTAGCTTGCCAAGCACCCGAGGTTAGGCGGTCTTCCATATCAAGTACAAACGAACCGCTTACTGAGTCCAACTTTGCAAGCACTCCGCAAGTTTCAACATTAAAAGCAAACTCAGTCTCCACACATCTTGATCGGAGCGCGATTGCTCGCGCTGGCCGTCTTCAAAGAGTAGCTGAACTTAAGGCAAAACGTATTTCCACCATGCACTCTCTGCATGAAAATCCAATGATAAATGTTAGCACACCTCACCCCATGCAGTCTCAATTTGAATGGCGTAAAAGAAAGCTCTTTATTCAATCCACAATACAACTTGGACAACTCGACTTGTTCTTCGGCATTCCAGGACTTTCCACCTCAATCGCTCGGAATGTCACCTGAAGCACTCCTGCAGATTCATAACAATGTGTTGGCTGCGTCAGCCGTTGCTCTAGCACCATTCACAAAAATCCTAGAGTCACTGATAGGAACAATAACTGATCAAGGCGCCGCCATTTCCAACCTAACGACTAAAATCAACAAGCTGGAACTCTTCTCAAGCTTCTTACAAGATCAAATGACAAGCAATGCAGAAATCGCACCGAGATGGCAGGAAAGGCTGAGCGATTTAGCCGCACGGCATCACTGCCAAAATGATGCCTTAATGGAAGGTCTCTTAGACTCGGTGAAATGGATGCGTAAAAACACTATCAGTCTCAATGCTGGCGCCCTGGCGACACGAAACGGAGTGTCTGGAGCTCCTCAACCTTCATTGACAACTGCCTCCGCGTCAATGCCTAACGAACCCTCACAGTCTGGATTACCATCGAGCTCGTCAGCTCCAAATCATGACGTTCAAGATTTGAACCAGACTTCACATGGTTTGGGTTCCAACGCTAATTCTCTCGTCCTGAATGCGATCCCAACTAAAGAAATCGCATTAACCCAAACCCCCAAGGCAGTAAACTCATTTAACATTTTCAAAGTTCCAGCGAAGACAATTCTTATAGCAAATGATAAAAGTTCGAAAAGACTTCCTGTGAAGCAAACCCAGCAACACAAAATAAAAAAAGATATTCCAGTGAAAGGATCACAGCAAAAGGTTAAAAAGTTCATAAGGAATATTACAACTCCAAAGAAGACAAGCCTGTTCACTCGACCAGTTCATACAACCAACGAAAAGAGCACTTTTGACAAAGGCCCAAAAAGTTCGTCAGACACTAACGCCAGCATACCGAAGATCTCAGTAAAACGCCGGCGAGTTGCCTCAAATACATCTCTATCTAACTACGGGGCTTCAGACTCCTCGATAGATCTGTGCAATCTATCAACTTACTAAGCTGATCCAGAAAATTCCACCTCAGCTTCTCCAGAAGACCAAGCAATCGGACACACTAGGCTTCCCTGGAGGAAAACCCAAGAGGCCACTAAATCACTGAAGTCCTCGCAAGCAAAATCCATTGACGGTCAATCTGCTTCTGCGGCCAAAAGAATCTCTCAGCAAGCACTAAGCTCGAGGTTAAACCCTAAACAAACATCGAACCAGCTAACCTCACGCTCGCGTTTAGCTCGGCAAAATTTTGGTCCCGGAAGCTCTGAGACTCAAACATGCAAGTGGAAACTTCGGCTTCAGAATATTCATTCTGATGATAATGAAGTTAACTTAAACAGAGGAAACATCTTAAAATTATTTGCTTGTATTCCATCACTACGAGCGATTTCATCGAATGATATCAAAATCGTGGAATACGTGTCTGAAAGGTCCTCTGATCAGGTTCTCCTACACATTTCCTCGGTGGCTGTAAAAAATCTGCTACTTCATGCAAATGAAGACCTTTTGGTCTATGGCTTTGATCTTACCATTGAGTCAACCGCCTTAAAATCTTTATCTTCTAAAACAAATCTTGAGCATGAGGCAAGTCCTAGAACCGTTAAGCGCTCTGCTCTGCGTCAATCTTTAGCCTCCTCTCCTGACATCCTTGACGCCGCCATGCACCAGTCATTTGAAAGAAGAGCCATTAACGTGAAAAGACTTATCAATAGACATCGTAAATAACAATGAATACAATGAAACAGCAAGAGCTAATTTTGCTGTCATGGAACACAAGAGGATTCACACATTTATTTAACACATTTCCAGTCTAATTGGAGAAAGTTTTCATCATATGCTTACAGCAAACATGGCTAAGAGATCCTCCTACATGCGATGGCTTTTCGATTCAGTTAAATCCTGCTGGGAAAAATCCGAAGGGCCGGCCCTTTTCAGGCTTAATAACTTTATTGAAAATCTGGAATTGGTGGACGTTGGTGACTTCTACGAACCCAAATCCATTTGTGCAAAGCACTTTGATTAGACTGTCACTGAGAGACATGGATCTCAATCTCCTGATAATAAATGGATATTGGAATCCGGCTATGATTTCATCTGAATCTTTTATCCAGTCAGTAATGAATGAAATTGACCTCTCCTTCTTAAAGCACAAAAATGTTTCTGTCCTCATCTGCAGAGACTTAAACTGTAGTTGGTTTAAATATGATCAATTCAATAAATCAAATGTGCGTTTGTCGGAGACCGAAGTTATCTTGAGAGTTCAACGCTGGGGAAAAGACCTTTTGGATCGTAACTGTCACATGCTAAATGGATCTATCCAAGGCGACTCTCCTGCAAATCCAACGTGGCATAACATGACTCAGACAAACACACTCGACTACATCTGGGCTTCGTCTGATTTTCTTGAAAAATCTATATCCTTAAATGTGCAACCAATGACTGCCAGTGACCACGATATGCTGCAACTAGTTTGGCGTGAGGAGCCACGTCACATACAATACAAATACTTGTACCCATTACAAACAAACGCAGCTGGCAATCGACTGAGAATAAATGATTCTTCTATCGCCAATTTAAAACTAAACCTGAACGAACTTCAGACGGTTGAATATTTACCGCTGCTAACAGACCACACTCAGACAACGCTTAATTCTAAAGTGCTTGGGACAATACCAAAGCACCTATATAGCTCTGAAATAGCAGAGGCAAAAAAATTATTAAGGAGAGATCTCAAACAAATAAAGAGTTTGTTTTCTGTGATCCAACTCGAAGAGCCTCAGAAACGAAGAACCGACGGCAAGCATATCGAAATTGGCTGAGATCGCATCAAATAATAATTGATCAGGGACGTGCAGAAACAATGTTAAAACTTCTCGTGCAGAAAAATACACGAGAAATTTGGGACATCTTAAACAAAAACCGCACGAAAGCAACCCCATCGATCTCAAATGAAATCTCAAGCGACAAATGGCGCGATCATTTCACTTCAATCTATGAAAAACCAGTGACTGAAGTTCCGCTACCACCTATAATGTCAAAATCAAGTTGGACCATAACACCCGCGTGCGAAGAGATTGAATCTGCAATTGCAAAATTAAAAAACTCACGAGCTGCTGGCCCTGACCAAATATCAAACCTTATACTTAAAAAGCACAAGACACATTGGGCCAAATTCATTCACGAGCTGTTCTCCCAAATTGCAACCAGTAAGAGGCTTCCCTCCTCATGGGTTAGGGCAATCGTGGTTCCCATATACAAGAAGGGCTGTCGGGCAGATCCTGTAAATTATCGCCCGATCGCCCTTCTTGACACCATCGGCAAGATTTTTGATCTTTTTTACGACAACAGCTGGCAATCTGGGCCACTTCATCGGGATCCTTTGATATCCGACAATCAGGATTCACAAAGGATGTGGGAACGGACGCAAATCTTACTCTTTTGTCATTTTTAAAATTATCAGCATTGATGACAAAAAACAAAATATTTGTGGCATTTGTTGACCTTCGACAAGCCTTTGATACCATTAATCGGTCCAAATTATGGGCAAAACTATGCTCACGGGAGTGCCCAGATCATTTGCTAGAACCTATCATTGCCCTGCACTCCAATACCTCGACTCAAATCAGAGTTAATTCACAAGGCGAGCTTACAGACCCAATAAGAACTTTCAAGGGAGTCAAACAAGGCTGCCCTCTTGCAGCTGACCTTTTCAAGATCTTTCTAGCCGATTTACCAGAATGGCTGAAGTCTGTCCATTGTTTTCCTCCTAAGCTTAATGGTCATACCATAAAACATCAAGTCTATGCCGATGACATAGTATTGGTCGACCAGACTCAGATCGGCCTTCAACATCTGCTTTCACGTCTACAAGAGTTTCTATCTGCCAACGAGCTATGCATGAACACAGAGAAAACAAAAATTATGTGCATTGGACGATCTATGTCAAGGAAAGATAAATCTTTCAGATGGCAAATTGAGGAAAAAACACTACAAGTTGTCAAATCAATCCGCTATCTAGGCGTACTGGTCAACGATTCAATAGTGAAGCCCCCTGGATCGACGACCTACTGTCTAAAATAAAGATCCTAAGTCTACAAGCGGCTAAAATCAACACTGACTATGGGAAATTTTCTATAACGCCTGTCATACTGTTCTACCTCCAAAAGGTAATTCCAACAATCACCTTCGGAGGTGAAGCTGCTTTGAACATCAATAATAATGTTTGGAGTCGTTTGGAAGGAAAATTCTGGCGCCGTGTTCTGAACCTCCCGAATTACATTTCAATATCAGCAGTGAGATATGAGCTGGCGCTGAGCTCTATATATATGACAATAGTTTGGAAATCGTTAGCTACCCTGCGTAAGATTCACCTAGGGACTTCCACCACGGCTACAACATTTTCAAGATAAACGAAGAATCAAAGGAAAATGCCTTGATCGAAGTCTGGAAATCTAAATTAAAACTGATCATGGTTGAAGCGGGCATATCAAATGAAGAACTAATCCAACGTCCACAATTGGCCAAAAAGAAGCTCGCAAAATGGGACTGGATTTCAACCTATAATTGTCGTTCAGCCCTTAAATCCACCCTGCCTTTTTTTGGCAATATGATCAAATTAGATCATCAACTAAAATTCTTAACAGATTGTCCATCGCGCCATCATAGGGCACAATTTTTAAGGCTGCGATTGAATGCCCTAAACACCAACGAGATGCTCTGGATGCGAAAGAACAAAGACACAGTCGACAATAAATGCAGGTTCTGTAAAACAGAAGCTGTTGAGTCTCTAAAACATCTGGCTGCAGAATGCCATATGCTAACCACATTTCGCGAAAAGCACTTGAAGGAATTCAAACCAATATCTAGTGACTCAGATAATTGGTGGAATTACGCCGTGGCAGGGCATAACATCAAGCTGTCTTGTAACTTAATTAACTTCTTTGATGAAGTGTTAAAGACAGCCTCTACCTGATGAGTGCACTTATCAACTGAAGGCTATGTAATCATGTTGATGGCGCCCTTAAAGTTTCTTCTTCTTCTTCTATTCTTCTTTTTTTTCTAACTTTGACAAGTTTAGGGAAGAGATTGATTGGATGAAATGTAACAAAAACATGATATATTATATCAGTGTTGAAGTTTTACAATAAAAAAAATAAAAAAAAAATTTTATAACTAGAAACAGCAAAGCTTATAATATGTAAATGAAAAAGCCTTGTAAAGCTAAGATTGAAATTCATAAAAGCATACAATAACACTCATGATCAGACAAATATGGAGCAAATGTGGAAGATTCTCTCATTAGGAAACAATTTTAACCTTATGTACTATCTGATGTCCTTTTATCAGTTGTGTTTAAATATTCTTAAACATGTATCTGAAGGGATTTTTAGAGGTTAGGATTTTAGTGTTAATAATTATATGCAACTGATTTTATAAATGGTATCTATCTTGCTGTTTTTAACTATGAAATGTGAAAGTGCTTTGTTGTGTGTTTATATGTAAAGTGTTTATTGACTAGATACATTTTAAATAACATAAATAAATATTCTTCTCAGTCTATCTCTTCCTTTCCCTTCTACTTCTCTCTTCACTCTCCTCCGCTCAGAAATATATTCCATTCTCTCCCCTCTTCCCTACCATCTCTTCTCCTTGACGCCACCTCTCTTCATGCTCCAATACTCTAACTAGTCAGAAAACCTACTCCAAACCAAACATCCATTACACATCCTATTCTTGTATCTACCCCCAGCACTGCTCTGTTTCTCAGACTCATTGTTGCTATGTTTCTACATCTCACACTCTGGCTTCTTCCTTCATCATTACTCTTCTCCTAACCTCATTACCATTACTGAAACCTGGAGCTCTAACTCTGACTCTGAAACCTTTGCTGCCGTTCATGACTGTGCCTAACTTACTCTCCTCGCCCCATTGGCAGCGGTGGTGGTGTAGGACTGTTTTCATTCTCCAAACTTCCTATCTCTCCTATTCCCACTATATCCTACTAATTCTCCGTCAAGGGAAAACACTTTCTCCACAACTGCTGCACCCTATGGCATAAATATGTTCTCTCTCTCCAAGCAATCTGGTCTGGCAGGTCAATTCTTCAACAACATCGCCTAACTAATTGACTCTCTCCCTCCCGATCACCACCTCATCAACACCTCATTGTCTTTGGTGACTTAAACCTCCCCTCTGTTTCTCGTTCTCTCTTCTACTTAACCATGCACTCTCTTCTATCCACTCTCTGCCCACCCATTCAAATGGAAACTCCTTGTTATCATCTCCTCTCAACTTTCTTCCTCTAACATCTCCACCTCTTTCACCATCTCCCTCCAATCACACTATTGCCTTTGCCTCAAACTCCATTCATGCTCCTTCCTCACTCTTTTCATCTACACCTCATCACCACCTCATTGTCTTTGGTGACTTAAACCTCCCCTCTGTTTCTCGTTCTCTCTTCTACTTAACCATGCACTCTCTTCTATCCACTCTCTTCCCACCCATTCAAATGGAAACTCCTTATTCTCATCTCCTCTCAACTTTCTTCCTCTAACATCTCCACCTCTTTCACCATCTCCCTCCAATCACACTATTGCCTTTGCCTCAAACTCCATTCATGCTCCTTCCTCACTCTTTTCATCTAGAACTATTACTAAGTGCACGTTTTTCTCCTCCAAACTCCCTGACTACCTTTCTGATCTACACCATTCTGTCTCCTATGCTGAATGTGCCTTTCCATCCACTGAAGAAGCCTTTACTAAGTTTAACACTGCTTTTTAAGTTCCCTTCTCCTCTCACTGCCTTCTTACTACACTCACTCCTAAATCCTCCCCTCCCCATGGCCCTGAATTTTACTGCACCATGAAACCAATGTAGAAAAAGCTTTGCACATGGCAAAGGACAAGACACTCCTCTGATCTCCAACTCTCTCTCACTGTTCTTCAAAACTATTACTCTACTCTTGACTCTGCCAAATGTGACTTCTGTGTCTTATTTCATCTCAATCCTCCCAACCAAGGTGCTTCCAAAAATCTCTTAACTCAATTCTTTCACCTCTGAAACCCACTTCATCTCCTCTACTCTATGTGCAAATGATCTTTCTCCTCTTCATCTAAAATTTCTACCATTCACAATGCCCTTCTATTCTCTCCTTTTGCTTACTTTTCTCCACCACTCCTACCCTCCTCTCCTGCTACAATGTCTTCCTTCCACCAATCCAGATGAGATTTTTGCCCTACTCCACAAGTTTAACTCTTCCTGTGCCCCCACTGACCCACTGTTCCCACACATTGTGGAGTGCATAGGTCCCAGTGTTGCTTGACATCTTACTTCCTCTTCTTCCTCACCTCCTCTCTTGACAATGCCACTTTTCCATGACCCTATATATAATACAGCTACTGTCATCCATCTCCTTAAGAAACCTGGTATAGATCCTACCTGTCCTACCAACTTTCACCCTGTCCCTCTACTACCACACTATACCAAAATCCTAGAACGAGTAGTATTCAGTCGACTCACTGAGTTCCTTGATCCTCGCAACCTCTGGAACCCTCATCAATCTGACTTTTGTATTCTACTGAGACAACACTCCTCAATATCGGCAACTTCATCTCTTCCGGTCAGCATGCAAATCTTTCATCTAATCTTATTCCTCTCAACCTCTCTGCTGCCTTCCATACTGTCGACCATTCTGATCTTCTCTCTACATTATATCTCCTTAGCCTCAGAGATAAGTCCCTCACTTGGTTTGCTTCATACTTTGCCCTCAGACACTTTCAGGTGTCTTCGAACAGCCATATCTCCCCACAAGAAAAATAGAGGAAATTAGCATAATATTGTTGGAAAGGACTGTTTTATTTTGCATTTTCATCGTGCAGCCATTTTTTTAGCTTTTTAATACCTGGAGCTGCGTTGCTATTTTGAAAGCACTCGTTTTTTCCTCCTATTGCTGCTTATTTGACTGTTTTTGGCCCTTCCAAGATGGCAGCCGTGGTTTTCTTTGTTGTGTAGACAGGCTGTGTGTGCTGCACTCCCATTGGTTGCTTTTTTTCCCATCCAATCAGGGACCGGCAGGCTTCAGCTGGCCCTCTCAGCAAAGGCCCACTTCCAAGGCCCCTGTCTGCTCCCTGTCCGCTTCCAGAACGGTAATTGGGGTCCTCCCTGCACCTTAACCACAATGATGCGGCCACCTCTCTCCTCTAAGAAATCCAGACTGCCTTGACTTTGCCACCTCCAGAACTATGGGTTAGTTCCCTCCTTATGGACTCACGTCTACTGCCTTTGACTATCACTGTTCTTTCTGCTTGTTGCTCCCATGTTGTCATCTTGCTGTGCAATGCTTCCTAAACCCTTTGCCAACATCCGATTCCAAGATTGAAAAAGTCAAATCTTGCTGTTTTTGCTTTGCTCTTAAAAGTCAAATCTTGCTGTTTCTGCTTTGTGCTAAAAAGTCAAATCTTGCTGTTTCTGCTTTGTGCTAAAAAGTCAAATCTTGCTGTTTTTGCTTTGTGCTAAAAAGTCAAATCTTGCTTTTTTGCTTTGCTCTTAAATGTCAAATCTTGCTGTTTTTGCTTTGCTCTTAAAAGTCAAATCTGGCTGTTTTTGCTTTGTGCTAAAAAGTCAAATCTTGCTGTTTTTGCTTTGCTCTTAAAAGTCATATCTTGCTGCCCAGTGCGAAATTCTCTGTATTTTGCTTGTATACTGTTTCTTCTCTGTAACTTGCCAGCCCAGTGACCTCACCACTCTCTTTTGTCTCACACCTACCTGCCTTAGCCCCTCCATACTCTCCTTACTTCCACCCCAATGGCGCTTTCCGTTTCTCCTATCTTCTTCAACTGCTTCTCCATTGACTATCCTTCCCTTCTCACTAAGTCTGGTAGGAAGAAGTTCAAAAAGGATATCTTGGCCTCTAATCCTGGTCTTCCTATCGCTGACACCTGCTCCAATGCTTCCGCAAGACAGACCCTTACCGACATCCTCTTTGTCGTTCCTTCGCCAGATCTATGGACTCCTCATATGGTCTCTGTGCTCTGCCCTATCTCCTCCACTCCCATTAATTGTGGTACTCGCTGGGAAGTTCTCATGGCTTCCTTCGACTCCTCTAAAGTCATCATTAATGTCTACCTAAATGGCACTGACATGGTCCAAGCCCCTCAGGCCAATCTCCTCCTCTTTGATAGGCACTTCCCTCGCCTCATCAATTTCCTCTCATCTCCTGCTGTCCCCTCCTCTCCCCCCTTGGCTACATTGCCCTCTCTCTCCTGCTCCTCCTCTGCCCCTCCTAGGGCTCTTTCTCCTCCACAGGGCGTACCTCTAATCTGTACCACTCCCCGGAAGGTCTTTAAGGCTGGCAACCTTCTTCATATTGCCACACTCAATTCTCGCTCTGCCTTCAAACACTCCTCTGACATCTGCCACCTCCTTGAAGAACTAGACCTTGATGGCCTTGGTTTTACTGAGACATCGTTCACGGCCAGCTCTGTTACGAGCTTTGACACTCTCCTCCCTGATGGCTACAAGATCCTCTCAGCACCCAGATCCTCCCGGTCCGGTGGGGGGGTAGCCCTGATCTTTCCTGAGTGGATTCCTGCCTCTATCATTCCCACTCAGACCTACTTCTCTTTTGAATGCCTTGTCTGTAGGCTTTCTCTCTCGCCTACCCATTCTCTTACTGTGGTTACATTACCGGCCTCCTGGTCAAATCACCTCATTTCTCTCTGAGTGGGCAGGCCTCTCCTCCTCCCTCCTGGCCTCTACCACTCAACTCCTCCTTCTCGGTAGCCTAAATATACATTTAGACTCTCCTTGCTCCTCCTCTGTACTCTTCCGTGACCTCTGCGACTCCCTCTCCCTGTCCATCCTCCCCTCTGACCCGACTCACTCTGCAGGGCACACACTCGATGTCTTGATCTCCTCTGACCTCCCCCTCTCCATCCCTCTGACCACTCCTCTCTCCTGGAGCGATCACTCCCTCCTCTCATCTCATCTCTCCCTCTCTTCCCCCCAAGCCAAGCCTACCCCAACACTGCCACCTACCTTCTCGGACATTCGGCCCATGAAGCGTGTGTCAGTTGAGGCTTTTGCCGCCACTTTCTCTCCCCCCCTCCACCTTTGGCTGTCTCTCATCCTGATACAGCCCTGTCTCTGCTCTACTCTTCAATTTCTGAGACGCTTGATGTTCTTGCCCCTGTCATGAGGACCCGGTTGAAGTCCAAAGCCAAGTGCAATTCCTGGTATGACTCTGACCTAGCTACACTTAAACGTAGGTGTAGGGCAGCTGAGAGGAAATGGAGGACTTCCTGTTCATCCTCTGACAAACTGGCCTGTCGCCTGCTACAAAGGCAATACCGACTCTCTGTCCTCACCAAGAAGAGAGTCCCCATTCAAGCTTGTGTCTCTGCGGCATCTAACAATTCGGCCAAACTCTTTAAAATCTGCAAGGAGCTGGCCAACCCTGCTGCAGTCTCTACCCCTCCTGTTGCCTCCCAGGCTCTTTGCAATGCCCTTGCCTCTCACTTCATTTCAAAAACCCAGGACATCCTGTCCACCCTCTCCACCCACACTCCTCCTCTTCCCTCTCCATCTATGCTTGCTGACCCTCCATCTGTGCTTGCTGACCCTCCTTCTCGTCCTTTCCTCTTTTCACCCCTGATGAGGTTGCTAGACAAGTTCGATCTATGAAAGCCTCTTCAAAACAGGTTCATCCCTGTTCCTCTAAAACCATCAAGGACCACATTGACACCCTTGCTCCGGCCCTTTCTGATTTTTGCAACCACTCCTTTGCATCTGGATCCTTCCCCTCCCCTCTGAAGCACTCCTTTGTGCATCCTCTTCTCAAGAAACCCACAGCTGATCCTTCTTGTCCAGCTAACTATCGCCCAATTTCCATTACTCCCTTTCTTGGCAAACTCCTGGAAAAGTTGGCCATCTCTCAGCTTAACCTTCATTCCAATTCTGTTGGCTGTCTCCATGACCACCAGTCTGGCTTCAGAGCTGCCAGAAGCACGGAAACTGCTCTCCTAAACATCTGTGAAGATCTGCTCACCAACCTCACCAACCTTGACTCTAACATTCTGTTACGCTCACCTGGCTCCCACAGGGGCGTCGATCGGACCCGGACAGCTGCGACCTCCTCCAACGTGAAGCGTAGTGCAGAGATGACAGACTGGACTGGACCGCCTAACCTCGTCTGCTTGACCCGTAGAAGTATTCTCCTGCAAGTGGAGAAAGGGATTTAGCCACCCGTGGATTCTAGTAATGGCACCCAACTGTTCTCCCCACTAATCACCACCAATATTCACTTTCAGTGAGCTCACCTTATGTTTGTAAATGATGAGCTCTCCATCCTGCGCGGAATGCAGGGGCGCGTAGATACCAGTTACTTCTCTGTTTTGAAGGCATTGGAAGAGTTCCGGATGAATATTGACTCAGAGGTTCCAGCTGAGAACCCTTAAGTATAAAGTTCAAAGAGTTCAATATGTCCGATGTTCACTCTTGTACATTCCTTTCTTGTTTTGCAGCTGAGTCCAAGGAAAGATTGTCTTGTGGCAGCTGATGGTGTTCAGGTAGGAGTCTGTGTTACCCAACACTGTCCGGCAAAAGATGGGTGTGTTTAAGTTGCTGGTTTTTCTCTCCTTACAGGTGCGGCGTAAGAAGTTGCGGTTTGTTACACAATAATGCCTCCGGTTGTTAATCAGGTAAGTCTATGGTGGGAGGTTGTATTTGTTGGCTTTTTCCGCTCACCTTATGTTTCTTTTGTCCCCTAGATGGTGGAATTCGGCGGAGAAAATGATGGAGGCTGCGCCGGATCGAAAAATGCTGTGAGGACTGGTGAGTATGGCGCGGCGCTGCAGCTGGCGATGACGCGTGTAGAATAATGTCCTTTTCAAGTTCGAAGACGTGATGGATCCGGAATTCAGGTAAGGATTGAAATAATATCAGTTTTCTAACCTTTCCTTCTTCTTTCTTCTATTGCTAGGAGCTCTGGATTCGAGACGGGCGTGGCTGAAGACTGGATGCTGACTGCAGGCACGGTGAGCGTTACGCTGCTGGATGCAGAATAACGCGAAGCATGTGCTGCTGTTCGGGCGTGGTTGAAATAGCCTCCAAAGTAGTTCCAGGTAAGAAGTCCCTAGAACCACACCCGAGTAAAAAATAGTCCCTGTAGTAAAATAGTCCCATCCAGGCCTCACGTTGGCTTGGATTTATTTGCAGCATGGTCTGCATGAGGTAAGTAAAGACTATGAGCCTGGCGCCTATGGTGCCAGGACTGATTTCTATTATGAGCCTAGCGCCTAAGGCGCCAGGACTGAACCCAGACAGCCCCCAGCCGGGGCTGCTGGGGTTTTATTAAATATCTGGATGCCTGCTCCTGGGTGTCAAGATCCGAGTCTACCTCCCCTTTCTCCTCACCTGAGTCCCCTGAGATATATCCTTGGAGGTCAGTCTCGGTCTTCTGGGGTCTCCTCTTCGTCCTTGAACCTTTGACTCCAGGTGCTCGAACCTTCTTTTCGTGTAGGTAAGGTCTGGCCCCTCCGGAGGCCACCTTGGCAGAGGTTAAGACCTGCCCTAGGGGAACCCCAGGGGGCCAGCCTCAGTACCAGGGAAAAAGCTCGAAGGCAGAAAAAAACCCTAGATCATAGATGGGTTCAGATGATGAGTTCAAGAGATGGCACAGATCTTCAGGTACAATGTCCGGGATAATAGTAATCGTGGAATACACAATCCGAAGAGAGGAAAATAATAACAATGGATAAAAAAGAAGAAGAGAGAGCTAGGAGGAAAAAAAACTACAAAAGTAAGGAAGGAGGAGTAACCATGAAAGGGGTGGAAACAACAAGGAATAAAGAAAGTAGCGAAGAGCAGAAAACAAGGAGGAAGTAAGTTAACTGTAATACACACAAGAGAAGAAGCAAAAAGGGACACCTTAATTAGGCTCTGCTGAATGCGGTGCAGAGAGGCGACGCCGAGGCCGCCAGCAAGAAGGAGGCAGAAGTCGAGTGGACAGGGAGGTAAGCAAGGAGTACGGAAGGGTTCCGTGAAAGAGGAGCCGAAGCCGACTACACAGAGCGGTAGGCGAGCTAGAATAGTCAGGAGGAGAGGAGGAAAACCAACCGCTGAGCACAAAAGGAAAGCAGAAAAAAAATAGAAGTACTAAACCAAGGAGGACAGGTAGAAAGAGAAGGTTATAAATGTAGTACAGGCTACTACAGGAGGGCTATAGAGGAATCAGCAGTACGGGAAGGAAGAAAGAGTACACAAGTCTCGGAGCGTTGAATGAAAACAAACACAGATACAACACGCCGAGTAGTAGGCGGGGCCTAGATTTATAGGCGCCGGCACCATGTTGGGTGAGGACTAGAAAGTTCATCGAAGTCTGAACTTCCAGCGACTCCAGCATTTCCAATCCTGGTTCCTGACAGTATGCCCCCTTCCTCTCGGGGGACCCCCGGGTTTGCCCGGGTGGAGATGATGGAACCTTCTCAGAAGTCTGGGTGCATGAATATGGCTTACCGGTTCCCAGGACCTTTCTTCCACTGGATAGCCTTTCCAGTGAACCAGGTATTGGAGACGACCCTTGCGGTATCTGGAATCCACCAGGTATGCCACTTCATATTCTTCTGGAATCGGTCTTACCTGGGCACGACCCTTGTGAATGGGTCTAAGGAACAGATCTTCCTTATATTCTTTGAGCAAGGAGACATGAAAAACCGGATGGACTCTCTTGAGATAGACTGGCAGTTTGAGCTTATAAGCAACAGGGTTTATTTGTTGTAGAATAGGAAATGGTCCAAGAAATCGAGGGGAAAACTTTCCAGCATGAACTCATCTAGGTAGAAATCTGGTAGATAACCAGACTAATTGTCCTAATCCCCAGTTGGGATTAGGTCCCCTTTTCTTATCTGCCCATCTCTTCTGAGTTTGTTGACTGACCTGGTGTGCCTTCTTGGCGAATTCATGAACTTCATGTATTTCTTGCAAGATACCATCCAAGGCAGGGATCTTCGTGGTTGGAGAGCTGAGCTCAGGTAAGTGTTGGGGATGAAACCCATAGGTGCACAAAAAAGGACTCATTTGGATTGAGGTATGCAGTGAATTATTGTAAGCAAACTCTGCTTGCGAAAGGAAATGGTGCCACCTTTCTTGTTGTGGACTGCAAAAACACCTCAAGTATTCCTCCAGACTGGCATTTAATCTTTCCGTCTGCCCATTACTCTGAGGGTGGTAACCTGAGGAAAGGGCTCGGTGAATACCCAAAGTCTGACAAAGCGAAGCCCAGAATTTAGACGTGAACTGAGGTCCCCGATCGGATACTATAGTCCGGGGTAACCCATGCAGACGGACTATGTCTCGGAGAAAGACATCTGCGGTCTCTGAAGCGGAAGGTATTTGTTTGAATGCCGAAAAGTGGGCCAGCTTACTGAAAGAGTCTATTGTGACCATGATTACCGTCATGCCGTCAGAAGGTGGGAGGTCGACAATGAAGTCCGTAGAAATATGTTCCCATGGTCATGACGGTAAGGAATGTTGCTGCAAGAGACCGAGCCGTTTACCCGTTCGGTACTTATTAGAGGCACAAATCGAGCATGAAGTAACATATTCGTACACATCAGTTCTTACATTTGGCCACTAGAAACCTCTTTGTAGTAGTTCATAGGTCTTTCTAATGCCGGGATGTCCCGTCAAGTGAGAATCATGACACCAGGATAGGATGAGTTTCTGGAGTCTCTTGGTAGGAATGAAAAGGGCGTCCTCATGGTAATGTAACCCATCACTACCTTGGATGACGGTAGAAGGGAGCTCTGTGCAAGTCTGATATTGAGGTACCAGATCTTGGAGGAAGGAAACAGTAGATACTAAGACCTTGAGATTGGGGAAAATACGGTCATGTCCTTTGTAATTCCCTAAGCTGTTCCCAATGCTTCGTGACAAGGCATCCGCCTTCTTATTTTCAGAGCCAGGAATGTATGTCAATACAAAATCGAACTGTAAAAAAAAATAAGCCCATCGAGCATGACGGGCATTGGTACATTCCATCTTTTGGAGAACCCGGAGGTTACGATGGTCAGTTCTGATCACAAAACAATGGATTGCACCCTGTAGGAGATGGTGCCACTCTTGGCAAGCTAATTTGATGGCCAAAAGCTCTCTTTCCAGGACTGAGTAATTTCGTTTGCTACTGGTAAGGGTCTTTGAGAAATATGCCACCGGGTGTTTGTAGTTATCAGCAGCCTTCTGCAAGAGGATGGCACCTATTGCCCCTATAGACGCATCAGTTTCTAAAATGTAATGTTTAGTCTGATCCGGCTGTACCAAAATGGGAGCAGAGGAGAAACACTCCTTAAGGGTTTGAATAGCCATCTGTTGTTCCTCTCCAAAGACGAACTTGACACCCTTTTTTAGCAGGGAAGTAAGCGAAGCACTACATTGGAGAAATTGGGAATAAACCTCCTATAAAAGTTGGCTAATCCTAAGAAGCTTTGTAGCTCCTTGACAGTGCTGGGTTCTCTCCAATCCCTGATAGCTTTCACCTTAATGGGATCCATCTCTATGCCCTTACCGGACAAAATTAATCCTAGGTAGGATACCGAAGTGGCTTCGAATTGGCATTTCTCGGGTTTAACCAAAAGCTTGTGATCCTGAAGTCGCTGTAGTACCCTCTTAACCAGTAACCTATGCTCAGGTAACGTCTGGGAGAATACCAGGATATCATCCAGATACACCACAACTGATACAAACAACATATCGGCAAATACCTTGTCCATGTACCTCTGAAAAATGGCAGGGGCATTGACAAGGCCAAATGGCATCACCCTGTATTCGAATAGTCCAAAAGGAGTGCGGAATGCCGTTTTCCATTCATCCCCTTGTCTTATTCTTAAGAGGTGGTACGCGCCCCTTAATTCCAGCTTGGTGAAGTAAATAGCCCCCTGTACCGCCTCCAGGATGTCTCGGATCAATGGCATAGGATACCTGTCCCTAATCGTCACCTTATTTAGCCCTCTATAGTCGATGCATGGGCGTAATTCAGCGCTATCCTTCTTCGGAATGAAGAACAATGAGGCTCCACAGGCGGATCTTGACTCCTGGATGAGCCCATTCTGTAGATTGGAGTCCAGGTAGCTTTGCAGGGCTTTCCTTTCATGGAGAGACAAAGGGTACATCCGCCCGAATGGAACCACAGCGTCAGGAACAAGGTCAATCCCACAGTCTTCTGCTCTGTGGGGAGGCAATTCTCGGGGTTGAATGTCTAAAAACACCTCGGAAAACTCCTGATACTGTGTTGGAATCGAGGCGATTAGAGCCGGACCTAGGGCTGGAGCTGACGTCACTTCTTCGCATGTGGAGAATACAGACTGGTTCATACAGGTCGACTTGCAAAAGAGTGAATTAAAACTCACTTTATTGGCCTTCCAGTCTATGTGAGGATTGTGTTTTCTTAACCAAGGGATTCCAATGACAACAGGAAAGTGTGCAGCTCTGATCTGATCGAATACCAAATATTCTGAATGATGACTCAGCTCCATCCTTAGGGGTATCGTTTCTCTGGTAATTGGTCCGGAGGACAAAGGCCTGCCATCCACACCTTCCACCGGAATCGGAGTAACCTTAGGTTTAGTGGATACATAATGTTCCCGTGCCCAGTTGGAGTCCATAAAGTTCCTGGCTGCTCCACAGTCTAACATGGCAAGCACCTTGGTGGGACCAGAGTCGGATAGCCACAATTTAACTCGGAACACCATCAGACTGTTCTCCTCAGGGTTGTTCATGGTTCTTGAGTGGTTGCAAGGGTACTTGGCACTTCCCCCGAAACTTCCCTTGCAGTAGATCGGGGGCTGAAGTTTTCCTTCCGCCTAGGAGGCACTTCCGGACAGTTTCTTAATAAGTGTTTAGAGGATCCGCAATACATACATAATCCAGCTTCCCTTCTACGTTTGCGTTCCTCAGGAGTGAGAGGTCCTCGGGTGGCCCCTATTTGCATGGGTTCTTCAGGAGTGAAATTTGTCCTGGTTGTGGGAGAATGGTTAGGTAGACTGACAGATTGAGGGGTACCTCTGATTCGTCGTCTTTCTTGTCGCCGTTCCGTCAAACGAAATTCTATCTGTAGAGACAAGGTCATCAAATCTTGGCAGGATACTGGTCAGGCCACACGAGCCAACTCATCTTTGATTTCATCGCGAAGTCCTCTTCTGAATATGGTTTGTTGAGCAGAGTCTGGCCAGTCTGCCTTAGCCGCCAATCTCTGGAAGCGGGATATGTAAGTTTGGACGTCTGTATTCCCTTGTATGACATCCAAAATGGCTTCTAGAGAAGAGTAGAATACTTCGGGTCTGTCAAATTTTTCCTTGAAGTTTGCAACAAAACGATCATAGTCATTCAAGGAGAGGTCGTTTCTGGCTACCAGCGGAGTAGCCCAGGCTAGTGCGTTCCCTGTGAGATTGGCTATTATAAATCCGACTCTAGATTTCGCTGATTCAAAGGCATGGGTTCGAAAGGCAAAATATACATTACAAGCGTCCAGGAAGTCCTTCAATCCTCCCGGATGACCATCATACTTGCCGAAAGAAAGGGGCATAGCTGGTAGATTGCAGTGTTCATCTCTATGTAAGACTACCTGCTGTCGGAGAGCGATATTCTCTGTTCTCAGTGCCTGGACTTCGGCTGTAAGGTTCTGCATAGCTTCCACCAATTCTTGGTATTGTTCCAATGAGGCCATGGTAAGTGTTGGGCGTTGTATGCTGTCAAGATCTGAGTCTATCTCCCCTTTCTCCTCACCTGAGTCCCCTGAGGTATATCCTTGGAGGTCAGTCTCGGTCTTCTGGGGTCTCCTCTTCGTCCTTGAACCTTTGACTCCAGGTGCTCGAACCTTCTTTTCGTGTAGGTAAGGTCTGGCCCCTCCGGAGGCCACCTTGGCAGAGGTTAAGACCTGCCCTAGGGGAACCCCAGGGGGCCATCCTCAGTACTAGGGAAAAAGCTTGAAGGCAGAAAAAACCCTAGATCATAGATGGGTTCAGATGATGAGTTCAAGAGATGGCACAGATCTTCAGGTACAATGTCCGGGATAATAGTAATCGTGGAATACACAATCAGAAGAGAGGAAAATAATAACAATGGATAAAAAAGAAGAAGAGAGAGCTAGGAGGAAAAAAAACTACAAAAGTAAGGAAGGAGGAGTAACTATGAAAGGGGTGAAAACAACAAGGAATAAAGAAAGTAGCGAAGAGCAGAAAACAAGGAGGAAGTAAGTTAACGGTAATACACACAAGAGAAGAAGCAAAAAGGGAGACATTAATTAGGCTCCGCTGAATGCGGTGCAGAGAGGCGACGCCGAGGCCGCCAGCAAGAAGGAGGCAGAAGTCGAGTGGACAGGGTGGTAAGCAAGGAGTACGGAAGGGTTCCGTAAAAGAGGAGCCGAAGCCAACTACACAGAGCGGTAGGCGAGCTAGAATAGTCAGGAGGAGAGGAGGAAAACCAACCGCTGAGCACAAAAGGAAAGCGGAAAAAAGTACGAAACCAAGGAGGACAGGTAGAAAGAGAAGGTTATAAATGTAGTACAGGCTACTACAGGAGGGCTATAGAGGAATCAGCAGTACGGGAAGGAAGAAAGAGTACACAAGTCTCGGAGCGTTGAATGAAAACAAACACAGATACAACGCGCCGAGTAGTAGGCGGGGCCTAGATTTATAGGCGCTGGCGCCATGTTGGGTGAGGACTAGAAAGTTCATCGAAGTCTGAACTTCCAGCGACTCCAGCATTTCCAATCCTGGTTCCTGACACTGGGGCTGATGGGCTTGATCCGGATGCCTGGGGGTAGGCATCATGACACATTCCCTCTGTCCTCATCCTCCTCGATCTCTCTTCTGCCTTCGACACGGTCAACCATACCATCCTGCTCAACCGTCTCCGTGAAAACTTGGGTATCACTGATCAGGCTCTGGCCTGGCTGACCTCTTTCCTCTCAGATCGACCCTCCCAGGTCCAACTTGGGTCCTTCCTTTCATTTATCTTCCTCTCTACCTGTGGTGTTCCCCAGGGGTCTAACCTCTCTCCTTGGCTTTTCACCAATACCTGCCAACTCTCGCCCACTGCATTGCCATTTTCTGCTAAAATTTTCAGTGCTACGCTGACGACACTCAACTCATTTTTAGGCTGCCCTCTGCCACCTCCTCTCCCTCTCTCATCTCTGATTGCCTAACTGCCATTCAAGATTGGTGTGCCGCCAATGATCTTTGTGTGAATGCCAGCTAGACAGAGATCCTCCTCATCGGCACACCTTCACCATCCTTTCCCCTCACTCTCTAGCTGGCCCCCCTTGGCCCTCCTCCTACACCCACCTGCGAGGCTAAGAACCTCGGGGTCATCTTTGACTCCACCCTTTCCTTCTCCGCCCACATCTCTGAGGTCTCTAAAAAGTCAAATTTCCAACTGCACCTCCTCAGAGGTACTCTGCCTTTCCTCTCCTTCCCCCAGAAGCTCATGGTATCTCAAGCTCTGGTTCTCTCTAGCTTGGACTATTATAACAGCCTCTTTCTAAATCTACCTGCCTCTACTCTCCGCCCTCTGCAACTAATCCAGAACAGGACTGCAAGACTTGTCCTTGGCCTCAAGCCCTGGGATCGTATCTCTCCAGCTCTGAAATCTCTTCATTGGCTCCCAGTGGATGGAAGGATTAAATTCAAAACCCTCTGCATTGTCCACAAGGCTTTCTGGGGCCTGGGTCCAAAATACCTTCAGCTATCCCTCCGCAAATACCTCCCCTCTCGAGCTCTTCGCTCCTCTACCTCCAACTCACTCAGGGTCAGTCATTTTTCTAAGAAACGAGCTAGGGGTAGATCTCTGTCTTCAGCTGGGGCCTCCCTCTGGAACAGCCTCCCTGCAACTCTAAAACTTGAGGAGAACCATCTCCGGTTCCGGAAGCACCTCAAGACCTTCCTCTTTTCTTCTGCCTTCGCTCCCCCTCTCCCCTGCTGATCTGTTCTCTCTTGGCACCGTGCACCTGGCCACCCTCTCTCTTTTGGGCCCAGGTACCTGCTCATCCTGTCACCCTCCCGCACTGCCTCGAGGCCACCCCTTGCACTGGGGTCTGTATCTGTACCCATACAGCCCCCCCTTTTTCTTCCTGCACTTATCGGACCTACCCTGTCTGCTGCCTTAAACCTAGCACTTGCAAATTGCTGGCTGCATTACCACTGTTTGTTGCCTTTATTATTTATTTATTGTTATTTATCTGTTTCTCCTCTGCTTCGCACTTTCCACCTCTCCCCCCTTCCATGCACTATTCCCCTCCCCCCTCTCCCATGCACTTGCGCGTTCTCAATGTCACTGGGCCTAGTAAGATCGCTGTTTTGTTCTCCCCTGTTCCCCTCCCTTGCCTTGCCGCGCTCTGAAACACTTGTGTACGAGCACGATAGAAATAAAATATCAATCAATCAAAAAACTCAACCCCACTTACTGTTGGAGTCTGTCCTATACTTTATCTCTTGGCGCCCTCATCTCCTCTTACGTCTTCTCCTATCAACTCTTTGTTGATGATACTCAGATCTGCTTCTCCTTTCACTCCTTATCCGATGAGCTGTTGTCAAAAATATCAAACTGTCTCTCCACTATCAAATGTTGGATGCTGTCTCACTTGCTCATGCTCAACTCCACTAAGACTGAAGTTCTATACTTCCCAGCCAAACGGACTATTTCTTCCCAGCCAAACAGACTAGCTCTTCCTCTTCTTCTGTTCTCTCCTGACTACCTTCCTTACTCTGCTTCCACTTGTAACCTTGGTGTCATCTTCGACCCATTACACAACTTCTTGCTCTTCATCTCCAAATCTGCCACTGCAGCAAGACTCATCCTCCTCAATATCAGCAAAACCTGTAACATTCTCCCTTTCAATACTGCTAAACAGATAATGTTCTCCTTAGTAATTTCTAGATCTGACTACTGTACCCATCTCCTCCATGGCCTTCTCATTTCTGATTTTTCCCCTCTGGACACAGTCCTCAACTTGGTGGTCTGCACACTTTTCAACCTTTTCTCGCTTTACCTCTACCTCCTCTGCCCGTCGCTAGATTGGCTGGCTATCTATGAAACAAAGGGCTAAGTATAAACTTCTTCTCATCATCTTCAAAATTGTCCATGGACTTGCTCCACGCTACCTACCTGCTCATCTCACTCCCTACTCCCCTTCTTGCTCGTTAAGATAATTCTCAGCTCACCTCCTTCCCACCACTCAAGCCCCTGTGCTCACTCGTGTGTCTTCTCTCTCTCTCTTCTCCCTCCCCTATTCTGTAGTACTCTTCTACTCCCTCTTCATACTACTCCAACTCTACCACTATTTAAATTCAACCTCAAAACTCGCCTTCTTTCTGAAGAACCTGTTTCCTAGAACTCTACACTACTGCATCACCCGGTTTCCCTTTCTCCCTACCCTTCAAGGACAACCCTACAGCATTATTATGTCACCCCTCCACCCTTAATTCAGCACTTTCGAATGGATTGTGTCCTCCCACGTATTCCTTATCTCCTAATATCCAGCTTGCTGCCTTGGAATTTTCTTTTTCAGTAGAGGACGCTCTGCGTCAATGCCTGGTCGGGTCGATGTCCCTCAGAGGCCTCCGTCTTGACGTTGACGGCATCACAGGTACAAGTAGCGCGTGCAGTGCCCGTTGCTCAGTTCCGTTTTTCCATGCCTCACAGCTTCGGTAACATAACGCTTGGTTCCGTGAGATACTTCAATTTTCATTGAGTTTCTGAGGTAATTTAATCGAATTTTCAACGAGATGGCTTCTTCATTGGCTCATTCTACTCCTCGTTCCGGATTTAAAAAGTGACGGGATTGTGGAGCTAAAATGTCTGTGATGGACCCTCACAGGATCTGCCTGTGTTATCTAGGGTCAGAACATCTGTGTTCGGAGTGTGACAAATGAATGTTGATGACAGCCAAGGCCTTGAGAGAGCGCAGAGGGAAGTTGGAGAGAGGTAGGTCTCAAATATCTATTACCCCCTCCAAACATAAATAGTCTAAGTCGAGTCCTTCGTCTCCTCATCATAGAAAACATAAACGCTCCCGTTTGCGAAGTGGGTCGCATCATTCTTCGTCTTCGAGACATGGCAAAAAGAGGCACCATAGGTCGCCGTCCACTTCCTCATCCAGTTCACCCGAATGGGTCGTTTGTCCCTCAAAACATAGTACCCTGGGTCAATGGGAGGAATTCAGAATTAGTATGATGAAGGTGTTCAAGAACGCTGCCTTGCCCCCCTCGACAACACCTAGAGGCGATACCCCAGACAAAACACCTGGGAAGCACAGGAGCTGTGAGTCTCTGAACCCTGCTGTCAAACTCCTTGAGAGCGATCTCATCCCTCGAGTCGAGACAAAGCCTCCAAGACACACAAAAAATCATCATTGATGCCGAAAGAAACCCATAGGGCAAGCCCAAAGAGTGCTTCTTCGACGACTTCGGTGCCAAAATCAAAGGAGAAGCCATCAGCGCCCCGAGTGTCGACCTCCTTGACGCTGTATATACCAATTCTTTCGATACTATAGTCAAAGACCTCGACGTTTATGTTGAAGCCATCGACAACTTCGTGCAAACCTTCTAAGCTGTCAACATTGACGATTTCAACACTGTCAGCTCCCATTATGACGTTTATAGCGCCTTCTTCCTTGGAGAAGACTTTTACACCACAACCTCCCTCAGAGTATTTTAAAACTCTTTCTTCAATTTATGAAGATGCTGAGTCATCTAAGGAGGAAAGACCATTTGGTCTAGAATATGGGACACCTTCTGTTCCAGAGGAACTCGTATCGGAAGAGTCTCATATAAAAAACGTGCAGGACTGTCTTCATGAGGCAAGTGGCATTGACACTTCCCCTGAAATTGATTTTGGTAAGGCAGATCCAGTAGATCATGCTGAGGGGACATATAGACAACTCATGACAAGATCCATGGAATATATGGGATGGTCCAGACCCACACCTGTTTTTGAACAGGACGATTTAGCAGACATATTGGATAAAGGTCCACAGGAAGACCCAATTGTCCCTTTTCATAGGGCTCTGCACAGGAGGGTATCTTCCAATTGGGAAACACTGAGGTTGTCCCGGCAGTGAATAAGAGGCTAGCAGACAAATACAGAGCTTCTACTTCTGATCCTCTCTACCTTTCAAAACATCTGACACCAGAAAGCCTGGTAGTATCGGCAGCTCCTTTTTCTGGTAGACAAAATGTCTATCCCACAATTCCACAAGATAGGGATGACAAAAGATATGATGCCATGGCCAAGAAGGTTTTCTCAGCCGGTTGTATGGCGTTAAAATCTGCTAAGGCCACATGCACGCTGGCGAGATTTACCCACACCATGTGGAAGTGTATTTCTATGGCAGTTCACCACATCCCCGAAGGTGAGGAACGAGACGGTTTCTTGAACATTGTTAAGGATGGGAAGGACGCTATGTGCGAATCCCTCCAGACTGGTCTCGACTCTGTTGACAGCATCAGCACAGCCATGGCGGCTAGTACGGTGATCCGCAACCACGCAAATCTGCGGAAGTCAGGATTTGCCCCAGACGTTCAATCCAGACTTCTCAAGATGCCCTTTGATGGCACACATCTATTTGGGAATAGAGCTGAGGAGAGTTTAGAGAAGCTGCAAACTTCCACGGCGGCGGTCAAATCCCTTGGAGCTGCAATAAGGCAAACTCCAAACTGCCCCACAGGTGCGCCCTGGAGGGGTAGGTCCTTTCACTATTATTCCGCATTCAGAAGAGGCAGAGGACAGCCAGCTCAAAGAGGTCAAAGACGATTCCCCTGTGGTGGATGGGGTAAAGGTACTAACACCTTAACAGCAGGGGCTGCTTAACCCTGAGCCTCTTTGTCAGCCGCTCCAAAACCTCTGTGAGGTCTTACATCACAAGACGGCAGTAGGAGGCAGATTGTCACAGCATCAGACAGAATGGCAGGCTATTACTTCAGATGCTTGGGCATTGGAAACAGTTGCCCAAGGTTACTGTCTACCTTTACTGCAAAAACTTCAGAGTCATCCACCGGGGAACAACTCTTTGAAGTTTCCGAATCCGCTCCTTATGCAGGAGATTTTAACCCTGCTGGTGAAAGGTGCTATAGAACCAGTACCTGTAGCGGAGAGGAACAAGGATTGGTACTCCCCTTATTTCCTAATTCCAAAGAAGGACGGAGGAGTGAGACCCATCTTGGACTTAAGAGACTTGAACAAGTTCCTCAGGAAGGACAAGTTCAAGATAGTAACCCTTTCTCAGAATCTTCATGCGCTCCAGCTTCAGGATTTGATGGTATCATTGGACCTCCAGGATTCTTACTTTCATGTGCCGATCCATCAAAAGCACAAGCAGCACCTGAGGTTTCACCATTGGCAACTCTCACTATCAGTTTCGGCTTCTGCCATTTGGGCTAACCTCCGCCCGAGGGTTTTCATCAAGCTAATGGCGGTTGTGGCAGCGAGTCTCAGGAGAGGGGGATTCACGTCTACCCCTACTTGGACGATTGGCTGATCAGGGCCAGTTCCCCAGAACAAACCCTAGATCATCTCAGCTATACTTGCCACTCCCTTCACAGACTGGGCCTCTCCCTCAACTTCAAGAAGTGCCACATGATACCATCACAAAGACTCCAGTTCATCGGAGCAATCCTGGATGCATCCCTGGGAAAAGCCTTGCCACCACTGGTGCCACCAGAGGTGCAGATGGTGACGAAATTCCAAAATGCTCAACATCTACCGGCCTTTGACTTTCTGAGGTTGCTCGGCCTCATGGCATCCTGCATTTTGCTGGTGCCAGAGGCTCATCTAAGAATGAGATCCCTCCAATGAGCTCTCAGGAACCAGTGATCACAGTTCTCAGGAAGGATGTCAGATCTCCTACAAATCCCAAACAGAGTCTTGCTGGACCTTCAGTGGTGGGTCTGTGGGGAGAACACCTTGAAAGGAGAACCTTTTTGGCAACCATGGCCAGAGATTACAGTAGTGATGGGCGCCTAACTCACGGGTTGGGGAGCCCATCACAACAATTTGACCATCAGCAGTCGTTGGTCTCCATCGGAGTCCAAAATGCACAAAATGCATATCAACCTTTTAGAGCTGAGGACAATCAGACTAGCGTTGAAGGCCTTCCTGCCATCTGTACGGGGAAAGAATGTCCTGATAACGCCGGACAACACAGTGGCCATGTACTACCTCAACAAGAGAGGAGGTGTAGGGTCACTACCACTCTGCAGAGAGGCAATGCAGCTCTGGTTCTGGGCATTACAAGAAGGAATCTCTCTATCAGCAGTTCACCTAGCCGGAGCGAACACAATGGCAGATGCTCTGAGCAGGCAGAGCGTAGTCTCCCATGAGTAGGAACTAGCTCAGGAAGTCCTTGAAGAGATCTTCACCCTTTGGGGACCCCTCAGGTGGATCTGTTCGCGACCGGTGCCAACCGGAAGTGCGAACTGTACTCCTCAAGGGAATCTCCCCCAAGAGGAGCTCTAGGAGACATGTTTGTGGTGGACTGAGAATGTCCACTTCTTAACGCGTTTCCTCCAGTAGAGAGAGACAGAAACAGAGAGACAGAGAGAGAGAGAGAGAGAGAGAGAGAGAGAGAGAGAGTCGGCTTCTCCATCCGGATATCAGGACTCTATCAGAATGTTCCAGACTGGCCGGTAAAGACCCCCCAGAACATCTAAGGGCTCATTCGACCAGTGGTGTTGCAACTTTGTCGGACTTGCTGAGGGGAGTTCCAAAAAAGGATATTTGTGCATCTGTCACATGGTACTCTGCACACATCTTTACAAAATACTGCAGCCTGGATTCCTCCACTAGCAAGGATTCTGCTTTTGGAAAAGCAGTACTGCACTCTGTGCATACTTGATCACTTGAATTTACTCCCTCTTCCAAATTATGTAACTGCTTTGGGAGAGTATCAAAGATAATGAATAAGTGCCAGGACACAATCCATTCGAAGAAGAAGTTACTTACCCATGGTAACTTTCTTTGGACTGGATGTTCCTCCCACGTATTCCTTATCGCCCCTCCCATCCTACCCAGCAGTAAAACATCACTTGTGGTTACAATCTCCACTCTCTCAAGGGGAGTAAATGTCTAACTGAAGACAGTGCTTCACTCTTCAAAACGGAACTGAGCAACCGGGCGTTGCGGGCGCTACTTATACCTCTGATGACGTCGACATCAAGACGGAGGCCTCCGAGGGACATCGACTCGACCAGGCTTAGATACACAATGCCCTCTACTGAAAAAAAAATTCAGAGGCAGCAAGCAGGATATTAGGAAATATCAAAGATAAGGAATACATTGGAGGAACATCCAGTTGAAAGAACGTTACCATGGGTAAGGAACTTGTTCTTCTCCACCATACCATTCCAATGTCATTCTGTTCTGCCCTCATTCCTGGTTTGGTTCCAGCTTTCCCTGAAACATCTGGTCTTCAAGTCACATTCTCTCCCCCCATTGCAAAGGACCCATGTCCTCTGCTCTTTTATCAATGGTAAATTCTGTAAGCATTTTTTTTTGTGTCAAAAATGCTTTGCTTTCCCTGTAATGTTTATGAATAAATAAATGTTTGCTCTGAAGAAGTTTTTAAGTCAAAACACGTATTGGCATTTTGGCAATAATTTGCTGTGTTTGTTATTATATAAATGTATACCTTTTTTGCACCATTACAACGTTTATAATTTTTAATTGTTATAACAATGTGTGGGACTGATCTGTTGCTATTATACACTATACTATTAACTTAGCAGTTGTAAATGGAAAGACATTTTTGAAATAAGTATCTTGAGTGATCTATAACCATCAAATACAATAAAAGGTATGAGCGCAAGTTAGTTTATTATATTTTATATAGCGCTTTTTACCAAAGCGCTTCTTTGAGAACAGTCAGCAGTACAATAAAATCAGCATAGACAATTGTGTTCGAAATCAACCAGTAAAAATCAGACAGGTGACTGACGTAAGTGACTTTTTAAGGAAGAGCAAAACAGAGAACAGGAGGTTAAAGAGCGGAGCAATAGAGGAAGGAGGTTCCAGTGAAGATGGGCCAGCAGTTGGAAAGATCGAAAGTGAGATTGTGCACAGGGGGCACGAGGAACAGTAAGTAGGAAAAGTCCAGCAGAGCCTAGTGAGGAAACCAGAAGGTTAGTGGCATGAAAAGTGAGACTAGGCACAATAAGAATAGCCTGTCATTTAGGATGCGATATGCATCACTACCAATTAAATTCAGTATATTACAAACTCTAGTGCCACATATCGCTAGTAGAATTTCTCCTTAGTAGTTCTTTTTTAATGCAGACACGTATATTGTCCATGATGTATACTTTGAAACATAGATTTTTCAATTTCAGTTCAAGGTTATACATGTTCTCATCAAAAGAAACATTGATGATTGTCAGTGGTTATAAGCTCACTCAAATTTACAAAGATGAAAACTTGTTAGCTTGCTAATTTGCCTCTTTTTAATCTAAGATATAATTGCATGTGCTATGGAAGGTTTAAAGACACAGTCAACTCCCACTTCGGTAACCAGTTGAATACACATCACAGAGAAGCAGAATCTGCATTTGTTCCTGTGCAGGATGAAGCACATAAATCTGTCGTGTTCTGTCATTACCAATAACTGTGGTTGCAATTTTACTATGCAGTGCATTGCCGAACAGTTGACTAGTCTCTTCTGGGCATAGTTATCTGCCCATTACCTTACCTGTAATTCTTACTTTTTGCTTTTGATATTCATTATTTGAGCAATTTCCTTGCTTGTATCACAATAATGTGGATTTACGTTTTGATGTATCTTGTACTGCTCAAGTAATTAATACATATTTATAGCAAAACATTTTTTTTATTATTTATTGTATTCGGTTTACATGAACCTTTACAATTACCAAAAACATTATAAATCCATAATATATACAGACAGCAATAAAATGCATAATATATATACACAACATTAAAATAAATTACAAGGTTACAATTTTACCATGCATAATCACTTCATGCATACAGACTCTAAAACAAGAGGAACAAGCTATAATCTTAAAATTATATTTTTGGAAAGAGAGAAATCCATAACCAATAAATAAATATCATAATCAAAATATGTAAATGTAAAACATGATTCCATTAATTTGAAGTTATTTAAAAAATATGTGACTGCAACTTTCACAAATGATGGATATCCATTTACACATGTCCTCCAAAAAGCTTCCCCATGCAACGATTGCGATATAGCAATCATTTTTTAAAATAAGTTAAACGACTAGATGAGAGAGCTTTACAATGAATAATTAGATGTTCTAATGTTTCCAGTTTGGCTTTCTCCTTACAAAATCTACAACATGCCTCCTCCTCCTTTATAAGCTTACGTCCGAGCAATGCTTCCTTAGTGAGCAGGAGATTCTAACAAAACTATAAGATTTCCTCCCGTCTATAACGGTTTGGAAAAATACTTAAAAAGGGGATAAGTATGACTAGTTTTTATGATCAGAATTGAAGTATTTTAATGAAGAATACCTGTAAAGAGTATCCAATGCTTATTTATTTATTTATTGGTCGCTTGTTAGGCGCTTATACTGCAAGTAAATTCAGTTTATCGCCCACAGAGCAACAGGGAGGGCACGTGGGAATGAGACACATTAAAATACATAAAAATATTAAATACAGTAGAGGGGAAAAGAGGACGAACCTACTATGCCTTGTGAGTATTCAGAACGTGCAAGTGCAGAAGAGAAGGGGGCAGCGGGGGTAGATGCTGGGGTGCCCGTGCTCATGGGTGTGCAACAGATGAAGTGCAAGGTATGGTAAGTGCGAGTCTCCAGGAAGGAGGGTGTGCTGAGACAAGTGCTGAGGATAGACAGAAGCGGGTGGCGATTAGGTGTGTGGAGGTCAGGGCCATGAGGATGCATAAGGGCCATGGACACCAGTCAAAGCAACCGTGAGAATTAGGAGAGGAGAGAAGGGGGGAAGGAGGAGGTAAAGAGGAAAGTTTTGAGGAGCTTCCGGAATTTAAGAAAGTCCTGCTCAAGATGCAGAGGGAGGGGGAGGCTGTTCCATAGAAGGCAGCCAGCTGAGGAAAGTGATCGACCTCCTGCCCTCTGTTTAGCAAAACACTTTACACACAAAGAGTTAGTGCCAGAGGAACAAAAAGATCTAGAGGGAGAATATTTAGTGAAAGAGAGTTGCAGATAGTGTAGTCTCTGGCCCCAGACAGCCTTGTGGATGATACAGAGGGATATGAATTTAATCCGTGAAGCAACCAGGAGCCAGTGAAGACTTTTTAGATCAGGAGAGATGCAGTCTCTGGGCTCGAGGCCAAGCATAAGACTTGCTGCCCTATTCTGGATTAGCTAGAGGGGTCTCAGGGTGGAAGAAGGTAGATTGAGGAGGCTATTGCAATAGTCAAGCCTAGAGAGAACCAGAGCTTGTCTTACATTGAGCTTCTGAGAAAAAGTGAGAAAAGTTAGAATTCCTTTGAGAAGGAAGACCTGAAAGTTGGACTTCTTGGCAATGTCCTGAATATGAGGGAGGAAGTAGAGAGAGGATTCGAAGATGACTCCAAGGTTTCTGGCTTCAGAAGACGGAGCATGGGGAGAGCCCATAAAGGAAAGCCAGAGTGAAGGGAAGACGGTGGGAGCAGAGGTCTCAATGGGAAGGATCTCAGTTTTGCTGGCATTGAAGCAGAGATCATTGGAAGGGCACCAGGCCTGGATGGCAGAAAGGCAATCAGCGATGATGGAAGGTGCAAGAGGGTCAGCAAGAAGTTTGAAAAAGAGTTGTGTGTCATCTGCCTAACACTGGAAGTTGGGGGAGAAGGAGGGGATGAGGAGTGACAGCTGAGTAAGGTAGATGTTAAAGCGCCAAGGGGTGAGGATAGAGTCCTGGGGGACACCACAGTTGGAGAAGGAAGTGGGAGAGGAGAATGTGCCCAAAATGACTTGGGAAGAGAGGTCAGTTAGGAAGGTTGTCAGCCAGTCCAGTGCCTGTTCTGAGATACCAAGGGTCTCGTGGAGCCTTTGTATGAGGATGGAGTGGTTGACCATGTCAAAGGCAGAGGAGACATCAACTAGGATGAGGACAGCTGGGGAGTTGGAATACAGGAATGCAAACAGTTCTTCACGGGTGTTCAGAAGAACAGTTTCCGTGCCTCTGGATGCTCCGAATCCAGATTGATGGTCATGGAGGCCACCAACAAGTTCAGTGTGAGAGTTGAGTTGGGGCAAGGCCAATTTCTCCAGCAGTTTCCCCAGGAAGAGGGTGATGGAAATAGGGTGGTAGTTGGCTGGAAAGGTAGGGTCTGCGGACGGTTTTTTAAGGAGGGTCGCACAAGCGAGTGCTTGAGGCAGGAGGGGAAAGATCCAGTGGCAAAAGAGTGGTTGCCAAGATCAGCGAGTATGGGTGCAAGAGAGCCAATATTGTCCTTGATGGTTCTGGATTAGCAAGGGGAGACCTTTTTGGAAGAGACCTTCGTGGAGCAGACCACTCTGGTGACTTCTCCAGGTGTGACAAGCCGAAGGAGGAGAAGTAAGAAGGAGGAGGGTGAGGGGCCAATGGAGGCAAGGGGGTGGGATGGGTTGGGAGGGTGAGTAACAAGGCTCTTCAGGATGTCCTGGGTTTTGATGGCACATTGAGTGGCCAGTGCGTTGCAGAGGGCCTGGGAAGGAAGAGGGGAGGAGGATACTGTGGAAGGGTCTGCTGATTTTGAAAAGTTCAGCCGTGTTGTTGGATGCACCAGATACCCGTTCCTGAATGTGGGCTCTTTTCTTGGCATGGATGGAGAGTCTGTATTGGCTTTGGAGCATGTGGCAATCCAGTTTGTCAGAGTCAGAGGGTGAGCCTGATGTTTGCCACTTCAGTTCCGCTGCTCTGCACTTTCGTTTCAGGGCTGCAAGTTCAGAGTTGTACCAGGTGTTGTGCTTAGAGGCTGGTTTAAGGTAGATCCTCATGACTGGGGCAAGAATGTCAAGAGTATTGGTGATGGCCAAATGGAAGTTGCTGAGAGCAGTGTTAGTTTTAGAGTCTGAGTTAGGGGTTAGGGGTTAAGGGGGGATAAAGGTGGAAGTGAAGGCATCAGCTGGCACTCGTTTCTTCGGGCGGATGTTCGTGAGCTAGGTTGGCAGGGCTTTTGGGGGTGCGGTCAGAGGACCAAAGGGACCAAGGTGAGAGGAGAGAAGAGTGTGATCTGACCAAGAGAGAGGGGTGACCAGAGGAGATGACAGAGGGAGGTCAGAGTGGATGAGGGTGTCCAGTGTCCAGAGTGTGTCCAGCAGAGTGGGTTGGACCAGAAGAGAGAACGGAGAGGGATAGAGAGGTGCAGAGGTCAATGAAAAGAGTGGATGCTGTGCCAGGGGAGTCCAATTAGATGTTGAAATCACCCAAGAGGAGGAGATTGAAGGATGTTGAAAGTGAGGAGGAACAGAAATCAGCCCATTCAGAGAGGACCATCGAGGTAGTGCCTGGATGCCGGTAAAGGGTAGCAATGGTCAGGGTGGAGGAGGGAGAGATGACCAACTTGTATACCAGGCTCTCAAAAGAAGGGTAGAGCTGTATGGCTGAGATGGAGGAAGGAACCCACTCCGAAGATTAAGGCAACCCCACCGCCATCACAGTGAGGTCGAGGCTTGGAAGTGAGCTTGAAACCATCAGTTAGGAGGGAGTCAAAAGCAGTGACTGAGCTGGCATTGAACCATTTCTTGGTAAGAGCGAGAATGTCGAGGTCTTTGTCTTCAAGAAGGAGGCAGAGTGTTGGCTGAGCGGGTGTTAAGAGTCGCTAAGTGGAGACGGTCTCGGCCTTTGAAAGTTTTCTGAGGTGAAGTACAGGGGCGTGGTACTCCAGTCAGAGGGGGGCAGAGCGAGTAGTAGGGGGAAAGGCACAGAAGGAAGAAAGATAATGAGCGACGGTAGGATCCGGTCAAAGCGAAGGTGGTTGGCTTGAAGGAGGATAGGGCCAGTGTGGTATACATTAATGATGCAGCGTGATGAGAAGAAACCCGCCAAGAGGACTTCCCACTTGGTGCCACCATTAACGGGAGAGGATGTGAAAGGGGAGAGAGTAGAGATGAGAAGTCCATAGGTTTGGGGAGCGGACAGAGAAAAGGGTATCTGTGAAGATCTCTCTGGAAGATGCGCTGAAATAGGTGTCTGCGATGGGAAGGCCAGGACTGGCTCCCTGAATGTCTTCATTGTGCTCTTTTCATACAGACTTCATGAGAGAAGGAGGAGGATAGATGATAGTGTAGCAGCTAGAGAAGATTAGAGAGATGGTGAGTGCCATCTCAGTGGCAGAGGATAGATGAGAGAAGGAAAGAAGGGGTGGGAGGGCTGCACTACACAGTCCGGGCCCTTACTCCAAGGCAACCTAGTAGTAATGAGGGCACACATACAAATGCAGAGCAATAGGTGGGGTGCAGGATTCAATTATACAAAGGATCCAAATGCAGTGCACAAAATGAAAGCAAGATGTAAAGCAAACCCAACTAGATACAATGTTTAAAAGGATCACAACGCAGTGCCCAAAATGGATGATGCAAGATGTAAAGCACACCCACCGAGACACGATTTTAAAAGGATCACAATGCAGTGCACAACATGGATGCAAGATGTAAAGCACACCCACCTAGATATACATTTTAAAAGTATCACAATGCAGTGCACAAAATGGATGCCAGATGTAAAGCACACCCACCTAGATACGATTTTAAAAAGGATCAGAAATTAATGCGGTGCACAGAAGGATGCAAGATGGAAAAGGAAGAAGCACAACTTGAAAGAATTTACCAATGTAGAACACAGAGTGAAGTGAAGAAAAATACGTGGTCGAGAGAGAAAAGGCAGAATAGGATTGGCACAGTTATGGTTCAAGGAGATAGGTGGAGACAATAGGACTGTTCAGCCATCACTCATATTTGAGCAGAAGGGAGCCTGCAGGGGTTGGGGTCCAAGTTTTTGCAGGAGCAGGATGTGCACCAGAGACTGCAGCATTGTTTGTAGAGGGGCACAAACCTGGGGGCCCTTCCGAGCACTTCCAGGCCCTAACAGGCTCAGACAGGCGTCTTGCGTTAGGGCCTTCAGTTTGTGGGCCGGCTTTCCAGCCTGCTTGCTTGCAATTGGCTATTTATCAGAGGATGAAAGCCAATCAGGGCCTTCGCAGAACCCAGTGTCGATGAGGCACTCTGGTGCCTAAAGGTGTAGAAAAGGTGGCAGCCATAATTTAAGGTAAAAGAAAGACACAGCAGTGTGAGAGCCCACCTGGGCCATGGGCCCCCCCCCGCAGGCTGCAGTGAGAGCGCCTCAGATGATCTCTGCCTTAATGCCAGGAAGACTGAGATCCTTCTCATTGGAACCCCTGCTCCCACTTTCCCTCTTTCACTGTGGCTGCCCTCCCTGGGCCCCTTTTGCCTTCCTGTGAGGCAAAAAACATTGGTGTCATCTTCAACTCCACTCTCTCCTTCTCTCATCCCATCAGACCTTGCCAAGAAGGCTCACTACCAGCTGCGCCTCCTCAGAGGTATTGTTCATTTTCTCACCTTTCCGCAGAAGCTCACTGACTCCAGAGACCTGGTTCTCTAGGCTGGATTACTGCAACAGCCTCTTTCTCAATCTGCCTTCCTCCTCGCCCTCTGCAACTAATCCAGAACAGGACTGCGAGACCTGTCCTTGAACTCAAACCCAGGGACCGTATCTCTCCAGCCTGCAAGAATCAAGTTCAAGACCCTCTACACCATCCACAAGTCATTCTGGGGCCGGGGTCCGCACTACATCTAACTCTCTCTTCCAAAACACCTTCCTTCTCCAGCCCTTCACTCAGCCACCTCTAACTCTCTGAGGGTCAGACGCTTCTCTGGGCAGATAGTGGGGGTAGATCCCTCTCCTCTGCAGGTGCCTCCCTCTGGAATGGCCTCCCTGCCTCTCTCAAACTTGAGCCGGACCAAGTTCCGGAAGCAGCTCAAGTCCTTCCTTTTCTCCTCTGCTTTCTCTGTCTCTCCCTCCCTTGCTGACCTAGCTGTCTGCTGCGACGACTGGTTGCTTGGCTACCCTCATCAGTCTCACTGGGTACCAGGCTCCTCCATAACCAGTCTCCCCTACACTGCCTACCACGCACTTAGGGTCAGATAGCACAGCAAGAAGAGCGCTCGCTTTCACATTCGTGCAGAACCCGCCGAAGCAGGTTCGAATCCCGGCAGGGCCAAACTCAGTCTTTCATCCTTCCGAGATCGATAAATGAGCACCACACACCGTGGTTAATAATAAGCACCGCTCAGATGCCTGAGGGTTCGTAGCGCTTTATAAATGCAAATTTTCAATAAAAAAAATAAATAAATTAGGGGCTGTAACTGTAACCCTACAGTCCCCTGCCTCCTTACACTTACCCAGAGCCGCGCATTCGCTGGCTGCTTATCCTCAGAGCATGCTGCCCTGATAGCACTTCCGCCTTCCCTCGCCCTAGCACTTCCCCCTTCTCCCTCCCTCTACACTTTGCATTGCATGCACTTGCGCAATCTGAATGACACAAGGCCTAGTAAGATCGTTTGTTTTGTCCTCCCTCTGTCCCCCCACCCTTATCTTGCCGCGCCTACAAACACTAGTGTATAGGCGCGTTATAAATGATTTAACATATATCACATCATATCTCCACTTTGCATATGTGACACAAGCCGCAACACTACGACCTACAAGGTAGCTAAACATAACTATTACAGCGCTTAGAAGCAGAAGGAATGAGGCATTAAGCACTGTGTAATTAATGTCATATTATTTATAAAAATGAATGTGTTCTTTGTGACTAAAGTGTCCTAAGGTACAGCCCTATGCAGATGTGTTACGCATGTCAGAATTTACTTGCATAGGTGTCTATCTTTATGAATCAGGCCATGGGTGTTCACAAGTGAATGTTCATGTACATCATCGCCTCCAAAGTTACATTTCCTCAAGTCTACCCAATTTAAGCTGCAAAGTGTAGTATTTATCGTACAATATCATGCACAAAAACTATTTTTTTCTGACAGCCAAGCATGGACTGGTCCAAGAAACGGTCACAACTTTAACGTCTACCACCAGTGAACAGCCTAAGTCAGCCCGGGGTAAAGATATTCAATCAGAGAACATTCTATTTCCTTAATCTACATAAACATTTTTGAAAAAACTTCATGCAATAATTGGCTGACACTTTATATGCTCAACCAACCTCATTAATTCTCAGGGGCCAGATTACAGAAACGTTGCACTGGTGTGGTATGAACACTAGTGAAATAAATTGCCCGTGTACAAAACACCTATGTTATTTCTGCATGTTTGTGCCAGGGCTAAGTTTTTTCCACTTCTATTACCATTCCTCATTAGCAGTGGGGCAAACTTTGCCCTTTTGAAAAAGTGCATTGAAAGAACAGGTTTTGGACGAAAGGCAAACCTTTCTCTGGTACACGTGCATTTTTGCACCATGTTGGTGCTTGGGCAAAGTGTCTGTAATCATGCCCCTGTGGCGCATTGACCATGTTACGTACTCCCTGCTTCAGCATTTTTTCAGTTAACAAATATCTTTCATGTCAATAACTATCCAGCCTTGCTCAATAGCCTTCTGTGGCATTTGGATGTCCTCGTCAGTGCGCATGCTCAGATTCTACTCTGCTTGGAGCTGAAGCTCTGTCTTTATAGCCGTCTATTCGGCATGTGTTTGCTCTATTTCCCAATCCACTTATGTGCAAGCCAGTGGTTTCTGTTGCCCACACTGCGGTCACCATCAATCATTGCTTAATTTCATGCCGCAAATTTGACATGACCGCAAAAGAAAAACACTCCTGGTAAATGTCATGAATATAACTAGGGTTTTTTCTTGCAGTTTTTCCTTCAACAGCTGAGCCATCCGAAGAGTCAGCAATGCAGGAGTCACAACCTGGTAATTGTGTGTTGAATTAATGTTCAAGGTTTCTTCCCCAGGTGGATTTGCCATTGCTGGTGAGGAGGAATCTCAGCTGTGTGTAACCCCTTTTCGCTCCTTTGTTTGCAGTGATTTTCTCTTTAGCTCTCTGGAGAACCTGCTGGAAGGGCATTGCGGGTCCGGCAGTGCACAACCAGTTCATCTTACTGTCTTTTTGCTTTTTTGCGCGCTTTAATCATTTTATTTTCAGACTTTTGAAACATGTCCTTTCTCTAAATGCATCAATGTCCACTCCTTATCTGCAAAATGTACATAAAATGAGACTTGGATCACATTACTAAAATGTAAATACACTTTTTCAGCTTAATGTGAAAGTTTATTCCTGACTTTAACAGTTCCCCACACCCTTACAATGGCGTGAGCGGGGGTTTAGATTCGATTAAGAGACACTAGGCGATTATTATGCATTAACTTCTTCTTTACTTAAGCCAGCAGCAAAGATGACATTGTTTTAAAATATTCTGAAACAAGAAACATTTTAAGAAAACAATAAAGAAAATTTAAATAGCTGTCCCAATCCAAAATGGAGGTTAAGGGTGAGGAACCCCACAGCCCCAGAGTATAAAACCCACTCCAAATAGTCGGTCCTCTTCTTTGCTGCTTAAGCAGCCAGATAAGTTATGTTCTTGCTAATTTGTGCTCATTTATTTTTAATGTTAACTTATTATAGTGCTGTTTCATTGTATGTCACTGTGGTAAAGTGAGTTGTTACATGTGCTGGTAAACTGGAGACCTGAGTTTGAGGGGGGCCTCTGGCACATCTTGTATATAATTAGAATAGTACTGTATGTGCTCTTGGCTCACGGCCGCGGACGAAATGTAGTGCCTGCAGGATATGCTTTAGTTATGCACTCCATGTCTGGAGAATCTGAGGGTATACCCTCCACAAACCTGGTCTGGGACCCTTCTCATGTGGCCATTTATTTATTTGAAGATTTATAAAGCACAACTAAGGCCCAAGGGTGTCTAGGCGCTGGTGTCAGCGGTAACGTGAGGATGTCTCATACTCAAAACCTGTACAGTTACTGATTTAGAACAAGTGAGTTTTAAGTGCTTTACCGAAGGAGAGGCACTGATCTATAACTCTTAGTGATAAAACAGAAGTGCGTTCCACAACCTTGGGGCCATGACATTTCTGCTCATACCTCGGTATCTTAAGGAGTAAGTGCGAGGCGGAGCGTAGCTGCCTGTCTGGACAATCGTGTACTATATTATTTTTTAGATACTCAGGGCAACATTGTGCCTCGATATGTGCTGCCACCGGGAGCCAGTGCAGGCGATGAAGAAGGGGTCAGACGCGGCGCCATAAGTGCTAGTCTTGCTGCTGAGTTCTGGAGCACCTGCATATGCTGAATCTGATATTTGGGTTGACCCAGATAAATCCCGTTGCAGTGACCCCATTATAGTAGATGTTACCAATGTTGTTCTACTGGCTGGGGGGTAACAGAAGTAGAATTTTCCTCAGAACTTTCAGTTTTCCAAACCCTGCACTACAAATAGCGAAGAGCTGCACCTCTTGCGAGCCATTGGGCAGAAGCCTCACCCAAGGCTTTTCACATATGCACAGGCCACAGGACAAGGGCCCACTGAGTCAGGCCAGTATTGAGAGTTCCAGAGGTTGTCCGCCGTTTTGGGCCCGAACAACAGAACCTCCATTTTATTTCCAATCAGTTTTAACCAGTTTGCGGCCATCCACTCACCTATTTTATCCAGGCAGTCACAGAGTTTTCTGAGGGGGTTCTGTTTGGGGGCAGTCCAACCGTAACACTGTGTGTCATTGGCATAGGTATGTTCGTGTAGTTGATTCTTGATAATACGAGGGAAATTATTGTAAGAGTTCTGTGTGGGAAGGAGAGGTAGGTGAGGATCCCTCTAAGTAGTCGCAGTAGGTAGTAGCATTTCTTTGCTATAACGTTGACTTGTGGTTCTAGTGAGAGTTTGTTGTCCATGAGTAATCCCAGATTTTGTATCACAGCTGATGCTTCCGGTTTGGTTCCCGTGCCTGATGGCCAGTTCAGTTGTGTGTCTGTTGCGTTATCCTCGGCGGGTGAGACCATTATTTCTGTTTTGGTCGGGATTAGTTTAAGGTTATTGGTTGTCATCCAGCTGTATATGTCGGTGAGGCAATTGTTGAGGGTGTTGTTTGGGTCTTGAGTTGTATCATCTCTCACTCTACAACAAACATGCTCCCAACGTGCAGTGTTGAGGTGTACAATACAAGCTTTGTACATCCATGGTAAATACATTATCTGATGGCTCAAAAAATTGTATTCAGTGAATAATTTGTAAGACGTCTACACCATTTTATTGCAGCTAATACAAAAAAACTCTTATTTACAATAAAGCATACTATCAACAAATTGACTCAAAATTTGCAACAGATGCCCATGATGGCTCAGCCAGGCGGATTCATAAGGTCTTTAGGAATTTTAGGCAAAACATAAAGTACCATCAGTGGAAATGTGTTAATTAAACATCTAATTGTTCTTTCATTAATCCACAGTATCGCTGTTGCTTCCGCTAGCAATATTGCAAAAATAGTACTCACCTCTACAGTAACACCTTGTTCTGATTGCAGTAGAAAAAAATGACCATTCACGATTCACGACATTTGATTGATGAACACTTGATTATTTGTATTTCTTTATAGGGTATTTCCAATGTGCCTATACACCAGGGTGTTTGGAGGCGCAACCCCATTAGTAAAGTGGTATGACATGGGGGCTCATATATGAGTAAAACTATTAGTAAATTGTAATTGTCTGAGACATTTCCCCTGATTTTTGTCTGTATTGGGACAAGGCCTCCACCTTTTTAGGCTGGCTTAACCGTTACTTGTTTCTCAGTGGTTTTAAGTTGATTATAGGTCAAATTCGTACGTGTGCAATGAAATGGTTTTTGGGAGGATTTCATTTTGGCTTTGCATATGGAGTAGCACTATTTACATTAAGGTTGAAGGTACTGACACAAATCCAGGAAATGTGCCCCCTCTCTGCATGGGGGAGCCACCCCCTTTGGTGCTAGGGAGGTGAACCTGCTAAGCTTAACACCACCTAGGGGATAGAGCAAGTAGATCCCACTGGGGGTGAACCCTACCCCCTTGCAGGACAGGAGGTCCCTAGAAAGGGCTATTAGTTTTCCTTCCTATTTCAAAGATTCCAGTATCTTTGTTGGCTACATGGGAATCAAAAAAACATGATGACTTGAGTTTTTCTGTAAGGATGTTATATGGTTTCTGACCCTGTGTGGAAACAGGTTCCACCGGATTGAGAGAGCCATGTGAAGTCTGACCCCCTTACAGAACAATAAAGAGCCAATCAACTCGGAACCCTCCCTCTGGGGAGTGGGCCAGGAAGATATGAGTGTATGCCAAGCGTTGCAGGCCCAACCGAGGCCAAGCCCACAGAATGCTGACCGCTTTGCCAGAGTAGGAACTGGGAGAGGCCACCCGAGAGAAGCAGCGCAGAGCACACGCCACCCAACAACTGGTGTGCTGAAAAACCAGCACAGCAGACCCACAGGAGGCCCGCAGGACAGAGGCACAAGCCTTCCCTGAAGCAAAGAACCCAACAGATGCAGAGGAAATGGCGACACCACAGCTGAACTCACCCATTTCTCCCAGCAAGGCCCAAGCAGATGCCATGGTAGGGTGAAAGCACCAATGCCCGAAGGTAGGGCAAACAAAACCATACCCCAGGATAGGGTGAGAGCAATTATATCCCAAGGTGGGGTGAACAAAAGCATACTCCAGCATTTGGTGAACGAAGCAATACCCCAAGATAGGCGAACAAAAGCATACGCTGAGGTTAGGTGAGAGCAACTATATCCCAAGGCGGGGTTAAGAAAACCATACATTAAATAACTAAATCCCTTCTTAATGTCATAAATCATGAGTCACATTTGCATGCCATGAATTAAATAAAAATAAAAAATGTCTTGCAATTGCATTTAAAGTGAGCCTAATGTTCTGATTAATCAAAGTACACAATCTATGCATGTGAACCAAATGTATTCACAGAACCTGGTGCTCTGAATATGCAATTCACACGTGCGTGCATTTCAGTCTGTGTACAGCACCAGCAGCCCCTGTCTCTTGATAAGCAGTGCTTTTATAATATTATTCATAATGGACTTCTATGAGGGAGTTTTAGGGCACTCCAAAATGTAAACAAAAACTAGAAAACTTCAGGGATAACTAAACAAAGGTTTTTTTACTTTTGGTGTACTTTCCCTTATGCTTAGCTGCATTTGGCTGCCCACCGCTGTGTCTACTAAAGCCAGTGGAACATTCTTCTTTATTCTCACCCGGGAAGGGCGCTCAGCCAATCAAGTAGCTGGAACAGCGGCTGAGAATACACAATCCCCACCTGCTGATCCCTTGCCCGGGTGGTGCTTTTTTCTTTCTTTTTTTTTTCTAACATAGGGGGGCAACATTGAGCATCTCTCTGTTGCCTCCCCACCACCACAAATCACCCAATTACCCCTCCACTAACCTGCAGGACCGGAGCATTACGCTCTAGTCCCCAATCTCTTCCCGTCTGGCTTCCATTGAAATAGAAATTGGACTAGGTCCCTTTTTTTTTATGACAGCAGCCATTTTGGAACATGTTTCCCATAGCTGTCGTCATCCGAAGAGGGACAATCCCTGTAGACTTCTACACACAAAAAATCGGCGTGAGCAATAGAGAGAGCCCTGCAAGCTTACAGACTCAACGTACTCTGGTGTCGGCCCTGACAATATCACTGGCTCCTTTTATGAAACTGTACAAGGCCATGATTGACAGCTATAAAGATCAAGCTACCTTGCTGGCTATAACTCACTCCAAGTTGATCCATATTAAAACTTTTGAAACCTCTCTCCAAAGCAGATTGGATAAAGAATGTGCTTCTGAAAGCCTTCTACAAAAACTCGTGCGTGATCACATGGCAGAAGTGGGGGCAAATAAAAACTGCAACTGGAAGCAGCAAGAGAGATCTTGAAGTTGGAGAAGGAACCACCAAATAAAAGTGCCCAAGGACTTTGTGAAAGAAACTCAAACAGAAGATTTTGCCTGTAGACAAACTGTGTGGAACCCTCTGCAGGGGCCCGCAGAAGATATTCAGACAACATCGACTAATCCAGGATGAAAGCTGGGGATGTGTGTCTGGTTCTTTGAATCTAGACAGAAAGCGCCAGTCCCAGGAGCCCCCCACCAGATATCAGATTGTATTAGGGTCCTGGAACACAAGGGGCTTCAGGCACCTGTTTAACAATGACGTGAAATCACTTGGATATTTTGATATCCTGTGCTTCCAGGAGACCTTGTTTTTCCGTTGCACCGGGGGTAGAGGGTTTTAACCTGTTTTTGAACCCTGCCAAGAAGGGCGTGAAAGGGAGACCCACTACTGGCCTTCTGACATTGATTAAAAAAGATCTGGGTATCAAAGTCGTGAAGTGCCGCTATCCAAATGCATACATGCAAACATCTGCCGAATTGAGAGGCGAGAAAGCGGATCCTCCCCGATGCCTGGTTATCATAAACATATATTGGAATCCGTTGGTTTGGGAGGACAACTGTTTTGTGGACACCTTTATGAGCCTCGTAGACAACTTTGTATTAAGACTTCCCGACCCTATGATCATATTATGTGGGGAGTTTAAAATGAATTGTATGAAGGTAAAAGAAACATTTATGGATCTAAACCTTGAATGTACTATGGGACAGAAAAAAAGTAAGGGCAAAGATCTGTCTTAGAGAGATAGAAGAGCAGAACTTTCATATATAAAATAGTCACACCCCAGGGGGCATTCCAGGGGCTCCCACCTGGAGCAGAGGTCAACAGTGCTCTACTCTAGACTACTTTTTTGTCTAACCTGTGGTGGTCGCCCTGATTAAAACACTAGAGGTTGTGAGTATGATCCATAGTGACCATGATTAGGTGAAGATGATTCTGGAGCTACTGACCTCCAGGGTGACTGAGCGATGGAACATCTACCTGGACGTTGCTCTGGGAAGAAACCTACTTTGCTTAAACCATAAAGAAGGGGTAGCCCTGAACAACTGTTATATGGTGGACTTTACCCACAAGTCTATAGGATGTGACTAGTTGTCCCTACTGAGTGATTACTGGTAGATCAAAGGGGGTAGGGCGAAACATCAGTTTAAACCGAAACATCAGTATGATGAAAAAGTTGCTGCAAAAAAGTGTGAATTGCATAAGGATGTATGAAAATTAAGGCTCCTCAGGGGACCGTAAAATGGGGAACTGATAAAAAGGTGGAAACAGCAATACAAGAACTGGTTAAAATAGCATAAATCAATCGTCCTACAAGCTGACGCAGAGCAAATGCTAAAGGTGATCTCCAGTAAAGACTCCAGAAGCTTGTGGCTCTTGCTGAACGTGACAGGGGGTCCGCAGAGAGCACTCCAGTCCAGCTCAGTAAATGAGGATGCTTGGGTGAAGTTCTTCAGAGCACTGTATGAGCAACCTCGAAAAAGGGAGCCTTCGGACAGGCCCCTGTTAGACAAGAGGGGATGGGTCTTGGATATATCAAAAGAAGAGATTGCAGAGCTGATAAGAAAGGCCAGCAATTCCAGGGCTCTGGGCCCCGATGGCCTCACTAATATTATGCTGAAGGCTGCCCCGGACGAGTGGGCGGAGTTCTGCATGAACCTATTCACTGAGATCATGACCCGTGGAGAGATCCCAGAATCATGGAAATGGGTGGTGGTGATCCCGATCTTCAAGTAGGGTATTAGGGCGGACCCAAATATCTACTGCCCTATTGCCCTTCTGGATATTTTAGGAAAGCTTTTTGCATCTCTCCTTCTGACCAGACTGAAGAGATGGGTTATCGAAACTGGTCCTATTGACCTGAGAAAAACGGGGTTTGTAAAGGAAGTGGGGTGCAGTTAAAATTTGCGATTTATTAAATATCCTTAAATTTAGAGGATTAAGGTAGGGTAGGAAAACCCATATCGCCTTTGTCGACTTCGCACAGGCGTTCAACAGCATTGACCGTGATCTACTATGGACAAAAATGGCAGCTTGGGACTGCCCACGAGATAATATTTTCCCTATTAGGTCCATCTAAACCAGCACTTCAAAGCAGGTAAGGTTAAACAGAAGCAGTCAGCTGTCTAAAAGAATCCCTTCCCTGAGAGGCTTGAAACATGGCTGCCGCTCGCCCCAGAGCTTTTCAACTTGTTTGTTCCGGACTTGAAGGATGCAATGAGGGAGGATAGTTCTTTCCCACCGAGAATAAATGGGGAGCCGACAGGTTGGTTTCTCTATGCAGACGACCTGGTCGTACTTGATCAGACTCAAATCGGCTTGCAACATAAAGGATGCCCTTCAAAAATATGTTCAGTCCAATGGCCTAAAGGTCAATGTTGCAAAATCTGCGGTTTGGTCTTGCAGAGTTTAAAGGGGAGGAAAAGAAAATAATTCTCCTTGCCGCTGGGACATGTAACTATAAACTTAGTGGATGACGCAAGATACTTGAGAATTGGGATCAACTCAAGCATATCTCATGCTCCTCAGGTAACTGAGTTTAAATCAAAGGTCAAGAATTGGGTTTTTGAAGTTTGGGCCAAACACTGTGTGGACCTACTGCAAAGGGCGGATGCATCAGCGGACCTGTTGAAATCTAACCCTGATGTGGTCAAAAAAGAAGATTTGTGATGATGACTGGATCTCAACTGAAACTGGAAAAAAAGGAGATTTAGTACATTTGAGTATTTAAGAGGAAAAACAAAGGCGTTAAACACACTGCCTAAGTATCTGTTGAAATTTCCTAGCCCCCTTCATCGAAACTTCTTAATGCGATTTAGGCTGAACCTGTTTCACACTAGAGAGGTCCTTAATTCTCGCAGCTGGGGGAAGAGTGATATTGAAGTTTGCAGATTATGCAACAGGTCAAAGCAAACACTTAAGCACTTGACACTCTTCTGCTCCCTTTTGAACTATTTGTGAACAAAGGATCTGGGTGGATATGTGGGGGATTTTCCATCAAGGAGTGCTGATGAATGGTGGACCATTTTCTGCCGGGGAGAAGAATTTAGAATGGTATTCGCACTAACAAAATTACTTGACGAGACGTGGTTAGCCTAGGGATGGATAGCACGTTACCATTAGCAGCGCGCACGCTACAGAAGCTAGTTGGTTCTCGGAAGGGCTCAAACTCACTGATGGATTAGAGCTGTTATTCCTGATTTAACATCCTTTTTAAACATTTTAGTTACATTTTATACATTAGGCATTGTGTAGTTGATATGGAAAACAAAAGTTTTCCTTTTCTGTTTTAAGTTCTTTCTAGCTTAATTTGTATCATTTTGGAATTGTTTTGCATTTCAAACTATGATGTGGTAAAGGTTTGAAATAATATAGATGCCGAAATAAAAAATAAAAAAGATGGGCGCGCGCAGAGCTGATCTCCCGTCGTATAAAAAAAAAACGATCCTCAGCCTGGTAAATTCCAGGGGTGCAAATAGCTTTCACGCCCCAGCTGGGGGGCGGACATGGGCTTTTATGTCCCACAGCCCGAGCTGAGGCCCTCGCTTCGCTCAGACTGGCAGGCATTAAAGCCCATGCTTGCCCCCCAGCCCGGACGTGAAAGTTATATTGTTTTATCAAAATTCAGCACACACGCCAAAGTCAACAAAAAGCTCGAAGCAGATCAAAAGTTCAACAATATGTGCATTTCTTCGGCTTTACGAAAACATCCTGTGCTGCTGTGTCTGGGGCATCTGTCACTGTATACATGGGACAAGGTCGAATGTACATGCATCTTATGCGGGCGGATGAACATGACTTTTGGGAAATGGCTATCTTACACAAAATGGCTTCCATCTTTTTTATAAAAGGGTCTTGCTACACACTAATCTTACAGATGCAACACATGTATGCAAATGGGCATTTGACTAGATTTCACGCTTTATAGAGCCTTACTCCACTATCTTCTATGAACTATATAAATGAATGAATATGTGCTAGGTCAGAAAGTACATCAACTCAAAAAGCATTCTCATTCTAAAGAGATGCTGTATATATCACTACACATCTAGTGCCTTGCTTTGAGGCAGGTTAAATGGCATAAGTGCTTCCAAGCGCTACAAGCCGAATATGACATCAATCAATGAAGCACTTACATGTGCATTCACTGATCAATCAACATAAAATAAATAGTAAAACTGAGTTAGTAGATTAAATGTGCTTCCATTTTTTAATATTTAAAAAAACAAGGATGTCTTTTAAGCAATAAGCCCCTTGGAAGGGGGGGCATTACCGCTTTAGGTAATGCCCTGGGCCCATATTTACAGGCCCGAGTTATGTGAGGGCCAGAATGCAGGCCCTGGGGCATTACCTGAAGCCAAAATGCCCCCCCTTTGAGGGGCTTATTGCTATTAGTACCCCAGCCTGACATTTTAATTCCAGTTGCAAAACACTCCAGCGTTTCACAACAGAGAAATAAATGGCCATCGAGGAATCCATTCTCCCTTTCCATGGCGGCCATTGTAAATAGTAAAAAAAAAGGTAAACAAAGAAAATGTCCATCATGGAAATTGGAGAAGGGAACACGTAGTCCCTTTTCACAGCGGCCATTAAAAAAAATTGGCAAATAAGTTTTTTTTAAAAATGCCCACCATGAAAAGGAGAAAAGGGACTACACGTATTCCCTTCTTCCTTTCCATGGCAGCATGTTGCAGATCGGGAGTGTACAGGCTGGGGATAGAAGTGTTCCCAGCGCGTCCACTCACGAAAATCATGTAAGTGTGAGCAGAAAAGGGAGGGAAGGAAGGGAAATCTTGGAGGGGGTGGATGTTGGTGGGAGGGGAGCACTTACCTCATTCCCCGGCGGGGCAAGATGGTGACCTCCAGCCTGGCGGATGCTCAGGGTGGCGGCATTACCATCTGGTAATACCCCCGTTCCAAGCCTCCTCCTTGGTCGGGATACTGTCACCCACCACCCCTTGCCGGATACTAATGTAATTTAAACATCTTAATTGTGCAAGTTTTGGTGTAATGCAAAAAGAAACAGCTTATCTGTAAGAAAGTGAAAGCTTTTCACATGTTTTAGCTTTCTCCTTGGTTTGGTAAATTGGGTGTTGCAGTGGGAAAAAGCTTTCTCTCATAGAGGGGATGTTTTGTTAAATAAAACAGTATCTATAAGTTGCATTTCTTTTTCTCTGTTTCCTTTTGAAATCAGAATATTCAGCATTCAGTCAATATCAGTAATTATTTACTGCATTTCGAACATTCTAATTGGCTGAGAGAAGGTCAACAATGACTTCTATTTGCTAATAGTCACCAAAAACAAAGTTTTTTAACAACATGCAAAAGAGTCTCAAATAACATTACTTCATATTGAATTTAACCACTACTGCCAAAATGTATGCATCTCTAAATTGATGCAGTTCTTGTTTTTCGATATCCTTCCGGATAATGCTCTTCTGTTTGACTTACTATCAGTCAAGCTCTTCCCTGCAGATTTGAGTGAGATGCTATGATCCTATCCTGTCTGGATTTATATATAGCTGTCTTTTAATATTTCCTCAATTGTACTTAATATAGCCTTATAAACTGAGGAACCAAGTTGGGGAGGGGTCATTATCCTAAGCAATAATGACCCCTGCAGAGGTCTTTAAGGCTATTAACACATAGTTGCAGCAGCAATTCATGTTTTAGCAATGAAGTAAAACATTTACTTTCATACTGCTTAAATGAAATAGGCAACTGACTTACTAAATGAAATTTGTTATCTGTAGTATCAATATAGCATGAAATTAAGCATTTTATTTGCAAACTTGGTTGAATTGAAACAGGTTTGAAATTAATCTTTTTGGTGCCATGTAAAAGTAAACATTTTCTTTATGGGACACCAAAAGCATTTTCACATGTTTTAGTTTTCTCTTTCGTGTTTTAAAGAGGATATTGCAGCAAAAAAAGGAAGTGTTGTCTTGAAATAAATATTGGCTAGAAATTGCATTTTCTGCTTTTGAAGAGAGAATGTGCAGAAAGCAATCAATACCACTAGTTATTGACTGTACTCTAAATATTCTGATTGGTTGAGAGGACACGCTTCATTTGCTAAAAAATGCTAAAGTTCTAGTTTGCCAAGAAACACCAAAATAAATCATTTATGTTGTCTGATGGGCTTGACCAACAAGTGAGTAAAGACCGTTGGTAGCATAAACATTATATGTCTAATATTGTTAAAGATCATTCTTCTCAACATCATGTAGTATTTAATTCTGCTTAATAAGGCTTTCTCGTCCATTAATGCTTAAAGTTTCAGCAATTCCTACATCTTTGCATCTTTTCACCTATTTCATAAAACTATGAAGCTCCTTGGGTATGTGATGCCAACTTGAATTACTGTATGTTGTTTTCCTTCCTTTTATAGTATGCCCTTCTTTTCATAACACAATCATGCTCCATCATAAACCAGATCCATCTTTGTTCAACCAATAATTTATCATTGTTGAACGTTCACCAATGTTCATGTTGTCCTTCCCCTACGGCAGTCACTTGTGTTATAATTGTTTGTCATTAAATTAAAATGGCTGTTTCAATTGAGTGGCCCGAAGCAAAAATTGGTAAATATGTACCCTTTTACCTTCTGCTAATAATCAATTTAGTCTACCTACCAATATCTTCAATGTGGCGTCCTTATGTTTAAAGAAATATTTTTAGAAGCATCATGCACTCTTGAGTACATTACCCCCTTCTTATTTGGTCATCCAATATCTACCCAATCCTACATTTTTTAAATAATTAAACAAGCACAAATTGGTTATGTATTCCCTATTCTATATAATTGGCAGGATAACATCTTAAATCAGCTTGACAAAACAATTAATGTAGTTGACTTGGATGGTAGTTTCGTTACAGCCCATTTTAAAAGAAACAGATAAAATTGAAATAAATTGAAATATAATGAACCTGTCTCTTATAATAATTATAATTGTTCTTTTACCAGCAAGTTGTTTCTAAGTGCGGGATCAGGATTCAAACCTGTGTTGCGCTGTGTTGTCTTGATTCCAAGATAAACATGTTGCCCCTGAGCTATTTTTCCTCCCAATAATTGTGCTACTATTTGTAGATAAATGTGTAGCTTCCTATTGGCATTAGTACAAACTGGGCCAAGTTGGTAATCGTTTTTAGATTTTCTCTGTAACATGAAACTATTATTTTGAGAACAAACAAACAAATACCTGAGCGAAAAAATGGTTTGCCTGTATTAACAAATGCTTTGCAGGTTCACAATAAATGTGCTAAATAAGAGGAGGAAAATGCTTAGAAAACTGTACATTATCCTAAAATAAATTCATAATACACTTTTTTCATATTATTTCATGCACAAGTCATCGGAAAGACATTTTAGCCACCTTGAAAAACATTCTCCATGAACATGACTTAATAAGGACTAAACTGACAGCTACCACATTCTGCTTTTCACTGAAACAATGCAGTTCCTGCTTTAGGAAACACTGGTCTAAATTATTTTATTCTCTTCATTTATCATTCATTCAAGTGCTTCATTTTAGATTTCATTGAAGGCTCAATCATCCTTTGTGTCTCGCTTGGTCTACAGCAAGCATCTGGCATCGCCTTCAGATTTTGCTTAGTTAATCTTCGATATATCAACTTTCATTCAACAGTTAAACTTCTGGTGACCCAAGAAATCCCAAGCATCAAACCATGTATGTCCACAGATCACCCTGACGGACAATTGGGTAAAGATTGTCAACATTCCTAAAGATAATTTTTTACCACCCCCACCTTCCTCCATAACTTCATTCTATTTAGTCTCACATTCATTAATGTGTGCATTTGTATCAGTTCATCCAGGCCATTCATATGTATATGCAATTGTGTGCCTATTTCACACATCTATGAAGCTCCTGGGTGTGCATATCCTTCATATCATAACATGTTAATGTTCTATTATAATGAAGATGCATTGTTACATATGTCTCATTTAACTATATAGATTACATGCAGGCATGTCCATATGATATTATTTACAAGACAGTAACCGACAAGTGTTCTTATGTTTTTTTTTTGCAACAGCAATACATGAAATAACTCAGGAGCCACAACAAATTAAAATGGTTGTCTCAACAGAGCAACCTGTTGCAACACTAGGTAAATGTAAATTTGTCAACTAATAATGTTAGTTTATTTGAATGATAGTTATCAATGTGCTCTGTCTACACATATGCAATATTCTGCATGTAGAGCCCTTCCCCCTGATGAGTATTTCTCTCAGATGCTTTATGCACTATATTCAACTATATATATGTATATATATCTATATATCGTTGGTCTTATTCTCTTCCCATGTGTTTATTGGGCCACTACCTAAGTATCTATTATTAAATCGGACAAATCACAAGCTATACTGAAAATAGTCAAACTCTTGGCCCATTGATCTGTTTCTTATTATATTCCATCTGGGTTGAATTGTGTGACTATTTGTATTTGAAATGCAGTAAAAGATGTGTTATCTGGCCACATGCTGGAAACGCAAATGTGCTAAATAACCAAATATTTGCTACCTGGATTGCAGAGTGTTAGAAAACATTGCAAAAGAGCTGATAACTCATCTACTTGGATTTTTGCTCTTTTACTAGTACTTTATCAAATGGAAAATTGATTATTGGGGTTGGAAATGTTATTGTCCAGCAGGAGGCATTCTTTTACCTGCCATATGTAATGCTTTTTAATGTATCTTTCTTGATAATAAAGGTCGCAGATAATAAAGCTTCCAGGGCAATAGTTCACTGTTGATATTTCATGATCCTTGGTAGATTGTCTTTGCAACATACATATAGTCTTATCACATTCCAATCAAATCACTTGGTTAGATAATGCGTTTTATTTGTTTATTGTTCCAAGTTTCTATAATTAATTAAATAAGTTTGTAGGACAATAGATATTGTGACAGAAAGAGGCAGAACATGAGTTACATAGAGATACACAGCAATCGGGATGTAGTTTATTAAACTGGCATCAGGATAAGGGATGGGCCAGGTGTGACAGAAGAAATCACCATGGTGGTATAAGCTCAATTCGTACATGTTTTTTTAGATTAAACTATTTTTTACACTACATGAACAAATATTTACTGTTTTGACCCAACAGCATCACGTGAATAGACCTCAGAAACCTTTAAAACCATATCCTTTGTCTCCCCTGAGAATCTTGAAGCAACTCTTGGTACAAACCTTACTTTTGCAAATTTCCAATATGTTAACATCAACTAAGAAGTAGAGTTTAATTAATAACAAATTATCATTGTATTCTAAAATAAATGTTTAATACACTTATTTCAGCATTATTTAATTCATTAGCAATTAATGGGACCTGGAAAAGATTCTTTATGTACATTACTTTATTTTGATTTTAATGATTGCTACCAATATGTAAATGTCTATCATTGATTATAATGCAGTTCCTGCTATTTTGAAAGTGATGCAACATTTCTAGATTTCAATTCAAATGAAGCTCTCCATCTCTTCTTAGAAAGTTCAGTGAATTATCCATCATCCTTCCCTGTCTGGATTTGCTTAACATTATTTTCTGCTTTAGACTAAATATCTTATTTCATGAATTCTTTAATTTATGAACTTTGTTTCCCAATAGCTAAAGATATACTGATCCCACAAACCCCCCAAATCAAAGCATTTATGTCCACTGAACAGCCCGGCAAACAATTAGGTAAAGATTGCCACCAACAAATGAATATATATATATATGTGTCTCTTTTCACATAAACATATATATATATATATATATAAGATCCACCATTCTCATAGATCATTATTCATTAACAGTACTAACTACATCTACAGCATCATTTGAATTCATTAAGTCATTAACGCTTAAAGGCTTAGCAGTTCACTTATATCAATAATGCAAATCTGTCATTGTATACCTATTCCATATTATTGTAAATTTCCTGGGCATGTGATGCCATCTTCAGCTTATCTTAACTGCCTTTCATTTTGCATTATTGCCTTCCTTTCATAAAACCCTAATAGTCAGTTTCATAGCACATTAATCATTACATACCATGAAACTATCACCATTGCACTATCACAGATTTCATTTAGGCAATTGACAAGACACCTGTATGGTTATATTTTTTTGTCAACAGCAACGCATGAAATAACAAAAGATCCCCAAAAAATGAAGGTGACTGTTGCAACTGAGCAGCCTGATGCATCAGGTACACTATGCAATTATTTATTCAGCTATTAATTCTATTACATTTGCAGTTTGCTCTAGCTATAAATATGCAATGTTCTCCATATGGAGGGCAGGCAGCAGCGAGGGCCCATCGACATCTGCACAGACCTCTGGTGAGTGTTTTGTTGGGCCCATGGTCCTCTCCTGACCCCTGAAACTCCCTGCACAGACCCTCACACCCGCATCTGTGCTAACCATGATGGGCAGCCCCCATTACTCCCTAAGCCACCCTCATACTTCCTCCAGCACGCCCCCTGCGTCATGATTGGTTGGTTCCTTCACTGGGGACCCAAGATGAAAGCTTCTTAATAGAACCTCACAAGGCAGCCCTCCCGGGCAGCCGGCTAAAGGCTCAGGTAAAGGGCACCTTCCTGTGGGTTGCTTCCATGCCTGCTTGCCTGTTTGCCCTGGCACCCCAGACCTCTCAGGTCTCGCCTTCTCAGTCTGCAGCTACAACCAGGTAGGAGACTACGCCATTGATGTACTGCTGTATTTTTGAATCACACTGTTGCTTTGTTCCACACATTGCATTATCTTCCCACAGTGCTTCCCAACCATATTTTGCTACTGTTTTCCACTGCCATACTTGCCTTGCTTCCCTCATGATCCAGGGTGTGGTTTTCCCATCTGTATTTTGCTGCTGTTCTCCACTGCCATACCTGCCTTGCTTCCCTCAGGTCCAGGGTGGGGCTTTCCCAACTGTATTTTGCTACTGATTCCACAGCCATTCTTGCTTGTCTTGTCTCAGGGTCCAGCGTGGGGGGTTCCCCAACTGCATTTTGCTACTGTTTCCCACTGCCTTACTTGCCCTCTTCCCTTAGGGTCCAGGGTGTGGTTTTTCCAAATGTATTTTGCTACAGTGTTCCACTGCCATACTTGCATACTACAAAACACAGCTTTATCCTCCATGGGCATTGCCCACTCACCAGCATACCTCTCAGCTACACCCCCCCAAAACATGCATCACCTGATCCAATAGAATAAAGCTATGACCCACAAAAGATTCGGACCAGCTGTTCACACATTCTGACCATTCTGACTATCCCACTCCACAGATAATTAGTCACGGCACCTTTGCTCTCACCTGATAAGCCTGGGTTGCTGCTAGGGAGCTAGCTACCCCCTACCCACCTTAGTGCTGGCGAAAAAGGCACGCACACATTTTTGAGATCCTTTCTTCATCTCTTACATCTCTGACTACAGTCTTCCCAAAGGCCTTCAACTTTATAATAGGAAGTGTGCACTACTACTAGTCGCTTCTTCATCCTCTCAGTACTTGGTGGGCATTTACAGGAAAGAATGGTATAGAATTGGCAATACCCCATGAAGGCTGAGGGAGGGTAGTGTAGGTCGCTGTTAGGAAATGGGGGATACCATGGGCCTCATTACGAGGCTGGCGGTAGCCGTGCCTGTAGTACAGACACGGCTGCCGCCGGTATCCATTTTTTCCGGCACCCGCGAATGGGCAATTACCGGGTCATGCTGAGTTTAGCGGACCCGGTAATTGCCCATTTGTGGGTGCCGGTAAGGAGGGACTCCCCATTCGCCCCCATAGAGCTGAATGGGAATGGGACGTCGGATGCACCGGCACCATTCAGAGTTGAGCCGGTGCACCTGACTTGCTGTGCTCCCGGGTGCCGCTATGCCCACCAGGTCGGACCTGGCGGGCTGACAGGTGCCCGCGAGCACAGCTCGTAGTATGGCGGTCTAGGAACTACGGTACCAGCATGCTTACTGGTACCGTAGTTCCCGGACCGCCATACTTGTAATAAGGCCCCATGTCTCGCCGTCAGGCACCCTCTCTCCAATCCCCACAGACCCTCCACCCAGGTGATCCTCCCTCGCTTGTCCAGCCCCAGGATCGATATCCAAAAGCGATGGCTCTTCCATGGCCACCTGAGCAGAAGATCTCTCGGGAGTGGCTTTGAGAGTGTTTTTTCTGGTTTCTCACACCACTGAACAGGACAACGACCCTTTGGGTAAAAATCATCAACAGCAGAAAATACATATTTTTCCCATCATACTTAACCATCTGTGGTCCTCGCCAATATTCCTGGTGGCAAAACCCGATCAATCGTGGAGGTTTTGCATAGACTTTAGAAAACTCAATGCTGTGTCCCAGTTCGACAATTAACCGGTGCCACGGATTGACGATATCATTGATCGACTCAGCATGGCCATCTACCTCTCCACTATTGATCTTACCAAGGGCTATTAGCAGCTGCCTTTAAAATGTAGGACAAGGAAAAAACAGCATTCTCTATCCCTAGAGGAGTATTTCATTTTAAAGTCCATCCATTTGGGCTCCATGGCCCTACCTCCACTTTCCAGAGATTAATGCACCAGATTTTGCAGCCCTTTTCCAGTTTTTGCAGCGCTTATCTGGGCGATATTGTCATTCATAGCAAAACTTGCCAAGGGCATATGTGTACCATCTATATGAAGTTACTTGAGCCCTGAGACAAGCCAGCCTAACTGCCAACCCCAAGAAATGCCACTGAGCCCAATCAGCAGTTAAGTACTTGGGTTTCTTTGTGGGAGTGGACTGGTTCAGCCGCAGTTAGGCAAAGTCTGGGCTATTCAATCCCCAAAGCTAAAAGGAATTTGAGGGCTTTCCTATGACTTACCGGTTATTACCGGAGGTTCATCCCTAATTATTCCACCATCAACTCCATTTAACTGATAAGTTAAAGAATACTGAACCTCAGAAATTACAATGAAAAAAAGATCAGGCCTGTTTTGATCCCCTGAAGTCAATTCTATGCAGTGAGCTTAGAATTCTATATGTGAGGGAAATGTGACCTAGTTGCCCGCATGTCCAGCATTGGGGTGGTTCCTGTGCTTGCCATGGGAACCCTCCTCCTTCCTAACCCTGTCCCTGTTGTCCTTGCTGTGGGTATCCTCAGAACCCCCCTCCTGAGTGATGTGATTGTGGTCCAAAACCCTCCTCTTCCTCTATAATTGTTTTGATACCCGCCAATTCCCATGTATCCTCCTCCCATTCGTGGTGTGTATTGCTGTATTGTATTATACTGCTGCTGTTGTTGGGAGTTGAGGTTGGGGTTGTGATACTGCTGTCTGGGCTTGTGGTACTGGGCTTGTTATGAGTGCCCCTTCTAGAGCATATTTTGGACCAATTTGGCTTCATCTGCTTTTCTATCCTCAGCCTTTTGCTTCATCTTTTTTTGCCACAGCCTACAATGGTGTACTATTGTGAGTTGTATTTCTGACCATGCCTTGGCTTCCGTCCCTACCAGTTTCTTCAGCTGTCACCAGTTTCTTCAGCTGTTTCTGCACGGGCTCTGGTAACCCTTGTATCAAGATGTGGTAGAAGATAGCTATTGTTTTATCCCATGGCTCTCTAGTCTTGAGGCCAAAGTTCTTGAATCTCTTGGATGTAACTAACGGGGTCCTCAACGTCACACATTTTGCGTGACATAATTGCCCCTATATCTGATGTGTCAGGATATTGTGTCCTCAGTGCCTGCCATACTGCATGTCTACAATTTGCAGATGGGGATCCGTCATGTGTTGTGATTTGGGGTGCTACTCCCGGAAACCCCGCCCTTTTCCAAATATCATCCGCTGCGTCACCCAATATGGAGACCAGCAAGCCCTTGACATCACCCACCGCCAACCTGTGTCCTGCCGTCAATTTCTCCATTTCATATATCCATTTCCCTGCTCCCTCGCTTAAAGATGGTAGCCTATACTTGATGTTTTCCTTATATGTGTGCTTCCAAAGTACATACTGTGGTCTTGTCCCTCCTCTTTCCAGTAGGGGCACCGGCGAGTATGCAGCCCTCTCGTCAGGTGTGCGTCTATATTGTCGTATCTATATAGGCCCTCTCTCATCCTCCACGTCTGCCCCTATGTCTGTCATGTCTATTGTGTGTGACCCATGTGGGGTGTCCTGTGTTCCAGTGTACCCACTCCGTGGGCACGAGTGCCCTCTGTTGTTTATTATTGCTGCCCCATCTCTCCTACATCCTAGGAGGTCCCGGAGCCTGTTAGTGTAGGGAGTTTGCAGGGCCACCCCTGCTGTTGCATCCTGGGTTATGTTGTGAATGTGTTGCCCCCCACCCCTCTCATCTTGTGTTGTACACTCCCATGACATTCCTGTGCCTGTTCGTGTTATATAAAGCATATTGGGCCCCTCACTTTCTTCATCACTATTTTTGCCGTCTCCATCTACCTCTTCTTCATCGCTACAGAATCCGTCCAAAAATGTCAATTTGTGTGGAAGTGGATAGCGTACGGTTACTGTCTTAAGATCGATGTTCGCAAAGCCACATGTGTACCTGCCTGTTCTGTTGTCCTCCCCGTTGCTCCTCGCCCCGTCTGTTCCTGTCCAGCTCCTCCCTTACAGCTTTGTTCACCCTTTGGAGTGCCCGCTCGTCTTCGTCTCTCTGATTTCGTGCCTTTACTACCCTCGCCAGCCTTAACTCCTTCAATCTTTCCTCTTCATACTTACATGTTTTTTCTAAGAATATCATTTGCATCCAAAATGCCATTTCCCTTTCGGCCTCATCCACTCCATTCTTTTCTAGTTCCGTTCTCCTTGTTTCCGCATGCACATTGCTCCTTTCACCTACCGTATTCCTCTCTATTACCTCTCTCTGCTTCTTTCCAACAATGCCAATTGCCCTTCTCTTACTACTTGCGTTGACCTTCCTCTACATCCCTGTCCCAGCTCCAACTCCCCTATGGCCCTCGTTGCACCTTCGGCCTCCCCAGTAGTGACCCCTTGGAACTTCAAGAGCACCTGTGCCACTAACCATTCTGGGCCTATTCCTGCAAATGTGTTCTTTGCTTGCCGCAACCCTTCCTCGTCGAGGTCTGAACTGTCGGCCTCTGACCTTGCCCCTTCTTGTGAGGCGTTTGGGGCATGCACCTTTGGGGCGTATGGGGTGGTTTGTATGTGGGGTTTGAGTAACCTTCTGCTGCTGTCAATTCTCGAGGCTCCTTAACTTCTCTTAATTCTCGCACCGGGTATAAACCCTGATCCTCCTCCTCCTCTACGTCATCAGAGGCAATGCTAGGAGGTGCAGGAGGTAGAGCGCAGGAGTCCGCCTCCCTCTTTTACCCCCTGCAAGCTCATCATCCATGGCCTGTCCTCCAGGAACATACACCACAACTCAAATATCCCCATGCAGTTAGCTAATTTCCTCCATTTGTATGTGTTCTGTAAATGGGTCAGTAGCGATTGCAGCACGTCTTTGGAGAAACTGCCGTTAGGCGGCCATGGTACGGCAACCTTTCCGTCCGTACTTATTGTCCATTGTATGCTATATTTCACTATTCAATCCTTATCAATGGGCAGCGTTTTACAAAGGTGCTGGATGGGGGTTACTAGTGTTCCGGACCCGCTGTACGATGTCCTCCCACCCCTCTGTGGTACAACATATTTTATCTGTATGTTACCTGACCTCTAATTGAGGATTTTGACTCTCCGCTGTCAGAATAGGGATATAAAACGTTGTGTATTATATAGTTGTTTGTCTCTAATTATCTACGGGCCTCTGCGGCCCCACACAGTATGCAGCGTATTCTTGTACTGCCCCGCCTTCACTGAAGCTGCTGTTACCCAGCACCCCAACCCAACCACTCGCAGGCACCTTCCACGCACTGCCGCTCGTTCATCTGTCTAGCAATCCCAGTACCGAACTGATAACCTCCCACCCGCTGATAACACAGTGTCCTATGCAATGGCCTATGGGTGACGTCACCAAGCTAAAAGTTCACAGAAGGAAGCAATTTGTGCGCGCACAAAGAAACAACCTGTCTATTCAATCCCACATTGATAACTCTCAACCCCACAGCTGTCTTCCCACCTCCCAGAGTGGAGTATTCTCATTCACTCGTATGCAATTAAACTGCACCCATCGCATCGCCTGACGTGCGATCCATCTCTCACCAGGGAGACTTAACCACTTAACCGCCTTCCACAATCTAAGATAGCTCAAGCTAACTCTTTACGGGAATACGTCATCTATTCACTGAACTAGAATGTTCAACTTATAGGAAAACCATATGTCTACACATACATTCACGGTCCAGACCTACCCATATAACAACCTCTCGTTAACGCCAGAACCTGTTGCCTCGCAACCTGAAAGCTCACTAGAAACAAACAAGGGACTACCTCCGCTCCGATCCCTGCATTCGCACGCGTGCTGTTAAACACCTTAACACCAATCGTATATTACAATTTTATATTCCCCCGTTTTTTTTACATATCCCCCCACCCATGAAAATTGGGTTGCTAGTTGTGTGGACCACACTAACTTTTAGTTCCATGTTTGCCAGCACCGCTCGGCTGCTGACTCCCCTCTCTCGGCTCATCTCGCCCCCTATGGACTGCGTGGACTCCTCGCAAACCGCGGGTGGAATAATTTTGAAGTCGGCTCACGACGACCACTCTCCGGTTGCGCTGGCCGTTTATCTCACAATTCCCGCAAGAGTCCTGCAGTCCTCCGAGGTCCGACGGCTGACGTCACAAACAATCTTGCTGGGGCCTACAACTTGTTAGGATAATTTCTGGGCAGGCCTTGCCGTGCTAGTGGTCCGCGGACTCTCAGCTCATGGAAGGCCCTAACTCCTTCCTTGTCCCAAAGAAGTTGAGGTCCACACAAGGAGCAAGAATGACTGTGGTTTATTAGAACAAACACACACGGGTCCTATGCCCGGAGCAAATCAGGCACATCTCGCCGCATTATGGCTCGCAGGCCACTTTTGTATACAAGTGACGTCACAACCTTCGTCACTCAGCGGGCTCGTCCCCGAACCTACCATCACCCAGGATTGGCTCCCTGAGTGGTAGGTCCAGTATAGGAACATATGGAGAGCACTGTTAAGGATGCTGCTATGTCAGGCGGCACACTTGGATCGTCCCAAGGAATTGCTACATCGAAACTGTTACATTAGCTGAGCCCTGTGATTGGTCAGTAGCCCCTGCCATCTGCCCCTGAACCCAATGGTCCTGATTGGTCAGGCCACGGGCCTCCAAGCCTAGGACAAACTCTGTTCCCAGCCCGTGATACACCTGTTTGTGATACTTGTATACAGTTTATAGTGATATTTTCGAATTCAGTAATTTCGAATGCATTAATTTAGAATCAATAATGTCGAAATAAAATGTCGAATTTATTTATTTATTTATTTTTTAATGGGGGGTTACCCACCAACCCCCGTTTTTTTTATAACCCTTTTTTACTAGCTAAACCCCAAAAAAACATATAAAATAAAAAAGAAATATTCGAAATGTTTTTTGGACATTTTTCTTTTCGAAATTAATGCATTTGAAATTATTGATTCGACATTTTAACTGCACACCCTTGTATACTATGTCTCAGTGAAGTGCAACTATGTGTCTGTGCTATACAATAGTGTGTGTTGGACTAATGCCATGAGAGCGTTCCATTCCCATCATACAAGGATGCTGGAGAGTAGCGATTTTGTTGCAAAGTCGCTGTCCTGTGAGACAGCGGCTTGTTCTCAGCCTCTGAGCCTTGGCCCCGATACCAGTTTGGCTGGATCACATGCTCGGAGACCATCCAGTCGAACCCAATTGCTTTGATTTAATTTGTATTTTGCAGGGAATGTTCTTGGCTGCAGCCGGTGTCAACTTGGCTCTGGGTGTGTGGAATGCCATTTGCAACATCGTGGCCGTGGTTGCTGTTGCTCCCACCAGGACTATTCTGCTTGCACAGCATCTTACGGCTTGAGATTTCTTTGAGACGATCCTGGCTCACTGGATTTTCCTAAGGCCTATTCTAGCTCTGAATATGTAGTTTTCATAATGTCCATAGGTTAATATGTGTCATTGTCTGTCAGATCCCTCGAGTGCTCCTGCCTTTCCATAGGGTTAATAGCAAGTAGAATCTGCAAGCATGTACCCAAGCTCTTCTGGCATCTTGCTTTTTCTGCGTTGCTGTAGCGAACCTAAGTGGTAAAAATAATAAACAAGCAGACAGTATGTATATGTCACATATGGACGGTGACATATACATACTATCTGCTCATTTATTATTTTTGCCACTTAGGTTCGCTACAGCAACGCAGAAACGCAAGATGCCAGAAGATCTCATAGATCTGTACACATGTATACTTCGTGTTGATTGGTGTGTGAATGTCCTGAATTGTGTGGAGTGCACATGTGTTTCCTGTCTAACGTAGCTATATTGTCACTTGCAGCATGGCTTTGTGGTGCTGTTAGTCGATTCTGTCCATGTATTTGTCTCAAGCTCGGTCTTGTCTCTCCTCCCTCACTTTGGGTAGGGTTCGTACCACTACAGGGTTGTATGGTCGGTTGGCTGGGTATCTTACGTGGTGGGTTATCTTTAGTAGTGGGTATTTATGGTGGCAGCAGTGGGAATTGGTGCAAGCTCACACGATCATTTTGTCGCGTATGCTTCTTCCGGTTGGGGGGTCCATAGGGAGGGAAGGTTTATTCGGATTTTCCCTCTTAAGAACACTTTCGCACAGCACGAAAGACAACAGACAAACACCAGAGCCGTTTACCTGGTAATGTCCAATACAAGGGTCAGGCAATTGACCAGAATCACACACACCTGACGGCCCTTTCCCTTCCCCACCGGGATGAAAGGAAAAGGTGTAGCACAAGAGCACAGGACAAGCTGCATGACCAAAGATCTATCCAAGCATGGAAGTTCAAAAGGAGGAGAAAAACGGCGACAACCGAAGGGGCGACAAGGAGAGAAGCACCCTTGCCCTTTCCGACCCAGACCCGCGAAGCTTCTGCAGAAGGAGACATAAGACTGCAAACAATAGCAAAGTGTGTTGCAGCAGATATCAACGGTACATGGAGCATGCCTACGCTGATAAGCAGGATAGAGGAAGACACCTGCTACCGTGGTACCGTCCTTGACTCCAGATACAAATAAAGCCAAGCTGTTCATCACAGCCAGTGAGTCGAGGGAAGAACTGATAAGAAACAAGTGGTAAATTAAGAAAAGTACAAAGAACTGTGGACATTGAGGGAAAGCCAGCTGCAGAGGGGTCCGGCACCACGTGGGTGCTCACTCGAGAGACTCTGGTTAATCCCATTTTTGTTGAACTACTGATAATCAGAAGGCCCTAGTAGGGCCGCAAGGAAAAGGTCTAAGTAGTCATACAGGGATCTAGCAAAATCCTCTGTACAGTTGAAAGTCTTTGGCCGGCAGAAGTAGAAAAGCTAAGGCAAGTGAATCCTGACTCATAAGAAAGTAGAAGAAATTGAGTATTTGATCAAGTTGACAAAGGTGAACCCGACAGAGGGATGTACACGTAAACTGTTTAAAAAGACATTAAGATTTGTGAATGCAAGGAAAGCCATAATGAACCCGATGAAGGGAGGCTGACGTTCAATAACGGTCTGAACTCGGAAAGAGGGGGATCCATGGGTGAAAAGCTGTCACCCATCGTTCATCCGTAAAGGAACTTTTTGTTTGTTTATTTGATTATATCAGGTCCTCCAAGGCAAGCGACTTTTAAGACAAAAGAGACTTGACCATTGACGGCCCTGATAGCTGATAGCAGAACTGCTGTCTCGTGCTGGGAAAGCTCGAGAGTGTGCACAATACATGGGGAAGGGAGACCCCTGGTTACCGCACCCTGACTTATCATTTGTGAACACTTCTTTCTTTTCTTGTGAATCCTATCCCACATTCTTTTTGTATTTTGCTGTAAGGAATGGCAATAGGTGTTTTAGTATAGGTCCTTTTATTTGACAAGATACCACTAGGACTGCCTTATTTTTCATTCAATGGTTGTAGCTTGCTCCCATCGTACCTTTAGGTTTACATTAGGTATTTTTCCAACCTGCATGTCCAGTTTAATAAACACCCTTGAACTGCAAACACTTGTGTCTGTCTTTACTGTTGCTACCATGAGTTTCTTACATCACCCTCTACAGCGTACCTGTTTCTTGGTGGTGGCGCTCGTCGTGGAGCTGGTCTCTCGGCCTGGCGCGGAATCGTGGCTCTGACTTCTGTCAGAGTTTTAGCCTTGGTTCCGCCCATCTTTGTCTAACAGGACATCAGTGTTGGTTATGGAGGATGGCAGTATGTCGCTTCTCTACAGCCTTGTCTACCTTCTAAATGGCACTTAGCTACTCTGGCTCCCCGCCTTCCTGGATGCTGCAACACTCAGTGGGCTTCTCCATTCCTCCGCCCACCATAGGGCATGCATGGCACTGCCTCGAGACTCCTGCGAGGGAGTCGTTCCCTCCTCTGTTCATTTACGCAATCTTTCTTCTCTCGCCCTCTGGCTGGTTCTTTCCCTCTGTGCTTAACTCACATAACCATTTTGGCCCTCCCTGGAACGCTATGGGATCATTCATTAGTTCCTTACTTCATGTAATTGAGGCAATGATAACAGGTCAAAAACCAAACCATCCATTTCTAAAGGCCCACCGTACATTACTGCCCAGCTCAATTCCCATACAGTCAACACATGGGATTCTTTGTTATAGAGAGTTGGAATAAACCCCGTTTTGAGAATACCTTGTCGCAGAAGGGGGATGGTAACCCACAGAGGGATACTGCCTGCCCTGTCCCTCAGGGGTTGTTAAGCTTAGTGGGCCCACCTCCCCTAGTACCAAAGGGGGTGGCTCGTCCTTGGCAGAAGGGACAAATTCCCTTGATTCATCACAAAGCTGATTGATTTTGTGACCATAGAGAAATGATTTGATTTGTCCCACTTTCAGTTAGGGAATGGACAGCAGACCCCGGGGGATAGCCTCCCATTTAAATGCCCTATTATCTTTGGGTTTGCTAGAGCAAATTTCAGTTTTGGTGGTGCTAAGACATAGATTAATGTCATTCTCCAGTCTTGAAGTATTTATAGGAATATGTGAAGGGTGTGTATATAATGTGTATAGCAAGTAGTGTGTGTGTGTGCACACCATATTTCTGAGAAAACTTAATCAGGTAATGATAAATGTGATGTGAAGAGAACTTGGGTGCAGTGGAGTTAACTTAACCTAGACACAAAGTTGGAAAAACCATAGGTAAAGTATCCAAAATTATCAGATACTCCCATCCTCTGCACACCTTATCGCTGAATAACTCTGCCAAAATGTAGTCAATAAATATACAATTTCTTAGACAACATTGTAAATCATACAGTAATTTCTTTGTGTAATTCCAATAATTTAATTCAATAAAAGCTGTTTCTTTATGTTTGATGACATCCGCACAACGTGTTTCGGGATGCAAATCCCTTCATCTGGTCCAAATTCAAGATTCTACAATGTAATTAACAATACCTCAGAACCGCATGTAGCTATATTCATACATTTTTCTAAACAAAATGACAATTACTTCAATTCTTCAGAAAAAGTTTGTGTATTACTCAACTCACTGAGTGTCTAAGAGAGTCATGTCATGTCTCATACTTAGTCTTGTAAACAGTAATATATTGTTAGCTGGTGTTGTGTTAGCAAGATCCAGAGTTATAGGCACTCCCATTTTTAAGACCAAACCAGAATCAGAAGTGATCACTCAATTACGGCATTGGTAGCATATAGCTTGTAACCAGCCTTAGGGCCTCATCATGAGTTGGGCGGTAACGCCGGCGCTAATAGCCCTTCCGCCAAACCCCCCGGCACTATTGGCGCCGGATCACGGGTTTGGCGGAAGGGTTATTACCCATTCCCCATTGGGCCCATTCGGGAATTCCTCATTCCCCATTGGGCCCAATGGGGAAAATTTGTGCTATTACCGCCGGCGGATTTCCCGCCGGCGGTAATCCCCCCGAAAATTGGCAATTTTGCAGCGGATTTCCCCCCCAGCTCAGATCTGGGGGGAAATCCGCCAAAGCCATGATCTGGCGGACCCTTAAATGCGGCGATTAAATACCGCTGCATGTAAGGGTTACCGCCAGACTCGTGATGAGGCCCTTAATGTAGTAGGTAATATTGAGAAATAGTGTGCTTTCAAAGTACTGAAATAAATGGTAAGAAAATAGAGAAATATTAGGAAAGATACCTGAGATGGATACAGGGTACTGTTCACAGAGTGTTTGGTCACACGGGGAGAAAAACACCATTCGTGAAACAAGTATCTACAAGATGATCAATATAAAACATAAGACAATAACAACCAGTGGCCCTACACCACTAATCACTTCAGGTGGACCTATTCCAACACAGGCTCCTTTTTTAGACCCATAAAGAGGACCAGAAGAGGGAAAAAGACAATTAAGATCAAGAGAAAAATTAGCACTGAGAAACACATTGTGGTCAATATCTGTAACAAACAACTGAGCGAACAACATCTAAGATTGCTTATCATGGGTTTATCTTTTGATCCCACATTTAACAGTACATTATTCACTGAGAAATTGAATTTCAGCCAACTCCTCAGAAATATGCGTCTTGAAATGCTCTTTGAACTACAACCCCTGGTTGAGAGTGAATCAGTGTCTTTAGACTTACTAGAACTCTGTTAGAAAAGCAATTTCAATCCTAACTGCAACAATATAGCTCTCAACATGTTTGAGAATCAAGGTATCAAGGAAATGAGCAAATGTAATTATAAGAAAAAGTTCCCAAGTAACATCAAATGCAATCAACGGAAGCTTTTTGAGAATCTAGCAAAAGATAAAAGCTTGATCATCAAACCTGCAGACAAAGGAGGAGCCAGGGTTATAATGGACCTTGAGTTTTATCATGCAAATTGCTTGAATCTCTTGTCGGACGAGCATGTCTATTTAAAACTGGACAGGGATCCCATAACCGACGTTGTAGACCTGATAAAGAAGACGTCGGTAAGTGCTGAAGAAAGTGATTGGATTAGATCCAAGACTAAAGAATTTCTCACAAACCGCTTCCCTATAACTCTGGTCTTTTATGCTTTACCCAAGATTCACAACCATGCTACTAAACCACCCTTTCAACCAATTGTAGCAGGCACAGAGAGTCGTCTATATAGATCACATTTTACAACCTCTTGTTCAGTCCACTGATAACGTACCTGAGAGACACAGCACATTTCCTGAATTATCTTGAAAATCTGAAATCAGTACAAACCTCATATTCGGTTCGCTTTAGATGTGGGTAGTCTCTACACATTTATACCCCATCAGGAAGGCCTGGAAGCAGTTCAATGGCTCATCCTCAAGGGTGAGAACATACGGGCCAATAGACAGTTCATAACTGAGCAGTTGTTCATAATTTTACACAAGAGCTATTTCAGATATAACAACAAATACTATTCACATATTTCGGGGACATCAATGGGCTCAGCAATAGCAACCGCATATGCAAATACTTTTATGTACTATTTTGAAAAGAGATGCATCATGGCGAATACTAACTGGGCCAATCACCTGGTCATATGGAAGAGGTACATGGATACCCTCTTTGGCAAATGGTCAGATACCAAAACCCAACTGATGGAATTCTATAACTACCTTAATGAGGTTCATCCACACATTACATTTACCCTGGAGATTGGAGAGCCATATCTTGACTTCCTAGAAAATAGAGAAATATCAGGAAAGATACCCGAGATGGATACAATCATTGTTCAGAGTGCTTGGTCACACGGAGATGAAAATCCCATTTGTGAAACAAGTATCTACAAGATGATCCAGCACCAGCAGGGTGCATTGGTGCTGGATACTGTTTGTTTAATAATGGTAAATAAGTTGATTACCTACATCAAAGAATGGATCTCCAGAGGGGCAGCAAAACACTATTCACCCTACAGGGCAACTATTTAAAGTTCCATAGTCATTCTTTCACAAAATCATAGATTTACTAATTCAAAAAAAATCACAGATGCTGGCAATCGAACAGTGTGCTTACCTGCTTAGGTATGAGTGATTCACTGGAGAGTGGGTCCGCACGTAAAGGCTGAAAGCCAAATCGTGCCTTATGTTTATAACTTTGCCGTAGTAACAGCTATGGAAACAGAAGAAGGCCACATACACTTAAATCCCCAGTCGTGTCGCAAGCCATGTGATTATGTAGTAGCCGTGGCAATGGCTATACACATAGATAATGGACACAAGTAGTATCGCCTGTGCTACACAGAATCTGCCAATTTAAAGGAAATCAATTTAAAAGTATCCCTCAATTGGTCGCCTGTCCAAGACTAGCAGGGAATGGGAAACTCAACCTATAATCTCAACGTTAATCAAACAATTAACACAAATGTGGCTAAAAAAATAGGTGAGAAAAGAAGATGGCCCCACTTCTATATTCTATGTGAATACTTTACAGATCAAGGGAAATGTAGTTAACAGCAAGTGAAGGCTCTCCACAGTTTGAAAATTAGAACGAAAAATATAAATGTATAAGAAAGCACACACCAAGTGATAAAGAGGAAAGAGTGATAATATTAAGGATAGGGAGAGCGTAGTCAACATTATTCAAACAATAAAGAAATAACTGTGCAAGGTTAATTATTGGTCTCTGTCTCTCTGGGATCTATTGCACAATGAGAAATCATTATGTTTTGGATCTAACAGGTTGTATCTGTCTGTATACTACAAGCACTTCATAATTATAAGTGTACTGTGTCTGAATTTGCAGCCATATGGATATCATAATGATGCATACAAAATAAATTGCAGTCGTAATTCAGAAGAAATCAGTTATATATCTTCAGTATTTTCCATTTGTTCCATAACTTTAAACAATAATACGTGAAAAAATGAAGGAGGTCGAGGCGCGCACTTCAGGTCCTGGTCAATTAAACCTGTTGCAAAAAATATATATCTTGGTTAAATCCCAAAATGGACAAGTATTCACCAGGGTTAAGGATGAGCTGCTGGGAGGCTCCTACATGATTCTGTATCTGATCCTGCCAAGCTGGCGTAATTCGTTGTTAAGCAAACTGAAAAGTTAAGTAACGGATGTCAGAACATCCACTGGCTACTCAGTGAGCTTCCTGAGCAAAATCAGACTGCAGATCAAGTAGTAAACGACCGAAGAAGACACCGTCTTCACAAGACAAAATGGCGGGCGCAAGCAGCCAGATCTGCTGAGGGAGTCTCCACCACGCACCGACCCAAAAAGTGAGCAGCACAGGCGGAGGGCCGGTGGCCGGAGCCACGCAACCAACTGGAGAGGTGGAAGACACCTACAGCGGGCGAAAACGGCCAGACTGAGACGGACTGCGGGGGAAGGGCCCAGGAGGCTGACACGGAGACCGCAGTGGGACGGGAGCCTGGGAGCCTGCACCTGACCAATCTAACAGGCCCGGCGCCGAGGCCGAGCACATAGAGGGATGTCCAGGGCAGGATGTCCCCGAGCCGTACAGCAGACCAAGAGCTGGTGAGGCGGGACGTGGCACACTTCTGCCCCCTCCTCCACCTTGACTGACGGAGCTGCTCCACGGCAGAGGACCGGCCGGCGAAGCAGACCCAGAGCGGGCCCGACGGGTGAAGCAGTGGGTGCAGAGCGGGTCCCCGCTCCGTAGTAATAAGTGCTGGTGAGGAGTCCAAAACAGAAAGGGGAGAAGTAATACCGAGGATCCAAAGGAACAGGATGTGCAGAGACCGCTGTAAAGGAGCTAACCCCATCGCGATTCCACGCTGTGACCCACACTCAGTGGGGGGGAGGTGCCATGGGTGCATTACCGACCAAAGTGGTTAAGCTACATTTACCTGAGAAGGACATATAACAGAGGTGGGCCATAAACAAGGCCAGTAAGTGCTGTCTGCCAGGACAATTGGGAATCAGAACTCCCACATGAAAACAACAGTTGAGGTGTTGGGGGCACATGAAGAGCCCAAGACGAAGATCCTCCGCAGGTACTGAAGAAGGAGCGGATCTCCTAACAGATGGGTCCAACGAGGAGACATTCAGCGTGAGCCCGAGATTGTTAATCACCCATCGGACAGCAAAGTACCACAAGACCCCCATACCACGAGGAGGACCGTTGATGAAGGGGTATATATGCAAGCACACGAAAAGGCCGACCCCGGATCCACATATATGAGTTAGGGTGAGTGCAATAGGTTGGATGATCCGAGGGCTGCATTAAGTTTGGCATAGACAGACCAGGCACCAGCAACCTATATTCAAAGCAGGACCTGGCCCCACGCAGACCCAAGCAGCAGGCCCAACGGGGGAGGAAGCGGAGGAGGGCGGCACCTCATGCTTGCATAGCAATAATGTCGAACAGGAAAACGGAAGGGAAAACCAAACAAGTCAGCATAGACACCTTTATCAAGACACCAAGGAACAAGCAGCCGACCCAACCAGACACGGCAATGGCTGCAACGAATACCCCACATCAGGCAGAAGGTGCAAATGATGGACCGATCCTGGAAGAAATCGCTTCCCTGAAGGCATCCTTCGAAAACTAGATGGACACAGCAATAGGTGCCCTAAAAGCATCCCTGGAAAACAATCTATATACAGTCATGGTGGAAGTGGGCTTCCTTCGCCAGGATGCAAGGAATTTGACGGACAGAGTAACAACAACGGAACAGCAAGTGCAACAAAACACCACTGACATCGCCGTCACGCAGACACAAATGTCAGAAGTGCTACAGAAAGTCAAGATCCTAGAACGAAGACTGGAGGATGCGGAGGGAAGGGCAAGGAGGAACAACATCTGCATAATTGGACTTCCAGAGGGCGAAGAAGGCAATGACCCCACGGAATACGTCCAAAACATGTTGCTCCAAGAGATCGGAGCCGGAACACTGTCCCAGGGTTTTGTGGTAGAGAGAGCGCATAGAGCCCTAATTGAAGACCTCAGCCGGGTGCTCCCCCAAGAGTGATGATCGCCAAGATCATGAACTTTAAGGATAGAGAAAAGATTTTGACATTCTCAAGGGGAGGGGGCGTGATCACCAGGAATTCCTCAAGGATCATCATGGATCCGGACTACACAGCCGTGTTCAAAAACAGAGAGCACAGTTCGGCCCAACAAAAGAATCTTTCAGAGTAGCAGGGGTGCTCTACATTCCTGCTAAACTCAAGGTGATACACCAGGGGAAAACATGCTTCTTCGACTCCACTGAAGACGCCCATACGTGGATGGACTTACAAGGCATCCCCCAGCTAAGGCAGAGAAATGCCAATAACGACAGGAATCAACCCCGATGAGATGAAATGCGGACAGCCAGGAACAATTACGTCAAGTATCTAATAATTAATCAAGCCAAAGGTAAAGTATAAAGGAGCCAGCCGTGATGGCCAGAAAAAGCATGGCCCCAGGAGAGAGCATACTGCTAGTTTGGATGCCAGTTCCAAGGCATCAAGCTGCGGCAAGTTTGCTTCACCCAGGGGAGCACGACAAGAGAAGCAGAGAGGTCCGAGCAGGGGGAGGGTGGCTGGGCGTTAGTTTTTCAGTTCCTGTTTGGGTTACTGACTTGTGTGAATGGTTGGCAAACGGCACTGGCAGTGGATGTAACGACATAAGGATAATAGAAAAATTCAAGCACAAAGCGACTGGAACCGCATACAGCAACGACCCTGAAGAAACAATCACTGATGTACTGGGAAGAGACGGCTCCAAGTGATAGCCGAAAGAGGAAGGTATGGGGCAGTGAACAGGAACAAGGCTATGGGACAACTGAGCTAGAAACACAAAGCGCACATGAGTCTAGATGAACTAACAATAGCAACCTGGAATGTGAGAGAACTTAACGCGTATGTCAAGAGGCTCCGAGTTTATGCCTGGTTGAACAAGATGAAGGTCAAGATAGCAATGCTGCAGGAGACACACTTGACATCAGAGAAACAGGCCAAAGTTGAAAAGAAATGGGGAGGGCAGGTATACAGTGCCACGTAGACATAAGTCGCACCTAGCGAAAATGAAGGACTTAATATGTATATTGGCCAAAAGGAGGATAGCAATGGCATGGAAGTCAAGGGAAGGCCCGAACATAGAATCATGGTGGTCTGATCTCCAGAAGTGGGCACTAGCAGAAACTGCAGTGTGGATAAGAGCGGTGCAGAGCGGGGAAGGAGAAACGGCACAGAAAATAACTGCATGGAACTCCCTGATGCAGGACTTATTCGGACACGGAAGGGAGGGAGACAGGGAAGACCCCAGGAGAATAGAGAAGCAATAATTGAATGAAGGAAGGCTGCGCACAAACCCCCCCAAGCAGACAACAGTATACGCAAAAGATTCCGAAACGGCCCACAATGACAGCACCAGACAGCGATGGCAAGGTCGCCGGACCGCTCCAGAAAGGTACATGCATAATGGAAATCCATGAGAAGTGCCAAAATGCCAGTTATGTTATGTGTGTTTGTATGTTATATTTGTAGTTGTAATAAAAAGAATCTATGTTGAATCAGCATATTTATGTATCCATAGTTTATTCCATGGGAAATCGCACCAGTGTAAAAATGTGCATCTATCTAGCATCGAATTGATAACTAGGGAATCAGAAAAAAATGTGTCCCAAATACAATCAGATAATTGCAAAAATAAACTCAAAATTTTAAATGATTCAACACATGACATTTATACATAATGGGTCAGAGGACCATAGAAATCCTGCACCGTACCTGGTGGTTTTGCACTAAATGCAATGAAAAAGCGTAACAGCAAAGAGCCTTATTATGGATTATAGAAAACAATGCAGATTAAATTCCTTGTTCATTCCTTTTGGATGCACTGTGTCTAGGAGATGAATCCAATGCATCTCTCTTTGCATTTGTGTTTTTATTTTGTCCCCTCCTCTACTTTACAGGTGAACAACCTCTAGGATCACAATCCTAATTTGGTCTACATTGTGTCTATGTTCCTTGAAGTGTCTGGACACAGGTGATTTTGGATTTTGAGTATGGATGTTAGAATTGTGTTCTTCTAGGGTTGAAATATAGGGACTGTTCAGGAAAATACACCTGAGACAGTTTTTTTTCATGACAACCCATTTGAGGGGGAAGACTTGACGTGATTGAGGAAATGCTACTCACCAAACACGTCTCTGGTATGACACCTAATTCTTTCATTCTATGTTGTACAATGCTTTCGCTTACTGAGAATTACTTTCAGTTTGATGGTCGTTTTTACCAACAGGTCCACGGGAGGGCCATGGGGTCGGTGGTGGCACCATCATTGGCGAATCTTTACGTAGACTATGTAGAACATATGAGTGTTTACAGTGAAAATAATATCTTCAGAGACCACATCTCGGTATGGCGAGGGTATATCGATGATGTGCTATTGGTGTGGCATGGTGATGAAACAACCTTACTAGCCTTTTTTCAATGGCTGAATTGGATCAATCCCTTTCTAAAATTCACTATGAACTATCATAGGGAACAGATAGATTTCTTAGACCTTACTCCCCCAAGAGTGATGATCGCCAAGATCATGAACTTTAAGGATAGAGAAAAGATTTTGACATTCTCAAGGGGAGGGGGCGTGATCACCAGGAATTCCTCAAGGATCATCATGGATCCGGACTACACAGCCGTGTTCAAAAACAGAGAGCACAGATCGGCCCAAAAAAAGAATGTTTCAGAGTAGCAGGGGTGCTCTACATTCCTGCTAAACTCAAGGTGATACACCAGGGGAAAACATGCTTCTTCGACTCCACTGAAGACGCCCATACGTGGATGGACTTACAAGGCATCCCCCAGCAAAGGCAGAGAAATGCCAATAACGACAGGAATCAACCCCGATGAGATGAAATGCGGACAGCCAGGAACAATTACGTCAAGTATCTAATAATTAATCAAGCCAAAGGTAAAGTATAAAGGAGCCAGCCGTGATGGCCAGAAAAAGCATGGCCCCAGGAGAGAGCATACTGCTAGTTTGGATGCCAGTTCCAAGGCATCAAGCTGCGGCAAGTTTGCTTCACCCAGGGGAGCACGACAAGAGAAGCAGAGAGGTCCGAGCAGGGGGAGGGTGGCTGGGCGTTAGTTTTTCAGTTCCTGTTTGGGTTACTGACTTGTGTGAATGGTTGGCAAACGGCACTGGCAGTGGATGTAACGACATAAGGATAATAGAAAAATTCAAGCACAAAGCGACTGGAACCGCATACAGCAACGACCCTGAAGAAACAATCACTGATGTACTGGGAAGAGACGGCTCCAAGTGATAGCCGAAAGAGGAAGGTATGGGGCAGTGAACAGGAACAAGGCTATGGGACAACTGAGCTAGAAACACAAAGCGCACATGAGTCTAGATGAACTAACAATAGCAACCTGGAATGTGAGAGAACTTAACGCGTATGTCAAGAGGCTCCGAGTTTATGCCTGGTTGAACAAGATGAAGGTCAAGATAGCAATGCTGCAGGAGACACACTTGACATCAGAGAAACAGGCCAAAGTTGAAAAGAAATGGGGAGGGCAGGTATACAGTGCCACGTAGACATAAGTCGCACCTAGCGAAAATGAAGGACTTAATATGTATATTGGCCAAAAGGAGGATAGCAATGGCATGGAAGTCAAGGGAAGGCCCGAACATAGAATCATGGTGGTCTGATCTCCAGAAGTGGGCACTAGCAGAAACTGCAGTGTGGATAAGAGCGGTGCAGAGCGGGGAAGGAGAAACGGCACAGAAAATAACAAACCCCCCCAAGATAACCCATCCACTAATCTACTCGGACTGAAACCATTTCATAAGACAACTGACCGCAATTCCCTTTTCAGATATGACAGTTTTCATCCGAAGGCTTTGAGGGACAACTTACCGTTTGGCCAATTTTTAAGGCTCAAACAGAATAGTAGTAATAATGATGTTTTTGTATCTGAGGCATCTATACTAAGTCACAATTTGATCCAACGAGGCTACCCAAATAAGATTGTGAAAAGATCTCTGAAGAGAGCCTCTAATAATCACTGCAAAGCCTTGTTGGAATATAGGCCTAAACCTATTCCTGCCAGATCTGACTGAGTGGTTTTCGTCAGCACGTTTAACCATCTATCCAACCAGGTGCTGAAGATTGTTAAAAAACACTGGCATATATTAGCGCAGGCGAAAATACCTGTTGAGATCCCACGATGTGCCTTTAAACGTGGACGAAATGTTAAAGAATTGGTCAGCAGGAATGACATTTGCAACAAAACAGATGTCCAGACCACCATCACCCAACAGTGGGTGATGCCCAAACTGAGAGGACATGCCACTTGTGGAGCATGTGTATGCTGTCCACTGACTAGTCGCACTACCGAGGTTGACATCAGATTAGTAAGACCATGGGAACAAACAGTGTTTTCCAATTGCAACTCCAGCTATGTTGTATATGCTATATGGTGTCCGTGCCATAAAATATACATTGGAAAGACAAAACGTAAAATAAACACCCGTATTAATGAACATAGAAGTTGCATTAGAACGAGGAACTTAACAGATCCCATGGTGGGTCACTTTATTAAGCGTGACCATGGGTGTGATGACCTAGGTGGACTGGAAGATTTCAGTCACTAATAATACCTCTGTAGGCAAACAGACCCTCTCTAGGGAAGAGACCAAACTTATTTTCCTGAGCAGGAGTCACCTTGTGGGCCTGAATGAATTAATAGACAGGAATTTATAACATTCTTCTTTTTTCCGTCTAAATTGGGGTTTAATTCCTTGGAATAAAAATGATATATCTTTTTTTCTTAAAAATGTTTTCTTACAAATTTTTGTCAGAAATATGTATATTGTATTTAATGACATATTCCCCTAGAGTAAAGGTTACGGCGGTATAGTTTATATACCCGCCGGTTGTGTTTTCCATCACACAGCACTGAGTGTTGTTCTCGAATTACAGGACCCACTTCAAATATGGAGGTTACATTTGAATGGGCTAAATACAGGTTATACTTACCATTGTGAATACACGGGGAGAGGTCTTACCTCCCTGAACTTGGTACGTCGAATTTGACGTTACGTGAACATCATGTGACTGCAGGGGATCTCACATGACCCTTACATTCAGGGCACTGACGCTTTTACGACGGCTTGCATAGTCATCGCCGCGGGTTACAAAAGCCACACATTCGAACTAAGGTAAGCAGCGCTCTCTGGCCGTTTAGGTTAGGGGATGTCGTAGCTGTATTTATCAGTGGTAGCTGGATGAAAATAGGGTGGGAATTTAATATTATCTTAAGAGAACTGCCCGATGGTCATTGCACTTTGAAGTTATTGGTGCATGTTTACATGGCGCACATTTCACCTCCTAGTTTGGTAACCAAGTTGTTGGTATTTCGATCTGTATAAATATAGAAAATCTGATGCCCCAACAGTCAGATCGTACAATAGTGGTTGGGACCTTCGGCCTCGTACCGAGAAGAAACGAAATTTGATGCAGTCTCCTTAGTCGTGCCACCCTGGATCGGGCGTGCAGACTCAGTTGAGGGGAGCCTTTCTGTTGTTTGCTCTTTCTTGATTTTGTTTCACTGCTCATACCGTGGGTACACTTGTCATTTATGCACATAGTGTACGGGCTACAACCGTATGCTGGGTGGAATATGTGATGATGATGCTCGGTCTCTCTCTCCATTTTGTTTTGCGTGAGTGCAGGTTTCGTAGGGACCGCCTTCCTGAATAAACGGGTCCCATGCTGTCTGTTGATTGACCAAGACTGCCTCACACTATCATTCAAGTGTTAAAGCCTTACCATCCTTTCTGAAGAATTAATGTGCTATTAAGGATTGGAATAAGTGACAAGCCGTGAGTGCCCTACGGGAATCCATATTTATGATATATCACCGGTCCTCGAGGGTCAACACACCTGCTTTTGGTGTAATGCAATGCTTGCTCACAGGCCACACGTGGGAATGATTTTACTTTTCCGCACCTCATTTGAGCTCTCTTCTGAATGTGGCTGCGTTCGCCTAGACTGCATGTGACCACTGGTTCACTGTCACAGTGATACTTTGCATGATTATCACCGCTTGAGATCTCTACATAAGTCGGGTGCCCCGGTTGGGTTTGCTACAATAGGGCCTCGAGGTGTAATAATTCTGACCCTGGATGTCCTAATGTGTCACGCGGTGTCGGTGGTGGTGGTGTTTCTTTGGAGTGTACCAAATTATATGGTCTCTCAATCATGATTCCGTTTTGGTGTACATGATCCCCGTAGTGGTAAAGGAGGTTAAAGGGGTATTTATAACCCTCTCTCTGCACTCCGTTCATTAATGGTGCTGTGGTAGCAATGATCAATTTGACAACCCTATGTGCCCCTGAAGAATTTCTGTTGAGTGATTTTAGCACAGAAAGAAGCATGTCGGGATGGGGAATCTGATGCTGTTATTGGCAGCACTGACAAATATTGTATTGAGCATTTTTTTGTATTATACCGCACAATTGATGGTTGCTCATTTATGAAGAACTTTCTGTTCATATTTGTAACGAACAGAGATTGTATTTTGGTATGTTGTTTTATACTTGTCATTTAGATGTTATAATTTAATGAAATAACGAATGATGTTAGGTTGTTTGATTGAGTATGAATGAGGTATGTCTGGCATGTGGTTTATTGTGGGATAAGATGAGAATGTTGTGCCATATCAGTTGAGTCATTGACTCTCCGAATTGGTTTAAAAGTGCACTGATATTGACATATTTGATGATTTTTAGAATAATGAGATCAGTTTTTTATGTTTTTTCTATATGTGAATAAAAATGTTTACATTTTTTACAGTGTCTATTGATTTGAATTGAATGTTTTCATCTCATTGATTGGTTACACATGGACACTTTTGTGTGTTGTGATGAGATAATGGCTGTTTAGATGCATGTATTATGTTAGGGCTCTCCACACAGAAACACTAGTTATATGATCTTTGATGTTGAAACAAATAAATTGGTTCTATCCAGGCCGGATCATATAACTGAGATAATCCTGGTATCCCCTGTCATTCCTGTTTGTTGGAGAATTGTGTTCTAACCATCTTTCTAGTGCTGGCCCACATACAGCAGACTGCATGGACATTTTATAGTATAGACAACTCCAGTGTTCTTACAGGTCGCATAATCTCTTAATGGTATCTGCGGACATGTGTGGGAATGTTAAATGTTATTGCCCTTAATGATATTGTTACAATTGCTGCAACTTAAGCATGGCAACGTGCCTTTCTTTCTTGTAGAGAAGGTCTCAGTTAGTTTTCTCTGCTCTAGTTAGTATGTCCTTAAAGTTTCTTCCTCTTTTGTAGGCCATCATTGGTGGTCCTGGGAACAGATTCTTGAGAAATGGATCATGGTGTAGGTACTTCTAGTTATTACATACAATCCTACGTAGATGGATGCTTTGTCTATATATAAAGAAGTGGAATCCCATTTTCTTTAGGTGCAGGATGCAGTAATGTCTTTCTGTCGATGGTTTCTGCCTTTCATTTAGCTGCTTCCGCAATCTCAGAAGCATATCCTCTCAACATGAATTTTTATTTCTGGTCTGTGTATTCCTTTTGCAGAGAATCTGTGTTGATGATTATTCTCTTTATGCGTAAAAATTGGCTGTATGGAAGGCTTTCTGTCATATGCCTCGTGTGAAAGCTGGCATAATGTAGGACATTGTTGACATTGGTGGGTTTATGGTCAGTTTCCAGGCCAATTCCAGACCTTTTTAGTTGCACATCTAGGAAGTTGAGATATGGCTCTCCAATCTCCTTGGTAAATTTAATGTGTGGATGAACCTCATTAAGGCAGTTATAGAATTCCATCAGTTGGGTTTTGGTACCTGACCATATGCCAAAGATGTCATCTATGTACCTCTTCCAGATGACCAGGTGATCGGCCCATTTACTATTCTCCAAGATGTACCTCTTTTCAAAATAGTACATAAAGGAATTTGCATATGTGGGTGCCATTGCGAGCCCATCGATGTGCCTGAAATTTGTGAATAGTATTTGTTGTTATATCTGAAGTAGCTCTTGTGTAAAAGTATGAACAGCTCAGTTATGAACTGTCTATTGGCCCTTATGTTCTCATCCTTGAGGATGAGCTATTCAACTGCTTCCAGGCCTTCCTGATGTGATATAAATGTGTAGAGACTGCCCAAGTCTAAAGTTAAGAGAATATATGAGGTTTGTACTGTCTTGGGAGGATAGCTCAGCGGCAACATGCTTGGCTTGGAAGCAAGACGACACAGAGCAGCACAAGTTCGATCCCTGGGTCCATGCTTAGAAACCTCTGGATATTAAGCGTGTTATAAATAACCTATCATATCATATCATACTGATTTCAGATCTTCAAGATAATTCAGGAAATGTGTTGTGTCTCTCAGGTGGACTGAACAAGAGGTTGTAACACTGCATCTATATAGATGGCCAGAGCATCGAAAGCACTCTCTGTGCCAGCTACAATTGGTTGAAAGGGTGGTTTAGTAGCATGCTTGTCAATCTTGGGTAAAGCATAAAAGACCACAGTTATATCAAATGGGTTAATCTTAGATGTCATCCACCCACTTTCGTCAGCACTTTCCAACTTCTTCTTCATCAGGTCTACAACATTGGTTATGGGATGCTTGTCCAGTTTTAAATAGATATCCTCGTCCGACAAGAGATTCAAGCATTTTGCATGGTAAAAATCAAGGTCCTTTATAATTTTGGCTCCCCCTTTGTCTGCAGGTTTGATTATCAAGCTTTCATCTTTAGCTCGATTTTTGATAAGCTTCAGTTGATTGCCTTCGATGTTACTTGGGAACTTTTTCTTATAATTAACTTTGCTCATTTCCTTGATAACTTGATTCTCAAATATGTTGAGAGTTATATTGTTGAGGGTAGGATTGAAATTGCTTTTCGGCCAGAGTTCTAGTAAGTCTAAAGACAATGATTCACTCTCAACGGAGGGTTGTAGTTCAAAGAGCATTTGAAGACGCATCTTTCTGAGTTTGCTGAAGTTCACTTTTTCAGTGAATAATGTAGTGTTAAATGTGGGATCAAAAGATAAACCCATGTTAAGCAATCTTAGTTGTTGTTCGCTCAGTTGTTTGTTAGCTATATTGATCACAATTTTTTTCTCTGTGCTCATTTTTCTCTTGATCTTAATGGTCTTTTTCCCTCTTCTGGTCTTCTTTTTGGGTCTGAAAAATGAACCTCTGTTTATAATAGGTCCACATGAAGTGATTAATGGTGTAGGGCCACTGGTTGTTATTGTCTCTCTCTCTCTGCTTGTTGATGTGGTGGGAGTGGGAGCACCCTGCAGGACTGATGGTTTATATTGATCATTGTATAGATACTTGTTTCACAAATGGTATTTTCCTCTTTTTGTGACCAAACAATCTGTGAACAGTACTTGTATCCATCTCCGGTATCTTTCCTAATATTTCTCTATTTTCTTACCATTTCTTGTTGTACTTTGGGAGCACACTATGGGCCTCATTACGAGTCTGGTGGTAGCCCTGTAGGAAAAACTGGCAGGCTGCCGCTGGACCGGTAATTCCATTCCGCCTCCGTGATTGCCGGAATCAACGGGGCATTACATCCCTGGTGACCCGGTAATTCTGGAGGCGGAATTCAGTAAATCGCCATTCCCATGGAGTCCGATAGGACTCCATTGGGATGGGGACCATGGAAACACTGGAAACACCGTCTATGGCAGAGCCGTTGTTTCCACGTCCGCCTGCAGGCGGCTGGTGTTACACCCGCCAGGTCCGACCTGACGGGAGTGGCACCTCCCGCCTGCAGGACTCGGAATCAGCCGGTCCGGAAACAACGGTGGCAGCAGATTTACTGCCACTGTTCTTTCTGGACCGGCAGGGTCGTAATGAGGCCCCATTTCTCAATATTACCTACTACATCTTTCCTAATATTTCTCTATTTTCTTACAAATTATTGCAGTACTTTGGGAGCACACTATTTCTCAATATTACCTACTACATTAAGGCTGGTTACAAGCTATATGCTACCAATGCCGCAATTGAGTAATCACTTCTGATTCTGGTTTGGTCTGAATTCTTTATTTTTCTCGACTGGGAGTGCTATAACTCTGGATCTTGCTAACACAACACCAGCTAACAATATATTACTGTGTACAAGACTAAGCATGAGACATGAATCTGTTAGACACTCAGTGAGTTGAGTACTCCACACACTTTCTCTGAAGTATTGAAGTAAATGTAATTTTGTTTCATATCATTTATGAATATAGCTACATGTGGTACTGATGTATTGTTAATTACATTGTAGAATCTTGAATTTGCACCTGATGAAGTGATTTGCATCCCAAAACGCGTTGTGCTGATCTCATCAAACATAAACATCTTTTTAACCATCTGGGTTGTTAATTAATTGAATTATTGGAATTGCACAAAGACATTACTGTATGATTCACAATGTTTTCTAAAAAATTGTATATTTATTGACTACATTTTGGCTGATTTATTCAGCAATAAGCTGTGCAGAGGACGGGATTATCTGATACTATTATATACTTTACTTTTGCTAAGGGTGTGTATATTCTCAGCCGTGGTGTTTTTTTTAAATGAACCTGAGAGTCATCAGGATACATTTGACAAGTTGTGGTGAAGACATGGTGGTACCATGTAGTTGTTTGGGAAGCTGCAGGCTAGGTTACAGGTAGAGGGGGTGCATATCCACTCTGGTGAGTTTGCAGAGCACCCCCCCCTATATGAGGGGGCAACCTGCAAGGAACTAGTTAGTCTGGCTTCTACCCGACGTGCCTCCCAAAGGGTGGATGGAAGCCACTCCCTCAAAGTCATGGTATCTCCCATGCAGGGACTTAGTATTACAACTCCCAGAGTGGACTGTCTCTTTAATAAACCTGCAGGCCATATACTGTGCCACTTCACTCCTTGAAGTGGTTCAACAACAAAGCATTCTTTGCTTTGTCCATTCAGGGACTCAGAGTTTGTGGACTACAAAGGGAACTTGTCTCAAAGTCACCTACTGCAAACCAATCGGCCAAACAGCAGTGCTGCTACAGTACACTCCATGAGCTTTTGAGGACGTGAGACATCACCTAACATAAAGGAGCTACGAACAGGAATCCAAGATGGAGCCATCATTGCACAATGGCTATAAAGCAATAGACCCGCTATGTGAGAGTAGTTTTACAACTAACCAATGTAAGTAGTCCAGAAGGCAGTGTTACAGGGAAATTATTATGATCCTATCAATCAGAGGAAGGGACCCCTCTCAAACAAGTGCAGGAGGCTCACCAGAACAAAAGCCAGAGACCGCCCTGTCCCAGTCAAGGGGAGTGGGAGCTGAGGCGGGGGGGGGGGGGGGTAAGTCACTGAAACCCCTTAATGTGCCACAAATGTCTCACATGGTACTGCTCTTTGTCATGTAATGCGTTCCACTGTGTTCCTGGCCCCTGTTTTCTTTTTTTCTTTTTCAGGACACTAACTCAGAGAATGCACCTGAGAGAAACCACAGACACCCAGACCGGAAATAGGCAATTATAATCAAGAACAGTCAGGGAGCTAACAATGAATTTCCCTATCGAACAGAGATGAGATACCCAACACCTGACCTGCCAACCCCAGATGAATCTCAGGAAAATGGTGGGGCAACAGAAAATGAACTGGGAGTGAAAAGAGACTTCAGGGTACCAGGAGAAACACAGACACACTCCCAAAATCGAATTGGCAACAAACCATACCAGCACCTGTAGAAAGTGATAGGGAGAATGAGCAGCGTGAGCCCCTGGCTCCTACCACACCTTAAGAGACTGCAAAGAAGACTGAGCGGGAAAAGGGGGAGGGACCTGGTGGGGTTTAAAAAGCCTCTAACCTGTGAAAAACCGCTCCTGGAGAAACGTCAGGTACAGATTGGTTCTTAGATTGAGGTGAGTGCTGCAAACAATGGAAGGGTGAAGCGGGAGACAAAACCAGCAGCACTACTATATAAAATGAGAGCAAAGGAGAGACAGGATGTGGGTTGCAGGAAAGAGGCCGAGAGGTATAAAGGCGGACTGAGACTGGGTGGAGGACGGACAGAGGAGACGAGTGCTGGAGAGTTGGTGGCAGAATTGGACTAGAGCGTAGGTGAGGTGTATGTGAGGAAAAGCTGTTTTGTTGTGGCCAGTGACCACTGCGTTGTTACCTGCCTGCTTAGATGTTTTATTTTAGTTATGGCCAGTGACCACTGTGTTGATACCTGCCTGCTTAGATTTGATATGTTAGTTGTGTGCATGTAGTCTAGTGTGAGGATGGGGGCTCTGTAAAAGGTGAGTGAGAAAGAGAAGTACAGAGGGAGAAGTGTAGGGGGAATTAAAGAGAAAGTAGAGGGGTGGGTAGAGAAGCAGAAAGGCTGAGTGAAGGTAGTGGTAAGAGAAGCAAAGAGAGAGTCTTAAAGCGTAGATGGAGAATAGGGTGTACAGAGAGGGGAAGAGAGGGGGCGTAGCGAGAGGAGAGGGTTGTAGCAAGCAGATTCTAGTAAGAGTGGTATAGTGGGAGATAAGGGTGTAGTAAGAGGTGGTAAGATGGGGAGGAGAAAGGTGAGAGAAGGAAAGAGTGTGAGAAGACGGTGGGAACAAGTAGGTGGTAAATTCGGGGAGAGTAGTAAAAGGGAATGACTGAGGTTGAGACTGAACCAAAGCATTTCAGATTGACACATTTCCTAATAAGTCTCATTGGCAGTCTTGGGGAGTGTGAGGATAAGGGCATCTCTTGGAACTTCCTCGAGGGAGCCAGATAGATGGGGCTGTTGCCTTTAGGCCCTCATTACCAGGTAGCATTAGATGATAGAGGTTACGAATCACTAGCTGGCAGCAATGAGATTTAGGGACACCTGAGCTAGGCAGGTGAAAGTTCACGAGGGAGAGATGCTCAATACTGCACCGCCTTCTCCATCCATGTATGTTACATTGAACATATACCTTTCATACCAAACAAGCTAAAAAGCATAATATTAAATAATCTGCACAATTTATGTTGTTAAAAAACGAACACCCTTGAACTCTTTTGGACGCTCTGTGAATGCTTAAGTCCATCTGTGACAGCTTTTGTGCAAGTTGTGCATAGTTCATAGTGTCAAATTCGATTGAGACGTCAAAGATGATTAGCGCTAATAGTATGTTTTTGTCAAGACATTTTAGGATGTTTTCTTCTCATATATAGTAGACTTGGTTTAATTATTTTGCCTTTGTTGGAAACCAGCTTGGTTCTAATGGAGGGTGGCGAGGAGAGAAGTGACCTTGCCCTTTTTGTCCCAGACCCGCAGAACCTTCGTGGAAGAGAGCCTAAGACTGCGAAGGATAGCACAATGGTCTTGCAGCAGATGTCAATGGTACACAGGGCAAGCCTATGCCGATAAGCAGGCGCGAGGGAAGCTCCTGCACCCGTAGTACCGGCTTTGACTCCAGAGAGGCAACAGCCAAGCAGTTCATCACAGCCGGTGAGTCGAGGGGAGAACCGATTAGAACAGGGCTGTGTTCAGTAGGAATCGCACAGTGGCAAGTTTTGAACCAAAGCTGATGAACTTTGAATGAACTGTAAAAAAAAGTGAAGGGGAGACCAGCGACAGAGGGAAACTGGCACCACGTGGGTGCTAACTCAGGAGACTCTGGTGGAGCCCCATGTGAGAGAAACTACAGATACCAGAAGGCCATTGGAGGGCCAGCGAAATAGGTCAAAGTTGTCATACAGAGGATGAAGCAAAATTCCTGTACAATTGAAAGACTTTGATCTACAAGCACTGTGAAAGAAAGAGAAGTGAATCCCAACAATATTGGACAATTGTGAATGTGAAATAAAGAGGGGTCCGAGCCCGACCGAGGGAACTCCAGGGGTGAAGCCAGCACCCAAGCAAAAGACACTGAGAAATTGAGGGAGGAGAAGTCCTGCAAAAGGCCAGAGGGGTTCGAGCCCAACCAAGGGAGATCTAGGGGTGAAGCCATCACCCAAGAATATAAAGGCAAGAGGGATCTGAGCCCGACCAAGGGTGATCCAGGGGTGAAGCCATCACCCAAGAATATAAAGGCAAGAGGGATCCAAGCCCAACCAAGGGTGATCCAGGGGTGAAGCCATCACCCAAGAATATAATGGCAAGAGGGGTCCGAGCCCGACCGATGGAGATCCAGGGTTGAATCTGTCACCCAAAGTTGATTGATAAAGGACCGTTGATATATTTTTGGACTACAATACGTGAAGGGTCAGCACCCAGAAGAGGGAGACCCAGGGGTGAACCCGTCTCCCAGCGAATATTGGAAACAAACTTTAATTTGTTAAAGGAACTTTTGTTAGTTGAAGACCACAGGTCCTCAAAGGCAAGAGACTTCCAAGTGAAACGAGACTTAGCAATTGACGGTCCTGAAAGCTGCCATTAGAACTGATGTCTCGTGCTGGAGAAGCCTGAGACTGTACGGTGCTCCAAGCTCCCATTTTACCTTGTGTCCAAAACGTGGGGAATAGAGACCCAGGCTACCGCATCCTGACATATTATTTGAGAACACTTCTTTCTTTTCTTGAGAACTATCCCACACCCCTTTTTGTATTAGTTGTGAGGTTTGGCAATAGGTTTCTTAGTATAGGCCCTTTTTATTTTGACACGATGCACTAGGACTGCCTTATTTTTCATTTGATGGTCAATGTTTGCTCCCATTTTAGATTTAGTTTTAAAATAGGCGTTTTTCCAACCTGCATACAGAGTTCATTGATCAATAAACCCACTTGAACTGTGATCACTTGTGTCTGTCTTACTTGTCACCATGAGTTTCTCACATAGCAGGGTGAGGAGAGCCCAGGGACATTGGTGGGAGCCGGGTGGGGAGAGCCCAGGGTCTGTGGTGGGGTGGAGACTGGAGAGCCCAGCGACTGGGCTATGAGTGGGATGAGGGAGCCCAGAGACTGTGATGGGAGCAGGTGGGGTGCCCCAGTACTATACTGGGAGTAGGGTGCAGTGACGGTGAACAAAACTTCATGGCCATTTGGACTTAATGTCCATTTGGCATTTTTGGGGAGGCCTGGCCTGCCCACATTTTGCTCAGGGGGGCCCTGGCCAAAAAAGTTTGAAGACCACTGCATTATACTGAGTTAGGGACTGCTTCAAAATGTATCCATCAACAAATGTTCTGCTTCCTGGAAATGTATGCAAACCATTTTCATCTCTTAATTTTACTTCTGATCAGCCTATTTGTAAAGTTCAGTAATGCCTTTCTCATCCTAAACTGTCCTATTTTTGCTTACTACAGTCTTCTAACATTTCCTCTATCTTTTACAGAATTAGTGGTCTCATGTATCAACTGTTTTCCCCGCCAACATATAAAGCTCTTGTGTTCCAAGAAACCCCAAGAATCAATTAATTTATGTCCACAGAAATATTTGTTAAAATCCATCAGCAGAGGACAAAATAATTTGTTCTCATTCTTAGAGACAATAGTTCATGACCACAACCACATCTAAGACTTCATTCTGGTTATCTCACTCTTCAATAGCTCTGCCTTTCTGTTACTATGAAGTGCCTGGGCATGTGAAGCCAGCTTGAGTGACACCTATTGCCTCTGTGTTTTCCTTCATGCTCTATTTAAAACAAAAAAAACATCTATCATTACATAAAAATGAATTCATCATGATTGCACTAGCACAGTTTACATGTTTTCCTTCCCATATGATATTATTCACAAGACAGTTGTGTTCCTATCGTTTTCGAAAACAGCCACTCATGATGTATGCAAAGAAAGCATAAAAAATACGGCATCACTGTTTTGACAGAGCAGCTTCAGGCAACAATCTGTTTCCTCGACCCAGAAAAAGGCAATATTCTCAATAAAGTGTTCACCGCGGCACGTTAAAGTATTTCTTCCAACTGCTTGAAATGGTATTGGTTCTTGAAATATATCTTTTTAAAATCTTTTTGGCCACATCCTAATTATATAAATATTTAAATATTTGTATATTTAAACACACTTTCGATAATGCTTCCTTATTTCTTTCTCCTCATCTTCAGCAGAGTAAAATCTGCATTTATCTCTTCACATCAGCCAGACTCGTATAAATTGATATGTTTGACTCAATAACTAGTTTAAAGGACATCCTTATTCGAAAAAAAGCTGACCTGACAGGATTATTCGTGCCCATTACCAAGAAATACATTGCTAAATTACACATGTTAGTTTATGGTGAGAATAAACCATAAACTCAGCAAACTCAAAGGTAGGCTCCTCTTATCAATTCAGCTTGTCGTGTGGCGAGGCTACTGTATCTGATTGTGCACCGTCACTATCCCCTCCGTGTTCTGAGTAACCCGATGTTTCCTTTACGCGGCCAGTGGTTCCCATCTCGGGTGCAGACCTGGTTGAGGTTTGCCCTGCCATCAATCATGATCCCCCCTTGATGAATGCGAGCAGCACCCAGCTACGAGACGTAATACCGAATGCATCTGACCCTACTTACCCACTTATATGCTTGGAACAGGGTACTGCAGTGCCACAGCCATCTCAATCACGTGTAGTTACCCCAGTTTTAGAGTTACGCTGCATGCTACTTAATACTCGTTCCTTAGTTAAGCATGCCCTCGAGATCTCCAATTATATACAACATAACAATCTGAATTTATGTGCCTTGACGGAGACTTGGGGCTCCAGTGCTTCAGTTCCCAGTCTTAATCTAGCTATCCTCCCAGGTTATGTTATGATACGAAAGGACAGATTAGAGGGTAGATGTGGGGGTGTTGACTTTATCTTTAAAGAGGCCCTTTCCATATGGGAATCCCTAGGACAAATCATAGATGGAATAGACTCCCTACACATTAGTCGGTATGAATGTGGAATCTTCGATTAATGTTCTCCTGATATATCGTCCCCCCTCACTGAAGGCAAGTCTGGCAGAGGCTCTTAATAACCTTTTGCTACCACTTCTGAAACCTTCCTCACGATCGTCATTCTGGGAGATATTAACCACTGGCTAGGTGATGCAGAAGATCACTACGCTATTGAGTTACAACAGTCCTTATCCAACCTAGGCTTTGAACAGCAAGTGGCTGCGCCCACCCATCTATGATTTGTTCTGCCTCTTTAATAGTCTATAAAAACCTAGCAAAGGCTTACAAATCTGCCATGCCAAAAAGAATTTCCATAATACCAGAATTGCCAATGCTCAGCCGGATGTGAAGGAAATCTTCAAAATCCTAAAAGAGCAGGAGGTAGTCCCGCTCCCTGTCGACCAAATAGTTGTAAGCAACGCCATTTGGTTGTCAGCAAATACAAGATGGGTTGCAAAAAAACGTCTTGCCATCAAAATGGAGATGTTTGAAAAAAAGAAGGATTTACGCTCATCGGTGAATTGTGGATCCCAGAAGCCATTTATGGGTAACCCGACTGTTGCACAATTACATTTTCAGCCAATATCAGAGTATGCCCTGAAGAAAGTCATCGAACACCTCAAGGCGACTCGCTGCAGAGGTTATTCCTGCTCCTCTCTGATTATAAAAACTTGCCCTCAGTCCCATTTAAAAGCAATCTGCACATTTGTGAACACCTCATTGCACGAGGGCATGGTTCCCGATGACCTCAAACAAACTATGGTTACACCTATTTTGAAAAAACTGGGGCTTCCAAGGGACACCCTCTTAACTATCACCCTATATCTTATACCCCTTTTTGCTAAAAATATTAGATAGGGTGGCCTATGGCCAGATTTCGTAGCACCTAAATCTGTACCCCATCCTGAATTCCCATCAATCGGGATTTAGACAAAATTTCAGCACTGAGACCTCGCTCCTTGAGTTGAAGTCTAGACTATTGGATCGGTTAGACAAGTGCTCTCTCTCTCTTTTAATATCTCTGGACCAGTCAGCTGTGTTCGCCTTGGTCGAACTTTTCATCCTGACATCTAGACTATTGGAGGTTGCTAACTTCTCACCTATGGCATTCTCCTGGATTGCTTTCTTTCTGGAGAATAGACATAGCAATGTGTGTTCTGATGATGCAGAGGCCACCCCAATCCCTGTACTCTTTGGGGTACCACAGAGGGTTAGCACGTCCCCATGCCTTTACAACATCTTCATGGCCCCCTTCTTCTCTGCTCTAGAGCTAGAGGGGGTCATGTCTTCTAACTGCTGACGACACTCAATGTGTTGTCCCTCTTTCAGGATGTCACTCGTGGGACGAACATGATCTAAATAGAATCTTCAATCTCATAGAGAAATGGATGCTAGATAATAACCTTGCTTTGAACAAAGGGAAGACAGAACTGATGATTGTGGGCAACTCAACTTCCCTATTCAAGTTGGACCTGGCTTATAGTTCCTTTAGGTTAGGGGATGACAATATCACCCCTTTTCGAAAATAAAGATCTTGGGTGTGGTCCTCGACCAGTCACTATCCATGAGATCTCATGTAACCAGTGTGGTTTCCACCTCGGTTTACTACGTTAAATTGCTCTTGCATCTTAGACCCCTTATTACCCAGGCAAGCGTGGAAACGATTGCCAGAGTCACAATAGGGGCTAAGATTGACTTTTGTAGTAGTCTCCTGGTCGGTATTTGTAAGCAGGATGTATGCAGACTCCAGATAGTACAAACCTGGGCAGTCAGAGTTGTCATTGGTCTGTCCCGCCGAAACCATGTCTCTGAGGCTAGGTGCTCCCTTCATTGGCTCCCGATAGAGGCACGGGCCAAGTTTAGGTTATTAGTCATAACCTTTAAGTGCAGGCTTTATGCCATCCTATGTGCAGGCACATATCATTAACAAAGTTAATGGTAGGGCCCTGAGGTCTTGTGGTCAGAACTATTTGTTCCTTCCTCGCAGTAGAACAAAGAAAGCTGAGCATGGAGCATTCTTTTTGGTGACTCCCAAGCTCTGGAATCAGCTTCCGGCAGCACTAAGAAGCCAATGCTCTTTGCGAGTATTTAAGAAAGACCTGAAAACCTTGTTATTCTCCTAAATTCAGGCCTGGACACCCCCTAAGTTTCTGCCTCTGACACTTTGGTTATTTTTCACTTCTGCATCTTTTTGTTCTATGTTGGTTTCTATCTGATTGTCCACGCCTTTATGCCCTGGGTCCATAGTGTGCATTACAAATAATGTAAAGTAAAAAGTAAAGTTTAAGAATGTTCATACCCTATGCCAGATGAGCTATCTTTTCTCTTTATTTGTGAAACCAATGTTTTACATGCACTTTGCACGCACTTGTCCTTAGAATTTGTTTAAAGTTGGTTTCTTGGAAGTGGAAGCTAAATAATACTTTGGAATACACTGAATTGGAGATGTAGACACAATAAGTATGGTTTATGCTAAATGGAGTTTTTCACTTTATACTTTATGGTAAACAAGGGTACATTGAGGTATATTCTTTATTTAATGAAGTATATTTGAGTATTTTTTATAATTTTGAGAGGATGGTGGTAACAAATAATGTTTGGCGGGTCTGATTACTACCATTAGTAGGATTCCTGGTATCATTATAGTAGTCTTGCCCTTACTATATTCGCTCCTACCCTCTGAGAGACGAGTTGGGTTTTAGTTTGTATTTTGACTACATTGTCTGTGGACACAGTTCAAGAAATGTTAGAGTAGAAATGATGGTGGTTATTGTGTCTCTTAATAATTTCTATTTTGTATACAGTGATATGGCAGAAAGGTATGTAGGAAACTTTATTCCACCTTTATAGTTGTTTTGATCATGTGACATTGGACGCCATATTTCACATGGCAGGAAGGTATGTAGAAAACTACAATTTGAAGTATGTTTCTACCTTTATAGAAGTTTTGATCCTGTGACATTGGACGCCATATTTGACATGGCAGAAAGATATGTAGGAAATTAACAATTTTAAGTATTTTTTCTGCCTTTATAGTTGTTTTGATCACGTGGCATTGGACGCCATATTTAAGAGCTGAGTTTCATGGCAGTTTAAAACTTTATTCAAACGTCGGTGGGTGAATGATTGTTAGCTAAGTGTCCATGACTTCTGTTTTACCTTTGATACCAAGTTGTTATATAAGAGGAATTGAGTAACAGAATTTCTTTTGGTCCTTAACTTTGAAAACGTTTGAGCGTGAGACTTTATGATTACATTATCTGAGGTACCTTTTGCCAGTATTGCACAGGAAACTGTGAAAGGGGCTGAGGGAATTGCTTCACTTATTGATATTTCAATTCCACTTTAGCACTGGGTTAAGATGGTAGTTGCAATGTTTTATTTAGGTCATTTGGTAAAATCGAATACATTTATTTGTTAGCTTGACATAGGAAAACTGCATACTTACCTACTCTTTGGTTTCTGGAATTTCCTTATACATTTTTGTGTCCATAGTCTTAAACTACAACATATGGATTTATTTTAGAGTTTCTTTCTGGACACTACTGTACATTTCCACTGTATGGGAAAATTAGAGATTGTGAGAACCGTGTGTGTATCTCTTTTATATGGATGACAGTCTCTGAAGAAGAGTTGTATAACTCGAAAAGGGTCAGACAGGCAGCTTCATTGATCTTGCTGGTCACCGTTGAATGTCATCATTTTTGCGCTCTGTTTTATCTATTTGTAAAGTTGTGAAAAGATTCCTACTGATTGAGACTTAAAATGCGTACACCTGATAGGTGATACATTGGTTAACAAATAGTTACCAAAAACATTCTTATATTGTATGGACATTTTAATTAATACTGTGGAACGACTTGCCTAATGGTAAATGTTTGGGCAGTGTGCAGCAATTGTTCATACTGCACCCACGGTTTGACCACCCTTAACGTCTGTTCATTTTTATCCACGACTCTGTAGGACATCTTGTTGCGAGCACCCCCCATTTTTTAATGAATATATTGTACTATCTTCAATTATTGATAAAAGAGTAAGGAGAGCAGAGACTTCCCCCCAGCTCCCCTTTATTGTGTGATTCATAAATCTCTGCCATTGTGTACCTATTTCTTATTCATTTGAAGCTCCTGGGCATCTCATGCCAACATAAGCTATGTCAGTTGGCTTTCTTTTGACTTTTTTTTACTTCCTTTCAAAAAACCGTCATGCTCCATTTCACAGCAGATCCATCATTACATAAGGGAATTCATCATCATCGCACTATCACGCATTTCATGTAGTCCTACTCATATGTTTTTTTTATTCATAAATCACTTGTGTTACTATTGTTGCCAACAGCAACCTATGAACCAACCCAAGAAACCTACAAAATTAAAATGACTGTTGCATGCAACTAGGCAGCCTGATGAAACACCAGGTACATATTTTTTCTCCAGCTCTGATTAGTATTACCTGTGCAATTTAAATTGAATCAATTTCCTATTGCTACAAATATGTAAAAATGTCCATATGCAAACCTGCTTTTGAAGATTATTTCATTCAGCTGCTTTATACACTCTTGTGTGTGGAGTTATGTTCACCTTTATCCAAGTGCCTTTTCACATATAAATATATTCTTGAATATTTTGATAATTAGATAAGCTTTCATTTGACGAGTCTGCTATATTGCGTTACCTTTATCTTCAGCTGAAAAAATATCTGCATTTGTCTCCCCAGAATGAAATGACTCAAAAAAATGTATATATTTCACATAGAAAATGCTAACATCACAATCATCCTTTAAACACAAAAAAACTCTTGTCACATGATTAATTTTGGTCCTACCAAATATTGGTAAACAACAAGACAAGCAGTGGTGAAAATAGTAATATTCCTTGTCACAGGATCTGTCTTTTATAATATCTTATTTGCATTTAATTGTATGACATTTTGTGAATAAAATAGTAACTTCCATTATCATTAGTAGAAATTGGAATCGGGTTCTGTTAATTGTTGGATTTTGTCTGTGGCATGTAATCTTTATTTTGGGAGCAATCTGAAAGAAATTCGTTGGTGAGAAAAGGAGTTCAATGTATTTCTCATTAGTATCTCACATATATTAGCTTCGCAGACATATCCATGTCACATATGACATTTAACAGTTTGTAATAACAAATACAGAATGTGGGATGAATGGTGTCTATTTTGCATGGTGTCTATTTTGCATGGAACAATACAGCACTTCTCTTGCATGGGGTGACAAGAGTGATCATTATGTTTTTTTTTTCAAAATTCAATGGGTGGAGGAAAAAGGGAAATAATCACTGTTGAATTAATTAGTTTTAAAGCCCATTTTTGTATTAAACACATTCTTTTCTAGACCATAAATACACATTTACTGTTTTTATTCAATAGAACCCCAAGAAAAAGACTTTAGAAGCTTTGAAAAGCATAAGATGTATCTCCTCTGAGAAAACAGACTCAATACTCAGTAGAACGATTTTTTTTTTACAAATTACTAATGCATTCATTTCATATAATGCCATTATTTTTTGATGCTTTACAATGGGTTAAATTACTGTAAAACCACTGCAAAGCAAATACATGCTGTTGAAGGTAGGAGGCCCACATATGGCATGAGTTACCAACCAGATCCTATCTCAAAGACAAACGCGTAGTGTAAACAGAGAGTAGGCATATTACTAGATCGAGACAAACAGGGAACGGGACAGATAATTCAATTGCAGGGGGGTACAAATAAGTGTTACTTATCAGCAAGTACCAAATGTAGGATGGCCATGGAGGTTACTGGGTTTGACGCATAACTAACTAGCAAATTCACCTGGCCAACACCAGCATTTGGACTTGGCATATTTGGTTCCTCCTCTCAGACATGTAAACTCTGAGATTGTTGGAAAAGCAAAATCTTAAATTTTTCAAATCTTGTAAATGAGGCTCATGATCTATTGTTTACTGGGAGTTTTACCCTTTATTTTAGGCATAGGGACCAGTTTTCTACTAGCATGTCCATTTCACATAAAATTAGGGATAATCAGCCAGTGACGAGATGCTGAGGTTTGAGTGCATCTGGAAATACTGGGGGGAGACGGCTAATTTGGACAATGTAAAGTGTCTTGTTATTTACTTTTTGGGCCAAAAAAGGGCCGCTTTTAGGCTTTCAGTGCAGGCATGATGCAGACCCATGATTTAAGTGCAGGAATAGCCTGTTAAACATATGAGGGAGGGGGGGATTGCAATATATCCAGTCTAGAAAGTACCAGGGTTTGTACCACTTATATATTTGGGGGAATGTCAAGGAATAATATAATTCTCATCATAACATGGACTTGGAAGTGCATTTTCTTATGCAAGCTGTAGTAAGTCACAGATAGGAGACGGACAAGAAGACATGTTGTAGCTGGTTTACCAATATTTTGTCCTCTGCTCACACCTAATATAACCTAACATCTGTCCCTACCATTAATCCAAAAAGGAAACATAAACCTAACCAAGGCGCCCTTACATAGAAAATGGTGGCTGGTTCTGACCCCACCTGTGAGGCTTTTGTGTCAGGAAGGGACCACTCCACACCAGTTCTGTATTTCTGAATTGACTTTATAGAATTCAGGATAGATACAAATTCCTGCATTGCAGCCAATCAAGTCCCAATATATTACTGGTTCTTTTGTTTCACCTTCTTTCTGGGGGTTTTCCGCTTCAAGGTGCCTTTGATTTTCAGTAGGCCCAGACATACTCCCATACTCCACATGTTCTGCTTCCTTGCTGTAACAAAAAAGTACACACATTTTAGGTTGCCTCCCTTTTACATCCCTTCCCCATGTCTGACAGACGTTGAGATGCCCTCCTCCTGGTCTCCTCACCTCTCTTTGTCAGGTCGGCCTCTCCTAACCAATCTTCCTGGTATGCCCTACGCCCTGCCCCCAACAGTTCAGTAGCATACTCTGGCCACCATGGCCGCTGGAATGTTGCATTTGCCTCCTAGCATATCCTTGCATCCACTCTAGTTGGTTTCCTGTTCCCAGCAATACACAGTTCCCTGTTCTCCACCAGAGGCTTCCCAGGCTACCAAAGCTATTCCTCCCAGGGCTCCAAAGTGGTCCCGGAGAAGACCCTAGACAGCAACTCTTGGAGATCCACCTTCTCCTCCCCAGGATCATTGATTGTTCTCGACCTTCTATTCTCAACTGGAGTTACCACCCACTGCACTCCGGGATCCACAGAACTGTGCTCTTCCCATTCCCAGAGGGAAGCAGATGTAGGGGATCCTGGTTCACTGCCTGTTCACTGTTCAAATCCTCACACCACCCAAATGTTCTTAGTTCTCTCTCAAGCTATAGATCTTGGTGAACCATTTCAAATGTCTTTAAGTCTTTGTCTTTTCCTGGTGGTGCTCGGTCCAGTCCCCCCCAAATGGTCCTATTTTTCTCTCTGGCAATTTGCCTTCTTGTGTAGGACAAACTTTAGATCTGCCCACAGTCTCTTTGTGTGTTCTCCCCAGTTGAGAAAACCACTTCTTTCTACTTGGGTATTTCGATCTTTTAAATGGCATTGTCTTTCTCCCCACCTAGGCGTAATTTGTATGTTGTTGCTTTTTAGCCGTTCTCCTTTCCTCATTTGACTGAGGTTGTTGGGATTCTTACCCCTTCGTGTGCTATCACTGTTCTGAGCCCAACCTGGATTACTGGGCCTCTCAGCACTTTTTTGTTCATCAGATTCCTCACCCCTTTGTGAGGTATCTTGGTTCACAGCCCGGCGTGGGTTCTTAGCCCTTCTGGCAGTTTCGGTTCATCAGATTCCTCACCCTTTTGTGGAGTATCCTGGTTTTGGACCTGGCGTGGGCTATCCAGCTTCTCAGCCCTTTTTGCGGTTTCAGTTTTCTCACCATCTGTGGGGTACCTTGGTTTTCAGCACAATGTGGGCTATTCGGCTTCTCAGCCCTTCTTGCGGTTTCAATTTGCTCCCCCCTTCGTGGAGTATCTGGAGGCCTTATCACCCTCCTCTCACTCCTCGCCCTGTGCCACGTACCTATTTGTTGGCAGTGGTTCTTGTGGGGGGAGGTGATCTGGAGGCATGATGTGGAACAATCACCCCAAATTCTGTCTGGTCCTCTCCGTCAGAGTTTAAGCATCGGTTCCTCCCGTCTTCATATGACAGGGCATCAGCTTCGGTTATGGAGGACCACAGTATGCTGCTTCTGGGGTGGTCTCCTCTCTCTTCTCCTTAGTGTCTCTGAGCTCCTCTTGCTACCTGCCTTCCTGGAGATGTCAGTGTTCCACAGGTTTATTTGTTCCTCTGCCCACCACATCGCTTACATGGTGTTGCCTCCAGAGAAGGAGACATTCCCGCTTCTGTTATTCTAAGAAGGCTTGATTCTCTCGCCCTTTGGCTGGTTCTTTCCCTCAGCATTTGTCTCAGGGCACCTTTTTGTTTATCCCTGGAACAGGATGCGATCATTCATTGGTTGTTTACTTCATGTAAAGGCGGCAACAATAGCAGGCCAGAAACCAAACCATCCATTTCTAAAGGGCCCCATACGTTGCTGCCCTGATCAATTTCCAAATAACCAACAAACACTTGCGATTCACAATAAAGTGCTCTTCCCGTTATGTTACAGTATATTTTCCAGCTAAACACATTGTCTTGTTGTTGAAATATATTCTTTTTTTATCTTATTGGCCATATCCTATATATAACCTTTCTTAAATATGTGTACAATTAAACACCCCAATGTTTCCTTCTTTCTCCTCATCTTCGGCAGAATAACATCTGAATCTATTTTATCGCATCAGCGAGACTCAAATAAATTAATTTGTTTAACTCAGTAACAATTTTAAAAACATCCTTCTTTGAAAAAACCTAGCCTGACAGGATTATTTTTGCCTATTACCAAGATTATATTACTAATTTACAGGTGTTAGTTGTCTATGGTGAAAATGTTCATGACCTTTGCCTGATGAGCTGTATCTTCACCTTTTCACAAATTGGGCCAAGTTATATTTTTTAGATGTTTTGCTTTATCTTGCATCTATGCTGTTGAAAATGTTCAGAGAAAATCTCTTAGTAAGGACAACCAGAAATATTTGCTCATAGGTTATAGGCAAAGTGTCATACAGGACATTTTTACAGTCTGTAACGTCAATCCCAATGTGTGGGAATAATGGTGGCTCTTGAGGCCGAATAATTCATTACATCAGGCACATAGAGTTTAGGATTGTGAACAGGATGCGTTTTGTTGATATCTGCGGTTGGGGGGAGCAAGAGCTTATGGAGGAAATCCATTTTAACAGTTTCTTTTTCATTGAACTCCATTTTTGTGTAGATAAATGCACATTTACTTTTTCCTCCAAAAGCACCCGATGAAATGACTTCAGAACATTTTGAAACCATAGTATTCAGCTCCCCTGGAAAGCCTGACAAAACTCCCGATAAAACCATTATTTAATTGTTCAAGTTCACAATATATTCATACCAAATAATAATTCTAGTGTAATTCAAAACAAATTATGAACATTTATTTTTGCATCATTTGGTACCTAATGTATTTTAGTGACCGAAAAATATTTTGCATGGGCATAACTTTATATTGAGCTAAGTGACTGCTTCAGTATATGTCTATCATTAAAAAGAAAGCAGTTCCAGCATTTTACAAAACTAACGCAAATCATTTTCTTCTTTTCATTTTACTTCTGATAACGCTCTTCTTCTGTAGAGCTCAGTGACTCTTCCATCATCATATCCTGTTGGTGTTTGTTTACAGCTCTCTTCTAACTTTGTCTGCATCTTCTACCAAATTAATATTTTCATTTATCAACTTTGTTTCCAACAGCTAAAGTTCTAGTGACCCAAGAAACCCCCAAAATAAAAGCCTTCATGTCCACTGAATTGCCCGATGAGCATTTTGGTAAAGAATTTTACCAATGAATAAAATATGTTTCTAGCATTATCATTGTTGGGTATTCAGGACCACAACTACATCTATAACTTCATTCTGCTTCGTGATGGTCTCTCATTCATTAACTATTAGTTTTAGCAGTTTACCTATTTCATTAATATATCTGTGCCATTTTATAACAATGTCATATTAGTTTGAAGCCCCTAGGCATCTTCTGTGATGTTAGTTGTCATCAGTTTTGCATTATTTCCTTCTTTTAAAACAAATTCTTCATTCTCTATTTTAAAGCGGATCCATTGTTTTACATAGCTATGAATTCAGCATCATTGTTCTAAAACATATTTCATGTAGGACTACTCCTATATTATTCACAAAACACTTGTGTTATTACTGTTTTTACCAACAGTAACACATGAACTAACTCAAGAACCTGACAAAATTAAAATGGTTGTTGGAACTTTGCAGCCTGATGCAACACAAGGTAAATATGTATCCTTCACATAATAATTATATTAAACATGCATTTTCAATATGATCAATTTTCTCTTTCACCACACATGCAATATTGTTAAAGAAGTGTCCTTCCCATTAAAGATTATTTCTTCCAATTGCGTTAAATGTTCTTAAGTATTGAAGTATATTGTCTTGTATCTTAATGTACAAATGTTATATTTAACCATTCTTATTATTCTAATTAGACAAACACAATTTTGATCCTGCTGCTTTATTTCTTTCTCACTATTTTTTGAAAGAATAAAATCTGTCTTTATATCTTTAGCTAATATCTTTATCTTTGTCTGCGCAAATGAGCCAGATTAAAAAACAGTTAATATATTTGGCTCTGTAAGTAGTTTAAGAGCATCCTACTTAAAATATAGCCAAGAGGGATCTTTTTTTAGTTAGCCCACTACTGAGGTATCTATTTTTAAGTAACATGCAATAATCTATGTTCAAAACATTCATACCTTTGCAACAAGGCTAGTCTCGTATCCTGTCCCCTTTGGGTTGCAGTGAGTGGCTATCTGTAAAAAATACAATAGCTTTCTTTTAAGATTAGTATAATTTAGACCAAGTGTATTATGTTGTTTTATTTTCTCTGTAACATGTATATATATTTAACAACATTCTATACAAATACCTTAGTGAGAGAGTAATTTGTGTGTAGGTTTCCTTAACATTACATAGAAATATTGCACAGAAGTTGTATGTAAAGTGGCATATAGGACTTTTTACATTTTCTAATGACAGACCCAGAAGGATGGTGGTTAATGAGACAGAATAAGACAGTATATGAGTTGCATGGGGATTACGATCGTGATCACATTCTTTTCGTGAAAGTGATACTGAGTATGTCGGTGGCGCAGGGGTGATGGCGAACATTGTTTTGTCAGTTCTACTTTTACAGGTTATTTTTGTATCAAACACCATTTGCTATGGTACGTAAATGCACATTTACTGTTGTCCACTAATAGCACCCGATGAAAGGACTTCTGAAAGTTTGAAAACTGTTACATTCATCTCGCCTGAAAAGCCTGACTCACCACTCGGTACAGTCATTTATTTTTTCAGATTCACAATATAGTCATGGCAATTGATAATTGATGCATAACAAATTATGTAAATTTTAGTTTTTTAAATGAATGCACAATTTATTTATTTCAGCATCATATGGTGCCTTCTGCATTTTAGTGACTGAAAAAGATTTTGCATAGACACCTTTAAATTGAGCTAAATGACTGCTTCAAGATGTATCTTTCACTAAAAGCAATGCAGTTCCTGCTTTTTACTATACTGACACAAAATCATTTTATTCTCTTCATTTTACTTCTGATAAAGCTCTTCTTCTGTAGCGTTCAGTGACTTTTCCATCATCATGTCTTGTCAGTCTATATTTACAGCGATCTTACAACTTGTTCTACATCATTCACTCAATTAATTATGCAATTTATCAACGTTGTTTCCAACAGCTAAAATTCTAGTGACCCAAGAAATCCATAGCAACAAATCATTTATGCCCACTGAAAAGCCAGACGAGCAATCCGGTAAAGATTGTCGCCAACCAAAGGGACAAACATTTTCCAACATTCTCATTGATCAATATTCACAACTACATCTATCACTTCATTCTGTTTAGTAAAATGGCCTGGGGCTCATTTAACTGTTAGTGCTCGCAGCTCAGAGATGACATTCATAAATCTCTGCCATTGTTTATCTATTTCCTATTCATTTGAAGCTCCTGGGCATCTCATGCAAATATAAGCCATGCTAGTTGTTGTCCCTTTTACATTCTTTACTTCATTTCATAAAACCAGCATGCTCCATTTCACAACAGATGCATAATTACATAATTGATTTCATCATCATCCCACTATCGCAAGTTTCAAGTAGTCCTACCCAAATGCTTTTATTCACATTTCACTTGTTTTACTATTGTTGTCAACAGCATCCCATGAACCAACACACGAAACCTATAAAATTAAAATGGCTGTTGCAACTGAGCTGCATGATGCAACGCTAGGTAAATATTTTATCTCCATCTATTTATTTATTTTATTTATTTATTTGCATTTGTAAAGCGCACAACTGCCCTCTAGCATCATGGCGCTGTTAAGAAGGGTTACTTGGTTACATAAGAGCTTGTGAAAAAACAGACTTCGTGACAATAAGTGCTGGTACAGTTATACAGTTTGCCCGATCCAGATGGGGGGACCGCGGTCATAGGGACAATATAAGTGGCATGGACAGGATGCAGAGCCCCATCTTGAAGGGCAGCACCATAATACAGTGCAGTGTCATGTAAGGTTTTGTGGTACAGACATGACGCACAACCCCCAGCTTAGGAGGGTGGCAATATTGTACAATGCAAGGTCATTATGGGTAGGGTGGCACAGACGTGATACACAACCACTTCTTAAAAGGGTGATACTATTATACAATGCAAAGTCAGGTTGGGTGGCACAGACAGGATACACAACCACAGTCTTAAAAGGATGGCAACATAATGCAATGCAAAGTCATTTTAGGTTAGGTGGCAGGACATGATACACAACCCCCCTCTTAAAAGGGTGGCAACTTAATACAGTGCAAAGTCATGCAGAGGGTCAAAATATGTGGCACAGACGTGAAGCACACCCCATCTTGAGAGGTGGGCTCAGCATACAATGCAGAGAGTCAAGGTGTGTGGCACAGACATGAGGCGAACCCCATCTTGAGGGGTGAGAACAACATAGGATGCCCAGGAGTCATTTATTATAGTGTGCATGGCAGGGGGAAGACAGAGCATACTCACAGGCGACCAGGGAGGGGAGCATACTCACTCACATGTGAGGGGGTTTGGGGGACATACTCACTACAAGGCGACCAGGGGCGTGAGGGGGGAGCATACTCACTCACAGGCGATCAAGGGATCTATGACTAGTATTACCTGTGCAATTTAAAATTATATCAATTTCTTTTGGCTACAAAAATGGAACAATTTCCTTATGGTCCTTGCCTTTAAAGATCATTTCTTTCAGCTGCTTTATATACTCGTGTATGCAGAACTATGTTCACCTTCATCCAATTGGCCTTTTCAAATATAAATACATTCTTGAATCTTTTTATAATTAGATAAGCATTCATTTGAAGAGTCTGCTATACTCCATTACCTTCATCTTCAGCTGAAATAATATCTACACTTGTCTCCCTAAATTGGCTTGACTCAAAAAAACGAATATATTTCACACAAAAGGTACTTAAATCACAACCATCATTTAAATAAAAAAAGAAAATCTCTTCTCACAAGATGTTTTTTGGCCTCTACCCGAATATCAGTTATTATATGGTACAAGCTGTGGTGACCATACTCATATACTTTGACCTAGGATCTATCCTTAACAATATTTTATTTGCATTTAATTGTATGACCTTTTTTGAATAAAATAGAACTTCCCTTGACATTAGTAGAAATTGGAATAGAGTTGTGGTAATTTTGGGATTTTGTCTGGCATGCAGTTATTATTTTGCGAGAAATTCCTTGTTGAGAAAATTAGCTCAATGTATTTTTCATTAGCATTTCAAATAGAATTGCTTCACAGAGATTAGATCTGTGTCACATATGACATTTAACAGTTTGTAATAGCAAATACAGAATGTGGGACGAATGGTGTACATTTCTGCATTTTAGTGACTGAAAAAGATTTTGCATAGACATAACTTTAAATTGAGCTAAATGACTGCTTCAAGGTGTATCTTTCACTAAAAGCAATGTAGTTCCTGCTTTTTACAATATTGACGCTAATCATTTCATTCTCTTCATTTTACTTCTGATAAAGCTCTTCTTCTGTAGAGTTCAGTGACTTTTCCATCATCATGTCTTGTCAGTCTTTATTTACAGCGATCTTACGATTTGTTCTACATCATTAACTTAATTAATTCTGCAATTTATCAACATCCTTTCCAACAGCTAAAGTTCTAGTGACCCAGGAAACCCAGAGCAACAAATCATTTATGCCCACTGAAAAGCCAGACGAGCAGTCCGGTAAAGATTGTTGCCAACCAAAAGGACAAACATTTTCCAACATTCTCATTGATCAATATTCACAACTAAATCCATGACTTCATTCTGTTTAGTAAAATGGCATTTGGTTCATTTAACTGTTAGTGCTCGCAGCTCACAGATGACATTCATAAATCTCTGCCATTGTTTATCTATTTCATATTCATTTGAAGCTCCTGGGCATCTCATGCCAACATAAGCCATGCTAGTCGCTGTCCCGTTTACATTCTTTATTTCATTTCATGAAACCAGCATGCTCCATTTCACAGAAGATGCATAATTACATAATTGACTTCATCATCACCCCACTATCGCAAATTTCATGTAGTCCTACCCAAATGCTTTTATTCATGTTTCACTTGTGTTACTATTGTTGTCAACAGCATCCCATGAACCAACACACGAAACCTACAATAATAAAGTGGCTGTTGCAACTGAGCAGCCTGATGCATCGCTAGGTAAATATTTTTTCTCCATCTAGGACTAGTATTACCTGTGCAATTTAGAATATATCAATTTCCTTTGGCTACAAATATGCAACCATTTCCCTATGGCCTTGCCTTTAAAGATTATTTCTTTCAGGCGCTTTATATACTCTTTATGTGGATCTATGTTCACCTTCATCCAATTGGCCTTTTCAAATATAAATACATTCTTGAATCTTTTTATAATTAGATGAGCATTCATTAGATGAGTCTGCTATATTCTGTTACCTTTATCTCCAGCTGAAATAATATCTGCACTTGTCTCCCTAAATTGACTTGACTCAAAAAAATGAATATATTTCACACAAAAGGCACTTAAATCGCAACCATCATAAAAAAAAGAAAATCTCTTCTCACAAGATCATTTTTGGCCGCTACCCGAATATCAGTTAATACATGGGACAAGCTGTAGGGAACATACTCATATTCTTTGACCTGGGATCAATCTTTAACAGCATCTTATTTGCATTTAATTGTACGACTTATTGTGAATAAAATAGAACTTCCCTTGACATTAGTAGAAATTGGAATAGGGTTGTGGTCATTTTTGGATTTTGTCCGGCATGCAGTTATTATTTTGGGAGCAATTTGAAAGAAATTCCTTGTTGAGAAAATAAGTTCAATGTGTTTTTCATTATCATTTAAAATAAAATTGCTTTACAGGGATTATATCTGTGTAACGTATGACATTTAAAAGTTTGTAATAGAAAATACAGAATGTGGGGCGAATGGTGTCTATTTCTGCATTTTAGTAACTGAAAAATATTTCTCATAGACATAACTTTAAATTGAGCTAAATGACTGCTTCAAGATGTATCTTTCACTAAAAGCAATGCAGTTCCTGCTTTTTACAAAACTGACGCAAATCATTTAATTCTCTTTATTTTACTTCTGATAAAGCTCTTCTTCTGTAGAGTTCAGCGACTTTTCCATCATCATGTCTTGTCAGTCTATATTTACAGCGATCTTACGACTTATTCTACATCATTAACTTAATTCTGCAATTTATCAACATTCTTTCCAACAGCTAAAGTTCTAGTGAGCCAGGAAACCCAGAGCAACAAATCATTTATTCCCACTGAAAAGCCAGACGAGCAATCCGGTAAAGATTGTCGCGAACCAAAAGGACAAATATTTTCCAACATTCTCATTGATCAATATTCAAAACTACATCTATCACTTCATTCTGTTTAGTAAAATGGCCTCTGGTTCATTTAACTGTTTGTGCTCGCAGCTCACAGATGACATTCATACATTTCTGCCATTGTTTATCTATTTCATATTAATTTGAAGCTCATGGGCATCTCATGCCAATATAAGCCATGCTAGTTGCTGTCCATTTTACATTCTTTACTTCATTTTATAAAACCGGCATGCTCCATTTCACAGCAGATGCATAATTACATAATTGACTTCATCATCATCCCACTATCGCAAATTTCATTTAGTCCTACCCAAATGCTTTTATTCACGTTTCACTTGTGTTATTATTGTTGTCAACAGCATCCTATGAACCAACACACGAAACTTACAAAATTAAAATGGCTGTTGCAACTGAGCAGCCTGATGCAACGCTAGGTAAATATTTTTTCTCCATCTATGACTAGTGTTACCTGTGCAATTTAGATTACATCAATTTCCTTTGGCTACAAATATGCAACCATTTCCCTATGGCCTTGCCTTTAAAGATGATTTCTTTCAGGCGCTTTATATACTCTTTATGTGGATCTATGTTCACCTTCATCCAATTGGCCTTTTCAAATATAAATACATTCTTGAATCTTTTTATAATTAGATGAGCATTCATTAGATGAGTCTGCTATACTCTGTTACCTTCATCTTCAGCTGAAATAATATCTGCATTTGTCTCCCTAAATTGGCTTGGCTCAAGAAAACGAAGATATTTCACACAAAAGGCACTTAAATCACAACCATCATAAAAAAAAATATATAGATATATATAAATATATATCTTTTCAAAAGATTACTTTTGGCCGCTACCCAAATATCAGTTAATACATTGGACAAGATGTGGTGAACAAACCCATATTCTTTGACCTGGAATCTATCTTTAACACTATCTTATTTGCATTTAATTTTACAACTTTTTCTGAATAAAACAGAACTTCCCTTGACTATAGTAGAAATTGGAATAGGGTTGTGGTCATTTTTGGATTTTGTCTGTCATGTAGTTATTATTTTGGGAGCATTTTGAAAGAAATTCCTTGTTGAGAAAATGAATTCAATGTATTTTTCATTAGCATTTCAAATAAAATTGCTTCACAAAGATTATATCTGTGTAACATATGACATTCAACAGTTTCTAATAGCAAATACAGGATGTGGGGCGAATGGTGTCTATTTCTGCATCTTAGTGACTGAAAAAGATTTTGCATAGACATAACTTTAAATTGAGCTAAATGACTGCTTCAAGATGTATCTTTCACTAAAAGCAATGCAGTTCCTGCTTTTTGCAAAACTGACGCAAATCATTTAATTCTCTTCATTTTACTTCTGATAAAGCTCTTCTTCTGTAGAGTTCAGTGACTTATCCATCATCATGTCTTTTCAGTCTATATTTACAGCGATCTTACGACTTGTTCTACATCATTAACTTAATTCTGCATTTTATCAACGTTCTTTCCAACAGCTAAAGTTCTAGTGACCCAGGAAACCCAGTGCAACAAATCATTTATGCCCACTGAAAAGCCAGACGAGCAATCCGGTAAAGATTGTCGCGAACCAAAAGGACAAACATTTTCCAATATTCTCATTGATCAATATTCACAACTACATCTATCACTTCATTCTGTTTAGTAAAATGGCCTCTGGTTCATTTAACTGTTAGTGCTCGCAGCTCAGAGATGACATTCATAAATCTCTGCCATTGTTTATCTATTTCATATTCATTTGAAGCTCCTGGGTATCTCATGCCAATATAAACCATGCTAGTTGCTGTCCATTTTACATTCTTTACTTAACTGGCATGCTCCATTTCACAGCAGGTGCATAATTATATAATTGACTTCATCATCATCCCACTATCGCAAATTTCATGTAGTCCTACCCAAATGCTTTTATTCACGTTTCACTTGTGTTACTATTGTTGTCAACAGCATCCCATGAACCAACACACGAAACCTACAAAATTAAAATGGTTTTTGCAACTGAGCAGCCTGATGCAAGGCTAGGTAAATATTTTTTCTCCATCTATGACTAGTATTACATGTGCAATTTAGATTATATCAATTTCCTTTGGCTACAAATATGCAACAATTTGCCTATGGCCTTGCCTTTAAATATTATTTCTTTCAGCTGCTTTATATACTCTTTATGTGGATCTATGTTCACCTTCATCTACTTGGCCTTTTCAAATATAAATACATTCTTGAATCTTTTTATAATTAGATAAGCATTCATTTGATGAGTCGTCTATACTCCATTACCTTCATCATAAGCTGAAATAATTTCTGCACTTGTCTCCCTAAATTGACTTGACTAAAAAAAACTAATATAGTTCACATAAAAGCACTTAAATCACAACCATCATAAAAACAAGAAAATCTCTTCTCACAAGATCATTTTTGGCCGCTACGCGAATATCAGTTAATACATGGGACAAGCTGCAGGGAACATACTCATATTCTTTGACCTGGGATCAGTCTTTAACAGCATCGTATCTGCATTTAATTGTATGACTTATTGTGAATAAAATAGAACTTCCCTTGACATTAGTAGAAATTCGAATAGGGTTGTGGTCATTTTGGGATTTTGTCTGGCATGCAGTTATTATTTTGGGGGCAATTTGAAAGAAATTCCTTGTTGAGAAAATAAGTACAATGTATTTTTCATTATCATTTAAAATAAAAATTGCTTCACAGAGATTATATCTGTGTAACATATGACATTTAACAGTTTGTAATAGCAAATACAGAATGTGGGGCGAATGGTGTCTATTTCTGCATTTTAGTGACTGAAAAAGATTTTGCATAGTCATAACTTCAAATTGAGCTAAATGACTGCTTCAAGATGTATCTTTCACTAAAAGCAATGCAGTTCCTGCTTTTTGCAAAACTGACGCAAATCATTTAATTCTCTTCATTTTACTTCTGATAAAGCTCTTCTTCTGTAGAGTTCAGTGACTTATCCATCATCATGTCTTGTCAGTCTATATTTACAGCGATCTTACGACTTGTTCTACATCATTAACTTAATTCTGCAATTCATTAACATTCTTTCCTACAGCTAAAGTTCTAGTGACCCAGGAAACCCAGAGCAACAAATCATTAATTCCCACTGAAAAGCCAGACGAGCAATCCGGTAAAGATTGTCGCGAACCAAAAGGACAAACATTTTCCAACATTCTCATTGATCAATATTCACAACTACATCTATCACTTCATTCTGTTTAGTAAAATGGCCTCTGGCTCAATTAACTGTTAGTGCTCACAGCTCAGAGATGACATTCATAAATCTCTGCCACTGTTTATCTATTTCATATTCATTTGTAGCTCCTGGGCATCTCATGCAATATAAGCCATGCTAGTTGCCGTCCCTTTTACATTCTTTACTTCATTTCATAAGACCAGCATGCTCCATTTCACTGCAGATGCCTGATTACATAATTGAATTCATCATCATCCCACTATCGCAAATTTCATGTAGTCCTACCCAAATACTTTTATTCACGTTTCACTTGTGTTACTATTGTTGTCAACAGCATCCCATGAACCAACACACGAAACCTACAAAATTAAAATGGTTGTTGCAACTGAGCAGCCTGATGCAACACTAGGTAAATATTTTTTCTCCATCTATGACTAGTATTACATGTGCAATTTAGATTATTTAAAATTCCTTTGGCTACAAATATGCAACAATTTGCCTATGGCCTTGCCTTTAAATATTATTTCTTTCAGCTGCTTTATATACTCTTTATGTGGATCTATGTTCACCTTCATCTACTTGGCCTTTTCAAATATAAATACATTCTTGAATCTTTTTATAATTAGATGAGCATTCATTTGATGAGTCGTCTATACTCCATTACCTTCATCATAAGCTGAAATAATTTCTGCACTTGTCTCCCTAAATTGACTTGACTAAAAAAAAAACGAATATATTTCACAAAAAAGGCACTTAAATCACAACCATCATTAAAAAAAAATATATATATATCTCTTTTCACAAGATTACTTTTGGCCGCTACCCAAATATCAGTTAATACATGGGACAAGATGTGGTGAACAAATCCATATTCTTTGACCTGGAATCTATCTTTAACACTGTCTTATTTGCATTTCATTTTACAACTTTTTCTGAATAAAACAGAACTTCCCTTGACATTAGTAGACATTGGAATAGGGTTGTGGTCATTTTTGGATTTTGTCTGGCATGCAGTTATTATTTTGGGAGCAATTTGAAAGAAATTCCTTGTTGAGAAAATGAATTCAATGTATTTTTCATTAGCATTTCAAATAAAATTGCTTCACAAAGATTATATCTGTGTAACATATGACATTTAACAGTTTCTAATAGCAAATACAGGATGTGGGGCGAATGGTGTCTATTTCTGCATTTTACTGACTGAAAAAGATTTTGCATAGACATAACTTTAAATTGAGCTAAATGACTGCTTCAAGATGTATCTTTCACTAAAAGCAATGCAGTTCCTGCTTTTTGCAAAACTGACGCAAATCATTTAATTCTCTTCATTTTACTTCTGATAAAGCTCTTTTTCTGTAGAGTTCAGTGACTTATCCATCATCATGTCTTTTCAGTCTATATTTACAGCGATCTTACGACTTGTTCTACATCATTAACTTAATTCTGCCATTTATCAACTTTCTTTCCAACAGCTAAAGTTCTAGTGACCCAGGAAACCCAGAGCAACAAATCATTTATGCCCACTGAAAAGCCAGACGAGCAATCCGGTAAAGATTCTCGCGAACCAAAAGGACAAACATTTTCCAACATTCTCATTGATCAATATTCACAACTACATCTATCACTTCATTCTGTTTATTAAAATGGCCCCTGGTTCATCTAACTGTTAGTGCTCGCAGCTCAGAGATGACATTCATAAATCTCTGCCATTGTTTATCTATTTCATATTCATTCGAAGCTCCTGGGCATCTCATGCCAATATAAGCCATGCTAGTTGCTGTCCCTTTTACATTCTTTACTTCATTTTATAAAACCGACATGCTCCATTTCACTGCAGATGCATTATAACATAATTGAATTCATCATCATCCCACTATCGCAAATTTCATGTAGTCCTACCCAAATGATTTTATTCACATTTCACTTGTGTTACTATTGTTGTCAACAGCATCCCATGAACCAACACACGAAATCTACAAAATTAAAATGGTTGTTGCAACTGAGCAGCCTGATGCAACACTAGGTAAATATTTTTTCTCCATCTATGACTAGTATTACATGTGCAATTTAGATTATATCAATTTCCTTTGGCTACAAATATGCAACAATGTGCCTATGGCCTTGCCTTTAAAGATTATTTCTTTCAGCTGTTTTATATACACTTTATGTGGGTCTATGTTCACCTTCATCTAATGGGCCTTTTCAAATGTAAATACATTTTTGAATCTTTTTATAATTAGATGAGCATTCATTTGATGAGTCTGCTATACTCTGTTACCTTTATCTCCAGCTGCAATAATATCGGCTCTTGTCTCCCTAAATTGGCTTGACTCAAGGCAACAAAGATATGTCACACAAAAGGCACTTACATCACAACCATCATTAAAAAATATATATATATATCTCTTCTCACAAGATTATTTTTGGCCGCTACCAAAATATCAGTTAATACATGGGACAAGATGTGGTGAACAAACCCATATTCTTTGACCTGGGATCTATCTTTAACACTATCTTATTTGCATTTAATTTTACAACTTTTTCTGAATAAAACAGAACTTCCCTTGACGTTAGTAGAAATTGGAATAGGGTTGTGGTCATTTTTGGATTTTGTCTGGCATGCAGTTCTTATTTTAGGGGCAATTTGAAAGAAATTCCTTGTTGAGAAAATAAGTTAAATGTATTTTTCATTATCATTTAAAATAAAATTGCTTCACAGAGATTATATCTGTGTAACATATGACATTCAACAGTTTGTAATAGCAAATACAGAATGTGGGGCGAATGGTGTCTATTTCTGCATTTTAGTGACTGAAAAAGATTTTGCATAGACATAACTTCAAATTGAGCTAAATGACTGCTTCAAGATGTATCTTTCACTAAAAGCAATGCAGTTCCTGCTTTTTGCATAACTGAGCAAATCATTTAATTCTCTTCATTTTACTTCTGATAAAGCTCTTCTTCTGTAGAGTTCAGTGACTTATCCATCATCATGTCTTTTCAGTCTATATTTACAGCGATCTTACGACTTGTTCTACATCATTAACTTAATTCTGCAATTTATCAACGTTCTTTCCAACAGCTAAAGGTCTAGTGACCCAGGAAACCCAGAGCAACAAATCATTTATTCCCACTGAAAAGCCAGACGAGCAATCCGGTAAAGATTGTCGCCAACCAAAATGACAAACATTTTCCAACATTCTCATTGATCAATATTCACAACTACATCTATCACTTCATTCTGTTTAGTAAAATGGCCTCTGGCTCAATTAACTGTTAGTGCTCACAGCTCAGAGATGACATTCATAAATCTCTGCCACTGTTTATCTATTTCATATTCATTTGTAGCTCCTGGGCATCTCATGCAATATAAGCCATGCTAGTTGCTGTCCATTTTACATTCTTTACTTCATTTCATAAAACCGGCATGCTCCATTTCACTGCAGATGCATAATTATATAATTGAATTCATCATCATCCCACTATCGCAAATTTCATGTAGTCCTACCCAAATACTTTTATTCACGTTTCACTTGTGTTACTATTGTTGTCAACAGCATCCCATGAACCAACACACGAAACCTACAAAGTTAAAATGGTTGTTGCAACTGAGCAGCCTGATGCAACGCTAGGTAAATATTTTTTCTCCATCTATGACTAGTATTACATGTGCAATTTAGATTATTTCAAATTCCTTTGACTACAAATATGCAACAATTTGCCTATGGCCTTGCCTTTAAATATTATTTCTTTCAGCTGCTTTATATACTCTTTATGTGGATCTATGTTCACCTTCATCTACTTGGCCTTTTCAAATGTAAATACATTCTTGAATCTTTTTATAATTAGATAAGCATTCATTTGATGAGTCGTCTATACTCCATTACCTTCATCATAAGCTGAAATAATTTCTGCACTTGTCTCCCTAAATTGACTTGACTAAAAAAAAAAATGAATATATTTCACAAAAAAGGCACTTAAATCACAACCATCATAAAAAAAAGAAAATCTCTTCTCACAAGATCATTTTTGGCCGCTACGCGAATATCAGTTAATACATGGGACAAGCTGCAGGGAACATACTCATATTCTTTGACCTGGGATCAATCTTTAACAGCATCTTATTTGCATTTAATTGTACGACTTATTGTGAATAAAATAGAACTTCCCTTGACATTAGTAGAAATTGGAATAGGGTTGTGGTCATTTTTGGATTTTGTCTGGCATGCAGTTATTATTTTGAGAGCAATTTGAAATAAATTCCTTGTTGAGAAAATTAATTCAATGTATTTTTCATTAGCATTTCAAATAAAATTGTTTCACAAAGATTATATCTGTGTAACATATGACATTTAACAGTTTCTAATTGCAAATACAGGATGTGGGGCGAATGGTGTCTATTTCTGCATTTTAGTGAGTGAAAAAGATATTGCATAGACATAACTTTAAATTGAGCTAAATGACTGCTTCAAGATGTATCTTTCACTAAATGCAATGCAGTTCCTGCTTTTTGCAAAACTGACGCAAATCATTTAATTCTCTTCATTTTACTTCTGATAAAGCTCTTCTTCTGTAAAGTTCAGTGACTTTTCCATCATCATGTCTTGTCAGTCTATATTTACAGCGATCTTACGACTTGTTCTACATCATTAACTTAATTCTGCAATTCATTAACGTTCTTTCCAACAGCTAAAGTTCTAGTGACCCAGGAAACCCAGAGCAACAAATCATTGATTCCCACTGAAAAGCCAGACGAGCAATCCGGTAAAGATTGTCGCGAACCAAAAGGACAAACATTTTCCAGCATTCTCATTGATCAATATTCACAACTACATCTATCACTTCATTCTGTTTAGTAAAATGGCCCCTGGTTCATCTAACTGTTAGTGCTCGCAGCTCAGAGATGACATTCATAAATCTCTGCCATTGTTTATCTATTTCATATTCATTCGAAGCTCCTGGGCATCTCATGCCAATATAAGCCATGCTAGTTGCTGTCCCTTTTACATTCTTTACTTCATTTTATAAAACCTGCATGCTCCATTTCACTGCAGATGCATGATTACATAATTGAATTCATCATCATCCCACTATCGCAAATTTCATGTAGTCCTATCCAAATGCTTTTATTCACGTTTCACTTGTGTTACTATTGTTGTCAACAGCATCCCATGAACCAACACACGAAACCTTCAAAATTAAAATGGCTGTTGGATCTGAGCAGCCTGATGCAACACTAGGTAAATATTTTTTCTCCATCTATGACTAGTATTACATGTGCAATTTAGATTATTTCAAATTCCTTTGACTACAAATATGCAACAATTTGCCTATGGCCTTGCCTTTAAATATTATTTCTTTCAGCTGCTTTATATACTCTTTATGTGGATCTATGTTCACCTTCATCTACTTGGCCTTTTCAAATGTAAATACATTCTTGAATCTTTTTATAATTAGATAAGCATTCATTTGATGAGTCGTCTATACTCCATTACCTTCATCAGAAGCTGAAATAATGTCTGCACTTGTCTCCCTAAATTGACTTGACTAAAAAAAAACGAATATATTTCACAAAAAAGGCACTTAAATCACAACCATCATAAAAAAAGAAAATCTCTTCTCACAAGATCATTTTTGGCCGCTACGCGAATATCAGTTAATACATGGGACAAGCTGTGGGGAACATACTCATATTCTTTGACCTGGGATCAATCTTTAACAGCATCTTATTTGCATTTAATTGTACGACTTATTGTGAATAAAATAGAACTTCCCTTGACATTAGTAGAAATTGGAATAGGGTTGTGGTCATTTTTGAATTTTGTCTGGCATGCAGTTATTATTTTGAGAGCAATTTGAAATAAATTCCTTGTTGAGAAAATGAATTCAATGTATTTTTCATTAGCATTTCAAATAAAATTGTTTCACAAAGATTATATCTGTGTAACATATGACATTTAACAGTTTCTAATTGCAAATACAGGATGTGGGGCGAATGGTGTCTATTTCTGCATTTTAGTGAGTGAAAAAGATATTGCATAGACATAACTTTAAATTGAGCTAAATGACTGCTTCAAGATGTATCTTTCACTAAAAGCAATGCAGTTCCTGCTTTTTGCTTAACTGACGCAAATCATTTAATTCTCTTCATTTTACTTCTGATAAAGCTCTTCTTCTGTAGAGTTCAGTGACTTATCCATCATCATGTCTTTTCAGTCTATATTTACAGCGATCTTACGACTTGTTCTACATCATTAACTTAATTCTGCAATTTATCAACATTCTTTCCAACAGCTAAAGGTCTAGTGACCCAGGAAACCCAGAGCAACAAATCATTTATTCCCACTGAAAAGCCAGACGAGCAATCCGGTAAAGATTGTCGCCAACCAAAATGACAAACATTTTCCAACATTCTCATTGATCAATATTCACAACTACATCTATCACTTCATTCTGTTTAGTAAAATGGCCTCTGGTTCATTTAACTGTTAGTGCTCACAGCTCAGAGATGACATTCATAAATCTCTGCCACTGTTTATCTATTTCATATTCATTTGTAGCTCCTGGGCATCTCATGCAATATAAGCCATGCTAGTTGCTGTCCCTTTTACATTCTTTACTTCATTTTATAAAACCGACATGCTCCATTTCACTGCAGATGCCTGATTACATAATTGAATTCATCATCATCCCACTATCGCAGATTTCATGTAGTCCTACCCAAATGATTTTATTCACATTTCACTTGTGTTACTATTGTTGTCAACAGCATCCCATGAACCAACACACGAAATCTACAAAATTAAAATGGTTGTTGCAACTTAGCAGCCTGATGCAACACTAGGTAAATATTTTTTCTCCATCTATGACTAGTATTACATGTGCAATTTAGATTATATCAATTTCCTTTGGCTACAAATATGCAACAATTTGTCTATGGCCTTGCCTTTAAATATTATTTCTTTCAGCTGCTTTATATACACTTTATGTGGGTCTATGTTCACCTTCATCTAATTGGCCTTTTCAAATATAAATACATTCTTGAATCCTTTTATAATTAGATGAGCATTCATTTGATGAGTCTGCTATACTCTGCTACTTTTATCTCCAGCTGAAATAATATCTGCACTTGTCTCCCTAAATTGGCTTGACTCAAGGCAACAAAGATATGTCACACAAAAGGCACTTACATCACAACCATCATTAAAAAATATATATATATATCTCTTCTCACAAGATTATTTTTGGCCGCTACCCAAATATCAGTTAATACATGGGACAAGCTGTGGGGAACATACTCATATTCTTTGACCTGGGATCTATCTTTAACACTATCTTATTTGCATTTAATTTTACGACTTTTTCTGAATAAAACAGAACTTCCCTTGACATTAGTAGAAATTGGAATAGGGTTGTGGTCATTTTGGGATTTTGTCTGGCATGCAGTTATTATTTTGGGGGCAATTTGAAAGAAATTCCTTGTTGAGAAAGTAAGTTCAATGTATTTTTCATTATCATTTGAAATAAAATTGCTTCACAGAGATTATATCTGTGTAACATATGACATTTAACAGTTTTGTAATAGCAAATACAGAATGTGGGGCAAATGGTGTCTATTTCTGCATTTTAGTGACTGAAAAAGATTTTGCATAGACATAACTTTAAATTGAGCTAAATGACTGCTTCAAGATGTATCTTTCACTAAAAGCAATGCAGTTCCTGCTTTTTGCTTAACTGACGCAAATCATTTAATTCTCTTCATTTTACTTCTGATAAAGCTCTTCTTCTGTAGAGTTCAGTGACTTATCCATCATCATGTCTTTTCAGTCTATATTTACAGCGATCTTACGACTTGTTCTACATCATTAACTTAATTCTGCAATTTATCAACATTCTTTCCAACAGCTAAAGGTCTAGTGACCCAGGAAACCCAGAGCAACAAATCATTTATTCCCACTGAAAAGCCAGACGAGCAATCCGGTAAAGATTGTCGCCAACCAAAATGACAAACATTTTCCAACATTCTCATTGATCAATATTCACAACTACATCTATCACTTCATTCTGTTTAGTAAAATGGCCTCTGGTTCATTTAACTGTTAGTGCTCACAGCTCAGAGATGACATTCATAAATCTCTGCCACTGTTTATCTATTTCATATTCATTTGTAGCTCCTGGGCATCTCATGCAATATAAGCCATGCTAGTTGCTGTCCCTTTTACATTCTTTACTTCATTTTATAAAACCGACATGCTCCATTTCACTGCAGATGCCTGATTACATAATTGAATTCATCATCATCCCACTATCGCAGATTTCATGTAGTCCTACCCAAATGATTTTATTCACATTTCACTTGTGTTACTATTGTTGTCAACAGCATCCCATGAACCAACACACGAAATCTACAAAATTAAAATGGTTGTTGCAACTGAGCAGCCTGATGCAACACTAGGTAAATATTTTTTCTCCATCTATGACTAGTATTACATGTGCAATTTAGATTATATCAATTTCCTTTGGCTACAAATATGCAACAATTTGCCTATGGCCTTGCCTTTAAAGATTATTTCTTTCAGCTGCTTTATATACACTTTATGTGGGTCTATGTTCACCTTCATCTAATTGGCCTTTTCAAATATAAATACATTCTTGAATCTTTTTATAATTAGATGAGCATTCATTTGATGAGTCTGCTATATTCTGTTACCTTTATCTCCAGCTGAAATAATATCTGCACTTGTCTCCCTAAATTGGCTTGACTCAAGGCAACGAAGATATTTCACACAAAAGGCACTTGCATCACAACCATCATCAAAAAATATATATATATATATATCTCTTCTCACAAGATTATTTTTGGCCGCTACGCGAATATCAGTTAATACATGGGACAAGCTGCAGGGAACATACTCATATTCTTTGACCTGGGATCAATCTTTAACAGCATCGTATTTGCATTTAATTGTTCGACTTATTGTGAAAAAAATAGAACTTCCCTTGACATTAGTAGAAATTGGAATAGGGTTGTGGTCATTTTTGGATTTTGTCTGGCATGCAGTTATTATTTTGGGAGCATTTTGAAAGAAATTCCTTGTTGAGAAAATTAGTTCAATGTATTTTTCATTAGCATTTCAAATAAAATTGCTTCACAGAGATTATGTCTGTGTAACATATGACATTTAACAATGCGTAATAGCAAATACAGGATGTGGGGCGAATGGTGTCTATTTCTGAATTTTAGTGACTGAATTTTCTTTTTCTCGCATAGAGATAACTAAATTGAGCTAAATGACTGCTTCAAGATGTATCTTTCACTAAAAGCAATGCAGTTCCTGCTTTTTACAAAACGGACGCAAATCATTTTATTCTCTTCATTTTACTCTGATAAAGCTCTTCTTCTGTAGAGTTCAGTGACTTTTCCATCATCATGTCTTGTCAGTCTTTATTTTCAGCGATCTTACAACTTGTTCTACATCATTAACTTAATTTATTCTGAAATTTATCAACGTCCTTTCCAACAGCTAACATTCTATTGACCCAGGAAACCCAGAGCAACAAATCATTTATGCCCACTGAAAAGCCAGACGAGCAATCCGGTAAAGATTGTCGCCAACCAAAATGACAAACATTTTCCAACATTCTCATTGATCAATATTCACAACTACATCTATCACTTCATTCTGTTTAGTAAAATGGCCTCTGGCTCAATTAACTGTTAGTGCTCACAGCTCAGAGATGACATTCATAAATCTCTGCCACTGTTTATCTATTTCATATTCATTTGTAGCTCCTGGGCATCTCATGCAATATAAGCCATGCTAGTTGCTGTCCCTTTTACATTCTTTACTTCATTTTATAAAACCGACATGCTCCATTTCACTGCAGATGCCTGATTACATAATTGAATTCATCATCATCCCACTATCGCAGATTTCATGTAGTCCTACCCAAATGATTTTATTCACATTTCACTTGTGTTACTATTGTTGTCAACAGCATCCCATGAACCAACACACGAAATCTACAAAATTAAAATGGTTGTTGCAACTGAGCAGCCTGATGCAACACTAGGTAAATATTTTTTCTCCATCTATGACTAGTATTACATGTGCAATTTAGATTATATCAATTTCCTTTGGCTACAAATATGCAACAATTTGTCTATGGCCTTGCCTTTAAATATTATTTCTTTCAGCTGCTTTATATACACTTTATGTGGGTCTATGTTCACCTTCATCTAATTGGCCTTTTCAAATATAAATACATTCTTGAATCCTTTTATAATTAGATGAGCATTCATTTGATGAGTCTGCTATACTCTGCTACTTTTATCTCCAGCTGAAATAATATCTGCACTTGTCTCCCTAAATTGGCTTGACTCAAGGCAACAAAGATATGTCACACAAAAGGCACTTACATCACAACCATCATTAAAAAATATATATATATATCTCTTCTCACAAGATTATTTTTGGCCGCTACCCAAATATCAGTTAATACATGGGACAAGCTGTGGGGAACATACTCATATTCTTTGACCTGGGATCTATCTTTAACACTATCTTATTTGCATTTAATTTTACGACTTTTTCTGAATGAAACAGAACTTCCCTTGACATTAGTAGAAATTGGAATAGGGTTGTGGTCATTTTGGGATTTTGTCTGGCATGCAGTTATTATTTTGGGGGCAATTTGAAAGAAATTCCTTGTTGAGAAAGTAAGTTCAATGTATTTTTCATTATCATTTGAAATAAAATTGCTTCACAGAGATTATATCTGTGTAACATGACATTTAACAGTTTTGTAATAGCAAATACAGAATGTGGGGCAAATGGTGTCTATTTCTGCATTTTAGTGACTGAAAAAGATTTTGCATAGACATAACTTCAAATTGAGCTAAATGACTGCTTCAAAATGTATCTTTCACTAAAAGCAATGCAGTTCCTGCTTTTTGCTTAACTGACGCAAATCATTTAATTCTCTTCATTTTACTTCTGATAAAGCTCTTCTTCTGTAGAGTTCAGTGACTTATCCATCATCATGTCTTTTCAGTCTATATTTACAGCGATCTTACGACTTGTTCTACATCATTAACTTAATTCTGCAATTTATCAACATTCTTTCCAACAGCTAAAGGTCTAGTGACCCAGGAAACCCAGAGCAACAAATCATTTATTCCCACTGAAAAGCCAGACGAGCAATCCGGTAAAGATTGTCGCCAACCAAAATGACAAACATTTTCCAACATTCTCATTGATCAATATTCACAACTACATCTATCACTTCATTCTGTTTAGTAAAATGGCCTCTGGTTCATTTAACTGTTAGTGCTCACAGCTCAGAGATGACATTCATAAATCTCTGCCACTGTTTATCTATTTCATATTCATTTGTAGCTCCTGGGCATCTCATGCAATATAAGCCATGCTAGTTGCTGTCCCTTTTACATTCTTTACTTCATTTTATAAAACCGACATGCTCCATTTCACTGCAGATGCCTGATTACATAATTGAATTCATCATCATCCCACTATCGCAGATTTCATGTAGTCCTACCCAAATGATTTTATTCACATTTCACTTGTGTTACTATTGTTGTCAACAGCATCCCATGAACCAACACACGAAATCTACAAAATTAAAATGGTTGTTGCAACTGAGCAGCCTGATGCAACACTAGGTAAATATTTTTTCTCCATCTATGACTAGTATTACATGTGCAATTTAGATTATATCAATTTCCTTTGGCTACAAATATGCAACAATTTGCCTATGGCCTTGCCTTTAAAGATTATTTCTTTCAGCTGCTTTATATACACTTTATGTGGGTCTATGTTCACCTTCATCTAATTGGCCTTTTCAAATATAAATACATTCTTGAATCTTTTTATAATTAGATGAGCATTCATTTGATGAGTCTGCTATATTCTGTTACCTTTATCTCCAGCTGAAATAATATCTGCACTTGTCTCCCTAAATTGGCTTGACTCAAGGCAACGAAGATATTTCACACAAAAGGCACTTGCATCACAACCATCATCAAAAAATATATATATATATATATCTCTTCTCACAAGATTATTTTTGGCCGCTACGCGAATATCAGTTAATACATGGGACAAGCTGCAGGGAACATACTCATATTCTTTGACCTGGGATCAATCTTTAACAGCATCGTATTTGCATTTAATTGTTCGACTTATTGTGAAAAAAATAGAACTTCCCTTGACATTAGTAGAAATTGGAATAGGGTTGTGGTCATTTTTGGATTTTGTCTGGCATGCAGTTATTATTTTGGGAGCATTTTGAAAGAAATTCCTTGTTGAGAAAATTAGTTCAATGTATTTTTCATTAGCATTTCAAATAAAATTGCTTCACAGAGATTATGTCTGTGTAACATATGACATTTAACAATGCGTAATAGCAAATACAGGATGTGGGGCGAATGGTGTCTATTTCTGAATTTTAGTGACTGAATTTTCTTTTTCTCGCATAGAGATAACTAAATTGAGCTAAATGACTGCTTCAAGATGTATCTTTCACTAAAAGCAATGCAGTTCCTGCTTTTTACAAAACGGACGCAAATCATTTTATTCTCTTCATTTTACTCTGATAAAGCTCTTCTTCTGTAGAGTTCAGTGACTTTTCCATCATCATGTCTTGTCAGTCTTTATTTTCAGCGATCTTACAACTTGTTCTACATCATTAACTTAATTTATTCTGAAATTTATCAACGTCCTTTCCAACAGCTAACATTCTATTGACCCAGGAAACCCAGAGCAACAAATCAATTATGCCCACTGAAAAGCCAGACGAGAAATCCGGTAAAGATTGTCGCCAACCAAAATGACAAACATTTTCCAACATTCTCATTGATCAATATTCACAACTACATCTATCACTTCATTCTGTTTAGTAAAATGGCCTCTGGCTCAATTAACTGTTAGTGCTCACAGCTCAGAGATGACATTCATAAATCTCTGCCACTGTTTATCTATTTCATATTCATTTGTAGCTCCTGGGCATCTCATGCAATATAAGCCATGCTAGTTGCTGTCCCTTTTACATTCTTTACTTCATTTTATAAAACCGACATGCTCCATTTCACTGCAGATGCCTGATTACATAATTGAATTCATCATCATCCCACTATCGCAGATTTCATGTAGTCCTACCCAAATGATTTTATTCACATTTCACTTGTGTTACTATTGTTGTCAACAGCATCCCATGAACCAACACACGAAATCTACAAAATTAAAATGGTTGTTGCAACTGAGCAGCCTGATGCAACACTAGGTAAATATTTTTTCTCCATCTATGACTAGTATTACATGTGCAATTTAGATTATATCAATTTCCTTTGGCTACAAATATGCAACAATTTGTCTATGGCCTTGCCTTTAAATATTATTTCTTTCAGCTGCTTTATATACACTTTATGTGGGTCTATGTTCACCTTCATCTAATTGGCCTTTTCAAATATAAATACATTCTTGAATCCTTTTATAATTAGATGAGCATTCATTTGATGAGTCTGCTATACTCTGCTACTTTTATCTCCAGCTGAAATAATATCTGCACTTGTCTCCCTAAATTGGCTTGACTCAAGGCAACAAAGATATGTCACACAAAAGGCACTTACATCACAACCATCATTAAAAAATATATATATATATCTCTTCTCACAAGATTATTTTTGGCCGCTACCCAAATATCAGTTAATACATGGGACAAGCTGTGGGGAACATACTCATATTCTTTGACCTGGGATCTATCTTTAACACTATCTTATTTGCATTTAATTTTACGACTTTTTCTGAATGAAACAGAACTTCCCTTGACATTAGTAGAAATTGGAATAGGGTTGTGGTCATTTTGGGATTTTGTCTGGCATGCAGTTATTATTTTGGGGGCAATTTGAAAGAAATTCCTTGTTGAGAAAGTAAGTTCAATGTATTTTTCATTATCATTTGAAATAAAATTGCTTCACAGAGATTATATCTGTGTAACATGACATTTAACAGTTTTGTAATAGCAAATACAGAATGTGGGGCAAATGGTGTCTATTTCTGCATTTTAGTGACTGAAAAAGATTTTGCATAGACATAACTTCAAATTGAGCTAAATGACTGCTTCAAAATGTATCTTTCACTAAAAGCAATGCAGTTCCTGCTTTTTGCTTAACTGACGCAAATCATTTAATTCTCTTCATTTTACTTCTGATAAAGCTCTTCTTCTGTAGAGTTCAGTGACTTATCCATCATCATGTCTTTTCAGTCTATATTTACAGCGATCTTACGACTTGTTCTACATCATTAACTTAATTCTGCAATTTATCAACATTCTTTCCAACAGCTAAAGGTCTAGTGACCCAGGAAACCCAGAGCAACAAATCATTTATTCCCACTGAAAAGCCAGACGAGCAATCCGGTAAAGATTGTCGCCAACCAAAATGACAAACATTTTCCAACATTCTCATTGATCAATATTCACAACTACATCTATCACTTCATTCTGTTTAGTAAAATGGCCTCTGGTTCATTTAACTGTTAGTGCTCACAGCTCAGAGATGACATTCATAAATCTCTGCCACTGTTTATCTATTTCATATTCATTTGTAGCTCCTGGGCATCTCATGCAATATAAGCCATGCTAGTTGCTGTCCCTTTTACATTCTTTACTTCATTTTATAAAACCGACATGCTCCATTTCACTGCAGATGCCTGATTACATAATTGAATTCATCATCATCCCACTATCGCAGATTTCATGTAGTCCTACCCAAATGATTTTATTCACATTTCACTTGTGTTACTATTGTTGTCAACAGCATCCCATGAACCAACACACGAAATCTACAAAATTAAAATGGTTGTTGCAACTGAGCAGCCTGATGCAACACTAGGTAAATATTTTTTCTCCATCTATGACTAGTATTACATGTGCAATTTAGATTATATCAATTTCCTTTGGCTACAAATATGCAACAATTTGCCTATGGCCTTGCCTTTAAAGATTATTTCTTTCAGCTGCTTTATATACACTTTATGTGGGTCTATGTTCACCTTCATCTAATTGGCCTTTTCAAATATAAATACATTCTTGAATCTTTTTATAATTAGATGAGCATTCATTTGATGAGTCTGCTATATTCTGTTACCTTTATCTCCAGCTGAAATAATATCTGCACTTGTCTCCCTAAATTGGCTTGACTCAAGGCAACGAAGATATTTCACACAAAAGGCACTTGCATCACAACCATCATCAAAAAATATATATATATATATATCTCTTCTCACAAGATTATTTTTGGCCGCTACGCGAATATCAGTTAATACATGGGACAAGCTGCAGGGAACATACTCATATTCTTTGACCTGGGATCAATCTTTAACAGCATCGTATTTGCATTTAATTGTTCGACTTATTGTGAAAAAAATAGAACTTCCCTTGACATTAGTAGAAATTGGAATAGGGTTGTGGTCATTTTTGGATTTTGTCTGGCATGCAGTTATTATTTTGGGAGCATTTTGAAAGAAATTCCTTGTTGAGAAAATTAGTTCAATGTATTTTTCATTAGCATTTCAAATAAAATTGCTTCACAGAGATTATGTCTGTGTAACCTATGACATTTAACAATGCGTAATAGCAAATACAGGATGTGGGGCGAATGGTGTCTATTTCTGAATTTTAGTGACTGAATTTTCTTTTTCTCGCATAGAGATAACTAAATTGAGCTAAATGACTGCTTCAAGATGTATCTTTCACTAAAAGCAATGCAGTTCCTGCTTTTTACAAAACGGACGCAAATCATTTTATTCTCTTCATTTTACTCTGATAAAGCTCTTCTTCTGTAGAGTTCAGTGACTTTTCCATCATCATGTCTTGTCAGTCTTTATTTTCAGCGATCTTACAACTTGTTCTACATCATTAACTTAATTTATTCTGAAATTTATCAACGTCCTTTCCAACAGCTAACATTCTATTGACCCAGGAAACCCAGAGCAACAAATCAATTATGCCCACTGAAAAGCCAGACGAGAAATCCGGTAAAGATTGTCGCCAACCAAAATGACAAACATTTTCCAACATTCTCATTGATCAATATTCACAACTACATCTATCACTTCATTCTGTTTAGTAAAATGGCCTCTGGCTCAATTAACTGTTAGTGCTCACAGCTCAGAGATGACATTCATAAATCTCTGCCACTGTTTATCTATTTCATATTCATTTGTAGCTCCTGGGCATCTCATGCAATATAAGCCATGCTAGTTGCTGTCCATTTTACATTCTTTACTTCATTTCAAAAAACCGGCATGCTCCATTTCACAGCAGATGCCTGATTACATAATTGAATTCATCATCATCCCACTATCGCAAATTTCATGTAGTCCTACCCAAATACTTTTATTCACGTTTCACTTGTGTTACTATTGTTGTCAACAGCATCCCATGAACCAACACACGAAACCTACAAAGTTAAAATGGTTGTTGCAACTAAGCAGCCTGATGCAACGCTAGGTAAATATTTTTTCTCCATCTATGACTAGTATTACATGTGCAATTTAGATTATTTCAAATTCCTTTGGCTACAAATATGCAACAATTTGCCTATGGCCTTGCCTTTAAATATTATTTCTTTCAGCTGCTTTATACACTCTTTATGTGGATCTATGTTCACCTTCATCTACTTGGCCTTTTCAAATATAAATACATTCTTGAATCTTTTTATAATTAGATGAGCATTCATTTGATGAGTCGTCTATACTCCATTACCTTCATCATAAGCTGAAATAATTTCTGCACTTGTCTCCCTAAATTGACTTGACTAAAAAAAAAAACGAATATATTTCACAAAAAAGGCACTTAAATCACAACCATCATAAAAAAAAGAAAATCTCTTCTCACAAGATCATTTTTGGCCGCTACGCGAATATCAGTTAATACATGGGACAAGCTGTAGGGAACATACTCATATTCTTTGACCTGGGATCAATCTTTAACAGCATCTTATTTGCATTTAATTGTACGACTTATTGTGAATAAAATAGAACTTCCCTTGACATTAGTAGAAATTGGAATAGGGTTGTGGTCATTTTTGAATTTTGTCTGGCATGCAGTTATTATTTTGAGAGCAATTTGAAATAAATTCCTTGTTGAGAAAATGAATTCAATGTATTTTTCATTAGCATTTCAAATAAAATTGTTTCACAAAGATTATATCTGTGTAACATATGACATTTAACAGTTTCTAATTGCAAATACAGGATGTGGGGCGAATGGTGTCTATTTCTGCATTTTAGTGAGTGAAAAAGATATTGCATAGACATAACTTTAAATTGAGCTAAATGACTGCTTCAAGATGTATCTTTCACTAAAAGCAATGCAGTTCCTGCTTTTTGCAAAACTGACACAAATCATTTAATTCTCTTCATTTTACTTCTGATAAAGCTCTTCTTCTGTAAAGTTCAGTGACTTTTCCATCATCATGTCTTGTCAGTCTATATTTACAGCGATCTTACGACTTGTTCTACATCATTAACTTAATTCTGCAATTCATTAACGTTCTTTCAAACAGCTAAAGTTCTAGTGACCCAGGAAACCCAGAGCAACAAATCGTTAAATCCCACTGAAAAGCCAGACGAGCAATCCGGTAAAGATTGTCGCGAACCAAAAGGACAAACATTTTCCAACATTCTCATTGATCAATATTCACAACTACATCTATCACTTCATTCTGTTTATTAAAATGGCCCCTGGTTCATCTAACTGTTAGTGCTCGCAGCTCAGAGATGACATTCATAAATCTCTGCCATTGTTTATCTATTTCATATTCATTCGAAGCTCCTGGGCATCTCATGCAATATAAGCCATGCTAGTTGCTGTCCCTTTTACATTCTTTACTTCATTTTATAAAACCTGCATGCTCCATTTCACTGCAGATGCATTATAACATAATTGAATTCATCATCATCCCACTATCGCAAATTTCATGTAGTCCTACCCAAATGATTTTATTCACATTTCACTTGTGTTACTATTGTTGTCAACAGCATCCCATGAACCAACACACGAAATCTACAAAATTAAAATGGTTGTTGCAACTGAGCAGCCTGATGCAACACTAGGTAAATATTTTTTCTCCATCTATGACTAGTATTACATGTGCAATTTAGATTATATCAATTTCCTTTGGCTACAAATATGCAACAATGTGCCTATGGCCTTGCCTTTAAAGATTATTTCTTTCAGCTGCTTTATATACACTTTATGTGGGTCTATGTTCACCTTCATCTAATTGGCCTTTTCAAATATAAATACATTTTTGAATCTTTTTATAATTAGATGAGCATTCATTTGATGAGTCTGCTATACTCTGTTACCTTTATCTCCAGCTGCAATAATATCTGCTCTTGTCTCCCTAAATTGGCTTGACTCAAGGCAACAAAGATATGTCACACAAAAGGCACTTACATCACAACCATCATTAAAAAATATATATATATATCTCTTCTCACAAGATTATTTTTGGCCGCTACCAAAATATCAGTTAATACATGGGACAAGATGTGGTGAACAAACCCATATTCTTTGACCTGGGATCTATCTTTAACACTATCTTATTTGCATTTAATTTTACAACTTTTTCTGAATAAAACAGAACTTCCCTTGACGTTAGTAGAAATTGGAATAGGGTTGTGGTCATTTTTGGATTTTGTCTGGCATGCAGTTCTTATTTTAGGGGCAATTTGAAAGAAATTCCTTGTTGAGAAAATAAGTTAAATGTATTTTTCATTATCATTTAAAATAAAATTGCTTCACAGAGATTATATCTGTGTAACATCTGACATTCAACAGTTTGTAATAGCAAATACAGAATGTGGGGCGAATGGTGTCTATTTCTGCATTTTAGTGACTGAAAAAGATTTTGCATAGACATAACTTCAAATTGAGCTAAATGACTGCTTCAAGATGTATCTTTCACTAAAAGCAATGCAGTTCCTGCTTTTTGCATAACTGAGCAAATCATTTAATTCTCTTCATTTTACTTCTGATAAAGCTCTTCTTCTGTAGAGTTCAGTGACTTATCCATCATCATGTCTTTTCAGTCTATATTTACAGCGATCTTACGACTTGTTCTACATCATTAACTTAATTCTGCAATTTATCAACGTTCTTTCCAACAGCTAAAGGTCTAGTGACCCAGGAAACCCAGAGCAACAAATCATTTATTCCCACTGAAAAGCCAGACGAGCAATCCGGTAAAGATTGTCGCCAACCAAAATGACAAACATTTTCCAACATTCTCATTGATCAATATTCACAACTACATCTATCACTTCATTCTGTTTAGTAAAATGGCCTCTGGCTCAATTAACTGTTAGTGCTCACAGCTCAGAGATGACATTCATAAATCTCTGCCACTGTTTATCTATTTCATATTCATTTGTAGCTCCTGGGCATCTCATGCAATATAAGCCATGCTAGTTGCTGTCCATTTTACATTCTTTACTTCATTTCATAAAACTGGCATGCTCCATTTCACAGCAGATGCATAATTATATAATTGACTTCATCATCATCCCACTATCGCAAATTTCATGTAGTCCTACCCAAATGCTTTTATTCACGTTTCACTTGTGTTACTATTGTTGTCAACAGCATCCCATGAACCAACACACGAAACCTACAAAGTTAAAATGGTTGTTGCAACTGAGCAGCCTGATGCAACGCTAGGTAAATATTTTTTCTCCATCTATGACTAGTATTACATGTGCAATTTAGATTATTTCAAATTCCTTTGACTACAAATATGCAACAATTTGCCTATGGCCTTGCCTTTAAATATTATTTCTTTCAGCTGCTTTATATACTCTTTATGTGGATCTATGTTCACCTTCATCTACTTGGCCTTTTCAAATATAAATACATTCTTGAATCTTTTTATAATTAGATGAGCATTCATTTGATGAGTCGTCTATACTCCATTACCTTCATCATAAGCTGAAATAATTTCTGCACTTTTCTCCCTAAATTGACTTGACTAAAAAAAAAACGAATATATTTCACAAAAAAGCCACTTAAATCACAACCATCATAAAAAAAAGAAAATCTCTTCTCACAAGATCATTTTTGGCCGCTACGCGAATATCAGTTAATACATGGGACAAGCTGTAGGGAACATACTCATATTCTTTGACCTGGGATCAATCTTTAACAGCATCTTATTTGCATTTAATTGTACGACTTATTGTGAATAAAATAGAACTTCCCTTGACATTAGTAGAAATTGGAATAGGTTTGTGGTCATTTTTGAATTTTGTCTGGCATGCAGTTATTATTTTGAGAGCAATTTGAAATAAATTCCTTGTTGAGAAAATGAATTCAATGTATTTTTCATTAGCATTTCAAATAAAATTGTTTCACAAAGATTATATCTGTGTAACATATGACATTTAACAGTTTCTAATTGCAAATACAGGATGTGGGGCGAATGGTGTCTATTTCTGCATTTTAGTGAGTGAAAAAGATATTGCATAGACATAACTTTAAATTGAGCTAAATGACTGCTTCAAGATGTATCTTTCACTAAATGCAATGCAGTTCCTGCTTTTTGCAAAACTGACGCAAATCATTTAATTCTCTTCATTTTACTTCTGATAAAGCTCTTCTTCTGTAAAGTTCAGTGACTTTTCCATCATCATGTCTTGTCAGTCTATATTTACAGCGATCTTACGACTTGTTCTACATCATTAACTTAATTCTGCAATTCATTAACGTTCTTTCCAACAGCTAAAGTTCTAGTGACCCAGGAAACCCAGAGCAACAAATCATTGATTCCCACTGAAAAGCCAGACGAGCAATCCGGTAAAGATTGTCGCGAACCAAAAGGACAAACATTTTCCAGCATTCTCATTGATCAATATTCACAACTACATCTATCACTTCATTCTGTTTAGTAAAATGGCCCCTGGTTCATCTAACTGTTAGTGCTCGCAGCTCAGAGATGACATTCATAAATCTCTGCCATTGTTTATCTATTTCATATTCATTCGAAGCTCCTGGGCATCTCATGCAATATAAGCCATGCTAGTTGCTGTCCCTTTTACATTCTTTACTTCATTTTATAAAACCTGCATGCTCCATTTCACTGCAGATGCCTGATTACATAATTGAATTCATCATCATCCCACTATCGCAAATTTCATGTAGTCCTGCCCAAATGATTTTATTCACATTTCACTTGTGTTACTATTGTTGTCAACAGCATCCCATGAACCAACACACGAAATCTATAAAATTAAAATGGTTGTTGCAACTGAGCAGCCTGATGCAACACTAGGTAAATATTTTTTCTCCATCTATGACTAGTATTACATGTGCAATTTAGATTATATCAATTTCCTTTGGCTACAAATATGCAACAATTTGTCTATGGCCTTGCCTTTAAATATTATTTCTTTCAGCTGCTTTATATACACTTTATGTGGGTCTATGTTCACCTTCATCTAATTGGCCTTTTCAAATATAAATACATTCTTGAATCCTTTTATAATTAGATGAGCATTCATTTGATGAGTCTGCTATACTCTGCTACTTTTATCTCCAGCTGAAATAATATCTGCACTTGTCTCCCTAAATTGGCTTGACTCAAGGCAACAAAGATATGTCACACAAAAGGCACTTACATCACAACCATCATTAAAAAATATATATATATATCTCTTCTCACAAGATTATTTTTGGCCGCTACCCGAATATCAGTTAATACATGGGACAAGCTGTGGGGAACATACTCATATTCTTTGACCTGGGATCAGTCTTTAACAGCATCTTATTTGCATTTAATTTTACGACTTTTTCTGAATAAAACAGAACTTCCCTTGACATTAGTAGAAATTGGAATAGGGTTGTGGTCATTTTGGGATTTTGTCTGGCATGCAGTTATTATTTTGGGGGCAATTTGAAAGAAATTCCTTGTTGAGAAAGTAAGTTCAATGTATTTTTCATTATCATTTGAAATAAAATTGCTTCACAGAGATTATATCTGTGTAACATATGACATTTAACAGTTTTGTAATAGCAAATACAGAATGTGGGGCAAATGGTGTCTATTTCTGCATTTTAGTGACTGAAAAAGATTTTGCATAGACATAACTTTAAATTGAGCTAAATGACTGCTTCAAGATGTATCTTTCACTAAAAGCAATGCAGTTCCTGCTTTTTGCTTAACTGACGCAAATCATTTAATTCTCTTCATTTTACTTCTGATAAAGCTCTTCTTCTGTAGAGTTCAGTGACTTATCCATCATCATGTCTTTTCAGTCTATATTTACAGCGATCTTACGACTTGTTCTACATCATTAACTTAATTCTGCAATTTATCAACATTCTTTCCAACAGCTAAAGGTCTAGTGACCCAGGAAACCCAGAGCAACAAATCATTTATTCCCACTGAAAAGCCAGACGAGCAATCCGGTAAAGATTGTCGCCAACCAAAATGACAAACATTTTCCAACATTCTCATTGATCAATATTCACAACTACATCTATCACTTCATTCTGTTTAGTAAAATGGCCTCTGGTTCATTTAACTGTTAGTGCTCACAGCTCAGAGATGACATTCATAAATCTCTGCCACTGTTTATCTATTTCATATTCATTTGTAGCTCCTGGGCATCTCATGCAATATAAGCCATGCTAGTTGCTGTCCCTTTTACATTCTTTACTTCATTTTATAAAACCGACATGCTCCATTTCACTGCAGATGCCTGATTACATAATTGAATTCATCATCATCCCACTATCGCAGATTTCATGTAGTCCTACCCAAATGATTTTATTCACATTTCACTTGTGTTACTATTGTTGTCAACAGCATCCCATGAACCAACACACGAAATCTACAAAATTAAAATGGTTGTTGCAACTGAGCAGCCTGATGCAACACTAGGTAAATATTTTTTCTCCATCTATGACTAGTATTACATGTGCAATTTAGATTATATCAATTTCCTTTGGCTACAAATATGCAACAATTTGCCCATGGCCTTGCCTTTAAAGATTATTTCTTTCAGCTGCTTTATATACTCTTTATGTGGGTCTATGTTCACCTTCATCTAATTGGCCTTTTCAAATATAAATACATTCTTGAATCTTTTATAATTAGATGAGCATTCATTTGATGAGTCTGCTATATTCTGTTACCTTTATCTCCAGCTGAAATAATATCTGCACTTGTCTCCCTAAATTGGCTTGACTCAAGGCAACGAAGATATTTCACACAAAAGGCACTTGCATCACAACCATCATCAAAAAATATATATATATATATATCTCTTCTCACAAGATTATTTTTGGCCGCTACGCGAATATCAGTTAATACATGGGACAAGCTGCAGGGAACATACTCATATTCTTTGACCTGGGATCAATCTTTAACAGCATCGTATTTGCATTTAATTGTTCGACTTATTGTGAAAAAAATAGAACTTCCCTTGACATTAGTAGAAATTGGAATAGGGTTGTGGTCATTTTTGGATTTTGTCTGGCATGCAGTTATTATTTTGGGAGCATTTTGAAAGAAATTCCTTGTTGAGAAAATTAGTTCAATGTATTTTTCATTAGCATTTCAAATAAAATTGCTTCACAGAGATTATGTCTGTGTAACCTATGACATTTAACAATGCGTAATAGCAAATACAGGATGTGGGGCGAATGGTGTCTATTTCTGAATTTTAGTGACTGAATTTTCTTTTTCTCGCATAGAGATAACTAAATTGAGCTAAATGACTGCTTCAAGATGTATCTTTCACTAAAAGCAATGCAGTTCCTGCTTTTTACAAAACGGACGCAAATCATTTTATTCTCTTCATTTTACTCTGATAAAGCTCTTCTTCTGTAGAGTTCAGTGACTTTTCCATCATCATGTCTTGTCAGTCTTTATTTTCAGCGATCTTACAACTTGTTCTACATCATTAACTTAATTTATTCTGAAATTTATCAACGTCCTTTCCAACAGCTAACATTCTATTGACCCAGGAAACCCAGAGCAACAAATCAATTATGCCCACTGAAAAGCCAGACGAGAAATCCGGTAAAGATTGTCGCCAACCAAAATGACAAACATTTTCCAACATTCTCATTGATCAATATTCACAACTACATCTATCACTTCATTCTGTTTAGTAAAATGGCCTCTGGCTCAATTAACTGTTAGTGCTCACAGCTCAGAGATGACATTCATAAATCTCTGCCACTGTTTATCTATTTCATATTCATTCGAAGCTCCTGGGCATCTCATGCAATATAAGCCATGCTAGTTGCTGTCCCTTTTACATTCTTTACTTCATTTTATAAAACCGACATGCTCCATTTCACTGCAGATGCCTGATTACATAATTGAATTCATCATCATCCCACTATCGCAGATTTCATGTAGTCCTACCCAAATGATTTTATTCACATTTCACTTGTGTTACTATTGTTGTCAACAGCATCCCATGAACCAACACACGAAATCTACAAAATTAAAATGGTTGTTGCAACTGAGCAGCCTGATGCAACACTAGGTAAATATTTTTTCTCCATCTATGACTAGTATTACATGTGCAATTTAGATTATATCAATTTCCTTTGGCTACAAATATGCAACAATTTGTCTATGGCCTTGCCTTTAAATATTATTTCTTTCAGCTGCTTTATATACACTTTATGTGGGTCTATGTTCACCTTCATCTAATTGGCCTTTTCAAATATAAATACATTCTTGAATCCTTTTATAATTAGATGAGCATTCATTTGATGAGTCTGCTATACTCTGCTACTTTTATCTCCAGCTGAAATAATATCTGCACTTGTCTCCCTAAATTGGCTTGACTCAAGGCAACAAAGATATGTCACACAAAAGGCACTTACATCACAACCATCATTAAAAAAAATATATATATATCTCTTCTCACAAGATTATTTTTGGCCGCTACCCAAATATCAGTTAATACATGGGACAAGCTGCAGGGAACATACTCATATTCTTTGACCTGGGATCTATCTTTAACACTATCTTATTTGCATTTAATTTTACGACTTTTTCTGAATGAAACAGAACTTCCCTTGACATTAGTAGAAATTGGAATAGGGTTGTGGTCATTTTGGGATTTTGTCTGGCATGCAGTTATTATTTTGGGGGCAATTTGAAAGAAATTCCTTGTTGAGAAAGTAAGTTCAATGTATTTTTCATTATCATTTGAAATAAAATTGCTTCACAGAGATTATATCTGTGTAACATGACATTTAACAGTTTTGTAATAGCAAATACAGAATGTGGGGCAAATGGTGTCTATTTCTGCATTTTAGTGACTGAAAACGATTTTGCATAGACATAACTTCAAATTGAGCTAAATGACTGCTTCAAGATGTATCTTTCACTAAAAGCAATGCAGTTCCTGCTTTTTGCTTAACTGACGCAAATCATTTAATTCTCTTCATTTTACTTCTGATAAAGCTCTTCTTCTGTAGAGTTCAGTGACTTATCCATCATCATGTCTTTTCAGTCTATATTTACAGCGATCTTACGACTTGTTCTACATCATTAACTTAATTCTGCAATTTATCAACATTCTTTCCAACAGCTAAAGGTCTAGTGACCCAGGAAACCCAGAGCAACAAATCATTTATTCCCACTGAAAAGCCAGACGAGCAATCCGGTAAAGATTGTCGCCAACCAAAATGACAAACATTTTCCAACATTCTCATTGATCAATATTCACAACTACATCTATCACTTCATTCTGTTTAGTAAAATGGCCTCTGGTTCATTTAACTGTTAGTGCTCACAGCTCAGAGATGACATTCATAAATCTCTGCCACTGTTTATCTATTTCATATTCATTTGTAGCTCCTGGGCATCTCATGCAATATAAGCCATGCTAGTTGCTGTCCCTTTTACATTCTTTACTTCATTTTATAAAACCGACATGCTCCATTTCACTGCAGATGCCTGATTACATAATTGAATTCATCATCATCCCACTATCGCAGATTTCATGTAGTCCTACCCAAATGATTTTATTCACATTTCACTTGTGTTACTATTGTTGTCAACAGCATCCCATGAACCAACACACGAAATCTACAAAATTAAAATGGTTGTTGCAACTGAGCAGCCTGATGCAACACTAGGTAAATATTTTTTCTCCATCTATGACTAGTATTACATGTGCAATTTAGATTATATCAATTTCCTTTGGCTACAAATATGCAACAATTTGCCTATGGCCTTGCCTTTAAAGATTATTTCTTTCAGCTGCTTTATATACACTTTATGTGGGTCTATGTTCACCTTCATCTAATTGGCCTTTTCAAATATAAATACATTCTTGAATCTTTTTATAATTAGATGAGCATTCATTTGATGAGTCTGCTATATTCTGTTACCTTTATCTCCAGCTGAAATAATATCTGCACTTGTCTCCCTAAATTGGCTTGACTCAAGGCAACGAAGATATTTCACACAAAAGGCACTTGCATCACAACCATCATCAAAAAATATATATATATATATATCTCTTCTCACAAGATTATTTTTGGCCGCTACGCGAATATCAGTTAATACATGGGACAAGCTGCAGGGAACATACTCATATTCTTTGACCTGGGATCAATCTTTAACAGCATCGTATTTGCATTTAATTGTTCGACTTATTGTGAAAAAAATAGAACTTCCCTTGACATTAGTAGAAATTGGAATAGGGTTGTGGTCATTTTTGGATTTTGTCTGGCATGCAGTTATTATTTTGGGAGCATTTTGAAAGAAATTCCTTGTTGAGAAAATTAGTTCAATGTATTTTTCATTAGCATTTCAAATAAAATTGCTTCACAGAGATTATGTCTGTGTAACCTATGACATTTAACAATGCGTAATAGCAAATACAGGATGTGGGGCGAATGGTGTCTATTTCTGAATTTTAGTGACTGAATTTTCTTTTTCTCGCATAGAGATAACTAAATTGAGCTAAATGACTGCTTCAAGATGTATCTTTCACTAAAAGCAATGCAGTTCCTGCTTTTTACAAAACGGACGCAAATCATTTTATTCTCTTCATTTTACTCTGATAAAGCTCTTCTTCTGTAGAGTTCAGTGACTTTTCCATCATCATGTCTTGTCAGTCTTTATTTTCAGCGATCTTACAACTTGTTCTACATCATTAACTTAATTTATTCTGAAATTTATCAACGTCCTTTCCAACAGCTAACATTCTATTGACCCAGGAAACCCAGAGCAACAAATCAATTATGCCCACTGAAAAGCCAGACGAGAAATCCGGTAAAGATTGTCGCCAACCAAAATGACAAACATTTTCCAACATTCTCATTGATTAATATTCACAACTACATCTATCACTTCATTCTGTTTAGTAAAATGGCCTCTGGCTCAATTAACTGTTAGTGCTCACAGCTCAGAGATGACATTCATAAATCTCTGCCACTGTTTATCTATTTCATATTCATTTGTAGCTCCTGGGCATCTCATGCAATATAAGCCATGCTAGTTGCTGTCCATTTTACATTCTTTACTTCATTTCATAAAACCGGCATGCTCCATTTCACAGCAGATGCCTGATTACATAATTGAATTCATCATCATCCCACTATCGCAAATTTCATGTAGTCCTACCCAAATACTTTTATTCACGTTTCACTTGTGTTACTATTGTTGTCAACAGCATCCCATGAACCAACACACGAAACCTACAAAGTTAAAATGGTTTTTGCAACTGAGAAGCCTGATGCAACGCTAGGTAAATATTTTTTCTCCATCTATGACTAGTATTACATGTGCAATTTAGATTATTTCAAATTCCTTTGGCTACAAATATGCAACAATTTGCCTATGGCCTTGCCTTTAAATATTATTTCTTTCAGCTGCTTTATATACTCTTTATGTGGATCTATGTTCACCTTCATCTACTTGGCCTTTTCAAATATAAATACATTCTTGAATCTTTTTATAATTAGATGAGCATTCATTTGATGAGTCGTCTATACTCCATTACCTTCATCATAAGCTGAAATAATTTCTGCACTTGTCTCCCTAAATTGACTTGACTAAAAAAAAAAACGAATATATTTCACAAAAAAGGCACTTAAATCACAACCATCATAAAAAAAAGAAAATCTCTTCTCACAAGATCATTTTTGGCCGCTACGCGAATATCAGTTAATACATGGGACAAGCTGTAGGGAACATACTCATATTCTTTGACCTGGGATCAATCTTTAACAGCATCTTATTTGCATTTAATTGTACGACTTATTGTGAATAAAATAGAACTTCCCTTGACATTAGTAGAAATTGGAATAGGGTTGTGGTCATTTTTGGATTTTGTCTGGCATGCAGTTATTATTTTGAGAGCAATTTGAAATAAATTCCTTGTTGAGAAAATGAATTCAATGTATTTTTCATTAGCATTTCAAATAAAATTGTTTCACAAAGATTATATCTGTGTAACATATGACATTTAACAGTTTCTAATTGCAAATACAGGATGTGGGGCGAATGGTGTCTATTTCTGCATTTTAGTGAGTGAAAAAGATATTGCATAGACATAACTTTAAATTGAGCTAAATGACTGCTTCAAGATGTATCTTTCACTAAATGCAATGCAGTTCCTGCTTTTTGCAAAACTGACACAAATCATTTAATTCTCTTCATTTTACTTCTGATAAAGCTCTTCTTCTGTAGAGTTCAGTGACTTTTCCATCATCATGTCTTGTCAGTCTATATTTACAGCGATCTTACGACTTGTTCTACATCATTAACTTAATTCTGCAATTCATTAACGTTCTTTCCAACAGCTAAAGTTCTAGTGACCCAGGAAACCCAGAGCAACAAATCATTGATTCCCACTGAAAAGCCAGACGAGCAATCCGGTAAAGATTGTCGCGAACCAAAAGGACAAACATTTTCCAGCATTCTCATTGATCAATATTCACAACTACATCTATCACTTCATTCTGTTTAGTAAAATGGCCCCTGGTTCATCTAACTGTTAGTGCTCGCAGCTCAGAGATGACATTCATAAATCTCTGCCACTGTTTATCTATTTCATATTCATTTGTAGCTCCTGGGCATCTCATGCAATATAAGCCATGCTAGTTGCTGTCCCTTTTACATTCTTTACTTCATTTTATAAAACCTGCATGCTCCATTTCACTGCAGATGCCTGATTACATAATTGAATTCATCATCATCCCACTATCGCAAATTTCATGTAGTCCTACCCAAATGCTTTTATTCACGTTTCACTTGTGTTACTATTGTTGTCAACAGCATCCCATGAACCAACACACGAAACCTACAAAATTAAAATGGTTGTTGCAACTGAGCAGCCTGATGCAACGCTAGGTAAATATTTTTTCTCCATCTATGACTAGTATTACATGTGCAATTTAGATTATTTAAAATTCCTTTGGCTACAAATATGCAACAATTTGCCTATGGCCTTGCCTTTAAATATTATTTCTTTCAGCTGCTTTATATACTCTTTATGTGGATCTATGTTCACCTTCATCTACTTGGCCTTTTCAAATGTAAATACATTCTTGAATCTTTTTATAATTAGATAAGCATTCATTTGATGAGTCGTCTATACTCCATTACCTTCATCATAAGCTGAAATAATTTCTGCACTTGTCTCCCTAAATTGACTTGACTAAAAAAAAACGAATATATTTCACAAAAAAGGCACTTAAATCACAACCATCAAAAAAAAAGAAAATCTCTTCTCACAAGATCATTTTTGGCCGCTACGCGAATATCAGTTAATACATGGGACAAGCTGCAGGGAACATACTCATATTCTTTGACCTGGGATCAATCTTTAACAGCATCTTATTTGCATTTAATTGTGCGACTTATTGTGAATAAAATAGAACTTCCCTTGACATTAGTAGAAATTGGAATAGGGTTGTGGTCATTTTTGAATTTTGTCTGGCATGCAGTTATTATTTTGAGAGCAATTTGAAATAAATTCCTTGTTGAGAAAATGAATTCAATGTATTTTTCATTAGCATTTCAAATAAAATTGTTTCACAAAGATTATATCTGTGTAACATATGACATTTAACAGTTTCTAATTGCAAATACAGGATGTGGGCCGAATGGTGTCTATTTCTGCATTTTAGTGAGTGAAAAAGATATTGCATAGACATAACTTTAAATTGAGCTAAATGACTGCTTCAAGATGTATCTTTCACTAAAAGCAATGCAGTTCCTGCTTTTTGCAAAACTGACACAAATCATTTAATTCTCTTCATTTTACTTCTGATAAAGCTCTTCTTCTGTAAAGTTCAGTGACTTTTCCATCATCATGTCTTGTCAGTCTATATTTACAGCGATCTTACGACTTGTTCTACATCATTAACTTAATTCTGCAATTCATTAACGTTCTTTCAAACAGCTAAAGTTCTAGTGACCCAGGAAACCCAGAGCAACAAATCGTTAAATCCCACTGAAAAGCCAGACGAGCAATCCGGTAAAGATTGTCGCGAACCAAAAGGACAAACATTTTCCAACATTCTCATTGATCAATATTCACAACTACATCTATCACTTCATTCTGTTTATTAAAATGGCCCCTGGTTCATCTAACTGTTAGTGCTCGCAGCTCAGAGATGACATTCATAAATCTCTGCCATTGTTTATCTATTTCATATTCATTCGAAGCTCCTGGGCATCTCATGCAATATAAGCCATGCTAGTTGCTGTCCCTTTTACATTCTTTACTTCATTTTATAAAACCTGCATGCTCCATTTCACTGCAGATGCATTATAACATAATTGAATTCATCATCATCCCACTATCGCAAATTTCATGTAGTCCTACCCAAATGATTTTATTCACATTTCACTTGTGTTACTATTGTTGTCAACAGCATCCCATGAACCAACACACGAAATCTACAAAATTAAAATGGTTGTTGCAACTGAGCAGCCTGATGCAACACTAGGTAAATATTTTTCTCCATCTATGACTAGTATTACATGTGCAATTTAGATTATATCAATTTCCTTTGGCTACAAATATGCAACAATGTGCCTATGGCCTTGCCTTTAAAGATTATTTCTTTCAGCTGCTTTATATACACTTTATGTGGGTCTATGTTCACCTTCATCTAATTGGCCTTTTCAAATATAAATACATTTTTGAATCTTTTTATAATTAGATGAGCATTCATTTGATGAGTCTGCTATACTCTGTTACCTTTATCTCCAGCTGCAATAATATCTGCTCTTGTCTCCCTAAATTGGCTTGACTCAAGGCAACAAAGATATGTCACACAAAAGGCACTTACATCACAACCATCATTAAAAAATATATATATATATCTCTTCTCACAAGATTATTTTTGGCCGCTACCAAAATATCAGTTAATACATGGGACAAGATGTGGTGAACAAACCCATATTCTTTGACCTGGGATCTATCTTTAACACTATCTTATTTGCATTTAATTTTACAACTTTTTCTGAATAAAACAGAACTTCCCTTGACGTTAGTAGAAATTGGAATAGGGTTGTGGTCATTTTTGGATTTTGTCTGGCATGCAGTTCTTATTTTAGGGGCAATTTGAAAGAAATTCCTTGTTGAGAAAATAAGTTAAATGTATTTTTCATTATCATTTAAAATAAAATTGCTTCACAGAGATTATATCTGTGTAACATCTGACATTCAACAGTTTGTAATAGCAAATACAGAATGTGGGGCGAATGGTGTCTATTTCTGCATTTTAGTGACTGAAAAAGATTTTGCATAGACATAACTTCAAATTGAGCTAAATGACTGCTTCAAGATGTATCTTTCACTAAAAGCAATGCAGTTCCTGCTTTTTGCATAACTGAGCAAATCATTTAATTCTCTTCATTTTACTTCTGATAAAGCTCTTCTTCTGTAGAGTTCAGTGACTTATCCATCATCATGTCTTTTCAGTCTATATTTACAGCGATCTTACGACTTGTTCTACATCATTAACTTAATTCTGCAATTTATCAACGTTCTTTCCAACAGCTAAAGGTCTAGTGACCCAGGAAACCCAGAGCAACAAATCATTTATTCCCACTGAAAAGCCAGACGAGCAATCCGGTAAAGATTGTCGCGAACCAAAAGGACAAACATTTTCCAGCATTCTCATTGATCAATATTCACAACTACATCTATCACTTCATTCTGTTTAGTAAAATGGCCCCTGGTTCATCTAACTGTTAGTGCTCGCAGCTCAGAGATGACATTCATAAATCTCTGCCATTGTTTATCTATTTCATATTCATTCGAAGCTCCTGGGCATCTCATGCAATATAAGCCATGCTAGTTGCTGTCCCTTTTACATTCTTTACTTCATTTTATAAAACCTGCATGCTCCATTTCACTGCAGATGCCTGATTACATAATTGAATTCATCATCATCCCACTATCGCAAATTTCATGTAGTCCTGCCCAAATGATTTTATTCACATTTCACTTGTGTTACTATTGTTGTCAACAGCATCCCATGAACCAACACACGAAACCTATAAAATTAAAATGGTTGTTGCAACTGAGCAGCCTGATGCAACGCTAGGTAAATATTTTTTCTCCATCTATGACTAGTATTACATGTGCAATTTAGATTATTTCAAATTCCTTTGACTACAAATATGCAACAATTTGCCTATGGCCTTGCCTTTAAATATTATTTCTTTCAGCTGCTTTATATACTCTTTATGTGGATCTATGTTCACCTTCATCTACTTGGCCTTTTCAAATATAAATACATTCTTGAATCTTTTTATAATTAGATAAGCATTCATTTGATGAGTCGTCTATACTCCATTACCTTCATCATAAGCTGAAATAATTTCTGCACTTGTCTCCCTAAATTGACTTGACCAAAAAAAAAACGAATATATTTCACAAAAAAGGCACTTAAATCACAACCATCATAAAAAAAAGAAAATCTCTTCTCACAAGATCATTTTTGGCCGCTACGCGAATATCAGTTAATACATGGGACAAGCTGTAGGGAACATACTCATATTCTTTGACCTGGGATCAATCTTTAACAGCATCGTATTTGCATTTAATTGTACGACTTATTGTGAATAAAATAGAACTTCCCTTGACATTCGTAGAAATTGGAATAGGGTTGTGGTAATTTTTGGATTTTGTCTGGCATGCAGTTATTATTTTGAGAGCAATTTGAAATAAATTCCTTGTTGAGAAAATGAATTCAATGTATTTTTCATTAGCATTTCAAATAAAATTGTTTCACAAAGATTATATCTGTGTAACATATGACATTTAACAGTTTCTAATTGCAAATACAGGATGTGGGGCGAATGGTGTCTATTTCTGCATTTTAGTGAGTGAAAAAGATATTGCATAGACATAACTTTAAATTGAGCTAAATGACTGCTTCAAGATGTATCTTTCACTAAAAGCAATGCAGTTCCTGCTTTTTGCAAAACTGACGCAAATCATTTAATTCTCTTCATTTTACTTCTGATAAAGCTCTTCTTCTGTAAATTTCAGTGACTTTTCCATCATCATGTCTTGTCAGTCTATATTTACAGCGATCTTACGACTTGTTCTACATCATTAACTTAATTCTGCAATTCATTAACGTTCTTTCCAACAGCTAAAGTTCTAGTGACCCAGGAAACCCAGAGCAACAAATCATTGATTCCAACTGAAAAGCCAGACGAGCAATCCGGTAAAGATTGTTGCCAACCAAAATGACAAACATTTTCCAACATTCTCATTGATCAATATTCACAACTACATCTATCACTTCATTCTGTTTAGTAAAATGGCCCCTGGTTCATCTAACTGTTAGTGCTCGCAGCTCAGAGATGACATTCATAAATCTCTGCCATTGTTTATCTATTTCATATTCATTCGAAGCTCCTGGGCATCTCATGCCAATATAAGCCATGCTAGTTGCTGTCCCTTTTACATTCTTTACTTCATTTTATAAAACCGACATGCTCCATTTCACTGCAGATGCATGATTACATAATTGAATTCATCATCATCCCACTATCGCAGATTTCATGTAGTCCTACCCAAATGATTTTATTCACATTTCACTTGTGTTACTATTGTTGTCAACAGCATCCCATGAACCAACACACGAAATCTACAAAATTAAAATGGTTGTTGCAACTGAGCAGCCTGATGCAACACTAGGTAAATATCTTTTCTCCATCTATGACTAGTATTACATGTGCAATTTAGATTATATCAATTTCCTTTGGCTACAAATATGCAACAATTTGCCTATGGCCTTGCCTTTAAAGATTATTTCTTTCAGCTGCTTTATATACACTTTATGTGGGTCTATGTTCACCTTCATCTAATTGGCCTTTTCAAATATAAATACATTCTTGAATCTTTTTATAATTAGATGAGCATTCATTTGATGAGTCTGCTATATTCTGTTACCTTTATCTCCAGCTGAAATAATATCTGCACTTGTCTCCCTAAATTGGCTTGACTCAAGGCAACGAAGATATTTCACACAAAAGGCACTTGCATCACAACCATCATCAAAAAATATATATATATATATATCTCTTCTCACAAGATTATTTTTGGCCGCTACGCGAATATCAGTTAATACATGGGACAAGCTGCAGGGAACATACTCATATTCTTTGACCTGGGATCAATCTTTAACAGCATCGTATTTGCATTTAATTGTTCGACTTATTGTGAAAAAAATAGAACTTCCCTTGACATTAGTAGAAATTGGAATAGGGTTGTGGTCATTTTTGGATTTTGTCTGGCATGCAGTTATTATTTTGGGAGCATTTTGAAAGAAATTCCTTGTTGAGAAAATTAGTTCAATGTATTTTTCATTAGCATTTCAAATAAAATTGCTTCACAGAGATTATGTCTGTGTAACCTATGACATTTAACAATGCGTAATAGCAAATACAGGATGTGGGGCGAATGGTGTCTATTTCTGAATTTTAGTGACTGAATTTTCTTTTTCTCGCATAGAGATAACTAAATTGAGCTAAATGACTGCTTCAAGATGTATCTTTCACTAAAAGCAATGCAGTTCCTGCTTTTTACAAAACGGACGCAAATCATTTTATTCTCTTCATTTTACTCTGATAAAGCTCTTCTTCTGTAGAGTTCAGTGACTTTTCCATCATCATGTCTTGTCAGTCTTCATTTTCAGCGATCTTACAACTTGTTCTACATCATTAACTTAATTTATTCTGAAATTTATCAACGTCCTTTCCAACAGCTAACATTCTATTGACCCAGGAAACCCAGAGCAGCAAATCATTTATGCCCACTGAAAAGCCAGACGAGCAATCCGGTAAAGATTGTCGCCAACCAAAAGGACAAACATTTTCCAACATTCTCATTTATCAATATTCACAACTACATCTATCACTTCATTCTGTTTAGTAAAATGGCCTCTGGTCCATTTAACTGTTAGTGCTCGCAGCTCAGAGATGATATTCATAAATCTCTGCCATTGTTTATCTTTTTCATATTCATTTGAAGCTCCTGGGCATCTCATGCCAATATAAGCTGTGCTAGTTGCTGTCCCATTTACATTCTTTACTTCATTTTATAAAACCAGCATGCTCCATTTCACTGCAGATGCATGATTACATAATTGACTTCATCATCATCCCATTATCGCAAATTTCATGTGTTCCTACCCAAATGCTTTTAATCACAATTCACTTGTGTTACTATTGTTGTCAACAGCATCCCATGAACCAACACACGAAACCTACAAAATTAAAATGGCTGTTGCAACTGAGCAGCCTGATGCAAAGCTAGGTAAATATTTTTTCTCCATCTACTTATTTATGTTATTTATTTATTTGCATGTGTAAAGCGTACAACTGGCCTCGAGCATCGTGGCGCTGTTAAAATGGCTTGCTTGGTTACATAAGATGTTGTGAAAAAACAGACTTTGTGACAATAAGTGCTGGTACAGTTATACAGTTTGCCCGATCTAGATGGTCGGGCCGCGGTCATAGGGACAATGTAAGTCGCACAGACAGGATGAGAGCCCCATCTTGAAGGGCAGCACCATAATACAGTGCAGAGTCATTTAAGGTTTTGTGGTACAGACATGACGCACAACTCCCAGTTTAGGAGGGTGGCAATATTATACAATGCAAGGTCATTATGGGTAGGGTGGAACAGACATGATACACAACCCCCTTCTTGAAAGGGTGGTACTATTATACAATGCAAAGTCAGGTTGGGTGGCACAGACAGGATACACAACCCCTGTCTTAAAAGGATGGCAACATAATGCAATGCAAAGTCATTTTAGGTTAGATGGCATAGACATGATACACTACCCCCATCTTAAGGTTGGCAACTTAATACAGTGCAAAGTCATGCAGAGGGTCAAAATATGTGGCACAGACGTGAAACACACCCCATTTTGAGGGGTGGGCTCAACATACAATGCATAGAGTCAAGGTGTGTGGCACAGACAGGAGGCGCACCCCATCTTGAGGGGTGCGAACAACATAGGATGCCCAGGAGTCACTTATTATAGTGTGTGTGGCAGGGGGAAGGGAGAGCATACTCACTCACAGGTGACCAAGGGGGGGAGGGCATACTCACTCACAGACAAGGGGAATTGGGGGGCATACTCACTACAAGGCGACCAAGGCGGGGGCTAGGGGGAGCAGACTCACTCACAGGCGACCAGTGTGGGGAATGGGTGAGCATACTCACTCACAGGCGACCAAGGGGTCTATGACTAGTATTACCTGTGCAATTTAAAGTATATCAATTTCCTTTGGCTACAAATATGCAACAATTTCCCTATGGTCCTTGCCTTTAAAGATTATTTCTTTCAGCTGCTGTATATACTCGTGAATGCAGAACTATGTTCACCTTCATCCAATTGACCTTTTTAAATATAAATACATTCTTGAATCTTTTTATAATTAGATAAGCATTCATTTGATGTGTCTGCTATACTCCATTACCTTCATCTTCAGCTGAAATAATTTCTGCACTTGTCTCCCTAAATTGGCTTGACTCAAAAAAATGAATATTTTTCACACAAAAGGTACTTAAATCACAACAATCATTTAAATAAAAAAAGAAAATCTCTTCTCACAAGATGTTTTTTGGCCTCTACCCGAAAATCAGTTAATATATGGTGCAAGCTGTGGTGACCATACTCATATACTTTGACCTAGGATCTATCTTTAACAATATTTTATTTGCATTTAATTGTATGACCTTTTTTGAATAAAATAGAACTTCCCTTGACATTAGTAGAAATTGGAATAGGGTTGTGGTAATTTTTGGATTTTGTCTGGGATGCAGTTATTATTTTGAGAGAAATTTGGAAGAAATTCCTTGTTGAGAAAATTAGTTCAATGTATTTTTCATTAGCATTCCAAAAAAAATTGCTTCACAGAGATTATATCCGTGTCACATATGACATTTAACAGTTTGTAATTGCAAATACAGAAAGTGGGGCAAATGGTGTCTATTTCTGCATTTTAGTGACAGAAAAAGATTTTGCATAGACATAGGGCCTCATTCCGAGTATGGCTGTAAGGGATACCGGTCACCGTTAACGAGACCGGTGCCGGTAATCCCTTACCGCCACATTCCGAGTTCCCTTTGCGCCCTCGTCCTTAACGCCTGCTTTTAGCAGGCGTTAAGGACGAGGGCGCAAAGGGGCTTTTTGGCCAATAACAGTGACCGTAAAGTACGGTCACCGTTATTTGCAATTTCCCCATTCCCATTGAGTCCTATGGGGGCTCATTTGGGAATGGGGAAGGGCCCTGGGGAATGGGAAATTACCGACCTGGTCAACTCGGAATAGGGCGGTAATTTCCCATTCCACCAGGGCGGTGCCGGTAGGGGTCCGGTGCCGACCAAGGCGCTACTACCGCCATTGGTTAGCGCCAGACTCTGAATGAGGCCCATAGCTTTAATTGAGCTAAATGACTGCTTCAAGATGTATCTTTCAATAATAGCAATGCAGTTCCTGCTTTTTACAAAACTGACGCAGATCATTTAATTCTCTTCATTTTACTTCTGATAAAGCTCTTCTTCTGTAGAGTTCAGTGACTTTTTCATCATCATGTCTTGTCAGTCTTTATTTACAGCGATCTTACGACTTGTTCTACATCATTAAAATAATTAATTCTGAAATGTATCAACGTCCTTTCCAACAGCTAACATTCTATTGACCCAGGAAACCCAGAGCAACAAATCATTTATGCCCACTGAAAAGCCAGACGAGAAATCCGGTAAAGATTGTCGCCAACCAAAAGGACAAACATTTTCCAACATTCTCATTGATCAATATTCACAACTACATCTATGACTTCATTCTGTTTAGTAAAATGGCCTCTGGTTCATTTAACTGTTAGTGCTCGCAGCTCACAGATGACATTCATAAATCTCTACCATTGTTTATCTACTTCATATTCATCTGAAGCTCCTGGGCATCTCATGCCAATATAAGCCATGCTAGTTGCCGTCCCTTTTACATTCTTTACTTCATTTCATAAGACCAGCATGCTCCATTTCACAGCAGGTGCAATTACATAATTGACTTCATCATCATCTCACTATCGCAAATTTCATGTGGTCCTACCCACATGCTTTTATTCACATTTCACTTGTGTTACTATTGTTGTCAACAGCATCCCATGAACCAACACACGACACCTACAAAATTAAAATGGCTGTTGCAACTGAGCAGCCTGATGCAACGCTAGGTAAATATATTTTCTCCATCTATTTATTTATTTTATTTATTTATTTGCATTTATAAAGCGCACAACTGCCCTTGAGCATCGTGGCGCTGTTAAGAAGGCTTACTTGGTTACATAAGAGCTTGTGAAAAAACAGACTTCGTGACAATAAGTGCTGGTACAGTTATACAGTTTGCCCGATTGGGATGGGGGTGCCGTGGTCATAGGGACAATGTAAGTAGCACGGACAGGATGCAGAGCCCCATCTTGAAGGGCAGCACCATAATACAGTGCAGTGTCATTTAAGGTTTTGTGGTAAAGACATGACGCACAACTCCCAGTTTAGGAGGGTGGCAATATTATTCAACGCAAGGTCATTATGGGTAGGGTGGCACAGACATGATACACAACCCCCCTCTTCAAAGAGTGGTACTATTGCACAATGCAAATTCAGGTCGGGTGGCACAGACAGGATACACAACCCCTGTCTTAAAAGGATGGCAACATAATGCAACGCAAAGTCATTTTAGGTTAGATGGCATAGACATGATACACAACCCTCATCTCAAAAGGGTGGCAACATGATACAATGCAAAGTCATTATACGTTAGGTGGCACAGACATGATACACAACCCCCATCTTAAAAGGGTGCCAACATGATACAATGCATGTCATTATAGGTTAGGTGGCACAGACATGATACACAACCTCCATTTTAAGGGTGGCAACTTAATACAGTGCAAAGTCATGCAGAGGGTCAAAATATGTGGCACAGACGTGAAGCGCACTCCATTTTGAGGGGTGGCCTCAGCATACAATGCAGAGAGTCAAGGTGTGTGGCACAGACATGAGGCGCACCCCATCTTCAAGGGTGGGAACGTCATAGGATGCCCAGGAGTCATTTAATATAGTGTGCGTGGCAGGGGGAAGGGAGAGCATACTCACTCACAGGCGACCAAGGGGGGGAGCATATTCACTCACAGGCAAGGAGGTTTGGGGGGCATACTCACTACAAGGCGACCAAGGCGGGGGCTGGGGGGAGCAGACTCACTCACAGGCGACCAGGGTGGGGGTAGAGGGAGCATACTCACTCACAGGCGGCCAAGGGGTCTATGACTAGTATTACCTGTGCAATTTAAATTATATCAATTTCCTTTGGCTACAAATATGCAACAATTTCCCTATGGGCCTTGCCTTTAAAGATAATTTCTTTCAGCTGCTTTATATACTCTTGTATGTGAATTATGTTCACCTTCATCCAGTTGGCCTTTTCAAATATAAATACATTCTTGAATCTTATTATAGTTAGATAAACATTAATTTGATGAGTCTGTTATACTCTGTTACCTTCCTCTTCAGCTGAAATAATATCTGTACCCGTCTCCCTAAATTGGCTTGACTAACAAAAAGAATATATTTCGCCCAAAAAGTCCTGAAATCACAACCATCATTTAAAAAAAAAAAGAAAATCTCTTCTCACAAGATCATTTTTGGCCGCTACCCGAATATCAGTTAATACATGGGACAAGCTGTGGGGAACATACTCATATTCTTTGACCTGGGATCTATCTTTAACAGCATCTTATTTGCATTTAATTGTACGACTTTTTGTGAATAAAATAGAACTTCCCTTGACATTAGTAGAAATTGGAATAGGGTTGTGGTGATTTTTGGATTTTTTCTGGCATGCAGTTATTATTTTAGGAGCAATTTGAAAGAAATTCCTTGTTGAGAAAATGAGTTCAATGTATTTTTCATTATCATTTAAAATAAAATTGCTTCACAGAGATTATATCTGTGTAACATATGACATTTAACAGTTTGTAATAGCAAATACAGAATGTGGGGCAAATGGTGTCTATTTCTGCATTTTAGTGACTGAAAAAGATTTTGCATAGACATAACTTCAAATTGAGCTAAATGACTGCTTCAAGATGTATCTTTCACTAAAAGCAATGCAGTTCCTGCTTTTTGCTTAACTGACGCAAATCATTTAATTCTCTTCATTTTACTTCTGATAAAGCTCTTCTTCTGTAGAGTTCAGTGACTTATCCATCATCATGACTTTTCAGTCTATATTTACAGCGATCTTACGACTTGTTCTACATCATTAACTTAATTCTGCAATTTATCAACATTCTTTCCAACAGCTAAAGGTCTAGTGACCCAGGAAACCCAGAGCAACAAATCATTTATTCCCACTGAAAAGCCAGACGAGCAATCCGGTAAAGATTGTCGCCAACCAAAATGACAAACATTTTCCAACATTCTCATTGATCAATATTCACAACTACATCTATCACTTCATTCTGTTTAGTAAAATGGCCTCTGGTTCATTTAACTGTTAGTGCTCACAGCTCAGAGATGACATTCATAAATCTCTGCCATTGTTTACCTATTTCATATTCATTTGTAGCTCCTGGGCATCTCATGCCAAAACAAGCCATGTTAGTTGCTGTCCCTTTTACATTCTTTACTTCATTTTATAAAACCGGCATGCTCCATTTCACTGCAGATGCATAATTACATAATTGACTTCATCATCACCCCACTATCGCAAATTTCATGTAGTCCTACCCAAATACTTTTATTCATGTTTCACTTGTGTTACTATTGTTGTCAACAGCATCCCATGAACCAACACACGAAACCTACAAAATTAAAATGGTTGTTGCAACTGAGCAGCCTGATGCAACGCTAGGTAAATATTTTTTCTCCATCTATGACTAGTATTACATGTGCAATTTAGATTATTTCAAATTCCTTTGACTACAAATATGCAACAATTTGCCTATGGCCTTGCCTTTAAATATTATTTCTTTCAGCTGCTTTATATACTCTTTATGTGGATCTATGTTCACCTTCATCTACTTGGCCTTTTCAAATATAAATACATTCTTGAATCTTTTTATAATTAGATGAGCATTCATTTGATGAGTCTGCTATATTCTGTTACCTTTATCTCCAGCTGAAATAATATCTGCACTTGTCTCCCTAAATTGGCTTGACTCAAGGCAACGAAGATATTTCACACAAAAGGCACTTGCATCACAACCATCATCAAAATATATATATATATATATATCTCTTCTCACAAGATTATTTTTGGCCGCTACGCGAATATCAGTTAATACATGGGACAAGCTGCAGGGAACATACTCATATTCTTTGACCTGGGATCAATCTTTAACAGCATCGTATTTGCATTTAATTGTTCGACTTATTGTGAAAAAAATAGAACTTCCCTTGACATTAGTAGAAATTGGAATAGGGTTGTGGTCATTTTTGGATTTTGTCTGGCATGCAGTTATTATTTTGGGAGCATTTTGAAAGAAATTCCTTGTTGAGAAAATTAGTTCAATGTATTTTTCATTAGCATTTCAAATAAAATTGCTTCACAGAGATTATGTCTGTGTAACATATGACATTTAACAATGCGTAATAGCAAATACAGGATGTGGGGCGAATGGTGTCTATTTCTGAATTTTAGTGACTGAATTTTCTTTTTCTCGCATAGAGATAACTAAATTGAGCTAAATGACTGCTTCAAGATGTATCTTTCACTAAAAGCAATGCAGTTCCTGCTTTTTACAAAACGGACGCAAATCATTTTATTCTCTTCATTTTACTCTGATAAAGCTCTTCTTCTGTAGAGTTCAGTGACTTTTCCATCATCATGTCTTGTCAGTCTTTATTTTCAGCGATCTTACAACTTGTTCTACATCATTAACTTAATTTATTCTGAAATTTATCAACGTCCTTTCCAACAGCTAACATTCTATTGACCCAGGAAACCCAGAGCAGCAAATCATTTATGCCCACTGAAAAGCCAGACGAGCAATCCGGTAAAGATTGTCGCCAACCAAAAGGACAAACATTTTCCAACATTCTCATTTATCAATATTCACAACTACATCTATCACTTCATTCTGTTTAGTAAAATGGCCTCTGGTCCATTTAACTGTTAGTGCTCGCAGCTCAGAGATGATATTCATAAATCTCTGCCATTGTTTATCTTTTTCATATTCATTTGAAGCTCCTGGGCATCTCATGCCAATATAAGCTGTGCTAGTTGCTGTCCCATTTACATTCTTTACTTCATTTTATAAAACCAGCATGCTCCATTTCACTGCAGATGCATAATTACATAATTGACTTCATCATCATCCCACTATCGCAAATTTCATGTGTTCCTACCCAAATGCTTTTAATCACAATTCACTTGTGTTACTATTGTTGTCAACAGCATCCCATGAACCAACACACGAAACCTACAAAATTAAAATGGCTGTTGCAACTGAGCAGCCTGATGCAAAGCTAGGTAAATATTTTTTCTCCATCTACTTATTTATGTTATTTATTTATTTGCATGTGTAAAGCGTACAACTGGCCTCGAGCATCGTGGCGCTGTTAAAATGGCTTGCTTGGTTACATAAGATGTTGTGAAAAAACAGACTTTGTGACAATAAGTGCTGGTACAGTTATACAGTTTGCCCGATCTAGATGGTCGGGCCGCGGTCATAGGGACAATGTAAGTCGCACAGACAGGATGAGAGCCCCATCTTGAAGGGCAGCACCATAATACAGTGCAGAGTCATTTAAGGTTTTGTGGTACAGACATGACGCACAACTCCCAGTTTAGGAGGGTGGCAATATTATACAATGCAAGGTCATTATGGGTAGGGTGGAACAGACATGATACACAACCCCCTTCTTGAAAGGGTGGTACTATTATACAATGCAAAGTCAGGTTGGGTGGCACAGACAGGATACACAACCCCTGTCTTAAAAGGATGGCAACATAATGCAATGCAAAGTCATTTTAGGTTAGATGGCATAGACATGATACACTACCCCCATCTTAAGGTTGGCAACTTAATACAGTGCAAAGTCATGCAGAGGGTCAAAATATGTGGCACAGACGTGAAACACACCCCATTTTGAGGGGTGGGCTCAACATACAATGCATAGAGTCAAGGTGTGTGGCACAGACAGGAGGCGCACCCCATCTTGAGGGGTGCGAACAACATAGGATGCCCAGGAGTCACTTATTATAGTGTGTGTGGCAGGGGGAAGGGAGAGCATACTCACTCACAGGTGACCAAGGGGGGGAGGGCATACTCACTCACAGACAAGGGGAATTGGGGGGCATACTCACTACAAGGCGACCAAGGCGGGGGCTAGGGGGAGCAGACTCACTCACAGGCGACCAGTGTGGGGAATGGGTGAGCATACTCACTCACAGGCGACCAAGGGGTCTATGACTAGTATTACCTGTGCAATTTAAAGTATATCAATTTCCTTTGGCTACAAATATGCAACAATTTCCCTATGGTCCTTGCCTTTAAAGATTATTTCTTTCAGCTGCTGTATATACTCGTGAATGCAGAACTATGTTCACCTTCATCCAATTGACCTTTTTAAATATAAATACATTCTTGAATCTTTTTATAATTAGATAAGCATTCATTTGATGTGTCTGCTATACTCCATTACCTTCATCTTCAGCTGAAATAATTTCTGCACTTGTCTCCCTAAATTGGCTTGACTCAAAAAAATGAATATTTTTCACACAAAAGGTACTTAAATCACAACAATCATTTAAATAAAAAAAGAAAATCTCTTCTCACAAGATGTTTTTTGGCCTCTACCCGAAAATCAGTTAATATATGGTGCAAGCTGTGGTGACCATACTCATATACTTTGACCTAGGATCTATCTTTAACAATATTTTATTTGCATTTAATTGTATGACCTTTTTTGAATAAAATAGAACTTCCCTTGACATTAGTAGAAATTGGAATAGGGTTGTGGTAATTTTTGGATTTTGTCTGGGATGCAGTTATTATTTTGAGAGAAATTTGGAAGAAATTCCTTGTTGAGAAAATTAGTTCAATGTATTTTTCATTAGCATTCCAAAAAAAATTGCTTCACAGAGATTATATCCGTGTCACATATGACATTTAACAGTTTGTAATTGCAAATACAGAAAGTGGGGCAAATGGTGTCTATTTCTGCATTTTAGTGACAGAAAAAGATTTTGCATAGACATAGGGCCTCATTCCGAGTATGGCTGTAAGGGATACCGGTCACCGTTAACGAGACCGGTGCCGGTAATCCCTTACCGCCACATTCCGAGTTCCCTTTGCGCCCTCGTCCTTAACGCCTGCTTTTAGCAGGCGTTAAGGACGAGGGCGCAAAGGGGCTTTTTGGCCAATAACAGTGACCGTAAAGTACGGTCACCGTTATTTGCAATTTCCCCATTCCCATTGAGTCCTATGGGGGCTCATTTGGGAATGGGGAAGGGCCCTGGGGAATGGGAAATTACCGCCCTGGTCAACTCGGAATAGGGCGGTAATTTCCCATTCCACCAGGGCGGTGCCGGTAGGGGTCCGGTGCCGACCAAGGCGCTACTACCGCCATTGGTTAGCGCCAGACTCTGAATGAGGCCCATAGCTTTAATTGAGCTAAATGACTGCTTCAAGATGTATCTTTCAATAATAGCAATGCAGTTCCTGCTTTTTACAAAACTGACGCAGATCATTTAATTCTCTTCATTTTACTTCTGATAAAGCTCTTCTTCTGTAGAGTTCAGTGACTTTTTCATCATCATGTCTTGTCAGTCTTTATTTACAGCGATCTTACGACTTGTTCTACATCATTAAAATAATTAATTCTGAAATGTATCAACGTCCTTTCCAACAGCTAACATTCTATTGACCCAGGAAACCCAGAGCAACAAATCATTTATGCCCACTGAAAAGCCAGACGAGAAATCCGGTAAAGATTCTATTACAAGACCGGAGGCGAGCATTATGCTTATTCTTCTTTAATCTGCTTAACCACAGCATTTCAAATCTTCCATTTAATATAACTTTTTTCTTTTTTTTTTTTTTTTTTTATGAGCCCAACTGGCTTAAAAAATAACAAACAAACAAAAAACAACATGACTGGCTGAGTCAAATTCCTCCATGTCCCATGATCCTTATCTTGGCTAGTAGTCCTAGCCTCCATCCTGTGCACCAATGAGGGCTCCTTCCCTAGTATAAGACTCTGCCAGTCTAGGTCCATTCCTCTTCTTTTTTGCTGCTTTACTACAGCTAAGTCCCTTCATGTTACTCTTGTATAATGTGCATGCGAGATTTCAGTTGTAGCACTTAGCGCGCGTAGTTTCGCAAGGTAAGCGAAGCGCGAGGTGCGTAATACAGTCCGTCGCTGCACTGGCGGTTCGTTTTCGGTACGCGCCCCGCGGGCGACCTTGCTCGCGCTAGGGGCGGGGGTCGCGTTACTATTATAGAGTAGGATTATTAGTATATCTATCCTTGGATTGGTGCGCACACGTCCACGCAGATATACGAGGCCCGGGGGAGGCACGATCACAGCGACGCACCTGAAGAGGCGCGCATGCGCGGTGTCAGATCGGAGCTACGCATACGCGGAAGCTCCGATCGAAGTCAGACGTTTCGCGCTGAGAGCGCCCAGGAAAGTACGGCGTTCCTCCTCATTTAGAGGCTGCGAGAAAAAAAAAAAAAAAAAAAGGGAATTCCCCTTTCTACAAGGAGGGACGCGCGGCCTAGCTCAGCTGATTTAAAGCAGGCCAACTTACAGAGCGCAAGCCTGTGGCTGCAGTACCCCCAGCAAGTATCCTCCCCCCCCCCCCTTCTGAGGGAGGTAGCCATGGCTTCAGACAGACCCGAGGAATACTGGGTGCAGTATCATGACCAGGAGGCAGACATACAAGAAGGCATGGACCTATCCCTGAGCTTTAAAAAGGTTCTGGGTGATTCCCTGGTCAAAGCAGTTGCACAGGGGGTGCAGCCCATTCAGGACAGACTCATGGCCCTGGAAGAATTGTTGGGCACCAGAGCTGGCACATATGATGATCCAGGTGAGGGTACTTCCACGTCGCAGCCTCTGCAAGACTACACTAGGGGGAGTTCTACCGCCCGGAAGAGAAAGATCTCTTCTACCCCCCCGGGCAATATCACGGGGACTTCACCAGCGCCCCAAGAGGCGGCTGATGCCTTCAATAGACTTAAGAGAGCCTTCTTGGCAAAAGCATCAGCGGTGCCCAGCCTCGTACCCCTTACCCCAAGGGCTGATAATTCAGGGGAAGCTCCATCATCCTCGGAAGAGTCGGGACAGGAAGGGCAGGAAGAGGATGACTTTGGCCTCGATAAAGAGGGAGTGCGGGAGCCAAAAGCGAAAGCCAGCTTAGTGGAAGACCCTCAAGACGAGGATCCCCGAGAGGAGGACACCTCGGATATGTTTGAACCAGACTTGATCAGGCACCCCAGGTCCTCAGAATGGTCCCCTTCACCAAGAGTTGCGGCTTACATGTCTCAAAAATTGAGGAAGCCTTTAGATAAGGAAGTAAGATATAGACTCAGAGCGGAGTGTCCCAGACCGGATCTAGCTGGTAAAGTGGCAGAAACACCGGAGCTGGACCAAAAAATGCTCACATTTATTACGAAGGCCAGCAAGGACGCCAGGCGAGGAATGGATAGAGCATGGCGATCCTGCCAAGATAAGATACTAGATCTCTCGGGTCCAATTGCCAAGATAATGGATCTAGCAGAGAGATCCAAGGACACAGGAGAACCAGTCGATCCGGTCCTCTTAGCGGCTTGGGCCCAAAGGGCAGTCTGCCTGTTAGGGAATGCTAACTGCGCCATTTCGGCCGAGAGAAGGAGGTCCATGTTATTGAAGATAGACAATAAACTAGGAGATCTAGCGTCATATGAAGCGGGCGAGACCGCTCAGGGACTCCTATTTGGCGACATGTTCGTCAGAGAAATGAACAAATTCGTAGGCACTTATACAGCGCTAGAGAAGGCGCAAGCTTCGATTCGCAGAGTCTTTCCCGGTCGTGTTTTTGCAGGGGCTGGTCGCTTCAGGGGTCGATCGACCGGCCGCTATGGTTCCAATAGAAGACCTCAGGGCCCGAGAGCCCAGTATTGGGAGTCTCGTCAGCAAGACGTCTTCTTCCCCAATAGGAGTAGGGGATTCAGAGGTCGCCGAGGAAGAGGATACCCCAGGCAACACGGCAATAACTCAGGTGAGAGAGCTAGCAGCGACATATCCTCCAGTAGGGGGGAGAACCTCGCTTTTCATGCGCAAGTGGCAAGAGCTTTCGTCAGACGCGTGGGTGTTGCAGACAGCACAGGGTTTCCACCTAGAGTTCGTGAGCACTCCCCAGCAGTCAGCTCCTCCTCGGCGCATTCATTCGTCGCAGGCAGAAAGGCGCTTATTAGACCTAGAGATTCAGGCGCTAGCGGACAAGCAGGCGATAGAGAAGGCTCAGAACCAATCCGCAGTTTTCTTGAGCAGCATGTTTTTGGTGCACCGCAAAGGCAAGGTGCGGCCAGTGATCAATCTGAAAGAGTTGAACAGCTGGCTGATATACAGACACTTCAAGATGGAAGGAATCCATCTGTTAGCAGATCTTCTGCGAAAGAACGACTGGTTAGCGCGTATAGACCTGAAAGATGCCTATCTAACCATTCCCATAGCGGCGCATTTCAGGCAATTCTTGCAATTCAGCTGGAGAGGCCAGATATGGCAATTCAAGTCCCTGCCGTTCGGCCTAGCGTCAGCTCCCTGGGCCTTCACCAAGCTTCTGAGGCCTCTAGCGGCCGTACTAAGAGATCAGGGTATCCGGATGATCATCTATCTAGACGATATCCTATTTATGGCAGAGGACAGCGACAGACTGCTGAGTCAGGTGCAGTGGGCTACCTCACTGATTTCGGATCTGGGGTTCCTCGTCAGTATGGAAAAATCATCTCTAAAGCCCTCCAGGAAGCTGGAGTTTCTAGGATTTTCTATAGATACCAGAAAGGCCACTTTAGAACTCCCTCCAAGCAAAATAAGGGCGATCAAGAAGGAGTTGAGGTCAGCTCTGAGGAAGACAGTGATATCACTCCGCAGTCTGGCCAGGATAGTGGGCCTCCTAGCAGCGTCTATTCAGGCGATATTCCCAGGCCCCCTCCATTATCGAGCCCTGCAGAGGCTCAAAATCAAATATTTGCAGAAAGGATGGAAATATCATCGATTAGTGGCCCTAGACAAGGACAGCAGGACAGAGCTACGCTGGTGGCTCCACAATATGGAGGCCTGGAACGGCCGGGCAATCTTCGGAGATATGCCAGAGATGACCATAGAATCAGACGCCAGCAGATCAGGTTGGGGAGCCAGATGTGGTCCCACGGAGACAGGAGGGAAGTGGTCGCAGGAGGAGTTAAAACTGCACATCAACTGCCTGGAACTTCTAGCGGGTTCCTTTGCAGTCAAAGCCTTCACCAAGGACAAAGCACAGTGTTGCATCCTCTTAAGGATGGACAACATATCAGCGGTGAGGTACATCAACAAACTGGGCGGAACGAAGTCCAAGATGTTAGCCGAGCTGGCCAAAGACTTTTGGCACGCTTGCATGGAGAGGGAGATTGTGGTCAAAGCAGAATACTTGCCGGGAGCGAGGAATTCTGTAGCGGACTGGAACTCCCGATATCTAGTGGACTCCAGCGATTGGAAGCTCCACAAGTCGGTGTTCGACAGAATTCAGCAGAGATGGGGTCCTTTTCATACAGATCTATTCGCATCGAGGCTGAATGCACAGCTCACAAGATATTTCAGCTGGAGACTGGACCCGGGAGCGATAGGGACGGATGCGTTCCTATACAGCTGGAAAGGGCACATACATTACGCGTTTCCCCCATTCGCAATGCTAGCAAGGACACTAGCGAAGGTGCGCAGGGACAGGGCGGAGCTAGTGATAGTGACACCAGAATGGAGATCGCAAGCGTGGTTTCCAGTTCTGATGGAACTTTCTACGGATTTCCCTCAGAGAGTTTCTCACAGGCTGGATCTCCTTGCAGATCCGATAGGAGCCCCTCACCCGCTAATTCAGGACCAGTCCCTGGTTCTTCTGGTCTGCAGAATTTCAGGCGCAGATGGTGTTTGCCAGGCCTTTCAGAGCAGGCTACAGAACTTATCAGAGTTTCATGGGCTCCGTCCACAATCAGGAGCTATAATTCCGCTTGGCAGGCTTGGGAATCGTGGTGCGGAGAGAAAGGTTTTTCTCCCATTTCAGCTCCTATAGTACAGGTTATAAACTTCCTAGCGTCTCTGACCCTAGCGGGAAAGGCCTTCCGAACGATAGGAGTGTATAGGTCGGCGATTTCAGCAGGTCATGATCTAGTGGATGGAGCGCCTGTGGGAGAGCACCCGGGTGTCGTGCGACTACTTAAAGGGGTGAAAGTGACCATTCCGCCGCTTCCGAAGTATTCATCACTCTGGGATGTTAACAAAGTACTTCTCCTTTTCGATCAATGGCCTAGGAACGATTTGCTATCGCATAAACAGCTGTCAGGGAAGCTAGCCACGCTGTTATGTTTAGTATCTTGTCGAAGAGTGTCGGATGTTAAAGCGCTGGAGGTGGACAGAAAGATTTTTTATCCCGAAGGGGTGGCTTTTAATATTGCGCAGCGTACTAAGACTAATTCTAGAGTCATAAACTATCCCTATTTTCCAGATAACGGCAAGTTTTGCGTAGCTAGATGCATAAAAGCGTATGAGTCAGTGACAGCAGAACTGAGACCCGCAGGGGTAAAGCAGCTGCTTATAGCGCGCAGGAGACCTTATAGGGCAGTAGCGCCAGCTACCATAGCTCGGTGGGTGAGAGAAGTTATGGAACTAGCAGGAATTGATATTTCAGTGTTTGGGGCCCATTCAACTAGAGGAGCGATGGCTTCCAGAGCTTTTGCAGCTGGAGTTCCGCTGCATGAGATCATGAAAGCAGCAGACTGGTCTAATGACTCCGTATTTAGGACCTTCTATTTTAAGCCAGTAACGAATATTGCGTCAGCGGTCGTTCAGAGCTTTGAACAAGCATAATGCTCGCCTCCGGTCTTGTAATAGAATGAAGATTACCCATGCGGATAGCGCAGGAAGTCTTGATTCTATTAAAGACACGGAGGCGAGCATTATCCCACCCTCTGGGAATTCGGTGATTTGTAGATTGTCCAGTTGTTATAAAAAAATAAATAAAAAAAAAATGAATGTTTAGTGACTTCTATTTAGAGTTAATAGCGAATTCCCCTCCCTTACACTGTTGATCTCTTTCCGCTAGGAGAAGAGCAGAAATCTTCACGAGAATGAGAAGTCAGCTCACTTCAGGGAGCATCAGAGAAGACAGAGTAGAAGAGCTGGAACAGTCGGGTACAGGCTGGAATAGAAGTTTGACCAGTTGTGAGGTTAAGTGGAAAGTCAGCCAAAAGAAGAGGAATGGACCTAGACTGGCAGAGTCTTATACTAGGGAAGGAGCCCTCATTGGTGCACAGGATGGAGGCTAGGACTACTAGCCAAGATAAGGATCATGGGACATGGAGGAATTTGACTCAGCCAGTCATGTTGTTTTTTGTTTGTTTGTTATTTTTTAAGCCAGTTGGGCTCATAAAAAAAAAAAAAAAAAGAAAAAAGTTATATTAAATGGAAGATTTGAAATGCTGTGGTTAAGCAGATTAAAGAAGAATAAGCATAATGCTCGCCTCCGTGTCTTTAATAGAATCAAGACTTCCTGCGCTATCCGCATGGGTAATCTTCATTGTCGCCAACCAAAAGGACAAACATTTTCCAACATTCTCATTGATCAATATTCACAACTACATCTATGACTTCATTCTGTTTAGTAAAATGGCCTCTGGTTCATTTAACTGTTAGTGCTCGCAGCTCACAGATGACATTCATAAATCTCTACCATTGTTTATCTACTTCATATTCATCTGAAGCTCCTGGGCATCTCATGCCAATATAAGCCATGCTAGTTGCCGTCCCTTTTACATTCTTTACTTCATTTCATAAGACCAGCATGCTCCATTTCACAGCAGGTGCAATTACATAATTGACTTCATCATCATCTCACTATCGCAAATTTCATGTGGTCCTACCCACATGCTTTTATTCACATTTCACTTGTGTTACTATTGTTGTCAACAGCATCCCATGAACCAACACACAACACCTACAAAATTAAAATGGCTGTTGCAACTGAGCAGCCTGATGCAACGCTAGGTAAATATATTTTCTCCATCTATTTATTTATTTTATTTATTTATTTGCATTTATAAAGCGCACAACTGCCCTTGAGCATCGTGGCGCTGTTAAGAAGGCTTACTTGGTTACATAAGAGCTTGTGAAAAAACAGACTTCGTGACAATAAGTGCTGGTACAGTTATACAGTTTGCCCGATTGGGATGGGGGTGCCGTGGTCATAGGGACAATGTAAGTAGCACGGACAGGATGCAGAGCCCCATCTTGAAGGGCAGCACCATAATACAGTGCAGTGTCATTTAAGGTTTTGTGGTACAGACATGACGCACAACTCCCAGTTTAGGAGGGTGGCAATATTATTCAACGCAAGGTCATTATGGGTAGGGTGGCACAGACATGATACACAACCCCCCTCTTCAAAGAGTGGTACTATTGCACAATGCAAAGTCAGGTCGGGTGGCACAGACAGGATACACAACCCCTGTCTTAAAAGGATGGCAACATAATGCAACGCAAAGTCATTTTAGGTTAGATGGCATAGACATGATACACAACCCTCATCTCAAAAGGGTGGCAACATGATACAATGCAAAGTCATTATACGTTAGGTGGCACAGACATGATACACAACCCCCATCTTAAAAGGGTGCCAACATGATACAATGCATGTCATTATAGGTTAGGTGGCACAGACATGATACACAACCTCCATTTTAAGGGTGGCAACTTAATACAGTGCAAAGTCATGCAGAGGGTCAAAATATGTGGCACAGACGTGAAGCGCACTCCATTTTGAGGGGTGGCCTCAGCATACAATGCAGAGAGTCAAGGTGTGTGGCACAGACATGAGGCGCACCCCATCTTCAAGGGTGGGAACGTCATAGGATGCCCAGGAGTCATTTAATATAGTGTGCGTGGCAGGGGGAAGGGAGAGCATACTCACTCACAGGCGACCAAGGGGGGGAGCATATTCACTCACAGGCAAGGAGGTTTGGGGGGCATACTCACTACAAGGCGACCAAGGCGGGGGCTGGGGGGAGCAGACTCACTCACAGGCGACCAGGGTGGGGGTAGAGGGAGCATACTCACTCACAGGCGGCCAAGGGGTCTATGACTAGTATTACCTGTGCAATTTAAATTATATCAATTTCCTTTGGCTACAAATATGCAACAATTTCCCTATGGGCCTTGCCTTTAAAGATAATTTCTTTCAGCTGCTTTATATACTCTTGTATGTGAATTATGTTCACCTTCATCCAGTTGGCCTTTTCAAATATAAATACATTCTTGAATCTTATTATAGTTAGATTAACATTAATTTGATGAGTCTGTTATACTCTGTTACCTTCCTCTTCAGCTGAAATAATATCTGTACCCGTCTCCCTAAATTGGCTTGACTAACAAAAAGAATATATTTCGCCCAAAAAGTCCTGAAATCACAACCATCATTTAAAAAAAAAAAGAAAATCTCTTCTCACAAGATCATTTTTGGCCGCTACCCGAATATCAGTTAATACATGGGACAAGCTGTGGGGAACATACTCATATTCTTTGACCTGGGATCAGTCTTTAACAGCATCTTATTTGCATTTAATTGTACGACTTTTTGTGAATAAAATAGAACTTCCCTTGACATTAGTAGAAATTGGAATAGGGTTGTGGTGATTTTTGGATTTTTTCTGGCATGCAGTTATTATTTTAGGAGCAATTTGAAAGAAATTCCTTGTTGAGAAAATTAGTTCAATGTATTTTTCATTATCATTTAAAATAAAATTGCTTCACAGAGATTATATCTGTGTAACATATGACATTTAACAGTTTGTAATAGCAAATACAGAATGTGGGGTGAATGGTGTCTATTTCTGCATTTTAGTGACTGAAAAAGATTTCGCATAGGCATAACTTTAAATTGAGCTAAATGACTGCTTCAAGACATATCTTTCACTAAAAGCAATGCAGTTCCTGCTTTTTACAAAACGGACGGAAATCATTTTATTCTCTTCATTTTACTTCTGGTAAAGCTCTTCTTCTGTAAATTTCAGTGACTTTTCCATCATCATGTCTTGTCAGTCTATATTTACAGCGATCTTACGACTTGTTCTACATCATTAACTTAATTCTGCAATTCATTAACGTTCTTTCCAACAGCTAAAGTTCTAGTGACCCAGGAAACCCAGAGCAACAAATCATTAATTCCCACTGAAAAGCCAGACGAGCAATCCGGTAAAGATTGTCGCGAACCAAAAGGACAAACATTTTCCAACATTCTCATTGATCAATATTCACAACTACATATATCACTTCATTCTGTTTAGTAAAATGGCCCCTGGTTCATCTAACTGTTAGTGCTCGCAGCTCAGAGATGACATTCATAAATCTCTGCCATTGTTTATCTATTTCATATTCATTCGAAGCTCCTGGGCATCTCATGCCAATATAAGCCATGCTAGTTGCTGTCCCTTTTACATTCTTTACTTCATTTTATAAAACCGACATGCTCCATTTCACTGCAGATGCATGATTACATAATTGAATTCATCATCATCCCACTATCGCAGATTTCATGTAGTCCTACCCAAATGATTTTATTCACATTTCACTTGTGTTACTATTGTTGTCAACAGCATCCCATGAACCAACACACGAAATCTACAAAATTAAAATGGTTGTTGCAACTGAGCAGCCTGATGCAACACTAGGTAAATATTTTTTCTCCATCTATGACTAGTATTACATGTGCAATTTAGATTATATCAATTTCCTTTGGCTACAAATATGCAACAATTTGCCTATGGCCTTGCCTTTAAAGATTATTTCTTTCAGCTGCTTTATATACACTTTATGTGGGTCTATGTTCACCTTCATCTAATTGGCCTTTTCAAATATAAATACATTCTTGAATCTTTTTATAATTAGATGAGCATTCATTTGATGAGTCTGCTATATTCTGTTACCTTTATCTCCAGCTGAAATAATATCTGCACTTGTCTCCCTAAATTGGCTTGACTCAAGGCAACGAAGATATTTCACACAAAAGGCACTTGCATCACAACCATCATCAAAATATATATATATATATATATCTCTTCTCACAAGATTATTTTTGGCCGCTACGCGAATATCAGTTAATACATGGGACAAGCTGCAGGGAACATACTCATATTCTTTGACCTGGGGTCAATCTTTAACAGCATCGTATTTGCATTTAATTGTTCGACTTATTGTGAAAAAAATAGAACTTCCCTTGACATTAGTAGAAATTGGAATAGGGTTGTGGTCATTTTTGGATTTTGTCTGGCATGCAGTTATTATTTTGGGAGCATTTTGAAAGAAATTCCTTGTTGAGAAAATTAGTTCAATGTATTTTTCATTAGCATTTCAAATAAAATTGCTTCACAGAGATTATGTCTGTGTAACATATGACATTTAACAATGCGTAATAGCAAATACAGGATGTGGGGCGAATGGTGTCTATTTCTGAATTTTAGTGACTGAATTTTCTTTTTCTCGCATAGAGATAACTAAATTGAGCTAAATGACTGCTTCAAGATGTATCTTTCACTAAAAGCAATGCAGTTCCTGCTTTTTACAAAACGGACGCAAATCATTTTATTCTCTTCATTTTACTCTGATAAAGCTCTTCTTCTGTAGAGTTCAGTGACTTTTCCATCATCATGTCTTGTCAGTCTTTATTTTCAGCGATCTTACAACTTGTTCTACATCATTAACTTAATTTATTCTGAAATTTATCAACGTCCTTTCCAACAGCTAACATTCTATTGACCCAGGAAACCCAGAGCAACAAATCATTTATGCCCACTGAAAAGCCAGACGAGCAATCCGGTAAAGATTGTCGCCAACCAAAAGGACAAACATTTTCCAACATTCTCATTTATCAATATTCACAACTACATCTATCACTTCATTCTGTTTAGTAAAATGGCCTCTGGTGCATTTAACTGTTAGTGCTCACAGCTCAGAGATGATATTCATAAATCTCTGCCATTGTTTATCTTTTTCATATTCATTTGAAGCTCCTGGGCAACTCATGCCAATATAAGCTGTGCTAGTTGCTGTCCCATTTACATTCTTTACTTCATTTTATAAAACCAGCATGCTCCATTTCACTGCAGATGCATAATTACATAATTGACTTCATCATCATCCCACTATCGCAAATTTCATGTGTTCCTACCCAAATGCTTTTAATCACAATTCACTTGTGTTACTATTGTTGTCAACAGCATCCCATGAACCAACACACGAAACCTACAAAATTAAAATGGCTGTTGCAACTGAGCAGCCTGATGCAAAGCTAGGTAAATATTTTTTCTCCATCTACTTATTTATGTTATTTATTTATTTGCATGTGTAAAGCGTACAACTGGCCTCGAGCATCGTGGCGCTGTTAAAATGGCTTGCTTGGTTACATAAGATGTTGTGAAAAAACAGACTTTGTGACAATAAGTGCTGGTACAGTTATACAGTTTGCCCGATCTAGATGGTCGGGCCGCGGTCATAGGGACAATGTAAGTCGCACAGACAGGATGAGAGCCCCATCTTGAAGGGCAGCACCATAATACAGTGCAGAGTCATTTAAGGTTTTGTGGTACAGACATGACGCACAACTCCCAGTTTAGGAGGGTGGCAATATTATACAATGCAAGGTCATTATGGGTAGGGTGGAACAGACATGATACACAACCCCCTTCTTGAAAGGGTGGTACTATTATACAATGCAAAGTCAGGTTGGGTGGCACAGACAGGATACACAACCCCTGTCTTAAAAGGATGGCAACATAATGCAATGCAAAGTCATTTTAGGTTAGATGGCATAGACATGATACACTACCCCCATCTTAAGGTTGGCAACTTAATACAGTGCAAAGTCATGCAGAGGGTCAAAATATGTGGCACAGACGTGAAACACACCCCATTTTGAGGGGTGGGCTCAACATACAATGCATAGAGTCAAGGTGTGTGGCACAGACAGGAGGCGCACCCCATCTTGAGGGGTGCGAACAACATAGGATGCCCAGGAGTCACTTATTATAGTGTGTGTGGCAGGGGGAAGGGAGAGCATACTCACTCACAGGTGACCAAGGGGGGGAGGGCATACTCACTCACAGACAAGGGGAATTGGGGGGCATACTCACTACAAGGCGACCAAGGCGGGGGCTAGGGGGAGCAGACTCACTCACAGGCGACCAGTGTGGGGAATGGGTGAGCATACTCACTCACAGGCGACCAAGGGGTCTATGACTAGTATTACCTGTGCAATTTAAAGTATATCAATTTCCTTTGGCTACAAATATGCAACAATTTCCCTATGGTCCTTGCCTTTAAAGATTATTTCTTTCAGCTGCTGTATATACTCGTGAATGCAGAACTATGTTCACCTTCATCCAATTGACCTTTTTAAATATAAATACATTCTTGAATCTTTTTATAATTAGATAAGCATTCATTTGATGTGTCTGCTATACTCCATTACCTTCATCTTCAGCTGAAATAATTTCTGCACTTGTCTCCCTAAATTGGCTTGACTCAAAAAAATGAATATTTTTCACACAAAAGGTACTTAAATCACAACAATCATTTAAATAAAAAAAGAAAATCTCTTCTCACAAGATGTTTTTTGGCCTCTACCCGAAAATCAGTTAATATATGGTGCAAGCTGTGGTGACCATACTCATATACTTTGACCTAGGATCTATCTTTAACAATATTTTATTTGCATTTAATTGTATGACCTTTTTTGAATAAAATAGAACTTCCCTTGACATTAGTAGAAATTGGAATAGGGTTGTGGTCATTTTTGGATTTTGTCTGGGATGCAGTTATTATTTTGAGAGAAATTTGGAAGAAATTCCTTGTTGAGAAAATTAGTTCAATGTATTTTTCATTAGCATTCCAAAAAAAATTGCTTCACAGAGATTATATCCGTGTCACATATGACATTTAACAGTTTGTAATTGCAAATACAGAAAGTGGGGCAAATGGTGTCTATTTCTGCATTTTAGTGACAGAAAAAGATTTTGCATAGACATAGGGCCTCATTCCGAGTATGGCTGTAAGGGATACCGGTCACCGTTAACGAGACCGGTGCCGGTAATCCCTTACCGCCACATTCCGAGTTCCCTTTGCGCCCTCGTCCTTAACGCCTGCTTTTAGCAGGCGTTAAGGACGAGGGCGCAAAGGGGCTTTTTGGCCAATAACAGTGACCGTAAAGTACGGTCACCGTTATTTGCAATTTCCCCATTCCCATTGAGTCCTATGGGGGCTCATTTGGGAATGGGGAAGGGCCCTGGGGAATGGGAAATTACCGCCCTGGTCAACTCGGAATAGGGCGGTAATTTCCCATTCCACCAGGGCGGTGCCGGTAGGGGTCCGGTGCCGACCAAGGCGCTACTACCGCCATTGGTTAGCGCCAGACTCTGAATGAGGCCCATAGCTTTAATTGAGCTAAATGACTGCTTCAAGATGTATCTTTCAATAATAGCAATGCAGTTCCTGCTTTTTACAAAACTGACGCAGATCATTTAATTCTCTTCATTTTACTTCTGATAAAGCTCTTCTTCTGTAGAGTTCAGTGACTTTTTCATCATCATGTCTTGTCAGTCTTTATTTACAGCGATCTTACGACTTGTTCTACATCATTAAAATAATTAATTCTGAAATGTATCAACGTCCTTTCCAACAGCTAACATTCTATTGACCCAGGAAACCCAGAGCAACAAATCATTTATGCCCACTGAAAAGCCAGACGAGAAATCCGGTAAAGATTGTCGCCAACCAAAAGGACAAACATTTTCCAACATTCTCATTGATCAATATTCACAACTACATCTATGACTTCATTCTGTTTAGTAAAATGGCCTCTGGTTCATTTAACTGTTAGTGCTCGCAGCTCACAGATGACATTCATAAATCTCTACCATTGTTTATCTACTTCATATTCATCTGAAGCTCCTGGGCATCTCATGCCAATATAAGCCATGCTAGTTGCCGTCCCTTTTACATTCTTTACTTCATTTCATAAGACCAGCATGCTCCATTTCACAGCAGGTGCAATTACATAATTGACTTCATCATCATCTCACTATCGCAAATTTCATGTGGTCCTACCCACATGCTTTTATTCACATTTCACTTGTGTTACTATTGTTGTCAACAGCATCCCATGAACCAACACACGACACCTACAAAATTAAAATGGCTGTTGCAACTGAGCAGCCTGATGCAACGCTAGGTAAATATATTTTCTCCATCTATTTATTTATTTTATTTATTTATTTGCATTTATAAAGCGCACAACTGCCCTTGAGCATCGTGGCGCTGTTAAGAAGGCTTACTTGGTTACATAAGAGCTTGTGAAAAAACAGACTTCGTGACAATAAGTGCTGGTACAGTTATACAGTTTGCCCGATTGGGATGGGGGTGCCGTGGTCATAGGGACAATGTAAGTAGCACGGACAGGATGCAGAGCCCCATCTTGAAGGGCAGCACCATAATACAGTGCAGTGTCATTTAAGGTTTTGTGGTACAGACATGACGCACAACTCCCAGTTTAGGAGGGTGGCAATATTATTCAACGCAAGGTCATTATGGGTAGGGTGGCACAGACATGATACACAACCCCCCTCTTCAAAGAGTGGTACTATTGCACAATGCAAAGTCAGGTCGGGTGGCACAGACAGGATACACAACCCCTGTCTTAAAAGGATGGCAACATAATGCAACGCAAAGTCATTTTAGGTTAGATGGCATAGACATGATACACAACCCTCATCTCAAAAGGGTGGCAACATGATACAATGCAAAGTCATTATACGTTAGGTGGCACAGACATGATACACAACCCCCATCTTAAAAGGGTGCCAACATGATACAATGCATGTCATTATAGGTTAGGTGGCACAGACATGATACACAACCTCCATTTTAAGGGTGGCAACTTAATACAGTGCAAAGTCATGCAGAGGGTCAAAATATGTGGCACAGACGTGAAGCGCACTCCATTTTGAGGGGTGGCCTCAGCATACAATGCAGAGAGTCAAGGTGTGTGGCACAGACATGAGGCGCACCCCATCTTCAAGGGTGGGAACGTCATAGGATGCCCAGGAGTCATTTAATATAGTGTGCTTGGCAGGGGGAAGGGAGAGCATACTCACTCACAGGCGACCAAGGGGGGGAGCATATTCACTCACAGGCAAGGAGGTTTGGGGGGCATACTCACTACAAGGCGACCAAGGCGGGGGCTGGGGGGAGCAGACTCACTCACAGGCGACCAGGGTGGGGGTAGAGGGAGCATACTCACTCACAGGCGGCCAAGGGGTCTATGACTAGTATTACCTGTGCAATTTAAATTATATCAATTTCCTTTGGCTACAAATATGCAACAATTTCCCTATGGGCCTTGCCTTTAAAGATAATTTCTTTCAGCTGCTTTATATACTCTTGTATGTGAATTATGTTCACCTTCATCCAGTTGGCCTTTTCAAATATAAATACATTCTTGAATCTTATTATAGTTAGATAAACATTAATTTGATGAGTCTGTTATACTCTGTTACCTTCCTCTTCAGCTGAAATAATATCTGTACCCGTCTCCCTAAATTGGCTTGACTAACAAAAAGAATATATTTCGCCCAAAAAGTCCTGAAATCACAACCATCATTTAAAAAAAAAGAAAATCTCTTCTCACAAGATCATTTTTGGCCGCTACCCGAATATCAGTTAATACATGGGACAAGCTGTGGGGAACATACTCATATTCTTTGACCTGGGATCAGTCTTTAACAGCATCTTATTTGCATTTAATTGTACGACTTTTTGTGAATAAAATAGAACTTCCCTTGACATTAGTAGAAATTGGAATAGGGTTGTGGTGATTTTTGGATTTTTTCTGGCATGCAGTTATTATTTTAGGAGCAATTTGAAAGAAATTCCTTGTTGAGAAAATGAGTTCAATGTATTTTTCATTATCATTTAAAATAAAATTGCTTCACAGAGATTATATCTGTGTAACATATGACATTTAACAGTTTGTAATAGCAAATACAGAATGTGGGGTGAATGGTGTCTATTTCTGCATTTTAGTGACTGAAAAAGATTTCGCATAGGCATAACTTTAAATTGAGCTAAATGACTGCTTCAAGACATATCTTTCACTAAAAGCAATGCAGTTCCTGCTTTTTACAAAACGGACGGAAATCATTTTATTCTCTTCATTTTACTTCTGGTAAAGCTCTTCTTCTGTAGAGTTCATGTGACTTTTCCATCATCATGTCTTGTCAGTCTATATTTACAGCAAGCTTACGACTTGTTCTACATCATTAACTTAATTCTGCAATTTATCAACGTTCTTTCCGACAGCTAAAGTTCTAGTGACCCAAGAAACCCAGAGCAACATATTAATTATGCCCACTGAAAAGCCAGACGAGCAATCCGGTAAAGATTGTCGCCAACCAAAAGGACAAACATTTTCCAACATTCTCATTGATCAATATTCACAACTACCTACATCTATCACTTCATTCTGCTTAGTAAAATGGCCTCTGGTTCATCTAACTGTTAGTGCTCACAGCTCACAGATGACATTCATAAATCTCTGCCAGAGTTTATCTATTTCATATTCATTTGAAGCTCCTGGGCATCTTGTGCCAATATAAGCCATGCTATTGGCCGTCTTTACATTCTTTACTTAATTTCATAAAACCAGCATGCTCCATTTCACAGCAGATGCTTAATTACATAATTGCCTTCATCATCATCCCACTATCGCAAATTTCATGTGGTCCTACCCAAATGATTTTATTCACATTTCACTTGTGTTACTATTGTTGTCAACAGCATCCCATGGACCAACACATGAAACCTACAAAATTAAAATGGCTGTTGCAACTGAGCAGCCTGATGCAACGCTAGGTAAATATTTTTTCTCCATCTATGACTAGTATTACATGTGCAATTTAGATTATTTAAAATTCCTTTGGCTACAAATATGCAACAATTTGCCTATGGCCTTGCCTTTAAACATTATTTCTTTCAGCTGCTTTATATACTCTTTATGTGGATCTATGTTCACCTTCATCCAATTGGCCTTTTCAAATATAAATACATTCTTGAATCTTTTGATAAATAGATAAGCATTCATTTGATGAGTCTGCTATACTCCATTACCTTCATCTTCAGCTGGAATATTCTCCAGCATGGGGTCTGGCATGGATTCACATGCTCATGAATATTCCCCGTCGTCAGGCTGGGAATCCTCGGTAAAGAAAAAACCAGTATCAGTTTCGTTTCTGATCTGTCTTTCGTAGTAGTAACCAATCACTGGTCTCTGCGTCATACTGACCACAGCCAATGACTGCCCTCTACCTAAGCACCGCCTCTGGCAGCCATCTTCAGATTTTTACCGCACGTTCATGTGTTGGGATCCTCGTGCTATTGCTCTCGAGCGTTAGTGCTATTTTTTCACGTTTTTTGCTCAAAAACTTCGTTTTTTCGGTCAAAAGAGCCTCAAGCTCCACCGACTCTCCATCCGATCAACGGGGACCCGTGTCGGATTCGTCTGCGCCCCTCAAGGGTGAAGATTTCGTCGAGCTACGCTTTGGAGGACTCCAGAAGCTTCTCAGGCCCGGACATGGCCCAGGAGAAGGGAAGCTCGACGCCCGGAAAGCTGTTCAGGGTCTGCCCTGGATGCCAGCTGCAGAACGTCTTTAAGGAGGACGAACACTCCTTTTGTCTCTACTGCTTACATGAGGACAAGACTCACGTGGAGAAGGACTGTGCGTTTTGCGGCAATATGTCGGAGCGGACCATGAAGGACCGCCATCAACGTCTCGCCAACTGGCTGGAAGGGAAGAGCCCGTCAGGCGAGAAGAAGAGTAAGAAATCCGAGCGGTCTTCTAAGACCTTTGAGGACGCCCCGGCGACGGGGGTCCAACACAAGGCCAAGCACCGCGAGTCCGCTGGCACCGGGAGCGCCGAACGGTCGGGCTCTACGGGCGCCAGGCAGGGCGCACCCTCCCCGGCACCTTCAACCACGAGCCAACGCTCTGGGTCGGGTAAGAGGAAGGGCGAGCACCCGGCAAAGCTCCTGGAGAGGCCCCGGTCGAGCTCGAAGGCCCCATCGGAGGGGGAGCGAGGCAGTGTCCCCCCCCTCAAGGATAAGGCGGTGAGCGCACCTAAGGTGGTGAAGGCCTTAATCCATCCGGCCAAGCCCTCTATCGATACTGTCGCGGCGACCCTGGCTCAGCCTGTGGAGGCTACACCAGTGGTGGCGACCTCGGGGCTCAGAGTCTCCCTGCCACCTCGGAGGGAGTCCTCTTTTGTGCCCATCGATAGGACCCCCATGAAATCCCCGGCGGGGAAGAAAAAGGGCGGGCAGGGCGTCGTCGTAGATTCGGCTTCAACCTCGGAGGAAGAGCTGTTCGAGGTCTTAAGCCACGGCCTTGGCGTGGAAGAAGACCGGCCCGTCGGGATGGATCCCGACGCGGGTGACGACGACATGGTCGAGGGTGCCGATGGGGCCCCTGATCGCCCGTCGGATTCCCCTCTGCCAGCGCCGCAGGACAACTCGGCGGCCATTTTGTTGGCTATACAGTCCTTATGCTCAGAGATAAGGACGAGACTACCGTTGCCGACGGAGGAACCTCTCCCGTTGGGGGATCCTGAACCGGGACCTTCGGGCGATCCCCCGCCCAAGAAAAGAAGGATTCACCCTCCACCTCCTTTTCAGCCGTCGCGCACCGTCCAGCCCTCCTCCCCGTCCACCCGAGGGGATGATACGGGGACTGACATGGCAGCGACGGGTACGGACGACGAGGTATACGACGAGGATCTACCGTGTCACCTCCCACCAGGGCTTCTCCGCCCGACGAGATTGGTTTGTTCCACTCCATGATCGCCAGGGCATCCGAGCTTTTCCAACTCTGCCCTGAGGAGAAGAAAAAGGAAGGATTCCTTTATCAACAGCGCGAAGCCAAGAGGAAGACGGTCCTCGCGGTGCCTCTACTGGACGACATTTGGGATGAGGGCCTCGCCCTCCTCAAGAACCCTTCCACTACGCCGTCGTTTCCGCGGCGGCCAGGAAGAAAGCTGGGGGGGTGCGGCCTCCACATCGACTTCCCCACCGGACGGCGAGGGAAAGAAATTGGACACTATGGGACGCAGGGTCATCTCGTCTGCAGCAACGACGATTAAGGCGGCCAACGCCTTGGCTATCGTGGCCCGCTACGACAGGGAGCTATGGTACAAACTGGCTCCCCTGCTGGACTTTCTACCGGATGACAAGAGGGCAGATGCCCTGGAGATCCTACAGGAAGGTGAAGTGGCGTCGGACCACGCCATCACTATTGCGACGGACATCGCCGACACTGGATTTCGCCAGTTGGGCAACGGCGTGTGCCTTAGGTGGCGTGGATGGCTCAAGGCTACGGACTTCCGTCAAGACGTACAGACCAGAGTCCTGGACATGCCGTTCGATGGGAACAACCTGTTTGGGAAAACAGTGGACGACTCCCTTCAGGCCATTAAAGCGGACACTGAGACGGCCCGGGCCCTTGGAGTTCTGCAGCAACGACGGACGCCCTTTCGGAGCAGCGGAGGCAAGGGCGCCTCCAAAGGTTCCGGCGGCGGTTTCTCCACCTACCGTCAAGCGGCCCGCTCGTCGTCTCAGGAGGCCTACAGAGGACGAGGCAAGTCTGGCGGACCCTGCCGTCGTCGCCAAGGAGGTCAAGGCGGCAAAGCCTCGTCGAAACAGGATTGAACCGACCGTGGGGTCGGGCCCCCACCGATGCACCCCGGTGGGAGGCCGGCTGACGAGCTTCGTCAGCTTGTGGGAGTCCATCTCCACCGACCGTTGGGTGCTGGACGCCTTAGCCCGGGGCCACGCGCTCGAGTTTCAAAGAAGGTGCCCGCGCGTCCCCCCCGTGGCCAGGAAAGAGCTTCACGTCCCTCAGCTTCTCCTGGAGGTAAGGGCGATGCTCAGGAAGGGTGCCTTCGAACTCGTCCCAAAGAGGCTTCGGGGCTCCGGAGTTTACTCGAGATACTTCCTCGTGAAGAAGAAGACGGGAGGATGGCGCCCCATCCTAGACCTGCGACGTCTGAACAAATTCATCAAGGCGCAGAAGTTCCGGATGGTCACCCTCCAGCACGTCCTGGGTCAGCTGGAGGAAGGAGACTTCCTGTCGTCGTTGGATTTGGAGGATGCCTACTTCCATATTCCCATCCTAAAGGGGCACCGAAAATTCCTCAGGTTTGTGGTCCAAGGGCGTCACTACCAGTTCAAAGCCCTCCCCTTCGGACTACGGTCGGCACCCAGGGTATTCACCAAGTGCCTTGCACCGGTGGCGGCGCAGCTGCGCCGCGAGGGGATCCACGTCTACCCCTACCTGGACGACTGGCTCATCCGAGCCAAGACGATGGAGCTCGCCGTGGAGCACACGGCAAGGACCGTCCAACTTCTCACGGACCTGGGATTCTCCGTGAACTACGCCAAGTCCCACCTGGTACCCGCGCAAAACGCACTGTTTCTGGGACGAAGCTCGACACAGTGTCCCTTCTGGCCTCCCCGTCGGAGGAAAGGACCAGGTCCATCCTGGGCAAGGTACAGCGGATGTTGGCTTCCGACGCGGCCAAGGTAAGGTCCATCAAGTCCCTCCTCGGAATGATGTCTTCTTGCATCTACCTCATTCCCATGTGCAGGCTCCGGATGCGCCCGTTGCAGGAGTTCCTGGACGCGCGCTGGATCCAAACGACGGGCGGCTTCGAGGAGAGGATCACACTTGACGAGAGTTTCCGCTGAGCGGTCCGGTGGTGGGGCACCCGCGCGCATCTGACGGTGGGCATGGACTTCCGGACCCCAGACCACCAGGAGACAGTGACCACGGATGCCTCCCTGGAAGGGTGGGGAGCGCACACCGAAAATCTGCACGCGAGAGGCCTTTGGCTCCCGACGGAGAAGTCCCTCCATATCAACGTCCTGGAGCTCCGTGCAGTGTTCTGGGCCCTCAGGTCCTTCCTTCCGTCCCTCAAGGGCAAGGTGGTGAGGTTCTTCACCGACAACACCACCACCATGTTTTACATCAGGAAACAGGGCGGAACCAGGTCCCCAGCACTGTCCAAGGAGGCGCAGGACCTGTGGCATTGGGCCGTCGCCCAAAGGATGTTTCTGGTGCCGTTTCATCTGGCAGGGATAAAAAACACCATCGCCGACTCACTCAGCAGGGAGCTGCGCTCGTGCCACGAGTGGGAACTACGGCAGGATCTAGTGGATCGCCTCTTCCGACGGTGGGGCACACCCCAGATCGACCTGTTCGCGACGGCGACGAACTCCAAGTGCCGGAGATTCGCCAGCAGGTTTCCCCAGGCGAGGAGCATGGGCGATGCTTTCTCATTCCCCTGGGAGGGCCTGTTCCTCTACGCGTTCCCTCCTTTGCCACTGCTAATCCAGCTCGTCAACCAGCTCAAGAGGTCACGGTGCAGGATGATCCTCGTCGCACCTGCGTGGCCGAGGCAGATATGGTTCCCGGACCTTCTGGACTTGTCAACGTCCCCGCCAATCAAGCTGCCGGTGGACGCGGATCTACTCTCCAGGGAAGGAGGCGCCATCCTCCACCACGATCCGAAATCGCTGAACTTGCAGGCCTGGCTCCTGCAGCGCTAGAGTTTGGTGGATACGACATACTGGCCGACTGCAGAGAGGTTCTTGCAAAGGCCAGGGCGTCCTCGACTCTTAAATGCTACGGACACAAATGGAAGAGGTTCTCTGTCTGGTGCCACGCACAGAAGATTAACCCTCTACGGATTACGGCTCCCCAGGTACTGCCGTACCTGCTGACGCTGGCCAAAGCTGGACTGGCACACGCGTCCATCAAGATTCATCTTGCTGCGATCTCCCGATACACCAGAACCACGGGGCGGACGTCCTTGTGGTCTCATCGTCTGGTGAAAGAGTTCATGAAGGGACTGTTCAGATCGTTCCCGCCGGTGAAGGCTCCGGCCCCGGCGTGGGAGCTCAACGTGGTGCTGACCAAGCTCATGGGACCTCCGTTCGAGCCTCTGCACTCGGCCCCGTTGAAGTTTCTGTCGTGGAAAACAGCGTTTCTTGTGGCCATCACCTCTGCACGACGGGTGGGAGAGATCCAGGCCCTTTCCTGCAAGGCCCCGTACTTGACTTTTCACGACACGAGGGTAGTGCTCAGGACGCACCCCTCCTTCATGCCCAAGGTACCGTCGGACTTCCATCTCAACGAACCCTTGGTGTTGCCTGTGTTCTTCCCGTCGCCTTCGTCGCCGGCTGAGAGGACTTTGCACTCGCTGGATGTGGCTAGAGCGCTGAAGTTCTACGTGGACCGCACGAAGTGTTTTCGGAAGACGTCACAACTCTTTGTGAACTTTGGACCTGTCAATCAGGGGAAGGCTCTCTCGAAGGCTTCCATTTCCAGATGGCTCTCCGGCTGTATCATGTACTGTCATCGGTTGACAAACCGACCGCTGCCTGGCCGTCCGAGAGCCCATTCCACCAGAGCGATCTCAGCTACCACGGCGTTCCTTTCTGGTGTGCCCCTGCTGGACATATGCAGGGCTGCTACGTGGAGGTCGACGCACACCTTCACGAAATTCTACTGCGTCGATCGGGATTCCAGGGAGGAGTCCAGGGTCGGCCAAGCAGTGCTGCGCAACCTGTTCGCCTGAGGTGAGCCTGGTGAGGAGGTAAGATGCTTAATGTTGAGTTTGATGTAATGCTTAATGTTGAGCCTTTGCCACCTCCCGTGGTTGTGCATGTGTGTACTGCTATGTATTCTTTATTCATGAGCATGTGAATCCATGCCAGACCCCATGCTGGAGAAGGAACAAGTTACTTACCTGTAACTGTTGTTCTCCAGCATGGGTCTGGCATGGATTCACATGCGAACCCTCCCGCCTACCCCTCTGCGGCTCTTCACTTGGTCATACTGCCACTTCAGGTGCTTCCAAATCTGAAGATGGTTGCCAGAGGCGGTGCTTAGGTAGAGGGCAGTCATTGGCTGTGGTCAGTATGACGCAGAGACCAGTGATTGGTTACTACTACGAAAGACAGATCAGAAACTAAACTGATACTGGTTTTTTCTTTACCGAGGATTCCCAGCCTGACGACGGGGAATATTCATGAGCATGTGAATCCATGCCAGACCCATGCTGGAGAACAACAGTGACAGGTAAGTAACTTGTTCCATATCTGCACCTGTCTCCCTAAATTGGCTTGACTCAAAAAACGAATATATTTCACACAAAAGGTACTTAAATCACAACCATCATTAAAAAAAAAGAACATCTCTTCTCACCATATTATTTTTGGCCGCTAACTGAATATCAGTTAATACATGGGACAATCTGTTGTGAACAAACCCATATTCTTTGACCTGGAATCTATCTTTAACAGTATCTTATTTGCATTTAATTTTATGTCGTCTTTTGAATAAAATAGAACTTCCCTTGACATTAGTAGAAATTGGAATAGGGTTGTGGTCATTTTTGGATTTTGTCTGGCATGCAGTTATTATTTTGGGAGCAATTTGGAAGAAATTCCTTGTTGGGAAAATTAGATAAATGTATTTTTCATTAGCATTTCAAATACAATTGCTTCACAGAGATTAGATCTGTGTCACATATGACATTTAACAGTTTGTAATAGCAAATACAGAATGTGGGGCAAATGGTGTCTATTTCTGCATTTTAGTTACTTTAAAGGATTTTGCATAGACATAACTTTAAATTGAGCTTAATGACTGCTTCAAGATGTATTTTTCACTAAAAGCAATGCAGTTCCTGCTTTTTAAGAAACTGACGCAAATCCTTTCATTCTCTTCATTTTACTTCTGATAAAGCTCTTCTGTAGAGTTCAGTGACTTTTCCATCATCATGTCTTGTCAGTCTTTATTTACAGCGTACTCCTACGTCCTGTCCCCTTTCCTCCATACTTATGGGACATCTCTCCGTCCTGTGGGACGGGACCGTAGCACTTTGTAAAAAGCATCCACATTTTTTTCAAAATGTGTCCCTCTTCTCTATCCTGCGCGGGGCCTGGCACGCGGCCGTAACCCCGCCCACCTTGGCTCCGCCCCGCGCATCGCCCAACAGTCCTTTTCTCTGCACGATCGGGGTCGGACGCACTTGCATCCTCAGAAGACTTTCTTCCCTTTTTTTCCCTCTCTGGCTCTCGCTAGTGTTCGTTTACTAGTCTGTCTATGTCTTTTAAACTAGATTTTCCAGACTGTTCATCATGTCACCGTCGCTTCGCGAGGGCAGATCCCCATCCTCTTTGTTTGGAGTATTTGGGTCCGAAACATCGTTGGGACTCCTGTTTTTACTGTGACTACCTTTCGGTCCGGGCACTTCAACGTCAGTTGGAGCGGTGGGAGGAGGTGTTCGGACGGATTCCTCCTTCGCATTTTCAGGCGTTCATCGACGAGAAGAAAAAACGCCCGGTAAGTTCTTTACTTTTCAGAGCACCCCGGCCAGGGGACACCTTTCCGGGTTCCTCTTGAGCCAGGAGGGGCGTTGATCGCTCTGTTACCGGGGTTCGCCCTGAGGTGCCTGTCGGGCCTAATAATTCTATCAGAGTTTTCTCCGAGGGTCTCCGTGTCCACCGGAGTACGCTCCGAGGCCCCTCCTGTGGGGGCTGTTTGTAGACCCAGTTCTACTGAGTCGTGGGGTACCGGAGCTTGCTCTGAGGCCGCTCTTTCGGCTTCCCTCAAAAACAAAACCGGGGTGCGCCCCGAGGTCTTGGCTGGGTTGAGGTTACCGAACGGATGTTCGAGGTCCATGCCGATAAGGCTTCTACCGGGCCTAGGTCTGAGGTTCCTCGTACAGAGGCTAAGGATACCAACAGTTCTGACGGGCCGGGCAAGGCCCTGTTGGTGACAGCGCACCGTTCCCGCTCTTGTGGTGACACCAGATCTGTTGAGGGGGCAAAGAAGAAAGTTTCTTCTTTTACCGGCAGTGCCGAGGCCCTTCCTTCGAAGGCTCAGTTGGCGGTTGGTATGTCGCAGAAACATTCCAGGCCTCATAGTACCGGCTCTGCCGAGGTTCCTTACGTTAAGGCTAAAATTAAGACCCCTGAACCATTGACTGGGACCCCTGCCTCACTTCCTCACGTGCCGCAGTTCCCCTCAGATGAGGACAAAATGGCGGCAGTTCCTGCCACGACCACGGCAGCCATTTTAGGTACTACCCCTACAACTACGCCATCGGCACCTGGTGTAGGGTTCGGTCCTTCGGGTGAACCTAAGGTCCCTTGTGTGCATCCTTACCGGCCGGTTTATGATTGGAACGCCCGGATGCCTCTTCCGCACAATGTTTCGTTGCCTGCGGGGGCGGCTCCCTTGATTTATGTGGATTCGTCGGTGGAGGGGCCGGTGTGGCATCCTTCTCCGTTATGTCCCTGGATTTGTCCACCTCATGAGAGGCCTCCTCAGGTTCCGAAACAATCTCCTGAGGACGCTTTTTTCGGTAAATTTCAAGCGCTTATGCGCACCGACCCCATGAGGGAATATTTCAAAGGGCTTTTCAAGGAGATATGTCCACCCGCGCCTCCGGCTCCACCCGTTCCGACGGTGGTCCCGCCGGCGCCTCCCTTGCCCGTGGTGCCTCCCCTTGCGCTTCCGCCTGTGCCACCATTGTCCCCAGTGGACAAGGCAGTGCCTGACACGGCTCAGCAGGATCCTGAACTGTCAGATGACCCTCAAGGCGATCAGGACAACGAGGACCTTCCCCGCTCTATCAGAGCTTTCCATGACCGGGTGCTGGACATGATGAGTTTCTTAGATTTTCTGGTGCCCGAGGCACCTGCTCCGCAGGAGGGCGTGCTTTCTGGGGTGTTCACCTTGTCTCCTTTGGAGCGTACCGGCCTGTTCTTGCAGAAGGACGTTCTGACTGAGGTCTGTAGAGCTTGGGAAAAGCCACACTCAGGACTTTTTGTCAATGAAAAGATTGACGCGAGGTACAGGCTGCATTCATCGGAAGAAGTAGCCTTGTCGTCTTGTCCGCCTCCCTCCTCCACAGTGGTGGCTGTGGCTACGTTGCACAGCTCACAGATGACATTCATAAATCTCTGCCAGAGTTTATCTATTTCATATTCATTTGAAGCTCCTGGGCATCTTGTGCCAATATAAGCCATGCTAGCGGCCATATTTACATTCTTTACTTAATTTCATAAAACCAGCATGCTCCATTTCACAGCAGATACTTAATTACATAATTGACTTCATCATCATCCCACTATCACAAATTTCATGTGATCCTACCCAAATGCTTTTATTCACATTTCACTTGTGTTACTTTTGTTGTCAACAGCATCCCATGAACCAACACACGAAACCTACAAAATTAAAATGGCTGTTGCAACTGAGCAGCCTGATGCAACGCTAGGTAAATATTTTTTCTCCATCTATTTATTTATTTTATTTATTTATTTTCATTTGTAAAGCGCACAACTGCCCTTGAGCATCGTGGCGCTGTTAAGAAGGCTTACTTGGTTACATAAGAGCTTGTGAAAAAACAGACTTTGTGACAATAAGTGCTGGTACAGTTATACAGTTTGCTCGGTCCAGATGGGGGACTGCGGTCATAGGGAAAATGTAAGTGGCAAGGACAGGATGCAGAGCCCCATCTTGAAGGGCAGCACCATAATACAGTGCAGAGTCATTTAAGGTTTTGTGGTACAGACATGACGCACAACCCCTAGCTTAGGAGGGTGGCAATTTTATATAACGCAAGGTCATTACGGGTATGGTGGCACAGACATGATACACAACCCCCGTCTTAAAAGAGTGGTACTATTATACAATACAAAGTCAGGTTGAGTGGCACATACAGGATACACAACTCCTGTCTTAAAAGGATGGCAACATAATGCAATGCAAGTAATTATAGGTTAGGTGGCAAGACATGATACACAACCGCTATCTTAAAAGGGTGGCAAGATAATACAATGCAAAGTCAATAAAGGTCAGGTGGCACAGACATGATACACAACCCCCATCTTAAAAAGGTGCCAACATGATACAATGCATGTCATTATAGGTTACGTGGCACAGACATGATACAACACCCCCATCCTAAAAGGGTGGCAGCATGATACAATGCAAGTCATTATACGTTAGGTGGCACAGACATGATACACAACCCTCATCAAAAGGGTGGCAACATGATACAATACAAGTCATTATACGTTAGGTGGCACAGACATGATACACAACCCCCATCTTAAAAGGGTGGGAACATGATACAATGCATGTCATTATAGGTTAGGTGGCACAGACATGATACACAACCCCCATCTTAAAAGTGGCAACTTAATAAAGTGCAAAGCAATGCAGAGGGTCAAAATATGTGGCACAGACATGAAGCGCACCCCATTTTGAGGGGCGGCCTCAGCATACAATGCAGAGAGTCAAGGTGTGTGGCACAGACATGAGGCGCATCCCATCTTGAAGGGTGTGAACAACATATGATGCCCAGTAGTCATTTATTATAGTGTGCGTGGCGGGAGAAGGGAGAGCATACTCACTCACAGGCGACCAAGGGGTCTATGACTAGTATTACCTGTGCAATTTAAATTATATCAATTTCCTTTGGCTACAAATATGCAACAATTTCTCTATGGTCCTTGCCTTTAAAGATTATTTCTTTCAGCTGCGTTATATACTCGTGTATGCAGAACTATGTTCACCTTCATCCAATTGGCCTTTTCAATATAAATACATTCTTGAATCTTTTTTATAATTAGATAAGCATTCATTTGATGAGACTGCTATGCTCCATTACCTTCATCTTCAGCTGAAATAATATCTGCACTTGTCTCCCTAAATTGGCTTGACTCAAAAAAACGGATATATTTCACACAAAAGCTACTTAAATCACAAACATCATTTAAATAAAAAAAGAAAATCTCTTCTCACAAGATGTTTTTTGGCCTCTACCCGAATATCAGTTAATATATGGTGCAAGCTGTGGTGACCATACTCATATTCTTCGACCTGGGATCTATCTTTAACAGTATGTTATTTGCATTTGATATTTGCATTTGATTGTATGACTTTTTGAGAATAGAAGAGAACTTCCCTTGACATTAGTAGAAATTGGAATAGGGTTGTGGTATGGATTTTGTCTGGCATGCAGTTATTATTTTGGGAGCAATTTGAAAGAAATTCCTTGTTGAGAAAATGAGTTCAATGTATTTTCCATTAACATTTCAAATAAAATTGCTTCACAGAGATTATATCTGTGTCACATACAGCATTTAACAGTTTGTGGGGCAAATGGTGTCTATTTTACGCAGAACAAAACAGTTCTTCAATTAGATAGAGATGACAAGACTGAGCAGGATATATGTTGTCAAAGTACAATGGGCCAAGATTTTAAAGCTCCTTTTCATATTGAACACATTTCTTCTAGAACATACATTCACATTTGCTGTTTTTCTTTAATAGAACCTCAAACTTTGGAAACCATAAGCTCTATCTCCCTTGAGAAGCCTGGCTCAATATTCAGTGGAAAGAGTATTTTGTTTTTGTTGCAGATTCAAAATGCATTCATTTCATATAATGTCATTTTTTTAAAATGGTTTATAATGGGCCAAATTACTTTAAAATCAAATACATTCTATTGAAACTTAGGAGGCCCACATAAGGCAGTAGTTAACAAACAGTTCTTACCTCAAAGACAAAGGGGTAGTGTGAACGTAGAGAAGGCATATTACTAGATGGTGACAAACAGGTGGAGGGTCAGACAATTCAATTGCAGGGGGTGCAAATAAGTGTTACTCAACAGCAAGTACCAAAAGCATGGGGGCCATTGAGGGGACCTGGTTTAATGCTTAACTAACAATGTCCCCTGGCCAACACCAGCAGCTGACCTATGCACATATGTATCCTCCTCTCAGACACGTGAACTCTGAGCTTGTTGAAAAAGCCACATCTTCACTTTTCTGTTGAATCTTCAGAAGGAGGCTCACAATCTATTCTCTTCTGAGAGCTTTATCCATTGTTTTGGTGCATAGGGAACAGTTTTTCACTACCATGTCTATTTCGACTGAAACAAGGCCTAATCAGCCGGTGAAGAGATGTCGATCTGAGATTTGAGTGCATCTCAATATGCCGGGGGATATAACGGGAGGCAGGGGTAATGTGCTGTAGGCTCATTTGGAAAATGGAAAAGTGTCTTAATAATGACTTATTGGGCCAAAGGGAAGGACCATTTTTAGGCTTTCAGGGCAGACACATGATTTGAGAGCAGTATGTTCCAGTTAAATACATGAGGGGGAGTTGCAATATATCCAGTCTAGAAAGTACCAGGGTTTGTATCACTTCAATATTTGGGAAATGTCAAGGAATAACATCATTCTTATCATCACATAGACTTGCAAGAGCAGTTTTTATGCAAGCTGTGGTAAGTCACACATAGGCGATGAACCGGTTACATTTTATTAAAGGAAAATATGCCTCTCCTATCTCTATTTCTGAAGATGATGGTTCCTTCATCTCTTCCTCTGCATACGTCTCTCCTCTACTCTATCCTCTCTTGGCTAATTCTCCCCATCTCAGTTATCAAGCATACATCCATTCTATGCAAATTCGAGCCATCCTGTTCTCCTGTGGGCGCATGTGCCCCTTAATCAATTCCTAGCACCGCTTACCTGCTAATACCACTCCACATCCTTTAAACTTTCCCTCAAACCAGGGATACTCCCTATCAATAGCACTACTGCCCATCCTCAAAATGCATTTGACTGACCTTAAAACCCCAGTCAATCATTGTCTCTCTGACCTCTCACACACCACTCCAAATGGTGACTTTAATAGATCACCAGGTGGATGGAGGCCAACAACATCTGTGATAGAGTGCATTATGTGTTCTGCAATTGTCACTCATCAGAAACAGTAATGACCCATGCCTCTTACCACTGCCTGTTACTCACAACTCTCCTCCATTCTTGTCCTACCTATCCTCCCAGTGGGCTTTGACCCTAGTGGCCACCCCTTGTTCCTTCTGCCTGACACTATTCTTGCTGGAATTGTGCATACCCTTTAGATTGTTCATTTTCCATCTCCTTTAACATAAACACATCTGACAGCACTTCATTTCCTGACAAGTTTTGTTCGCTGGGCATCTTACATCATGTTCCTACCACCCTTAGGCTTGCTCTGCTGACATCAGCATGAGTCAGGCAGCACTTCTGAACAAGTGCTCTAACACTTTATTGTAATGAGGGCATCTTGTACTAATACTATTGAATACATCACAGATCATTTCATTACGTTAGCTTTCAAGATTACCAACAGAATCTACTTTGCATAACTGTTCAATTTGAGCTGCTTAGCACTGATACATTGTTTAGTGGTTGACATGTTTGCATCTGTAGATTAGTTGTGTGATATTTTGCAGTAGAGAAGCACGCCGTCGCTGAATGTCTGGGTCCACTGATAATGTGTTTAATGATAAGGTCATTGCCTCGACTTTGTTAAGGATTTTGAATGCATGCTTACAGGTGTTCTCTGCTGCTACGGCTTTCGCCGGTCTTTTGGCGTTGCCCCTATATTATTACTATGCTGTGTGTCTTGCACTGCTGATCATGTTGGCTGATGGGTCTGGCATAGATCACAATTGGTCACCAGCAATGCAGACGGTGCAGTTCAGTCTTTGGAGTTAGTGGACTTGTGTGAAACATTTTTGATACACTAGCTTTGCCACACAGGTGGAAATCAAGTAGACAGAACCTGCTTTTATCATCCTCGTTATTATTATTATTATCATATATTTTTATTGCGCGAGCCTCAAAGGGAGCATCTGAGCATTGCATCCTTATGAGTGGAAACAGCCCGACACTCCATTTACATGGGTGCACGGTCGCAATTCATAGGCATCCATCCCGCAGAGATGCAATGGGGCATGGCTACGAGGTTCTTGCGCGTGCAGCCTGGCTCTCCACCTGTGCCCAAGGCCCTCTTTTAAATAGTTGGACTTTTGTACTGCCTCCAGTGGTCGTCATATAAAACCTTACTCATTGAATACCTTTCTTCCAACAGAAGGAAAGGCACTGGTACCAACACAACTTAAAACAACTGCTTCCTCGCCTGACCAGCCCGTCTCAACATATGGTAAAGGCAGTATTTATTTTTGCTGATCAATAATATATTTACTGCAGTAATGAATGCAGAAGGCCCAATGCTAAACCGTCCCTTGAGATAGGTGGCTACTGTAAAAATGCAGCCATAGCTGGATATTTTGAAGCGCCACTGTTAGTGGGGATAATACGAGCCCAGCTCTTCTCTGCATTTACTTTGGAGAGCGCGTTTCGTTTCGAGTCCCGCCGAGTGGGCCGTCACAGTGTCCCATCAGGTTTGTTCACAGCTGCATCTGGCTTGTCCTCTAGCAATCATTTCAATAGCACTTCAATATGTGAAATATTTTTCCAACAGCAATACATCAAGAGACCGAAGACACACGGAAAATAAAAGAATTTACCTCCACTGCACTGTCGGATGAAAAATTGGGTAAAGATGTTTATCACCCGACATTTTCTTTTTTCTTCATTTCTACAAATCACTAGGCACCATAAGAGCTATGGCTACGCCTTCTGTCTCTTTCCTTTTTTACATCGTCATGATTCATCATTATTGTGCTAACACATTTCCATCTATTAATTGTATTATTATAGAAATTATTATTATTAATATTATTATTATGATACTGATTTTCAGACTCCTGTGGGTTCCCATGGCCATGTCGTTCAATGGTAGGCTGGGTCTGATTTATACAGCAAAAAAGATCAGTGTCCTTCACAACTACCTACCCTCATAAACTGGAGATGGATACAGCAGTGAGCGAGCCCCCTCTAGCGCAATGCTGGCCAGAATTGTCCGTGTTTCAGACAGGACACCTGGAGGGAGCTCATTATCAAATAGAAAAGCCATCCACACTATCACAGTGTGCAGACTTACAGCTGGGTGGTTTACAAACTCCACTTCCTCAGGCAGGAATAAAGGTGTCTGTCCTGGGCAAGCCATTCTGAATCTTCAGTAGGCTGCACCCTGTCCTTCGTATGTATCATTGGGCAGCTTTGCCCCTTTGCCCCATGCGAATCAAGCAGCTGTCATGGCCATGGCACTGTCAAAAACTGTCATGACAATTTCCAGTGGACAGTGTGAAACTGGCATAATGGCATGGTGTCTTAGTGAAAGGAATGTGGAAACTAGCATAGCAGTATGCTTAATTGCGGGTGCAATGTTGTTATTTCCTGGCTAATGTCAATCTGTCATGAGCAGTGCCTAAGTTGATGGAGCAATGTAGATCCTACAATGACAATGTGCTTAGCTGGGGAAACCTAGCTATTACACTGCTAAAACAGGCATGGTCCTTATTTGGTGGCGAAGTAAAATTGTCACAGACATTTTCTGGGGGCTGTGTGCTTTGTTATTATTGGGTTTTACATAGCGAAACGTTTACCCTTTTCACGGCCTCTTAGCACAGAGGGCGCCTGTGGGAGAGAATGGGTTGGCGGGTTGGATTTATCTAGTTGAAGCAGAGTAAGCTTAACATCGTTCAGCAAGAATTCAAACTTTTAAACATGTTCTACAATTAATGTGTGATATAATATAATGTTCTGGTAATGGCAACTGTCAGTGACTGGCCTTGTCTTCAGATATGACCGGAATCGCGAAGGAAAGAGGTAGGATCTGTCCCAGAAAGTCGCCACTCCTCCACCTAAACTAGACAGATAGGAGAATGGCTCCCAAGCAGCACCACACCCAAGAAGAAAAACCCAGTCAGGGGAAAAAACTCTCAGTTGAGAACGTGATGGGGTTCTTCTGTTCAGAGTGGCAGGGCTGGGTACTTGCACAGCATGGCAAACCCAGAAGAACACGAAACAAGTAAGGAGAGAGAAGGACGGATGAGCCAGAAGTGTTAAAGAGCAGGCAGCAGATGGAACTAGAAGGGTACGGGCACAGTGCCGAAGTAGGAACTGCTTAGGTGATGGGTCTTGAGGTGATGGCAGCAGGGGGCCAGAGGTTCACTGTGCTGAAGGAGGCAGATGGTAGCGGGAAAACGCCCTGACAAAGAAGATGGGCAGTTGAGTGCTGCAGGATCGTAATGGCACCAGACAGGAGTGGGCCAGAAAAATGACAAAAACAGACAGCTGGAACTCTAGCAAGAAAGGAATCCCTAGAAAACAACCAAACGGAATGTGCTGTGTTGTGGCATCTTCTCTTCCTGATCTGTTATGGAGCAGAACCACTTCCCAAACATTCAGAAGCCATATTGACCATTTTGGCGAGTGCATCTGCATGCGGCCGGCCAGCCATCTTGAATGGGATTCTAACAGCTCCAGCCAACCTATGCCCATAGGGACTGGCCACTGCAGTAGAGAGTGTTCATTGGAAATGTATTTGTTTTCTCTATAAGCTAAAAATTGCAACAAAAATGGCCTTTTATTTTTGGCCAGACACTTCACGCACCTCTACTTACTTACATTATGTGCCTATCCCTTTGAAACAGAAAACAGCAAATTCGTTCCACAATTAATTTTAAATCACTATTATTTCTTTTACAATTTCGGATCATGAATGATATGATCTGATATGGCATGGTATGATAAGATAAGTCATTTATGGAATGGATGAACAAACTACCTGGATTTACTTGCATCTGCCCCTTATATTGCTCCCACTATTTATTAAAAGAATAATTGCTCTTGAGAACTATTTTTGCAAAAGCAAACCTCAAATGACCTGGGTAGCTTTGACATTGAAAACAATTATCTCAACATAATTTGAAGGCAGCTGTAGCATTGGTCGACATGCTCTGGGATGCATGAATGCATTTCTTAGGGGGCAAATAGCTTTTGAGGGATTGTTAGATTCTGAAAAGCATTTAAAGATATTTTTGGGACCTATAATCATGACACTCATGAAGACGCTCTGTGATCCCTCCTCAAGGAAAACATTTGAAATGTATGCAATCTATACACGCTGGCTGAGCTCTACTACCAGAGACTTAAGTATGTGTTTAAGGACAATGGAGGGAAATCCTTAATGTTACTGCCTTGTGGCCTTAGACAACAAATATCTAGAAGTCATGTGAGTATACTAACCTCCCGGGTACTGGGCAAATGCCAAAGTCAAGAGAGATCTGGGACTAATTTCATAGGCTCTGTTAGTGTGGGCGGTTGGAACAAGGAGTCGGATACTCAGAAGACATGATTCAGGTTTTTAATTAAATTATTAGCAATTATATGCATAAAGCCTAATTTACCCTATCACTAAAGGGAAAAACCTACCTGTTTTTTTTTAAAAACTAAAGGTGCCCGTCCATTGTCATAAAGTCAAAAGAAAATATGTCCTCCGCCCAAACTACCCTAACTAAATTAAATAAACCAAGGGAATGACTCGTCTTCGACTGGTCTCCCCTTTTCTTTCGCCTGCTTTCTGTGGTCCCAATTTCCAAATGTCTTTTACAAAAACCTTTCTTGCTTCTCAGATAATTATTTGGAACCTCTTTCCAGGCCTTCTCCTCTGGAGAACTTCATAGGACTTTTCCTCTGCCCCTTTCTATACTTCTTTAGCCATCTGTTCTCAGACTTTGAGTGTCTCTTTCTTTACTGGTTAACCCACCCAGCTGTATTGATGCAGTGCGTCTCTTTTAGGCTTTTCAACTCTGGTTTGTGTATCTCTTCACTTATTGCTCCTACTTCAACTGTCTGTGCTCAGCCCCTCCCTCCTAGGCTTTTTGCTTCTTAAATGAGATTGTTTTGTATTAGAAAATTCGTTTTCAGTACTGGGACAAGTTGCTTCTGATAGATAACAATATCCCACGGGCCTCCCACTTCTCTGGGTCCCCCAGGTACTACTTTCTTTGTTAGAGGTCAGTGGTTTTATTCGGCTCTCGCTCAGGACTGCTCTCTCTCTGCTGCTCGGCTTCTCAGTCTCATGTCCCTGTGGGACTCCTGCCTTGTACTATTGCTGCTGGTGTGAAGCGACCCTCGCTTCCTGTTCAGGTGGTATCAGCATTGTTCCTGGGGCATCCTGCCCACCAAGTCCAGCTTGTTGACACACCACCACCAGGTTGCTTGGCCATCTCTCCGTAGATGCAAGACTCTTCGAAGGGATTGTGTCCTCCGACGTATTCCACATCTATGACATGTAATGTCCACAGCTGTGCACTTTGGAAACTTTTCAGCAGAGGGTGTCTTGCGTCGCTGGCATCGAGCGATGCCCTCGAGGGTCGACGTCACTGGATGTTATATATAGGATGCACATTGCCCGTTGCCTCAGTTCTGTTTTTTCCGACAGAAAACGTGTATAGCTTTGTGAAACTCGCCGCACCTTGTTTGTATCATCAACCTTTATGATGTCTGTTTCTTCGACCCCTCCGACTGCAATGTCCGGGTTCAAGACTTGCCGGGACTGCAAGTCCAAGATGTCATTAACCAACCCGCACCGTATTTGTTTATGGTGTCTGGGTGAATCGCACGACACTGCGGACTGCTTGAAATGCCAGTCTCTAACCGGCAACCCCTTGCGTGAATGGAAGGGGAAGCTCAAGGTAGGTAGAGGGGCCTCAAAGTCCCGTAAGTCCGGATCGAAGCCTAGGGTTTCCACTGACGACTCGAGGGGTGACTCTTTGCGTCGGGACGAGGCTCGAGGTTCTTGGCCCCAGAGTGGTTCTCGCCATTCCTCGTCCTCGCGGCACTCTAGGAAGTGCCAGCACAGGTCGCCTTCCCCGTCCTCATCAAAGGATGGCACAGTGCATAAGGTAGCCTCTCCCACGAAGTCCTCGACTCCGGAGAACTGGGTGGCTTTTGAAGAGCAAATGATGGCTATTTTCCATTCGCAAGGCACGGTTCCTGTCGCGCAAGGGCAGTCGCAAGAGACAGTCGGACTCGGACAATGCTGTACCATCCTGTCAGCCCACCCTGTAGCGGCATCGATGCCGAAGGTCTCGGCGTCAACACCCACGGTGCGGATTCCGGCATCGGAACCCTCGGCTGTCTCGACGTCGATGTTCTTGATGCCCTCAGCATCGAGGCCCTCAGCGTGTTTTGGGCATAATGTGTCTGAGGAGTTTCCTGAGGAGGTGGGTGTGCCTAGGAAGGCTTCCTCTAAGTTTGGGAGGCCGGTATTGGGCCCCAGGCCCGCTTCTGTCCCTCTGGCTGGCTTTTCCAGACCTTTGGCTGACATTATTGAAGAGGAGGAAAGGTCGGATATTGAAGACCCTGCTTCTCAGGATGAGGCTCTGGGATTGTTGGATGACAGTCCCTTGGAGGAGTTGAGGCACACCCTCCATGATGCCAGTGGCCTGGACACTTCTCCGGAAGTTGAGTTTGGTAGGCCTGAGCCGGGTCTCATGCAGACTCCTCCTACAGGCGGCTCATGTCTAGGGTCTCCGAATACCTGGGGTGGTCCAGTCCTCCTGAGGATTATATTCAGGATGAGCTTACTGACATCTTGGACCAAGGTCCCCCCTCTGACCCGGTATTGCCCTTTCATCTTACATTGCAAAAAAGGGTGTCATCGGCTTGGCAGGCCCTGGAATCGTTTCCTGCGGTCAATAAGAATTTGTCGAAAAAGTACCACCCATCTGTTAGCGACCCCAGCTATTTGTCTACTCACCCCACTCCTGAGAGTTTGGTTGTTCAGGTGGCTATGGCCACCTCGAGGCAGCAGGCGTACCGTACCATCCCTCCGATAGGGATGACAAGCGCTTCGACGAATGAGCGTGGAGGGTCTTTTCTTCAGGGAGCATGGCCTGAAAGCTGTCAACTCCACATGTGCCTTGGCAAGATTTACACACACTCTGTGAAACTGTACTTCCTTAGCGGATGATCATATTCCCGAGGGGGCGGGGGATGAGGGATGGCTTCCTAGCCCTCGTGTGTGACGGCAAGGATGCTATGTGTGAATCCCTTCAGTCGGGTTTGGACTCGGCAGACTGTGTCAGCCGGTCCATGGCTGCGAGCACCGTCCTACTCAGGTTTGCGTGGTTGCGGAAGTCAGGGTTTTCTCCTGATGTGCAAGCCCGTCTTCTGAACATGCCCTTTAATGACGTTCATTTGTTTGGCAGCAAGGCTGACGAGAGCCTTGAGAGGTTGCAGACCTCCAAAGCTGCAGCAAAGTCTTTGAGCGCTGCAGTACGTCAACCTCTGCCTTTTCGTCCTAGGGGACAGCAATGGAGGGGAGCTTCCTTTCATTTCTACTCCTCTTTTGGTAGGTCGAGAGGAGCTGCCAGTGAAAGGGTACCCATGATGGAGGGGGTAACTCGGGGTGCCAAAGCCGCTAGGGCAGTTGCCTCTTTGCTTTCTGGCACTCCCGCTGCAGCTCGAGCTCAGTCAAGAGGCAATGTCCCATGGTTCGCCGGTTGGGGGCAGACTTGCGCAGCAGCTTGGAGAATGGCATGCCATTACTTCAGATGTGTGGGTTCTGGATATCATAGCCCACGGCTACTGCCTTCACTTCCTTCACCGGCCTCACGACAATCCACCAGGGAAGCTCTCTTTGAAGAGTCCGGATCCGCTCCTTGCACAGGAAATCCTATCCCTGCTGGAGAAAGGCACGGTGGAACTGGTGCCTGTAGCGGAGAGGAACAAGGGATGGTATTCCCCTTACACTCCTACGTCCCGTCCCCTTTCCTCCATACTTATGGGACATCTCTCCGTCCTGTGGGACGGGACCGGAGTACTTTGTAAAAAGCATCCACATTTTTTTCAAAAATATGTCCCTCCTCTCTTTCCTGCGCGGGGCCCGGCACGCGGCCGTAACCCCACCCACCTTGGCTCCGCATCGCCCAACAGTCCTTTTCTCCGCACGATCGGGGCCGGACGCACTTGCATCCTCGGAAGACTTTCTTCCCTTTCTTCCCTCTCTGGCTCTCGCTAGCGTTCGTTTACTAGTCTGTCTATGTCTTTAAAACTAGATTTTCCAGACTGTTCATCGTGTCACCGTCTCTTCGCGAGGGCGGATCCCCATCCTCTTTGTTTAGAGTGTTTGGGTCCGGAACACCGTTGGGACTCCTGTTTTTACTGTGACTCCCTTTCGGTCCGGGCACTTCAACGTCGGTTGGAGCGGTGGGAGAAGGTGTTCGGACGGACTCCTCCTTCGCATTTTCAGGCGTTCATCGACGAGAAGAAAAAACGCCCGGTAAGTTCTTTACTTTTCAGAGCACCCCGGACGGGGGATACCTTTCCGGGTTCCTCTCGAGCCGGGAGGGGCGTTGATCGCTCTGTTACTGGGGTTCACCCTGAGGTGCCTGTCGGGCCTAATAATTCTACCGGAGTTTTCTCCGAGGGTCTCTGTAAGGGGCCTGTGCCCACCGGAGTACGCTCCGAGGCCCCTCCTGTGGGGGCTGTTTGTAGACCCAGTTCTACTGAGTCGTGGGGTACCGGAGCTTGCTCTGAGGCCGCTCTTTCGGCTTCCTTCAAAAACAAAACCGGGGTGCGCCCCGAGGTCTTGGCTGGGCTTGAGATTACCGAACAGATGTTCGAGGCCCGTGCCGATAAGGCTTCTACCGGGCCTAGGTCTGAGGTCCCTCGTACAGAGGCTAAGGATACCAACAGTTCTGAGGGGCCGGGCAAGGCCCTGTCGGTGAAAGCGCACCAGATTTGTTGAGGGGGCAAAGAAGAAAGTTTCTTCTTTTACCGGCAGTGCCGAGGCCCTTCCTTCGAAGGCTCAGTTGGCGGTTGGTATGTCGCAGAAACATTCCAGGCCTCATAGTACCGGCTCTGCCGAGGTTCCTTACGTTAAGGCTAAAATTAAGACCCCAGACCCATCGACGGGGACCCCTTCCTCACTTCCTCACGTGCCGCAGTGCCCCTCAGATGAGGACAAAATGGCGGCCGTTCCCGCCACGACCACAGCAGCCATTTTAGGTACTACCCCTACAACTACGCCGTCGGCCCCTGGTGTAGGGTTCGGTCTTTCGGGTGAACCTAAGGTCCCTTGTGCGCATCCTTACCGGCCGTTTTATGATTGGAACGCCCGGAGGCCTCTTCCGCACAATGTTTTGTTGCCCGCGGGGGCGGCTCCCTTGATTTATGTGGATTTGTCGGTGGAGGGGCCGGTGTGGCACCCTTCTCCGTTAGGTCCCTGGATTTGTCCACCTCATGAGAGGCCTCCTCAGGTTCCAAAACAATCTCCTGAGGACGCTTTTTTCGGTAAATTTCAAGCGCTTATGTGCAATGACCCCATGAGGGAATATTTCAAAGGGCTTTTCAAGGAGATATGTACACCCGCGCCTCCGGCTCCACCCGTTCTGACGGTGGTCCCGCCGGCGCCTCCTCCCCAGTGGACAAGGCAGTGCCTGACACGGCTCAGCAGGATCCTGACCTGTCAGATGACCCTCAAGGCGATCAGGACAACAAGGACCTTCCCCGCTCTATCAGAGCTTTCCATGACCAGGTGCTGGACATGATGAGTTTCTTAGATGTTCCGGTGCCCGAGGCACCTGCTCCCCAGGAGGGCGTGCTTTCTGGGGCGTTCACCTTGTCTCCTTAGGAGCGTACCGGCCTGCTCTTGCAGAAAGACGTTCTGGCCGAGTTCCGAAGAGTTTGGAAAAAGCCACACTCGGGACTTTTTGTCAATAAAAAGATTGACGCGAGGTACAGGCTGCATTCTTCGGAAGAAGTGGCCTTGTCGTCTTGTCCGCCTCCCTCCTCCACAGTGGTGGCTGCGGCTATGTTGCAATTCAGGCCTGCAGCATCCTCCTCCGCGACGGCTACTCAAGTCTTGGGAAAGGAGGACAAGCTCCTGGACTCCTTAGGGAGGAAAATCTTTGCCAATTCGGCCTTACAGCTCAGGCAGGCCAATGCAGAATTGATTTTTGCAGGAGCTAACATGCGGATGTGGAGAGGGCTGTCAGAGTTTGAGGAGCACATTCCGGTCGAGAAGTTGGAGGATTTCAGAGGAGGCCTTTCCGATGCCAGGGTCTTGGCCCAGGATCTCCTGGAGGCTGCGGCTCATCACATAGACACCTCGGCTCGGGGTGTGATGCTTGGGGTTGATACCTCACGGCAAGCGTGGCTGCATGCCACTAAGTTTTTGAAGGAGGTGCAAGACAAGGTTCTGGACCTTCCATTTGATGGTAAGGAGCTTTTTCACTCTTCTACTGATGTAGAGCTCACCAAAACCAAAGATAGCACTCAGACGGCTAAATCATTGTCTTCTGGTTAAAGCTCCCTTCAAGTCTCAAAGGCCGTTGTCGCAAGGTCGACCTTCCTCTGGTTTTAGGTACTTCCTCGACAGCAAATCTCGCAGAATGGATACTCCGGTGGGGAATAGCCGCCGTAGACAACAGCGTACGCGGTATTTCTCCCGCTCCTGAGCCTCCTCATCAGGTTCAGGTGGCACCACCACCGATAAGCCTGCCAAATGAGGGTTTTCTGCGCTTGCACGAGAACCCGGTGGGAGGACGCATTGCGTCTCATTGGGCGGCGTGGCAGGCCATCACAGAAGACAGATGGGTCTTGTCAGTCGCTCGTCCACCTTTACCCCCTACCCCACCCCTCAACCCTCCTTTTCAGCTGTCGGGCTCACCCTCCCTCAAGGCTGAGGTTCAGAAACTTGTGCAGCTCAGAGCTGTGGAACCCGTTCCCCTTGGGGAGCGAGGGGAGGGCTTCTACTCCCGGCTGTTTACGGTGCCCAAACCCAACCAGGCTGGCCTGCGCACCATCCTAGACCTTTCTCAGTTCAATCTTTTCCTACCCCAAGAGAAATTCAAGATGATCACGCCCGGCCAGATTCGCTCCTCTTTGCAGATATGCGATTGGCTCAGCATGGTGGATCTACAGGATGCGTACATGCATATCCTGATTTGGAATCCACACAGGAGATACCTCCGCTTCTCTTTGGGAGAGGAGCACTTCCAGTTTCGGGTGCTTCCCTTTGGCCTCAGTTCGGCGCTGCGTGTCACGAAGATGATGTCAGTGATTGCGGCCTATCTTCGTCTCCAGGGTATCCATGTGTATCCCTATTTGGACGACTGGCTCCTACGCAGCCCTTGTCCGTTGGCAGCAGCGGACAACCTCCAGTCTCTCCTTCAGCTCCTGTTCCATCTTGGGCTGTCAGTGAACTGGCAGAAATCCTCCACAGGACCTGACTTTCCTGGGTTTTCGTTGGAACACGATCGACTGCCGAGTGTATCTGACCGGGGACAGAATGGCAGATCTGTTGGCCACGTGTCAGATGTTTGCGCAGTCGGAGAACATGTCGGCCTGGTGGTTCCAGAGGCTTCTGGGCCTCATGGCCTTGTGTGTACTGGCTCTTCCTCTTGCTCGTCTCAAAATGAGACGGACCCAGATGGCTCTTCGGAGTTCCTGGCGTCAGGCTGTGGACCCGGATTCCAAGCAGATAATGATTCCGGATTCCATGAGAGTGGACCTGGACTGGTGGTCATCTCTCAGCAACCTGTCAGTGGGCGCGGGGTTCCAGGACCCAGCCCCCTTGGTGACGATCACGACAGACTCCTCCCTTTTGGGGTGGGGTGCGACGTTAGATCTTCTTCAGGTCTCAGACCTCTGGTCACCTCAGGACAAGCTCCTGCACATAAATCATTTGGAGCTTCTGGCGATTTTTCTGGCGCTCAAGGCATTCAGACCTCTCATTGTCAACAAGGTGGTCCGCATAAGAATGGACAATGTGGTATCAATGTATTACATAAACAAGCAAAGGGGAACGAAGTCTCCCCCTCTCGTGGATCTGTCCATCCAGATTTGGGAGTGGGCCGTGCTTCATGGGGTCTGGCTGCTTGCAGTGCACATTCCGGGCCAGCTGAATGTCACTGCTGATGCCCTCAGCCGGCGGACAGTGGTCAGCTATGAGTGGAAGTTGAAGGCGGAGATCCTCTCATGGATTTTCTCGCGTTGGGGCACACCGGAGGTGGAGCTCTTCGCCACGGCGGTAAACAAGAAGCTTCCTCAGTACGCCTCCAGAGGGGGGCTGGGAGCCTCCTCTCTGGGGGACGCACTCGAGATTCCATGGCACAACATGAGAGCTTACGCCTTCCCGCCTCTTCCCCTAGTTCATCGAGCAATTTGGAAGTTGAAGAGCTCTGTCAACTGTTCTCTTCTACTGATAGCTCTGTGGTGGCCGGCCAGGTTTTGGTTCTCAGAACTTCAACACCTGTCGGTGTGTCCGCTGATCAGGTTACCAGTAACTCCGATCTTCTTCACCAAAGGGAACAGCAGATGTGGCACCCCTCCCCACAATCGCTCAACTTGGCGGCATGGTGCCTGAGTTCATGTCTCTAGAGCATTTGGGTTTGTCTGCGGATAACATGCGCATTATCCAGGCAGCCAGGAAACCCTCGACCAGTTCCCAATACAAGAGTAAATGGCTCAGGTTCTGTCATTGGTGTTTGGAGAAAGAATTGGACCCGAGGGTGGCAACGATTGACACAGTGCTGTCCTTTGTATCCTCCCTAGCAGAGTCAGGGGTTCACGTTCTGTCTTGCAGGACTTATCTCTCGGCGATTTCCGCTTACCTCTCTACAGACCGGTGTTCTTATTCTTTAACTAACCCGGTGGTGAAGAGACATTTTGCTGGCCTGACACGCATCTACCCTCCGGTTCGTAGTCTGCACCCGCCTTGGGACCTAAATGTAGTCCGGACGGTGCTGTGCCATAAACCCTTTGAGCCAATGGCTACGGTTGACCTCAAGTACGTGTCCTGGAAAGTGTCCTTTCTGGTAGCCGTTACGTCAGCTAGGAGAGTGAGTGAGCTCCAGGCATTGTCGGTGGAGCATCCTTTCTTGGTCTTTCACAAGGACAAGGTAGTCCTTCGGACGAACCCAGCTTTCCTACCAAAGGTAGTGACCGAATTCCATCTGAATCAGTCGATTTCCCTTCCGGTCTTTTTTCCGAACCCTGCCTCGGAGGCAGAAAGGGTTCTACACTGCCTGGATGTCCGAAGAGCTCTTAAGTTCTACCTGGACAGGACTTCCGAGCTTCAGAGCTCTTCCCAACTATTTGTGACCTTCGGTAAACCTCAGGGCAGGCCGGCGTCTAAGGCATCCATTTCCAGATGGATTACTGCCTGTATCACGGAATCTTTCACCATCCAAAAGCTAAAACCTCCTAAAGGTATCCATGCACACCAGGTGCGAGGCAAGGCAGCCGCGGTTGCTTTTCAGAAGTATGTTCCCTGGGAGTCCATCGCTAAAGCGGCTACTTGGGCCTCCCCATCTGCTTTCTGTAAGCATTACAGCCTCGATATGAACTCTAGAGCTGACGCTCAGTTCGGCCAGGCTGTGCTGAAGAACCTGTTTCAGTAAGGGGTATTTCCATCCACCCATAGTTCCTCTAAGGAGTGCTTGGGAATCTCCCATAAGTATGGAGAAAAGGGGACGAGACGTAGGAGTATTACCAGGTTACTCACCGTAGTGTCCACCTTACTCCTAGTCCATAGTCCCCTTTCCTCCATACGCCCGCCCGCCGTCCCCTCTAATAAGGTTCCTCTGTTATTGCTAATGGGTCTTGACTCTGCGATAGAAAAGGACTGATGGGCGATGCGCGGGGCGGAGCCAAGGTGGGCGGGGTTACAGCCGCGTGCCGGGCCCCGTGCAGGAAATAGAGGAGGGACACATTTTTGAAAACAATTTTGATGCTTTTTACAAAGTGTTCCGGTCCCGTCCCACAGGACGGAGAGATGTCCCATAAGTATGGATGAAAGGGGACTAGGGACTAGGAGTAAGGTGGTCACTACGGTGAGTAACATGGTAATTTTTTGATCCCAAAGAAAGACGGGGGATTGAGACTCATCATGGATTTACGTTGGTTGAACAAGCTTCTCAGGAAGGACAAGTTCAAGATGGTCACTCTTTCTCAAGTCTTCCAGGCCCTTCAACTTCAGGATTGGTTGGTGTCTCTGGACCTCAAGGATGCTTACTTTCATGTGCTGATTCATCCCAAGCACAGGAAGCACCTGAGGTTCGCGGCTCGCGACTCGCACTTTCAGTTTCGGATCCTGCCATTCTGATTGACCTCTGCCCGAGGGTCTTCACCAAGCTGATGGTGGTTGTGGCAGCTTACCTCAGGAGAGGGGGGATTCACATCTATCCCTACCTGGACGATTGGCTGATCAGGGCGCGTTCTCCCGAGCAAGCCCTGGATCATCTCTCTGTCACCTGCCATTCCCTTCACAAGCTGGGCTTCTCCCTAAATTTAAAGAAGTCGTATTTGACACCTTCCCAGTGGCTCCAATACATCGGAGCGGTGCTCGACACGTCCCTGGGGCAGTGTTCGCTTCCCCAGGTGAGGGCTCATCACATTCTGCAGATGGTGGACAAGTTTCAACATTCCCAGACTCTCCCAGCTTTCGAGTTCTTAAGGTTGCTCTGCCTCATGGCGTCCTGCATCTTTCTGGTGCCAGAGGCCAGACTGCGGATGAGATCCCTGCAGTGGGCTCTCAAGATGCAGTGGTCGCAGTTCTCCGGCAAGATGTCGGATCCCGTTCAGATTCCCCTCTTGGTCGCTCAGGATCTTCTATGGTGGGACAACAAAGGAAATCTGATCAAGGGGGCACCGTTTTGGCAACCATGGCCGGAGGTGACGACCGTGACGGATGCCTCCCTCACAGGATGGGGCGCTCATGCCAACGAGTTGACAGCCAGCGGCCGTTGGTCTCCCTCGGAGTCCAGACTCCACATCAGTCTGTTAGAGCTGAGAGCCATCAGGCTGGCCCTGAAGGCTTTTCTGCCGTCTGTGCGGGGGAAGACTGTCCTGATTATGATGGACAACACAGTGGCCATGCAATACCTCAACAAAAGGGGGGGGCAGGGTCACTCCCGTTGTGCAGGGAGGCAATGCAGCTCTGGTTCTGGGCCATCAACAGGAAATCTGTATCTCAGCAGCTCATCTGGCTGGAGACGAAAACGCGGTGGCGGATGCTCTGAGCAGGCAGGGCACTGTCTCTCACGAGTGGGAGTTGGCTTAGGAAGTCCTTTTGGAGATCTTCGCCCTTTGGGGAACCCCACAAGTGGATCTCTTCGCCACCAGTGTCAGCCGGAAGTGAGAGAGATTCTGCTTGCGGGAATTTCCCCCACAAGGAGCCTTAGGGGACACGTTCGTAGTGGAGTGGTCTCTCCCACTGCTGTACGCTTTTCCTCCAGTCCCCATTATTCCTCAGGTGTTGTGGGGGTTCGGTTTCCGAATGATCCTCATTGCTCTGGATTGGGCCAGGAGAGCGTGGTACCCAGACCTTCTCGACATGTCCATCTGTCCTCCACGCCGTCTTCCCTACCGAGACGATCAGCTCTCAGGGCAGGGGGGTCAGGTTCTCCATCCAGAGGTCAGGTCTCTCAACCTTCATGCTTGGTATCTAAAAGGTTGAGATACAAGGATTGGGATGGAGGTGTTGCTTTCGGCCAAGCGGCACGCAACAAAATCCCTGTACCGTTGCCGTTGGCAGAAGTTCTGCGACTGGTGCAGGGGTCAGAATATGGGTCCTTTCAATGTTCCATTCCTATGGTGTTGTCTTTTCTGCTTTCTTTAGCCCACAAGGGCCTTCAAGTGGGTACCATTAAGGGTTACCTGGCGGCGCTGTCCATATTTAAGCGCTCGTCTGAAGATTGTTCTTACTTTAAGATTCCTTTGATTTCACAGTTTCTGAAAGGACTGTCTAATGTGTTTCCACTGTCCCCTTGCCAGGTGCCGGGTTGGGATTTGAATTTGGTTTTAAAGTTTCTGATGGGAGCTCCATTTGAGCCCTTACACTCTTGTCCGCTGAGAGTGTTTTCTTTTAAAACTGTGTTTTTAGTTGTGGTTACTTCCGCACGCAGAGTGAGTGAATTGCAGGCACTTTCTGCCGAGCCACCCTTTACTGTTTTCCATAAGGACAGGGTTGTCCTGCGGGTGCGACCTTCTTTTCTGCCGAAGGTTGTGTCTGAATTTCATTTGAGCCAGAAGGTGATTCTTCAGGCATTCTATCCTCCTCCGCATCCTTTTAAGAAAGAGGAGAGGCTCCATAGGTTGGATCCTAGGAGAGCTTTGAGCTTTTATCTTTCACGGATGTCCCGGGTCAGAGTGGACGCTCAGCTCTTTGTAGGTTATGCTGGACACCGCCTGGGTCAGGCTGTTTCCAAACAAACCTTGTCCAGATGGATTATCCTAACAATCACTGAGTGCTACCGTTTGGCGGGGAAGTACCCTCCGGTAGGCTTACGAGCTCACTCCACTAGGGGTGTGGCTGTCTCCACTGCTCTACAAAGGGGTGTTCCTATTCGGAATATTTGTGAAGCAGCCACATGGGCTTCTGTCCATACTTTTGTTAAGCACTATTTCCTGGATTCCATCCATGGGCAGGATTTGGCCTTTGGTAAGGCGGTCCTCTATTCAGCCATTTGATTGGGTAATCTAAATTCACATTCTAAATTCTTTCCCTCCTCCATAGTCTGGTACTGCTTTGGGAGTCTGTCTGTCATAGATGTGGAATACGTCGGAGGTCACAATCCCTTCGAAGAACAAGTTACTTACCAAACTAACGTTCTTTCGATGGGATGTTCCTCCGACGTATTCCACATCGCCCTCCCAGCCTGCCCCTCTGGAGAATTTCCTCTGTGATTGCAGCGTCCATTTCCGCAAGACTGTAGGCAGTTACACTGGCAGGAGACTGGTGCCACAGGTTCTCGGGTAAAAAACAAAACTGAGGCAACGGGCGCCGTGCATCCTATATATAACATCCGGTGACGTCGACCCTCGACGGAGGCCCTCGAGGGACATCGGCTCGACGCCTGCGACGCAAGACGCCCTCTGCTGAAAAGTTTCCGAACTGCACAGCTGTGGACATTACATGTCATAGATGTGGAATACGTCGGAGGAACATCCCATCGAAAGAATGTTACCAGTTTGGTAAGTAAGTTGTTCTTCTCGCCTCTGCATATGCCGGTTCTCCAGCGTCTTCTGCTCGCGTTCTCTCTCTCCCCAGAAGTCGCAGGCTCCGCAACTAACATCCGCTCCACCTCCAACCAGCGTAATGATGTCGGGGAGCTTCCCCTGCGCTACAGGCTTCCGCTCTCCCTTCCTCCTCAGCAAAGTTATGCATGCATCTTGCCTTTAAAGAAAAATCTTCCTTTTCTGGTGCCATTAGGTTTCGTCTTGCATTGCCATTTGCCAAAGATAAGGAAGCCACATTCTGAGGCTTATAAGCTATGTCCATTTATGCAATCACATTTGTTGGTGTAGGGAGTTCCTCACACAAATGGGAGTCCTTGTCCCCCAAAGGCAGAGTGTCTCCCGGTGATGTCCTACTTGCCTCTATGTTTATGGAGGGGTTTTGCATAGTGGACTCACGTCCCTGGCGTCACGGGGGGTCAGAGAGATCGGCTCCCCCTTGCAGAGAAAGGGTGAATACCTGGTATTCATCACAGAAGCTACAAGTGGAAGAATGTGACGCCTCAGAGGAAGAGATGGGACCGTTTTTAGACATGCTACACCACTATAAACTCAATTCTGGCAGGGTAAAAGATCTTGAGGCTGAGCTGGGAGACATAGAAATCTGACGGGCATTTGCAAAAGTATGAAAAGTAGGATGATCCCAAGTTTAGGTGGGTCTACTTCCAAATTCAACAAACATGTTTGCCCCCGAGTGACTACCAATATGCAATGTCGCTAATTCAATACCATGCTACAATTTCAGGAATTCATCAAGAAGGCAAACCAGAAGAAGAATGCATGATGTAAAAGACCAATCTCCCTCCTAAATATGGATGCAAATAAATGGGCACATTTGTATACGCTAGCAGACTGAATAACACAATTAATACATTGATTGAACCAGAACAGGCCATCTTTTTTTAATGGCCAGGAAGGGATTATGAGCACCTGTTTGCTCGTAAACATACAGTGCATCTTCACAGAAATGTTATAACCCAATAGGGCCCCCTCAATCAAAGCAGAAAACGCGTTTGCCTGGGTCTTCCAGTGCTTCCTGTTTGTGATACTCTATGGCTTTGAGTCAAAAATATGATTAATGGTCAAGGTACTACATGGATCTCCCTGGGTTTGTATAGGTCTATCAATGGCCACAGATCCGATGCAGTAAGGTGCAGGTTGGCCCACTGTCTCCCCTTTTATTCAATTTGCCACTTGAACCACTTGCCGAAGGACACATGATGAGCAGTTATTAACAGCATTGAATGCAGGAATGGGATTGCAGTATATGCTAACAACATCCTTGCGCTGACGACTAGCCCTCAGTCAACTATACCAGCTGACTTTAAAATATTGCCAAGGAAGCCATCACCAGGTATGGATAATATTGCCTTTGGCAGAACGGATTGGTGAGCCGTGACATCAAGATATGGAGAGGTCCCTTACTATTATGATGCAGCACAATACTGGAAAAACCCAGAGTAAGGAGACAGAAAGTGGCTTCAAAGATATTGTCGACCAAATCTAGCCTGAAAGCTCCTCATTAGTATAGTGAACTGATGAATTGGTACAATGGGGCAGATGTAGGTGAGCTGTCCACAGTAAGTAGTGCCAGACAAATGCTGAAGATAGACGTATAAGAAGGCTACCTTGGATATACATGAGCATTATTCAATTAGCAGGGAAAACCTGCACCCATTAAAGTAGCAATCGGAGCTTGGAGTATAGATAGTGTATAAAGAATAGGAATTCGCAATACAAAACATCAAAAGGCACTCGAAAGACATACAATTAGACTCATGCAACAAAGGGCATTATTTGGAACATATTGGATCCCTGTTGGAAGACTTCAAGTATGAATTGTGGACCTCCACAGGTGCCGATTCTATCCAAGCCCAGCTGCAAATATGATGCACATGTTACAGTCATTTTGAAGAGTCTCAACCTTCTTGTGAATAGAATTAATCAAATATTACGAGAAACAATCACCATCCGCATGAGGGTTCCATGTCATTTAATCGCCTGCCATTTCATCCCCTGTCATTTTAACGTGTAAATTCCAACGAAAATGCTAATCTTTTTGTTTATTGGAGGGGACAGGGGGTCGCCCCCCACAATCCCCCAATCACCCCTCCCACACTTATTTGTGGCTATTGCCAACCCGCCCAAACCCTTATCTGCCCTTTCACACCCCCCCACCCCTCCGAAAAAATTTGATGAACATATTTGTTGTAATATGCACGTTAAAATGCCAGGGGATGGAAATGCAGGCGATGAAAGAACGTCGTACCCCGCATGAGACCCACCATAATCTGAAGCACTTCTGGTTACACTGTTTAGAGTTCTCTATGGCTGACAAAGTCAAAAGTCTTTTCTCTGCAATCATGTGCAAAGAGGGATTTTCATAAACCTCTCTAATTGATGCTTGAGATGCATTGCAACAACAAATGTGGTAGTAAAGGAATGCAGACAAGTAAGGCATTATAATTCTAGTGAGTTCATGAAGCCAACCCAGTTCGTTTTCTTTTTACTTAATACTTTGTGTATAAATTGATATGAAAATTGTGCTAATATGAAGGTGTTCATGAGACGAGGGACATTATAGGCATGGACACAATTCTTTCATATGAAAACATCCACTACAAAGTATGCCAAATATCAACTTATTTGTTTATAATATTTATTAAAATTAATTTGAAAAAAATAGGTTAAGTAGTGTTGGTTTAAGAATAAGGTAAAGGAGGGAAGCTATACCAAGAAGAAAAAAAGCACATTAACAACCTAAGGGATAGTATGTATTGTAAAGCAAATGTTTTGGTGGGCCATCATATCAAAGTTAGAAGAAAGGATAATCACACTCGCCTACCTTACTTTGTCTCTCAAATGTAATATACATAATACTTAACTGGCAGCCCATGTTACTCCACTGCAAATGTTCATCTCCACTCATAAACCTGACTGACCACTAAGTACAGGTTATCCTTCACGAATAAAACATAATTTTTCATAATTCAACATGTTCCACCATAGCCAAATGTATTCCTTCTTTTTGCTTTACAGTGATCTCTTAATCAGTAAAATGATCTGGGTTTTGTTCTTAGTCATTCCATTTCGGATTCGTTCCATCCTTTTATTGTAAGACTATAATGCTCTTTTGAATCTTCGCCATCATTTTGTCTTTCTGAATTCATTATCATTTCCATGTCACAAGTTTCATATGAACATTTCCATTTTATTCTATTAACAGAAACACTCTTGTCTTCATAATATTATTTTTTACTCGAAACATATCTTTTGCATCAAAATATCACTGCACATAACTATGTATCCATCTTTTCACATTTAAAAATACTTTGCAATCAATGTCTCTTAAAATATTCAGCTTGACTGTTTTATGGCAATCATGTTTGTCATACATTGTGTGCCCGAATTTTAATACTCTTACTCTTTGAGGCGTAGTATGCTGCCTTATGTCATTGTGTTATCTTCCTTTTTTGTGTTTTTCCATCCTGTGATGATAAAGCTGCAATTCTGTATTTCCATTCATGTCCATCATTCTATTTCAAAAATTCATCACCAGTTCGGAAAGCAGGCTTTTCATCTTATATCCTGAGTCAGAACAGTCATGTTATATTGTCTTTTTTCACAACAGCAAAACAACAAACAACTCAAGATGGCCACAAAACCAAAATGTATATTTCCACTGATCCGCCTGATGCTACAACGGGTAAACATGCTTGCTTCAGCTCAATGACTTTATCAATATCCTGAAATATGGCGGTTATGAGAATGTCCCTAATGGTCAATACATTGAAGCTTTTGCTCTGTGAGAAATCAACATGCATCAATCTCTATTCTTCATTATGCCAAGCTCTCATCTTGCTTGAGGGATCAGCGCCTTACCCATCTTGATCTTGTTCATAGCTCTGCATACAATGTGTGCTCTATTATTTGAAGGATAATCTCTTCTCCTTTCTACACTAATATTTTAATGATGCTCACTATAGAGGCCTATCCATTGCTACAATACCACCTTCATGGCATCTTCAACGCTTTTATGGCCCCATTTCTACGTTTGTATTATTTACAGGAAACTCATGTTTCATTGTCTTTTTTGCCAACAGAGATATATCCAATGACTAAAGAAACAACCAAAATCAACATGTCTTTATCGGCTGTGCAGCCTGATGCAACAATTGGTATGAATGATTAAATCAGTGCACAGTTTAATTCTAGCAGAATCCTCCACACATAAATGCACAGCAATGGTGACAAAGTGCCCCTGCCCATTAAAACGTAGTCATGTCACCATCATAGTAGGTTCTTGAGTCTGGCAAAATATTAAAAGTGGCAGGTGGGTATTTACCTTCTTTCTCATTGAAATTCAAAAAATGAATGTATCTTGACTGCTCTGCGTTACCAATAGCAGGGATATTTTTGGGCCAGTAGATAAAATACATAACTCACTAAAAAAGAAAATAATTGTCATAACATCATTCTTCGCAATTCCTTAATTTCTATCGCTTAAATGGCACGATTTACAAATGAGTTCTTCTGTTTACGCATGCACTTCCCCATATTCAAATCAAACCATTTCAAATATGCATTTACGTGAACTTACAATTCAACCCCACAAACATGTGCGTCATATATATGCATGTTCAATTGCTCCCCCACCCCCTGTATACAATTGTGCAAATGAAGGCTGGGTGACACGTCTACTCACGTGTGTGCACATTGCATAGTCTCAACTAGAATGCACATAAAAATGCATTGCCGTGCTCTTGTAGTTTGTTCGCATCAGAAGCACGGGAATGCACAATTGACAGAAGGGGATTGTCTGACCTTTTTGTGCATTTGCAAGGCAATTTGATAGCACCAACACGAGGCCCAAAGGCTGTTTTAAAAATGTAAGTTTCCAGCATGGTGCTTCTTGGTTGTGCTAAAGTCTTCATTTTTCAAGCCTCCATCCATGTAGATTCTGAGAGTCTGTTTGTGCGGCTGCCTAGCCCTCCCAAAAGATGCAGGGCAATTTGGGAATAACGTAAACTGCACATTTTACAAAATTGGGCATTTCTGTAAAGTTCATCCTTTGCTCCACTCAGAGAAACTCAATTGTTTCTGAATTGGGCCAATAATAAGCATTATGTTCATCGTAGCTAAAAGCAATGTGATGTGATCCACTGCAGTGTTATTTATCAGCAAACATGTTCTCTAAAGCTTCTATTCAGGCCTATCAACAGACGCAATGGGCTGTCTTTTTCCGAGCATGCTAAGCCAATTTTCATCATGATCACTACGATGTTTCTTGTTTCTCTCTGCCGATCAAGTTTATTTCAGGTGTCTTTAAAGTCCACTCCAGGGTAAAATGTAGAAACATTATCCATCGGTCAGCCCATTTTTGAACCTTTGCGTTTATTGTGACCATGTTTGTTCACACCACACCCATGATCATGTATTGCATTTCTTTCAACAGAAACACACAAACTGATCCCAGAAATGGTCAAACACTTCCCCTCCCTTGATCCTTTTAGCCTTGGTCCTATTTTCTAGCTGTTGTAGATATTAAATGAATATTTAAATGAGCCCTCTTATTTCCTGGGCTCCCATCTTGAAGTCTTGCTGTTTTTGTGAATTTTTTCTGCACGTTTATAACCTTACATTGCACCTATTGGTACAACCGAATGCTTGCTTTCTAGAAAACCATCTCTTTTCTTCATTCTGCTTCAAATTAAGTACCTCATTCCCGGTTCCAGTCAAGGGATTATCAACCCGCTCTGCCTGGCTTTCTTTATAACTTCCTCCCTGCAACTACTTCTGCTGTGTATTAAAAGATTATTTTCATGTGTCAAATCTTTTTCCAACAGAAAAACAGGAAATGACAAAAGTACAACCAACAATCAAACCGATTATCTCAATTTATCAACCCCAGCCAAAACCGGGTAAAGACTTTCCTCAATTTGAAGATTAGTTTCCATTGGTCTAACATATGATTGGCTCCAAACACGATTAAATGTTTGACTTCATTTAGATTTCTAAAGTTCTTTTGATCCTCAACTCTTGAAGCATTCTGCTGATTAGGGGCTATGCCAGTGGCAATACGTGCCCCTTCTCAGAGCGGTGAAGTTCCTGCATCTGTGATTTCTACTTGTCATGACTTGCCATCATTCGTTTTTACTAATAAGCATGTTCAGGATCCTCTATTGTGAAGTAAATAATCCACCCTTTAACCGTTATTGCAAATGTTTGCAGCGATTCACAAAGAGGCTCACAGGATAAACCTAACTCATGGACAGGGACTATTCAATCACAAAGAAGTTCCCACTCTGTTTAACTCTTGACTTTTCAATATCCAGGAATGATTTAGGAGTAAGTTATTTACTCCCAGTAACTTCTTTGTGAACCAAATAATCTTACTCCAGGAGTAAGTCAAGAGTATGTTAGAGTTACTACCTAGTAACTATTTTGAGAATCTGCCCTTTAATGTAGACTTATTAACAGGGCTCTCCTATTTTCTTTACTGCCCTCCTTCCAACAGCACCTCACGAAATGACAACATAGCCCTTCAAAACTATAACCATTGATTTTGCCCAGTTTTAAGGTGCTCTGGGAAGATACTGTTGATGTCTGCATTTTAACATATTACAATCAAGTACAACTTAACCTGACTCACTCCTGACGTACCAGTCAAGGTTGAGTCGGACTTACTGTTTGTAACCTCATTGTGAATTGGATGCCAAGTCTATTCAACTGATTTGTATTTTATCTTAACTGATACTATAGTTGAATTGTATGTTCCTTCATTTACAATTGTGTAGTTATACGTAACTCTTTAGCTGCTTTTGTGCACTATTGATATGCAGAACTTGTCAATTGCAGCCAAATTCTCCCTATGCCTATATGCATTGAGACCCTGCTTCTTGGCAGCCAACAATCACCAAATATGTTCCTATATAATTTTTGGATTAATGTCTACATTTAAAATCTGATGCAGTAATGCAATGCCTTTCCTGGCATTGCTATCTCCTTTTACTTAAAAGAAAATTCTTTCACGGGTCTTGCCTGTTTTGCCAACAGCAGAAGAACAAGAGACACCAGGGTACCTGATGATGGAAACATTCACTTCCACTGGTTGGCCAGACTCAAAACCTGGTAAAAACATTTCTAGTTTATACCATAATGATTCCTTGCAATGACAGTAACATTATCTCCTTCAGAACTTCATCCATATTATATTCCTGCCTCAATGTATGTTTTGATCAGCAAAACCTATAACCCCTTAAATGCTGAGGGTGCATTTTCTGGTCCTCATTTCCATTAAAAATCGTTTGAGTGCTGCACAGTCTCACAATTAAGTGGGACTCAACTGCTCATGCACATATTGTCAACATTGATTTCCTATTTCTTCAGACAATGCCACTCCTCGGTAGAGGGTGCCAACTGCATTAGCTTCCCCCTATTTTGAATTGTTCCATACTGCACTAATATGAGGAGAATGCTTTCTTTCAAAACATATTCATCCTTCATGTATGCGTCTTTCATAACTAGCCAGACACTCATGTTTATATTTTTTATTTGCCAACAGCAACACATGAAATAACTGAAGAGCCCCTACACACCAAATTGCATGTTTCCACAGATCAGCTTGACCAAACACGAGGTAAAGGTGTCGTTCAACTGATGTCAATATACGCAAATAAAATTCTATCGCTTTACAAAAATACAGAATAACCAACAGGGTAAAACAGAGGTACATATATTTACCAGTTATTTTTCCTTAAGCAACTGTTACTTTTCTTGTCAGTGGTCAGAAAAGGGAGACTTTGTGAACAGTACTTGGAGGTGGCCAAGCTATCTTTATAGTTTCTTTTGGCTTTCTTTTTTGGTGGCCTGTTTTCATGAATGCCTTTTGTTCCTCATGTCCTACACAAACTGTTGGTACTGTGAGGTACAAGAAGTAAGGAGACGGACACAGAGTTGGTGGACTCACAAATTATTTAATTTAAATATTTGAAGGCGAGGGAAAAACACCTCACTAGCCCTAACTCTGTGAGGGGTTTCCCGGCATCAACAAAACGTACGAATGGACCAGTCGTTCTCAGGATGTCCAAATAAATGTGCACATTCCTGTGTTTAAGACCTATTCTGACCTCATACTACAAGAATTATAAAAACGACTATGAGGAAAAATAATATGTATCTGGCTGCTTTTCTTCAGACGTTCTTCACAGTGCCTGCACCACTGTATAAGTGGGGTGTAGTGATACCCATCTTGTGCCAAGGGGAAAGTCCCCTTCCTTGGTCTTACTGTCCGGGTCTTTATCATGCCAGGGAGACAATCCCCTTCCCTGGTCTTTCCTTCTTGAATAGGATATTTTCTCATGCCAGGGGGACAATCATCTTCCCTGGTTTTTTCTTTGGTGAATACCATAAGGTATATTTTTTTTACCTAGCTGCTTATACAATTCTTGTATTGGATTTACTCAGAATCTGTTAGAAGTACAGATCTGTTCCTGTGTTTAGATGACCCACAGCCTTGTTATATTTAAACAGTTGTTTATATTATATTTACTAGCTTCTGACAATTGGATTTAGTTTGTGTCAAACATTGTCAATTTTAAGCATCTTAACCACTGGGGTTACTGCTTTACCCAGTACCCTCCCGTTTTTCATATGATATGATATGGCATTTGTAACGGGCCTATACACAAGTGTTCATGACACCACTTATTAACTATCACCTTCCCTTCTAGGGAGCCTTGATTGTTAGGAGCTCCACAGGCCCGCTTTCCCCAAGTAATGGCTTACTTATTTCCTGCATGTGCCCGTGGCTATGAACACATACCTAATTCTCCGGGACACCACTCCTGTTGGGAGTCAATCCTTTCATGAGCTCTCATCGGTGCTCTCTACAATTTCAGCCATTATTTCTGGGACTTGATTCCGCTCTCCCAAGCAGAACTACCGTAATCTTTAACAGCTGTGAATGCCTCTGGGGGCTCGGCGACTCCAAAAGGACGTTTGGTCTTCTCCCTGCAGTGCTCCGTAGTTAATCTGTCAGTGCCGCTCTGCCTTACAGTGGATGTCTTCCGGTGCTCCCTGAGACTGTGCTTCACTTGGGCTGCTTCTGCAGCTCGCAATTAAGACCCTGCCTGTCTCTCTCTGTATGAGTTGTTCCCTGGCACGGTAGTGCCTGCCTTGAATATTTGAACTTTCTAGGTTCAAATATTGCACTTGCTCCTCTCCAAGAAGGGAGCGGTTGAGGGTTTGTTCTGCTGCCAAAACACTTCCTGTATTCGACAACCGGCATTCACACCAGGGCTGCAAAGCCTTGTCGGGCAGAACAAGCTTCCTGCAACTTAACGCCACTCGCCTTCCAGTCTTGATCTTTTGTCTCTCCCACAAGCTAGGGGTTGAAAAACAGCTGACTTTTGGTTTGTTGGTTTGATCCTAATGCTCGGAGCCGCCAGGAGCCCTTCTAAATACTTCCGACATGCTAGGCAGTGCCTTCCCGGCTTCAGTCAGCAGTTCTTTGCTGTCCCTGTGTCTGACCAAACTAGCATAGATTGTTGTTCCTTCTTCTTTCTTCTACCACCTTTGCTTCTCCAGCCACGACCACTACAATTCCAACCACTTCCACCACTACTACTACTACTTCAACAACCTTCGACTGGTCCGAATTTGCATTTTATAAGCAGAGTATTTTTGGTGTTTCGCCAACAACTAGAATGTTTCTGAGAGTTTCGTCCAGCATTGCTGTAGGGTTTCTTCGTCCCAGTTATAGCACCATTTGTAGAGGGGAAAATGGTGAAACTTCCTTGGCCAAAGTCTGATTTAGTAAGTGGGCCGTTGGTGTCTTGCTGCAAAACGGGGACTTGTCCTCTAGGTTCATCACAGTACTTACATGTTACTTGGATTTATATTATGTATTTTATGGACATTTTTATAATGCTTTCGCCAGAGTGCTGCACAGAATATAAAGAACAGTATGACAAATGATCAAGTTAAGGACACAGAAAAGATAATAATGGAATGGCAATCAATTAGCCGCGAGAGAAGAAAGAAAACTAGCTTTTCACCGAATAAGATGTGAAGTGAAAGATATGACCGAATGCCAGAAGGCATGGATGTCCAAAGTGTGGGTGCGAGAAAAGGAAGGGATGCGCCAGGTGGTGCTGGGAGGTTTTGGGGCTGAGAGAATGTACCAGTGTTGAGAGCGTATAGAGTGAGAAGAGCCGTAAGGCAGTACTAGAGAGCACAGGTAGAGAGTGGCATTGACAGCTTTTAAAAACGATACTAAGGAAATGAAATAGAAGACGGGATTTGGAAGGAAGGAAGGAGATGGACAGAAGATATGGAGTGATAGAGGATTGGGGAGGTAAAGAAAAGAAAATACGAATTTCAGAATTGAGAACGCAATGTAGTGGAGTAAGGTAAGAAAAGGGAAGACCTACTAAGTGGGCAGATCAGTAATCAAGGCGAGAAAGAATAGAGCAGGAGAAGTCTATCAGCATGGAAACAAAGTAAAGGTTGTACCCAATGTAGTTTATAAAGATAATATTGATGGATGCAAGCAGTTGTGGGTATGTTATGGGAGAATGAAAGCGAGGGGCCAAAGGTGTCTGTGCAATTATGTGCAATCAATGAAAAAGGGAGAAAGGCAGGATGAAAGTAAAGACCAAAGCTGGAGTGGGGAGGATGCAGGAAAGAAAAGAGTTTCAGTTGTGGCTCGATTGAGATGAAGGAAGTGAGAGGACATCCAAGTTGGACAGCAGAAAGATAGGCTGAGAGAGAAGAATGAAGAAAGTCATAGAAGGAGGAAAAGTTGGAGATGATAGGTGAATCATCGAAATACAAGTGACATGAGAGGTTGAAAGATCAAATGAGTGCAGAAAGGGCAATGGTATAAATTGAGAATAGTAGTGGCCCAAGGACAGAACCTTGAGGAATCCCGTAAAGAATGGCACGAGGTGAGACCAGCCAAAAATACCAAGTAGTTTCGAGAGGAGAGAACAAAACAAGACCATTGAAGAACAAATCAAGAGTGGTGAGAGCAGAAAGTAATGTGAGGTGATCAACAGTGTCAAAGGCAGCAGGTGAAGAAGAATAACAAAAGATGAACGCTTGATGTGACGAGCGCAGAGTTGAGACCTGCAGGAGAGCAGCGCAGTGTGCCAGATTGAACAGATGGCAGGAAAGAGTGTGGGAGTTAAGATGAGATGAGTCTTGAGAGGACATATCCCTTTCTAAAAGTTTAGGAAGAAATTTTATTGAGATAAGTCAAAAGTTAGAACAAGAGGAAGGATCAATAGAGGGTTTTTGAGAATGGGGCAATATTGGTGTGTTTAAAGGGAGTAGGGAAAGATGAAGAAGATAGTGAACAGGTTGAAAAGGGAGGAAAATAAGAAATGATAGAAGGATGTATGGTTAGGGATAAGAGATGAGGGGGACGGGCAGACGGAAATGCTGTAGGGTGAGTGCGCAAGAGAAAAGAGGCAGTGTCCAAATTAGCAACAGTGGAGGAAGAAGAGAAGGGTAGAATGGAGGCAGGGGAAGGGAAGTAGAGGGTGCTAGGGAAAGGGAGCAAGTGGAAGCAGGAGAAAAGGAGGAGCAAAAGGATAAGACTTCAGAAATAATCAGCAAAGTCAGTAGAGAAAAAGTCTAGAGGAGATTGAAGGGTTGGGGGATGGAAAAAGCTTTTTATTAAGTCACTGAAACAAATGACGGGGTGCTGGGACATAGATTATGTGAGTGATGAGAAGTAGGACTCTTTGGCACTGAGAAGAAGGGAATCATATGAGGAATGTAAAGCATAAAGAAGGGTGAATGCATCTCTACCTCAAGGAAAATTACCACTTGGACAATGCCTATCTCCAAGCTGCATCTGGGTCTGAAGCAATATTGGTAGCTCTGCAGGAGATTGTTGGTGTCAATGTGTGCTTGAAGTTGAGTGGCTATGTCTCTTTCATAGGCCTTTCCAAAGAAAGGAAGGTGTGTGATGAGGTGATAGTTACCAAGATAATCCGGTGCCGTGTTCTTGTCAGGAGAAAGAGTATTTGTCTGGTTTTGAGAGAAGCGGGAGAACTGTGCTCTCCATATCCTCGATGATGGCTAACTATGCCTCCAGGTACTTCTTGATCTCTCTCCATTTTTCAGCACAGTATATCATCAATCTCTCATTGGAATACTACACAACCATTTGGGAATTGGTGAGACCATCCTTCAGTGGTTCACCTCTTACCTACAAAGCCACCATCGGTTTGTTCACATAGATAGCTCCAGATCACTCCCCACATGTAAACTATGGAGTCCCACAAGGATCTACACTCTCACGCGTGATCTTCAACCTCTACGTGGAGACCCTGGGATCCCTCATTACCAACCAGAATATCCACATCCACCATTACACAGACAAAAATCAATCTACTTCACAATATATATATATTCCACCATCTCTATGCATGACTCACCCTGCTAGAAAATAGGATATCCAGCACATATCTCAAGCTTTATACCACAAATACTTGCATTCTTCTCCTCTCCAATAGCACTGAACACACACACTTCCAGACCTGACTGTCCAATACCAAACTAGTAGGTTTCACCCTGCTGCTGACACCATGCACGATAACCCCTGGGATGCCACATTGACAGCAATCTCTCCTTCATATGCACATAGCAAAGAAAACTCAGACAGCTTAGAAACAACTCTTTTGTGAAAAATCAAGCCATTACTTCCTTACAAATTCTCATCCAAAGTGCAGGCCCTTGTTCTTTCTCACCCAAACAGTGGAACTGCCATACTCGCTGACCTATCGACCTCCACCCTGGCACCAATGGGCGTCCCTGCACTCTGCAGCCCACTTGTTCAAAGGCTTTCACAAATTGACCACATTACGCACAAACGCACAGAACTACATTGGTTGCCCTTATGAACTCATCACTGTGAAGACAAGCTGCATTGTCTACAAAGACATCACTTTGCTTGCTCTCTCCTACCTACCCGACATGGTCACAATCTCTGGCCACATTATAACTGCAAAACATCAAAAAAGAAAATACCACAAAACAGACATTTGCTATCTATGCCCCCTGACTGTGGAATGTCATACCATTCAAGAATAGACTTACAACCACCTTCCTGGCAATTTTCTTAAAGCACTGAAGACACCCTCAACTCTGTCTATTGGCTAACTCCACCTCATTCTGATTACTGATCCTGCTGCTTAAACCATTTTGTACAGCTTCTCAAAGTAATACCCATGTTCAATAAATACTCAAAATTAATAAATACCTTCCATCTTCTCTACTACCACCTCCTCATCAAATATTTCTTTAGCTGGTACCACCTCTGCCCCTTCTGTCACTGCCACCCTTTCATTTAGTTCTGACCAATCCAGCATCTTTCACTCCGTTCTCCGCACCTCCTTAACGACCATTCTCTTGTTCTACTTTGCTTCCTTAAACACCTTCTCCTTATCTGCCACCATCTCTGTTACGTTATTACCACCTCCTGCCTTACTGATCTCACCAACTCCTTAACTGCCTTCTTATCTTTTACCACCCCGCCACTCCTGTCACTATCACCACCTTTCTGCCTTGTAATCACTCCACATCTTTCTCTTCTATATATGGCACATCCTTCTCCCTCCTGTTGTCACCGCTTCAGCCTTCGCCACCTTGATCGCCACAGCTCTCTCATGTAAATGTTTCTCTGTCCCTCCAGTCTCTGACCCTTCTTTGACCTTGAGCCTCCTGCAAGGCACACTGCCTGACTAGAATGTTTGACCTATGTACAGAGATCCTCCTCTCCTGAGTGGGACTCTGAGTGAGAGCTGCTCCTAGGCTAGTGTTGCTCTGTGATTGTTTCATTTCCCTGGGAGTAGCATGAGATGGAGGAAAGCTAGCATAAATCTATATTTCTCCTGGTGGCCATCTTTGATTTTAAGTTTGTGCATGGAGTGTCAGTGAGTGCTGCCTTTGCAGGGGACAAGCTGGTGTGATGTTGCCAGGACTGTAACTATACTGTGGAGGAGGTCTAGGGTTTTTTCTGCACTTACTGTTGGTTTCCCCATAGTGTTTGCAGTATTTTGGGGAGCCGGTGGGACTGTGAATCATATGAACAGGCAGTTGTGCAGCTTCCTGCAATTGCAGACAGCTTGCCATCAGGACATTTGAGGTTTTTATGACATGTCAAGGGTCTTGGTGTCTATTGCTCAGGCAGGGGGTCTTCTGGGTTCCCTAAAATGGGATCCAACGTGGTAAACAAGACAAATAGGATCACCCAATATAATGAGTGTATAGGTTTCAGCGCACACCAGGAATGAGCTTTGTTAATTTCAAATTTTAACAAAAGCACCTTGTGGTGTTCTGCCAAGGGGAATTAATTAAATTAATATGTTAAGTTATTTAGCCTAAGGATCTACACAGTTTTGCCCACCCACTATAAAGGGAAAGGGTTTAAGGCAAGCAGACTCCCACACCTTTTGGTTTCCCAGGGCTCAGTTCTACTAAAATAGAAAGCCTTCGTTTAAAGTTCAGGAAAGCCAGCTGTATTTCAGGTCCCTCTTGGAGGAAAGGGCAGCGGTTTCTCTCAAGGATGTCCCCCAACACGAGTGTTATCAACTTTGGTGGCACAGAATTCTCATGATGATTCCCCGTACAGAATTTATTTTTGCTTTACAAGCACATGATGCATGGCCTTTGTGCTCTGCCGGGCAGTATGCTTCATGTAATTCCACGCAATGCCTCCATGGTATTTGATATTTGCGCCATGAAACTGGCACTTACAATTTTCTTGTTTGATCCCCCATGATAGCGCTAGTCACTTTAACCTCAAAAATGCATTCCTAAAATGAACTGTTCGTAAATGCATTACGTAATGCTGCATTTTCCATTTCGAACAGATAAACACAAGAGGCTAGATTCGCTAGAGTTGTTTCTTACATGCGGGTGCCAGGTCTGCACACTAGCCACAGAAAAGCCAGAAAAAATGCCTTTGATTGGGGCAGATTTCTTCCAGCTGCCGAATTTGCAGCGTGGGTGCATGGCGTGAAGTGGCTTCCCCCCTACTAGAGTACATCCAAAAAGCAGCCCCTAAGTCTGTTTCCTTGCATCTCCCTTCCCTGTCACAGGTGAAATACAGGCAGGGTCTTTACGGACCCTTGTCTACATGTTTCATCTCTCAGAAATATGTTAGTATAAAGCATAAGGGTGTCTATGTTTGTTTTTACATTTCCTCTCGTTTCAGAGGGGTGGAAATGAAAAGCATGCATAGAGGGGGGAGGGGGGAATGTCCCCTTTGTGGCTCGTCACTGATAAGCCACAGTCTGCAGCCACCTCAGTAGAGAGACTGTCCCCAGCCCACGACACCACACACGAGGGCAGAATCCAATGCAGCGCTGCACCTGACGCTTACATATGACTGGATGGCACCCACAGCCAGTCACTCTTCCAGCACTCAGGACCCTTTTGTGAATCAAAAGCACTTGCATGCAGGCAAATATGGTCACAGCATGCAAGTGACATGTTGCCCCTTGCGTACAACACATGCATCCTTTTGTTATTTGGCGCCATTTAGTACTTAATTCAAATCATCACATTTGATATACATATTTTTCTGTTTGACAGATCAAGTCATGTTTTCCATATTACTTCCAATATTGCCTTTTGTTGTAAAAGATATATTCTTTAAAACGAATTTTTGCTGGGTTGGACTAAAATGTTTGAGGTGACAAGTATAATGCAATAGTCTCAATTGTCTTCTTCCCAAATGAATTAAAAAAAAAGCTGTAATAAAAAAGCAACAATTGCATGTTATTTGCAGTCATTAACAAATTTTTATTTGACCCCTAGTTATATTTTAAATGCCTATTTGGCAAGCATTAAGGACCACAAATTCAGTCACTTATACTAAAAAGAGAGTTTACTGTTCTTGTGATGTTATTATTTGCTCATATCGTTATGCTGTGAGGCTACTGGCTGGCGGATGGCAACTTCACTCTTTTAATTGTCTCGTTTTGTAATTCTATCTCTACAGCAAAGCCTGGCCTTCATTACTGTGCTATGAAATAATCTAAATTATTTTCATGTAGGCATAACTTGTCATATCACTCACAGGACTAGCATTTTTCTATTGGCTTTGGCCAACAATAACATATCAAATAGCCTTTGTTGTCTCTTGGGCTTTAACTAATCTGTCTTGGCACATTATTTGGTAAACATGGTCTTTACTTGAGGTTATGTTGTTTTGAGCATTTTAAATTCTCCATTACCACAAATGCACAATTCTTATAAACAACTACAGTTGCCAATAAAGCTCATTCTTACTGATGTTTTTTTTAGGATTTTGTGAATGCAAACACATTGCTAACTTCCAACATGAATATATTGGAAAAAGCAGTATTTGTTACAAGAAATGATTTTTGATTGGTCTATTTCGTGTCCTCTTTGGAAAATTGATGCAGGAATATTTCCGGTCGGTGCAATGGTCTACACCATTGTTAATCTGTCTTTATACATAATTGAGAAATGTTCAGTGATTATGAGCCATTTTCGCTGAAATGAATTATCCTTTCACGTTCCTGTTTCGTCCAGATAGTCATTTTTGAGCAACATTAAATGTATATCCTCATTGAGATATGGATACATTCTTACCTTTCTGTCTTCCCCATTTTCAAAGCTCTTTGATCATTTCTTACACATATCTCTTAAAATACAATTCAACTTTTTCTTTTAGCTGCAACACCTGAAAGATCCCTAGTCTGGGTTATGGGAACTGCTCTGGGTGGTATAAATTAAGATGCTTGTGTAAACTTGCAGATTTATCTGCTTTGCTCCATTGGTGCACAGGGGAATATTGCATATTGATCTGATAAATGATGCCACGTGACATGTTCCACCTATTGTGCATTGCCTAAACGTAAAAAAACAATATGAGCAAAAAAATACACACCGCACAGGTGAGCCATGTCACCTGCTGCAGATTGCCAGCTCAATCTGCAGTATTTCCAGCTGCATCTGGTGAATTATTGTATTCGGAGGGGCATGTATTTCCCATGATCCAGTGTGAGTGACTGAGCACAGCATGAGACCCCGAACTAACAAGGAACAATTCAATTCGGGCTCTACCACTCAGAAATGTGTGAACATGTTGGGATAAAATTATGTATTTTACAGCACACCTTTTTTGAAAAATTGTGTGAAAAGCTATACAATGTATACATTGTTGACCTGACAGCATTTGTACTTTTTCATGTGTCACCCTACAAAACTAAGTGCATAAAAGCATTTCCAAATGCATTTTCATAAGGCCAGTATTCTGTAAGAAAATGCTGGCTGTGCCCCTTTGTTCCTGTTATGCCATTGTGAGAAAACATGTACAAGCTGTCTATGCCAGTGTATATCAGCATGCACACATAACATCCTCCTTTTTTCTATGCTTGCTGCACCAATATGTGCCAGTGAACCCATTTAATCACATCGTCATGTTTCCTTTGCCCATAATGCCAGAAGTCCAAGATTAGGAAAACACATCTATGATAACTGTGTCAATATGTGCCAGCATTTAGCCCCGCACTGCCAGCACGACTCATCAAGCATTCACCACTGCACGCATAAGTACATTCTCACATTTATTCACTCATGCATTCACTGCCCCCCTGTATGTTTGCACTGTACACATACACCCATATGCATATTAACACTGTACTCCTCTTCACACGCGTACACATTCACAATACATAAACCCATACATACCTACACTATGTTTTTTATGATTATTTACTTAGCTATTCATCACCTCAGCTTTGGACTCCCACTCACTCCACCACTGCTTCTCTGGGGAGGTGGAGGAGTGTCCCCTAAGTATTTTCAGTAAGCAGTACACAAGCCATTAGCAGAGTGTACAGGCAAGGTCCGGGAAGCAACACACCAGAAAAGAGACCGAAACGGGCGAATGCACATTCCAATACCCCGATTAGACCACCACCCTCTGGATAGTATAGGGACAGTCTACGCAGCCCCTGAGGGAGTTTAGATAGAGTTCTGCCTTTAGGTCTAAACTCCTAGTATTAGTGGATTGTATCTGTGTTACATACGAAACACGGGAGTATGGAGGACTGGTGTGCTTTACATGAGAGAGAAAGGGACAGCTGTAAATTCATATAAAAACCCAGCATTTTTCTTGAGCAATCTGTGACTATATATGTGTGGGTAGGGTTTATTGATCGACCCAGTAATATAAATAATAGTGTTTTTTTTGCTATTCGCCCTGATTCCGCCACCACCATAATGCCAGCGTGGCTTACAGTGCTGGCAGAGTATTGGCATGGAGCACATTTGAATCTGGTCAAATTCATACAGATGTGCCTTGCTCTACATTTGCCAGAGGTTAAGATTTATTCGAAACCTTCCTACATCACCTCTTTTGATTTCCTATTGTCACCCTGAGTGCGACGGGTATGCCCAAACGTGGGTCCCTTGCCTGCTGGGCCCAGAGACCCAAGCTACTCCTCACTGATGAGGCCCAACAAGGCTGAAACATGTCTGGGGGTGCTTGTGGTCTTGTGCAGAAGGGATGTGACTTAGCAATTCGGGCTGGACTACCCTTTTTGGGGAGGGACCAAGTCTGATTTGCATATGGTCTTTTCCCTTCTGTAATGGCTTGGCAGGCGAAGGGCGAGGGTCTGGAGGGTGGCCCAGAGCAATGCCAGCGGTTAAGATTTATTCTAAACCTTCCAGCCATCACCTCTTTTGTTTTTACATTGGTATCCATCCAGTCGTCAGACACCCTTGTTCAGCTTAGTTGGGTTTTTAGTAGTTCCTGGACTTGGCCTTAGGTGGTAATCATGTTTATCATCAGGTCAGTAACTATTCTTACTCCTAGGTGGCAAAAGCTGTCCATTTAAATAATCTGGTCCTATTTGCTAGGGCACATTAATATGTTCAAAATATTGTAAAAAGTATGTTCTGTTGCTCATCAGATAATTGTACTTTATATTATTGTGTGTAATAAAGGCAATTCTCCTTCATTGAGTACTAACATTTGCAGATTCTGAGCACATTTTCTGCAACTTCACATTATGCTTGATTGCTGTTTGCAAAACATGTCTGTTGCTCAATACTATGGCGCTGCTTCTCGCTGAGGATTTACCATCTTTTTGTCTCTTTTTCCTGCTGCTTCACCCAAGCCCATGCTTTCGGAGACTGAATAAGGTGCCCTGCTTGCTTTAAAGCTCTTTGTGATGTTTCCTCTGGTTTAAATGCTAAAAATACGTTCATGTGGCAATCGTGTTTTCTCCAACAGCAAAACATGAAGTGACCAAGGAACCAGTAACATTGAAACAATGCATGTCCACTGCTCAGCCCGATTCAAAATTGGGTAAAGCGTTTCATCACTCGGTCCATTTTGTTCTATTATTTCAAAAGATCAGGGTCTGCTACCACGACATGATTGTATCTAAACATTCATTCACCTTCACGAGGTTCTCTTGCTATTTGCTAAACTATAGAGCAGCCACAGTCTATCAGCCTTATGCCCCTGACGTCTGTGCCTGTTCCTTAACCTTTCGAGTACCGTTTCAAAAACATGCCTAGCCCGAGGTTCCTTGGCACCTTAGGGGATTTGGGGGCCAGAAAGTCTGCTGGGTCCAACAAGGCCCCTTTTGTACATATATGGTGTAAGAGCACTTAAAGAGTTAATACTGCAAGGCGCCTGGCCATGTAACTCCATCTGTAGTCCTGTTAATTATCTTTCTTTTTTTACTCCTTCCTTGCTTTATTACTATAATCTCTGTGCTCTATTGTGAAGCCTCAATTAAGCATCATTAAGTCATTACCATCATCATCATCTTAATGTAAACCTTGCATGCGGGCATTTCTGTGTTTTGACATTTCCCAGGATTCTCAGGCTTGCCTCTGTGCCAGCAGTAATACATTGGAAAAACCTGGGACACTTTAAAAAGCCAAAATGTATATTTTCATTGAACTGTCATATGCATCAACTGGTAAAGGTGCCTGCTTTTCTGATTATCATAATAATATGCACAATGTCAACTGGAGCTCTTTAGTAAGTACAGCAGATCTTGGTGAAGTGCACTTGCGAGCTAACATTGGTCTTTTAATGACTGGAAATGTATTCTCAGTGTACATCGTGTGAAGCAGAGAAGACGGGAGTCTTTCACCCAAGATTCACCAAAAGCTCTTTCCTTCTCCCTGGGATTCCCATAGGGCGCGGGCAGGATTTGCTGTGGTCATACCTTGCTTGGATTGAGCAAGGGTTATTCATCTGGGTACTCCTGAGTCTCTCATGATAAGACTTCAATCAAGCACAAATGTTAGCTAGGGCCCCTTTCGGAGCTTCTACTAGACCTGGTTATAAGAGTGCTGCACTGACTTCCTGTTGAGTACTGGACACGCTCCTGTGTCTGAGAAACCATGCTTTTAATGACGCAGTGGCGCCCTTTTTGGCAATACTCCTTTAGAACTATCAGCCTGTCTGTCTATTGAGATATTCTTCAGGGTGTTTCACGAAGGTGCCCCAAATTGATAAAGCCCACCCAGCTGAGCGTGCTTTCTCTCACCTTGCCCTAATTCTATAGGACAAGCTTCCTGTTCACATTCGAACAAAATACAATCACCTTCTTTTAAGGAAGCAATTGAAAATCTGCCTCTTTTGAGCCCTATCTCTCACAGGACCTAGAGCCTTTTGGGGAATATTGTGCTCTAAGCACCCTATGACCTATCGTAACTTAGCTATAAATATGTACTTCCCCTAAAACGCTGCTGTAATTAAATTTAGAGGGCTCCATTGGATAAGATTTCTATACCTCTTTCGCTTTAGAATAAGATATCTTTCAAATGGCCCCCAGAGCAGCTTGATGCCACATCAGTGTTGAAATGAAATGAAATTATATTTTATTTATATCGCCCTCATACACAAGTGTTTCAGAGCGCAACCAGGCAAATGGAGGGGAACATGGGAGAAGGAAAACAATGCTCTTACTAGGCCCAGTGACATTAAGAGCGTGCAAGTGCATGGGAAAAGGGAAAAAGGGGGAAAGTGCATGGAAGGAGGGAGATGTGGAAAGTGCGGAACAGAGGAGAGAACAGAATAAATATTAATAAGTAAAATAAATAAATAAAAGCGATAAACTGTGGTAGTACAGCCAGCAAGTGGCAAGTGCTAGGTTAGTCAGATGGGGTATATCTGATAGTGCAGAAGAAAAGTGGGTGGGGGACTGTATGGGTACAGATACAGACCCCAGTGCAAGTGGTGGCCCGGAGGCAGTGCAGGAGGGTGGCAGGGTGAGCAGGCACCTGGGTCCGAAGGACAGAGGGTGGCCAGGTGTGAGGTGCCGAGAGAGAGAACAGATCAGCAGGGGAGAAGTGGGGAAAAGGCAGAGCCAATGAAGAAGGTCTTGAGGTGCTTCCGGAACCAGAGATGGTTCTCCTCAGGTTTCAAGGTGGCAGGGAGGCTGTTCCAAAGGGAGGCCCAGCCGAAGACAGAGATCTACCCCAGGCACATTTCTTTGAAAAACGACTGACCCTGAGGAAGTTGGAAGTAGAGGAGCGAAGGGCTCGAGAGGGGAGGTATTTACAGAGGCATAGTTGAAGGAATTTTGGACCCAGTCCCCAGAAAGCATTGTGGACAATGCAGAGGGTTTTAAATTGAATCCTTGCATCCATTGAGGCCAAGGACGAGTCTCGCAGTCCTGTTCTGGGTTTGATGTTAAGGGCGGAGAGTGTAGGCAGGTAGATTTAGAAAGAGGCTGTTACATTAGTCCAATCTGTAGAGAACCAGAGATTGGGAGACAGTGAGCTTCTGAGGGAAGGAGAGGAAAGGCAGAGTACATCTGAGGAGGTGCAGTAAGAAGTTTGATTTTTTAGAAATGTCAGATGTGTGAGGAGAAGGACAGTGTAGAGTCAAAGATGACCCTGAGGTTCTTAGCCTTGCAGGTGGGGGTAGGAGGAGGGCCAAGGGAGGCCAGCCATAGAATGAGGGGAAAGGATGGTACCAATGAGTAGGATCTCAGTCTTGTTGGCATTTAGACAAAGATCATTGGCAGCACACCAATTGTGTATGGCGATTAGGCAATCAGAGGTGAGGGAAGGAGAGGAGGTGGCTGAAGGAAGCCTGAAAATGAGGTAGGTGTCATAAGCATATCACTGGAAATTTGAGCAGAAAATGGAAATGCAGTAGGCGAGAGTTGCCAGGTATTGGTTGAAAAGCCAGGGCAAGAGGTTAGACCCCTGGGGAACACCACAGGTAGAGAAGGAGATAGAAGATAGGAAGGACCCAAGTTGTACCTGAGAGGGTCTGTCAGAGAGGAAAGAGGTCAGCCAGGCCAGAGCCTGATTGGTTTTGCTCAGGTTGTCACAGAGACGGTTGAGCAGGGTGGTATGGTCGACCGTGTTGAAAGCAGAGGAGAGATCAAGTAGGATGAGGACAGAGGGAATGTTAGAGTCAAGGTTCTAGAGCAGGTCTTAACTGATGTTCAGGAGATCAGTTTCTGTGCTTCTGGCAGCTCTCAAGTTGGTCATGGAGAGAGCCAACAGAATCAGAATGAAGGTTAGGATGAGAGATGGGCAGCTTTTACAGGAGTTTACCCAGAAAGGGTGTAATGGAAATTGGGCGATAGTTAGCCGGACAAGAAGGATCAGCTCTGGGTTTCTTGAGGAGAGGATGCACACTGGAGTGCTTCAGAGGGAAGGGGAAGATCCAGAGGCAAAGGAGAGGTTGCAGAAATCGGCAAGTGCCGGAGCGAGGGTATCAATGTGGTCCTTAATGGTTTTAAAAGAACAGGGATGGACCTGTTTTGATGAGGCTTTCATAGATCAGACTTGTCTAGCGACCTCATCAGGGGGGAAAAGAGGAAAGGAGGAGAAAGAGGGAGGGGGTAGCTGAAGGAGGGTCAGTAAGCAGAGAAGGAGAGGAGGGGGAGCAGAGGACAGGGTGAACAAGATGTCTGGGTTTTAGAGATAAAGTGAGAGGCAAGGTCATTGCAAAGAGCCTGGGAGGCGAGAGGAGGGGTGGAGACTGCAGCAGGGTTGGCAAGCTCCTTACAGATTTTAAAGAGTTCGGCCGAGTTGTTAGATGCCGCAGAGACACAGGCTTGAATGTGGACTCTCTTCTTGGTGCGGACAGAGAGTCTGTATTGCCTTTGGAGCTGGCGGCAGGCCAGTTTGTCAGAGGATGAGCAGGAAACCCTCCATTTCCTCTCAGCCACCCTACACTTACGTTTGAGTGTAGCTAGGTCAGAGTCATACCAAGAATTGCACTTGGCTTTGGACATCAAACGGATCCTCATGACAGGGGCAAGAGCATCAAGAGTAGCAGAAATAGAGGAGTAAAGTAGGGACAGGGCTGTGTCAGGGTGTGAGTCAGAGCAAGACAATTCCACGCGACGGCTACCCGCTCTTCGTTCAAGTTGTGCGTGTCCCACTAATTTAGACAGGGATACACAGGGTATTCAAAAAACAAGTTCATATTTTAATCAGTATACAAGATATTTTAACACAAACTAAAAACATATAAAATACAAACATCATTGCGATGCAACTCTGTGTCCAAAATGAATTATCTCAACATTTATAAACATGCTCATTATTTGAGCAGGAGTAGAACGTGAGGTTAGTATTGAGGGGTGAGGGGCATTATTCAAAACAAATATCACTATGTTTGCCCTCTCTATTTTCATTCAACACTGGATGTGTCAACACTGAGTACTTAATCGTGTTTCTAGGTCCAAGATTTAAAGTCTACTGTTGGCTAAATCTACAATGTAAACTTCCTTGGGACCGTCTTCAGGACACTTCTCGTTAGACACACGTAGGGGACTTCTGCTTGTTTAGATTGTGTACGAGCGACTTCGCATTGAGTGCTTAAAAGACCAAATAGTCTAAATTAAAAACAAAACTATACCTGTCTATCATCTCTATTATCTATGGTGAGGGGGTGTTACACTAACTTTCAATTGCTTTGAAACGTATGTGAAGGCATATTTCAGATGTCATTATTCTGAATATCCTCCATCAGTGGTAATCATTATCACACTAGTGGGAAAAAATGCAAAAAGCATTTATTTTTTTATGTTTTATTTTATTACTTGAATTTTAATCAAAAAGATTTTTTTGATTTTTGCAAGAATCTTCGAATCTGAGGATCTGAGAATCTGAGAATGTCTTAGTTTATCTTATGTTCTTGAAGTTCTTTGTATTCTTTGTGTTCTTTGTGTTTTTCATGAGCTTCGAGCATCTTAAACTTTAGGGGTGGTGGTGGCCCTCCCAGAAGGAATGGCGATCCCAGAAGAGCGACAATTTTACCGACAGACTCGTCTCGCTCTTCGACTGGCGTGAGTTGGTCAGAGTTCGTCAGACCTATGGTGGCCCTCTAAGTATGAGAGCCTTCCCCCTCCAGGGCACCTGGGATTGCCGTCACCTCTGCTGTTAGTTGATTAATCGTTTTGAAGGCTAATTCTATTATTTTCACCATTGTCAGTGTCTATCTAGTTGTCTCTCCTGAAATTAACCTGTTCCACACTGCATCTTCGTCTAGCGTTACCGCCCCTTGCAGGCGAGACTGGATATATATGTCTCTGTTTTGTTGTGTCTTTGGGCACAACAACACTAAATGTTTCAGTGTTTCGACTTGGTTTCTATTTTTGCAAAGGCGGCAACTGTTGTCTGTCGACGGGGATCGAATCGCCAAGATTTCATGAGTCATCAGCAAGTTGAGTCTTGCTTTCAAGAACATGCCTCACATTCGTTTGTTTGGAAATTTCATACAGTAATTCTGAGGCATTTTGTTAAAGGTGGGTGGGAGATGAGTCAATAATTTGTTTGCGATAGCTTTGTCAGTAGTGGGGATCCAGTCCATCAATTCCATTTTCCGTTTCACTCTTTCTGGGTTGTTTTTCAGATCTTCTTCTGAGCATGCTATTTCGCTCAGAATTACTTGCGGTCTTGTCGCCCAGTTATTGAACGCCTTGCATGTTCCGCTATTGAGTTTTTCTGCAATGATGTTATAAATGGGGAGAGTATCCGCCATAAGGATTTTTCTGTATAGTCTCATCGTGGTTTGCTCTACTGAAGATGCAAAGGATCCATAAGTGTTTTTCTGTATAGTCTCATCGTGCTTTGCTCTACCGAAGATGCAAAGGAAACCAGGCCCAATTCTCATCTAATAGCAGGCATGGATGTAGACTTCGTAGGCCCAGTACACAGACATGGCCTTCTAGCTTTTGCCGTATCGCATGTGGGATGTTTAGTGTTGCTTCCATGCCATGGATAATTGACGGGACGACCTTCGCTTTATAAAAGTTGATAGACGGCAAAAGCGAGAATTTACTAAATTTATTGTCCACCGATCTTGTTTGTGCTGTTAATCGTTTCACCTTGTCCCATAGCTGCTCTTGCATCGCTTTTTCTTTGGCAGACCCGTCGATGGTCACTCCTAGGTATTTTAAATGATTGACAACTTCAATTTTTGTTTTGTCGAGAAACTACTTAGGCGGTCTAGCCGACTTCTTCGTTGTTTTGCCTAAGACCAGTATTTTGGTTTCTGTTATGGTGATTTCTAGGTTGTTATCTTTCGTGTATCTCGCCAGATTAGTTAGTTTACGTTGTAGGCCAATTTGTGTTTGGTCAATGATGAATGCGTCGTCCGCATAGAGGAGTCGCAATATGGTTGCTTTCCCTTTTTTTTTGGAAACGCTCTAATTTTTAATTCGCCGTTTTGATAGTCCCTGAGAAAGGCAATGAAAAGAGCTGGAGCTAAGGGGCACCCTTGCTTGACTCCACGCTTGACCAGTATCTCCTCTGACAGTGCTCCTTGTTTGTTTAGTTTCACCCGGATCTTGGTTTTAGCGTGGGGAGCATTTATTGGGCCCAGGATCGACGTTGGGCATTTCCAATTGTTTAATTTGGACCACAGTTTTTCCCAATCTATTTTGTCGAAAGCTTTCTATAGATCTACGAATGCAAGATACACTCTCGGTGCGCCTTCTCTGACTTTGGCTTTCAAGATGTTTATCAGTAGGATGTTTATGGCGGTACTTCTTTTTTTTCTGAAAACTTGTTTGAAAGGTGTCCATGCAAGGAGCATTTTTGGCCCAACTTCTGAAGTGTCCCAGCAGCCGTGTTGCAAAGATTTTGCCAACAATGTCCAGGAGGGCTATAGGTCTGTAGCTCTCCGGATCTTCTCTGCTACCTTTTTTGTACACTGGGACGATTATGGCGTTCAACCAGGTTTCTGGGATCATTTTTGTTTTTCTGCAGTGGATGAAGATTTTACTGATTACCCCCGACCACGCTTTCGATGATTGTTTCAGGTCAAGGTTGGTCAGGCCATCCGGGCCAGGGGCTCTCGATCTTTTGAGTTTGCCGATGGCATTTTCAATGTCGTCCACATTCGAGACGTCGACCCATGCCGTGGTGGTGTCTTCTTCTTCCTCGGATGCACTTAACTGCGGGAGGTCGAATTGAGCCGCCAAGTATTTTTTTTTTCTTTTTTTTTTTTTTTAAATTTCTTTATTAACTTTTACAACAAAATATACACAAAAAATCAATGGTCGATCAATGCCACATGAGTACTTCAAAGGAACATAAAACAAATACCCCCCTCCCTCCCCACCCGTTTCTCCCGAGACCACAGTTAGAACTCCAATCTTTGTTTTAGACCATCGACGGACCTGGACTGTCAGAGCTTTCCGAAGCGCTCTCTCGCGCTGCTGGGTGGAGCAGCGGCACAGTTAATGCCACCCACTGGAGTAGTTCTTCACTAGATTCTAATCTCTGTACTTGGATTGCGGTTTCCCACGCAGCAGTCTCGGCCGTTATCCATCTTTTGAGATCGGCCCACCAACAGGCTTCACTCGGGCCTCTTGCGCTTTTCCAGCTCATAGCTATACGTCTTTTCGCCGTTGTGTATATTAAGTCCCTGAGCTTGTTGAGGGGTTTGTTTTTGCTGTTTCTCGTATAGCTACCCAATATGCAGGCTGCTGGGTCAAGAATGTCTATTACTATTTCAGCATGTGCTACCTTTTCCTTCACTTGGGCCCAGAACCTTTGAATAGAGGGACAACCCCAGAACATGTGGGTCATTCCGGCTTTTGGCGTATTGCATTTGGGGCAAGTCTGGACTGTGGCTCCCCTGAACTTGGATATGGCTTCTGGTGTGAGGTAGGCTCTATTAGTAATGTAGAGTTGTATGAGCTGTAGGCGGGCATTCCTAGATATTTTTTTGTGGTAGTGGGTTATCTTTTCCCATGTTTTATCTTCAAACTCTCTACCCAATTCGGTCTCCCATCTGTTCTTGCATTTGAGTTCGTTTGTGGTTGTGCCCTGCAGCAGCGCCTCATATAGTCTGGAGGTTTCGTGGCCTCCCTCAGCAGTGTCAAGCATGGACTCTACGGTCTCGTTTTCTATGAACTGGTTTGCGGCTTCCGGCCATCTCTTCTTTATGGCTTGGAGTACTGCCCTGTGAAGCAGAAACTGGCCTGTGGGTAGGCCTGTAGACTCACTGAGGTCGATAAACGACATTAGTTCCTGTTCACTGGTGAGGTCCCCTAGCACCGCCACCCCCCAAGGTTCCCATAGGGTGCGTATTTCCTTGTGCCCCCACGGGTGTTTGGCCATGATTGCGGCAATAGGAATCTGCGGGGAGAGCGGGTCCGCCGATCCCACTGTTACGCAGGCACGCCTCCAGAGCTGGGTCCCCAGTTTAACTAGATAAGGGTAATGCCCTAGTGTCTCCCTTTCAACCCACAATGTGTCCCTAAGTAGCAAGGTAGGCAGGGCTGGCTGGAGAAGTCGGGTGTCAATGGTGGTTTCGTCGGCCATCCATTGTGTCACGTGTCTAAGCTGGCTGGCCAAGTAATACAGCTCGAAATTGGGGACCTTCAGCCCCCCCCTCTCATAGGGTCTTTGGAGATTTTCAAGCGCTACTCTGTGCCTACTCCCCTGCCAGAGGAATCTTCTACAAAGTTTGTTCAGGTCTCTGAAAAAGGAGGGGGAAATGTTGAAGGGAACGTTGGTGAAGAAATGCAGTAGACGTGGGAGTGCAACCATCTTGAGTAGGCCCGCTCTCCCCGCCACCGATAGAGGGAGTTTCCCCCAAAAGACCATGGACTTTTCAATGGAGTCTTTGGCTCTGACCGTATTAAGGATATGTTCCGTGCTGGGGTTGCGGTGTATGGTGACACCAAGGTATCTGAAGGAAGTCGGCTGCCATTTAAGGTCTAGTGGGGGTAGGGATCCCAGTTCGTCCCTGTGTAAAGCAGCCAAGGGGTAGAGACATGATTTTTCCTTGTTGATCCCAATGCCCGTGAGTTTATGAAAACATTCTAGGGTCTCTAGTATGTAGGGCAGGAGGTGCTCTGGATTGTGAAGGTATAGCAGCATGTCGTCTGCGTACATGGACACAAGATGAGTCACCCCATCCAGTTCAATGCCACTGTCACCATATTCTTGTCGGAGATACGCTGCTACCGGCTCAGCCGCAATAATATAGAGCATAGGGGACAGTGGACATCCTTGTCGGGTGCCTCTGTGAAGGGGCCATTTATCAGAATACGTCCTGTTGGTGCGCACTCTGGCGGTGGGGCAGGCGTAGACCAATTGGGTCCATGTCAGGAAGGCGGGCCCGATCCCCATTTTGCCCATAGTAGCATACAACCACTCCCATCTCACCGAATCGAAGGCCTTGGTGGCGTCCAATGACGCCACCGCGTATTTTCGGGGGTTATGCTCAGTGGCGTATATGATGTGGTGCAACCTACGCAGGTTTTCGGTAATAGGGCGCCCCGGTACGTAGCCAGTCTGGTCTTTGTGGATCAGCTGGGGGATCGCTCTGCGTAGCCTATTCGCAAGAAGTGCTGTTAAAATTTTGCAGTCCACATTTAGCATAGAAAGTGGTCTATAAGACCCGCAGTCTGTTCCATCCCTCCCAGGTTTTAGCAAAGGGATTATTATGGCCTCCCTCATGGAGTCAGGGAGGGTGCCACGCTCATATGCCTCATTGAAAACCCGTGCTAGCATTGGGGCGAGGGCGTCGTCATATGTCTTATAAAATTCCCCTGGCATGCCATCTGCGCCTGGCGCTTTTCCGGTTGGTAAGGATCTGATTATAGCTAACACCTCATCTGGGGTAATTGGCTCCTCTAGGGCCTCGGCCGTCTGGGCATCTAGTGAAGGTAGCACTATGCTACTCAGGGCATCCTCTATTTCAGTGTCGGTGGGGGGCGGGGATTTGGAGTAGAGTTCTCGGTAGAACTCGGAGAAGACCAAGTTAATCTCTTCTTGGGTATGTGCAGTGGTGCCATCTGGTCTGAGTATGGAGCAAATGGGTGACCTGGGGACTTCTCTTTTGTAGAGCCAAGCTAATAGTTTACCAGGTTTGTCCCCCAGTGCGTGCGTTCTTTCGGAATGTTTAGCGAAGCTCAATTTTCCCAGCGACTCCCAGTGAGCCAGGCAGGCCTGTCTCAATTCAGTAATTTTCTGTATATGTTCCGGGGTCGAGTCTGCCCCACCCTCCAGCACCCTCAGTTCTCTTTCAGCGCCCACTAGGGAGGTTGTGATGGACGTCAGGGTACCCCCAATTGTGGCTATCATCTCACCTCTCATAACCACTTTATAAGCCTCCCAAGCTGTTCCGATGTAGTCCACGCTATCTAAGTTGTTATGCCAGTACTCCTCTGTGCTGTCTCTTATATGTTCTCTAAAGGCTGAGTCCAATAAGGCCTCAGCTCTAAGTCTCCACGTGGGAACTGGGGGTCTAGGGGGGTATACCTCCCAGGTGGCTTGCATGGGAGAGTGGTCTGACAGCACCCTGGGCAGGTAACGTGCATCCCCAAACCTATCAAGCTGCCCCTGGCTTATTAAGATATAGTCCAATCTGGTGTGGACCTTGTGAGGTGGGGAGAAAAAGGAATATTCTCTTTCCTCCGGGTTCCGCTCCCTCCACAGGTCACATAGTGCCAGTTGGGTTATTAGTTTAGAGAGTACTTTGGCTGGGGGGGAAGGGCGGGAGTGCTTAGAGTCGGACCTGTCTTTCAGGGGGTCCAACGTGCAATTGTGATCGCCCCCCCAAATCACTGTGCAGTCTACATAGGGGCCAATCCTAGGATAAAGGGAGTGGAAGAATGCTGTGGCGTCATGGTTAGGTGCATACGTGCTAATCAGACATATCTCCCTCCCTTCCACGGTCCCCTGTACCAGTGCCATCCTGCCTTCGTTGTCTGTCTTGGTGTTCCCTACTTTAAAAGGAATGGATGGGTCTATCCATATCAGGACCCCTCTAGCGTATGAAGAGTAGGGGGATCCAATTAGGGTTCCACGCCATATTTTGGCCATAGCCTCTTGTCTGTCCTTTGTTAAATGTGTTTCCTGTAGCATGGCGATTCCCACCTTGCATCTGCGCAGGTAGGTGTATATCCGGCGTTGCTTAACAAAGCTATTCAAGCCCCTGACGTTCCACGTTAAAACGTTAATGCTTCCAGCCATGGGTGTCATGGTATCTGTAGATAGTCCTTTGCTCGGGCCCAGACCTTACAAGTGATATTACTGTTAAGAAGTGTTCCTGTGGTCTCGGTGTGGTCAAACTAAAGGTCCCAACATGGGCTTCACCCCCTCGTGTCCCCTGCCTCATTGTATTCAAGACTTTTGTAACAACGGGTCCCCAAACATGACCCCTTAACTGCGAGATCCCAGAACATAGAACCATTAAACTTTTAACCAATAAAACCTGTCTAGTGGGGTTGCCCCCCCTCTGACTATCCCGTTTCCGCTCCGTTTGACCTAGGTCTACAGGTGCCCTACGGGTGTGTTAGTCACCCAAAAGAGTTACTGGGGAAAAAAGAAAGGTTGGCTCAACAGGTTAATGTTTCGCCGTTGGTCCTCAGTATGGCTCCGGTTGATTCCGTGTTGCCGCGTTTAGAGTGTCATGCAGTGTGTCGTCGTCGACAGGTTTAGGGCCAGTGTGGCCGTGGTCAGGGCTCCGACCGGCGTGGTCGACGCTGTCCGGTCTCAATGTCCGGAATTTGTTCCCTGTCCATCCACTCACATACTTCCGCAGGTGTATCGAAAAAATGGGCTTTATTGTTGACTAGGACCTTCAGTCTGGTGGGATATAGGAGCATGTACCGCAGGCCTGCGTTTTTCAATCTAACTTTGGTGTGGATGAATTGGGCTCTGCTCCTTTGAACCTGGAGGGTGTAGTCCGGGTAGATGGCGATTTTCACTGAGTTCCTGATTATGCTGCCGCCCGACCTGGAAAAAGCAAGGATCGTTTCTCTGTCTCTGTAATTAAGTACCTTGGCAATTATCGGCCTGGGTGGGTTTCCAGGTGGTGGCCTCTTGGCGAGGGATCTGTGGGCCCTTTCAATGGTGAATCCTTGGGACAAGTTACCAGCTCCAATTTCCTGGATCAGGAGGTTCTCCACGTAGTTGGTGGGGTCGTTCCCTTCGATTCCCTCCGGTATGCCGATGAGTCTGATGTTGTTTCGGCGTGCGCGCCCCTCCGCCTCCTCTGCCCTGTCTTCTAAATTCTTAACTTTCTGAGTTAGAATGTCCACCTCTTTGAGGAGCAGCGTCTTTGCCTCCGTGTTTTCCTTAACTTGAGTCTCTAGCGCTTCGGTTCTGCCCGCTATGGATCGTACATCCTGCCTTAGCAAGTTTAAGTCTATAGCAACTGCGTCGATTTTACTCTCCATCGTTTTTTGTAACGTCATGATGGCTTCCAGCAGCTGGGAGTTAGCGGGTTCGAGGGGCCCGTTGCTCGCCGCTGCTCCATGGTCAGGAACGGCATCCGCCCCCGTAGCCCCCGTGGCAGCGTAGGTCTCCATTGTTGTCTGCCTCTGTTTGTTCCTGGGCCCTTTGGTGGCCATCGCCTCGCATAAGCCTTCGCGCCTGCTGCCCATGAGGTGTTGACTGAAGTGGAGGGTCTCCGGGGTTATCAAGGGGTCCTCTGGGGTGGTCGCTCGAGTAGGGTGTTTAAGTATGTCAGTCCCTTGCCCCGACTCCCAGCCAGGGGCTGCGCCCGTATTCGGCTTGTGTAGAGCGAAGGGCCTCCCCGTCCTATCTAGAACTTCCACACCACGAAGTCCGGGCCCCCTCGCCCCTTTCGCCCCCTCCTTACTTCTTGGTGGGGTATTTCACCGATGTCCAACAGCTGCGGGTAGGTTGCGACTTGCCGCAGGCGAGGATCAACCCGGCCCGGCGAGGGCAGGCCGCTTCTTCTCTTCCGTCGGGACCGCCACACGCGCTGCCTCCTCTGGCCTCTCCAGGTCTCCGCCGCCCGGGTCGCACAACCCAGGACCGGTCCAGAGCCACGCACCGCCAGCGATCCCCGCCGCAGCTCGCCTGCTCCTTGTCAAGCGTGCTCCGATCTCAGCGGAGCTCGATGGGTTCAAGCCTCCTGGTGTTCAGGCCGATCAGTGCCGATCACCGCCGCCATTTTGCGCGCCGGATCGCTTCGCCGGGCCCACGGTGTTTCTCTTCGGCAGAGTCCTCCAGACGTCCGAAACCTCGGCAGACTGCGCTTCCAGCCGACCCCTGCCTCTGGCGTGAAAATCAGGAGTGGTTGCTGCGGCAAAATGTTGATTTAGCGGCCAAATGTTGGGCACATCGCTGGAGCCGACTGAAGACGCGTCCTTCTTACATGGCGGTTAGAGCCGCCAAGTATGTTGCCCATTTTTCTTCTGAAACAGCATTTGAGAACTCGGTGAACAAGGGCGTGTTCATCGTTTTGATTAGCGACCAAAAGTCTCCCGATTTGTTTTTACTCAGACTTCTCAGCATTTGTTCAGAGTCTTGTTGGTAAAGGAGAAGTCTGTGATGTTTTAACCAGTGGTTATAGGCCTTTGTTTCCATTTGCCATTTTTCCCATGCTTCTTTAGTGTTATTTTTTTTTGCTGTCCTCCTCCATTTCCGCACCACTTTTCTTTTTTCGACCATCAGGAAGATAGTTTGGTCGCTCTACCACATAGGCAGGTGTGTATGTTTCACTGGGCAACTCATATTTAGCAGCTATCTTCAGGACGTCTGCTTCCGTCAGGCATAACCTAGATTGTTGATTGTTTACCTCCACGCTGAACTTGTAGGTCTGTTTGGTTGGCTGCTTTCCTTGCCATGCGCAGGTCAGAAGGTTGGGATCACTGTGCGTTGTTCTTTGGACTTTGTACAGAAGAATACTAGATAGGAGGCCTTGGCTTACGTAGATGTAGTCCAAAGTGGCTTTAGCGTTCAGGCATTCCCAGGTCGTAATATTGTTTTATTTGGGGAACAGAGCTGCAATATTGTGCAGGTTCCTTGGTTTGGCCTCCAGGCCTTTCCTCGTTCGACTGTGGCTACTTGTGTCGCACGATCCTTGTCGTCATTGTGGTGTATGTTGCAGTTGTCGTTCAAATCACTGCACACGATGATGTCAATCTTCTCGTGTTTCGCGTAGATCCAGTCTATTGTTTCCCCCATTTTCGTGCAGTAGGCTTTTGTGGTGGTACGTTGGGGATTCCAATATGTGTTTATTATTGCTAGTTGGGTAGCGTATTCCAGCTCCATTGTTTTTAATTACTTCAGCACTTTTGGGCACATCTTTTAGAAAGAAAACATCGGAGGGGGAACATCCTTTGTTTCCCAGTGTCTATTGTCTAATGGGACAGGTATTTGGCACACATCATATGTGCAGATTTATCAACACATAATTTCTGATTTTTGTTATTAGGCGTCTATTGATCATTCTGCCCATTCTACTTGTGTAGTCGCCATTATATGCATAGTGACATTTAAATTTACCTAATGCAATCATGTTCTTGCTTGTATGCCACTGGTGTAGTACTAAAGAAAAATGCTATATATCAATATACTCCCTTTCTTACTTAAAAGCTCTTATTCAAATGCCAATTATGCAAACACTTGCGTTACACTTACTGGATAATTAAGGTGTTTTCTCGCTTGTAGTACACTGTATTCCTCTGTTCTACGGGAGAGGTTGTTCACAAGGTATCTGCTGGTGTCTTTCAGGAATTCAGGGCTTACTTCCTTTACTCTGCGTGTTTTACTGCCGATATTTCATGCGGTTACCAAGGGGGCAGTTCTAGTAAAAAGCTTGTGCATATGTGTCATTGCTATCTCTTCATTATATTCATTTTTGAAGAAATAATATGTCTACAGCTCATCCCGGCATGGGTATTTACTTTGCGTTATCCTCTGGTTTAATTTGCTCTTGCCAGATGCAATACGCAGCACCTGTGTGTTTCCTGGACACGTGATAAATGCTCTTTCATGGAGCGCTGCGCCACTGCCTTTCTTTGATAATGACGTGTATCCAGACGCCATATTGGGTGTTAGACGCGCGTATTACTGCTATGCCTTTTTTTTTTTTAATATATTTTTATTTTATTTTTTAAGGTCAAACAAACACACTACAACCATTTCAAAACATAGAAAGCATCATATTTCAACACATTTTCAAACTCCCCCCTCCCCCTTTAAACTAGAGCCAGTTCTCACATATCATTTACGGGAACATCACTGGGTGGCACACTACCTAGACTGCCATCAACCGGGTCCTCTGTTTCGTTGTCACCCTGGTGAGGGTTTGCCAACGAGGCCACCAATTGCCGCCAGGCCAACAAGGGCCCTACTTCTTCTTCGCCCCCCCTGGTGACCGCTTCAAACCAGACTACGGATGCAGCTTCCGCCCATCTCAAGAGGTCTGTCCACCACAACTCCACCCTGGGTCTATGGGCCGCCTTCTACCCCATGGCGATCCTACGTTTGGCCAAGACATAGGCCAGGTCCTTCATCTTGCTTATGTGTTTCAAATGCCGGGGTCTAGTCCAAGCAAGCATGACCAGGCCGATTCCACATCCAGCACTAACCCCCCGCCAGCCAGTTTCGTCTTGACCTCATTCCAAAATCTATGCACCTCCGGGCAAGCCCAAAACATGTGTAGCAGTCCCGCGTTCACCTCCCCACACCTGGGGCATTGCTGTATAGCTGATCCCCCAAACTTTGCAATCTTCCCAGGGGTTAAATAAGCCCTGTGGGTAACATAGAACTGAAGCTGTTGGAATCTCGCGTTACGGGACACCTTTTTATGGTACCTCTGGGCCCGTTCCCACTGCCCATCCGTCATGGGTCCTCCCACCTCCTCCTCCCAATCTTGTCTCAATTGGAGCAACTCCTTCCCTGCCCTTGCCCGCAGGAGCTCATATATCCTCGATATTTCGTGCCTGCCCTCCGATACATCGTACATGGTTTCCAGGGAGGCGTCTGGATCCCCCGCGAGCACTGTCTCTGGCCATCTTTCTCTAGTCTTTTTCACCAGCCTAGTGTAGGTTATATATTGGCCACCATGTACTCCCGTCTCTTCCTGCAGCCGCTGAAAGTCCACCGCCCCCCCTTCCTGCCATATGTCCCCGAGGGTGGCTAGGCCTACCTGTTCCCAGTATCTGCGGACCGATTCAAGTAGTTGGGAATCGCTCCCACACAGAGCCGCCAAAGGGGCCTGCTGGGAGTATGGTTCCGAGTCCCCCCCAATCTTCCATTTCCTGTGCCAGATCTCCCAGCCCAACCTCACTAACCGCCCCTTGCCCACCAGTTTATCTCTGCCCAACCACACCACTTCCATCAGAAAGTATGGGGCTGTATCTTCACGCAGGAGCCTGGCTTCCGCCGAATCTTCAGTCGAGAGCCACCTGGCCACGTACTGCAGCTGCACCGCCAGGTAATAGAGTTCGAAGTTAGGCAGGCCTATCCCCCCCCTGTCGCACGGGTTCTGGAGCTTCCACAGAGCCACCCTATTCCTAGAGATGCCCCACACAAAACCCCTACACACGCTGTGAAGTTTCGCAAATAGGCATCTGGGTATCAGAAACGGGACGTTTATAAAAAAGTGCAAGAGTCTAGGCAGGACCACCATCTTGAGCAAGGCCGCCCTCCCCATCATGGTCAGGGGCAGTCTGGACCAAAATACCATACTGTTCCTAATCCCCTCTATCGCCTTTTCCGTGTTGTGCTTGTGTACTGTCTCGATCTTGTGGTAAATGTTTATTCCCAGATACCTAAATGTTACGGGCTGCCATGGTATTGGCAGAACAGGCAGCCTCTGCACCGGGACATTCCTATATCTAACCAAAGGGAACAGGCTGGACTTTCCAGGGTTCACCGATATACCGGAGAGGATGGCGTACCGTTCTATCACCTCTAGGACGTACTGTAGGTTTTCTTCTGGATAGCGTAAATAAAGGAGCATATCATCCGCATATAATGATATCAAATGCTCTCCACTGGCCGTGTTTATGCCCACCTCCCCATATTGTTGACGCAGGCATATTGCCAGCGGCTCCAATGCCAGTATATATAGCATCGGCGACCAGGGACATCCCTGTCTGGTCCCCCTGCCCAGTTGCCAAGAATCTGAGACCGTGGACCCTGTCTTGACCCTCGCCATCGGGGTGCTGTAAAACAACTGTACCCATCTGAGGTATCCGGGTCCCACTCCATACCCCTTCAGGACCGCCTTCGGCCAGGGCCATCGTACCGAGTCGAAGGCCTTGACCGCGTCTAACGACACTATGGCCAGCTCGGCCGTGTCCTCCTCAGTTTGGTCCATGACATGGTGTAGCCTCCGGTGGTTGTCGGTGATGTTCCTGCCCGGAACATATCCAGTCTGATCTGGGTGTATCAGTTTCTTAATAACCCTTTTCAGTCTATTAGCCAGCACCGCCGTGAGTATTTTGCTGTCCTGGTTGAGCATGGACAACGGTCTGTAAGACCCGCACTCCACGGCCGGCTTGCCTGGTTTCAAGAGTGGGATGATTACGGCCTCACGGAGAGACAACGGGAGTTCTCCCTTCTCATAGGCCTCTTTGAAAGTGGCAAGCAGAGGCTGGAGCAACTCTTGCTGGTATGTTTTGTAGAACTCGCTGGGCAGCCCATCCGAACCCGGCGCCTTGCAAGTGGGCAAGTTCCGAATCACTACCTCCAGCTCATCCGAGGTGACGGGTGCGTCCAACTCAGAGCGTTCTAGATCATCTAAGGTGGGCAGCTCAATGTCCCCCAATGTGTCTAGTATGTCTTGACCCATATCCTCCCCCGTGTCCTCATACAAGTGTCTGTAAAATTTAAGGAATTCCTCATTTACCTCTTTCTGGGTGTTGCATATGCTACCTCCTTCGCCCTGAATCTCACTAATCACCGAGCGGGGGGTCTCGCTCTTGTACAGCCAAGCCAGCAATCTGCCCGGCTTATCGCCCCCTGCGTGTATCCGCTCCGTATATTTCCTGTAGCTGAGTCTGCACAGTCTATCCCAGAGTGCACTACAGGACAACTGTAGCTCCTCTACTTTGGTTCTGTTATCATGAGCGGTGCTCACGCAACACGTGAGCTCCTCTAGCTCTCTTTCCACCTCCCGGAGCTCCCTTTCAACCCCCCCCTGTAGCCCCTTAACTTGGGAAATAGCTACCCCACGCACCACCACCTTAAACGCTTCCCACAGTGTCCCCACAGAGCTTACGCTTCCCATGTTTTTATCAAAATCCCTCAGGCCCTCCCGAAACCCCTCCTCCTGCAGAGCCTCGGTCCTAAGTCTCCATGTAGGGATCTGCGGGCGTGGGGGCTGGTGTCTCCAGTCTACCACCAAGGGCGAGTGGTCCGACAGCACTCGGGCCTTGTATTCTGCTCCTTCTATTTCTCTCACTATCCCGGCTGTTACAAACATGTAGTCTAACCTTGTGTACAAATCATGTGGCGCTGTGTAGTGTGAGTACTGTCTATCCGTGGGATGTAGCCTCCTCCACGCATCCTCTAGGCCTAGGTCTTTCAGTAGGGTACTCAGCGCTATAGCCGCCGGTGCCATTTTTCCTGCCCTACCCTTGGACCTATCCATACTGGGGTCTACGGTACAGTTAAAGTCCCCCCCCACACTACCGTACCCCCCGCCAGGGGACCAAGTTTACCGTAGAGGGTCCTAAAGTAAGCCCCTGTATCGTTATTGGGGGCGTACAAATTTATGATGTGTATTTCTCTGTTTTCCAAGAGACCGTTACCACCACCATTCTACCCTCCGGGTCCACCGTAGAATCAAGCACTCGAAACAGCACGTGGGGCGCCACCCAAGTGCCGACCCCTCTGGCATACGCTGAATACGCCGCCCCCACAACGGTGCCCTTCCATTTCTTCCCGACCAACTCCAGCCTTTCCCTAGTGAGGTGGGTCTCTTGCAGCAGGGCTATGTCTACGCGCATCCTCTTTAAATACATCATCACTTTGTTGCGTTTAAGGTAGCTGTTGAGGCCCCGTACATTCCAGGTCACAATTCTGAGATTACCCGATGCCATCTAGTCGGTCTATCTCCGTCCCATCCCTCTCCATAATGTTCCCCATGGAGAGTCGTTTCCTGGCTCCTTCCCTTCCATTAACGAACTGTGCCCCCCCCCTTCTCCAACCGCACACCACTGCACACAACCCCCCTCCCCTCCCCACCAACCCCCAACAATAGCCCAGCTCCATCCCTGGATCTCAGGCCTGCCCACGTCTGGACCCGTCTCGTGACCAAGAACAAGGAGCCCGCGGGGTGTCACCAATCTAACAGTGACCTAACTAAGTATACTACTATCGGATGCAGAGGTTGCTCCCCAGGAGCTCCCAGTCATCTATTTAGGAGAAGTGAATTCAACGGGACCCGCCGGCAGATGCCGTGACTTCCCCCACACAAGCACAATATCAAACTATATTCTAGTCCCAATGTCATAGCTATGGCCTCACGGGTGCCTCTGCAGCGTGCTACTTATCTCCATCCGCTTCTGTCTGGGCATCCGATTCCTGTGGTCGACCTTGCATATCTAGCCATTCCATCGCGTCGCTCGGCGTCTCAAAGAAGAGGGATCTGTTCTTATGGATCACCTTTAACCTAGCGGGGTAAAGCAACATGTAGCGGTGGCCTGCCTCTCTGAGCCTCCTCTTCACCGTTCCAAAGTTCATTCGACTCCGTTGTACAAGCAGCGTGTAATCCGGATACGCTGTTATATTCGCTGACCCCCTTTCTATCGTGCCCCCTTTCCGGAAAAATTCGAGAATCTTCTCGCGGTCACGATAGTTCAAGATCTTTGCAATCAACGGCCGTGGGGGGGGGCTCCCGGGGCCAGTCTCCTGGTCAGGGCCCTGTGTGCCCTTTCGACCGCGAACCCCTGGGTCAGCTCTCCGCCTGTAATCTCCTGCAGAAGCATGGTTTCAACGAAATCCGTGGGGTTCGATCCTTCCATTCCCTCCGGTACCCCCACTATGCTAATGTTGTTGCGCCTGGCGCGCCCCTCCGCCTGCTCTGCTCTGTCCTCCAAATTGCCCACTCGCTGCACGAGGGCATGAAGTTCCTTGGCGTGTGTATTGCACGCTTCCACGGTCGGGGCCAACTCCTGCTCCAGTTCCCCAGTGCGCTCCGCGATCGTTCGCACATTCTGGCGCAACAGGTTCACTTCTTCTCGGACCGCTCCTTTCTTGAGGTTTAGGCCCTCTTGCAACTCTTTCATGGCCAGGCCCAGCTTCGTCTCCCAGGCCACCTTCAGGTCAGCAATTGCTGCCAGCACCTCCTGGATGGTACCCGGTGGGTCCGTCGCCGCCGCAGGGGTTTCTTTGCTTTTGCCCCCTTCTGCGCCCGAGGGCGACCTAGCATAGGTCTCCATCGTAGGCTGCTTGATCCTGGGTCGTACCACCTTGGAAGACATCCTGTTGCGTCGATTGGGCCCACGCGCCCAGCTGTATCCTCGCGGGTTCACACTGCTAGCCCGCCACCACCGATGGCCTCTGCAGTAGGGGCTCGCCCTTATGTTCTTGCTTTCAGCCCGAGGCGCATGCGACCCGTCTATCTGGTTGGGCTCGCCCATGTTCCGACCAACCTTGTCTTCCTCAGCTCGTCGGACCTTTTATGGCCCTTTGTCCACAGGCGGCCATCTTGGGTGCTCCCTTTCCTTTACGCGACCGCCAACTTCTTCGGGGTCTAGTTCCGTGAATATGCAGTCTCGCCGTTGGGGAGGGCACGCACCGTATGCCCCCCACTTTCATACGCCTTTAGATGCACCGTGGACTCGAAAGTCCGCCAAAAACCATCACCTTTTTCCCAGGATCAGGATCGGATCATCGGGAGCCCCTCCAAGGAACGTCCTCTCACGTAGCCATCAAGCCACGCCCCCCCATTACTGCTATGCCTTTAACCGTTTAATCTCTTTTTATATTCAGGATTGCAATATTTTTCTGCAATTCTTTTCTTTGTTACACACTTAGTTTCATTTCTTCACGTGTGTCATTTATCTTTTGAAAATGAAATGAATGGAACAGGCGTGTTTACCTCGTCTATCATTATTTAGATTATTTGGTGCCTTTTTCCAAAAGTCCCCGCTGCCTGCTTCGGTAGTAATTAAACTGGGGGCATCAGTTACCACGTTCAGATCTACAGTTGATGTGGATAGCATTTCTTCACAAAACATTTATCTGATTCAAATTTTGCAGATTTTCCAAGTGGAACGTGCATATATAATGCATTTATCATTCCTTTATTTATGTAATTCTTTTTACAGTTTTCAAAAGCCTCACCTTCCAGGACTGATAGTCGATGATCGAAAGTCATCTATTGCCGCATTCAAGTCTAATGTTGCAGTGGATACCAGAGTGTAAAATAGATTCTTTTGGGCTGCCAGATTGTTATTAGCCTAGTCAGTATATAACTCACTAATCTTTAGTGGACAAAAAGGCCCCATTCAATGGCGATATTTAGTGCATCTGTGACCGAATTAAGGTCAAAAATCCACTTTTGTTCCAGTTTTCTTAATTTTAAGTCTCTGCCTCCACCTCTTGGATGGGTAGGGACTGTTTGTATAACGAACCAGTATATGTCATTATGCAAATGTTTCGCTTGTTTATAGTGTGCCTCTAGTGGCTTATCTGCTACAGTGTTTTTAATATACGAACAGTGCTCACAGATCCTTTGTCGGATTGGTCTTTTCGTTTTTCGCATATAAAGCAGCCCACAAGGGCATCTTATACCATATACGGCCCAACTAGTTTGGCAGTTTGTGAAAGTCTGGAGCTGCCAAAGGCATCCCTTTACATTTATTTCTTTGATGTTACTAGTGAGGATACAGACTGAGCACTTGCCACATTTAAATTCCACAAAGTGGTTTGAATAGGTGGTTTCTCTTTACTTAGTGGATAAGTATGGACTAATTTATCGCATAAGTTTGGCATGCGTTTGAACACGAACTGTGGTTTGTTAATTTTAATGTTCTCAGTGTTAATTAACCCCCCAGTTTTGCAGAATGCATTTCCGAAGGTGGTGGCTAATAGGTGAAAAGGAGGTGTCGCATGGTATTTTGTCCTCCCTTATTTTAGCCTGTTTTGTTAAGCAATATACTCTATTTGCATTTCGAGCCCTTGTTAGCTAGGTGTCGAGCAGGGAGGGGAAAGTGGCAGCAAAAGCGTCGACTGACACATGCTTCATGGGCCAGATGTCCGAGAAGGTGGGCGGAAATCGTGGGGTAGGCTTGGCTTGAGGGGAGGAGATGGAAAGATGGGAGGAGAGGAGACCGTGATCACTCCAGGAGAGAGGAGTGGTGAGGGGACTAGAGAGGGGGAGGCTGGGGAGCGAATCACAGAGGTTGCAATAGAGCGTAGATGAAGAACAGGGAGAATCAAGATGGATGTTGAGGTCACCAAGGAGGTGGAGTTCAGTGGTTGAGGCCAGGAGGGAGGAGGATAGGTCTGCCCATTCAGAGACAAAAGAGGTGATTTGACCAGGGGGCCGTTAGAGAGTAGCAACAGTAAGAGAGTGGCTAGGAAAGGGAGAGAGAGAGCCTGCAGACAAGGCATTCAAAAGAGGAACGAGTCTGAGTGGGGATGATAGAGGCAGGAATCCACTCAGGGAAGATCAGGGCAACACCCCTCCAGGTCGGGTGGATGTAGGGGCGGAGAGGATCTTGTAGCCGTCAGGGAGGAGAGTGTCAAAGCTTGTGACAGAGCTGGCTGCGAACCAAGTCTCGGTCAGACCGAGTACATCAAGGTCAAGTTCTTCAAGGAGGTGGCAGATATCAGAGGAGTGTTTGACAGCATAGCGAGGGTTGAGAGTGGCAATGTGAAGAAGGTTGCCAGCCTTAAAGACCTTCCGGGGAGGGGTACGCACTTCGGAGGTGTGGAGGGAGCTTGAGATGGGGCAAAGGTGGAAGAAAAAGAGGGCAAGGTAGCCAAGGAAGGTGTGTAAGGGACAGCTGCCATATTGAAGCAATCTATATAATGTACAATAAATTTGGAACATTGGGCCAAATTACCACCAAACTCATTGAATCCATTACTGCCACTCAGTCCCTTGGGCTTACCACAGGATTACATGTCGTAGGGCGGTGTGAATACCCATTTTTGGAGTCCATAAGACTCCACAGGGATTTTGACGGTACTACCGCAAGCAGTATTCAGCATATTTTTTAACTTAATGTGGATGATCTACCTCAAGCATGATGCTGGAGGTAAATCGTCCACTTCAAGATAAAACTCGGAATTCGCCACAATGGGAAAAAAAGTGGCAGTAACTGGACTGCCACCACTTTTTTACTGCACAGCCGAACACGTAATGAGGCCCAATTGTTACTTGCTGCAATAGGATCACCGGTAGCTTCAAATGAATGTTTGTGGTTCTGAGTCATATAATCTGCAGAAGAAAAATCGTGGGGACCAACAATTTCTTTTTCATCCTACTCATCAGCATTCTCAACATATTCTAGGACTGGTATAATTCATTATATACAAAAACTCCACTCATAGAGTATATATGGAGAAAGTGCTGGATAGGCGGTGGAAAAAATATAGTTTCGCCAACTCTGTTCTTTCCTTTTGATAAAATGACTGGATACCAAACAACACAAGTTATGTACTTCTGGGCAACAAACATCATAATTGTGAATTTTACACACCTACTGTAACTAAAAATAAATTTCAAATGGATTTTGTCCTTTCACGTATTCCTCATCTTGTGATATTCGTTATCGCCAGCTTCACTGCTTCGGAAACAAATTTCGGCAGAGGGCGCTGTGCTCGAGGTCGTTGCGTCGATTGTCCCTCGACGGGCTCCGTACTGCGTCAATGTCACTGTTGGTATAAATAGGCGGAGCCGCATCCGTTGGCTTCAGTTCCGTTTTTCTGATTGCTTCGCTCTCGAGCACGGCACGCTTAGGGATTTCTGTCAGAAAATGTCATCATCATCTACTGCTGCTACACCCAAGACTGGGTTTAAGAAGTGTATAGACTGCGGTTTGAAGATGTCAATCACCGATCCTCACCGCATCTGTCTTTTGTGCCTGGGCTCAGATCATCGGACCGGCGACTGTGACTCCTGTCAGTCGATGCCGGAGAAGGCCCTCCGTGAGAGGAAAGGTAAACTGGCGGTGGGGCGGGAGGTTTCGAAGGCCACTTAGAAGGCCTCGTCGAAAAGACATAAAAAATCATCTGAGTCAAAAGAATCGGAACGTCACAAAAAACACTCTAAGAGATCCCGATCTCGTAGTAGATTGAGGCGATCTTCATCTTCATCTTCTAAAAAAGTTAAAAGGAGACATAGATCTCCTTCAACATCATCCGATACATCGACCAAATTGGTTCGATGCCCTACTAAATCGGATTCCCCAAGAAAATGGGAGGACTTTAGAAGAAAGACGATGGAGGTCTTTGAAAATGCAGCCTCGACCCCCTCAAAGAAACCCCAAAAGAGCCAGACCCTGGTCGCTCCATTGGACGAGACAGGGAAGTCGGGAACTACAGCGGTAAGACCCAGTAGTATGGGCAAAACCCGTAAAACTCGAGTTCACAAATCGTCGAGGAATCCTCGAGAATCGAGTGTTTCAACGACACCTCATAAAAAACAGGAGTTGTCGAAAACATCTGCAACTTCGTCGACGCCATCAGCGCCGACAGCTTCGATATCGAAGCCTAAAACGTCTTTGACCCCTTTGTCGAAGACTTCATCGGGGTCGTTGAAGACTCCTTCGACACCTTCGAACAATTCTTCTATTTCTTCAACGAAAATTCAGGAGGAAGAGAGGAGATTTACGCCATTACCAAAATCAGACTTTTTTAAGTCTATGTCTTCGATTTTTGAAGAAACTGGCTCTGAGGATGAGGAAATCTCTCCTTTTGGAGTGCAATATGGCACTAGACAAGTTCCAGAGGAACTTGTAGACTCAGAATCTAAAATAAGAGACCTGTGCGTGACTCTGCATTCTGCTAGTGGCATTGACACGTCACCTGAATTAGAGTTTGCAAGACCTGACCCTGCAGAACATGCAGATTCAGGGTACAGGAGTTTAATGAACAGAGTGGTAGAATATATGGGCTGGGATAGAGCCTCACCCACTTTTGAACAGGACGATATGATGGACATAATTGTTCGGGGGCCCCAGAAGTATCCAGTTCTCCCCTTCCATAGGGCGCTTCAGAGAACAGTGGAAAAGAACTGGGAAACCCCTGATAACATTGCTGCAGTAAACAGCAATTTTTCTAAGAAGTATACAACTTCTACTTCTGATCCTGAGTATCTGAATAGACATCCCACTCCAGAAAGTCTGGTTATTCAACCACTTCGAGACAAACTGTATATCCAACCATACCTCTGGATAGAGAGGATAAGAAGGTTGATGCTTGGGCCCGTAAAATTTTTACTTTGGGTAGCATGGCCTTAAAGTCAACCAATGTCACCTGTACCCTAGCCAGGTTCACACATACCCTGTGGGAATGCATTTCGGCGGCAGCTGAACATATTCCGGAAGACGAGGAAAGGGAAGGCTTCCTGAATATTGTCAAAGACGGGAAGGAGGCAATGGGGGAATGTCTCCAGTCTGGACTGATACTGCTGAAAGTATTAGCAGATCCATGGCATCAAGCACAGTGCTACGCAGATTTGAGTGGTTGAGAAAGTCGGGTTTTGCACCAGATGTGCAGGCCAGGCTTCTCAACATGCCTTTTGATGGCTCAAGGCTGTTTGGTAGTAAGGCTGATGAGAGCCTAGAAAAACTACAGACCTCAAAAGCGGCAGCTAAGTCCCTTAGTGCCTCCATGTGACAACCTCAGAAACCCTATTCTGGCTCATCTTCCTGGAGGGGTTGTCTTTTTCGGTACTACTCTTCTTTTGGTAGAGGAAGAGGACAGGCTTTTCAAAGGGGCAAAAGAAATGTCACTCATGGTGAACGAGGAAAGACTACAAAGCCATCTTCAGGAACGGCATCTTTACCCTCAGCCGCTCCTGCAGCCGCCTCCAAATCACTCTGAAGCCTTATCATACAAAACACCAGTGGGAGGCAGAATCTCTCAGCATCTGAAAGAATGGCGGGTCATTACTTCAGATGCTTGGGCAATGGAAACAGTAGCTCAAGGTTACTGCCTTCCCTTCCTACAAAGGCCTCACGATCATCCACCGGGAGCCAACTCGACCAAAATTCCAAACCCGCTCCTTTTGCAGGAAATTTTAACCCTGCTGGAGAAAGGTGCAATGGAACATGTACCTGTGGCGGAGAGGAACAAGGGTTGGTACTCTCCTTATTTTCTCATCCCAAAGAAGGACGGAGGATTGAGACCCATTTTGGACTTTAGAAACTTGAACAAGTTCCTCAGGAAGGACAAGTTCAAGATGGTAACCCTTTCTCAGATCCTTCAGGCTCTCCAACTCCAAGACTGGTTGGTATCATTGGACCTTCAGGATGCTTACTTTCATTTGCCAATCCATCCCAAGCACAGAAAGTACCTGAGGTTCGCAGTTGGCGGTTCTCACTATCAATTTCGAGTTTTGCCATTCGGGCTGACCACCGCCTGAGGGCTTTCATCAAGCTGATGGCGGTAGTGGCAGCGAGTCTCAGGAGAGGGGGGATTCACGTCTACCCCTACCTGGACGACTGGTTGATCAGAGCACGTTCTCCCGAACAAGTTCAAAAACATCTGTCGATCACGTGTCATTTCCTTCACAATCTGGGCTTCTCCCTCAATTTCAAGAAGTCCCACATGATACCATCCCAAAAACTCCAGTTTATCGGAGCAGTCTTGGACACTTCCTCAGGCAAAGCCTCGCCTCCCGAGATAAGAGCTCTCCACATTCTGCAGATGTTAACAAAATTCCAGAAAGCCCAGCATCTGCCGGCCTTCGATTTTCTGAGGTTGCTAGGCCTCATGGCATCCTGCATTTTTCTGGTGCCAGAGGCCAGATTGAGAATGAGATCCCTTCAATGGGCCCTCCGGACTCAGTGGTCCCAGTTCTCAGGGAGTATGTACGATCTTCTGCAAGTCCCAAGTGCAGTTGCTCAGGATCTACTGTGGTGGGCTTGCAACAACAACATCCTCAAAGGGGAATCTTTTTGGCAACCATGGCCGGTGATAAAAGTAGTAACGGACGCCTCACTCACGGGGAGCAGAACACGGTGGCAGACACTCTGAGCAGGCAGAGCACAGTCTCCCACGAGTGGGAGTTAGCTCAGGAAGTCCTTCTGGAGATCATCACCCTTTGGGGAACCCCTCAAGTGGATCTGTTTGCGACCGAGGTAAACCGGAAGTGCGAACAGTATAGCTCAAGGGAATTTCCCCCGAGAAGTGCTCTAGGAGACGCGTTCTTGGTGGACTGGGATTTCCCCCTACTGTACGCGTTTCCTCCAGTCCCCGTGATTCCTTAAGTAATCAGGAGGTTGAGAAAGTTCAGGAAAACCATGATCCTAATTGCCCCAGATTGGGCCAGGAGGACGTGGTACCCGGACCTTCTGGACATGTCCATCTGCCCTCCAATACGTCTTCCGCAAAGAGAGGATCTTCTCTCGCAAGAGGAAGGTCAGGTTCTCCATCCAGAGGTCAAGACACTCAACCTTCACGCATGGTTTCTGAGAGGTTGAGATACAGGGATTGGGACCTTCCGGACGACGTAATGGAAATTTTGCTTTCGACCAGAAGACCAGCAACAAAATCCTTGTATCGGTGCCGTTGCAACAAATTCAGTAACTGGTGCAAGGATAAGGATGTGGACCCTTTTCAATGTGGCACCTCAATGGTGCTTTCTTTCTTATTGCATCTAGCCAATCTGGGGCTCCAGATCGGAACAATTAAAGGATATCTTGCTGCGCTGTCCATTTTGAAGCGCTCCTCGGAAGAGGTTTCTTACTTCAAAATTCCATTAATCATTCAGTTCCTGAAGGGATTTACCAATTTATATCCACCAGTATCGTTTCATTTCCCAACTTGGGATTTAAACCTAGTTCTTAAATTTCTAACTTGTATACGTTTTTAGGCCTCTGCACTCCTGTCCATTGAGGCTTCTAACACTAAAAACTGTCCTTCTTGTAGCATTAACATCAGTCCGCAGGGTTAGTGAACTACAGATTCTCTCATGTAAACCTCCAAATACCACATTTTACAAGGACAAGGTAGTTCTTAAGGTTAAACCATCTTTCTTACCGAAAGTAGTTTCTGACTTGCATTTGTCACAAAAAATAATTTTACCAACATTATATCCCCCTCCTCATTTGGGTAAAGAAGAGGAGAGACTGCATAGACTGGACCACAAAAGGGCTCTCAGTTTTTACATTTCAAGAATGTCAAAATTACGTCAAGATGACCAACTCTTTGTAGGGTATACAGGTCATAAATTGGGATTATCAGTGACAAAACAAACCATATCCCGCTGGATCATTCTGGCTATAATTGAATTTTACAGATTGGTGGGAAAGGACCCCCCAGATGGGCTACGGGCCCATTCCACTAGGGGAATGGCTACTTGTGCGGCTTTGAAGAGGGGAGTCCCTGCAAAAGATATTTGCTCGGCTGCAACATGGGCATCAATGCATACCTTCATCAAGCATTATTGCTTAGATGCTTCCTCCTCCAATGAGGGTTTATTTGCCAAGGCGGTGCTTCATTCCGTCCATTAAAACAGTAACTAGTACTCCCACCTCCAAATTGGCCACTGCTATGGGAGTCTATCACAAGATGAGGAATACGTGGGAGGACACAATCCATTCGTAGACCAAGTTACTTACCAACTGTAAAGTTATTTCGAATGGATGTTCCTCCCACGTATTCCTCATCGATCCTCCCAGCCTACCCCGCAGTACAGTTTACGTTTCTTACACTTTCCTCTCACGATGGGCCTATCAGTCACAGGACACGCCTGGGTGTTCCACGAATATTTCCTCGAAAAAACAGAACTGAAGCCAACGGGCGCGGCTCAAGCTATTTATACCAACAGTGATGTTGACACGGTACGGAGCCCGTCGAGGGACAATCAACGCCACGACCTCGAGCACATCGCCCTCTGCCGAAATTACTTGCCGAAGCAGCAAAGCTTGCCATAACGAATATCACTAGATGAGGAATACGTGGGAGGAACATCCAGTTGAAAGAACGTTACAGTTGGTAAGTAACTTGTACATCTGAAACACACCTCTTCTGACAAGATATTAGAGAAATTAATTGCAACTGATTTCTTCTTTTGAACTAAAGTTGACAGGCTTGGTGATTACCTTTCAATGCGCTAATTTTATGGATTGACATTGGTAAACTTCCTAGAATGATAACTCGGGAAAATGATTGACAAAAGCAGCAATCATGAAACGTGCTTTACATTGTTTACCATAAGACTCCATTCACACTAAAATACATACCCTCATTCATTGAACTACAGCTCCACTTGGGATTCACCTCTAAAAAATTCTATATCCTCTCCTTTCTTGACGTGAATTAGCAGGGGAGAGCAGTGGCATTGTGGACTAAATATATGGACCCTCACTCCTGATTGACGCAGGGGGGACAAATAATCAAACTTCACCCTGGAAAGAGGAAAAAATCGCTTATCCACTTTAACAACTATGGGGCCGGCCATAAAGTTACCCAAAAGTGAAGGATTTTGCAGACTGTGTTTGAACACTGCCATGCTTGAAACATCTAGACATGTGTTAACAGAGTGCAAAGTCATGGGCACTGAATATGTTCATTTAATGGGGGACCTGGTTTATTATTTGGATTGTATCAAAGGTGAGGTGTTCTGGTCCGTTTGCCTAAATTCTCCCACTCTATCTTTGAAGATGGCACTCTACAGTGTTTGGTTAACGTGTATACAGAAGCTAGGAGATAAGTGATTTGAAATTGGTGTTCTAAATGTAAATTAATGTACGTAGTATTTATTATGATGAATGAAATGTTAAGATTTTAGGATTTTATTAATTGGATGAGAGTATTATGAATGGCGATTCTTTTAAATAATATTAATGAAAACGTATACGTTTGTGCGCTTGTAATGTAATGTATGTGCATGTGGTAAAGATTTTAGTTGTTTTAATCTTTATATTTTGTGTAAATGTATGTGTGAAGTTTGTATTAACTGAAACACATGAATACAATTTGTGGAGAAATCTATGCTAGCCCGTAGTTCGCCTCCCAACTACAGACCAATTTCTAATTCATTTGTAATGGCAAAAATGTCGGCTATGCCACTTCGTATATTCTTTGATGCCCAAAGTCAGTGGGAACCTTCAGTGAAGGGACAAGACAGTTACATTGTCTACTAGTATAGTGAATTGTGAGGTCCCACTGTCAATGTTATTTTGTTTTTGTTTTTGTTTATACGTTTGTCCCCACTTTCATATCATTAAAAGATTGCAATCCTCATTTCGCCTCCAATGCAGAGGATATCCAAACAAACCATGGTGTAAAGCGTCTGATACCAAATTATGCAGCTATCATTGCAGTATTCAAGTGTGGATGCAAAGGAGACTATTGTACCTCAATAAAAACAAAAGTCATTTTCTTTGGCTCTCTGAAACTGCGAAACAATTCATTGATTGCTTACCCATTTCCTAGCTATTTGTTTATCCTATTCTAATTTCCACCTTACCAATTTGAAATGTTTCGATTTTTCTGGATGATGAAAAGTCTTTCAGCCCCTAAACCAGAAAGGTGACAAAGAATAGCATTGTACAGATTTTTATTCTATGACCTATTCTTATACTGATCCTTGGCCCAAATTATAGAAAAACTAGTGGTACCACTGTCGGTGCCTGGGTATGCACGGGGGGGTGGGAGTGGTTGTCTGGTATATCATTGTGTATATTTTATTGTCTCATAACTTCCTATTTTTGTAATAGTCACAAAATCGGCAATCTCCTGAAGTCGCCTATACTGATAGCACAGGGACAGACCCCATCATGTGCAGGGTGAATGGATGGGGTTGGTCAAATGTCTCTATCGCCAGTACGCCCCCATGTTCACTGGTATATGTATGCTTATTAGTTTCAAATCTCTTCCGTTATCATCCCCTATATCTTGTATTCTTCACTTTTCTGAAGCTGGCACGCTTGCAATTGAAACTTTGTTAATGTTAAATCTCTTTCCGTTGTTCGTCTCTTCCTTTAGAAGAATGCTTCCTTTAGTGTATTCTTAATTGTATCCATCACTTCACAATACCATGTTAGCTTCACTGCAAACTCATCTCTCATGCAGGCTTTTCTATGTTGATACTCGGAGGAAAATTACATTTGTGTTGTTTATTTGCCAACAGCAAGGCAGCAAATTAACACCTTTAATACCGAAATGCACACTTACACGGAGCATCCTGACGTCACACCAGGTAAAGATGTCTCCTTGACCTGATGGGTTTTGCATGAACTCACTTTATTTTAAAATATTTTCGTTAAAATGAATCAACTGACTCCCAGCACAAATTCACCATAAAACCCTTAAACAACTGTAAAGATTATGATTCCTTATACATTAATTTGCGTGTATTGGTAATTTCCAGAGGTACAAACAATTCTAACCATTCAATTAACTTTCCCTGCATTTATATCTGTCGATAGGCCTCAATTATTTGTTTTGGATGCTGAGGATCATTGTCAATCACCGTACAACAAGAGGATCAATTGCTCATTGGGACCCATAACCTCACTTCATATGTGTGTGTGTATTGTAAGGCTAAATCGGGCACCTCCTTTTCCAAGTGTTTATAAACAGGCCCAGTAATAGGCATGTCATAAGTATGCCTCATTACCAGTGCTTAATTTGTAAAAAAAATAAGTGCCAGTGCCCAAAAAATATTGGCCCCATAATGCCGGGCGCGGCGCCCTGCGCCAGTTCAGTGCTAGACCTACGTAGATCGGCCCTCCAGCAGCCAATGGAGGTTTGAATGTTAGATGGAGCCGGCCAAGCAGGGAAAATGACAAATGGACTTTAAATGGCAAACAGGGAAATTATTGCATCTTTCCCCTTGTGGGGAGATCCTTAGAGATCCAGTTGGGAGAGAAGAAATGATGTGTAGGTGCACACTTGTGCGGTCACACACACACACACACAAGCAGATATATATATATATATATATATATATATATATATATATATATATATATATATATGAGAAAGGAAAAAGAGGAAGAATGAACCGCACTCTCCGATTGAAAGGCCATGGTCATGAAAAAAAGAAGCACAGCTCGCAGCAAAATGAAGGTCCGAAAGTTTGTTTAATGTATCATATAAACAAAAAAAGCATCAATAAAAAATATGTCTGGAAGGCAGTAGAAAAAACAGAGGCAGGACGCCCGTGAGCGCGACCCACACATATATACATATATATTTTGAGAGAGAGGGGGAGAGAGACACAGAGGGGGGCAGAGAGAGGGAGAAAGAATGGAAAAGCAGACACGATTATGAGTAAATCAAGAAAGACAGTTAGGAACAAGAGACAGGGGCATACAGAGTTGAAAAGAAAGAATACATGGAATAGATAGGGCAGGAGAGAGGTACAGAGCTTGAGAGGGGAGTTGAATCGTGAGAGAAAGGGGCAGACAGAAAGAGAGGTGGAGTTTGAGTGTGAGAATGGGAGAGGGAGGCAGAGAGGCGGGTGGGGAGATTTGGGAAGGGGGACAAGGCATAAAGAGACAGAGAATGAGGGAGACTGACAGCAAGACATATGTTTGGAGCGATGGGAGGGGGTGAAACAGAGAAAATGGGAAACAATCTTGATGAAGTGTGGGGATCTGGACTCCAACTGTAACTGTGCAGCCTTCCGGGAGTCATTTTGTAAAAAGGATGTTAATTGGATGCAGCAGCAGAAGACCTTCAATGGTAGCCCTCTGTGCTGCTGGGTCCCTGCATGCAGATTTCAACTAAACAATGAAATGCTTTTACTCTCCATTTCGTAAAACATGTAAATGGCGTGTGGGAATTATGCCATGAAGACAGCATTTGCAACGGATTCCTATGTGATGTTCCTGCTTTTGGTAGGTGCTATGAACAGGTGGCTTCCATGCGCATGGAAAGCCCCTGCAGGCGTATGTGTCCTTTGAAATCCGAGGAAGAATACACGGATATCCTCAGTGAGCTGTTAGACAAGGTTCCCCAAGCTCCGCTTCCGTGTCCGTGTTGGCCTGGATGGCAAGTACCATTTTGGGGCCTCAAACAGGAATTTGACTCATTGTGACATGTGATGTCAAGCAAAACTGTGGAAAAAAAGTGCTGTCTTATTCGAACGGCAAGTGATTGGGCCTCTTTTGTGTGGTAACCTGTTTTATTGCCGCATGTTCTCATACTAAAAGGGTTGGGGTTTCTGAAAACGTGTAACACGGGGTGACTTTAAACGTTATTTCCAGGGTCTCTTTCGGCTCCCAGTCCACCACTGATGCACAGATTAGCACATCTTCCGCGTGGGGGCTTGTACACACTCTGCCCGCCGGCCGCATGCTCTTGTTTTTTAGCCATAGAGGTTTGCATGTTGGCACATGTGTCCACAGAGTAGTCATGGTAAAAAAACAAAAGCACAAATCCCAGCATCCATCCCATTAGCCAGTGCCACCGCCCCCAGCCCGCTCGCATTGCCTTGCGGGCCGCGGCCTGCTCCTGAGACAGCCTCGGGCCAGCCCAGCCCGGCTGCGGAGCAGGCGCGGCAACCACGGGGCCGTGGGGCGGTAGTGGCACACACACTCCGGTGGCCGTGGTCAAAGTTGGGAGGTGCGGGGGTTCGCACTGCACTCCCAGTCGCCGTTGGACATGTCACATATGGATGGCCGATGGCGGCATGTCGTGCACAGCACGTCGACCGCCGCCATGGATGTCATGTCACAGAACTGAGCATGTACATTTCACGGCAGTGGGTGGCGGCGGGTGGACGCAGGCCCAAACAACACAGATAGTGAAGTAAAAAAAAAGACAAGTTAACTTAGTTTCACTTCACTTACTGCTACGGCGCCGCATTGTTCAGCAAGTGTGGCCTGCTCCTGAGGAACTCAAATAGGCCCGGGCCGTGGAGCACAGAGAACGGAACCCGAGTCTCACCCTCACCGCACGCCACGCCTTAATAAGTGAATTCTGCCTCTGCTCAACAACAGACCCACGTGACTCAACCACCCCCACACACTCACGTCATCATGTCATTTCACTGGCTGGAGCCTGGAGTCAACAAGTTAACAACACAGCCAATGAAAACTGTACATTCTGTAGTAACCACATAATGTTGGTTTTCATTGACTGTTGTTGTTGTTGTACTCCGTACGCTCAGCCAGCCAGGAGCCAGCCATGTCTCTGCAAGGAGAGCAGCAGCAGAATGATTTATGATGATCATGAAACTAGTTAAAGTGTGAACAAACAAAGGAATTACACGTGCGCCAGCCATGTAATAATGTTCCGGTCCCCAAAAAAGAGTTCCGGTGGCCCCCACCGCCTACCACCGGCACTAATTAAGCACTGCTCATTACACCTATTGGGAACAAGATTGCACACTGCACATAGACACATTTCAGGGAGTTTTAAAGGAATTTATATTGGGTTCATTGCCAATTTCAAGATTTTTGTCCGCACATGCTCTTGCGCCTCAAGTCATGAAAGTCTGGCTTTAACTCTCTGATGTGTAACATTGCTATTGCACGTGTAATGTCCTTACAACACAAAAATCCAGTCCCGTTTTCCCTTTTCCTAAATAGAATCGGAGTGATGTTGGAGGGGTTGGCGCCCAAATTCCTGGGCAATTATAGGAATGTGCCATATACTTAAATATCCATAGGCTGCTACTGGCCACGTGCTTGGTGGGAAGGGTGCGCTTTGATGTATGCAGGACACCCGTGAAGAGACATTTGCTTAAGGCCCCTATGTGATATTTTGTGGCCATCGCCAGTCTCCATATACCAGTAAAATCCATAGGGAAGTGTGTCATTCATCTTCCTTTTTGTTCACTTATTCACCATGAAGAGTTTTATAATAGTCTGCCTTTCCTTGGCAGCCACGAGAGCCAAGCAATGTAATCAAGATGCCCTTGAGCTTTACAATGGTACTTGGTCTTGGATTCTCCAGGTTTCCCAACATTTCCCCACAGTCAGTGGATGAGGATCTTAATCTCTACGAGTCTGTAGTCAGGCTTGGTGCTCTAGTGAATTTATGCTTTTGTCTTTTCTCAAATAATGACTATTGCAAACAAAAGGAAGCCATTCAGAGCTCACTATTTCTGTAAATCCATCCATTACCTAAACCCCCAGATTATCAGTTTTAGAACGTTCAAGGGTGCATGGTGTTTATCGTGTCTCATCCTATGATGTAGTGTCTGCTAGCCCTGAGTCAAGTATGTGCTTCCCTAAAAGATCTCTTCCAAACAAAGCAATAACATTTTGGGATCTGGCTGGTGGGAAAGTCTGTGACCCAAGTCTACCAAGCGTACTTAGAGAAGCCTGTTATATTGTGTTGATGGTAGGCACCTTGTATAGGTGACATTTCCCTGATGTATATCTCATACTCCTACGTCCCGTCCCCTTTGCTCCATACTTGTGGGACATCTCTCCGTCCTGTGGGACGGGACCGGAGCACTTTGTAAAAAGCATCCAAATTCCTTTAGAAATGTGTCCCTCCTCTCTTTCCTGCGCGGGGCCCGGCACGCGGCTGTAACCCCGCCCACCTTGGCTCCGCCCCACGCATCGCCCATCAGTCCTTTTCTCTGCTCGATCAGGGCCGGACGCACTTGCTTCCTCGGAAGATTTGGTTCCCTTTTTTCCTCTTTGGCTCTTGCTAGCATTCGTTTACTAGTCTGTCTATGTCTTTCAAATTAGACTTTCCAGATTGTTGATCGTGTCACCGTCGCTTCGCAAGGGCGGATCCCCATCCTCTTTGTTTAGAGTGTTTGGGTCCGGAACACCGTTGGGACTCCTGTTTTTACTGTGACTCCCTTTCGGTCCGGGCACTTCAACGTCGGTTGGAGCGGTGGGAGGAGGTGTTCCGACGAACTCCTTCTTCGCATTTTCAGGCGTTCGACGAGAAGAAAAAACGCCCGGTAAATTCTTTACTTTTCAGAGCACCCCGGCCGGGAGATACCTTCCTGGGTTCCTCTTGGTCCGGGAGGGGCGTTGATCGTTCTGTTACCGGGGTTCGCCCTGAGGTGCCCGTTGGGCCTAATATTTCTACCAGAGTTTTCTCCGAGGGTCTCCGTAAGGGGCCTGTGAACACCGGAGTACACTCCGAGGCCCCTCCTGTGGGGGCTGTTTGTAGACCCAGTTCTACTGAGTCGTGGGTTACCGGAGTTCGCTCTGAGGCCTCTCTGTCGGCTTCCCTCAAAAACAAAACCGGGGTGTGCCCCGAGGCCTTGGCTGGGCTTGTGGTTACCGAACGGATGTTCGAGGCCCGCGCAGATAAGGCTGTTACCGGGCCTGGGTCCGAGGTCCCTCGTACAGAGGATAGAGCTACCAACAGTTCTCAGAGGCCGGACAAGGCTTTGTCGGTGAAAGCGGTTGCTCACCGTTCCCGCTCTCTTGGTGATACCAGATCTGTTGAGGGGGCAAAGAAGCAAAGTTCTTCTTTTACCGGCAGTGCCGAGGTCCTTCCTTGTAAGGCTCAGTTGGCGGTTGGTATGTCACAAAAACATTCCAGGCCTCATAGTACTGGCTCGGCCGAGGTTCCTTATGTTAAGGCTAAGATTAAGACCCCTGATCCATCGACGGGGACCCCTGCCTCACTTCCTCACGTGCCGCAGTTCCCCTCAGATGAGGACAAAATGGCGCCCATTCCCGCCACGACCACGGGGGCCATTTTAGGTGCTACCCCTACAACTACGCTATCGGCTTCTGGTGTAGGGCTCGGTCTCTTGGGTGAACCTAAGGTCCCTTGTGCGCATCCTTATCAGCTGGTTTATGATTGGAACACCCGGATGCCTCTTCTGCACAATGTTTCGTTGCCCGCGGGGGCAGCTCCTTTGATTTATGTGGATACGGTGGAGGGGCCGGTGTGGCACCCTTCCCTGTTACGTCCCTGGATTTGTCCACCTGATGAGAGACCCCCTCAGGTCCCGAAACAATCTCCTGAGGATGCCTTTTTCAGTAAATTTCAAGCGCTTATGCGCACCGACCCCATGAGGGAATATTTCAAAGGGCTTTTCAATGAGATATGTCCACCCGTTCCTCCGGTGGTTTTGCTGGCGCCTCCTCTGCCCGTGGTGCCCCCCCCCCCTGCTCTTCTGCCTTTGCCTCCATTGTCCCCAGTGGACAAGGCAGTGCCTGGCACGGCTCAGCAGGATCCTGACCTGTCAGATGACCCTCAAGGCGATCAGGACAACGAGGACCTTCCCCGCTCTATCAGAGCCTTTTTATGACCGGGTACTGGACATGATGAGTTTCTTACATGTTCCGGTGCCCGAGGCACCCGCTCCACAGGAGGGTGTGCTTTCTGGGGCGTTCACCCTGCCTCCCTTGGAGCGTACCGGCCTGTTCCTGCAGAAGGACGTTCTGGCCGAGGTCCGAAGAGTCTGGGAAAAGCCACACTCAGGACTTTTTGTCAATAAAAAGATTGACGCGAGGTACAGGCTGCATTCTTCGGAACAGGTGGCCCTGTCGTCTTGTCCGCCTCCCTCCTCCACAGTGGTGGCTGCGGCCACTTTGCAGTCTTCCACAATGGCTACTCAGGTTCTGGGAAAGGAGGACAAGCTCCTCGACTCCCTTGGGAGGAAAATCTTCGCCACCCGGCCTTGTAGCTCAGGCAGGACAACGCCAAATTGATATTGGCGGGAGCTAACATGCGGATGTGGAAAGGTCTGTCAGAGTTTGAGGAGCACATCCCGGTCGAGAAGTTGGAAAACTTCAAAGGAGGCCTTTCCGATGCCAGGGTCTTGGCCCAGGATCTCCTGGAGGCTGCGGCTCATCACGTAGACACCTTGGCTCAGGGCCTGATGCTTGGGGTTGATACCTCACGGCAGGCGTGGCTGCATGCCACTAAATTTTCTAAGGAAGTGCAAGACAAGGTGTTGGACCTTCCATTCGATGGTAAGGAGCTTTTTCATTCTTCTACTGATGTAGAGCTCACCAAAACCAAGGATAGCACTCAGACGGCTAAATCATTGTCTGTTCTGGTTAAAGCTCCTTTCAAATCCCAGAGACCGTTGTCGCAAAGTCGACCTTCTTCTGGTTTTAGGGGCTCCCTCGACCGCAAATCTCGCAGAGTGGATACTCCTGCAGGGAATAACCGCTGTAGACAACAACGCACGCTGTGTTTCTCCTGCTCCTCAGCCTCCTTATCAGGTTCAGGTGGCACTGCCACCGATAAGCCTGACAAATGAGGGTTTTCCGCGCTTGCACAAGACCCCGGTGGGAGGACGCCTTGCGTCTCATTGGGAGGCGTGGCAGACCATCACAGAAGACAGATGGGTCTTGTCAGTCGCTCGAGCGGGCTTCTGCTTACCTTTACCCCCTACCCCACCCCTCAACCCTCCTTTTCAGCTGTCAGGCTCACCCTCCCTCAAGGCCGAGGTTCAGAAACGTCTGGACCTCAGAGCTGTGGAGCCCGTTTCCCTTGGGGAGCGAGGGGATGGCCTCTACTCCCGGCTGTTTATGGTGCCCAAACCCAACCAGGCTGGCCTGTGCACCATCCTGGACCTTTCCCAGTTCAATCTTTTCCTACCCCAAGAGAAATTCAAGATGATAACGCCCAGCCAGATACGCTCCTCTTTGCAGATGGGCGATTGGCTTAGCGTTGTGGATCTTCAGGATGCGTACATGCATATCCTGATTTGGAATCCACACAGTAGATACCTCTGCTTCTCTTTGGGAGAGGAGCACTTTCAGTTTCGGGTGCTTCCTTTTGGCCTCAGCTTGGCGCCGCGTGTCTACACGAAGATGATGTCGGTGATTGCGGCCTATCTTCGTCCCCAGGGTATCCATGCGTATCCTTATTTGGACGACTGGCTCTTATGCAGCCCTTGTCCGTTGGCAGCAGCGGGCAACCTCCAGTCTCTCCTTCAGCTCCTGTTCCATCTTGGGCTGTCGGTCAACTGGCGGAAATCCTCCATGACGGTCTCACAGGACCTGATCTTCCTGGGTTTTTGTTGGAACACGATCGACTGCAGAGTGTATCTGAACGGGGACAGACTGGCGGATCTGTTGGCCATGTGTCAGATGTTTGCGCAGTCAGAGAGCATGTCGGCCTGGTGGTTCCAGAGGCTTCTGGGCCTCGTGGCCTTGTGTGTACTGGCTCTTCCTCTTGCTCGTCTCAAAATGAGACGGACCCAGATGGCTCTTCGGAATTCATGGCGTCAGGCAGTAGATCCAGATTCCATGCGGATAATGATTCCGGATTCCATGGAAGTGGACGTGGATTGGTGGTCATCTCTCAGCAATCTGTCTGGGGGCGCGGGGTTTCAGGACCCAGTCCCCACAGTGACGATCACGACAGACTCCTCCCTCCTTGGGTGGGGTGCGACGTTAGATCTTCTTCAGGTCTCAGACCTCTGGTCGCGTTAGGACAAGCTCCTGCACATAAATCATTTGGAGCTTCTGGCGATCTTCCTAGCGCTCAGGGCATTCAGACCGCTCATTGTCAACAAGGTGGTCCGCATAAAAACGGACAATGTGGTATCAATGTATTACATAAACAAGCAAGGGGGAACGAAGTCTTCCCCCCCTCGTGGACCTGTCCATCCAGACTTGCTTCATGGTGTCTGGCTGCTTGCAGTGCATATCCCGGGCCAGCTGAATGTCACAGCGGATGCCCTCAGCTGGCGGACAGTGGTCAGCTACGAGTGGGAGTTCAAGGCGGAGGTCCTCTCATGAATTTTCTCGCGTTGGGGCACACCGGAGGTGGACCTCTTCGCCACGGCGGTGAACAAGAAGCTTCCTCAGTATGCCTCCAGAGAGGGCTGGGAGCCTCCTCTCTGGGGGATGCTCTCGAGATTCCATGGCACAACATGAGAGCTTACGCCTTCCCGCCTCTGCCTCTAGTTCACCGTGCAATTTGGAAGTTGAAGAACTCGGTGAACTGTTCCCTTCTACTGATAGCCCCGTGGTGGCCAGCCAGGTTTTGGTTCTCAGAACTTCAACACCTGTCGGTGTATCCGCCGATCAGGTTACCAGTAACTCCAGATCTTCTTCACCAAGGGGAACAACAGATGTGGCACCCCTCCCCACAATCGCTCAGCTTGGCAGCATGGTGCCTGAGTTCAAGTCTTTAGAGCATCTGAGTTTGTCTGCGGGTAACACACGCATTATCCAGGCAGCCAGGAAACCCTCGACCAGATCTCAATACAGGAGTAAATGGCTCAGGTTCTGTCATTGGTGTTTGGAGAAGAAGTTGGATCTGAGGGTGGCCACAATTGACACGGTGCTGTCCTTCGTGTCCTCCCTAGCAGAGTCAGGGGTTCATGTTCTGTCATGCAGGACTTATCTCTAAGTGGTTTCCGCATACCTTTCTACAGACCCGTGTTCTTATTCTCTAACTAACCCAGTGGTGAAGAGGCATTTTGCTGGCTTGACATGCCTCTTCCCTCCGGTTCATAATCCGCACCCACCATGGGACCTAAATGTAGTCCTGACGGCGCTGTGCCATAAACCCTTTGAACCAATGGCTACGGTAGACCTCAAGTACTTGTCTGGTCGCCGTTGCATCAGCAAGGAGAGTGAGTGAGCTCCAGGCATTGTCGGTGGAGCATCCTTTCTTGGTCTTTCACAAGGACAAGGTAGTCCTTCGGACAAACCCGGCTTTTCTACCGAAGGTAGTGACCGAATTCCATCTGAATCAGTCGATCTCCCTTCCGGTCTTTTTTCCGAACCCTGCCTCAGAGGCTGAAAGAGTTCTACACTGTCTTGATGTCCGAAGAGCTCTTAAGTTCTACCAGGACAGGACTTCCGAGCTTAGGAGTTCTTCTTAACTTTTTGTGACCTTCGGTAACCCTCAGGGCAAGCCGGCGTCTAAGGCAACTATTTCCAGGTGGATCACTGCCTGCATCACGGAGTCTTTCACCGTCCAAAGGCTGAAACCTCCTAAGGGTATCCATGCGCACCTGGTGCGGGGCAAGGTAGCCGCGGTTGCTTTTCAGAAATATGTTCCCTGGGAGTCCATCGCTAGGGCACCTACTTGGGCCTCCCCATCTGCTTTCTGTAAGCATTACTGTCTCAACATGAGCTCTAGAGCTGACGCTCAGTTTGGTCAGGCTGTGCTGAAGAACCTGTTTCAGTAAGGGGTATTTCCATCCACCCGTAGTTCCTATAAGGAGTGCTTGGGAATCTCCCACAAGTATGGAGGAAAGTGGACGGGACGTAGGAGTATTACCAGGTTACTCACCGTAGTGACCACCTTACTCCTAGTCCATAGTCCCCTTTCCTCCATACGCCCGCCCGCCGTCCCCTCTAATAAGGTTCCTCTGTTAATGCTGATGGGTCTTTGACCCTGCGATAGAAAAGGACTGATGGGCGATGTGCGGGGCAGAGCCAAGGTTGTCAGGGATACGGCCGCGTGCCAGGCCCCGTGCAGGAAAGAGAGGAGGGACACATTTTTGAAAAAAATATGGATGCTTTTTACAAAGTGCTCCGGTCCCGTCCCACAGGACAGAGAGATGTCCCACAAGTCTGGAGGAAAGGGGACTATGGACTAGGAGTAAGGTGGTCACTACGGTGAGTAACCTGGTAATTACTGAACTTTCTTTTCAGAGGTGTAACTAATCCAGGGACTTAATCTCCTCTCCCCTAAGGGGAGCCACTCCCTTTGGGACTAGGTCCCTGAACCCGCCACGCCTAACACCTCTTAGGGAACACGGCAAATGGGATCCTGCTGAGTTCGACCCTTCCCCTTAGAGAACAGCAAACCTCTAAATAGGGAGATGTATTATCCACCCTTGTCACAGGAAAGTAATATTTTTGTTGGCTACATGGGAGTTAGCTTGTATAATGACTTACCATTTTCCACACCTATGGCTGGTATGATTTCTGAACTTTTGTAGGCACTGTCTTCAACAAGGGAGGAAGAATGGCAGGAAAGCCCAACCCCATAATTGCAGGGAAGATAATAGACCAATCAGCAGTGGATCAAGAGTAAGGAGTAGCCTGCAGAGCTACAGATAAGTGCAATGCTCACAGAGCGGCTTAGAAAGAGAGACCTCCGTCTGGGAGTTGGGACGGAGAGAGTCGACCACACTCGTTACGTGGCAGACAAAAGCACTGGCAAGCCTGTTGAATGCCCAGCTCCCATGCCGACAAATGGACCGTATAGCTCGGTCCCAGAGGGTCTACTGCAGCGGGGAACACCTGAGTAGTAACCGAACAGCACCACAATGAACCGACGCCGAAGCCCAGCAGCTCTGACACCCACAGTAATTCCAGAAGATGCCAGAACAGGGAAGCCGCTACCTGAGTGCCTAGACAGACAACCAACGGGTGGAGACAGAAGGTACTCTGTTGCTCCTGGAATCCGAGCGGTTGAAGGAAAGGCTAAACCAGACCCTGAGGTGGGTGAAAGCAACCAGACCACAAGGTGGAAAATCTGCAGGGTGAAAGTACATACCCTAACCTGCACATGCCAGCATGCCTATGTGGGAGATGCCAGGCCATTATTTTTCTTAGCATTATAGCACTAGTAGACTGGGATTAACCCCATTCTAAAACTAGGACTACAATTCACAGAATGCAAAGATAAAACTAGCACTGCAGTACCATCTCCTGAATGGAATGGGGCGCATTTGTTAATCTATTCACATTCATGCAAAACAATTTCTACTTTTTAGAATGTTTGACATGGTGTATTTTGTACAATTCTGTTTAGGTAGAAAAAGACACTTGTTCTGCTCTGACTTTGCAGGGCACACTCTTCCACAACTCGTTCCCTGCAGCCACCTTGCGGACGCCGAGAACTACAGAGGCTGTGAGAACTTGATCAGCCTTATTCCAATTGGACATCATGCCAGAGCTTGCTGTATTCATTTAACAGGAGTCCTTGCAAGCCTAATACCTACCTTCTAGAAAACAGATTGTGGGCTTGGAATTGGTGTACACGTCCAAACCTGCAGCCTATAAATCATTTTTGTGGCAAAATTCCCCTTGCTTGCTCCTGCCAAAGGTTCTTATATGAAATATAAATTATCAAAACTACAAACATGGAAAAGACTTGCAGTAATCCCTTGTAATTTACCTATTTGTATTTGTATTTATTGTGTTTATATAGCGCTACTACATTACTCCAAAGCGCTTTACAATTTAACAACAAGAATACGTAGAAAATAATAACAGTAGAAGCAATTTACAAAACTTGAATGAAACCAGAAAACAGTATGTAGAACAATTTGCCTATGAGCATAAACAAGAAAGGAGGGGGTGAGGATGGGGAATAGAGTGAGGAAGCAAGGGGAGGGGAGGACGTAAGAGGGAAAGGGGGCAGGTAAAGAGAAGTATGAAGGGGATACTAGAGGGGAGAGAGAGAAAGGTGAAAGGGGGATAAGAGTGTTAGGATGAGGAATGGAGAAGGGGTGATTTCAGGGAAGCACGGAAGGAGGAGTAGGTGGGGATGGAGCGGATAGAAAGATCTAGTGAGTCCATTGTATGGGGGTGAGGATCTGAAAGGAGCGGAAGCAAGATGAGGATATGGGGGCGGGGGAACAGAAAGTAGGAAGAGATCGGCTGATCAAACAGAGCGGGAGGGGGAAAAAATGTGGGCCCAAAGATGTTGACGTTCCTTAAAAGATGCATTTTTTCATCTCCACAACGCACCCAGAAGGCACCAATAATGCTACTTTTTTAAGCTCTGAAGTTCATATCCTTAAGCCTTAAATGCATCTTTCTGGATTCCCCAGGCAGCAGCTGCAACCATGTATCCTCAGCTTTGCCTTGCTTGGTGTCTCATCTAGCAAGCAATGAGTGCTTGATATTTACTACCAAGCACACAGCAGATTGCCCTCTGCCTCTTGGTCACCCAAATTCTTTGTAGGCCACCTCTCCTGCAATTTAAGAGCCCTTCAGGACAACGATTAATCGTCCTTTTGACCTTGTTTTATCAGTGTAACTTAATGCTAGATTAGCTGACTCCTAGCTATACCAATATGCAGTGCCTATTTGTACACCCACCGCATGCGAGTTATGTGCCAGACTACCCCATTGAAGTCAAGTGGTGCTGCATCATTCAACCAAAAGAGATAATGCAGGGGTGAAACCAGAAGCAGCCATGACAGAATCACAGGCGGCGTACTTAGTAAAAGGGGTGTGATCAGAGTTCTTAGATAGCCATTTCAAACATTTGTATTTTATTTACTGATCTTGTATAGTGTTCATGCTGACCATCAGCCACTTCAAGTTGTTTTTGTTGGAAAACGTGAACTTAAAGAGGGTGCTAGATGAGGAGACAACTGACATTAGATGGTCACACTTAGTTGGAATACAGACTAAATTAGCATAATCAGTGTTTTCAGCATTTTCTGTAATTCCTTGGTCTGGATGTCTCTAAATTGAAAGATCTTCTTGCAAAGGCTTTGTATTTTACTGGCCAGAGAGACTGTTTTAGAACTCCTTTTTAGTTATCCAGTTGGCCCGTAGGCTAGCAGAAGATTGGTGAAGTTTCCCGGTGTCTGTCTGTGCAGACCTTTGTGTACAGGCATTTCAAATATCATATGACACGTGTGGTCATATGTAACATTAGTATGTTTCTTTTCACTAAGCAACACCACTTCATGTTGAACTCTGCTTGCTTCTAACCTCCATAAAATTAGATGTTCTTATCAAATGTATCACTATCAGACATTTAAAGGTTTAAATCATGGGACATCGTGGTGAGCACTCCACAGATATTACTCACCCCGCCACCTCTCAAAAAGGACCTTAGCATGAATAAATAGGACATTTCTTAAATAATGTAGAAACTGGCAAATTGAGATCACAACCTATTTGCTTCAACATAACAGAATATTTGTTCGGGAAACCCACATGGCTAGGAGGATAGCAAAGCTGCAATGTGTTCGCGTTTCAATCAAGGCGATGCCTTGCAACATGGTTCCGATCTGCGGTCCGGATTTTAGAAGCTGGAATAGTCAGGCATTAAGCATGATATAAATCACCAATATAATCACACAAGCAAGATGCTAATGGAAATGTTCTGTGTGCTTTTTGAGTTGTGCGTTCCCACTTATAGTTCTAGGTTTCTCACTATAACGGTTCACTTTCTGTGCCATGATGTCGAGATCCAAATTCTGTAAATGATCTACTGGCTTCGAGGGGAATTGCATTCATGCCAATAAATATTATTTTCTTCCCAGCATGTATTGCTCAATAATTGACACAACTATGTCTTATTCTTCAGTAAAACTTCCCTGGAGAACATGCTGGGTTCACCATGTTTTAGAATCACTGCTTTTTCTCTTGCTTTGTCTTTCCTTCTACCAGTTAGCTTTAGAAAGATGTTGATGCATGAGTTCTTTTGTGTTCCCCCGAACAGCAACAACCGAAAAGGCCAAAGAACTGCACAATGAGACATCGATTGAGCCACTGGAACAGCCAGACTCAACCCTGGGTAAAGGTTTAACTTTCTGAAAATGATTTAGCTATCATCATCATCATTATAGAAAGATTCAGACTTGAATGCTGGCCATTTCATGCTCACCGTAAATACCACATCCACTTCATGCTTCTTTACGATGTATCTTTCTTCACTTATGCTTAAGTCTACTGATTGCCGTCTGAGTGTAAATACATCTGACCTGGTCCAAATGCTTTAAGAAGATAACCAAACATCTCAGATTTCTACCAGGTATCCTGTAACCTATTCATAAAAATTTGATTTGCAATGGAGAACATGGGGAGGAAGCCTTGAGCAGCTCTTAGATGCCCATCTACGATTGGAACTCACACACATTTGTTCAGATGCATTCCAAAAGTGCTATTGTTAAATCCAAAGTCACTCCAGTGCAAATCTTCATGCATGTGCATAGGATATCTAAGGTAAATCTGAGATACTCCAGCCATCTTTTTATAACTCCACAACAATTTTTATGAATCAGGCACTCGGCTTCAGAATGAGCTTGTGAATGCTTTTAAAATTCCCCTAATAGTTACGATACTGGATCCGCAGATCATACTAAACCGTGTTTCTGAGGATAGAACTCTTCATGCCATTATATCATTCTTGCCAATATACCTAGCTTCTGGTGCCTTTTTCTCTAATATTCAGCGAAGACTATCATGTACCATATTCCTCTTTTTTAATAGCAGCACAGGAAGAGAACCCTGAAACTCTCTTGACGACTAAAATGATCCACCATGTGTTGGCTGACTTAAAACTGGGTAAAACTATTAATCCTCAAATATTTATATCTTTTCATCATTAAAACTGTGAAATGTGATTAAATTGTTTTACACAATAATTCTTCACATATTTGTAAACTTCTTGGTGATGTGTCTTTAGCAATCACTACGTAATTCTTTCAGCTCTACACTTTGTCTCTCTGTATACTGTTATTTTTCCTTGGGGTTTTGCTGCCTCTGTCATTTGTTGTGCATGTATAAATGCCAAGAGGATTCTGCTGCTGCAGCGTCAAATTGGGCTTTGTTCATGATATTCCAGGCGTCAAATTGGGCTTTGTTCCCTGTAAGGGCTGAAAGATTTATTCAGGGGCAAGATTACAGTCTTAAAATAGTATAATACACTGTTTAATTACTGAATGTTGGTAAATGTAACCCATATTATTCGCTAGACAATAATGGTCCCACAATTTTTCTTAACAGAATCATTTCATATAACTCTGGAACCCTCCAAAGGTCTACCCTTTACATTGCCCGATCAGCCTGATGCAACACAGGGTAACCGTATGTAGTTCAGGAACTTATTATATTCCACAAGCTGGTGAGCTATCTCAGATGACTAATCCAGCAGATGCAGAACCTTTTTGTTGGGTGCAATTTAAGAGCTCAATCAGAGAGAGGATAACTTAACCTTTTGATCTTGGCATGGTTGGGGAACAAACAAACTACTTGAGGCCAAATATTAAATCAAAAAGCCAAAGATAATTACTCAAGTAATTCAAATTTACTGAGCCCATGGGATAGGATGCAAAGGTGGTCACTCAGTCCTTACCTCTTTCCCAAAATGGTCTGCACTCTTGGCAGTAAAGTCATTTGCTGTCTCTGGGGTTCCTAGCTCCCCCACCTGCTTTATTTCTCTTTGTAGAGTCTTTCTTGGTTATGCCTGAGTCTTATCAAAATATCACCTTGTTTCAACTGGATTGGTTGATTACCTGGCACCACCTGGCCTTCCATCAGGCTCCTTCTAAACTCCTTGCCAGTGGAGGACTGTTTTCTAGGTGGATCCTTCAGGTCCTTGATAGAATAATAAGGCCTTTTCACCATTGTCTTACTGTGAGTTAATTCAAGAGGAAAGTGACTCCCCCTCAAACCCCTGAGTCTTTCCTCCTTTCTTCTTGTGTCCTCTCCTCAACCTCTCTTTGTTGCTCCTTCTTTCTTTTTATATCCTTTCCCACCCACCACACACTTGTCCCTTCCCACGTATCCTCCTCCTTGGCTCTTCCCACCATCTTTTTTATTCACCTCCCACTCCAGTGCTTTAGTCTCTTTTCAGCCTATGATCTCCACCATTTCCATTTCTCTCTTCTGCCACTTCCTACATTCGTATGTCTCCTCTCTGCCACCTGCTGTTTTCTCTGTTGTATCTCTACCTCCTTTTTACCTACTCTTCTACCCTTTCAAACTGCTCTTTTCTCCTCTTTCTCTCTCCTCCTTTTGGACTTGCTCTCGACCACCACAGCTCCTCGTCCTCCCACCTTCTCCTCTGCTACTCTCCACATCCTCTTTCATCTCTGCTCAATTTCCCATGCTTTTACCTGTTCTACTCCTTCTCATGCACTCCTCTTCCTCACACCTTCGCTCATTTTTCTTCCTCAATCACCGCCTTTCCTCTCTCTCGTCTTCCTCCATCTGTACTTAGTGGTCACTCCTTTCCTCCTTGCTGCACTTCTACTTGTTTCTGCACCTTACCATCTGAACTTCTGAGCCACACAGCCTTTTCCTCACACCACCCTTTTATTCTCCTGAGGGAGAAAGGGTCTACAGGGACTTGTTTGAATGATGCAGGGGTTGCTTCTTTTATGTGTGTATTGTGGTTGGGTGCTGGCGTCCTGAAATTATAGGTTTTCATTAGTGGGCCATTGGCTAGCAGACCACATCTCAGCTCAACTAGCCAATGTTAGTTTATTTATATACTCCATCTTGGATTAATCTCAGGGACTGTTCTAGATTTCGCCACCTGTGAGAATAGGTGTCAGCTAAGTGTGAGTCCTTTGAAATGTGGCCTATACAAAAGGAAACAAGAGGACTTTGTGATTAGCTCTGGGGGCTGCACTCCTGAACTCTTGTCTTTTAAGAAACCAGTCTTCCTTATCTATATTGGTTTGTCTGTGAACGCCCAAAGTTGTGGTAGCATGGTAGCATAGGCAGCATGGATTTCTTCAGGTATACCAGGGTTTTCGGGGATTCTGGGGTGAATTAGACAAACCAGGCTAAGGAAGGTCTTGGATGCCTGGGGGTCCACCAAATATCTCCTCTGGGGCCTAGATCATGGAGAAAACGTAAGTAGGGTCACCTCAGTCTCATCCTTTAGTGTCCAGCATTGGAATTCATCCCAGCTTGCAAGATTCTGGTAAGGAGTTCCACTATGTTGGGCAATAGCGGCTGTAATTTAGAATGCAACAGCACTGGGTTCTGCTCAAAACAAAAATTATTATTTTTTATCATTAGAAATCGTGATCTTGATTTTAAGTTTAAAACTCAATAATGTAATAAATCAAACTTTACACACATGCACTATGGACCTTGTTTGGTTCATGGAGACATATGTTTTAGCAGGGTGGCATTCCAGCTGAATTAGGGGTTCTTTAGTGTTTGTAAATGACATTACGGACTGTTGACTGAAAGTAAATAGACCAATTCACTGTTAAATCAAAGCCATGTTTAAAAAATATTTGTGAGGTTCGAAAAAGTCCTTTGGCCTTTTTCCACTCTTGGCTGTTTTAAATGAAAAGTCTCATTATGAAGGACACCGCACTTCGTATAGCTCTTGGAGGGCCACTGGCTATAGCCAGTGCTGTATAAAAATGTAAATAATCATAATAAAACAGGGATAGTATATGGGTAGCATTAGCACCATTTTTAAGGGAGGAGGTGAAAAAGAAATCTTTTGTTTCAAATCCGATAGCAAGATCAGGCTAGATAAAGTATCTTAGGGGAGGAGGTCTGGCTAAAGTAGGTGCATGGAAAGAGGTACATTTTTAGGCTTTTGCAGAAGTTTATAATGGAAGGGGTTGGTGCAGCTGTTGGGTGAAGGTTGTTCCAAGCTCTGGGTGCTCATTGGGTGAAAGCTTGTGTCTGGGTGCAGGTTAATTTGCAGAGTGGAATGTGTAGAAGATTTTGGTTGGCTTGACTGGTGTTTGTGTGGGTGATAGGTTTCAGTTTATTGCAAAGGAAGAGTGAGGTTTTGAGGTTGATGGCCTTGTATACAATTCAATGTCATTTGAAAGCTATTCTCTTGGCTATGTGGAGCTTTGGTGAATTATGAGTCTTTTGGGTAAATGCAGAATGAGTCTTGCTGTTGCATTCTGTATGTCTGGCAGTGGGTTTACAATGTGTTTATGGAGTCCAGTGAGGATTGCATTTACTTAGTCCTGCTTTGAGAGAACTAGAATCTGGACTGAGGTATGGAAGTTGACAAGGGGAAGTATTTCTCTTATCCTGTAAAGGAGGTGTAGCTGTAGTTGCATGCGTTGGTGTGGCAGCATCTGTGTGGTCTGCGCTGTGAAGAATAGTCGCAATTAACAGTGAAGCCTAGAGGCAGTACTAGAAGAAAGATTCAACATATGCATTGAAACAAAGGGGAAATGTGGAAGGTCTTTGTGGTATCACATAATCAACAGGTATTGGATTTGATCATTAGGGTTGCATGGAGATGAAGTGTGCCCTTTCGGTGAGAAAGTAGGTCAACTAGTCAAGAACATTGTCTGATAGTTTCAGCCTGTGGGACAAGATGTTTAGGAAGCTGGTATGGTCTACGTTGGCAAAAGCTGTAGAGACATCAAGGAGGACCAAAAGGGCTGGGTGTCCTTTGTGATGTTTTGGAGGTTGTCAAGGATGTGAAGTTTTGCAATCTTGGTGCTGTGTCTGGGGCATAAACCTGATAGAAGGGTGGAAGTTGTTGTTTGTGGTGATGTGCTGTTGGAGTTGGTTTGTGATGAAGCGTTCCATGATTCTAGTGAGGTATGGCAGGATTGTGATGCGATGGTAGTGTTCAGGGAGTTTGGGGGAGGAGCAGGTTTGTCCTGGTTTGAGTTCACTTCTTTAGGGAGAATGATGCTGATCAAACTCAAGTTGCACAGCACACATGAAACTAGAAGTGTCAGCAAATGGCTAAAATTAGGTCATCATCGCGTTCTGCCTTCGGGGGTTTGTTCTTAACAGCATGCTCATCATCATCATCATCGAATAATTACAGACTTACCCATATTGTATTTTGTTTTCAACAGAAGCACACGCAATGACCGAAGAACCTTCCACAGCAGAAACCTACACTGACCCTAAAGAGCCTGAATCGACAATGGGTACAATTTCTTTTTAGCAAATACTACATGTTCATCACATAATCCATTTACATTCCTGACAAGAAAGATTTACATCCAATAAATATTCATTTACCTCAGTTTTATAAATTCATGGACATTCCTTCACGTCACTAAGTGCACATGACCCCACGCTTGAGCTTTTCTGCTTTGTTACCAGTTCAGAAAGCAGGTGTCTGGGTTTAATTTTATATCAGGGCTGGAGACTAACTGTTGGGAGGTATTGGGAGGCATTATTTTGTCTTCTTCCAATTCCTAAGGTGCATGATGGGAACTACAGTTTTTGTTTCTACATTTTGTACATATGCTGACCTATTTACAAAGACAGTACAATCAGTGGCAACCACAGTCTATACAGAATAGCATCTAGATTGAGCATAGCATTGATTATGCCTGCAGATTCTAAATGCGAAAGCTCACATGCACTCTCAGATGCGTGTTGTGTTTTACAATCTGTTGAGCCTCAGTGGGCTGGAGTGAATATCCAAGTTTTTACAAAGCTCTTTTCTAGACACATGGGCAATGATTTGGGGGTAGGCGAGAAGCAATGGTCGTGGCACACCTTTATGGAGATACTTTGCCAAAAGTACCAGGAGTGATTTGTTTTGGTGATGGCCAACCAACTGGTAGTTGTTTGGGGGATCAGGGAAGGTGCTAATAGAACAGTCAAGGCAGCACTTATTTTTCAGCTTTTCAGGCCGGCTCATGCCATTTGTGTGTGCTGGGTGCGCATCATATAACGTCTGACTTCCATTCTGAAGGTCTTTGTCTTTTTAGTTGTACAAAAGATGATGGTTTTCATTGGTTTCAGGCTGGCTCCCAAATAATGGTCGTTTCTTCCATTAGCAGTATTTCATCCAGACCTCTTAGGACTAACAAGACTTCTCAAAACATTATGAATTATCATGGAAAGTATATAACATGGAGATAGTTTAAGCAATCTCAACTTCATCAACTTCTACAGTCAGATCTACAAAATGCATTGACCATAGTCAACATTATGTCATACAGTCATCAGCACATTTACAAAGTACAGTTATATTATACAAGTTAAAATGTAAGATTTTTAAAAGAATAAAATGCATAGTAACTATCTGCAAATCCAATAACATTAATCGTGTGTCAAAGGTACATTTGTTGCTTTTATCTTTGCATGTCTTCTTAGCCATGCTTTGTAAAGATAGTTTGCTACTGAATGCACAGTCAGTTCATCGTTAGTTTAATGCATAGTGGAACAGCTTGGGCAGTACCTCTGTTTGCTCATGCTAAAAACAAAGGTTTCACATGTCTTCTCCACAAGTCCAAGTATAATGGGCAAATTAACATAAAATGAGTCAGATTATCTACCATATCTTTGCATTAAATGCACTTGTCTGTGTTAGTACTATTTCATTGTTGATCAGTGTAGCTATGGGCAATGTTCCAATTCTAAGTGTGAAATATAATGTTCTCAGATATTTAGGCTTCAGGACATCTAAACACATTTCATAACCAGGTGTTTGTTTGAATTCCTGGTATCAGGTAATAATGTCCCTATACATAATGTTACTGGGAAAAGCCATTGGCGACATTATATATGGTGACATTGTGTATGGGGAGAGGTTGTGGTGATGTCCCCTGCTCCCCTTGTAAAAGAAACAAAACATTGGGGTTGCCGGGGTGTCCCCCGCATGTTCAATTTAATATTGTCTCAGCAAAAAACAGCGACTTTTTTGTCAGGGACATTTTTGCGGGGACATTATTACATGGAACCGCATTCCCAATATGTTCTTAGACTCCCGGATCCCCCAATCTTTGCCATTGCCGATTCATGATCTTTGGCAATGGAGCACTCCTCACAATAGACTTTAAGTTAATAAGTTGTTTTGGCTTACTCTAGTTATAACTACAACCAATCCTACTAAACATTTCCCTGATAAAACCCCACATGATAATGAGGAACCTCCCTCTTGCGACAGCAAGTCTTCTGTAGCATCTCTATATCTTGTTAGCCTGGTGAGGTCTACACTCTAACCCAGTAACACAGAGGTCTTAGTTTCACCAGGGAATCTATCCCCTGCAGATCTGTTTCCATGTGCACAGGGAGTTTCAGAGAGTTATTAACAGGTAGCCAGCCCCAAGATGCTTTTTTAAACCTGTTTTCGGTAACATCAAGGCTATTGCAGTTCACATTACCCCATAGTTCTGCTTGCTACAGAGCTGCCTGCTGAGATTTTAATCTATAGTCCACCAATGAGACCTTTACTGCACCAATGCCGTGAACTTAGCAATTGCTGCACTGTACCTTGATAACACTGAATCTGCCTTTTCTACTTGAAGGGTCCATGTGCAATTATCCCTGACCCTTAGCCCGAGGTAGTCATATCTTTCGACATGCTCTATTTCTCACCTTGCAGTAGAATGTCAAACCTCATTTGTTTTCTTCTCCTGCTTTTTCTAAAGACCAATATTTTTGTTTTTTTGGGCGTTAATTGACAGACCATTCTCACAACAGCAATCTTCGAATATTTAAAAACGGGCCTTTATGCCAGCAGGTATCAACGAGTTGAGAAGTGCATCGTCGGCAAACATAAGGCTTGGCTATCTCTCTCCAGCCATAATTGGAGCAATAGTAGGAGTTGCTTGCAACCTTCTATGGCACCGTTGATAAAAATGCAAAACAGTTGTGGTGCAAGGACACAACCTTGCCGAATCCCCATTTTTATCTTAAAGTCCTTTGATAACCTGTCATCCAAATTCCACCTCACTGGCAGTCTTCAGATCAATAAACATGGTGTAAAGGATCATATTCCTTAATGCCACGTACTTATCGCGTAGGAGCTGCAGCCGCATACATTGACCAATAGTACTTGTGCCATCCTGTAAGTGGTGTATAAGATTTCTCTCTTCAATTCATGATTCTAAATGCACTAAGTCTGCACTGGCGAATACTTTACCTCTTGCATCTAGTAGCGAAATTGGACGATAGTTATGTAGGTACATTCGCCCCCCCCCCCCATTTTTATACAGGGGAACAATTTCCACTTTTGTCCAGGATGGTGATTGCTAACACTGTATGTAACAAGCGTGTGAGGTATGGTGCCGAGATTCGGCGTTTTGCTTTGTATAAATCCATTGGTATTTTATCAGACCTGGTTTTTTTTGTTTTTTTGGTTACTTCTAGCTAGCTGATTTCTTCCACTGAAAAGCACAAGGGGGAATGTCCTGAACTTCTTCTGCAATACAGATTCTGGAAATGCTCATGTCAGGTCACCTCTGCAATATCCCCTTGTATTAGGGTGTGCTTCCCAGTTGTTCCTTCACCAATCAACTTCCAGAAGTTGGTTATATCTTTGCTTTTAAGGGCCATAAGTAATGAATCCCCCATGTATTGAGTGCATGCTCACCTGTGTTAGATTGTATGCGTTTTATATAGCATGCTCTTGCTTGGCATAGTGCCGTCTTGCCTACTGTGGATGCATTCTTTGCACACACAGTGGCCCTCATTCCGGGGTTGGTGCTAGTCATGGCACTATTAGCGCCATGACTAGCAACAATACTGGTAAAGCCACCGACTTGGTGGTATGGGGACTTACCGGTTTATTCCGACCATTGCGGGACCGGTAAGTCCCCATTTGAAAAGCCATTCCCCATTCCCATCTGAGCCCCCATAGGGCTCAATGGGAAGGGGGAAGGCGTCAATAACGGTACCGCAAATTGCGGTACCGTTATTGACCCCGGTATCCCTTTGCGGGTCCCGTCCATAACGCCTGGTAAAACCAGGCGTTAAGGGAGGGACCCGCAAAGGGACCTTGGAATAGGGCGCAAAGGGATTACCGGAACCGGTGTCATTAACGGTGCCCGGTATCCCTTTGCACCCAGGTGGTAATGACCCCCAATACATTCGTGTTTTGCCTCATGACATTTTACATCGTACCAAGGTATTTTTCTAACTGCTTTTTTCTTAATTTTCTTATTTACTCTGGTGCGCCCTCAAATTCTCCATTGTGTTAATATATGACAGTTAGGATACTATTGTGAGTGTGTTCATTAACAAAATATTCTATCAGCGAGGGTAGAATACTACTGTATAATTCTGGAAGTACTTTATCTTTGTTAACAGCATTCCACTTGATCACCCGCCTGTCTTGACTGACTACGGTCAGTTCGGTATTTGTCCAACAGTCATCCAATGGAGTCCCCCATAGCATGTTATTGTGCACTAATTGTGCTAGTGGACAGTGGTCACTTTCATATATTATGACCTCAGATTTCTTCACCGAGACCCAGGCTTCTAAGTTAATTAAGACACAATCCATAAGGCTTGTGCACATACCATTCATGTAGGTTTGCTTCGCCAGTGTGTCTCTAGGAATCCTACCATTACATGCCCTGAGATCAAGTGCCATTAATATGCTAGCTACCTCTGCAGCGTTTCTCTACAACCTTTAAGGTGAGCCATCAGCTTAAAGGTGCCCCAGATGTTATCCTACTCTTCACATATCCCATTCATTGCCACCAGCGCTTCGTATTGTAGGTTAAAATCACCCACAGTAATTATTTTGGGGTTAGGAAGATGCAACTCCCTCCACAATTCCACCCCTTCCTCTCAAAGGTTGAACAGGCTCGCGCTTCCATCCGCCCCCCAACCAAGTTTGCGCACTAATTGCTGATGTTTTCTCAAGGCACTCTATGTGGGAGGCTCTTATGAATTTCACCCAGTCTGCATCATGAAGATTTCTTTTTAGGCCTGCAATGTTCTATGAGATTAAATGCACCTCTGAAGCGGGGGTTGTCCCAGTAATGCTAACCGGGGTGCCTATGCCCGGATGCAGACCATGCCATTTGCCTGCCCTGATTGTCTGCTCCATTTGGACCTGCATGTGGCATAGACCTGACTTGGTTCGCCATGTCATATTCCTTCTATGCAACTACTATCGGGGCTTCCCTCATTGCTGCCGCCACTATATTCTTAGTTGGTGGTCTCTGTGTGGTCTAAGACTTAGGGGGACTAATTACCAACGAAGTGGGAGATAAATGCTCATGTTATATGAGGATGCCAAGGTATGTAGACATGTCACTGTAGTGTTTATTCGGAGCTCGCAGACCGACATATCCTTTATTGATATGGCCCGATTCACCAAGCGTTTTCCTATGGGGTTGTGCCATTATAAAACGCTTCTGTGAATCAGACCCTATGTTTGTACAATGGGTTGGTTTCTTACTTGTTGTACCCACCAGTATGTTCTCTGGGGGAGCAATTGTATTGCTCCTTGTGGGATGTATTTACCCATGCATCCGAGCCATACCTCAAAAACTGTGCAGTATTGACATGGAAAACATCATGATGGCCAGAGCTTCCCAGAAAATGCACAGGGAAATGCATGAAGAATAGGCTGCCACTCATTTTTGCCGATGTTATGGGCACAGAAGGACACTGCCTAAAACCACCAGTGGACTACCCACACAGTAGTCTGAAACCATTGGGAATGGCAATGCTGATTGCCAAAAGCAAACCCATAACTGTTGGGAATTCATTTTCTTAAATCCCAAAAAGGGGTGCAGTACCAGTACTCACCACTATCCAAAAGCCGGCGTTTTAAAACCACCAGATTTTGTAGAAAACTGAATAAATGAACCCAAAACATGCCAAAGAAAGACATTTTAAGAGGTGGATCCAATGTAAAGTTATATTCTGAAGTGACTTGAAGGTTTATAACAAGACTGGCTGAGCTGTGGATTTCAGCAGTTTAAGTAAATTTGGACTGAAAGACACTACAAATCTAAATGTTTAAAAGAAATGAGTGACCTACTTTGAGTGTCACATAGGTTGCAATTGTTTAAATGTCATAGTTTTAAACTTAGAATCAGCATCCTAGCTGCATATGTAAAAAAATGTCTTGACTTAAACTGGGGAACAGAAATGACATGTAGCTAAAAACTGGCTTAAAGAGATTCCAATTTTGCCTGGCAGCCACCCCCATCAGGAGTGAAACTTGAGTCACAGCTGTGTTCCCAGGCCTATCTGCCTTTTGCTGGCCACACTAAGGATATGCCATCTCTCTGATAATTGAATTAAGGGGAGCCCCCACAGAATACAGGAGCTCTGAACAAAGCCCTGTCCTGACCCAGGCAGATGGTTTATTGCAGATGTCGTAAATGTAGCTTCCTCCTGGAAGGACAAAGGAGGGGCACTGCCTGTGAGAGCAAGCTGGCTTGGCAGAACTGGAAAAACCAGAAATTCAACCTTGTGCTGGGAGAAAACCACACCCCTTTGGGGCCAGAACATAACTCTAAAAAGATGAATAACTCATAGTACGGACATGTGAAAATGTTATAAATGATACCATAATTCTTGTGATTTTTCTGCCCACATTTTAAGAGGTTTTTAGAACCGGTGGTATGTTCAGGGGGGTTTTAGCGGAAAAGAGGATATTACTCAAAATGTGTGCATGTGAAAAATCTGACACTTCAACAACTAATGTCCATACTCCTTGCGCACATGTGTGTAAATTTGGGGTAATGTCCGGTATTGCAAACCAGTTAAAAAGTGCAAAATATTGCCATTTCTGAATGCAAGCCCCCAGGAAGAGCAGAGTTTGAACAGGGTATACCTCCTGTAATGCATGATGGGTGCATATGATTTTAAAACAATATGTACCTCTGCAAATATGTATTTGGTTCAAATCTAGATTTGTGTGCAAGTTGACAGGAGGAGTGGACTCTCTGCAGGCTGTAAAATGACATCACTCTGACACAACTTAGCTCCCCCAATCAGGGGAGAAATGAAAGCTTGGCCAATGATAAGTGGAGAGGGGCTGGCTAGTGATGCTGCTCACACACACCCATTTTAAAAACACATAAAAGCAGAGAGACAGGACAGATAGGGACCTTCAAATCCATTTGCAGCTGGAAGCTCTGCCGGGAAAATCCATACTTTACCTCCATCAACCTTCAGAGACCCAGACCAGACCAGCAGAGTAGAGCTGACCTGTTAGCAGAACCAGAGAGAGCTGACCCAGATCACCCAGAGACCAGAGTCCAGTCTAAAACCTGACCAGATCCGTGGCGAGGCCCATTTAACTCAAGAATATAGTGTGAGTACCTAGAAAATTGTGCAGAACCAATCTCTTAGTTAAAATAATATAATTCAATCCTATTTTAATCTAAGTAGAACTGTCTCCTAACTGTCACCTGTCATTTGTAAAGCTGTCACTTGTCATTTTCTAGTTGCAAGCTGCACTTGTCTTTTTGAACTTTAAAATTTCAAATCTGAAAAACGACCTTTATTTAATCGCTCATATCTCCGTAACCGTTTGTGCTAGAGACTTGCCGCGATTTGAAAATTTCTCCACTTGCAAAAAGATAGCTGCTTTTGCTTTCCTCTGAAAAGAATCGTTTGCCTCATAAAAACTATCCCTGCATCACTGCTAGAGTGAGCCTGAGCTAATATTAACTTGATTTCACTCACCCTGAACCTCCTAGAGGGAATTAAAAGCATTTTAGCATATTTGTTTCTACATTGCCAGCACATTTAAAAGCATTTTGCCTGTGTTTTCAACTTCTGTAGTCTAAGTTGCTGGGTGAACTGAATTACATTTGAATTGCATTTCTGAGAATTGTGTGCCTTCCTTCCATTTCCCTGCATTGCAGAAAAGGGGGGGTGAATTGTCCAAGAAAGTGATTACATTGTCTTTTGCTGAAATCCTATCAAGTTATTTTCTGTACTGCATTTCATTCCACATTGCATCCATTTGAAACCATAAAAGTATTGTTGCTATCTTATCCATTTCATGTCAACTCCTTAGTGATTATAAAGAAGTGTGCTAGTGCCAGATTCTCCGTTGTTAATCTTTATCATATCAGATTAAGTGTGCTATTCAATTATTGATTTATTATAAAGCGTGATATATATATATTGTTTAATTTATCAAATAAACCTTTTAACTTGCAAAACAGAACTACTTCTTGGCTCAGTGGGGTCAGGAGGATTCCAAGAGAGGGGTGTTATATAGGGGTAGTCATCCAGAACGCATGAACTGGACATAAAGATATATCAATAAGGGTTTTCATTCAGTATTCTAGACTAGGCGTTGACTTGGCTGTAGTGCTGAATTGAATCCTCTTACATCCTTCCTGTATCCATCATATTCACACATTTGGAGGTCCAGCTCTCATGGATATTTCTAAGCCTTGCGGGCGGTAGGACCTCTGTTCTAGTTTCAGGAGCCCTTCCACTAATTCCCTCTCTTTTCGTTCAACTTGAATAAAATCTTTCAAAAGTTGTCGTTTGGGCAGGGACACCGAGTACAACTAACTATGTTATTCCTTATGATGGTGCAGCAACCCCTCTTCACTCTAATCCAATGGACGGTCTTATTTATTAATACATTCCTGGAATATCTGGCTTCTCCGTCCAATTTCAGGACATTCACTAAATAAACGTGATTTCTTTCTTTGTCGTCGTTCTATTAGGCATATTTGTGCTATGGGGTCATGCCCACCTGATCATTAGTTCCCACCCTCGTCTTGGGAGGTAATTCCCTTTGCCATTGTTTTTATTGCAAATTTTAGATTGTCCCCTAAACGACATGCATCATTGCCTTAGTTACCTCGCTCGTCAGGATGGTGTTATTATTTAACAGGCGATACAGGACTATCGGTGCCTCTGGCAGGGGGATTATGTTGGCGTTTATTGATCTCTAGAAGATAAGCCTTGAGTTCTGCCATTTCACTACGATCTGCAATGATATCTGCCTTCAAGCTTTCTATTGCATGTCCACAGTCCTCCGTGCAGCCTTGGCAAATATTCGGAGGTAGAACAATCTGCATTAAGGTCTCATTTTTCCCATCACCCCTTGCTGCCCCTGGATTTACCACAATCAGATGTATTGGGTTGTGCGGGTGACCCTTGATTGCTCTCACATCCACACCTTCCTTTAGGGAATCAAATCTGTTTGCAATCACAATTTCAGGGGGGAAAGAAATCACTGTATTATTGGGTGGTTTCAGTTCATTGCTCTTCCCCTTCTAGTCCTTTGCTTTCAGCATGGCCAATAATGTCGACGGAGAGCCTGTAATGTTTTCCCCACTTTGCGTTGGTGCCTTGGGGATTTTAAATCAGAGATTTTTGTTTTTGTGCATCTAAAAGTATTGGTAGAGTAAGATTGCCATCTGGATGACTTTCTTTCTCCTGCCGATTAGACAGTACTTTGCCCATTGCCCTTCCTCTGGCCCCTTTCTTGTTCGTGACGGGGCAATCATGGGAGTTAAAGGGGCCTATTGCTAACACAGCCTCCGTCAGATTAACTGTACAGTTGGTCGTTCTTGGTTCCCCCCTCTTACCTGCATTCCCTGTGGATCTGCTGTTATGATCCAGGCGGTTGATATCACTCGGGAGATTCTCAGTCTCGCTTATCAGCACATTAACCTCATCAACAGGTTTTGAAAACTGTGCATATCTTTACACATCTTTAGTGTTCGGGGGATATTTAATAGCTTTTCTCTTTGTTATATTTATTCTTAGCTGTTAGTTTAACCACAAAACAACTAGTGTAGTATTTGTATCTATAGAGGTTTGTGTAATACCAAATAGAGTACAACTCGAAATGTACAGTGAAATGCACTATAACTTTAACATCCAACTCAGATAAAATGATTTACTATACAAGTTAATTCAGTTAAACAGATTTAAACACACTAGTTAAAACCACGATTGGTTAGACAATTTAAAACATAGTACAAAAATATATTGAAATATACTAGTTTAAAGCTATGACTTGCCTGTAAAAAAAGTGGTTCATTCATGTAGCCACCGAAAAAGGGAAGCTCCAGTGGTAACTCCATCAATGGCCTACGCATTACTCCATGTGCTGGCCTGACAGCTTGAGGAAAACCCACAGCTGGCTCTCCACCACCAGTCGTAAATCACAGGGCAGAGGCTCCCAGGCTCAGTACTTATCGCACTCACTTGTGTTGGGAATGCCTCCTCAGCTAGCGAAACATCCATAGTCAGACTCCCCACTTGAGCGCAGTCTTCTTAAATGCTACGTGTCTTTCTAACTCATAGCCTCTCCCTGATGGACCGCCTACTCTAAACATCTTCCTGTGGGGGGCGAGTATGTCAACATGTACCTTTAAATGTTTCACATAAGTTTTCATGTGGCATGGGTGCATGGGTGTCAAAATAGCCCTCCGGCCTCTCCAGACCAAACAGCAAAACAGTGTACTGCACCCTTTGGCATGGAGGGCTTCGTCACAAGGAAAGGCTGCTGGGTATCATATACTCCTCCCTTCCTCTCACTCCAGGTGGGTGGCGGGGGTCTCCAGTCAGCACTCCAGCGCGCGGCTTCAGGGCATGCAGTGGGGGCCAACCAACAGCCAAACACTGTGCGACGCCCTTTGGCACAGCGGGTGACTAGATGTCTCAAAGATCCCGTAAGAGATTTATGGCTACAAAGTCTCAGGGTCTTCTCTTCCTGAATGGCAAATCCTACTATATCATTGGCTACTGTTAATATAAGTAGAGTGACCAGATTTTCAAAACAAAAAACCGGGGCTTGCATGAGTATACACGTACGTGGCAGCACACTCAAATTGGGTTATTTTCAACTTGTCAATATTTGAAGATTAAAGTAAAGCAAACAATCATATGATAGTAATGTCTTGCATATATTATATTTAGAACCCCCACCCCCATTCTGTCATTTCATATGTGCGAAAATCCATTAGGTACTAGTGCCAAACACCTGGCTGCTTCTGTGAACAGTAGTGGTGGGGTTACCTGGAAATGTCGGGGACCGGGTTCAGTGTTTGATGAGGCATAGCTGCAGCATCGAGAGCCAGCATGACAGTCTAAACTGAGATGGATCACTCATGCCACGTCAAACACCGGCAAAATCATCAGTAATGGAGCTGGCGTTTTTTAGCTGTAGCTGCAGAGCCAGTGCAGCTAGTCAGTGCCTCCTCGGTTGTACAAGAAGAAGAGAGGAGTGCACAATCCTGTTAAAGGTCCTGCTGAAGTTTAAAATGTGCACATGCAATTGAAATGAACTGGAGCAATCTCTCATGCCCGAGAAGCATGGAGGGCACTGAGGAAGAAATTGGCAGCATGCGCAGAGCCTCTAAGTCTTCTCTGCAAATGCTCACAAAGTGATCCATGACCCTGTCAACCAAATAAAACGGAACAGTGTTTTCCGACATTTAAAAACCGGGACATGGTTTGTAAACTTAATAAACTCTCGGGACCCCGGGATGGCGGTTGAAATACTTGGACAGTCCCCGGAAAACCGTGACGTCTGTTCACTCTAAATATAAGACAATTGGAACCTTAACATCAGTGGAGAGGGTTTTGCTCCCGAGATCCCTTTAATTCTTCAATTTCCCCTCGAGAGCGCTTGACACACATTCACACTTTGCAAATGCTTTCAAGAGGAGGAGTAGTTCTTGGGCTCAAAGACAACATGTCGTCTTGGCATGCAGCGCAACACAGGTTCAAATCCCGATCCTGTGCTTAGAAACCACTCGCTGGTATTAAGCCCATTATAAATGAACAATAAAATACATAAATAAATAAACCTGTCCCTGGTATACAAAAGATAGCCTTTTTTGCTCTGGTCTCTGGTCACAGGGAATGAAATCTGCTTTCAGAAAACGTCACTGCAGTGCCTCTGGCATACATCCTTTGATCATTTGGAAAGCAGAATCACAGAATCATTCTGCGTGCTTCATTTGCAAGGCATAGTAATTGCACATGTTGTTCAGTCTGGCACACTGAAAGAAATCATAATTTGTTTTTCTCTGGACCACAATGTTCAAAACTGAACGCAAAATATATTCCGTCACCACAGATAATTTCATATCATCAATAAGCTTAATAATTTACTAGTGTTATGTTGTGTTACTGAGTCTCGCTACAGCATGGCTTTTGCCCTGTGTGGTTTTTTGGCGCATCAGAGTATGCAAGTCAGAAAGGTGTGGTTAGGGTGGGTTAGTGCGAGCAGAGCAGAGGTTTCCATTAGATTAGTTGTGCACTTACCTTTGTCTTGAACTAGGTGTGCGAATGCCTTGTGTGTAGTGTGTTAGGGTTTATTTTGGCGTTGGGACGCATTGATGCTCACAACATATACCCACACTTCTACAGTCAATGGATTTTAAGCAACTACGAGCATCAGAATATTTGAATGCATCGCAATAATGGCCAAACTCATTTAGAAAGTCAGCTTTTCCTGTTCTGTACAAACACATAACATGCAGATCTCATTAGGTTATGTTTGAGCATTGGGCCATGTTAAGGGCTTCATGAATTGATTATGGTTGAATAATCTTTGTCTTTATTTACCCCCGTCATTTATGCAATGCAATGCGTTTACTCATGGTCAGCCTTCCTTTTTTTTATTGACAACAAAACTAATTTGGCTTAGCTCAGAACTTGGAGGGGGAGGGGAGGAATCTCGCTAAATAATGCTGCTTCTTCTTCTAACACGTACCAAAACATACATTTTCACGCATAAATACATATACATTTGTATAATATTTTGGGGGGATTTTATGATTTGGCTATTCCACAAAACAGCTTTTTTTTAAAAAAACAATGTGAAATGAATACAAGCAATTTTAATTGATATTGGTACTTAAGTAAAGCTCATCTTTAAAATGTTTAATGCTGGGTTGCTCCCTTTTGTAAGTGATGTAAAACCAGCTGCTTTTAATGTCCAGTGTAATTGTGCCCAGTGCATCAAACCTAGAAGCATGGAAAGCCGATTCTGCCATGATGGGATTGGAACCTGTGATTGCCAATTGCCCACTCGCCATCTCAGAGGCACATGCCTAATTTGTTAAAATGATTATCTAGATTGTTTCATGGAACTCGGTATTCATAAATTACACTAGAATTGGAACTTCTGTAACAATGTGGTAGAGGTTAGCTGGTGAAATAGCTTGAGATATTTTAAAGAGCATCTTGACAAAATGAATAAGCAGTTCAAAAAGCTAAGTGGACTAGCACAAGGCAAGCAGACAGTAGCAAGGGATTCATAGCGAAAAAGAGGTGGATTACAGGGAGTATGTGCAGGACCTATGTTAGCCCAGAAAGGTGCCTATAGGTTCGAGCAAGGCATCTGAATAAGACCCACACACTTTTGTACACACAAAGCCGTACCTATGTGGGATGCCAAGAGGCAATGAAGCGCATATTGTTCAGGCTGGAAGGGATGTGCGTTATCAACGTGAAGGATTTGCTGGTAAAAATGTTTGGGGTCTATTGATAAAACAGGTCACAGCACTGTCTTCTCAAAGAAAAGGCGACTTGGTGCAATGCTTGACGACGTAAATGATCAAAAAATGTGAAATGTTAAAGACTCAGATTCTGAAGTCTAAAGGTTTGGGGGTCAGGACTGATGGGAGTATTTGCTTGTGATCAGTCAGCGTTGTAATACTCCTATCTGCGGGTGAAAAGGCATAAGTAGTTAGTGAGGAATAATGGGAGGGAAAGTAAAGGGGTTTTGTTAGGACTGATTATATATAATTGCAGGTGGGTAAATATAAATAATGATAATGGAAAGCATTGAGGGGTTCTATAGGGCATCTGACAGAGAATGTATATTATCCACTACGTATTAGTCTACTAAGAATTAAAGTGCATGCTAAGGAGGCCATGGGCACCCGTTTTTTAATGTTGCCCTAAATATGTTAACAGTTTTCTGCGCCTTCGGTATTGGAAGGAGTGCCTGTACTTCAGAGTAATGTGTTACCATCAGGGACGAAAATAGTGGATTGTAAAGCGGTGCACCTAGATCATTAAGAAACTATAGAATGTTTATCTAGGCCTGATCAGAGGCAATTTACTAGCTATGTATTGATGGTTTGCACAGTATTTAGATTTTTGCTTAGCCTCACAGTTATGGAAAGAGATGATAAATGTTATGTTATTGGGCATTTGTATATAATACCTTTTACCTGATTCCAAAGCGCTGTGGGTTGAACGACCTTGAGGACCGCAGTCCAGGTCAGTGGAGAGTGTAATGTAGTAAAACGTGCTTGGGTGCACTCTGTATGTGTGCAGCCAGTGTGGAATACGTGGTGTGTCGCTGCATACTAGTGCTAGTTGTGGTGCAGTGGTTGTGTGAGATCAGTAGATTGTGTGAAGCCAGGCCAATGGACTTGGATATCTTCATTCTTGCGGTCCTGGAGTTAGTGAATGAGACTGTGTGCGCAGGTAGGCCAATTTTAAGGGGTATTGCTGCGTTCTAAAGACTGTTTAGGTGATTGTGGTGGTGTATAAGTATGTTTGCAGCTAGGCCGAATTAATCGAGGGGTACAGCTGCATTCTATTGTTTGTTGGCGGAGAGGAAAGAGTTAGCATAATGGTGTGTTTGAGTGTCTGTGCTCTTTACAGGGGGACCCTGTTCCCTGTTGAGCTTTTAGATCCAATGGCAATAATCATAGGATTATTTTATAATGTTTGAAGTTATGGGACTTCATTAAAGCGTTCATCAGTTCAAATAAGTTATTTGATGTGATATTTAGTATGGAGTTGAAAACAATTATGAATATGAAATTCATGTCATTGTAGTATTCTTTGATTGTATCTGTTTCAGTTGATTTTTAACTGAATATACGAATAAAAAATGTGCAGCCATTTACAAATGTATGATGCATATTTCCACTCAGTTTTCCATTCCCACCCCCCTGAACCTCTTACCAGAAGTGCACTTGGTAGATAAAGGGAGTCATGGCAGATACTTAGACAACTGGGGCTAAAAATAAATATTACCTGTGGTGTTGACATGCCCGCCTCCCCCAGTATTGCCAGGTAGGCCATGACCGTGGATAAGGATTTGTATATTCCTCTGGTGTGATTTCATAGCAAGAAGAATCAGCATTTTGAAGCATCCTTATATTCTGACGTACACATTTTTTTATGACAAATTATGGCATTTACTTAATCAATTTGATTCAAGAGTCAGATAGGGAAGGGAAACATTTTGAGATCCGAACAGTGTCACTAAGGAGATTAGTGGAAAGTAAATGAAAGGGAGCATAAAGGTAGGACTCGGGAGAAGATAGTGTGCTGTCCAATCATGCCAATTCTTGGGCTCTGACAGAGTCAATGCCACTGGGAATGAATATCCTTTTAATCCTTTATCAATTGCAAGTGACCAAACCTGAATTGGAATCATGCATCTATTGTTAACCTTTCAACGTTTTTCACCAGAAAAACTTGGATCCTCTCATGAGCTAGAATATCTGATTTTTTGAATAATGGTGATCCTTTAAGATCAGTCAATCGGTAACTAGTTTGATAAAAACTTCAGAGAATACAGGTACGTATTGAAAGTCTTGCTCTTCACCTCCTGAGCTCTTGTATCGGGAGATTGCTCAGGGGCAACATGCTCGCCTTGGAAGCAAGACGACAGAGCAACACAGGTTTGATCGCTGGGTCCGCGCTTAGAAACCTCTGGGTATTAAACGCGTTATAAATAACCAATTATAAATGATTATATCATTATACAGCTGCCACTTACTGCTTGCAGGTTTCGCATGATTCCGCAGATCTACTACACAACACAAGAATATCATTTAATTTAATACTCTCTTAAAAAATTATTTATGTTCCCGCTTGTAGAAAAAGAAGACTGGCCTATCTAATTACTGGCCTTTTTCATATTTTGATAGCATGGACATGGTGGTATTTTACATTTGCTTTCTGAAGTCACATTCTTGAAAGGAAAATGATCCACTCTCGCCCCTCTCCCCAGAAAAGCATAGCTACCTTCATATTTCCTTCATGGTATTTTTCCCACAGTCTATTCACAGCCCATTAAAACTTCCACTGTATTTATTTTTATCAAGTGTATCTCATGAAGAATGGTCTTAGGAGACCTTAAAATAAGTGGGTATGCCCCTAGGGCAGTATGGTGCAAGAGAGAGTGTAGATATTATTTTATGAAATCAAGAATTTTCATTATCCATCAATAAAATCTAGCATTTTGCTAGATATTTTTCAAGAGATATTATTCAAAGCAATAACCATTCAGGTACACATTAGGCATCACAATGTGCACTTTAACTTTTTCATCTGCTTTGCTACATTTTATGGCAGTGATGACCTTTACTTAATACCAGCCATAAGGCTGCTTCCATTAGATCTTTATTCTTAAATGTAATAAGCCAACAGATTGTGGGTCAAGCTTCTTTTTTAGATTTCAATGGTGACGGCTTTTCTAGTGATTCTTTGGTTGTTTACAAACATATTGGCATCCTAATTTATTTGTAGAACAGGCAGTGCATATCCTAATTGCTTCATGCCGCTCTTGGCAGTGGTTGATTGGGGTGCCTGTTTAGAACAGATTGGTCTTGAGTTTTATCCTGACGCTTTCTCCTCATCTTGTCAACTGTATCCGATTCAGAGAACTCTGTCATGCTCTGAATGTCTTTTTCCAACAGCAGCACAGCAACAGATGCAAGAAGCCTTCACAACCCCAACATTCTCCCCCGAGCAACCCGAATTCAAACTGGGTAAAAAGAATTCTGAGTTTTATATTTGCATTGTTCTAAATGAGCTTCCATCATACTATCATTTTCTTCCTTTATAATCATGCAACCTTTCTCTTCACCATGATGACCTCTCAACCATCAATGCTTATTTTCTTCTGCTATATGGATTTCCCTTTTACATTCATTGCTTTTCCAGCAGGGTTTTAAATAGTCCTAGCATTGTGTCCCTAATTTTAAATGCGTTGACATTCTTGTTATTGAAACCTCCATTTGGATCACACTTCTGGGATTCTCATGTATATCCTCTCAGTACTTCTGCTAGTGGTAACTTTTTATTTAGTCATAGGATCATCCTTGAGCAGATGACATTGTATAATGACTATTTTTGAAATTTCATGGACTTACTGTAGTAGGGTACATATATAGCGATATGATTATATGATTAGAATGAATGAATGTTAAGGGTAAGGTTAGAAGGATAAGGAGCAAGAGGACATGAGGTCTAACGGCCCAGAAAACATGTCTGGCCACAAATCCATGCAATGGGGAAGCACTTATACACACACTGGGCCTCATTACGAGTCCGGTGGCAACCAGGCGGTTTTTCCGGCTTGGTTACCGCCGGACTCGTATTACCATTCCGCCTCCGTGACTCCCGGAATTACCAAGGCATTACGACCCTGGTGTCCCGGGAATTCCGCAGGCGGAATTCGGTAAATCCCCATTCCCAATGAGTCCCAGAGGACTCAATGGCAATGGAGAAGTGGAAACACCGGCACCATCTCGTGATGGTGCCGGTGTTTCCACATACGCCTGCAGGCGGGCGGTGTTAAACCCGCCAGGTCAGACCTGGCGGGAACGCCACCTCCCGCCTGCAGGACTCGGGATTAGGTGGTCCAGAATTAACAGTGGCGGCGGGTTTACCGCCACTGTTATTTCCGGACCGCCCGACCCGTAATGAGGCCCACTGTCTGCTTTTTAAAAGAACCTATGCATCTCACCCAATTGCCTACTTTCCCTGGTTAAATATAAACATTCTGCAATGTGTTTTACTATGTTAAGAAATTCAATTAAATAATGAATACTTCTGTTTCAATTAGTAAAAAAGGAACCAACACATTACACTCACACACACTTCATCACCTCTACTGAGCACTCCAACCTGTCCTCTATCCTAATTCTCCTGGACCTGTCTGCTGCCTTTGACTCTGTCAATCACCATGATTTCCTTAATACTCTTTCTTCTTGGGATTGAACCCTACCGTGCACCTCACCAATTCTTTCTCCTGGAGCAACAACACCGGTTTGTGTTCGACAAGGCTCTGTCTTGGGTCTGTGCCTCTTTACACTCTACAACTATGCTCTTGGGGCACTAATCTCCTCCTTGGGGTTCTCATGCCAACTCTTTGCGGACGACACCCAAATCTTCTTCTCTTTTCCTGAACTCTCATCTGATCTCACTATCAAAGTTTCCAACTATCTCTCTGCCATTACACATTGGATGGCTTCACCACACTCTCTGATGTTAAACCCTACCAAAACATAGGTGCCCTTCTTCCCTGCCAAAAGCTGTCTCTCATCTCTTCCTGTGGCTATCTAGTTCCCACCAGACACCCTCCCCTACTCTTCTTCAACTTGAAACCTCAGCATCATATATGACCTTTTTCACACCTTCTCTATTTTCATCTCCAAAACTGGAACAGCATCTATCCTCAACTTCTTGAATATTAGAATAATCAGGCACCTCCTTCCTTTCAACACTACCACGCATCTCTTAACCACTCTTGTCTTCTTTAAACTTGACTACTGTGCCAGCATCCTCTTTGGTCTCCCCAACTATGCTTTCTGTCCTCTCATCAAGATCCTTAACTTCGCTACCAGGACTCTCTTTGAACTCCCTCACTTCACATCTACTTCCTCGTAGCATCAACAGCTGGATGGCTGACGATGCAAAACAGGGCCTGATTTAAATTTCTTCTCCTGGTTCATAAATCTATCCATGGTACGGCATCACTGTATCTATCCTCTACCCAACTCTGCAAGCCTTCTCGTAATATCTGCTCTGCCTCCTCGAGAAACAGTCTACATGGATTTGTTAAAAACCAAACTAAAAGCCTACCTCTTTGCCTCAGTTACCCTTTTAACCTACCTCTCATCTACCTGCTAGCTAACATTTGTCCCTCACCTCTAACCTGCCTCTGTACCTCTCTTCCTCTGCCTCCACTCTGCCACTTCACCCATCATGGTCACATCCCAAGCAAAGCTGGCCATACCGCCTACCTGCACTTAAAATGTCAAATTTCTGTTGTCCTTAATCTATGTATGTCCACTTATGTATTGTCCCCGGTGAATGTTCCATATACTCCCCTCCACAACCTGATCAGAATGTCCCTCAAACTCACCCCATTATAAGAAGCTCACAGCTTCCCATCAAATATGATTTCTTATCTATTCTACATGTTTGTGTGTTCAAAGGAGCATTGTTCCTACTGTATAGAAATAAATACATAAAATAGATAAAACATTATACAGATGTGCTATTTCTCTAACAAGAGAATCTAGTGATTGGTTTCTGTTTCATGTTGTACACTCACCATTTATAGCCTATGTGTGCTTGTTTTTGATGATGATGAGCTCTTTATGAGCAGCTGAAAGTTTAAGGACATTTCAAGTAAATGGGCATATTTTGCAAATTTTTCAAAATGTTGTGGTTTGCTTGACACCAACCCCCCAGGCAAATTGTTCATGCGTGTGCATTTTATTTGGCAAGGAAGGACTTTGTAGGTCAGAGAGGCAACTTTTGAGACAGCTTTCACAAGGTAGTTTTCCCTTAAATCCCATTCCTAGCTGGGTGATAGCAACATTATCTTCATTCAGAATTGTATCTTAAAAAAATACAGTTAAAATTAGGTAAGTTGAGGAACATCAAATCCAATTGTATTGTTACACCTAGAGCAAGACATACAAACGGCAAAGAATCCTGGTAGCCAAAACTTGTATTTCAATAGGCATTACATTTTAATACTAGAGATCTTTTTGGTTCTCATTCCTTGGAATTATTTTTTAAACATTTCGGGAAGTTTGTAGGTCACAGAAGCCTGGTGAAATCTGGTTTTCTGTCTAAGTCACCCTGAGTCTGAGTCAAATTTTGCTAACAGAATAGCTAATAATCCTCCAGTTAAACGAAAGCATAACAATTGCATTGTCAAAGGGCCCATTGGCCTCCAAGTCTTTGTTCCTTTCAATGGAATGAACATAGAAGAGGTGGAATTTGGTCCTTCCTACAAAGAGCGTTAAGGGGTGTAACGTTATAATGGTATACCGTTATAGATACTGTGAAGAGCTTAATTAAACTATAATAACTGTCACGTTGTTTATACCGGTATACCGTTGTAGGGCCTGCAGCTATTAAGTGAGCTTTTCAATCTGATTTGGAAAGGCTGCAGTAAGCAAGTGCTGTGCATTCTGGACCTTGCACTGTGGGATGTGGCGTTTGGCAGACAAGAGCATAGGGAAAGTGAGGCCACATTAGTAAATGCAGCTTTGATGCTGTGATCGCTCTTTCTGTGTGATCAGTAGTGTCAGATTACAGATCAGCCGATTTGTAGTTTTCCCACCAATTTGACAGATGGGGAACTACACATCCCAGAATTCAAAGGGGGGAATGAACTAGATGCCCTTCTGATGCAGTAAGCAAGTGCTGTGCATTCTGGACCTTGCACTGTGGGATGTGGCGTTTGGCAGACAAGAGCATAGGGAAAGTGAGGCCACATTAGTAAATGCAGCTTTGATGCTGTGATCGCTCTTTCTGTGTGATCAGTAGTGTCAGATTACAGATCAGCCGATTTGTAGTTTTCCCACCAATTTGACAGATGGGGAACTACACATCCCAGAATTCAAAGGGGGGAATGAACTAGATGCCCTTCTGATGCATGTCCACAAAAAAACGTTAGCTCTATAGACTGTATGAACACTGGGCCTATCAGTGCTTTGTGCTAGTGTATAAACTACCCCCTTAACCTCCCCACTGTCCTCCGTGTAGATTTACACATTGGCACTAGAGTTGTTGCTTCGATTTATCCTTCACCTGCCTTCTGCATATGGCACTGGACTCAAGCAGGCATGACAAATTCTACATTCAATTTGAAGAATCCAGAGCAATGGGGGTGAGATATTTCTCAGGTCTATCCTCGATTTGTGACACCACCCATGAAAGCATTCCTCCGTCTCAACTCACATGACAAGGGTTCTAATGCGCTCAGACCTGGGGAAAATGGTAATGATCGGGCTGTGGTGATGTGGTGGTCTAGGCCATATTTGTGCCGATATGTATTTTAACTTGGTCATTTTCAAAAGGTTTTTGTGCCACTATCTTTAAGAAGGTAAATAAACATGTATTGCAAGAATCAAGAAAGAAATCAACAGCGCCCACTGAACGCTGTCCTGTTAAGATTACATGGTCAGTGGTGACTCCAACATCAGACCTTTATAATTCACCAGGCAGATGGTAAGCAAGCTATAGTGATTTGATCATTATGCAACCTTTCGGTGAGTGTGTGTTGGCTGACATTTTGACAAAAGAAACACAATGACATGGGCTTTCAGACCTCGCATGAGTGACTTTTCTCCCTTTAATGAGATAAAGTGTTATCAAAACAAACTTTTATGACTGATCGCGGCGAGAGAATATGTACCAAGAGGGGAGAGGGGTTCACATGCATGCAACCGGAGAACAAATCGCCGGGATAAACTGCAACAAGCACAGGAGTCAAGTGGGGGGATAGATCAGGTCAAGGAAAGTAAAAATTCATCAATCTTTAATAGACACATATTCAATTATATCATACATAGTGCTGAAATTACAATAAAAACAGCATAAAAACATACCATCAATACTCCACATTTCCTATTAAAGTGCATATTAACATGATAGTATTCCTAGCATATTGGAATAAATACACTGAGAAAATTATAATGGTAGTTTGAAAATAACTAGAAAAAACAAAAAGAAAAAAATTTCAAAAAGAAAAACCAAAAAGAAAAAGAAAAACCAAAAAGAAGAGGACACTCGTCCAGGCAAGACTGAACACTCAGCATCTCCTGCGAGGTGAAAAAATAAACATGTATTGCAAGAATCAAGAAAGAAATCAACAGCGCCCACTGAACGCTGTCCTGTTAAGATTACATGGTCAGTGGTGACTCCAACATCAGACCTTTATAATTCACCAGGCAGATGGTAAGCAAGCTATAGTGATTTGATCATTATGCAACCTTTCGGTGAGTGTGTGTTGGCTGACATTTTGACAAAAGAAACACAATGACATGGGCTTTCAGACCTCGCATGAGGGACTTTTCTCCCTTTAATGGGATAAAGTGTTATCAAAACAAACTTTTATGACTGATCGCGGCGAGAGAATATGTACCAAGAGGGGAGAGGGGTTCACATGCATGCAACCGGAGAACAAATCGCCGGGATAAACTGCAACAAGCACAGGAGTCAAGTGGGGGGATAGATCAGGTCAAGGAAAGTAAAAATTCATCAATCTTTAATAGACACATATTCAATTATATCATACATAGTGCTGAAATTACAATAAAAACAGCATAAAAACATACCATCAATACTCCACATTTCCTATTAAAGTGCATATTAACATGATAGTATTCCTAGCATATTGGAATAAATACACTGAGAAAATTATAATGGTAGTTTGAAAATAACTAGAAAAAACAAAAAGAAAAAAATTTCAAAAAGAAAAACCAAAAAGAAAAAGAAAAACCAAAAAGAAGAGGACACTCGTCCAGGCAGTCTTGCCTGGACGAGTGTCCTCTTCTTTTTGGTTTTTCTTTTTCTTTTTGGTTTTTCTTTTTGAAATTTTTTTCTTTTTGTTTTTTCTAGTTATTTTCAAACTACCATTATAATTTTCTCAGTGTATTTATTCCAATATGCTAGGAATACTATGCCTGGACGAGTGTCCTCTTCTTTTTGGTTTTTCTTTTTCTTTTTGGTTTTTCTTTTTGAAATTTATTCCAATATGCTAGGAATACTATGCCTGGACGAGTGTCCTCTTCTTTTTGGTTTTTCTTTTTCTTTTTGGTTTTTCTTTTTGAAATTTTTTTCTTTTTGTTTTTTCTAGTTATTTTCAAACTACCATTATAATTTTCTCAGTGTATTTATTCCAATATGCTAGGAATACTATCATGTTAATATGCACTTTAATAGGAAATGTGGAGTATTGATGGTATGTTTTTATGCTGTTTTTATTGTAATTTCAGCACTATGTATGATATAATTGAATATGTGTCTATTAAAGATTGATGAATTTTTACTTTCCTTGACCTGATCTATCCCCCCACTTGACTCCTGTGCTTGTTGCAGTTTATCCCGGCGATTTGTTCTCCGGTTGCATGCATGTGAACCCCTCTTGGTACATATTGTTTTGGTTCTCCCCTGGGTTCATGTGGTCGGGGACGCCTATTCTTTGATTTAATGATCGCGGCGAGAGGTCATGATGCCCATGCCACGTGGTTCCAAAATAATGCAGGTCGAGGCCGATTTTCAAAGCGATGACCTGTGACTGAGCAGTAAACTCATTGCTCAAAATGTGCATTTTAACACTTCCACTAGTCGCGCTTTCATTCAAGGCGATCAACGAGTGAGCACCATGAAAGACCAAATCTGCAGCCGCTTTAGATTCCTGGAGGATCAGCTAACAATGTGCAGATACCAGTTTCAAAATGCTGACAATTTATAACCTTTAAGAAAATATTTGTTGAGATTAGTTAACTCCACCTGCTATACCGCGATAAACATGATATACCGTCATTTGGCAAGAAGGTTATCATACTGCCATAAAACCAATACTGTGACATCCCCATATCACCATAAAATTCAACATATCCATCTTGACACTGTGAATTAATGAATGTATAGCCTTGTATATGTAAGGAGATCTAGGCCAACAGACTGTAGCAGAAAATGGTAGTGATCATTTCAATCCAGATACGAACACATTTCAGTCATTTTATTTTTGAGATCTTAAAATTTGTGTAATTGAAATGTGTTAACGAGAAGTAAGTTAAAAAATGTCAAAGCATATGAGTATATAAAATGGAGCAGATTAACGGACTGAGGTGATAGGAACAGTTAAGTTGTTAAACAAAAATCTCATTCACGCACCCACTGGTTCGAATACCGACATTCACAGCTTTGTCCGCGCTCCCTCCCTGACCAGAAGGAAGCGTTTTCCAGTTACTTCTTCTAGTCTCCCCTAATCCTTCATTAAATGAATGCTCAAAAAATACTGTCTTGTTTGATGGATAATTAAATGTGACCTATTACTATTAGTTATAATGATATAGTGTCAATTTTTTGTAGAATATCGCTTTACAAAATTCCTCAAAAACATGTATCGGGACAATATTTGTCCACCTGGAAAATTACATTATCGGGAATATTTTAAGATGGCCACAATTAACAAAATGGACGATTTATGATTGCGATTAACAAACTAATATAAGCATAACATGTTTATACTATTACTAAATTATTGTTAAAAGAAAATGTTGATAAGACGATGACTTCCCTCTGGAATATATGCTTGAACAGCGCAGATTTGAAAATTGATAGCCTCAATTACACGTAGTTATTTGAATCAGAGAGTGCATGGCAAAATCTGACAAGTTAGATTTTACGTTTTTATTAAAGGCCCTTTCATTCAGTTCCTGGGACAATTTAAATGGTGCCAGTTCATGCAAGTTATGGTTGCTTTGTATATTTAATTCATTTCCTATGTCCCTACGTTGCTCCAGTGGTAGTAAATTGCACAAGGGAATATTGCACGTGGTCGTGCTAAATTGTGTTGCATGACATGTTGCGCTTTCCATGTGCATTTTTATTGTTTTTCAATGTGTAGTCCTACTCTGTACACCATAACTATATCTAAAAAACGAATAGCCAAAACCATGCTCTGCTCTGCATAGTCCAGTGAGTTAAGTGCTCATTCTTAAATTGAGTAGCATGCAGTCGGGTGTTTACAACGCCTATTCTCAAGCGCCAAGGTTTCACACTATGCATTGGATAAATGGCAAAATATTGTTATTGTTATCACTCGTAAAGTATTTTGCAACACGGTAAACTGATATTGGGCCTTCAATAGAATGTGTAATTACATCACTCAGTGGAGCTGCTGATAATCAAAAGCAAGCACGGATGCATTTTTGCCTTTCTTACTAACTGCTGTTACTTTTTCATAAACCAAAACATCTTGCTCACCCTAAAAAAAAATGCAATAACCGTATATTATTATTGGCTTTTCCAGCTTCTTTTTTGGATACTTCAATACTTTATTCACACGCCACGCTTGTATGATCCGTCTTTATTTCAACAGGAGCCGATCCCGTCACTCAAGAATTCCTCAAAGGTGTACATGTTATCTCCCCTGAGCAGGCTAAGCTAACACTTGGTAAAAACATTTGCTTTAGCAAATGATCACCATCTTTCAATGTTTAAAAAACCAAGTATAATTCTGAACAAACATTAATTTTGTTCTTACAAATATTACGACGGACACATGCCCTTTATGAAGTTGAATGATGACTATCAATGCTGGAGGCTTTTAGGTGATGTGGTTAGTTTTCTCTGTGAGCAAGCACATTCATGTCGACAAAAGACAAAAAGGTTTAGACTTCAACTCTTATGCAACATAACTGATTGTTTCCGATTTGTTTTCTTCTTTGGTTAGGCTTTGTGTTTGGCTTTTCCTTCTGGTTGGCACTTATCACGGATATTATAAATATGGGTCTAAATTTTGATGTGCCACCCTGGGGATCCTAGATAATTTTAGGGCAGGGGCCTGACCATGTAAGCTATGTTTCTACCATTTGAGTAACCTCATCTGGATAGTTGTTACAAAATCCCTGGATGGGTTTGTCAATTTCACACAAATCTCGTGGCATGGTCTTGCAGCTGGACCTTTCACCCATGGAAAGAATACATGCAGCAGAGGTGTTGACCTAATTTATGGTCATGACTAACCTGTCCAGATTTCCAGAGGCCGAGCAAGCCACGCACTTTCTGGCAAGGACAGCTGTAGTTTCTCGACATCTGATTGATCGGGTGTCCGGTTATTTTTTTTATTAGAAAAGTTTCGAAAGGCAAACTTTCAAATCTTTTTTTTCTAAATACAAAAGTTTCGAATGACAATTTGATCGAAAAAAATTAGAAAGTTTGACTTTAGAAACTTGGGTTAGGGTTGGGGCTTGGGTTAGGGTTGGGGGGTGGGAGGGTGGCGTGGGGGTTGGGTGGGGTGGGGTGGAACCCCCAATATACACTAAAACCTTGCAACGTTGCATGGAGCTGTCCAGTGCTGAAATTACATGTCTGGACAGCTCCATGTAACGTTTCAAAGTAAAAAAAAAAAAAGGCATTTAAATGCCAATATACACAGAACACCTTGAAAAGTTATATGGAGCTGTCCAGCCCTGTAATTTCAGCACTGGACAGCTCCATGTAACGTTTCAACGTTACAAACAAAAAGGCAGTGAAATGCTACTTTTAACATGTAAAAGTGCATTTCAGTTGAAAAAAATCCATGACTATTGTCGATGGATTGGTTTCGAATGAAATGCACTTTCCATGTTAAACATAGCATGTCGTCGCTTTTGATTTCGAAACTTTTGTTTTGAAACTTTGGCTTATCGAATCTTTTGGTTCGAACAAATGACCATAAACCGATTGAATGCACACCCTGTGCCTCTACTCTCAGTGGTGCCAGCCAGGTTTGAATGTTATCATCACCACTAGGTGGATGGACTTCAAATTGAGGGAATGGATGGAATGGATACATCCCCAGGTTTAGGGTTTTCAGTCCAATTCACCAGCAGCCAGAGACAATGAAAATGGCAGCAGCTGTACTTTATAAAACCCAGTTAGATAAATGTGGATGCCTGCTACAGTTACTTCTTTTGAAAGTGGAAGCAGACTAGAAGATGCCAGAATCCTGCTAAAATGTTTGCAACCATCCCCAGGACCATGTGATTCCAATGCTCTGCAGGCCACCAGGAGTTACTGGACTGCCAAACCCCTCTGTGGTGAGAGCATGGAAGTGTACATTTACCTTGTCTCGGCAGTAGTGTAACACTCCCTTTGCATCTGTAGATGGTTAGTGGAAGAAGCTATGGCACTACACCTGCACAGGAAATGGGCTGTCGTTACCAGTAGTGGCATGCCACCTGAATACCTATGTATAACAGAAACAACTGGGTGAGTGAATGGAGTGTCTCCACTTGGAATATTCAGGGAGTCTCCAAGAAGCCCTTTAGTAAGACTCTGTAACTCTGTGGCTCACAAATACACTTGCAAAGAATGGTGGTTCAAAATATTTTCGCATTATCATAATACGAAAAAGTCATGGTTAGTGCATAACTATAATACAAATACATACAAGTTCCCTTTGGGATGGCAGGGGCACTTCATTAACCCCCGCCTTCCCATTCACTTCCCTTCCCTTGCTATTTGCTACATCTTGTCCCTGGGCATCAACATCTGCCCATGAGACCGTGAGGGGGTCCTTTCATCACTGCTACGGCAGAACCTTCTCCATCATGGCCGCAGCACAACTGATTTCAGCGTGAATTCTTCCTGCGTGGTCCGGGTTCCCCTTCACCTCCTGAAAGATTGGCTGGCTAGTGTTTTACTATTTGATGGCCCCCTCAAAGGGCCTCCTTTAAGGGCCCTGTTGAATCCTGTCTGGGGCCTTGCTACATCTTGCGCCTGGGCATCAACATCTGCCCATGAGCCAGTGAGGGGCTCCATTCATCACTGTTACAGCAGGGCCTTCTCTATCATGGCCGCTGCACAACTGATTGCAGCATGGAGTCTTCCTGCCTGGACGCCCCCCTCTGCTCCTTACAGATTGGCTGGGCTGGTGTTTGCCGACCCGGACGCTGGCCCTATGGAAGGGCCTCCTTTAAGGGTCCTGTTGAACCCTGTCTGGGCCGGACGGTGCCACAGAGCCACCCCCTCTGCACTCTGCTTCCTGCTCCGTTACTGCTGTCCATTACCTTACCACCTTACAATGCTCCTGTGTTGCTGCTGCCTTCACCTCACCACAACGTACGATAGGTGGTTTTCTCCCTTCTCCTTTCATTGTCTGCTCTACTTTCACCTCCCTCCTGTCTCTCGCTACTTAGCAGTTCACCCGTTACTTTTATACTGTACTCTGACCCTTAAGCACACTTCACCTCTTCTATCGTGATTTCCTCATCTGTGCACTCTGTTTCTGCCTGCCACCTCCACATGTTGTGGTTATGTGTTCCTATGTAATTTGTTGCGCTCCTGCTTTCCCCCCTTCCCTCTTCACTTCTCCCCTTTAGTTGCAGCTGGGGCCTCCACTGGCTTCTCTGGGATGCAGTGCTCCTTCTCACCAACCTACCGTTGCCCGCTCGGCTGGCCTCTTTCTCTCGACCTTTTAATCTTACCGTACCTGTGGGTTCCCCCTTTTTTACTCATTCTGCTGCCCTCTTACTTGCCTTGGTTTCTACTGCCCCCTATTGTTCCTACCATCCAATGCTGCTTTGCACCATGATGTGCTCCTTTACTGTATCCACTGCTCTGACTTGGGGTATCCTGTGCTTTGTCTTTTTGGACTACCTTCTCTCTCCTGTCTGACTTCCCCTGTCTGTTGCTTTACCTACTTGCACCCATGGTTTGTCTTTCTTCAACCCCTTGCTATGAGTTGCATTTATCTACCTGCCACCATTGATTGCCTTGATAATGTGCTGCATTTGCATTTACCTACTTGCAACCGCTGATTGTCTTTAAACCACTCTGTGTTTTGCATTTACCTACCTTATATCTGCATTGTGATGTAGCCTCCCCATACCATAAGGTGAGGGACCTACTTTGTACCTGCACTTTTTAATCTTGTTGTGCATTTTATTGTACCTCTCTCCTCATCCCTCCTGCACTTCCCCTCCTCCCCCTCTTACTCCTTTTCTTGTTTAAGCACTTGCTCGCTCTGAATCACATTTGCAGACTAGTAGGAACGCCTTTTGTTATTTTTCATCCCTTCCACCCCCTCCTGCATTCCCCCTCCTCCCCATCTCCACTGGTCTCATGCAATAGCACTTGCTCGTTCCCAATATTTCAACACCTTATAAGAACGTTTTTGTTTTATCACTTTTCCTCACCCCCAATTGTCTTAGTGCATAACCAATAAATAAATAAAAATTACAGAATATCTTTACAGCCCTTGCCAGGACTACAACTCCTGCACATAGTTCCAGAGAATTTGAACATGACAGGTGATTGAAGGACAGTGTTCTAAGTGCAGGGAAGACAGCCTTGTTCAATCCAGTAACTATGGCAAAAAAAAAAAAAACTAAAAGAATGAAAGGAAACAAAGGAAAGGGGTGATGTCTGTGCCACAAAACAATGTGGACGTGCAGCTTCAGCTTACATGGTTAATGTTTGCCCGCCCACGAAGGATGGTTGGCACCGAAACATTGCTGAGTTTAAGTAATAAATCAATCTTACTTGGCTTTTCTATTTTAAGGCAGGACCTAGGCACTCTGGTCCTCATATCTTTTCAACATACATGCCCTGAAGCATCAAATCTTAACAGGGTACTTCAGACGAGCACCCATGGAGTTTCGATCAGAATGTCGCTGGACCACCGAGCTTCGCTGATAATCTGGGTGCGCAGAGGACCATGACAGCTCTCTGCCACTCTGGCGCCAATAATTAGGCTATTTTCGATCTGGATGCCTTCTCCCCTTTGAGCTAGGGGAAACCCCCTGTTAGTTTCACTGGCAAATGAACAGCAGGCCAGCCTGCCAGTGCAGAAGAGGGGAGGTGAGAAGGTCTTGAAATCTCAGTAATGCAACCTAAAAAGGGCAGCCTGATGGACTGCCTCGAGCAGATTAGGGGCTGGCTGATAGAGTGGTGGCCCTTGTTTTGGGGGTCCAGGAAAGAGAGCTAGAGCTGCAATAATTACTCCCTGTCAGTCAGTCAGTAACTCACTGCCTTGCCACATCTCAACTGCCACTTTTCCCCAGAACTCTTCCTGACGGGCAGTTCTGAATGTTGCATTTACAACAATGTTGTAAGTGGGTGTCCTGGATTGATCCTTTTTCCATAAGGCATTGAGGAATGTACCTGTTTTAAATCTGTCCATCCGTTTACATTTTCAGGATTTCAGATGCGAAAATCTTTTCCCCTTATGTTTCTAACATTTTAGAAACAAATCATGCTGCTGAAAGTGCATGTATCTATTCCTTTTCACATACATTAAAAGCATGCTTCACAATGAATTTTACCAGCAGCTGTGACATTTTTCGGAGAGTCTTGGCTCAAGGGCTGTTAGAGTGTACTTTTCTGTTATTGCCTCATAGCATTATCACATACTTTCTAGAACGTATATTTTTAAATTACATTCTTAGTACCAAAATATCAATATTCATGCCTGCGCAGAGGCTTCCCCTCTGCTGCAGAGGTTGTATGCAGACAAAATGGGGATTTTTGTGTGGCCACATGCTTACGTGAGGGTTAAATTTGCAGCAGGGATGGAGCCTGAACCATGATATCCCCCACTGCTGCCCAGCACTGGCCAGAGATGTGACCCATTTGCTGGCAGGCAGGATCAACAGAGAACCCAGACAGCCCAAAACAGGCAAAGCTAGAGACTTGCACTTGTATAGCCAGGTCAGGGGCAAGCTTGCAAAGGCATCTTGTAGAATTTTTTAGTCGAGCGACATCTAGTTCAGGTGAATTTTCCATCACCCCCAAGTCAGGCATGCACAATTTTTATTTTTATAAACGACCGTCCCACAATTTAACAATATTGATTCGTTGTGGCCTCCAGCCCCTTCTAGGAAAAGAAACATGCAGGTTTGCACAAAAGTTCTTTTTATTAATAAAAATAGAATAATGAAATTAATTTAAATATAAACACACTCTACATCTATGAAATAGTAATTTCAATGCTTACTACAATGAAAAATGATTCATACACCGGTCACATGAATGGTCAAAATGGCATCAACTTGACTTTTCAAAGCACACGCATCATCATATGTACATTTGATTTACCCTGAGTGGCCATTCACCATGTGTTAAAAATGAATTAGGATTCAGGCCAAAACTTTCCTTTGCTAGGAAACCAAATTAAATCAGAACATCCCTTTCAAATGGATTGTGTCCTCCAACGTATTCCTCATCTTTGACATTTAATGTCCAGCTTCAGCTGTCTCTGAAACTTTTTTCAGCAGAGGGTGCTGTGCATCAATGGCGTCGAGTCGATTGCCCTCGAAGGCCTCTGTCGAGGGTCACATCAGAGAGCATATATAGCACGCACTGTGGCCGTTGGCCTCAGTTCCGTTTTTCCGTGACAGCATTTGCTTCAAAAACAAAATTCGGCACGCCTCATTGTCTGATGATTTCTTTAGAGAAATTCTTTGAAACTCCTTTGTTATTTCTTCATCTTCGACACCATCGACACTGAAGACCGGCTTCAAAAAATGTCGAGACTGCGGGTCCAAGATGTCTCTTGCTGACAGGCACTGTGTCTGCTCATGGTGCCTCAGCGAGGGCCACTACACGTCCAGTTGTACCAAGTGCCAGTCCATGACAGGAAAGGCGTTGAGGGAGCGGAAGGGGAAACTCCAGGTAGGGAAAATATCCAAATCCCCTAAAGCCCGATCCGCTAGGCCTTCGACCGACGAGTCGAGAGGAGACTCTCCTCGAAGGAAGAAAGCAAAGCGATCTAGGTCTAGGAGTGGCTCCCACCACTCATCGTCATCTTCGAAGAAGTCAAAGAGAAGGCACCGGGGGTCGCTTTCGTTGACTTGCTCGACTGACGCCTCTCCCGAATGGGTTGCATGTCCCACAAAAAAATCTCCTCAGCTGAATGGGAAGCTTTCCGAAAGGAAATGTTGAAAATCTTCGAAAAAAGTCATGCTCCTACCGAGCCTTCTAAGTAAGCCGGTAAGGATAGCTCTCACTCGAGATCCTGCGCGCCCTTGAGAACGGTCTGACAAACATTGGGGGCCCTCGAGGTCTTCATCCGATGATAAGCACAGAGAAATATCGGGATCCTCGACACCATCGAGACCTTTGATGCCGGCGGTGTCTTCGACGCCTGCCAGGCCCTTGACGACGAAGGTGTCTTCGATGCCCATTGGACTCTCGACATCAAAGACTTCGAAGCCAGCTGTGCCACATACGCAGGCTGTTCCACCAAAGTTGAGCACCCCTCCTCTGTCGATGCATATAAAGCCTTCGACATTATTGTAGCCTGTATCTTCCATTCCTGAGAAAAATTATACTCCTCTTCCCAGAAAGAGTTTTTCAAATCACTCTCTTTAATTTGTGAAGATGAGGAACGCTCTGATGAGAAAGATGCTCCCTTTGGGTTGCAATACAGGACACCCAATGTTCCAGAGTGTCTAATATCAGAGGAGTCCAGAATTAAGGATAATTTACAGTCTGCGAGTGGAGTTGATACTTCACCCAAACTGGAGTTTGGAAGACCTGAGCCTGGCGAACACGCTGACGCTTCATACAGACAACTCATGTCCAGAGTTGTTGAGTACATGGGATGGAGCAGACCACCACTCCCTTATGAAAAAGATGACCCAACTGATATTTTGGATAAGGGCTCTCAAACTGACCCTGTTTTGCCCTTCCATACGGCATTACAAAAAAGGGTGGCTAGAAATTGGGAAACTGCAGACCAATCCGGCAGTTAATAAGAATCGGACAAAAAAATACTGCCCCTGCAGTAGTGACCCCGAATACCTGTTGAAACACCCCACTCTAGAGAGTCTGGTGGTGCAGACTACAGCTGCTTCGAAACAGGCAGCGTACCCTACTATCCCTCCTGATAGGGATGATAAGCATGTAGATGGATGGGCAAGAAAGGCATTTTCAGCAGGGAGCATAGCACTGAAATCTGCCAACTCTACTTGTGCCATGGCAAAATGTTCATATAATCTGTGGGATTGCATATCTATGGCGGCAGAGCATATTCCTGAGGGGGAAGAAAGGGATGGCTTCTTAGCTATAATTAAGGATGGCAAAGAAGCTAGTTGTGAATCCCTTCAGTCAGGATTGGATACTGCAGGTAGTGTCATCAGATCCATGGCTACCAGCACTGTAGTGCGCAGATATGCATGGTTGAGGAAGTCAGGTTTTGCACCGGGTGTGCAGTCTAGGCTTCTCAACATGCCTTTTGACGGGTCTCATCTTTTTGGCAGCAAGGCTGACGAGAGCCTTGAGAAGTTGCAGACCTCGAAGGAGGCAGTCAAGTCTTTAGGCGCTGCTGTTAGGCAACCTCAGCCTTTTCTTACTAGTGGACAACCTTGGAGGGGTATATCTTTTTGCTACTACTCCTCAGTTGGAAGGGAAAGAGGAATGGCCAGTCAAAGGGGCCAGAGAAAATGTCCTCGTGGTGGACGAGGTAGACGTGCTAAGCCAGGTCACGCAGCAGCCTCCTTACCATCGGCCTCTGCAGCAGCCGCCGAAATACCACTCTGAGGACCTGAGTCACAGTTCACCTGTGGGGGGTAGATTGTCTCTGCATTTAGAGGAATGGCGAGACATTACTTTGGATGCTTGGGCTCTGGAAACCGTAGCCCACGTTTACTGCCTTCCCTTTATAAGAAGTCCTCAGAACAATCCACCAGAGAACCGCTCTTTGATGGTTCCAGACCACTCCTTGTGCAGGAAGTTTTAACCCTGCTAGAGAAAGGTGCTATAGAATCGGTACCTGTAGCGGAGAGGAACAAGGGGTGGTACTCCCCATATTTTTTTATCCCCAAAAAGGACGGAGGAGTGAGACCCATCCTGAACTTGAAATACTTGAAAAAGTTCCTCAGGAAAGACAAGTTCAAGATGGTCACACTTTCTCAGATCTTTCAGGACCTCAACTTTAGGATTGGTTGGTTTCATTTGACCTCCAGGATGCCTATTTTCATGTCCCAATCCATATAAAGCACAGAAAATACCTGAGGTTTGCAGTTGGCGGTTCTCACTATCAGTTTCGAATTCTGCCTTTCGGGCTGACCTCTGCCCAAGAGTTTTCACCAAACTGATGGTGATAGTGGCAGCGAATCTCAGGAGAGGGGGGTTCACGTCTACCGCTACCTGGACGATTGGTTGATCACGGTGTGTTCTCCTGAGTAGGCTCTGGATCATCTCAAAGTCACATGCCACTCTCTTCCCAGATTGGGCTTCTTCCTCAATTACAAGAAAGTCCCATATGACACCTTCTCAACAGCTCCAGTACATCAGTGCTGTATTAGACATGTCCTTGGGAAAGAGCTTGCCACCCTCAAGACATTCTTCAGATGGTTACCACATTTCAGAGTGCCCAGAATCTTCCGGCCTTCAATTTCTTGAGGTTACTCGACCTCATAGCATCCCACATTTTTCTGGAGCCAGAAGCTCGCCTGAGAATTAGATCCCTTCAATAGGCTTTAAGAGGAAATTGGTCCCAATTCTCAGGAAAGATGGCGGACCGACTTCAGATTCCAGCCATGGTCTCACAGGATCTTCTGTGGTGGGCCTGCGTGGAAAATATTCTGAAGGGCGAACACTTATGGCAACCATGGCCAGAGATTACAGTAGTGACGGAAACCTCACTCACGGAGTGGGGAGCCCACGCCAACGATCTGACAGTCAGCGGTTATTGGTCTCCATCGGAATCCAAACTACACATCAATCTTTTGGAGCTGAGGGCAATCGCACTAGCTCTCAAGGCCTTCCTGTCCTCTGTACGGGGAAAGAATGTCCTGATAATGACGGACAACACTGTGGCCATGTACTACCTCAACAAGTGAGGAGGTGTAGGGTCACTACCACTGTGCAGAGAGGCAATGCAGCTCTGGTACTGGGCAATTAAAGAAGGAATATCTCTATCGGCAGTTCACCTAGCCGGAGAGGAGAACACGGCGGCTGACGCTCTGAGCAGGCAGAGCACAGTCTCCCACGAGTGGGAACTAGCTCAGGAACTCCTTCGAGATCCTCACCTTTGGGGAACCCCTCAAGTGGATTTGTTCACGACCAGTGTCAACCGTTAGTGTGAACTGTACTGCTCCAGGGAATTTCCCCCAAGGGAAGCTCTAGGAGACGCATTTGTGGTGGACTGCGAGTTTCCTCCAGTCCCCGTCATTCCTAATGTGATCCGGAGGCTGAGAAAGTTCAGGAAACTTCCTGATCCTTATTGACCTGGATTGGGGCAGGAGGACATGGTACCTGGACCTTCTAGACATGTCCATCTGTCTTCCGATACATCTTCCACAGAGAGAGGATCTTCTCTCGCGAGAGGAGGGTCGGGTTTTCCATCCAAAGGTCAACATTCTCAACCTTCACGCTTGGTTTCTGAAAGGGGGAGAAATACGGATTGACGTTATGGAGGGGATACTTTCAACTAGAAGACCAACAACAAAATCTTTGTACTGTTGCCGTTGGAACAAGTTTTGCAACTGGTGCAAGGAAAAGAATGTAGACCCTTTTCTGTGTAAAACACCGGACATATTTTCTTTTCTTCTATCCTTAGCCAATTTGGGGCTCCAGATTGGTACCATTAAAGGCTATCTGGCGGCGCTGTCAATTCTTAAGCGCTTGTCAGAAGAATGCTATTAGTTCAAAATCCCTCTGGTGACTCAATTCCTGAAAGGACTCACTAATGTGTATCCTCCACCTCCTTTCCACGTTCCGGTTTGGGACCTAAATCTGTTTTTTAAATTCTTAATGTGTGCATCCTTTGAACTCCTGCACAATTTTCCTCTAAGGTTATTAACCTTTAAAACCATTTTATTGGTTGCTCTCACATCATCACGCAGAGTGAGCGAGTTGCAGGCACTGGCCCTCATTACGACCCTGGCGGAAAGTGACTGACCGGACCGCCACAGCGTAAATAGCGTTTCCGCCATTGCACGATGGAGCAAAGTGCGGCCCATTCCGACCCATCGGGCACGAGCACCACGGCATGGCGGAAGTGCAAAGTCCGCGATGGCGGAAATGACCCCAAAACGGCCCACACCGCCGCCGTACGGCGCCCTAGGTGCAATACCGCCACCCATCTTAGCGGACACCGCAGTGAGCGCCAACCGGAAAGTACGGTGACCGTAAATATACGGAAACGGAAGTAAAAACATGGGCCCGGAACGGGAAACATCCCGCCGTACACCTATAAAACCACAAAATCCACACAATCACTAAAAACACTACCCTGAGACACACCCCAACCCGTCATCCACCCTAGCGAAACCAAGAAAAATGGGAAAAGTAGCGAAGAAAGCGTGCGACCACAAGCGGCAGGTCCACTTCTCCCGTGAGGAACTCACCGTGCTAACAGAGACCCTCCAGGAGAATGCCGCCGCCGTCTTCTCCACGCAAATGACCAGGACGGCACTTGCGAACAAGAAGGCCATATGGGCTCTGGTGGCACAGCGGGTAAGTGCGGTGGGGACCGCACCCCGCAACCCACAGCAATGCAGAAAGCGATGGGACAACCTGCGGATACGCGTCCGTAGCATACTTTCTGCCAACCGCAACATTGCCACAGCCACCGGGGGAGGATCGGAATCACCCATCAAGTTGACCCCCTGGGAAGAAATCTGTGCCTCCACCATTGGAATGGAGAGCATAGAGGGAGTCGGAGGGATGGAGAAAGGAGTGCAGACATCCGAAGAATCAGGTAGGTGGCCCAAATGAAACAAAGCTAAATCCACAATGTCCAATCATGTGAAGTACCATGTGTCCACATAGTGCAACAGAAACACATGTCCAGGAGAACGTCCACACACATTGGCCTGATAGCGCACTTTAAAACTCACAATAAATACATAAATAATTAAAAACCCCAAAAACACCCACTACACGTGCAGCAGGCACACCCTAACTGCAGGCTGCCAAACAACTGCACCCTCACTCCACACACAAATGAAAGCACCTCCAATGCCCCGACCCAAATCACCCTCAGGTACCACCCCAATGCATGTGATACAATGCCATTCCAATTCCCACAGACCCATTAATAACCCTCGCCCTCCTTTACTCCACCACAGGGTCCGATCCAAACGACGAGCTTCAGGACACCCCTACCAGCACACCTGCAAAGAGGGCCAAGACCAACGGCCAAAGACCCTCCACCTCAGCTGCACGCATCAAGACACGGCAGCAGCACAAATCAGGTGGCAGCACAGAGGAGGGAACATCAACAGGCACCCCAGCAGCCAGCATGCCCACAACAGCAGCACCACAGGTCCCCCCAATGGATGCCACAGAAGGCACTGCCTCTGGTGGCAGCAGCACCATAGGTGACACCCCATTGATGGCAGCATGCTCTGACACAGAAGACGGGGATGTCGAAGTCAGATCCATCCATGACCTGCCCCAATCCCCCTGTCTGTCCCATCCCGTACAACATGAGGATACCACGCAGGGGCACCCACAAGACGACGACTGGCCATCCCCCACAAGCCCTGTGGCAGGGCAACATGAGGCGAACAGCCACTCTGTGACACCACCGCAAATGGCCATGGCCCAGCAGAGGCAACAGTCCCTCGACCAGTTAATCGTGCAACAGCAGCAACTGGCCACGCTCCTCAAGGCAAAAACAAAGAGGTGATGGCTGGAAGGTTTAGACTGAATCTTAACCACTGGCATTGCTCGGGGCAACCCTCCAGACCATCGTTCTTCGCCTGCCAAGCCATTACAGAAGGGGAAAGACCATATGCAAATCAGGCTTGGCCCCACCCCAAAAGGGGAAGTCCAGCCCGAACTGCTAGGTCACATCCCTTCTGCACGAGACCACAAGCATCCCCAAACATGTTTCACCCTTGTTGGGGCTCATCAGTGAGGAGTAGCTTGGGTCTCTAGGCCCAGCAGGCACGGGACCCACGTCTGGGCATACCCGTCCCACTCGGGGTGACAAAGCAAAAACAAAGAGGTGATGGCTGGAAGGTTTAGACTGAATCTTAACCACTGGCATTGCTCGGGGCAACCCTCCAGACCATCGTTCTTCGCCTGCCAAGCCATTACAGAAGGGGAAAGACCATATGCAAATCAGGCTTGGCCCCACCCCAAAAGGGGAAGTCCAGCCCGAACTGCTAGGTCACATCCCTTCTGCACGAGACCACAAGCATCCCCAAACATGTTTCACCCTTGTTGGGGCTCATCAGTGAGGAGTAGCTTGGGTCTCTAGGCCCAGCAGGCACGGGACCCACGTCTGGGCATACCCGTCCCACTCGGGGTGACAAAGCAAAAACAAAGAGGTGATGGCTGGAAGGTTTAGACTGAATCTTAACCACTGGCATTGCTCGGGGCAACCCTCCAGACCATCGTTCTTCGCCTGCCAAGCCATTACAGAAGGGGAAAGACCATATGCAAATCAGGCTTGGCCCCACCCCAAAAGGGGAAGTCCAGCCCGAACTGCTAGGTCACATCCCTTCTGCACGAGACCACAAGCATCCCCAAACATGTTTCACCCTTGTTGGGGCTCATCAGTGAGGAGTAGCTTGGGTCTCTAGGCCCAGCAGGCACGGGACCCACGTCTGGGCATACCCGTCCCACTCGGGGTGACAAAGCAAAAACAAAGCAAAAACAAAGAGGTGATGGCTGGAAGGTTTAGACTGAATCTTAACCACTGGCATTGCTCGGGGCAACCCTCCAGACCATCGTTCTTCGCCTGCCAAGCCATTACAGAAGGGGAATGCTTGTGTTACATGTTTGGGGATGCTTGTGGTCTCGTGCAGAAGGGATGTGGCCTAGCAGTTCGGGCTGGACTGCCCCTTTGGGGTGGGGCCAAGCCTGATTTGCATATGGTCTTTCCCTTCTGTAATGGCTTGGCAGGCGAAGAACGGTGGTCTGGAGGGTTGCCCAGAGCATTGCCAGTGGTTAAGATTAAGTCTAAACCTTCCAGCCATCACCTCTTTGTTTTTGCACGCTCCTCAAGGACCATGCCGATGAATGTGGGGGCACTAAGGCAGACATAGAAACATCAACTGAGACACTTAGGGCAGAAATGGAGAGAAGTACAGAGACACTAAGGGCAGAAATGGAGAGTAGCACCGAGTGCCTGAGAGTCCAAATGGAGAGTAGCACCGAGAGCCTGAGAGTCCAAATGGAGAGAAGCACCGAGAGCCTGAGAGTCCAAATGGAGAGAAGCACCGAGAGCCTGAGGGGGGAACTGCATGCGACGTCCAAAGACGTATGTGCCGAACTTGCCGCAGTGTGCCGTGTGCTCACTGAGCTCTCACAAACCCTTAGGGACATGCATGGACGTGAGCAGGCAGAGACATCATCCGTTGCAAGTTCCGTCCAGGGCAGCCCCCAACGTAGATCTGGGAGGAACCTGCGCTCCACAGGTAGGGGTGCCCCTGATACCCGCAGAGGGGGCTTGCAATAGCGACTGCCCACTGACAATGAGCATCTTTGGACACTGGTGTTCGGGGGGGAGGTAGGAGGGTGGAGGGGGTGTGTTGGGCTCACTTGGGTGGCGGGTCGATAGGGTGTTTAACATGATATCACATATGCCATAAACAATGCACGATCAACAAATGAGATGTGTGGACAATGATCTTTGTGTACTAGGCCATCATAGGCGTACAGTCCATATTGTGCATGTACCAGACACACACAGTGCCACGAGTACCGTGTCCATGTATCAGCCACCAGGCGTGAGTGCTAGAAGCATGCATCAATGAGATGCTGACGAATGTCACGGCCCTCCTGTGCCTCGCAGACTCCTTGAGGTGCTGCCACATCCCCACCCTCATCATGACCATCTTCAGGTGCTTGCAGTTCTGCGTCAGGGGGCATGGGCACATTTCTACGTACGCACATGTTGTGGAGCATGACACATGCCATGACCATCTTTGCAACCTTCTCATGGCGGTACAGGAGTGCCCCGCCAGACCTGCTGAGGCAGCGGAAACGAGTCTTCAGTAGGCCGAATGCCTGTTCAATGACTACACGGGTACGTGAGTGGGCATGGTTGTAGTCCTCCTCATGCTGGTCCCGTGGGTTCCGGACTGGTGTGAGGAGCCATCTCTTCAGTGGATATCCAGCATCACCTGTATGTGGACGATAAACGTATAATGTGGAATGCCATTGCTACGTACGCACACACCTCCCCCCCTTCCTGCCAGGTCATTGCCGAATCACATACCCCACATCATCATGCATGAAATGAGACTCACCGAGTAGCCAGGATCTGTTCCCTGCGTGTCGCTCCATGTAGCGTGGTATTGTAGAGTTCCTCAAGACCATAGAATCATGGGTTGATCCAGGGAATCGGGCACAACAATGTGTAATGATCCTGTTGGAGTCACACACCATTTGTACATTCAGAGAATGAAATTGTTTTCGGTTGCGGTACTGGGCCTCCATGGCATGTGGGACGACCAATTCCACATGGGTGCAGTCGATGGCACCAAGGCAACCCGGTATGCCGCCAAGTGCATGGAATCCCACTTTTGTGTTGGTAATTTCCTGCTCCGAGCGTGGTAGAGAGATGTAGTCGTCTGCGTGCTGCAGGAGGGCATCGAGCACTTGCAATAGTGTCCGTGAGAACAGTGGCTGAGAAATGCCATGCAACTGTCCGACTGTGTGCTGGTAGGTGCCTGTGGCCAGGAAGTGGAGTACAGACACCACCTTCAGTAGGGGTGGGATGGCGGTTGGGCTATCTATCATGCTGACAAGGTCAGCCTGTGTCATGTCCACAATGGCGGCTATGGTGTCCCGGTCCAAACGGTAGAGGGTGTGGATCTGCTCATCAGTGAGGTTGAACGGATGTGCTCGGAGGCGTGGGATTGCGGGCTGCCTGCGTGGTGGTAGTGGCTGTGCTGGCGGCCCTTGCTGGCCCTGCCTTGCCCTCCTCCTCCTCCTGCGTCTCCTCCGTGCGGCCGGTTGTAGTTGGTGTTCGTCTTCTTCTTGGAGTTGGAGTACTTGCAGTGCTATCAGGTCCCCCAGGGCCAACATCGCGAGTCCTGCCGGTAGCATTTCGGAGTGGGTGTGGTTGTGGGAGGAGACTGGGTGTGCAATTTATGTGTTTTCAGGCTGTATGGCCTCCACCTGTGGTGATTCATTCCACCTGTGCAAGCTGCTCTCCCCTTTGGCCGAGCACGTCCCGCACACAACGCTGCAATTCGAGGAATGGCATCTTGCTATTGCAATCATGTATTTGTACCCGATGGCCGTATAACATTGGTTGATATGTTCATTCGGCTATGGTCCCATTGTTTCACATACAATCTTTGCAGTCGCGAACAGACTTGTGAAGGGTCAGTGGAACGTAGTACTCGAGTAACCGTGGGCCCTCATGCATCACTGTACCGAGTTGCACCGACGGGCGGGGCGTCCCATTTGTGAGTGAAGGCAGTTGCCATTTTCACACACAGCCGCACTAGATGGATTAAGTTGTGATTTCAAGCGGCCAAAGATGCCTTTTCGACGTGATGTTGCAAATGAGGAATTCGAAGGGCGGCGCTTTCGGTTATCAGCTAGCGGCGAGGAGATGCCCACAGGTCTGACTGCAAATATAACGTTCTATTGTTCAATGTCCTTGAGACAGGGGCCATGGCGAGGATGCAATGATTGATATGAATAGTTTGGGATGCGCAATAGCGACGTGGGCGATGAGGCCGGACGTTCCCAAATACATGTTACTTCACAACACTGGAATTACGGGCTGGGGCACTGTGGATTTTGCAGGCTGCATAACGCACAGACTCAATGGATATTTCTAATGTTATGTGAGTAAATATTCAGGCGTTTTTATACCAGGATGAGGGAATGATGAATGGATGCATGGGCAGATGATTTGATACAGAGTTTGCCATGTACAGGGCTTCTTGGAATCTGTCCGCCTCCCCTGCGCTATGTGATGCAGGGCTGCCATAGTGGGACCATCGTCTATCTGGCCTTGTTGAGCCCTCCCTGTCTCGACGCGCCTTCAGACACTTGTGTCCATGCACGTTAACAATCCCATCAGATGGATTCTGTTTTCACAGACGCATGCACAGGTACACTCGTTTGTGATGGTGTTTACACCTCGATATAGATAGTTATGAGTCGCAAGTGGTTTTGGGGTGGTGATGATCCTTTGGAGTGGGCTAGCATGCATATGGCTGTGGATTTAGTGTGATCATTGAAGTGAGTTGTTCGAATGTAGTTCTGATGGCCATTCTGTTCTTTTTCTTTTCTTTTGGTTGACAGGTATCTCCTCCCCTTTTGCCACTGCCATCTGTAGGCCAATCCTGCAGATGGCTTTTACTCCCGACACCTGCTGCTTCGTGTTAATCAGTGGAGCAGCATTACGATCTTATGGGACGATCGCCAATGGGCCACATGCCCTTACGCAGTACTAGTGGCTCGGAGCAACATTTCGGCCTTTCAGCTGGACTAGTGCCTCCCCATTGGGACGGCCCTGCGGTTCTGTGCGCTTCCATGTTGCCTTTTCGTACGTGAATGTGGCTCTGTGTACCATGATGGAACAGGGCGTCACACAAGTAGTAGCTGGTCATTTCTTGCGGATGCAGCCCACAATGGTGAAATGTGTTTTGGAGTTCATGGCCTAATGGCTGTATGGGCGTGGTGATTTTGTTGTGCATTAAATTTCTATTCTGATATGGGCCGTGTAGCGTTCTTCTTTGCAAGTGATGTGGCATATTCCTATTTGGGGAGCGATGTATTGTGAGGAGATCTGCATTGGGTTCCAGCTTTGGAGTATAGTTGCGTGGTACTGTGCTGGGCGCGTTTGCCTGCGAAGCCCAGTGAGGTCAGGGATGAGGGCTGCCAATATGACTGTTTGAATGATGTCATGCTCAGGGGCGGGGGATTAGGTTTTGTGTAACAGATGCCGGTCAGCCAGGTGGACTGGTGGAATGATGTGATTTTCGGAATATTGCTGGTCACAGGTGCCTGTGTTTGCGTGCGTTTCTTGGTGGGGGACTGTGGTCATGTCCATTGGAATGGCTTCTGTATTCGTGCCATCTGTGCCCTGCAGCTCCCATTGCCCCCGCTTGTGATTCTTTTGTTCGTTGGCATGCATGGGTGACTTGTACATTTCACTGGTTGCATTGTGACTTAATTGCACCTACGGGGAGTTGTACTATGTGGGCAGGGAGCGGTGTACAGGCACTCAGTGGGGCCGTTTACGGTTGATTCGCGATGCCGTACTTCTCACCATGGAGGAATGGTACTTTCCGCCGTGCTTGATGGCGTTAGGTACATGTCCGCTAGGGTCGGAATTCGCGTACCCTTGCGCCATGGTGGTATTTACGGTTTGGCATGGCGCGCGCGCGCGTACTTGGTGCAGTTAGCGTTGGCGTTCACTACGGTGTCGCTAATGGCATCGTACTTTGCGGTGACGGGTCATAGTCGCACCGAGCGCTATTCGATGGCGGTATTGCATTTCCGCCATCGTTTTTCGATTTCCGCCAGGGTCGTAATGAGGGCCACTGTCAGTAAAGCCACCCTTTACAGTCATCTACAATGACAAGGTTGTCTTGAAGGTCAAACCTTAATTTTTACCAAAAATAATTTCGGATTTTCATTTGAACCAGAAAATTGTCCTGCCTTCCTTCCATCCTCCACCTCACCCTGTTAAGGAGGAGGAAAGACTTAGATCTTAGTAGAGCATTAAGCTTTTACATTTCAAGAACATCCAAAATGTTCATAGGGTATACAGGACACAAACTAGGTCTAGCTGTTACCAAACAGACCTTATCTGGGTGGATCCTTTTGGCGATTTCTGAGTGCTACAGGCTTGCAGGGAAAGCCCCTCCTGAAGGTTTGCGGGCTCATTCACTAGGGGCATGGCCAAATCAACAGCCCTTCAAGGGGTAGTTAATATTAGGAATATTTGTGACGCTGCAACCTGGTCATCAATACACACGTTTGCAAAACATTATGCTCTGGATGCTTCCCATTCTCAAGATCTTTTACTTTGATCTGCCCTTGGAAATGTGTAAAATATAGAATTCTACACCCTCCTCCAATCATAAACACTGCTTTGGGAGTCTGTCAAGGATGAGGAATATGTTGGAGGACACAATCCATTCGAAGAACAAGTTACTTACCCCTGGTAACGTTCTTTCGACTGGATGTTCCTCCAATGTATTCGTCATCGGCCTCCCACTCTACCCCTCTGTAGAATTTCCCATGCTATTACAGCTTCCGCTGCACAAAGGTTCAGTACTGTCATGCCCGTATTTATGGACATCTCGGCTGCATGGGAAGGAGGAAAAACAGAACTAAGGCCAACGGCGCCGCGCGTGCTATATATGCTCTCCGATGACGTCACCCTCGACGGAGGCATACGAGGAACATCGACTCGACGCCAACGGTGCACAGTACCCTCTGCCGGAAAGAGTTTCTGAGACAGCTGAAGCTGGACATTACATGTCAAAGATGAGGAATACGTTGGATGAACATCCAGTCGAAAGAACGTTACTGGGGTAAGTAACTTGTTTGTCTATCTAAGTCTCTCTACTTCTCCTTTATTAAAAATAGATTCCACCACCTCACCCCCTTACTCAATGGATATGTCAGAATGTCAAACAGCATTTTAAAAATCTCAATTATCTGCATTCTAAAAATATTAATTGAAAGACAGTCTACTTGACATTCCTGCATGTAAATCTCTTGTAAAGAGAACAAATGTTAATTCAACATGTACGTTTGCTAGATTCCCTTCAGTGGTTTCCCAATAATGCATAAAAGTGTACATTTCTCATTTTCAATCGGCAATTCAAAGTAACAGAACTCTGCTTAGTTATGTAACAAGGGAATTACTTCAGTGACGTTATTTTTCTAGGTATGTGCACAGAATAATTCTGTGTGTGCACATTACACAGAGGCGTAATCAGGGCATGTCCTGAAACACATACCATAGGATCTATTTCATCAGTTAGATTATTGCAGCAGCATATATGCTTCCGAAATATTTACTAATTTCCGAGTATGTACAGTCAATTTATATAGCCTCCACCATTCAGTACTTTCACACATTCAAAGGTGAAGGAATTTAATCCATTCCTTACGATATTTCCTCTTGGCTTTATACTTACATAGGAGTTTCCTTTGGCTGTCTCAGTAACAAGTTTAATTTCCCCCCTTCTTGGAACAATTTGGAATCTGTCAGCAGGATGGGGGCCTTATCCATGATAAGTTTCTTCAGATAACCTGGCATAGTGCCCAAAATGCACTTGAAAGTGATTACAAGGAGGCGAAAGCGTATTTGCGCCTCCACAGGCATCCAATTCAATGCTCTTCGAGCCTCCGAGACATGATCCCGTTTAGACGGGCCCATCACAACCCACACAGCACCATTTTGTATTACTTGTAGTCTATTGACTTCTGCTTTGCTCTGACGAGATAGAAGACTACAGCAATAATCTAATTTAGAGTCTACGATGGCTCTTGCTAAAGTCTCGGCATTAGCCTGTGTTATGAGGGGACGCAGGTGTGCAAATAGTTTGATAATATACACAGCGGCCAAGACCAGGCTCCGAACATGGGCCTTCATGTTAAGGCGCTGGTCGAAAGTAACTATTAATGATTTAACTTTTTTAAGAGGAATAGTCTTCACATCGCCTAATTGAAAAACATCATTGGCCGAACCCAATTTAGACAGTATCTGCTGATAGCCAACAATCAGTAGTTTGGTCTAGTGCCAAACCATTCCAGATCATCCAATTTTCAATACTGGCACATGCTTTATTAAGTTAATCTTCGTCTCGGTCGTGAAGAACCGACAGGGGGACGACGCATTGCATGTCGTCAGCAAAGTTAGTAAACCAAATCCCTTCCTGGTCCAGCAATTGTATAAGCAGGGGGAAATACTCTCCCCCTGCGGGACACCAAATTCGATCGGTACTGCTCCGGCCTTCGCTATCTTGGAATAGACTATTTCTCTGTTGTTGAGAAAGGATTCAACCCAACGAGTGGCGATTGGAGAGAAGTTTGGCACTTCCTCTAACCTGGAGACCAATAAGGAATGGTCTACCAGGTCAAACGTGGCTATAAGATCCAAGAGCATGAGCATGGAAGAAAGACCTTTGTCCATTCGCTTGAGGAGCCTAGATTTTAATTCCGATAGTGCAGTCTCTTTACTACGTCCTACTCTGAAACTGGATTGTCGGCAATTCAATACAGGGAAGTTATTGAGATGTTGGGCAATTTGCTTATAGGCTACCCGATCCAATATCTTCAGAAGGAATGCTGAATTGGCAATAGGCCTATAATTTAGAGGCTCTCCCGCTGGTAGCCCTGGTTTTTCCAGCAATGAGGTCACCCAAGATTGCTTTAGGTCTGTCGGGACGATGGTCTCAGAGAGCGAAGTGGTCACAAATTTACAAATTGCTGAAAACAAGGACGGGGGGGGCAAGATTTTATAATGATAGCCGAACAGGGGTCGCCTTTACAACTGGTGGTTTTGATGTGAGCCACTACCTCTGCCAATTCCTCCACAGAGATGGGGGTAAAGTTGAATTGTGGGATAGAAGAACATCTTTTAAAGCACTCAGCGCTTGGCTTGCTCGAGTCTAACAGAGCGGTTTCTCTTGAGTGAAATATTGCCTTGATGCCACTCAATTTCTTAACCATAGCGTCCTGGATACTCTGACATGTCTTTAACACCTAATCTGGTATCGGAGGGACTGGTAGTCTCCTGCTCTTTTAGTATTTTAAACAGTTCTTTAGCCTCCGATTTCGCATTCACAATCCTGTCATTGCAAACATTTTTTTTATATCCAAGATGGAAGTTTTGTATGTTCTGACAGCGCCTTTATAGGCAGGGTTGCCTTTCCAACAATAGAAAAGTTTTAACATATTGGATTTTTACTTTTGGAGATCTGGAGAGAACCAAGGTTTATTTTTTACCACAGACTGGGCTTTTCTAAGTTTCTCAAGGGCCAGAATGTTAGTAATGTCCTTCAGTTTAGAAATCAGTGCGTTTGACATCCCCACCAAAGAATTTGTAGGTAAGAAATGAATATCGGTACTCAGCAGCGGTTCAATTCTAGCCTTAGTGAGTAGCCTGGTATTTCTGTCAATGGTATAAGGCTTCTCCTTGTTTCGAATTTTTACAGGGAAGTCTGCCTGAATAGTAAAGTGTTTGAATGCATGGTCAGACCAAGGACAAAGGGAAACCCGTAAATCTTTAGTGACCACATTGGTAGTGGAAACCCAATCCAATTTATGCCCAAGGCTGTGTGTAGGAAGCCGATTTCTTCGATCCAGTCCTAGATTGGCCAGAGCCGTCTCCAGCTCTACTACCCTCTGGTCATGCTTATGGCCTAGGCAAAAATTAAAATCCTCCATCAAAAGAAAGATCGAATGGGGTTTGAGACATGATATTAAATGATTAGACAGTTCTGTTGTGAAGTCTTCTGTAAGGGAGGGAGGCCTGTAGATCAGGAGTAGGTTGAGAGTCGGTTCGGCATTGAGGCCGATTTTGACTGCCATCCAATATGGTTCCAGCCTTTTCCCAAACTGTAAGGGAGGATTTAAATATCAGAGCCACTCGCCCACCACTGCCCACCAATCTGTCTGTCCTTAGCATGCAATATCCCTCAGGAATAGCCAAGTTAAGGGAAGGGCCCCCAGTGCTGTGTGCCCAAGTCTCCGTGACTGCACAGATGTCTGTATCCATGAGCTCGATATAAGAAGCAATCTCCAGAGCATGTTTAACCATGGATCTGGTGTTAAGGAGTAGGCAGGTCAGTTTATGTACCGGAGTCATGTAACGACTCGCTTTCATGGTTCCTTGGTCATCTCCCTGTGTAGCTTGCAAGATTGGGCAAGGCTGCACATGAGGGGCAGTATTATGGGCAACCAAGGTTCCCTATACATCAAATTCCTCAAAGAGAACGTTAGTTAAAGCATGAGGTGTGGAAGTCTGAACAGCGATTGGTAGATCAGCTGTTTGCGTGGTACATAATGTGGGAAGTTGCGCTAATGTGCTAGATGTGCCCCTAATAGCAACATTGTTACAAGAGCAGTGATTAGCCGTGTGAGAATCCTGCAGGCGAGTAGGGGGATAGCCGCTAAACGCTCGATGGGACTTACCATTAGCTGAGAGCTTCTAGGGAACTCCTGATGGGCACATATATTTCTGGTGGCAGCTATTGCTGCTAAGACTTTAGTGAGTCCCATGGCCCAACTGCGTTGATCCGTGCAGACTACGGAACACGAAGAGAACTGGGCTTCAGTCCTTCGGGTCCAGCATGGACAGGCACAGACTGGCTCGGCTCCTTCGCGCTGGCGCATTCCTGTCAGGTTTCAGGAGAAGTAGGCCCTCGAACTACAATGCTTATGGATAATGTAGTTTCCAGGCCACTCGTGCGTGCAGAGCAAGCGAACCTCTGTTTAAAATCACACTTCTACTATATTTTGTCAACAGCACAAATTCTGTAGCCCAAGCGGGTTAAGAGGGACACTAGGCAAGCAATCAAATTTAGAATTTAAAGCCTAAAAGCAACAGTAAAAAAGAGTGACGATAAGAGATTATAAAATTAATAAAAACACATGATATCAGCGCCAATAAAACAACACGAATCTATGAGCAGGGGGAGAACGTAATGCCGATAAATAGCTGGCACAGACTTGCTCGGCTCCTTCGCGCAGGCGCAGTCCCGCATGGTTTCTGGAGAAGTGAGCCCTGGAACTACAATGCTTATGGGTAGTGTAGTTTCCAGGCCACTTGTGCGTGCAGAGAAAACAAGGCTCTGTTTTAAATTGCACTTTTACTATATTTTATCAACAGCACAAATACTGTTTTAGTTGTGAGGCCAAGATTAGGTTTTGGACACAGACAGACTATTAAGTTGAACTCTTTCACTCAGAATTTCCTTAGTTTCCTTCAGGTAAGGGACATCCCACCTTAGCATAGGGCAAGTTAGGCCTTCAGCCATCCTGACATTTAAGTTAATCAATATATTTTGTTTGAACTTGAAGTCTGTTGTCTGTATCGTACTTCATGATGCCTTCACAAAACCCACACATGTTTTAGCTCATTGGGAGCAATTAGGAATTGAGCCAGTGCTACCTCTTTTAGGGTGGCACAAATCCTCAGCTACATAGGGCTTTACTGATTCTGTAATTGCTAAACATTTCCATACATTGCCAATTGGTTCAAAACCTAGGTTTGGGGGGTTTCCCAGTGGACTGCCAGTGACTATGATTGGTTCACGGCCTTGCATCTGTCACTCGTCAATGTTTCCGTTGTATTATGATACAAGGATGTAATTGTCCCATCAAGAGATCCCTTCTCACAACCGCTCTGCCAACAGTATATGGTTCAATTTCTTCCTATAAAGACCAAGCACTTGAGGATATATTTGTCCATCCATCTAGAGTTGTATGTGTTACAACATTTTGCTATTTTTAGAAGATATTGTTAGTGTTGTGTTGAATGTCTGGTTGTCCGTTTCTGTTTTTTTATAGGCCCATGAAGGGAAGTTGAAACCTTGTTTTCAGATAGATTCCTAGAGAGACCTGATGTGTGCATGGAAAACGATTTGGGAATGGACTTTGGATATTGGGCCCGGTCTGATATATGTTGACCAAAAAATAGACAAAGATCGTGTATGGTTTACATATGAAACCTTTACATTCATGTTTAATCAATAGAAACACAATTATTAGATATTAGATATTAGAAAGGCCAAGCAAGATGTCCATCCGGGACAGCCTAAACCTCTCTCAAGCCAAAGCAGTGCCCAGTTCCAGAGATATAATGAAACTGGCCACTGCTAGACCTTCCGACACATTGTTGACTGAAACACATCTAGGCCATATATAGTCATTGGGCCTCATTACAAGGCTGGCGGTAAGGGGTTAACGGCACCGGTAAGGATACCGGTGCCGTTAACCCCCCTACCGCCGCATTCCGAGGTCCCTTAGCGGGTCCCACTAAGGCCGGCTGGTTTTACCAGCCGCCCTTAGCGGGAGCCGCTAAGGGACCAGGGAGCTAATAACGGGCCCACTATTTGCGGGCCCGTTATTAGCTCCTTCCCCATTCCCATTGAGTCCTATGGAGGCTCAATGGGAATGGGGAATGATTTTTAGAATGGGGACTTACCGGGTTCTCCAAGGTTGGAATGACCCGGTAAGTCCCCATTCCGACTACCCAGACCCGGACACAGGTTTAGAGGCAGCCATGGCGCTAATAGCACCATGGATACCTCCAAACTCGTAATCAGGCCCATTGTCTCCCAAGAGCCCCGAAATACGAAATTTCCTCCGGTATAAGTTCCTGTTTTTTGTTAATTCGAGGCACTCTAGGAGAAGATGGTGTGCTGTTCCCATGACCCCTATCCTATTGCAGAATCTACAATGGATGTTGGAATCATCAATCAAGTTCCTTCTCTTGAGGACCTCCTTAGTTAGTAGCGAATTCCACCTAAGTTTCAGAAGCAGAGAGCGGTAGTACCGATTGGGGAATTGAAACATCATAAACAAATGAGTTCCTCTTATTCTATGTTCATCTTTGATGTTACTCATAGAAGGATAGGAGTGAAGACATTCAATCGTATTAGACCAGTCTAGTGTGTAAAGAATTTTCTTAACCTTGTCTGGGTTGGTGTGAAGGGTGGAATTATAGTCGGAGACAGACACGTGCTAAAACAATATTTATTCTGGGTTTAAGGCAGCAGATGCTGAAAGAAAAGTCTTATGTCCTCCCGGTTAACTTCACCGGTATCTTGTCCTCCTATAATACCACGGTACTGGGCCTGGCTTGGTCCTATCTCGAGCCGCTGTCCGGATAGGCCCACCACTCTGGTTCGCTCTCCTCTCTCCTCCCCGTCTCCTGTGTAATGAGAACAACCCGTTAGTCTCCCTGGGTGCTCTTTTATCACAGGTGGAGGTATCAAGCCCCCACCAATCCCTGAGGGTTTGAGTTAACCCCCTTCTTATTGGTCCCTGGGACATGGTCCCTCCTCTCTTAAGGGTTGCCATCCCAGCGTGTCGTTCTTCCCGATCCCCTGGTGGTGGAGGGCGGTGGTGTTGGCCCCGTTCCCCTGGTGGTGGAGGGCGGTGGTATTGGCCATGCGGTTGTGGCCGCGACGCGTATGGACGCGTCCTGAGGCTGGGCCCTCCCCCCCCCCAGCAACGTGCAGCTCTGGCAGCGTCATGAGCAGCACGGGGCCAGCGAGCCGGGCGCTGCTCCCCCGTATCCCGTCGTCGCCGTGAACAATGCTCCCCACCCCCCGGACTGGGGCGAACAGGTGAGAGACGAGCGGCCCCGCCGCGGCTGCACATAGCGGCTTCCTGCGTGGCCCCGCCGTGTCCCCCCGTAGCGGCTTTAGCCGCGCGGCTAGTCTCCGCGGGTTTCCCTTTCCCCTCTCTGGCCTCTCTGGCCGCGGACGCGACAGCGCCTCCCGACTCGTGCGGGTCGTCTTCACGCCGCGGCCGCCGCGGCACCAGCCGAGGCGCTGCTGCTTCACACATCCCCACCCCAATCCCAGGCCGTTCGGGCCAGGGTGAACACCTAGACAGATAGTCAGCCACCAGCTGAAACTTGGCAGGCCTGTGCAATGTGACGAAATCAAATGGCTGAAGGGAGAGAAACCAGCGTAGGACCCTCTGGTTCGTGTCCTTGTGTTGGGCCAGCCACTGGAGGGGTGCATGGTCGTTGTACAGAGTGAACCGGCGACCCAACAGATAGTACCGGAGCGAGTCAACAGCCCACTTGATGGCCAGACACTCCTTCTCAATGGTTGAGTAAGCCGCTTCATGGGTCAATAGTTTCCGACTGATGAAGCACACCGGTTGCAGGTCTTCTCCATTCCTCTGCGATAACACAGCTCCCAGGCCCTGGTTTGAGGCGTCCGTTTGTAAAAAGAAATGTTTCTGGAAGTTCGGGCAACAGAGGACCGGGTTGGACGTGATCCTTTGTTTTAGGTGTGCTATGGCGTTCAAGGCCTTCGGGTCGTTGGTCAGGTTGGGATTCCCCTTGAGTCTCAATGCGTCCGTCAAGGGAGCGGCTATCGAGGAGAAGTCAGGGATAAATCTTCTGTAATACCCGATCAATCCCAGGAAAGCTCGTATTTGTTTCCTGTTGGTAGGAGTCGGTATATCTTGGATAGCCTGTGTTTTGGATAACTGTGGTTTCAGCACTCCCCCACCTACTATGTGGCCCAGATATTTGGTTTCATTGGTTCCCATCGTGGTCTTCCTGGGGTTGATATGTAGGCCTGCCTTCTGTAAATCAGCCACTACTTGTTCCAGATGGTTCAGATGCGATTCCCAGGATTGGCTGTATACCACAATATCGTCCAGGTAGGCAGCGGCGTATCCAGTATGCGGTCTCAGTATGATGTCCATCAATCTCTGGAATGTGGCGGGAGCCCCGTGAAGACCAAAGGGTAGGACTTTATACTGATATAATCCTCGTGGGGTGGAAAAGGCAGTTTTCTCCCTGTCCTGGGAGCGAAGGGGTATTTGCCTATATCCCTTGGTTAAATCGAGAGTGCTTAAGAAACAGGCTGCTCCCAGGCCCTCCAGGAGTTCGTCCATCCGAGGCATCGGATAGGCTTCGTATCGGGACACCGCGTTCAATTGTCTGTAGTCCATACAGAAACGAACCGAGCCATCCGGTTTAGGGACAAGCACTATGGGTGATGACCAAACGCTGACCGAAGGCTCGATGATGTCCATCCTTAGCATCTCGTCCACTTCGGAATTGATGATGGTTCGCCTGGCTTCGGGTATCCGGTAGGGTCTAAGCCTCACAGGTGGTCCGGGATCTGTTTTGATAACATGCTCAAGTACATCGGTTCTTCCAGGTAAGGCGGAGAAGGCATCAGCAAAAGGGGACAACCGGTTCCTGATGTCCGTCTTCATTTCGAGGGTTAGGGTGTCTCCCCAATTGACTGAATTTAGGGTATCAGGAACGGTGTTCGGGATCTCGTCCGGTTTGGCTTCCTCGATACATACAAAGGCGCTCAGAAGAGGCTCATTCCATTTTTTTAGCAGGTTGATATGATAGACCTTTTCAGGGGTGGTGCGATCAGGCTGGTGTACCCGGTAGGTTACTGGGCTTAGTACTTCAGTGACCTTGTACGGCCCTCTCCAACTAGCCAACAGTTTATTGGTGCTGGTGGGCAGGAGTACCAATACCTGGTCCCCTGGGTTAAAGGTTCTCATACGGCTCCCCTTGTTATAGTTTCTTTCTTGAATTGTTTGGGCACGTCCAAGGTTATCTTGGGCCAGGGTACGTAGGGCGGTTAGGTGTTCCTTTAATTCCTCTGTATACTCGGTTAAAGATACTTCTTCTGTGGTTTCCCATTCCTCTTTAACCAGGTCTAGTATTGTTCGAGGTTGTCTCCCAAACAAGAGCTCGAAGGGAGAGAAACCGGTGGATGACTGGGGGGTGTCTCTTAACACCATTAACACTAGGGGAATCACCCGATCCCAGTTTTTTCCATCTGGTCCCGTCACCCTTCTTAGCATCTTCTTGATCGTTTGATTATAACGTTCTACCAGTCCATCAGTCTGGGGATGATATACTGAGGTTCTCAACTGGTTGATCTGGAACTGTCCACATACTTGTTTTAAGAGGGTCGACATAAAATTGGTCCCCTGGTCGGTGATTATCTCGGAGGGAATCCCTACTCGGGCAAAGAATGGAATCAGCTGGTCGCATAACAACCGGGCCGATGTTCCCTTTAGGGGAAAGGCCTCGGGGTATCGAGTAGCGTAGTCGACTACGACCAGTAAGTATCTATAACCCCGGCTGGCTGGTTCCAGGGGTCCCACTATGTCCATGCCGATCCTCTGGAATGGGATCGCAATGAGGGGCATTTTCTGTAGTGGTGCCTTTTCGGGTAGAACCCCGCTAGTCAATTGGCAGGTGTGGCAGTTCTTGCAGTGTTGGGCAACTTCTCCATAAATGCCGGGCCAGTAAAACCTCTTTAGTAGGTTTTGTTGGGTTTTAAGAGAGGCCATGTGACCTCCACAGGGATGGTTGTGGGCCAGTTGTAGCACTATAAGTCGGTGGCTCTTTGGTAGCACCAGTTGTTCCTTCATGGCGTCATCGTCACCCTTATACCTTCGGTATAGGAGACCTTGTCGCAGTAGAAACCCTGGGCCTCTGGCGATGTTGGGTTCCCCTTCCCGGGCGGCTCTTTCTCTGGCCACTCGTAGGGTGGGGTCAGTCAGGGTCTCGCCCCTTATGGTGTCTTCGTTGTCTTCTAGCTTCCAGTCAATAGGTCGGGTCATGTAACTGGCCTGACACCATGCCATCCGGGTCCTCCTCTTTCGCCCGGGTGGGGGTTCCTGGGAGACGGGGTCGGTTCCTGCCAGATCGGTTTTGGACGGGGACTGCCCCTCCCTGGTGTCCCTTAATGTCCGACCGAAACCGGGGAGGTCGGTCCCAATTACCACCGGGGTTGGGAGACAAGGTAGGACGGCAACCCTCAAGGGAGAAGAGGTTTCATTCAAGTCAATCACTACATCCTTCATCGGATAACATTTGGTGTCCCCATGAATGCATCGGATAGGTACAGTTACGTTAGGTAAGCAGGGAGCGTTACTCACGGTTGGTGAAATGGCGGTCTGCCTGCTGCCGCTGTCCAAAAGGGCACGTGATGGTCTGCCGTCGACTCGAACGTCCACCACATATGGTCCTGGGACACCGTTCTCGTCCATCGGGGTCAGATAGCCGATGTCCATGGGTTCGACTGTTCTTCTCCTGGGACAAAACCGGGCTATGTGGCCCCACTCGTTGCACTCATAGCACTGCGGTTGCTTGTAGCTAGGGGTCGGTGCTGGGGCCTTCTCCTCGTTTCCTGGTCTCTTGTCTTCGGGTCTCCTGTTGTTCTCATCGGGAGGTCTCCATCTTATGGGTAAGGCTCGGTTACCCCTAATCATGTGGGGGTCGGATATCGGGATGGCGAAGCGGGCCGATACCCCTGTAGCTGGTAGTCGGAAGTGGCCTGCCTTCTGGTATGCCGATGCAATATCCACGGCCTCGGTCAGGGTGGGTTGATGGTGCTGCCTAACCCATTTTTGCATCTGGCCGGGCAGGGCTTCGACGAATTGTTCCAGAATTATTTTATCTATTAGGGATTGGTTAGCGGGGTTTGGAGCCAACAACCACTTCTCTGCCAGGTCCTTTATCCTATAGTACAGCTGGCGTGGATTCTCCCCGGTCCTGAGCCTGGTTTCCCTCAGTCGGATCCGGTATGCCTCGTCGTCCAAGCCCAAGCGGTCTAGTACGGCAGCCTTGATCTCCCCGTACGGCGTGTTGCCGTTGGGATTTACCGCCTGATAGGCGCCCTGCATCACCCCGGACAGTAGGGGGGCGACGTACTGACCCCACCGGTCAGGAGGCCACTGTGCGTTTCTGGCTATACGTTCGAAACTAGTAAAGAAGAAGGCGGGATCCTCTCCGTCCTTATATTTTTGTAGGAGGGCCGAGGGCACCAGTGGTTGGTTTCTAGTGCTGGCCACTGCATCGGTGAGACGGGACATGGCCTCATGCTGGTTGTCCTGTGCGGTGGTCAATATAGAGCCCTGCAGCTGTATGGCTTGTTGAAAGGCTTGCCGATCCGCAGCTGCTTGTTGGGAATGCAGTTGTAGCATCTGTTGCAATTGTTGTTGGCCCTCAGACAAGGTCTTTATTAACGATTCCATCGCGCTGTCAAAAATCCCACCTTCGTCGCCAGTGTGAAGGGTGGAATTATAGTCGGAGACAGACACGTGCTAAAACAATATTTATTCTGGGTTTAAGGCAGCAGATGCTGAAAGAAAAGTCTTATGTCCTCCCGGTTAACTTCACCGGTATCTTGTCCTCCTATAATACCACGGTACTGGGCCTGGCTTGGTCCTATCTCGAGCCGCTGTCCGGATAGGCCCACCACTCTGGTTCGCTCTCCTCTCTCCTCCCCGTCTCCTGTGTAATGAGAACAACCCGTTAGTCTCCCTGGGTGCTCTTTTATCACAGGTGGAGGTATCAAGCCCCCACCAATCCCTGAGGGTTTGAGTTAACCCCCTTCTTATTGGTCCCTGGGACATGGTCCCTCCTCTCTTAAGGGTTGCCATCCCAGCGTGTCGTTCTTCCCGATCCCCTGGTGGTGGAGGGCGGTGGTGTTGGCCCCGTTCCCCTGGTGGTGGAGGGCGGTGGTATTGGCCATGCGGTTGTGGCCGCGACGCGTATGGACGCGTCCTGAGGCTGGGCCCTCCCCCCCCCCAGCAACGTGCAGCTCTGGCAGCGTCATGAGCAGCACGGGGCCAGCGAGCCGGGCGCTGCTCCCCCGTATCCCGTCGTCGCCGTGAACAATGCTCCCCACCCCCCGGACTGGGGCGAACAGGTGAGAGACGAGCGGCCCCGCCGCGGCTGCACATAGCGGCTTCCTGCGTGGCCCCGCCGTGTCCCCCCGTAGCGGCTTTAGCCGCGCGGCTAGTCTCCGCGGGTTTCCCTTTCCCCTCTCTGGCCTCTCTGGCCGCGGACGCGACAGCGCCTCCCGACTCGTGCGGGTCGGCTTCACGCCGCGGCCGCCGCGGCACCAGCCGAGGCGCTGCTGCTTCACAGTTGGTCATGAGTGTTTCCCTATCAGTAGAGAAGTCGATAAGTGTTCTGTCACATAAGACCTTAAATTTGTTCAGATAATCATTCCCAACAGTACCCTCCTGGGACAGAAGGAAAGTCCCTAAATACCCATATAGAGAGTGACTGAGTGGGGCAGAGAAATGAGCGAAACAGAGCCAAGTGCAGTCCTGAGACAAACCAGTGCCCAGTTCGTATCTGATGGCTACCACCGGGATACTACTAGGTACCTTCAAAACCTTTCTCCAAATTGTTCCTTCTATGGTGTCCCAGTATGGATGGATATCATTATACTGTAGCTCCATACCATCTAACAATTTAGGGACGACCTTCCCCTCATAAAAAACCACCACTGGCTTTACTGAGAATCTTCCATATTTTCTGTCTAGTTTAGTCATCTGGAGGGTAAGCGGAATCACCTTATGTTTAATAATCAATTTCAACTCAGAGACTGATGGTTGAGATAGAATTGGAAATTCTAGGTACACAATTTTTTGGGCTCTCAGAATAGATTTCCCAGCTATTTTCCCGTCTAAGCATTTGGTCTTTTTTTGCTTTTGAAATCACCTAAATACGGGTTTTATTGGGGTTAATCTATAACCCATTGAGTTCAGAATATTGTTGAAATTTGATGATTAGCCATTGCAGCCCGATTTTGGTGTGGTCAAATAAGAGGAAGTCGTCGGCAAAGACCAGCCAAGAGAATCTAGAGGGCCCCCAATTCGGCACTCACCAGCCCGGCTTCAAAAAGGAATTTGCCCACATCTGCCAAGTAGAGGTTAAAAAGGCAGGGTGCCAAAGAGAAGCCCTGCCGAACCCCTATCCAGGTTCTAATTCTTCTGGATAGGTTCCCCTACATGTTGAGCCTGACATGAATCCCTGAATTTTCATACATGTCCATTATTAGATTCAAAAGACCTTCTGGGGTGCCCCACTTTTAGGTTTGGCCCAAAGTCAACCTCTATTGACAGAGTCAAAGGCAGTTGACAGTTCAATAGAGGTGACATAAAGAGTTCCCCCATATTTACTCCATGTCGAGGTCTGAAGAGCCGTCACAATCAAGCCATTTAAATTTGTAGAGTGGCCTACCCTAAACCCAGTTTGGCATTTATTAAGGATTTGGTTCTTTGTTATCCAATCATTAAGATGGGAAAGCAACAGAGAGGAGAAAAGCTTAGTCTGCGTCGATCAGTGCGATCAGTCAATAATTTTTAGCCCGCTTTCTATCCCCTCTCTTAAATATGGGAACAATATGGGCAATCTGCGTGCTAGGAGGCATAATACCACTAACAACCATTTTATTATATAGCTTGGTAAGTATGTGGGCCCACCTTTCTGGCTGCCCTATGAAGGTATTATTCGTAAGTCCATTGGGCCCAGGCGCCCTGGAATTTTTGGCTTTCCGAATGAGTGAGAGTACCTCTTCATATTCAATAATGGGTTCCCAAGGCGTCTTCTTAGACCTTCACCCTATATCAAAGGCATGGCATTCCTTATTCTCATATTTATAGAGATCAGAGAAAAAGATATCCCATTCAGCCTTCGAAACCCCATTCAATTGATTACCGGAAGAGACTGGATTTTGCCCATTAATTGCGCCCCAGAAACCCCTAAGATCTCTTTTTACCAAGATATTGAGCATCAGCTCCGTGTCAACTTGTAACATACGATTTGTTTTAGAAATACAGAAGTTCTTGTATTTCTGTTTGATCGCCCTGCTCAGTACATTTATATGTGTTTGTTCAACCTTTAGATTCTGGGTCTCTCAAAGCAACTTCCGGACCTTAGCCTTTTCTATGGCCACTTCTTTGTTATAGATATGGGGATGGGATTTTTTGTTTATGCCCTTTATTTAGGAGTCCTGGGCTCTACAAAAAAGATCTTTCAAAAAATCATCGTAGCCTAAGCCAGTAAAGGCCACTAATTTCCATTGATAGGAAGTGTTGTTCAGAAACTCCAGCAGTTTTCGATTGAGGAAATTAATATTTGCAGGGGACCATTGAACCCCTCTACCATGTCCCCTCTTTCTTAAATTGGTAGGACCCCCTATGAGTGCCTCTCCAACAGGGAGAGGGAGATAAACCCCCTCTGTACCATGGTCACTCCAATTATTGAGTCACCTCCATTTCCGAGGCTGATGGGGCCAAAGATTAATCAACAAATAAATAATCCAAGGTTGACGAGGAGACTCCCCTTCGCCACGTTGGAGGCAATGGGCGAGATCAGGCCTCCAGATAAGGTGGGTACCAGGCCTTTTTATGCGTGAAAATCGACAAATACGACAGCTTTATTATTTTCCTGGGTACATTTACACACAGGTTTAGAGCAGAGGGCAGTGTAAAGGTCAGCTTACTTGATAGAAACTAGGAGGCTTATTTTGATTTTTATCTACATGGATGTAATTGCAAGCCACCTCTGAAACAGAATGTATTTCTCTGAAGCCTTTAAAAAAAAAAGAAATTGCACACTGTGATAAAAGGAATGGTTTCTTTCCATTCAGCTTTAGAAGCACTGTGCATAACTTCCTAGAATTCTAGGATTGTATAATTAGATTGAAAACTAAGTTGCAATTGAGAATTGAGAGTTCTGGTGCTGTGTGCATAATCATGCGGAGGCAGATAATTTTTACACTGATAATTTAATTTACACTCTAAAATGATGACTATGCACAGTCTAGATTACATCCATTCAACATTGCAGTCAATAGTATACATTACTATAAATGGTCAGTGGCAGCAGAGTCTTTTGTCAATTGTAAGTGAGTGTCATTACACCAATCACAGGTGTTCTAGCCTCTCAAATCTTCAAGACTACAATTAAAAGATCCAAAACCTGACTCTCCAGGAAGTGCAAGCGCTGTTCAAAAACAAACCAATGAAAGTTACATTTGTAATTGAAATAGAAACTCAGCAAAACCTGTCCCTGTAATAATCCAGATAGGTATTTAACTTCATGTAGTGCTTCATAAATGGTTTGTATAACATCTAGGTACTGTGACTATTCTACCTCAATCGATACTCAGTTAACCAACCTCTGAAGGATGTTAGCCAATGAGATAGCTCAGCTAGTTGAGCACTCATTGATGCAATCTGTGCGTGGTCTGTAGGTTGCAGGCTCGAATCCCGGCAAGTCCAACTTAGCCATTCATCCTTTCAAGGTCGATAAACGAGTACCGACTTTGGTTTGGTGATAATTGTGATAAATATGTTCTATGTACAGCACTTGGCCAAAAGCGCTATATAAATAACCATTTGACCATTAGATTAGATGTAGAATTTAGCATGAAGTCATTGCCTCTCTGAACTGTTGTATCATAACATTGGCATACCATTAGGTAGAAATAGCTCCAGAAAATGAAGACTTATTAAACATCAAAAGACAAATCTGCTGTCGAACCTCAAAACACACAATACAATTCATGTTTGCTTTACTATGTAATTGGCTAGGTTTTTGTGATTTCAACATTTAAATATATACAGGAGAGATCAAATGCCCAGACCATAGAGAAATAATGAAAGGTGTATTCTGTCACAATGCAGAAAGCTGCCGTACGGTAATGATTCCCATACAGTTTGTGCATGCGTCAGCTGGATGTCACATACATTTTACTCTCTTGCAAATGAGAAAAGCCATTTTTACTCTCTTAAAATCACATTTACTCTCAAACTTTAAAAACAGGGAGTAACATATTCCCACCTCAAAATCTTATCTGGAGCACTGGGCGAGACTGATCGTGATTGCTATTTAAGCATGTCAAACCAACAGATTATAAACAGAGGTTCCAAAGTCTACCCCAGGAGTGTTTGTGACCCCTTACTAAGGGCTCTCCTGGGTCAACTCAGAGTTGCAAGAGCAGTCCGAATTTAGATCTCCTGCAAGAATGACCAACCCAGAGCTATGCAAATTTCTCCAATCAAGAATTGCTTCTGTAATTTTTACTAGGAAATCCTCTAATGGGGCTATTCCAGGATGCCAGTAAATATTGATGAAAAGGGTAGTGAACTGCTCTTCATGCAGGGTGACGTTAACCGCCAGGATTCCTAGAGGCATATCAGGAATGATCGTGGATAAGAGTCCAAGAGTAGATTTTATACCAATAAGAAGTCCTCCCGAGGGTCTCCCCCTTGGCTAGGTTTGGCATTTTGAGAGAAGATTTCATATCCATCTACCGAGGGATTAGAGAGTAACCATATTTCGAGTGGATTGTGTCCTCCAACGTATTCCTCATCTTAGATGTATTCCATCCAGCTTTGCTGCTCTTCGGAATTTTTTTCGGCAGAGGGCGCCGTTCGTCGATGTCGTCGAGTCGATGGTCCCTCGAAGGCCTCCATCGAGGGTGACGTCATCAGGTGTATAAGTAGCAGGCGCGGCGCCCGTTGGCCTCAGTTCCGTTTTTCCTCAGTATATGTTGCTTCGGACATTCTGCGCGCCTCGAATTCTGTGAGAATATATAATAACAAAATATGTCCTCGTCATCGACACCGACCACGACCCTGAAATCGAGATTCAAAAAGTGCAAATCGTGCGGGTCAGAAATGTCGATCACGGACCCGCATCGAGAGTGTTTGTGATGCCTCGGAGAAGGCCACGACATGGAGGTCTGTATGAAGTGTCAGGCGATGACGGGGAAGGCCTTGCGAGAGAGGAGAGGAAAGCTACAGGTAGGCCGAAAAACCGATCGAAAAACCTCTAGCGTCGAGTCAAGATCCCGTTAGAAGAATTCTCCTCGACGCGAAAGGTATAGATCGAGGTCCCGTAGCGATTCCCATCGCTCGTCGTCTTCGTCAAAAAGATCAAAAAAATGACGCCACAGGTCTCCCTCCACCTCGTCGTCAGACGAGTCTCCAAAAAAGATGAAATGCCCCACAAAACATTTGCCTACCGAAGAGTGGGAAGGATTCAGGGTCAAAATGATGGAGGTGTTTGAAAAAGCAAAGCCTCGGTCCGCGCCTTCTTTGGAAGCCGGCCGGGAGCGTCATTGCTCCGACACTCGCGCGCCCTCGAGCCCGGGTGATCGAAAAAGGAAGTATAGGGAACCTTCCAGGACGCCGAGTGAAAAACGCTCGAGTCGAGTCGACCGCTCGAGGTATCGACGCCGTCCGAGACCCATCATACCTCGAAGGGAAAATCTTCGAAGGTCGCCTCGACACCCTTGAAGCAGACCCTGTCGACGACCACAGTGTCGTCGGCGCCATCGACGCCGTTATCGACGTCGACACCGAAACCCTCAGCGCCAAAGGCTCCAGCCAAGCCAGGGAAGCCAGAAAAAGAGAAGGATAAGGTTACAAAACCTGTATTGTCCTCAGAGCCAGGTACTAGACCTCTTCCTCCTCCTCTCCCAGAGAAGGTTTTCAAGCCTCTCCCCAGAAAGGAGTTTTTCAAATCCCTGACCTCAATTTTTGAGGAACAGGAGAGATCTGATGAGGAGAATGTACCTTTTGGGCTGGAATATGGCACCCCAAATGTCCCAGAATGCTTGATTTCAGAAGAAAGCAGAATGAGGGACTTCGTGGAATCATTACACAATGCAAGTGGCATTGACACATCTCCTGAAAACGACTTTGGCAGACCAGAACCAGGAGAGCATGCCAGTCCATCATAACATCAATTAATGAGAAAGTTAGTAGATTACTTAGGATGGGCTAAACCATCAGCCCAATTCATCCAGGATGATTTAACAGATATATTGGACCATGGTCCCACCAAAGACCCAGTACTACCCTTTCATGTAGCCCTGCAAAATAGGGTGGCCAAGAATTCGGAAACTCTGGATTCTATTCCTCCGGTAAATAAATCCCTCACCTCAAAATACTGTCCGGCCAGTAGCGACACCGGCTATCTGTCAAAACACCCGACTCCCGAGAGTCTGGTCATACAGGCAGCCACAGCTTCTAACAAACTTGCATACCCGTCTATCCCTCCAGACAGGGACGATAAGCGTGTGGATGGTTGGGCACGGAAGGTATTTTCAGCCGAGAGTATGGCATTAAAATCTGCCAACTCCACATGTGCCTTGGCAACATTTTCGTACACTCTTTGGGAGTGCATTGCAATGGCGGCGGAGCACATACCAGAAGGGGAAGAAAGGGAAGGGTTCCTAGCCACCGTTAGAGATGGAAAGGAAGCCATGCAGGAATCCCTTCAATCTGGATTGGACACTGCAGATAGTGTAAGCAGATCCATGGGCACTAGCACGGTAATGCGCAGATTTGCGTGGTTACGGAAGTCGGGTTTCGCACCGGACGTACAGAACTGCCTTCTGAACATGCCTTTTGACGGGTCTCACCTTTTTGGCAACAAGGCTGACGAGAGCCTTGAGAGGTTGCAGACCTCAAAAGCAGCTGCCAAATCTTTAGGAGCTGCTATTAGGCACCCTCAGCCTTTTCATGCGCAAGGACAGTCATGGAGGGGACGATCCTATCGTTACTACACCTCATATGGAAAGGCGAGAGGAATGGCCAGTCAGAGGGGCCAGAAAAAGGCCACTCGTGGTGGACAAGGAAAACGTGCTAAACCAGCTCCAGCTGCAGCTTCTCTACCATCAGCGGCTGCAACATCTGCCACAAAACCGCTTTGAGGACTTGCATCACAAAACACCTGTATGGGGCAGGCTGTCACAGCATCTGCAAGAATGACGAGCCATTACTTCAGATGTTTGGGCTCTAGAAATAATAGCCCAAGGTTACTGCCTTCCTTTTCTAACGCAACCTGCAGCGGAGAGGAACAAGGGATGATACTGCCCGTATTTTTTGATCCCCAAAAAGGACGGAGGACTGAGACCCATCTTGGACTTAAGAAACTTGAACAAGTTCCTCAGAAAGGACAAGCTCAAGATGGTTACCCTTTCTCAGATCCTTCAGGCCCTTCAACTTCAGGACTGGTTGGTGTCATTGAACCTCCAGGATGCTTATTTTCATGTGCCAATTCATCTCAAACACAGAAAATACCTGAGGTTCGTAGTTGGTGACTCATATTATCAGTTTCGAGTCCTGCATTTCGGGTTGACCTCCGCCCTGGGGATCTTCACCAAGTTAATGGTAGTGGTGGCAGCGCACCTCAGGAGAGGGGGAATTCATGTCTACCCCTACCTGGAAGATTGGTTGATCAGATCGCGTTCTGCCGAGCAAGCACTGGATCATCTGAAAGTCACCTGCCACTTCCTCCACAAACTGGGCTTCTCCCTCAATTTCAAGAAGTCACAGATGACACCTTCCCAACAGCTTCAGCACATAGGAGCTGTATTAGACACGTCCTTGGGAAAGAGCTCGCCTCCCAAGTCGAGGGCTCAAGACATTCTTCAGATGGTTTACAAATTCCAAAATGCCCAAAATCCCCAGGCTTACGACTTTTTAAGGTTGCTCGGCCTCATGGCATCCTGCATCTTTCTGGTGCCAGAGGCACACTTGAGGATGAGATCCCTTCAATGGGCCCTAAAGACTCAGTGGTCCCAGTTCTTGGGTCAAATGACAGATCTTCTTCAGATTCCGAACAAGGTCAGACAAGACCTTCTATGGTGGACCTGTACAGAGAACATCCTAAAAGGAGAACCTTTTTGGCAACCATGGCCGGAGATCACAGTAGTGACGGACGTCTCACTCCTGGGGTGGGGAGCTCATGCCAACGATTTGACAATCAACGGTCGTTGGTCTCTATCGGAGTCCAAACTACATATCAACCTTTTAGAGCTGAGGGCAATCAGACTAGCGCTGAAGGCCTTCCTGCCATCTGTCAGGGGAAAGAATGTCCTGATAATGATGGACAACACAGTCGCCATGCACTACCTAAACAAAAGAGGAGGTGTGGGGTCAGTACCCCTGTGCAGAGAGGCAATGCAGCTCTGGTATTGGGTGATTCAGGAAGGAATCTCTTTAACGGCAATTCATCTAGCCAGGGAAGAGAATATGACGGCAGATGCTCTGCGCAGGCAGAGCACGATATCCCACGAATGGGAACTGGCTCAGGAAGTCATTCAAGAGATCTTCGCCCTTTGTGGAACCCTTCAAGTAGACCTGTTTGCAACCGGAATCAACCGAAAATGCGAAAGGTATTGCTCAAGGGAATTTCCCCCGAGAGGAGCCCTGGGGGACGCGTTCGTGGTGGAGTGGAATTTCCCACTATTGTACGCGTTCCCTCCGATTCCCATCATTCCTCAGGTCATCAGAAGGCTGAGAAGGTTTCGGAGTCGCATGATCCTAATTGCCCCGGATTGGGCCACGAGAACGTGGTACCCGGACCTTCTAGACATGTCCATCTTTCTTCCAGTACGTCTTCCGCAGAGAGAGAACCTTCTCTCTCAAATGGAGGGTCAGGTTCTCCATCCAGAGGTCAAAATGCTCAACCTTCATGCTTGGTATCTGAAAGGCTGATATACAGGGATTGGAACCTTCCAGATGATGTTATGGAGTGTTGCTTTCGGCAAGAAGGCCAGCAACAAAGTCTCTATACCGTTGCCTTTGGAAAAAGTTCTGCAACTGGTGCAGAGAAAAGAATGTCGATCCTTTCCTATGTTCTATTCCGGAAGTATTATCTTTCCTTCTGACCCTAGCACATAGAGGTCTGAATATCGGAACAATAAAAGGTTACCTTGCGGCGCTTTCCATTTTCAAGCGCTCATCGGAAGAATGCTCCTACTTCAAAATTCCTTTGATAATACAATTCTTAAAAGGACTCACCAATGTGTTTCCTCCTCACCCATTTCAAGTACCGATCTGGGATCTAAATTTAGTCCTAAAATTAATGTCTGCTCCCTTTGAGCCTATGCACACGTGTCCATTAAGATTACTACCGTGGAAAACAGCCTTCTTGGTTGCTCTAACATCAGCAAGAAGAGTGAGCGAATTGCAGGCACTATCTTCTGGGCCACCCTATACTGTGTTCCATAAGGACAGAGTTGTGTTGAGGGTAAAACCATCATTTTTACTGAAAGTAATATCTGATTTTTTTTTTGATTTTTTTTATTATTGCATCAATTAGTTTCCAAAAAAAACTTTAAATGCATACTAAACCAAGATTTTCTTACAGAAACTTAAAATTACATCAATTATATATAGGGAGGAAAAGTAATAAAGATAAAAAAAGTGTAACTAAGTATCCAGTTTTGTGAAAATTTCTCTCACAAAGTTCAAAAGTGCCAAAGTCTTGGATACTTTTCCTCCCCTTCTTAAGATTGTCCACCTCTCTTGCAAGGATAGAGTAGTTAGATTTTGGAAGTGCGACCCTAGCCATTTTTCTCTGGGCCTAGATAAAGTAACACAGTTCATCACCAAGTGCTGTAAGGTTTCAGTCTCCTGCCCACAGCAACGACACAACAAACTAGGTTGCACCTCCTTTTTATTTCTTCTCCCTAGAACTTCTCTAGTGTGGAGGAGATTTAATCGGAATTTTAAAAATCGGTCCCTTTCCATGCTTGAGGGAAATTTGTCGAGATACGGGTGCACGGTACCTCTATGATAATGCTCATCCATGCCCTGAGTTATAGACGAAAAGGCACTAAGTCTGTCCAAGGTGGCTATCCAATCCCAGTCCAGGAGTTTCCTCTTTACCGTGTGCGGATTTAACACAAGGTTTTTAGGTTCCAAGGCTATAAAATTCAAGATTTCTGTGCAGATTAACTGCCACTTGTTTAGAGCCTGGATCAGCTTTCTTGTCATGGCTTCATTAATGGCCAAGAAACCACTTCTTTCCTGTGGGTGCAGACATTTACCAAGGAGTGTCAATGATTTCCAAGCCATGGATACGTAGAGTGAAGATAAGCCCAGTTCTTTACGGACACTTTCAATCGGGATCGATGACGGTAGACCCAGTACTCTTTTCCAAAACAGACCCTCCAACAGTCTCCAAACCTCTGGAGTGAGAAAAAAGTTCGCCTCCGCCGCATAGGTCAAAATAGGCAAGACTTTCAGTTTATAGAAGACAATCAGTGGTCTAAGGGAGAAGGAACAGTATCGCCGTTTAATTAACAGAGCTTGAGAAGCTAAGTTCGTAACTTTACTTCTAAGTCTTTCGATACCCGGACCATCTTGGATACTATTGTTTAAGGTAACTCCAAGGTATACCATGGTTGAGACCACTGGTACCACTTCCCCCGACAAGAACCGCCTACATTTTTAACGCCCATGATGGGACCTAGCCTCAGGATCTGTGACTTCTTCGTATTTATTCGGAGGCCATCTTATTGTGTTTTTAGAGGCGGTCAAAGGCACAAACTCAATCTTCCTCTGATTCTTATCGTAGCATTCCATATTGAAATCGCCACATAGAAGGATTTCGAGTTTCGGGCACTCAGTCCTAGCATTGTCTATGGCTTTCATAAGGACTTCCATAAATGTGTCTTCTTCTCGTGCTTTAGGACCCCAATATACATTACATATTAGAAGCTGCCAGTCTTGGGATCGTAGTGAAGATTTTGTCGTAGATGAAATCCTAATGAGTTGGATCCAAGGATTCCTATTTACTGATGAAAGCACTTTTAAGCCACTGGTGCGCTTGACCCCTACCAGGAGGCCTGCACTCGGTCTCCCTTTCAAGCCCTTTATTGCGGGATTTAAGAGTAGCTCAAACCTATCCAAGAGGGGAAGATCACACAGCCAGGTTTCCTGCAGGCAAAAGACATTGTAGGTGGTCAAGTGTACTAATGAGTTTCCGAGGAGGTGCGAATAGCCCCTTGTGTTCCAACTCATGATTTTTATCCCTTTTGACACGGGATTGAGTTGGGCACTCCTGGGGCACTGATGGCGTTATGATTTGGCGGATAAGGCCCCTGCTAACCAACTCCAGTCCTCTGAGCTGTTCTCCAGGATCAATCCGGCTTTGTCTGGTTGAGTGCGCACATGGGGCCTCATTACGACCCAGGCGGTAAGGGGTTTACGGCGGCGTAAACAGCGCCGACCCTTACCGCCTGATTCCGAGGTCCCTTAGCGCCATGGAGGATTTAACACCTGCTTTTAGCAGGTGTTAAAATCCATGGCGCTAAGGGACCTTGTTGTTAATTACGCCACCGTAATTTACGGTGGCGTAATTAACGCCTTCCCCACTCCCATTATGCCCTACGGGGCAAAAATGGGAATGGGGAAGGGTAAATGGGTTAATGGGGACTTACCGCCCCGCCAACCTCGGAATGGGGCGGTAAGTCCGCCAACCACCATGGCGTAAACGTAGTTTACGCCATGGTGGTAAAGGTACGACCCAGGCGGTAACTTACCGCCTGGGTCGTAATGAGGCCCATGGTCTTTTCTGTTGTCCTCCCCTCGTACACCCCTATCGCTCTTACCAACTTTCGCCTGCTGTTCCTTTTTGAGTTCGGTGGAAGAATTTGAGGAGTTGCTTGATGTGTGTTTCGAGTCTTTAAGACTTACACGTTCTAAACTGGTCCCCTCTTCCAGCTCCTTTAACACAAACCCACATAGATTGAGTTTGGGACCCAACTCCAAAAGTGAGGTTTTGATGTTTCGATCACCTGTGTGGAGAATCACACTATCGTGACGCTGTTTGTTGTGAAATTCAATCCAGTCTATGTCCCTAGATTTTAGGTGGTCAGGATAGTCCAGGGATTGCAGGAGTCTCATAACATTTGCCCGATTCATAATCAGATTGTCTTCATAACCCAGGGTTCTTTCCAGTAGCACTGTAGCTCTGTAGTGTGCTGGAGCGTTGTGTATCTCAGACCCTTTGTGGACAGTCTGGTTAGTGAGACCTGATACTAGCTTGTTCTCTATATTTTCCGCCCATGAGACTGTTCTTCTAATCCCCTTTATCGTATCCATACGGTCTCCTTTGTTGTTATTGACTTGATTTTCATTTAAGTCAGAAAATGGTCTTACCCGCATTCTATCCTCCACCCCATCCTTCAAAGGAGGAGGAAAGATTACAAAGGTTGGATCCGAAAAGAGCTTTAAGCTTTTACATCTCTAGACTTTCAAGACTTATAGTGGACAACCAGCTGTTTATAGGTTACACAGGAAGGAAATCGGGAAATCGGCCCTATCGCTCTTACCAACTTTCGCCTGCTGTTCCTTTTGAGTTCGGTGGAAGAATTTGAGGAGTTGCTTGATGTGTGTTTCGAGTCTTTAAGACTTACACGTTCTAAACTGGTCCCCTCCTCCAGCTCCTTTAACACAAACCCACATAGATTGAGTTTAGGACCCAACTCCAAAAGTGAGGTTTTGATGTTTCGATCACCTGTGTGGAGAATCACACTATCGTGACGCTGTTTGTTGTGAAATTCAATCCAGTCTATGTCCCTAGATTTTAGGTGGTCAGGATACTCCAGGGATTGCAGGAGTCTCATAACATTTGCCCGATTCATAATCAGATTGTCTTCATAACCCAGGGTTCTTTCCAGTAGCACTGTAGCTCTGTAGTGTGCTGGAGCGTTGTGTATCTCAGACCCTTTGTGGACAGTCTGGTTAGTGAGACCTGATACTAGATTGTTCTCTATATTTTCTGCCCATGAGACTGTTCTTCTAATCCCCTTTATCGTATCCATACGGTCTCCTTTGTTGTTATTGACTTGATTTTCATTTAAGTCAGAAAATGGTCTTACCCGCATTCTATCCTCCACCCCATCCTTCAAAGGAGGAGGAAAGATTACACAGGTTGGATCCGAAAAGAGCTTTAAGCTTTTACATCTCTAGACTTTCAAGACTTATAGTGGACAACCAGCTGTTTATAGGTTACACAGGAAGGAAATCGGGTCAATCGGTGACAAAACAGACAATTTCACGCTGGATTGTGCTTTGCATTTCAGAATGCTACAGACTAGCTCAAAAAGACCCTCCGGAAGGGTTAAGGGCTCATTCCACCAGAGGCATCGCCTCCTCCATGGCCCTTCAAAGAGGTGTTCCAATAAGATCCATTTGCGAAGCAGCAACTTGGTCTTCGCTACACACCTTCTCAAAATTCTATAACCTGGATGCTTCCCAGTCTAGGAGCTAACTTTTGGAAAAGCAGTACTATACTCAGCCATTTAAGAGTATCGAAAAATCTACCCCCTCCTCCAGAGGAATTGTCCATACTGCTTTGAGAGTCTATCTAAGATGAGGAATACATTGGAGGACACAATCCACTCGAAGAACAAGTTACTTACCAACTGGTTACGTTTTTTCGATTGGATGTTCCTCCAACGTATTCCTCATCGCCCTCCCAGCCTACCCCTCTGTAGATTTTTCCGGGTTATTGCCATCCCAAATCTCGCAAGGCTCATACCTGTCTGCCGGCACAAGCTACGTAGTACAAGATCAAAGATAAAAAGGGGAAAAACAGAACTGAGGCCAACGGGCGCCGCGCGTGCTACTTATACACCCGTAGACGTCACCCTCGACAGAGGCCTTCGAGGGACCATCGACTCGACGCATCGACGCACAGCGCCATCTGCCGAAAAAATTTCCGAAGAGCAGCAAAGCTGGATGGAATACATCTAAGATGAGGAATACGTTGGAGGAACATCCAATCAAAAGAACGTTACCAGTTGGTAAGTAACTTGTTCTTCTTGGAGAAAAAACAGTCAGTATTTTTTTAACATCGCGACTGTATTAACATTACTGAACAGATGGTGGTTCCCCCTAGTGTTCCAAGAGAGGAAACTCAGGGCAGAAACCTGGGACGACCCCCTCGCAATGGCAACTCTTCCCCAGTGACTTTCAGTTCCACAATGCCGAGGTAAGTTTGGCCCAGTCCCTTGTGTCCCCAAAGTTTCCTCTAGATAGATGCCTCAGTTGATCTTGTAGGGGTCTTTCTGGATGATAAACCATTGTCAAGTTTGCCCAAGATTCATTATCTCTATCGGGTTTAGGGGGGGGGGTTGGTTCACCCTTCGCTATCTCAATATTAAATCCCAATTCTCTCAACCCAACCGATTGTCCCATAACCAAATCTAGGACCACTCTTGACTTGAGCACTATATTGGTTTGGTCAATTCTTCCCTTAATAGGAAAGAATATCCTCTCTAGATCGTAGGTGGACACCAAAGCCAATGCTGGTAGCTGCCCAAAGATTTTAAGGATGTTCCCACGGTTCAGACATATTGGCATATAACCCCCCTTAGGCTAGTTAACTGTAGGATATCCACTGTGTTAGATTCCCGCATTTGTATGGGGTTATATGCCCTGTCTCTATTGGATTGGTCATTCTCTAATTGTTGAGAATCCTGCTCCCTTGCGCCTCTTATTATTGTCTCCTTCTGTAAGTTATCTGGGCTTAGAGGTTTTCTTTCTTGGTCGCTGAGGGGTCTCGAAGATATAGGTTTTTGCTGGATGTAGTTCAAATTATTTGGGACATAGAGATCTCCCATAATCTTAAGACCTATTTGCTGGTCGTTTAGGTCAGATGGGAGGTCCTTCAAATGTACCCTAGATATATATCTGGCATGTCCGTTTGCTGGGACCAGGCGCATATCTTCCTTGTGTGGATTAAGGCCTGGATTATTTAAGGAACTTTCCTGAGGTATTGATTTAATAGTATATATTTCCTGTAAAAGTTGTTTTGCTGAGACAATATTGCTAAGTATAGGTGTATTGCTAAGTGATGGTTGCATGTTATCTATAGGGATTGGGTTAGTTATGAGGGCCTCCTTCAGTGCCGGTACGGGGCAATGAGATCCTTCTACATGGACAATCTGCTCAGGAGTGCCAATAGGTTCCTTCTCTAATCGGAGCCTCGGCTGTTCACCTAGGGATCCATCAGTCATCTGATCCACCCTACCCCTCTACCAGGGTATTGGGTGGACTTCCTTTTTCCCAACTGTAACAGTTTTCAGGTCTGATGGAGTTTCCTCTAGCTTGTTAAAGTCTTTATACATTGCCTGCGATTCCCCCTTTTTCTCTAACTTTGTAATATCAGACAAGTCAATACCATAGTCCTGAGGAGGAAGTTCCTTCAAGTTCTTAGGGCCCTCTACAGTGTTTATTGATAGAGGGATTTCCTTTAAGGAAAATTCCTTCAGGAATACCAAGTTGTTAAAAAATGTATTAGTGATTGAATTCATTTTCCTTATTTTTTTTATTTTTTGTTTTTTCAATTTTTTTCAGATGTTTTTTACCAATCACACAGTCCTTTTTGATTGGGGTATCTTCTTTGGTTAGATCTACAACCTCAGCATTCTTAATATTATTTGGTAGCCCTATTTGCCCAGGATTATTGTCCTGTTTAACTTCTTGAGGGGGCTGAGGGGCTAAAATTAGTGCAGATTTAGTTACAGGTAAGGATGCCGCTGATGTCGAGGTATGAGGATGTAACTGCACAGAGCGACCATTAGGCTCTATGATAACTTTTTCTTTGGCTATGTGTCCTGGCAGACTCACCTGACTGCCTGTGGGGATGGATGGGAATAAGGGCAAAGGGCTATCTGGTTTAGGTGATAAGTTTTTCTCCATCATTAACCTCATCAGATCTTCACATCTGTCTATACCTTGAAACTTGGAGTGTATTTCAGAAAGCATTTGAGAGTGCAACTTTACTTCTGACCAAATGTTATCATATAGACTGATGCAGGAGCTAAGGACCATGCTCAATGCTGATACTGTTGGTTGCGTGAGCCTGATCCTTTCGTCATCTTCCCTTAGAGTATGATGTAGCATTGGGTCACCTAGATTATCGTTATGGATTCAGGTAAAAGGCCCCTTTCCCTTCGCCAATTTTGCTTTGCAGTATATTCATTGATGAAATTGGTGAGCTCAGAGGGGGATCCCATATAGGAGATTTCAAAGGTTTGTTGAGTGACGCTATTTATTTCTGATACTCTAGAGTTGAAATTGCTCTCAGCCAATGCTTTGTCTGCACATTTGATGATACTAATATCATCGATGTCATTGTGTGAAATTTCCTCAACCTCCAGTTTTTTTACCACTTCGGTTAGGTGCGTATAGTCTAAGCTAGCCACTGCTAGTGAAGAGGGCACTGATCTTATGTCAGTACAGGTTGCAGTTCTTTTCCCAAAGTAATTGGACATTTCTTTTTACCAGGTATTGGTTCTCCCGTTTTGTTAGTGTAGAGCTTATATTTAGGGATACTCCGTGGAGGTTTCATCATTGGAGTTTTAAATAGGCTGTCTGCATGGGGAGAAACCAATCAGGGTACCTTATTACTAGGTAAGGACTTCCCCTAGGCTTGCTGTCCCCATTTAGATGTAGTACCGAGAATTGGATCTGGTATCTTGCCTAGGTGTGGGATGGGTACCATGCTCTTTTGAATATCCAGGGTTGCTACATGCTTGCCATCTTTGCCATCATGGATTGGTGTATGGGGCTTGATTCTATCCCAGGGTAGTGGGGTATTGTTTTTGTGATCACCCCTCAGGGAGGTAGGTACAGTGGAACCAAACAACGGGTAGTTGAGGCCATATAAATTAGGTGTACCCTCCTCCCTAACGGGAATACGTTCCCCATTTTCATCCAACTCTTTGGCCAAGTTCTTGGCTAATGTAGCCACTAGTCCATCTTCTTGAGCTGCAATAGAGAAGATTTCTTTCCCCTTATATATACAGTTATTCAACTTTGAGTCCCTGGGGGTAAAGCCTAAATTTATATTTTTTATCAAATTGTTCAGGGAGTAAACTTGCGCCAGGGTAGTGGAGGGCTCGTTAATAGGATCCCCCAAGTGTGCGTTAGGCTCTTCAGATCCACATTTGGGCTCAATCCATACTACACTTACCAGGTCATTCTTTGCGACCTTATCCGCATTCACATCTAGGGAGTTCATACTAATAGAGTCCCCCAGTGACTGCTGCAGCTCAATGGTAGCCTCCAAGGCTGTCTGACTCCGCAATCCTTTTCGGGACATTTGGGAAACTCCACGAAGTGAAAAGCTAGAAAAAAATGGACAAAGTACTAAGTGGGGTATCGAGTCCTAAAACACCAAGATAACAAATAGATTAGCGCCCTGAGGCCAATTGCCCACTCAAATATTGGCCTAAACAATTCCGATTTCAATAGATAAAGAGATACCTAAATATATTAAATATGTTTTAAATCATCGACAATCAATCTGCATGTGTAATGAGTCAATACTTTAGTCGCAGACCACATGTGTTAAAAACCTAGTAAAAGTGTTCAATAATCGTAGTCCTAAAACAGGGGAGAATCAGGCCTCAGCCCCCAAAGTCTGTATGCACAATAAATAGTGAAAATTGACCCTGGGCAGAGAGAGAATCTCGCAGCTCCCCAAGGAGAATCAGTAGGCAAATTCACTTTCCAGGATTAAAAGAGTTAATTTGTAGCATTAACAATAGAATGGAACAGGGCGAGGCACACCCGACAGTTTAAGGAGCTGCCAGAGTCCGACTCTTCCCCCTCGCCCAGTAACCTTAGTTCCGCGGAGTAAGTATACCAAGAGGAGAAGAAGTCCTTGCGGGCAAAGTGTTACTGGCACTACCACACGCCCGTTCTCCAAGATGTATACACTGCACGCAAGGAGTCTATAGGCCAGGGATTAGCTCCTTTCAAGAATTCCAGACTGAAGTGCAAGCGGAACAGCCAGGGTACTTACTATAACACGCTGGTTACTGATGCGAAGTAAGCGAAACGCCTCCCGCAATACAGCTGCTCCTCGCCCTTCTCTCCTCAGGGGTTAACGCTGCAAGGGCGGGTGGGCGGGACAGAAGTGCCGCTTCAGGTCTGGGCATGTTAAAGAGACAGAAGTCTCAATTCAGTCCATGCAGCTTGTCAAAGGCACAGCCCCTCCAAGACCGCACACGCAAAGAGCACAGAACTTCTCCTCGCCAAACAGTTGCTCCTCGCCCTTCTCTGCTCAGGGCTTAACCATTTCAATTCATTTAGAACTTGTGTGGCCTTCATTTCAATGGATCACTTAATCCAAATCAATCATCTCCTCTCTGTAAAACAAATTTGGAATGATATTCTGAATGCTGTGAAGGGTAGCTTCTGCATTGTGTCCTGGGCAGAAGCTTGATTGAATGGGCTTTAGGCACTGAGTGTTCTAGCTTTTGTTGCTTTTGAGAGAGAAATGTTTTTAAAAAAACAAATATTGACCATAATAGTTGCTGAGTAGTGGTTGTAAATCCAGGTTTGTGTTTTGAGCAGCAAGGTGATGATGGCCTTTTGGAGGCCTACAATCTTTTGACAAGTCAATAGTGTTATGAGCAAGTTCATAGCACTATGAGGCAAGAGTACTGGTAGCTGGGCACTATGCGAATGCATATTAAAGGAGAGTTCCGGGACTTTTTTTTTATTGTCCCTACGGGTCGGCCATGTGTTTGTAAGCATAAATCGGTAGATCGTAGGAAACTTTCCTATGGACCTTACCCGACTTTTCGCCCATTATCGCACTCGAAATCAGCCTCCATTTTGTGATAATCCTATCATTCCGCCGCATCGACCTGGCTCACCTGCCTTTGCGGCACTAAATCAAATCCCCCGCCCCTGAGCCTGACATCAGCAGACGCGTACTGCCCATTTCAAGCACGTCTCGTGTCAACAATCGCTGCGCCTCAGCTATTGACGTGTTGCCATGGAAATGGCAGGACGCCTCTTTCCCCAATAAGTATAAACAGACCGTTTCACAACACACAGCAGCAGATTTTCGATTCCATTCCTCTCTCTGTGTTACTTTGAGTATTCTGTGACTCGTTTCAGTGCTCTGGTCAGCTACCTTCGCCGCTTGTAGCCCGTGTGAACACCTGTACCATCTCTGTAAATTATTTTACTATCTTTACCGCACAATGGCCACAATAATGCCGTATATGTACGAGCCCGAGTACACCGAGGAAGAACTACTGGAAAGTCAAGCACGCGAAAACGATGGGGATTCGGACGGCAGTTGGGAGGACCAGTCAACGGATGAAGAGCCTGGACCATGTCGCATGGACGGCGTCTCCACCTGGTGCACGTGCAATCGGTGCGAGCTAATGCCAACTGAGGAGGAGAACTGCTGCTGCCGTGAAAATTCCGGGTGCTTGGCCTACATTTCGGAAAGCGAGCAAAGTCTGCAGGAAGGCGAGCAAAGTCCGCAATGCATCACCGAGCTGCCAGAGTTCAGGGAAGCCTGCCTCTCACGGACCGTGTTGAGGATGATGATGGTGCTTATGCACGAACTTCGCGGCACTGTTCGTCCGCGTAATCCGAGTAACGAGTAAGTATACTCTGTTTGTGATGTCAGTGATGCCACCACTATTTCATGGTCGTCTCCCACATATAAAATTACATTTACATATCATTCGAACGCATGTAAATTTGTTCCATATAGTGCATTTTCTAGATATAATTTTTTTCTAAGAAAAATGACATGTGTTACCTGAATCGACATTGATAAGAAAGTTTGGTCAGTTTAATACAGTTTGCATCTTTTTTTTTCACAGGTGGTACAGGCTGGTGGCCTATCGTTGCTTCACTTGGTGGCTTCACGGGAGGCTCGGACACCGCGTTCGGAGAGTAATACCTGCCTGTGCGGTACTTGCCATTAGACAACATTTCCCCAGTGACAGTGGACAATACCGCGGATTTTCCCTCGATGTGCTGCAACCTCAACTTTACAATGTGTAATGTTTATTATTTATGTTTAATTAAAATCTAAAATAAAGCCCAACATATATTTTAACAATGGTTGTTTTGATTTTTTAAATGAATCTAGTGTATATTCTCCTGGGAGGGTGAGGTATTTATAAACTCACCCCCCTGCATTCCATGTAGTAGATCCTGCAGCCATCCTCTTACATTCAGTTAGATGGCCTCTCCTTGGTGAGGCCCTGCGGCAAACGGGTCTTGTCTGCACGACCACCGCCCCGATCCACCCCCCGCCCTATCAAAGGCAGTTCGCACCGGGGTACTTGTGCTGGCAAGTGGAGCTGTCAGGGAGCGATAAAGGCCAAGAGGTGCCAAAGACCATGTACACTTCAAAGTGGTCTATAGAGCATGGGTTGTTGTTCCCATGTCTACCTCCAGACCCCGTGTCTCCTGCCAAGCATCCCCCCTCACGCTGGACGGCCCCCTGCAATCCACATAAGTGTGTCTCCATTCACGAGTCTTCCTGTGTCTTGTCTGCACGACCACCGCCCCGATCCACCCCCCGCCCTATCAAAGGCAGTTCGCACCGGGGTACTTGTGCTGGCAAGTGGAGCTGTCAGGGAGCGATAAAGGCCAAGAGGTGCCAAAGACCATGTACACTTCAAAGTGGTCTATAGAGCATGGGTTGTTGTTCCCATGTCTACCTCCAGACCCCGTGTCTCCTGCCAAGCATCCCCCCTCACGCTGGACGGCCCCCTGCAATCCACATAAGTGTGTCTCCATTCACGAGTCTTCCTGTGTCTTGTCTGCACGACCACCGCCCCGATCCACCCCCCGCCCTATCAAAGGCAGTTCGCACCGGGGTACTTGTGCTGGCAAGTGGAGCTGTCAGGGAGCGATAAAGGCCAAGAGGTGCCAAAGACCATGTACACTTCAAAGTGGTCTATAGAGCATGGGTTGTTGTTCCCATGTCTACCTCCAGACCCCGTGTCTCCTGCCAAGCATCCCCCCTCACGCTGGACGGCCCCCTGCAATCCACATAAGTGTGTCTCCATTCACGAGTCTTCCTGTGTCTTGTCTGCACGACCACCGCCCCGATCCACCCCCCGCCCTATCAAAGGCAGTTCGCACCGGGGTACTTGTGCTGGCAAGTGGAGCTGTCAGGGAGCGATAAAGGCCAAGAGGTGCCAAAGACCATGTACACTTCAAAGTGGTCTATAGAGCATGGGTTGTTGTTCCCATGTCTACCTCCAGACCCCGTGTCTCCTGCCAAGCATCCCCCCTCACGCTGGACGGCCCCCTGCAATCCACATAAGTGTGTCTCCATTCACGAGTCTTCCTGTGTCTTGTCTGCACGACCACCGCCCCGATCCACCCCCCGCCCTATCAAAGGCAGTTCGCACCGGGGTACTTGTGCTGGCAAGTGGAGCTGTCAGGGAGCGATAAAGGCCAAGAGGTGCCAAAGACCATGTACACTTCAAAGTGGTCTATAGAGCATGGGTTGTTGTTCCCATGTCTACCTCCAGACCCCGTGTCTCCTGCCAAGCATCCCCCCTCACGCTGGACGGCCCCCTGCAGACCGCATAATGCCACGACATATACACGTCATTCATTCACAAACACACCCCTGTTTCGAATTCTTTATAACCCACTTCATATTTCTAATGAGAACTTCTTTGCGCTTTGCTAGTCAACCCGTGAAGGTGCTGGTTATCTGCTCTTCGTCTCTGTGAACTTCCGTGACCACTTTGAGCAAACTCGTCAGTTTGCAACCTGTGAACTGCTCCCTGTTCTACGACAAGAAACTACTCTGATCCCTGCATCTAACTGTTTGTTCGTCAAGGTAAGTCCATGTACCATAATCATTTTGCGTCCAATTTTTTAATTTATATCTATTTGCTAGTAGTCATCAAATTGCATCCATGTTTTCTTTTCGTTCACGACAGTACATGCAAGGAACTAGTCACATGTTCTGAGTTTAGTCAAATTACTTTTTCTATTTTTTGAAAGTTATTGAAATACTTATCCGCATATGAATAACATGTATAGTTCCAAGAACCAAAACGGACCTTGCATTGAACCTTTTATGTGTCATTTAATGTTTTAACACATTGGTATTCATAGAGAATTGTTGATCTTTACTTTTCAGAACTTTCCATAATGCCTGCCTGTTCCATTGGCGGTTGCCCTTCGAAGACCCATAACAAATCTGAAGGTACTATAATGCATGTTTTCCCTAAGACAATAGATCAGATAAGAGAATGGGTCCGATATTGCGGATATCCAGCCTCTGAGATAGAAAGTAGAGTCCTAGAAGTCTTTGCGGACAAGAGGGGTGATCGATACCGCATCTGCAGCAGGCACTTTAGCCCAGACATGTACTCCACATCATTGCTAATAAGGACGAAAACACCGCGAGCGAGGCGAAAATTGCTCTCAACCGCTATTCCCACTCTATTCGTCCACATCCCTCCACTGGTGAGTCAAGTTTACGTATTTATCTCTCGGCATTGCGGTAGTGTGTAGCATTAGCTAACAATAATTTCCCCATTTATGTATCCACTCAATATGAAGGCTGAAGATTCTCCATCCGTGTCGTTATTGCAGTCATCAGCCACTTCAAGCGCCTATCGGGTAATCTTACTTAGCTATTCTGACACTGACTTGTTTTAGGCATGTAAATCAATAGTTTTAATTGATCGTGTAATTATTTTACCTAATGGTACACCACAGTACTCGTCCTCTAGTCTTTGTTTTCAGTTATAATTATTGTTATCCAAAATAATGCAAGTACTGTCTTTCAGGGAGATGCTGAGGAGTCCAACGCATTGACGACAACCGTAGATGTCACTCAGATGCTCGAGGTACGTTTCTGGACAGTTCCATCGATGGAGATCATCAGATCTTGCATTCTTGTAGCGTGATTGTTACACACAATGTTTCTTTCGTTTTTAGCCATTGGTATGTCCTTCTGTCGTCGCCCTCCTATGTGTCTTCTTTTTTCAATATTGTGTTCATTACTAATGAAAGTCCTATGTTTCAGGGAGTCGATGGAGCATTAGTCCAAGAGGAAGGGGGAGCATGCAGTTACGGGTCGGCGCAACAGCTTGCAGAAGTGTGCACCGCAGTTACAGCGTCCCTTGATGTTCTTATGCATTTCGAGGTATGGATACTGACAGATCAATCATGCGAGATCAAATGACGTGATTACATCCGCTATACTTCCTTCTTTATTAACGCAAGTACTATGTTTCAGGGAGCTGACGGAGCTTCTTCAACAAGAACATCACCCCTAGTAGTTGATGCAGATCTCTGGGTGGTGACACTTCCAACGATGGAGCAAATCGAATCATATTTGGATATCCATTATTTATTTTAGACAACTGATCATTTGTGCAGGTCTATTTAGATGAGCCGTTGACGCCTGCAGAAAGTTTATGTTCTTTTAAACAAAATAGAAAACCATACTAATGCAATTACTGTGTTTCAGGGAGTTGCTGAAGCGTCATCTTCAATAATATCATCAATGGAAGTCTATGCGGAGCCCGAGGTATGGATCTTGACAGTTCAATCTAACTAGATCAACAATGCGTGAACTATTGTCGTTTGAATGTTCTACACAATGCCTTCATTCGTGTTTTGCTATTGAGATGTACGTATGGGTATTGGTCCCCAAGTACATTTTGTGTTTTCAATATTATTATACATACTAATGAAAGTTCTATGTTTCAGCGAGTCGATGGAGCCTCAGTGAGTGATGGATGTGCTTATCATGAAAGTATAGTCGTTGCAGCGCGAGAGGAAGTGGAGACATGCACACACGAGTCGGAGCAACAGCGTCCAGATGTTGAAGTTCGAGGAAAGAAAGTTTCAAAGAAAAGAAAGCAAAAGAAGGTTAGTGTCCTGTTCACTATATTATGTTGTCTTTCACTGTCAATAGTTCAATACTGTAAGTTGTGTTTAAACTGAACATCCCTTTTCTAATCTGTCCTCTAGTTGCGAGTGGGTGTAAGAACTAGATCTACACAGACAGTGAAGCGAACGAGAGATGTTGCTTGTCAAACCTTTTGGCAGGGACTTGAGACTGGAGATGCATCGTGCCAATGGGAAGAATATGAAGTGATTGACAACGGAGCTATACCACCACCAGCCATTGATAGTGAATGTCCTCCTGGTAGTTTGGATGCAGTCGTAGATCAATTCACAGAATCCACACCCGCAAAAAATAAGAGCACGCGAAAGTTGAAGACATTGTTTTTTTCTCCCATCTCCGGACAAGGAACAGATGTTGCAATGGAAGAGAATGAAGTGGACGACAATGAAACACCATCAATATCACTCAGCATAGCGGAAGACGATATCAGAGATTGTACCTTTCATGCGAGTGACATGTCCTCAACGTTACAGGCCGAACCAGCTGGGATGCAGAGTGACAGTATAAGGAAAGAGGCCAAATTCATTGTATTCGATAGCTGTTTGATGGATATTATTATGATGATGAAATGTGGGCATTGGGTTGGTGGGGAAGTATGTGGGGAGCCATTGATTAATGTGACTCGTGCAATTCGAGGCACTAACCTTAAAATACATGCCACCTGTACACAATATCATCCGTTCGCATGGTCTGCACAACCCATGCTGGGGCAACTGCCAGCAGGCAATCTACTTTGTGCAGCGGCCGCACTTTTTAGTGGTTCAAGTTTTAAAAAGTTACAGTATTTCTTTCAGTTTGTGGGAATCCATTTCATTGCGAAAAGTCAGTTCTACAAATACCAAACCGATTATCTATTTCCAGCCATCAGCGAAGCTTGGAGAATGGAAAAAATGTCAATGGAAAGTACATTCGCGGGCAAACGCTTCAGGCTAGCCGGTGATGGACAATGCGACAGTCCAGGATTTTCAGCCAAGTACTGCACCTACCACTTTCAGGACATGGAAAGTAAGAAAATTGTGAGTTCGGTGGTCGTGCAGGTGTCACAAAGTACATCCTCAGTGGCCATGGAGAAAGTTGGCTTTGTAGCATCATTGCAAGAACTACAATCGCGGGGAATGGTGATCGACCTGATAGCCACGGACAGACACGTTTCAATTGCCAAGACAATGAGAGAACAGTACAAAAATATAAATCACCAATTTGACGTATGGCATCTTGCAAAAACAATCAATAAAAAATTGTCGGCTGCAGGAAAAAAAAAAGATATGCAAGGTATTTCACAGTGGTCCAAGTCAATCAGCAACCATCTTTGGTGGAGCTCAAAAACATGTGAAGGGTCGTTGGAAATTCTACTGGAAAAATGGCGGTCAGTAATGTTGCACTGTAGCAACGTACATCAATGGTCGACAAATGAGCATTTCCACAAATGTGAACATGGCCATTTGTCCACAGAGGAGGCACGGAAGAAGAAGTGGTTGATTCCTTCATCACCCACTCACAAGGCCATTGAAAAGATTGTATTTGATAAAACTATAACAAGAGATTTGAGGGGACTCACGGAATTCTGCCACACAGGAGATTAGGAGGTGTTCCACAATATGTGCCTAAAGTACAGGCCCAAAAGATTGCATTTTGGCATGGAAGGCATGATAAATCGGACTCTTCTAGCGGTCTTGGCACATAACCATAATGTTGGCCGTCAACAAAGTAGGACGACCGGAACTTTAGGGACGCTTCGCTACAATAAGGCCTTCACTAAAAGAAGTAAACAATGGGTGATCAAACCAGTGTTTGAGGATATGCAATATGAGTTTATTGAGAGACTTATCGTAGATGTCCTCGATAGGCACATACATGGAGTGGTGAACGAACCTATGCAGGGGACAACTGCATTGCCACCCAACATTGCCTCTGTTCCATGTCCACCTAAAGCAGAGCTCATTGAGAAATACACATCACGGTTTAAATGATTGTAATTCGATTGTCTGTTCTCTCGAGTCTCCTCATGTTGCAGGCCCATTGCAATTAAACCAAACAGTAATATAAATCATTTTTACAAAAATTATAGAATGTTTCCGTATTACAAACACATGGCCGACCCATAGGGACAATAAAAAAAAAGGCACGCAGACAAGATGCCCTTACACTAACTGGAGCTAACTAGAAATGTGTGCTCGCTCAAAGTGAAGGTCAGCTGCTTTGATGTTTTGCTCGGGTGGCGGAAAGGCCCACGACCCAATATAAGGTTCTATTGTGATTTGACCTTGACAGGCCGGGACCATCCTGAAAGACTAAGAAAAGATAATGAATAAAATTTCAGAAACGAAACGATGAGCCACGTTCATTAGAAGAAGTAACGTCGGCAAAGAAGGAGTGGTGTTTCGGGTCTGCCCTACACAGAGACACAATGGAAAATGCAAATATAATGTAAGTAACTTTTGATGAGTTTATACCGCAATTTCATTACTATACAGTGGCTTTAAAGACGGGTTCAGTTGTACTTGTTCGTTCTATGTGGCATAGTGTTTTCTACCGCGCACTATCTGGAGGAGAACCATCTTCTTTTACTGAAGCACCTCAAAACCTTCCTCTTTGCTTCTGCTTTCTCTCTCCCTCTCCCCTGCTACAACTGGTCCACTGTCTGCGACCTCGGTCCTGGGCCCTTCCACTCTCCACCTGCACTGCCTCCCTGTCAACCCCTGCACTGGGGGACTGTCTCAGTATCCTACAGCCCCCCCTTCCCAGCACTTGTTCTGCACTTACCTTGCACTTGCCACCAGCTGGCCCTATTTATTTATTATTTTATGCTACTTACCTTGTACTCCACTCCCCCCCCTCCATGCCTCGCCACGCCTTTAAACACTTGTGTACACCCAGTAGCGCTGTCCTCGCTATGAAATGAATAATTTTAATAAGGATCTGATGGTGAGACTAATTTCATTTTTTATGTTTTTAGGTACATCATTCACTACTGTCTGTGTCACGAGTACCAGACACCGGCGGACGGCTTCTACAGCCGCCAGTTGCTTCTCCGCGTGAACAACGTTACCACCCTGACCATTTTATGGGACGATCGCCAAGTACAAGTATGCCCTTACGCGGTACTAACGGTTAGATGCAACATACCTACCGTTGTGGTGGCCTAGTGCCTCGTTGTTGGAACAGCCATGCGATTATCAGTGCGACAGAAGAGCTTATTTTTATCGTAAACCAACACCCTGTGTACTGCACACGAACATCGCTTCCCTCAAGACGAACTAATTTGGATCGAGAGCAAAGAAAAATGCAAATCGCTGAATATTCTCTAAACATTTGATGTCCAATAAACGTACTTTGCCAAATGTACAATCTTGCCGTTTGCTTTTAAACCACGGTTTCACATTCCGAATTGTGGTGCTGTATTGTGAGATGCTCTAAGACCCTGTGTACAGCAAAGGACCATCGCGTTCCTCAATACGAACTTTTTGGAACATGAGCAAATAAAAATGCAAATCGCTGAATATTCTCTAAACATTTGATGTCAAATAAATGTACTTTACCACATTTACAATCTTGCGGTTTGATTTCAAAGTACAGTTTCATATTCCGAATTGTGGTGCGCTGTATTGTGAGCTGATCTGTGTTGATTTCCGGGGTCTGTGTGGAGTCGCGTAGAAGACGCCTGGGCGCGTTTGCCTACGCAGCACAGTCACGTCACGGATAGAGGCGGGGAATATGAATGTTTTGATAAAGTCTGTTTCAGGGGCGGGGGATTTGATTTAGTGCCGCAAAGGCAGGTGAGCCAGGTCGATGCGGCGGAATGATAGGATTATCACAAAATGGAGGCTGATTTCGAGTGCGATAATGGGCGAAAAGTCGGGTAAGGTCCATAGGAAAGTTTCCTACGATCTACCGATTTATGCTTACAAACACATGGCCGACCCGTAGGGACAATAAAAAAAAAGTCCCGGAACTATCCTTTAACATAATATAGTGTATCATTAGGCATCAAGAGTTTGTTCTATTGCCTCCACATACCAAGACGAGAGCCGTCATTACAAGTGAGCCTGTCCGGAAATAAGGTGCTGGTAACAACGCTACCAGCACCTTTTCCGGACCGGCTCTCTACGAGTCTACTGGTAGGGGCTGTGAACTACTGGCAGGCCTGACCTGCCGTTAGTTCAGGTCCCTACCGGCAGATAAATCACTGAAGCACCGGCACCATTTACAATGGTGCCGGTGCTTCTGTGTTCCCATTTCCCACAGGAATGGGAACTTACCATTCCGCCGCTGCCTGTAATATCCCGGTATTAACCGGATATCGGGCAGCGGAAACGGTAAGCAAAGGTTGCCGGTAGGCCACTGGTACTACCAATCATTTCTGCTCTCCTGTATGTTTACTGCTAAAGTGAGGTTCTGAATTTTTTGCAGTTTTTTTTATTTTCAAGAATCCCTCATTACGAAATTGGATTTTATTTCATAATCAGATTTTGAAAGTGCCCCAAAACATATATTTGAGGTGGGAGTAAGAGCCAATAACAGGTGAGGATGGCAGGCTACAGAAGGAGGGTAGGAGATGACACCTATAAATGGAAAGATAAGGATATAAAAAATGACGCTTAAAAATAAGCAGATTCGACATTAGCAGAATTTGAAACTTAGTCTGAGATCCCGCATAGTTAAACCAGTTCTGATACAGCACCTCATTTACGGACACAAAATATAGGACTACTGCAGATGCTTGGAAGCATGATCCAGAATGCTGAATAGTTAATCTCATATTCTATGCAGTTTGCGTAAATTATTAAATATTTTCCCCTTCTCAGAACTCTAAAATGGTGCCTTAATGTTTATGCAGCATAAATGTGCCATCAATGGAATGATGTCATATTAGCACCCTGAGAGGGAGTGCCTGCCAATCAAACTACTGTGAATGCAGGCATTCATTACCATAGACAAACCTGTATTCCACGCTGGATGGCTGTTGTCTACTTGTACTCTCCACTTCCCTGCACTCTGGATGTATGCCTAACCACCTCAGCTCCCCAAGTCCCTTGATGCCCATCTGCACAGCCTCCTTCTGGGCTGCCATGCAAATAAACAACGGTTATTGTTCAAACGAGAAAAAGAAGGCCTTTTTTTGCTTTCATGATGGCACCAAAGGTCTGCTTTCATCTGATGGACAGGTCTGAACTCGGCATGCAACCCCACAGGTTTTTGTCACTGCATGCTGGTGCTCATACCGTTAATACCCTGCAAGGTGCACCATCTCTGCTGTTAAGCACCCTCGCTGTGATCATGCCAAGGTGATATTATGGGGCATTGATATTAATAGAAATATTCAATTTCGAAGTTTTAACCCTTTCACTGCTCTTACGGCATATATATTCAAATCCTAATTCCTGTACAACATAATTGATCTCCGAACAGTGAAAGGTTTAAGTGGTGAACGACCATCTTTTTAACTGAGTTGATTTGAGTAGTGAATGACAAATCGGCAACAAAATTCTGCCTTGAGGCAAATTTTGTTTTTACTTATTTAACTTTGTACCTGATACAGACAGGTTACCTCTCACTGATGGCCGTTGCCATCCTCGTGGAGTATTAGCTGTAGTGAGGATCCAACTGCATACATCGGCATACATGTGGAACCCAACGTTATTGGACTGTTAGCAATGTAAACGTTTTAGGATTATTCCTCATTAATATTCATGAAGAAAATGTGCACACATTTACAATCATTAGCCCTCATTACAACCCTGGCGTTAAGGGGTTAACGGCGCCGTAAAAGGTGGCGACGCCGTTAACCCCTTAACGCCTGATTACGAGGTCCCTTTGCCGGTTGGAGATTTTAACGCCTGCTTTGTGCAGGCGTTAAAAACCAACCCGCAAAGGGACCTTGGTGCTAAGTACGGTGCCGCAATTTGCAGCACCGTACTTAGCGCCTCCCCCATTCCCATTGAGCCCTATGGGGCAAAAATGGGAATGGGGAAGGGCCATGGCGGCATGGGGAATTACCGCCCCGCCAACCTCGGAATGGGCCGGTAATTCCCCATTCCGCCATGGCAGAGTCGGTAAGTTACCGGCATGGACCATGGTGCTGTTAGCACCATGGTCCAACGCCAGGGTCGTAATGAGGGCCATTGTATGCAAAAGTGTCTCATGAATATTAATGAGGGGTATCTTGAAAATCTGACATGTTTCCGGCACTCGAGGCCTGGAGTTGGACAACACAGATGTAAATGCTCAAGCTGTAAACAGCAGAGGTATCCCCCTACATAAATATCCCAGCCCCACAAGGAAGAAGAAAATGACTAGGCAGCCAAAGAAAGCCTACGTAACCAAAACATATATTTTCATAGCTGTTACGACATTCACCTCGCACATGATACCAATTTGTGTAAAGGTTGTAAATGTGTAGATATGGGCCGGCTTTGCTGCACTAGAAAAACAATACTCAATAATGGAGTACTCAGAGTGCACGCTAAGACCCAGCTTTATTCAAAGCATGGAATCTCAGGAGGGGACAGCATACAAGCAGCTCTCAAAATTACAAAGAGTGTAAGAAAATTTTGTTCTAAGAATATAACAGCAATGACCTCATACTGCAATACCAGTTACAAAACGTATAAGTGGTTAGGATTGATTAATATCTTAAAATATTCTTGGAATACATAAGTGTTAGTGTTGTCACTGGTTTGTGCATTTCAGATGGATCCTCCTGAGCACAACCCATCAAATATAATAGTTTCACTAGATCACTATATTGGCCATTAATTGGCTGCCATTTTTCATCCTGGCCGATGAGGCACTAGGGATTTCTATTGGTTGGCACTTTTCTCACCAACCTTGCACACGTTGACTAGACATACGTTAGGGTGAGAGAGAAGTCCATGGTCTGCACTAATTCCAATTAAATGTACTCTCCATCATTCCCAGGCTATGTGGCCCATCTGTTCCTTTGTATTTGGCCTTTTGTATCATTTCGTGTCTATGGGCCTCATTACACGGATGGCGGAGAACCATGGCGCTATTAGCGCCATGGTTCATGCCGGTAAAATACCGGCACGGCCTTGGCGGAAAGGGGAATTACCGCCCCATTCCAAGGTTGGCATGGCGGTAATTCCTCCTTCCACCATTGCCCTTCCCCATTCCCATTTTTGCCCCATAGGGCTCAATGGGAATGGGGAAGGTGCTAATTACAGTACCGCAAATTGCGGTACCGTAATTAGCTCCCTGGGTCCCTTTGCGGGTTGGTTTTTAACGCCTGCAAAAAGCAGGCGTTAAATCCCCCAACCCGCAAAGGGACCTCGTAGTAAGGCGGTAAGGATTTACCGGTACCGGTATTTTACCGGTACCGGTAAATCCTTACCTCCATCCGTGTAATGAGGCCCTATGTGTGTCAGTTAGGGAGTTTCAGAAGGTGTCTTATCTGTAATTGGCTCATAATGAATAGTCAGTGTTCTTCATTTCTTGATCATATGTTAGGGGACCGTGTTGGAGAATGAATTTCTTAGACTTTTAGCTAATTCTAACATCCATGTTGTACTCTTTGTAGCCACTGGAGACACACGTTTTACACCCACTATAGTGTCTCTTGGCATACGGATCTCTCGACAGCAATGGCTCGTCCCTTAGTCGGGGGCGACTACATTACATACGGCGATCAGCAAGGGACAAGAGATATAAGTGAGCAGCATACCTGCAATTACGCGATCCCCAGCCGGGGCACATAGTATATGACAGTCAGTATTTTGCAATACTGCTCAAAGCAGGGGCCGTACCTAATCCAGCCCAGAAGACACATGTGTGGTGGAAACACGTGTTGGCTGTTCCTCATTGCATTCAATACTTTATGCAAATTGTAATTGACTTATGTGAATGTGCTGTATGGTTGTGAAACAAGTTCTCCACTCTTTTGATAGTGACCAATGTTTGCATATACCCGCAGCTCAAATTTTAGAGATCAATTGGTAAATACAGATCCCACAAAACAATTTTCAGAAGACTGCAATTTTGTATGCCTTTTGTGAACTTAAAACTGATTTGAATTACCAATAGCTAGCCCAATTAGCATCCAATGTAAGAGACAGTATCCCCTTGTAACTACCACTATTTATGGTATAAACATGGAGGATGTACGATGAGGCATATATTATTAAATGGATGATTTTAGCAGGTTTAAGTGTCAAGACTTCAGTTGTGTATAGAGGGAAGGCTTTATACATTTGTTTTTGAGATGCTTAAGTTCATGTTTTGAATTGATCTGCACCCGTTAATTATAACATTGTAAGGTTCTTGTTCTGCTATATTTGGATGTGCAACTGCATACTGGTGAAATTTGAATATGGTCTATAAGTGAACATTACGGAGAAGTGTACTGTGTTCCCAGGCACAGATTTATATCGTAACTGCATGACCCAGAGTTAGTTTAATCTTCGTCTTTTTACCTCTGGTCAAGTGTTTCAATAGATGCACGAGGATAAGTATAAGGGCTCACTTAGGTTGACATCACTTGAAATATCTGGATACAATTGGGCTTTGCTTTCTTTATTATAATGTAACTGCAGTGTCCTAATGGTGCGAACATTCACGTGGCTTGTGGCCTTTCTTAAGCATAAAATGCATGTGTGTACAGGTAACTGGGACTATGTTTAACTTGTGGGGAGATGTTTCACTTTTTAAGGTAAGCCACGGATATTTTAGAGAATTAGAGTTTTGATGAACCTTAGGAACCAAGGGACACCGCCATCTTTTTTCTGCACACACCAGTGAGAATGTACCCTCTTGTCAGAAGTGAAGTTGTATAAAATGGTCCAGGTAAATAAAGTTTCTAATTTTTGGGATTACTTAGTAAAGAATTTTACTAATTTCTGGGGTACGGTTCAAATGTTTTTCTAACCGAATATTCACACTCCCTTGGGTAAGGGTTATACACATATGCATGTAATGTAATATCTTGGTTGTAGATGCAGAGATTAGGCATTTTGCTTGGACACAGGTAAACATGTATCAATGTTTATATAATGAGGTTATGACATCAGCAGCACATATTCTAACTACCATTTTTTTTCTATGATGATGTGTACATGTTGGGATTTCAATGATAGGTGCATTTGGTTGTATGTACACATTGATATGTGTGGCTTTAAAGCTTTGATTTGCCCTGATGATGGACTGTAGTTCGGAATTCATTGGCGTTAAAGGAGTAACTGTTTCTGCTTACTCTGAATGGAAATTGGACATTACATCTTTTGGACCACATTCTATTTTTGACTATGACAGTTTTTGTTATAAATTACTAAATATTACTGAGAGATACTTATTAAGGCTATTCTTTGGCCGCAAATGTGAACACACAGTTCTCTGAAAGGTTGTTCAGAGTCTCTTCATACAGCTTATGTTGCTAAGGGTGCTTGGGGCTGATCTGTGGTGCCCCCATTAACACTCATTACAGGTAACATGTTGTTTTGAATAAACCAGGTGGTGCCCACTTCTTTTTTTTCTAAGTATGTCATTAAGCATAGGAAATGAGCATGCTAGAGCGATTTATGATGCCTCTCTCAACCTGCCAACCAGCATTCTAAGGAAGGCAAAATGGGTGACTGCAGCCCCAAAGTTCAAGTAGCTCTTTCTATGAAGCAAAGGTTCTTGCCTCCCATAACACTTAGCATGAAGCTTATGGTAATTCAGTAGAGTTTACCGACTGCCCATTTCACTCATCTGCCCACTCACAAATGCTTGTTATGTGTGCACCTGAGATACAATGTATCTATGTGAGACAGAGACAGGCAGACAGACCGACAGAAATAGACTATGATTGGCACTGGCAATGTAAGCTAGTGAAATGGGACCTGTCTGTAAGAGGGCAGTGGTGGGAGTGCAGGGTTGCAGGTTGTTTTGCCTTGAAAGGCCCCCACCCTCCTTTCCCTAATGTCTCCACGCTAAGATCACCTACCACCTTACACGACATGGACACAGCCCCCTCGCAGGCGTCCACCACAGGCCTGCTGTTAGCACATCAACACTAACTGAGCCATGACCAAGCTCTCCACATAAGACCTATCACACTCTCCCACATCAGTGGCTAACCAGTCCTAAGGCACTGTGGTCGATTAGATGTTGGGTTCTTCTCTCCCAAATTCCTCCACCAAACCCATAGAGAGCAGATTGGCACACAGGAACCAGGTACTTCCATCAGAGGTTTTCTTTCTTCCTCTCCTACCATCCCACTAATGACACCACCATTTTTCTTAGAAAGCCACACTCAGCAGAGCCCAACAATAGTGGCAGAAGGACGCTATACAAGACCCCTTACATTGCCACTTGTTGAAATCCTAATCTGTTTGACGTGGTGATGTGGGTTCATGGTGGCTGGCATGGCAAATCTGAAGGGTCTTTGATAGCCTTTGTGTTTCTGTTTGTGGAGGGAAAGCAAACATCCAATACCTGGATGTGTTGCCTTATCATTCAGCCCAAGTTTATTTTATAGAGTAAGCCGTCCAGAGGCCACCTGGCCTGTCTCTAATGTTCCAGAACTATACGTGTTAAAAAGTGTGGTGCGTACCCAACTTTTATTTCCTATTTGTAAAAAGCTGTGCCCATTGCACTTACTGGAAAAATTATAAGCATGCGTCTTTGTAAACCTCCTAAAACTTACTTTCATAAAATGGTTAGTAGGTAATATATTTGAAGAAAACATGCATCCATAAAAACACAGTTCAATTTCAATATTATACTATACATATACAATACACGCTAGACATTTTAAGATACTATGGTTCATATACAATTTGGAAAAGGTTTTACGACTAAAGAAGGCATATTGTTCTTCGGTACAAAAATATTTAAATTGTATTATTTCAGAATAGCACTGCCTTTGTTGACACCCGACCAGTCGGGTTTAAACTCAAGGATTTGTCAAAAGAACAATGTTTTCACTGAGGTCTATTTTATAATTTTTGTTTGACGTTAGCCCTTTTGTTTTCATCGATAGGTATTTCTTTTTCTTTCTTTGATGCACTGTTTTAAACAGGTTGTCAGTGTTTCTCATTGTTATTAAGATCGTGCAGGCTTTCAATGCCTTCAGGTTAAAGGACGAGAATTTGAGTGTCTGTGATTCCTGGATCCACGCTTACCTTCATTTTTAAATATGTTGGGCCTAATTCACAGAACGTTTTCGAATGGGGTTGTGCAATTATAAAACTCGTCTGTGAATTAGACTTTATTCGAGGAGGAAGAGTAACTATAGAGTGTGCGTCCTTAAAACCTCTGATTACATTAAATCACGGACGGCAGACAAAGCTATTTTGTACTAGCAGCCGAAATGCCTACTAAACAGTGGCCGAAGTGGGCGGGAGCGGTCGGGAGCAGTACTCCTCTATGGGCCTCATTACGACCCTGGCGGAGATAGTGGTGCAATATGCACCATGGAGCACGGCGGAAAGCTGCCAATAACGCCATGGGGGTTGGCGGATTTACCGCCCCATTCCGACCTTGGCGGGGCGGTAAATCCCCAATCCCCATTTTACCCTTCCCCATTCCCATTTTTGCCCCATAGGGTATAATGGGAGTGGGGAAGGCGTTAATTACGCCACCGTAAAATACGGTGGCGTAATTAACAACAAGGTCCCGTAGCGCCATGGATTTCTCCGCCCGGAAAAACCAGGCGGAAAACGGCTCCATGGCGCTACGGGAACTCGTAGTAGGGCGGAAGGGTCCGCCGCGAATACCGCTGGCGTAAACCCACTCCGCCAGGGTCGTAATGAGGCCCTATGTCTTTTAATTATGTTTTACCGTTCCTATACTTTTATTTTAAAAAGAAACCGTTCCGGAACGGTTTCGTTTTAAAATAAAAGTGTAGGAAGATGTTGAAACTTGAATTTTCAGTGCACTGACCAGGACGTTTCCTTAAAGAGCAGGCACATGTGTTTTTTATTTTTTTTATTGAGCAGGGGATGGGGTCTGTGGGGAGCGGTGCAGGTCAGTAGGGAACATAGTTCCACTACTTCTTTTCGTGCACTTCGACCACTGCTGCTAAACCAAATTAAGCGGTTGGTACTGTGCCATGCCTGCCTTTATTTCCAGCCGGCATACTGGTATTTCAGACTATTTACACAAAGAAATGCCATCATGTGCCAGCTGTCTTCTTCCGTACAAAAACACATCATGTTATCCAAGAGGGGAGCAGAACCAAAACAGCTATTTCTCCCCGACAACCTGTTTGCAACGGCGGCATTGACATTCCACAGCCAACGGTTTATTTTATTTTCTAACAGAAAATAATGTAATTTTTTTTTTATTTTTTAAGTGATGGTTGATATCTACTGTATCAAAGGAATTTTGATGCACACATTTCGACGCAATCATGGACATTCGATTAAATGACAGATGAGTTAATAAGTTGTTGGTCTTTTTCTTTTCTGACTAGTGTGAAATTATGCCTTCCTAGGCGCAATCTTGGATGACCTCTCACAGGACGTTCTGTTTCCCTTTTCTATGTTTGTACTAAACATTTTTCTCCTTTTAGGATTTAAGGTTGAATAATCTGTGAGCGGTCGAGGAATGCATCCACACTGTATCATCGCTTTTAGCATTCGCTGTTTCTCCCATCTAATTTACCAGGCCCCAAAATGATCACATTGTACTTTTTTTCTCAACAGAAATACATGAAATGACCCAAGAACCCCCCACAGTCATACCTGATACCTCCCCCAAGCTGCCAGACTCAACGTCGGGTAAAAATATTTCTTAAGTGAAAGTCATCTCATTTCCATCACTAAAATATTCATTAACTAACACCAAACTCATGTTTTGAGCTCACAAATTCGTTTTCATCCATGTTTGCACTTCATTCTTCATCGACGCTTACACTCGGCCAAAAGCACTTGACGTAAGTGGGAGTGGAAGAGCATGCTAAGTCAAGACTGTAAACACACGAAAAGTGCCAGTGTTCAAAGCCAATGCGGACGCAATATAATGTCCTCTTTTTCTGAACTTTCTTCATTTCCATTCGAATGCTATCATCCTGCTGTACCTTTCCATTCAGCATGTCTGACTCTGCCTGTTTAATCACCAATAATTCAACCTCTCAACGCTTTGCAAACAATGTTTAGATTCATGCTTCTGTAGCACACACGCCTCGTTATCTCTACTCCATTCAATGCTTGAGATAATGCAACAGTTATGTCCCCATTGCTTCACGGACTCTTCGTAACCATGTATGTTTCTTGCAGTTTCTATTGAGCCAACTGTTTTTCCATCCAGAGAGGACACGTCTGCTGCTCCTGAAATAAGGGGAAGTAAACCTGGTAATTGTCCTAACTGTGTAATTCTCAGTTTCAGCCGCCAGGATGCATCTTGCACAGATGTTCAGGAAAACCCTGGGTCCAGTAGCAACCCTATGGCTTGTCACCTTCTTACTAGCTTCACTATGCTTGCGTCAGGGACTCCATCCGCTGTTCAGTTTGCATGTCAAAGGCGTAGTCCGGTATACAGTCTGATGTGGGCAGTGCAGAGTCTTTGTCAGACATATTCCCACATTTAGACCCCCCTTGGTGCTCAATGCAAGTTAGGCACCTGAGAGGATACCTTTAAGATGCTATGTTTTCTCCTGGACTTTTAATTTAGACCTTAAGGTGGTAGTTCAAAAAGTACTGCTCTTGGGCACATTTTAGAAGGATATATTTAAAGCCTGTTTTTCATTCTTGCTGGCGACACTCGCCATAAGGCACTTTTTCTTAATTTAACACTATTTCACATGTGTGCAGAAGAAATACATGAAGCTAAGAAGTATGGAAATGATAAAAAATGAGTTTAATTGTTCAAAAGACATTGGCCCTCATTAGGACTCCGGCGGAAAACCATGTTGCTATAAGCACCATGGTCGATGCTGGAGTCCGCCCTGGCGGAATGGGGAATTACCACCCCATTCCAAGGTTGGCGGGCAGTAATTCCCCATGCCGCCATGGCCCTTCCCCATTCCCATTTTTGCCCCATAGGGCATAATGGGAATGGGGAAGGCGGTAAGTACGGTACCGCAAATTGCGGTACTGTACTTACCTCGCGAGTCCCTTTGCGGGCCCCTACTTTAACGGCTGGTCTAGACCAGCCGTTAAGGTCGGGTCCCGCAAAGGTACCTCGTAGTAAGGCGTTAAGGGTTTAACGGCGCCGACACCTTTTACGGCGCCATTAACCCCTTAACGCCAGGGTCCTAATGAGGGCCATTAACTCGAGTGCAGGCATAGGGACAAAAATACGGTTTTATGTGAAAATACCTCATTAAGGTCTCATGAGAAAAAGACCGATTTTAATAGGCTGTTTTTTTTTTTTATCGTAGATCCCGAGACCTTAATATTGAGGTATTTTCACACTGAATACCCCTGTGCGGCAGGGTCGTGACAGTTCGATTTAGAAAGACTGCTCCGTGTGGTCATGGAGCAGTGTTTCTAAATCGATTTTTTTGAGAAAAGATCTTTAGAAAAATATATTTTCACCTAGTACGTTAAATACGTATCTATCTGGAATGTGAACCTGTAGGTTCTATGTGATCATGTCACCTGGAAAAATGTGCCAGGTATGCGACTTTGTTTCCTGCATCCCTAAAAGCCTTCCCCCACATATTCTAGGACGGGTTTGTTTGTTTGTTTGTTTTATTTGTATTTATATAGCGCACAGCAGCCCATAAGCATCGTGGCACTTGTTACAGGAACATGTTTAGTTACAGAAATATACAGTTGACATTTGATACATATAGTGATCAGTTTGTATACAAAAGTATTACATTTGTCAAGTGAATGTAGGGAAAGGATATAATATATGTATATAGATGACATTATATTTATATTACATTTATATTACAATATACATGTTCGAACGTAGTAGCAGCGTTAGTTCAGGAGAGTGGTCTTGAGGTTTTTACGGAAGGCAGAGAGGGAAGCTTTGGCTCTGAGGGGAGCAGGGAATGAGTTCCATAGTTTGGGCACAATGTATGAGAAACCTAGTCCTCCGGCTGTAGCTCTCCTGATGCGTGGTATGTGTAACTGGTTGGTGTACTGAATTCTGGTAGGGCGCGTTGAGGTGGTTCTTGATATAGCTTCAGCTAGATAAGTGGGAGCAGTGTTGTTGATGCATCTGTGTTTGATAGTGAGGATTTTGAGAGTAATGCGGTCTTTGACCTGTAGCCACTGTGCTGCTTGTCTAGCTTGGGATATATGGTCTCTTCTGGGGATGCTCATAGCGGCTCTTAGAGCATTGTTTTGTGTGGTTTGTAATCTGTGTATGTTTTTGGAGGAGGTGCCAGCCAGGAGAGCATTGCAGTACTAGAGTTTGGCGCTTATTGTTGCTCTGGCTATTGCGAGGCAGTTAGGTGCGATAGGTAGGGTTTAATGGCATTGATAAGTTTGGTGCTGTAGGCTGACGCAGAGGCTATGGCACTAACTTGTTTGTTGATAGATAAGTTTGCGTCAATGTGGACCCCTAGAGTCTTGACAGATGATGATACATTGATAGTGGAGTTGTCTATGTTAAAGTTGGCGTATTGGGGACTTAGTTTTGTTATTGTGTTTTTCTGTCCGAGGATAAGGATTTCAGTCTTTTCCCCGTTGAGATAGAGGCCATTGACAGCCATCCATGCTTGGATTGTAGCATAGATGTCGTGTAATGCCGTGGCGTCTTGGTGGTAGGAGCCAGATAGTGGTAGGAGTACTTGAGTATCGTCTGCATAAATGGTATATGCTACACCCATTGAGTCAAGTAGGTTGAAGAGGGGCCTGGTGAAGAGGTTATAGAGGGTGGGGGCTGTACATGATCCTTGGGGAACTCCGCAATTTGTGGTAGTAGGGTTGGCGTTTGCTATGTTCAAGAAGACCTTCATGGCTCTACCTTCAAGGAAGGACGTAATCCAAGAAGCTGCTTGTTTAGAGAACTGGGCTGCCTGAGTGAGATGGGTAGTTAGTGTTTTCTGATCTACCAGATCAAAAGCTGCTGATAGATCGAGAAGGAGGAGCAGGACAGGTTTACCTTTGTCCATGATCTGGGAGATTTGTTTTTTAGGTCTAGTAAGGCGGATTCTGTTCCGTGCCCCACACGGAAACCAGATTTCCTTTTACCCGGTATGGAGTTGGCTTCTATGTATGATTGGATCTGGTTATGGGCTGCCTTATCCAAGATTTTCAGAAGGAACGGCACTGTCGTTATAGGCCTGTAGTTGTTGGGCTGAGCTGGGTCAATTGTGGTCTTTTTTAGAAGGGGGCACACCCAGGCTTCTTTGAGACTGTTGGGTACTGAACCTGTTTTGAATGAAGCATTAATGAAAGCAGTAATCAGAGGGGCGAGATCGTTAGCACATTCCTTGATAATTTTGGGAGGGCATATGTCTCCTTTGCAAAGTGATGGTTTGAGGTTTTTGATGAGTTCAAGGACCTCGGATTGGATAGTGTCTCTAAAGACGAATTGGGCGTATTTGGTATTACTACTCTTGGCTTGTGTTAGAGGGTTAGTCTTTTGGTTAGGGAGGGCTTTGCAGTGGTTGTGGATTTTTTTTTGGAGGAGCTCTATTTTATTGAGCATTGCGGACTGGATGCTAGCGCACCAGGCCTTGTCTTTAATTATCTCATCTGAGGTAGCCAGGGGTGTGACTAATTCGTTAAAGATTGTGAATATCTCTTTAGCTGCGACTTGGCCTTGGATATGCTCTCATTAAAAGAGTTTGCTTTTGCTGCAATGATAGCTTTTTTATATTGACAAGCTATCTGATATGATATGATATGATAAGGCATTTGTAACGCGCCTATACACAAGTGTTTCAAGGCGCGACGAGGCAGGGGGGGGGAACAAGGGGAGACAGACAACGATCTTACTAGGCCAGGTGTCATTCAGATCGCGCAAGTGCAAGGGTAGAGGGGAAGGGAAAAGTGCATGGGGGAAAGGGAGAGGGGAAAGTGCAGTACAGGGTTATAAGCATACAGCATACAGGATAAATAACAAGGGCCAGCTGGTGGCAAGTGCGAGGTAAGTGCAGACAAGTGCTGGGAAGGGGGGCTGTATGGATACAGACACAGTCCCGTAGTGCAGGGGTTGCCGTGGAGGCAGTGCAGGGGAGAGTGGCTGGGCCGAGAACGGTGAATGGCCCAGTTGCAGATTCAGTGCAGTTTCAGTAGTATTAGCAGGGGAGAGGGGGAGAGAAAGCGGAGGCAAAGAGGAAGGTTTTGAGGTGCTTCCGGAACCGGAGATGGTTCTTCTCAAGTTTCAGGGAGGTAGGAAGGCTGTTCCAGAGGGAGGCCCCTGCAGTGGAAAGAGATCTGCCCCCAACTCGTTGTTTGGAGAAGCGGCTGACCCTGAGGGAGTTGGAGGCGGATGAGCGAAGAGCTCGAGAAGGAAGATATTTAGGAAGAGAGAGTTGAAGGTATTTTGGCCCAAGGCCCCAGACGGCCTTGTGGACAATGCAGAGGGTTTTGAACTTGATCCTCGCAGTCACTGGGAGCCAGTGTAGTGATTTCAGTCCTGGAGAGATACGGTCCCTGGGCTTGAGGCCAAGGACAAGTCTTGCAGTCCTGTTCTGGATGAGTTGCAAAGGGCGGAGAGTAGAGGCGGGCAGATTAAGATAGAGGCTGTTACAGTAGTCCAGTTTAGAGAGAACCAGGGCTCTAGAGACAGTGAGCTTCTGGGGGAAGGAGAGGAAAGGAAGGATACCTCTGAGGAGGTGTAGCTGGTAGTGTGACTTCTTAGATACGTCGGATATGTGAGGAGAGAAGGAGAGTGTGGAGTTGAAGATGACCCCAAGGTTTTTTGCCTTGCAGGTAGGAGTAGGAAGAGGGCCCAGAGAGGCCGGCCAGAGAGCAGCAGGGAAGGAGGGAGTGGGAGTGCCGATGAGTAGAATCTCAGTCTTACTGGCATTAAGGCAGAGGTCGTTTTCTGTTTGAAAAGGTTCTTATTTAGGTCACTAGGATCCGCTTGCCAGTTTTTTTTGTAACTGACGCTTTTGTGCGCGGAGCATTTGGAGTTCGTCCGAGAACCAGGAGTTACAGTGAAAGGGTTTTTTTTCCTTTCTTACTTTCAAGTGGGGCTATGGAGTTTATGGCATTGGTAAGAGTAGCGTTAAAGATGGCTGATAGCACTTTAGGATCCTGAGAGAATGGAGGTGCTAAGCAAGGGTTGTTGAGTTAGGGTTCGGAGGTTGTCTGTGTTAAGTTTTCTTGAGCTTCTTGTTATGGCTGGTGGCACGTGGGTGAGAGCTTTAGGATTAGGGGTGGTGGGGATAAGAAATTCAATGCAGGTGTGGTCTGTCCAGGGATAGGCGGTGTTTGAGATAAGGTTGGATGCACAGTTGTGATCCATGACCCAGTCAAGGGTACGGCCCTTCGAGTGAGTGGGATTGTGTACTCCTTGAGAGAATCCTAGGTCTGCTAGTTCGTTTGCTAGGGTTAAAGCAGGTTCATATTTCGGGTCATTATATCCTAGGTTTAGGTCTCCTAGTAAAAATGATTGTAGAGGATTTTTTGATGTTACTGAGTCGTGGGAGAGGTGGTCTTGGAAGTCTTCTGGGGGTCCAGGAGGCCTGTATAGGATGTGGATATTAATTGAATTGTTGGGAGAGAGTTCAACAAAGGTAGCAGGCACCCCTCTCTCGGAAGAACAAGGCATGATAACCTGTTCAGTGGTTTTTAACAACATTGAGAGTTCGCAGCCATCTGCTTTTTGCTCACTGTACCTTTCACAGATGGGAAATATCCATTTGCATATCAGTCTTTGTCCCGCCCACATGGGCAGTCCAGCACCGAAATGCTATGGCAATTCTTCTCTGAACAAGAGTACCAACAGCAACCCCATACACGTGTTTCAGCCTTGTTGGGCATCATCAGTGAGGTGTAGCTGAGCCTCTCTAAGCACAATGAGCAGGGAGTCCACGTCTGGTTGCCCCCAGGTAACCTAGGGTGACCAACCCCAAGTTCCTTCAAAGAATTCAACAAAGGTAGCAGGCGCCCCTCTCTCGGAAGAACAAGGCATGATAACCTGTTCAGTGGTTGGAGAGGAGCGCCTGCTACCTTTTTTGAAATATTTGCAAGGAACTTGGGTTGGTTACCCTAAGTTACCTGGGGGCAACCAGACGTGGACTCCCTGCTCACTGTGCTCAGAGAGGCGCAGCTTCACCTCACTGATGAGGCCCAACAAGGCTGAAACACATGTATGCGGTTGATGTTGGTACTCTTGTTCAGAGAGGAATTACCATAGCATTTCGGTGCTGGACTGCCCATGTGGGCGGGACAAAGACTGATATGCAAATGCATATTTCCCATCTGTGAAAGGTACAGTGAGCAAAAAGTGTGTGCTGCAAACTCTCATCTCAGAGCAGGTTATCATGCCTTGTTCTTTCTGGAGAAGAGCGCATGCTACCTTTTTTGAAATATTTGCAAGGAACTTGGGGTTGGTCACCCTAAGTTACCTCGGGGCAACCAGACGTGGACTCCCTGCTCACTGTGCTCAGAGAGGCGCAGCTTCACCTCACTGATGAGACCCAACAAGGCTGAAACACGTGTATGGGTTGCTGTTGGTACTCTTGTTCAGAGAGCAATTGCGATAGCATTTCGGTGCTGGATTGCCCATGTGGACGGACAAAGACTGATATGCAAATGGATATTTCCCATCTGTGAAGGGTACAGTGAGCAAAACGCTTGTGCTGCAAACTCTCATCTCAGAGCAGGTTATCATGCCTTGTTCTTTCTGGAGAGGAGTGCCTGCTACCTTTTTTGAAATTGTTGGGAGAGAGCGTAAGCTTGGCTGAAAGGATGTTGGCATTTCCACCCCATGTACTCGGGTCTGATAGCCTAATGGAGAGTGAGTCTTAGTAGATAAGGGCGACTCCCCCTCCAATTCTATCAGGTCTGTCTTGTCTCAGGATGGCGTAGCCTGGGGGTAGTGCTAATGAGATAGCTGGGCATGAGGCATCATTGAGCCATGTTTCGGTGATGCTTAGTAGGTCAAGTTTATGGGTGGATAGTAGGTCATTTATCTCTAGGGCATGTGCAGGTAGGGAACGTACGTTCATCAGTGCACATTTGAGAGGTGGGTATTGTGCGATTTTGTGTTTTTTTATTTTGAGGTGTGGTAGTGTGTACTTGTCTTGGTGTGAGGTACTGTGAGTCTTAGTGCGTGGCAGTGCTGAGGAAGGTTGGAAGGGTGAGGAGAGAGGGGCAATGCCTTTGCAGCTATTGGTGTGGAGAGTCGGCGCAGTGCGGGTGCCTAGTCTGGAATTTCTTGAGGAGAGAAGTGTGGGTGAGCATGGCAGTTGTCTGGGAAGTGTGCAGTTTCTGAGTCTGTGGAGTCTGACTGCTGGACTAGGTGGCTGAGGCTGTGTGATGTTATGGTATGGTGGGGTGGTGTGTGAGTTCAGTGCACAGCAATGAGTGTGATGTGCCGGGTGTGGGTGAGGAAGTATAGGGGCCATGATTGTGAAAGCTATAACAAAGGTTATTAGGATGGCTAGGTGGAGTGTGGCAGTGAGAGAGAGGGTGTGTGAGTCTTTGTTGTGAGTGGAGTGTGATGTCTTGGGCAGCATGATGGGGAGAGTCAATGATGTTGGTGCGTGCAGCTGGTGTATGGCAGGAGAGATCAATTGTCTATTATCAATTCTAGTCGTAGAATATTTGGGGAAATGCTTGATTTTCTTTGGAGTGCAAATTTGTGAAATAGTCACCCCCTTGTGGCTATTTACCAGGTGACTGTAACACTACCTGTACACCTTCTCGGATGGGTTTTGCTATTTGTTTTTATTTGAGGATTTAAACATTGGTCCTAGCGTTTATTTCACACAGGGCATCATATGACGCTTGCTGTCCCTTCATAAATGCTGCTCGAGCCTCTACAAATGTTAAATACACTTCAACAAAGGTATATTATACCGTTTGGTTGTGCATGTGTTCTCATGGAGAACGAGCAGGTCATAATGTAGCTCATGTGGCTTTGATGAACCAGGCACATCTCTTTCATGTGTCAAGGTTTCATGTCACAGCATATCTTTATTCTCCTCATATGGCAACAGTTATTAAACATTTTCTTTTTATAAATATTTATGTAGGACCATGTGATAAAGGTTGTATACGTTTGTTCAAACACGTCATATTTAAGAGTGAAATGATCAAACAAAGTGTAATTATATTTGATAAAAGTGAGCAACTGGAAATAGGACATGTTGGTTGGCACTATAAAGAAAAGTGTTAAATGTTAAACAGCCAATGCGAAAATGCCAAGGAAGGAAATTGTATGGAGGAGTTAAAAAATGTTGATGGAATTTGAATTGGAGGATAGTATTTGCATAACAGTGAATTTATGAATAGCATGCAAAGATGGATAGGCCATATTCCAACCCATTATGGCAGGAATAGGGAACCACAAGATATAGAAAGCAGGCCATGCATCAATGTGCTTTGTGGAATGGAAAGATGTTCTTAAGAATACATCCTCTAGGGCCGTGAAAGAGGTGTGTTGTAATAATCAATGTGAGTGGTGTAGGTGTTTATGAACAACTCAAGACGTGGCATTATGATCCACATGGCCTTTCAGTGTGCTCCCTGCAGGAAGAGGATCTTCCGGAGTGATCCGTCAACATGTCCTAATAATAGAGATATAGAGAAGTAAGGGAAAGATAGCCGCCTTAAGGAAGTGGCTCTCTGATTCTTATGAAAAGTAGCTTTTTAGTAGTTGCAGCATCCTTGTAAGAATTTTGAGAGACTGGTGTTCTAAAGATATGTGTAATTTATTGATCAACGTGTCTATTATTGTAGGAGGTCGGGGTAAAAGTCAAAAGAAGACACAGCAACCAAGATGCTATATTTCTTCACCCACAATTTAACCAGATTGTGTGTGTTTCACGGGTGCAAAGGACTGAACAGATTTTAGTTTCAGATGGACTTTCGTTTTCGTTCAGCCTATAGTAAGGATGTTTCTCATTGCAAGTGAAATGAATCTGTGGCTGTGATTTGCTTGAAGGTCCCTAAGGAATGATCCCTACTACTCCAAACTCACAGGAACACGATTCAGAGACTGTTCATGGTCTCCCCCTTTATGGCCCCACTCAGATCAATCTCCCTTACATTGTTCCTAGGGGTTTTACCTTTCAGGACTGAACAGCTCTCAGTCAATCCCTTTGGAGATTGGTTCAGCAATGTTGAGCTGATCAGCCCCACCAGAAAAATATTATTTTGGGATTCAGGATTTTGTATTCCGCACTGCTTCAGTGGGGAGTTGCTGGAGCATTGTAGGAGGAGATAAGGAACAAATTAGTTATTAAATAAGACTCTGTGTGGTACCATTCCAGGCCATGCAAATTCTTCAAAATCCCACTAGACTTGCAAGGTGAGTTCCTCATTTTACATACCCGACCTAAGAAAAATGCACTTGCCACAAGGTGACTGGTGACAAAATATTTACCAGTGCTTTTTGTAAAATGGTGTGTGTCGCCAGAAGCGCACTTCATATTTGCTGCAATGCGGTCAAGCAGCATGCACAGTGAAACCTGTATTTGCCATTTACTGCAAATAAAGTGTGTTTGCAGTAAATGAAAAATAAGTTTCTAACATACCCATACTCGCCAGCAAGGTTGAGTCTCATGCAAATGGTACTCACCTTGCATGAAAACGACCTGCCAATGCTAGTGGGCTAGTAGATTTTGCGAGCCCTACACTCACTGGCCCTCATTACGAGCATGCTGGTCCTGAAAAAAGTGGCAGTAACAACGGTCATCTATGGCCACCCTCGTGGGTCAGTAAATTCTTTAATGCATCCCTGTTTTTGCGCAGGGGTAGGATTAACCCACACCCGGGCCCAGAAAAGGGCTGGCTTCGCTTTGCAAATTAAACTGATATTTTGTATTGTATATTGCAGTTGGAAAATGTGGCACATTAGTGGTTAACCCCAAGATATATTTAAGACATTTCTGTTCTGCAATCTGGAGTTTTCCGATGTTTGCCACCCCCCACAATTCTGCCCCGTATAAAGCAGCTTGCCTAGCTCGGCGTTTGTACGTTTCCAAAGTGACACTCACCGCCCCATCTCCTTGCTCTGCTGCAAATCTCATTATTGCACCACTATGTCTACTCAGTGTTAAGGCAGCACACTCTAGTTGGACCCTCCAGGAGCAATTGTTTTTTGACTCTCACCCCTAAATAATCATACCACCGACTTGCTCTACCGTCCCATCGCTCAACCTCAGGTCAAGTTTATAGGTTTTCTTTAACCTGGATATTCCAAATTCCATCGCTTTTGTTTTTTGGGCGTTCATAGCTTGGCCATTTTCATCACAGAAATGTTCAAACATATTCCACTGCATACGTAGCCCCCCTGCCCGCTGGAGTCAGGGAAAGCAAAACAGTGCCATCAGCCAATAGCAGAATTGGGACTTTCTCGTCCGCCCAAGACGGTCCATCTGTTAGCCTAGAGAGCAATTTATCAATGATACCATTAATGAAAAGACAAAACAAACTCAGGGCTAAAACACAGCCCTGCCTAGCACCCAATTCAAAGTTCACTCTGAGTAGTGCAGCCATCCAAGGAGTGCCTTATTACAGCTCCATTCTCCATATAGAGCATTTGGATGGGAGACCAAGGTTGCTTAACACCCTCCACATTTGTATTCTCGGGACGCTGTCAAACGTTGTCCTAAGGTCAGCAAAGGTTGCAAACACATTTGACAGCGTCCCGAGAATACAAATGTACCAAAATGACTTGGGCCCAAGAGGCTGGTGCCTTATTTTCTGCCAGTAGTGCATTAAATAACTTGTGAAAATACAGCACCCAAACCTCCACCTCATTTTGAAATAGGTCTACAGGGATCATATCTGGACCGGGGGCCTTGACTGTTTTTTGTGATAAAAGGTCTCCCTTGACCTCTTCCATTGTGAGGGTCAGATGGTGACTGTCCCTGCAGGTGCTCATCAACTGTGTGTTCCCTTCACTTAAAAAGAGCGTCCTTGTTTCACAATACAGAGTCTCAAAGTATATCCATGCCTTTTCCAGGATACCATCTTGAATGTGGTTTTGCTTTTGAGGTCTCCCAGCTCCCAGGGTCTCCCAGAAACTCATAGAATCATGCTCTTTGGACGGTACAAGCAAATCCTCCCAGAGGCTAGCTGAGTATTCAGGTTTCTTAGCCTGGCCTCCACCAAAGCAACAGAACCCTCTACCAGTAATGCCTTGGCTTGTTTGATTAAGGCAGATTTCGCCTGCCGACATTCCCTGTCATAACACACAGTTTTGCAGATTGCGTGTTTTCTGACCAAGGAACAAGGTTTACTAAAACAATCTCCCAACACCATAGTGAGTTCCTCATGAAGGGACAATATCTCTGCACCATGCTCTTGATTAGCCAACAAGAAGAATTCCAATTTTGGCAGGATGTTTAGATACTTTTCAGCTAATTTTGTCCCTAGGTTAAGAGCCTTCCACCTTATTGTGCGCCTTGCACCACAGGGGATAACTATTTGGACCTCATCACTACCTTTAGACTCAGGGATCAATCCCAACAGGGTTCCCACTGCAGAGAGAGTGATTGGATGGTGATCACTCTCTGGTCGCTCTATCATCACATAGTCACAAACCCACTTCCATGCTTCTATATTCACTAGGCTATAATCAATCAAACTAGCTTTTCCATTTGCACTAAAGGTTTTCCCTGCTGGGCTGTCACTTGTAAATCTACTATTACCTGCTCTTAAACCAGAGGACATTATGGCACTTGCAGCAATTCACTGTTTTAATATTTCCAATTTCGGGGACGCAGCAACAAGATCTTCAATACTGGAGAAAGGCCCAGCATAAGCTCCAAAGTTTCAAATTGCAAATTAAAATCGCCCATAATTACTGTTTTTACCCTCCCAACGTTATCCTCCCTCAGACCATTATTCTTTCTTCCAAGATTCAAAGCAGAGTGCACCCACCATGATTCTCCTGGCGGTTATACGCGTCGATTACCAATAATTTGGAACCGTCCAAACAACTTAAATGCACTTCCAAGAGATCTTTAGAATGAAGAGTTGGAACATAAGCTCAGAAACTAACATCAGTGCTACCCCAAATAGGCAACCTCGCACTTGGTCGACCCCTCCCTTGAACTGCAGCTACTGAGAAAGTGGCGTAACACTGCAAATTAGGGGCTGTCAGGGCCCACGGCTCCTGCAAGCTAATGATAGTGTGGTTCTGCATATATTGAGTCCATCCCTCATCCACCTTGTGCTTCCGTACCCCAGCTATATTCTACGATAGTAATTGCAAATCAGCCTGCAAATTCATCCCACTCTCTTCTAAATGCGTGCCAATATTCAAAGGGATGCCGAAACTAGTGGTCCCATCCGTCCTATATATAGGGGCTAGCGCCTCCTGTCAATCACTATACACAGCACAGAATTATTCAACAATCCCCCTTGCATGTCTTCCTCTATCCGATTTCGATTGACCAACTCACGAAGCCCAGCCACTACCACTCCTCCCACCACTGGGGTTAATTTAGGACCAAGTGGCTTCCTGACATTAGGGGCTAGCAATAGGGTGGGATCAGTCCTAGGGCTCAATCCAGTGTATTCTATAATACCCATGCTAGCGCCTGGCGCATTTGACCTACTCCCCGACCTGACCCCAGTGGCTCCCGCCTGCCCCGGCAGGTTTAACTGGGCTATTACTAGTGGAGCCGGTGGACTTAAAGCAATAGATACCCCACACTGATCAGGCAGACCCTGACCTAAAGTGGCAGTAATCTGCCTTCTCTACCCTTTCTCTCAGCAGCCTTGGCTGTCAGCTACCTCCCCCTTTTCTTTTTCCTTCACACACAATGGGGAAAACCAATTGTAGGTGGACACTGTTAGAACCTCCACTACCTTCAGTGTCTACCTTTCCTTCATTTACTTTGAGGATGCTTGGTGCTAAAACTGTATTGCATTCGACAGGGATAAGATATTATTTCCCTTGGCTTTGGGCAGAGGTTTTGGGAATTTCATATCCTCGCAACATTGAGCCCACTTCAGCCAAGTCAGGCAGAGAAACCTTGCCAGCACCAAGAGTCAGTGTAGCTGTCATACACATCTCTGCTGCGTAACTGGCTGCTTGGAGCACATCACAGCATTAGCCTTTTACTTTAAGGGTGAAATTCCAATTTCAGTCACAGTAACTTTATTCGGCCGTAAGGCTATGAAAGTGCAAACAACACCAACAAATCCATAAATAATGCAAACAATCAAATAACATAAACAATTAAATGAAAACAATATGTCCCGCCTCCCGTGTTGGCTGTGTTTACCACAGTCCCAGGAAGCCTGCAGCAATTCCTCATAATCTGTTTGCCCAATAGTAGTGCATTCGCCCCTGAGAGGTCAGTACTATGGGGCTCTATTACAACAGCATCATCAGAATTGTGATCATAGTAAGAACCAATCAAGATGGTACTATTGGGCCATAAGGAACTTTTCATAATGAGGCTCAGTGTTGTTCACTACCAAACTAAAAATCTAATTAATTTTCCAAAAGTCAAAATTGTTTTTTACAAGTCTATTATGTTTTATGGTAATTAGGAACATCCGCTGGATCATTAATTTAATCTCTTTTTGAAGTGGGCACAATACTGACTGCCCTAATTGTCACAGATGGCCTAAAAGAAACTCACAGAGATAGTTAATTAGTGCATGGGCCTTTATTTTCTGTTTGTAGAAAAAGGCTGTAAAGCCGAATCCTTCACTCTATAACCTAGCAGTTACAGTCCCACCACACCACAGGCGTTCCTCAAACCCAGACTGGTATTAGTGAACTGTAACCCCTACTATTTAAAAGTGATCTGCCTTCTTGCAATGACCGAGAGGCAAATGCCTTACACCCCTCACATTGCTACTACTCCACACACACCCACTCTCTCAAGCACAACATATTTCACTCTGACACCTTCTCACTTGCTTCCTATTCTTTCGCCATAGCACTCACACAAATGCTCATACAACCTCAAGTACCACTTCCTCTCACCAACAATACCTCACCTTGCACACCGCCTTAATAATCCTCCTCCATGCTCAAATGCAACGCCCATCCTCCACCTCGTCCCTTGGCCTACTTTCACCTCGACTGACCTCAGACGAACAACCAAAAACGTCCTGCTGCCTATGTCTGCTTTTATCCGCTCCCTTTTCCTCCATTAGCTAGCCTCCCCTACTGGCCCCCAGGGCTTATCTTTCCCTGTTCTCATTCAGAATGTGGTACAATCTGTAAAAGACATAAAAGTGTGTCTAAACCCCGCCCCTTTCTCATGTGCAGGTCTCCTGGATTTTGCATTTGCGGCCCAAATTGGTGAGAGATCTCAGTTCACATGTGAGGGCCTCACAGGCTCATTAGCCCATCGGCTTGGCTGGGGAGCTGTTCTGTGGCTCCGTAACAGGTTTGGATAATGTCTTCAGGCAGCTCGTAGCTTTCTGCGGACTCATTGGCCTTAGTTGTGGTCTGGTGTGCTGAGTCGCCTAGTGTATTCCCTTCTAAATATTCTTAGTTTGGATGCATAAATACCTGCCCCCTGATGGGTTTCAGTTTGGCTGGTCTCCCAGCTTTCTACCGCTGGACATGCTGGGACATGACGTTTCCTAGAAAAGAAAGATACTGGCCAGCATCTTCCAAGACAGGCATGGGGTGATTGACAGTGGGTCTCTGCACAAGCACACTGGCACTATAAGAAGGAACAAGTATTGGGACCCTCCTGGGGTACAGCTGGCTCTGGCTTAAACCCTGGTAAGTCTCCCACCACAAGATGAGAGTGATCCCCATCCCCTCTTGACAAGGTCAACTTACTGACAGTCAGACACTGCATCATGTTTGACTTATCCTGAGTAATTCTACAACCTAAATATATTATCCGTCAAAGGCCATTCATAGCCGAACAACTTTTTTATGGTATTGGAATCGAGGGTGACTTGTGAAAAAAGTATTTCTGTCATGTACAAGGAACCCCAAGGCAGAGAGAGGTGAACAATTGCCAGGGGATATGGAGTATCAGTGCAGCATACCTCTAAGAGATCAGTCGAGTATGCGTGTGACACTGGGACAGAGGTGGAAATTGAGAGTAGCTTGGGAGTGTGCAGTACACCTGGTCTAATGATCAGAGACCAAAGCATTCATCCAGGAGAATCTAAAGTTGTAGGGAAAGGCAACCAGCACCTGCAAGCATGCAATTATTTGTGTGTAAGGCTCAAAAAACTTCACTTTCTGTATGCATTAAAATAGTGATTCCATTTAAAGGATCCTTTTGTATTGATTAATTAGCTTGATTCTACATATTTCTAAACAGGTCAACTAAAGCTAAAAAGAAATAGTTTCAGTCTAAAAATGAATTCCCCCAAAAATGTAGTGCATTCACACAGCCATATCACTGCTAGACATTGATTGAGTGCATCCTAAATCACTAGGCTGGTTTACACTTGTATTTAGTAGCTGGATGGATTATCAAGCTGGAACTTGGCCAAAAGCCCTCCAAGCAGAGGCTTCTATGATCTTTAAAACATCCATGCTATATCTGAGGAAAGTGTTTCCTCCCTACTTAAAATAAATGGTTGTCTGCCTGAAGACATTCTTCATCTTCCTAAATGGATCCTAAAATCCCATCAGACATTATTATTGGCTTTATTCCTCTGACTTGTCCATTTGCAATGAAGACTCTTTCTGATGACGGCGATGGCTGCTCTGTTTGATCTTTTCTTTAAAGCCAGCCAGCTTAGCTCTTCCTTAATCAGTCGTCTTACCATCAGTTCAGTCTCCATCACTCTCATCAAGCTTGTGCCACTCAAGACTACCAGAAGGATTCCTCTGTCCCCGCAGCATAAGAATGCATCTGCTTTTAACTGTATGACTCCTTCCATTTGGTCATGTCTGCTTTAACTTCCTGAATTAACAAGTTAGACGCCAAAGCAGCACTTAAACAGGACAGGGTCTCTCACAAGACGAACTCTATGAAATGGTGTTTGTCAATCATACTTTATCTTTCACTTGTACATTTTGAAATTCTTTTTGGAGTGCAGAGCTGAGAGGAAAATATGCAGAGAAGGTCTCAGGAATATGTGTTCCTTCATTCTTATGGCCACTTTTACCAGATTGTTTAGAGAAACTAAGGAGTTAATTAGGTAAACATTGCGCAATTCTACGGAGCAAGAGCCCTGATACTCTTGCCTCAACACCACAAGGCAAGGATTAGATCTGCACATAGCAACAAACTGCCTTTTGCGTTGAATGGAGTAAAATTGGCTCCAGTCATCTCACGGTAATTCTCTGGTAAATATATTTGGCCTCTACATGTTCGTTAACGACAGTCAGTACATTGCCAAAACTGAATTTGGCCACCATTGTGTCTTGCGAGTGCTATTCTGATGCTAGCATTTGGCAACCATTGACGGGGGAAGACGGGGCTGCTCTTACACATTCTTCCTAACTGCACTTGGTCCAGTCTGAATCGTAGGCAGTCTTTCATTAATGAAAGCAAAGTGGTCTTTGCTACCCTACAAAGAATCTAAGAGAACCACCTTTAATTATCGGGTTTAAAGCAAACAAGCTCTCGCCAAAATAGTGATATGTGCCCAAAAAGATACTACAACTCTCTTGGTAAATCACTCTATAGTTGCAGACAATACACGGATGCTCACTCGCAATCATAGTTATTTCCAAACAGACATGAGTGGGAAGCACAACGAGAGTATTGGCTGTGAACAATGGGCACCACTATCATTTCAATCAATTCTGTGTAATTATTCAATGGTATTTGGTTCACACCAGAGCCCCTTCGCAAGAGGGCACATCAAATCCACAACAATTCTCTGCCATGTACCTAGACAGAAACTTGTTGCAAGATAATTCTATTATTTTGATGTCCTAGATGTGTATAATTACATTGTAATACACTATATAAATTGGAAAAAATCTTTAATGACAGACACAGATATCATTGTATGTCCATGTAAAACCCATAGCCCTGCTGAGGGGCTCAAGGCAGTATTACCCAAGGAATATGGATCGACCACGACAACCGAGATTGATGTTGAAGACGCCTCGGAAAACACCTGGTGGGGAAAGGACGTACCCTGGACAGCCTCCCCAACAGAAGATGATGCTGGGGTCAATGAGAGCAGAGAAAACAGTAATGCCGGCAGCGGACGAACAGAGTTCACTGAAACAAAGGCTGCGTTGCATGCGGTGAGGAACGGGGACGTTCCCAGTGCAACCGCTGCCACAGGAAGAGGACGTGCAATAAGGCTGCGGCCAAGCAGAGTGTCAGGGTTAAACTCACGTGTCTCCACAAAGTCATCGGCGCGGTGGGAAGGGAACTCGGAAATGTCGGAATATCTTTTTCCTGAACTAAAGAAGTTACGGACATTAGAGTATAACGTAACGTTAGACAACGTTTGTTTTAACCTAGACAAAACACCAGAGCATGAGAATCCAAATGGCATTCCCCACGAGTCACCCGTGCAGAATCCATTATGGCGGCCTGCATTCCAGAAAGAAGGGGGCGGGGCTTGGGGGGCTTATCAAAGCTTCACATGGTGGTTCCTGATTGGGCTAGGGGACTCCAGGCATTATATAAGGAAAACAGCAAGATGGGACTAACGGATTCGTTAAAGGAGAAAGGAGCTGCAGAACTCCGTTGGGCTTATGAGGACTAGATCCATGTTCTTACCATATCTTCTAAGGAGCGCCAGAACTAAGCTATTTTTGGACTGCATTTAAGGAGAAAATCAATCCTAATTTTTCTGTTTTCCTTATTAGTCAATAAAGACTAACTTTTGTTTCAAAACCACATCCTGTCCAGCGTGTTCTTACACATTTTGGTGACAGCAGTGGGATCGAGGAACACATCATGGAGGCTATCATCAAGGCACTAACCGATGGACAACAACAGCTGCAACAACTGATGCAGGTCTAGAGCCATCAAGCCCAGACAGACAGACAGGCAGGCACTACAGCAGGCCATACAGCTGCAGGTGGCAAACCAAGATGCCCTAAAACAGGTCACTGAAGCCATGGCGGCTTCAAGCGATACAAGCATAGCCCCGACCAATGTATTACAGAAGTTTCAACAAGGAGAAGACCTGGGATACTTCTTCACAAATTTCGAAAGAGTGGCCCGCAATTCCCAATGGGCGGTGGAAAAATGGGGACACTTCATTTCTCCTTTATTGACAGGTCCCATGCAAGGGGCTTACCAGGCTGCCAATCCAGCAGGTGATTAAACATATGCAGACATTAAGAAAACCATCTTGGAAAGGATGGGTGTTGACGAGGAGGCTTATAGGGCAAGGCTGAGAGAAACCAGATTACGTAATGGAGAAACGCCAAGACAACTCTATTACAGAATACACGATCTAAGCGACAAGTGGCTAAAGCCAGCCTCTGGATCTGGCAGGAAATAATGGACAAAATCAAACTAGAACAGTTTGTGGAGGCTCTATCAGCGGCAATGCAACGTTGGGTCTGCCAACACCACCGACCTACATTGGCTGAAGCCATTGAAAAAGCGTCTGCCTTCGAGAAAGCGGGGCCCTCATGTATAGCCCCTATGGACTCAACCAAGGTGGTACCCCGAGGACCCGGCACGGTGGAGACCAAAAACCTATGCCCTGAGACAAGGGGAGCGGCATGGCCAACCATCAATCGACAACCACAGTGCTTTTATTGTGGGGACTGGAGGCATATAGCCCATTTTTGTCCAAGGAAACCTAAACCTGAACCAATGGAAATCGGATGTGCCCAACCAAGAGAGTTCAGAAGAAGAAGGGAGCCATATCTAGTGGAAGTCAGGTTGGACGGAACACCACAACAAGGTCTTCTCGTCACTCGAAGTGAACAGTCCGCCATAAGACCAGAGGTAAGTGGGGATGGAATGGCTGGGGAACATTTTATGCCTATTAAGTGTGTGCATGGGGACACAGAAACATACCCGTCAAAAGAGGTAGACTTAGAAGTCAATGGGGTTTATTCTAGAATGAGGGTCACCATAATGCCACACTTGCCAGCACCGGTGTTAGTGGGATCTGATCTACCTTCCTTTAAGGAATGCGTTTACGATACAGATTGGCTCAGAACCGCCCCATATAATCAATCGGATATTGAACCACAAGATAATAGAACCCAGAAGAAAACCAGGAGAGAGAGGTAAGGGAAGCCAAAAGAATATGGGCTGAAACCAACCAGTACGTGGGACTAATAGATTGGTTACCAGAAGACCGAAAGAAAACCTTCCGGACTAACTATTAACGGATCCAACACTGAGAAGAGCAAGGGAGCAAGCCGTTCCGAGCCCTGGTACAGGAACCGGATACCCATGGTTCAAGGCATAGAGGAGCCTTATATACCGCATTACAGTAGACCAACAAAAGAGAGAAACAGAAAAATTACTGGTCCCGGTAAGCTTCAGACCCACCGTGTTAAGGTTGGCACCTGATGATGTATTTATTTATTTATTTTCATTTGTATAGCGCACTAACAGCCCAGAGGCATCGAGGCACTGTTGCATGAGATTTGTAGGAATTTTGAATTAGTGGTGACATGTGGCCTCTTAGGTACAGGTACATTGATAGTAGGCGACTTTGTACGCAGTTACAAACATCATTAGAGTTAACATAGCAGAACTTGTTTTGTATTATGCATCGTAGTCCTTATTACAACATTGATAGCGGACTCATACAATTTAAACGAAAAGCTTGGTTTTGATTGCTTTGCGGAATGCTTGGTGGGACTCTATCGTTCTTAGGTGTGTGGGAAGGACATTCCAGTGGTAGGTGGCCATCGTGGGAAAGCTAGAGCCACTGGCGCAGCTTTCCTTGTCTTGGGAGAGTGAATCACGTTAGAATAACCTTGTCTCAAAGGTCTAATGGACGTGTGTATAGAAATTCTTTGAGCTAGGTAGGGGGGTGCAAGATCCTGGAGGCATTTAAGTGTGAGGGTGAGAGTTTTGAAGACAATTCTCTCTTTGACAGGAAGCCAATTGGTCTGCCTCCTTACTTCCGAAATGTGGTCTTTCCTTGATGTTCCTGTGGCAGCCCTACGGGCATTGTTCTAGACCATTTGGAGCTTAGCCAAGTTTCTACACAAAGTCCCCACGAGGAGGGCATTGCAATAGTCCAGCTTGGATCCAATTATTGCCCTGGCGATGGTAAGGCAATTATGTTGAGATAAGAAAGGTCTAGCAGCGTTAAGAACTTAGAGTATTAGGCAGACGAGGAGGCAATGGCGTTAACCTGCCTGTCCATGGTCAGATCAGAGTCTAGGTAAACTCCAAGTTTCTTAACATTGTATGAAACCTTGATGAGAATATTGTCGATAGTGAAGGAGAGGTACTGCTGGTCGAGATTGCCCAAGGTAGTGGGTGAACCGATTAATTGGGGGTCATCTCTAGGATTGGTATGGACCTTTTTGGTCCACTGGAGCCTAACAGCCACGGGCACCAGTACATACTGGTCATAGTGGACTATGCCACCAGACACCCTGAGGCTTTTCCCCTGAGGGGTATAAGTTCCACTCAAGTATGTAACCAACTGGTTCCATTTTCTGCACGGGTAGGGTTACCAACAGAGATCGTAACTGACCAGGGAAGGAATTTTGTTTCAGTGGTGATGCACAAGGTGTTCCAACAACTACGCATTAAACAAATACATACGTCCATTTATCACCCTCAGACCGATGGGTTAGTGGAGCGGTATAATAAAACAATCAAAATGATGCTGAAGAGGGTCACCGCGCCAGCTGGTAAAGACTGGGACTGAGTGTTGCCTTGGGTGCTGATGGTATTGAGGGACACCTCACAGTCCTCCACCGGGTTCTCCCCTTTTGAGTTGTTGTTCGGCCATCGACCCAAAACCATACTCGACATAGCCAAAACAGAGTGGGAAGAACAGGAAGAAGATACTCACCTCACAAGCTACGTGATAGATCTAAGAACCCATGCTGCCAAACCAAGGGAAATGGCACGGAGAACCTGGGGAGAACACAAACCTCTCAGGGGAAATATTACAACAAGAACACCAGAGTTCGGACATTTCAGGTGGCTGACAAAGTACTGGTTTTGTTGCCAACGTCCCAAAACAAGATGCTGGCCCAATGGCGAGCACCCTACAAAATCACAGCCATATTAGGTCCAGTGAATTATCTGGTGGAACAACCTGATAGAAAGGAAAAGCCCCAGAACTACCATATTAACCTCTTGAAGGAATGGAAGGAAGCCAGGACAGATGCCCAGAGAGTAAATCTCGTACAGGTGGGCAGTTCGGATTCAGCTTTCACTGCGGCACAGTGGGGGCTCATCTCAGCCCTAAAGAACGAAAGGAAATGGAGACCCACCTCCAATCGATGAGACACGTGTTTTCTTTCTACCCCGGAAGGAAAACTCTGGTGGAACACGTGATTAACACTGACCCGACACAAACATTAAGGGTACTGCCATACAGACTACCAGAATCGAAAAGAGCTGTAATTCAAACAGAGGTGGAAGATATGTTACATCTAGGGGTTATAGAGCCATCAACTATATCAACTAGTCACTGGTCATCACCGATTGTACTAGTACCTAAACCAGACGGCTCCACCAGGTTCTGTATGGACTACACAAAGTTAAGCGCCATCTCTACGTATCAAGCCTACCCAATGCCAAGGATAGATGAACTGTTAGTACGACTGGGTGCAGCACAATACATTAGCACGATCGATTTAACTAAAGAGTATTTGCAGATTTCCCTATGCCAGGAGGATAAGCTAAAGACTGCTTTCTCAATACCATCAGGTTTATACCAATTTACTGTACTACGCTTTGGTTTATATGGCGCACCAGCAACTTTCCAGGCGTTAATGAACAAAGTTCTAGCCCCACACGAACCATATAGCTCAGCCTATCTGGATGACATTGTTTTCAGCCGATCGTGGGAGGATCACTTAGATCATCTACAGCAAGTGGTTTCCACTCTTGAGAAAGCCGGTCTACACATCAACCCGAAGAAAACCCTCTTGGCCGCAAGGGAGACTAGATATTTGGGTTACATGATTGGTGGAGGAGTCATAAAACCACAATTGAACAAGGTAGAGGCGATCATGTGTTTGTTCATGCCAAGCAACAAAAAACAGATACGTGCATTTTTAGGGTTCATAGGGTACTACAGGAAGTTTATACCTCTGTTTTCTAGTATTGCCAGTCCACTCACCGAAACCCTCAAGACTTCTTATAAAGGGGACATCCTACAAAACACCTCTGGCCTAGCCGCTTTCCAGCTTCTCAAAAACCACATCTCAGCCCTCCCGGTACTACAGTGCCCCTGCTTTGAGAAGCCTTTTTTGTACAGATGAACGCATCTGGTACAGGTTTAGGTGCTGTCCTGTCACAAGGTACAGACGAAGATCTATATCCAGTGGCATTCATAAATCGCAAACTCCTACCACATGAGATGTCGTATTCAACCCTGGAAAAAGAGTGTCTAGCCATAAAGTGGGCCATTGAAACCCTCCGGTATTATTTATTGGGAAGGGCCTTCACGGTTTTTATTGGCCACGCTCCCCTACAATGGTTGGCAGTACACAAGGACACCAACCAGAGGGGTTTGAGGTGGCTTCTTACTCTACAGGCGTTCTGTTTCAAGACTGTACATAAACTAGCATCATTTCAGGTTGTTCTTGGTTATTTATCAAGAAGTATGGATCGGCCAGACCGGCTCGATTCCTCGGGGGGGTGTATGTAAAACCCATAGCCCTGCTGAGGGGCTCAAGGCAGTAGTACTACCCAAGGAATATGGATTGACCATGACAACCGGGATTGATGTTGAAAATGCCTCGGAAAACACCTGGTGGAGAAAGGATATACCCTGGACAGCCTCCCCAACAGAAGACGATGCTGGGGTAAATAAGAGGGGAGAGAACAGTAATGCCGGCAGCGAACAAACAGAGTTCACTGAGACAAAGGCTGCGTTTAAGACGGTGAGGAACGGGGACGTTCCCAGTGCAACCACTGCCGCGGGAAGAGAACGTGCAATAAGGCCGCGGTCGAGCGAGTGTGTCGGGGTTAAACCCACGTGTCTCCACAAAGTCATCGGCACAGCGGGAAGGGATGCAAAACCCCATGTAAGGAACTCTGAAACGTCGGAATATCTTTTTCCTGAACTAAAGAAGTTACAGAGATTAGAGTATAACGTAACGTTAGACAACACTTGTTTTAACCTACCCAAAACACCGGAGCATGAGAATCCAAATGGCAGTCCCCACGAGTCACCTGTGCAGAATCCATTATGGCGGCCTGCATTCGGGAAAGAAAGGGGCGGGGCTTGGGGAGCTTATACAAGCTTCACAGTATGTGGTTCCTGATTGGACTAGAAAACAGCAAGAAGGGACTAATGGATTATTTTACCCTTCTGTTTCAGAACAGACTCGGAGGCGAGGAAGGAGCTGCAGAACTCTGTTGGGCTTATGAGGACTCCGGGTTCTTACCATATCCTCGAACGAGCCCCAGACGTAAGCTATTTTTGGACTGCATTTAAGGAGAAATTGATCCTCATTTTTTTGTTTTCCTTATTAGTCAATAAAGACTAACTTTTGTTTCAAAACCACATCCTGTCCAGCGTGTTCTTACAGTCCAATTCATTGTGGACTGTATAATCTTCAGGGACATATCTGAAAAATTTCAATTGATTCAAAATTTAAAAAGTTGCATTTTCTTCAATTATTTTGTAAAAACTTTGTTAATTGTGTATCGTACTTGCCTCAACTGTGTCTTGGTGTGAGAGACAGGACACCTGCCTCTTATTAATACAGATTAACTAAAAAAAGCAATGACAAAACCAAGCAACATTCATGTCTCTGCTAATTCTGCAAAAAAGTCCCTACCGTATTAGCTTCTTATGGTATCAATTTAGAAAAGTTCCCTGGAGTGTGGTATAACCTGTAGGGAGTTGTAATTGTGTGTGTTCGTGCAGGTTCCTCCCATCTTAACCTCTGCGATGCTTCCTCTCTCTATTCATCCCTCTGGCCCGACTCACTCTGCAGGGCACACCCTGGATGTTCTGATCTCCTCAGACCTCCCCTTCTCTAACCCTCTCAGCACTCCTCTCTCTTGGAGCGATCACGTTCTCTTTTCCTCCAACTTCTCTCTCTCTACACCTCAGGTCAAGCTGACTCCAGCACTGTCACCCACCTTCTCGGTCATCCGACCCATGAAGCATGTGTCAGTTGAGGCTTTCGCCGCTGCTTTCTCTCCTCCTTCTGCACCTTTGGCTGACTCACGCCCTGACACAGCCCTCTACAACCTTCATCTCTCTTACTCCTATGTCCCATCCCCTTTCCTCCATGCTTGTGGGACACTCTGTCCTTTGGGACGGGACCGCAGCAGTTTTGTAAAAAAGCATCAAAAATTGTACGTGGACGTAATCCCACCCTCCTGAACTTCTCCCCGTGCTTTGCCCTTCAGTCCTTTTCTCCACGTGGTCGTGCGGGACGCACTAGCATCACTGGGACTTTTATTTGTATTCCCTTTGTCCTTCCTTCCTGCTCCGGTTCCTTGATCATCTTGTCCTCTGTCTATGCCAGAGCGTCTGGGATTCGTGTCCTGTTCTTCATGCGAACGTCGCTTTGCTAGGGCGGATCCTCACTCTCTTTGCTTGGAGTGTCTAGGCCCGGAACATCGTTGGGATTTGTGCTTCTACAGAGACTCCCTCTCTGTCCGGGCACTCCAGCAATGTCTTCTTCGGTGGGAGGAGATGTTTCAGCGCATTCCTCCACCTCATTTCCAGCTTTTCATCCACGGAAAGAAGAACCGCCCGATAAGTTCTTTATTTTTTAGGGCGCCCCGGCCAGGGGACTCCTTCCCCCGGTCTTCCGGGTCCGGGAGGGTCTCGGGTAGCTCTGTCACCAGGGGTTAACCTGAGGTGCCCCAGGGACCTAATAGGTGTACCGGAGTGTTTTCCGAGGGTTCCCGCAGCGGACCTGCGAGTACCAGACATCGTTCTGAGGTTCACCATTTGGCTGCTAAGGTTAAGCCCAGCTCATCTGTGGCTCTGGATACCAGAGTTCACCCTGAGGTCTCCATTTCTGGAGCTTTGCACACTGACACTGGGGTACACCCTGAGGTCTCTGTTTCTGGAGCTTTCCATTACAAGTCACTGCTCGAGGCCCCTCGAGGGAGCTTTACGTACCGGGTTAAAACCTGAGGTTCCTCTTGTTGAAGCTAAAGTCAGCACCGACAGATATGAGAGACCCTCTTTGAAGGTCTTGTATGTGAGGTATATCCCTCAACTGTCCCACGCTCATGGTCGTGGTGGTACCGGTTCTGTCAAGGGGGCAAAAAGGGCGGTCACGGACCATTACCCCTCCACTACCGGCTCTGCCGGGGTTCCTCCTCTGGAGGCTAAGTTTGTGGCTGGTTCTAAGATGTCCAGTAAACATCTGAGACCACCCAGTACCGGCTCTGCCGAGGACCCTTGTGTCAAGGCTAAGGTGTTGCTTAAGTCCCCTGACTCCCCTGGGGAGACAATTGCCTCATCTCCACATGTGATGCAGTTCTCCTCAGGTGTCAACAAAATGGCGGCCCAACCTCCATGGTCCATGGTGGCCATTTTGGATACCTCTCTTATACCGACATTCACGCCGTCCAGTGCTGGGAGCATTCCTTTGGGGTCTGAGCAGCCTTTTCCATGCCACGTGTACAGCAGAAATCTGTTCCGTCCGTCAATTGACTGGCGGGTTCAGACACTGCTGTCTCATACAGTCCTGCTACGTCCTGCTTCCGCTCCACTGATTTATGTGGACCCGGCCGGTGGTGGGCCTTCATGGCAACCATCCTCCTTGCGTTCATGGGGTGATGCCCCTCACGAGCGGGCTCTGCCTGTACCAACGCCAAAGCCTTCGGCTGAGGATGAGTTTTTTGGGAGGTTTCAGATGCTCATTCACTCTGACCCTATGTACCCTGAGCCTCCTGTCCCACCTTCGGCCCTACTGTTCTGATGCAGGTTCCAGTGGTGCCACTCCCTCCACCGCTTCCTTCTGGACCTCCTCCATTTTGTCCTCCTCTGCCTCAGTTGTCTCCTATAGAGAAGACACCGGCAGACCAGGACAACACTTTAAAACCTGAGGCGCTATGCGTGGTGAACCAGTCTTCTGTTCCCGCCTTGTTGGATGAGCCTCAAGCGGATCAGGACAGCGATGAGCATCCCCGCTCAGTGAGAGCATTCCATGACCTGGTCCTGAATATGATGGCCCTCCTTGACATTCTAGTACCTGAGGCCCCCACTCCTCAGGAGGGGGTGCTTTCGGGAGCCTTTACCCTGTCACCTCAAGAGCGCACTGGCCTGTTCCTCCAGAAGGATGTCTTGGCTGAGGCCCGCAAAGTCTGGGATAGTACCTGAGGCCCCCACTCCTCAGGAGGGGGTGCTTTCGGGAGCCTTTACCCTGTCACCTCAAGAGCGCACTGGCCTGTTCCTCCAGAAGGATGTCTTGGCTGAGGCCCGCAAAGTCTGGGATAAACCCCACACTGGGCTACACATCAACAAGAGAATTGACGCTCGATACAAGCTTCACACCTCTGAGGAGATAGCCTTATCCTCTTGTCCACTCCCATTATCAACGGTGGTGGCTGCAGCCACCCTCCAGTCCAAGCCGGCCTCTGCATCTTCAGTGGCAGCGGCCCAAATCCTATCCAAGGAGAATAAACCTTTGGACTCCTTGGGCAAGAAGGTTTTTGCCAATTCGGTGCTCCAACTTTGTCAAGCGAACACTGAGCCTATCCTGGCAGCAGCCAATCTGAGGCTGTGGAAAGAGTTAGCTGATTTCAGGAGTGCATTCCGGTGGATAGGCTAGATGATGTTTGTCGGATGCCAAATTGTATGCACAGGATCTACTGGAAGCTGCGGCACACCACGTAGATACCTCAGCTCGAGGCCTTATGGTGAGGGTTGACACCTCCCGCCAGGCGTGGCTCCACGCAACAAAGTTTTCAAAGGAAGTGCAAGACAAAGTACTGGACCTTCCTTTTGATGGCAAGGATTTTTTTCATTCTACTACCGACGAGGAGCTCACAAAGACCAAAGCGAGTACCCAAACCGCTAAATCTTTATTGGTCTTGATGAAAGCACCAGCTAAGGCCCCTTATACACATAGGTCGGGATCCCAGACTCAATCCTTCTCTGGATTCAGGGGGTTTCAGGATTGTCGTGCGCACCGAACTGAAGTTCCAGTTGGCGGGACCCGCCAAAAACAACGGCAAGGTGGTCGTTTTTTCTCTCAGCCATCAGCCTCTTCTACAGGAACAGATAGTCTCCCCGCCGACAAATCAGCAAAATTATATTTTTGTCAGTCGCACGAGACTCCGGTGGGAGGACGAATCTCGTCTCATCTGGAGGCATGGCAGACCATCACCGAAGACCTGTGGGTTTTGGCTATTGCTTGGGCGGGCTTTCGCTTGCCCCTCCCTGTACTCCACCCATCCACCCTCCCTTCCAACAGATCGGCACACCCTCCCTCAGAGCAGAGATACAGAAACTTCTAGACCTCAGGGCGGTTGAAACTGGTCCCCTCGGGGATCAAGGGTAGGGCTTCTACTCTCATCTGTTCACAGTGCACAAACGCAACCTCGATCTTTCCCAGTTCAATCTTTCCCTTCCCCAAGAGAAATTCAAGATGATCATGCCTTGCCAAATAAAGTCCTCTCTTCAGAAGGGCAACTGGCTCAGTGTAGTGGACCTTCAGGACGCTTACGTGCACATCCTGATATGGAGGCCGCATCGGAAATATCTGCGGTTCCCTTTGGGAGGAGAACATTTTCAGGTCTGCGTGCCCCCTTTTGGTCTCAGCACAGTGCCGCGTGTCTTTAAGACGATGATGTCGGTCATCGCAGCTTTCCTCCGGCTACAGGGCATTAATTTATATCCATATTTGGACGGCTGGCTCCTAGGCAGTCCTTGTCCACAGACAGCATTGAACAATCTCCAATCTCTCCTCCAGCTGCTGTTCCACCTTGGGCTGTCGGTGAACTGGCAGAAATCTTCCATGACAGTCTCCCAAGACCTGATTTTCCTGGGTTTCAGTTGGAATACGATCAATACCAGGGTTTTCCTAATGGCGGACAGGATTGCGGATCTATCCACCTCGTGTCAGCTCTTCCTCCAGTCTTCGCACATGACGGCTTGGTGGTTTCAGAGACTTCTGGGCCTCATGGCTTCTTGCGTGCTTGCCCTTCCTCTTGCACGTCTGAAAATGATGCGTACTCAGCTGGCTCTTCCCAGCTCTTGGTCTCAGGCTTCGGACTCGGATTCCAAGATGTTCCCAGTTCCATCCTGCATGACGACGGATCTACTATGGTGGTCCCCGACCAAAACAACCTTTCCATTGGGGCCTCCTTTCAGGAACCCGGCCCACAAGTGACGGTTACCACAGACTCCTCCCTTCTGGGGTGCAGCGCGACGCTGGATCATCACCAGGTATTCGATCTGTGGACACTTCAGGACAGGCAGTTTCATTTCAATTATCTGGAACACCTGGCTGTTTTTCTGGCGCTAAAAGCTTTTTAACCATTCATCACGAACAAGGTGGTCTGTGTTCGCACGGACAACTCTGTGACAATGTTTTATATCAACAAGCAGGGTGGCACCAAGTCACCTCTCCTTTTGGACCTTGCCATTCAAATTTGGGAATGGGCCACCCAACATGACATTTGGTTGCTGGCTGTACACATTCCGGGTGGTCACATCAATGTAACTGCAGACTCACTCAGCCGCCAGGCAGCAGCCAGCTACGAGTGTGAACTGAACACAGATGTTCCCTCCACGATTTTTCGACAATGGGGCACTCCAGAAGTTGACCTTTTTGTGACTTTTACAAACAGAAAACTTCCTCTGTATGCATCCGAGAACGATCACAGGTATCCTCCCTAAGGACGCTCTCGAGATTCTGTGGCACAACATGACGGCCTATGCTTTCCCGCCACTGCCTTTGGTTCATCGGTCACTCTGCAAGCTTATGAATACTTCGAATTGCACTCTCCTGTTCATAGCTCCTTGGTGGCCAGCCAGATTCTAGTTCTCGTAACTTCAGCATCTGACAATTCTTCCTCTGATCAGATTGCCGTTGATTCCCGACCTGCTTCACCAGTACGATCACCAGATGTGGCACCCCGCCCCACAATCGTTCAGCTTGGCAGCCTGGTGCCTGAATTCAGATTGTTAGCGCAGTTTAACTTGTCTAAGGACAATATGCGCATTGTCCAAGCTAACAGAAAACATTCGACGAGGTCTCTATATAGGAGCAAATGCCTCTGTTTTTGCCACTGGTGCTTAGCTAAGCAAATAGACCCTAGGCAATTATACGGTTGACACAGTCCTATCTTTCGTGTCCCACCTTGCAGTTTCAGGCATTCATGTCTTGTCTTGCATAACTTACTTAACTGCCATTGCAGTCTACCTGTCCACAGACGGCTGTTCTTTTTCATTGACCAATCCAGTCATTAAAAGGCATTTTGTGGGTCTCCTTCATCTTTTTCCACCGGTACACACCCCTCACCCCAAATGGGATCTGAATGTGGTACTTACTGCGCTGTGCCATAAGCTGTTTGAACCCCTAGTCACTACCGACCTGAAATATCTTTCATGGAAGGTCGCCTTCCTAATTGCAGCGACATCAGAGAGGCGAGAAAGTACGCTCCAAGCTGTTCCTTACTTTTCATAGAGATAAGGTGGTGCTTCACACTCATTCTTCCTTCCTACCCAAGGTGGTTACCGATTTTCATTTGAACCAATCAATCTCATTACCTGTCTGTGTTCCAAATTCGGCAACAGATCCCGAGAGATTCTTACACAACCTGGATGTCAGGAGAGCCCTGAAATTCTACCTCAACAGAAGCAGTGAACTAAGGGGCTGCTCACAACTCTTCGTCACATTCGGAGATCCAAAAGGGAAACCGGCTTCCAAGGCAACCATCTCCCAATGGATTGCATCCTGCATCTCGGAAGCTTACAGCATTCAAGGCCTTCAACCACCCAAAGGCATCCATGCTTATCTAGTATGGGGCAAAGCGGCTGCTGTTGCCTTTCAGAAAAATGTTCCTTGGGAAACCATCGCCAAAGCGGCTACGTGGGATTCCCCATCAGCTTTTTGTAAGCATTATTGCTTGGATCTGAGCTCCAGGGCTGATGCCCAGTTTGGCCAGGCTGACTTGTTCCAGAAGGGGTTTTCCATCCACCCTGACTAATCCAGGTGCATGCTTGGGAATCTCCCACAAGTATGGAGGAAAGGGGACGGGACGTAGGAGTATAACAAAGTTACTCAATGTAGTGATTACCTTACTCCTAGTCCATAGTCCCCTTTCCTCCATACGCCTGCCCGCCGTCCCCTCTAAAAAGTATCCTCTAATATTGCTTAGATGGTCTCAGACCTGGCAATAGAAAAGGACTGAAGGGCGATGCGCAGGGCGAGGCTCAGCAGGGCAGGGTAACGGCCACATGCGGAGCCCCGCATAAAAATAGAAGAACGACAAACATTTTAAATTTTTTATGCTTTTTACAAAAGTGCTCCAGTCCCGTCACGAAGGACGGAATGTCCCACAAGTATGGAGGAAAGGGGACTATGGACGAGAAGTAAGGTAGTCACTACGGTGAGTAACTTTGTTAATCTCTAACACCCTGGATGTCCTTGCCCCTGTCATGAGCATCAGCTTGGCCTGCTGGCTGCTCTAAAGGCAGTACAGACTCTGTCCTCTCTAAGAATAGAGCCTACATCCAAGCCCTTGTCTCTGTGGCATCTCACAACTTGGCCAAACATTTTAAAATCTGCAAGGGGCTGAGCAATCCTGCTGCAGTTTATACCTCTCCTGTTCCCTCCCAGGTCCTCTGCACGGCCTTGGCTTCTCATTTCACCACTAAAACTGAGGACATCCTGTCCACCCTCTCTTCCTCTACCTCCTCTTCCTCCTCCTCCTCTTCCTCCTCCTCTACCACTCCTGGTCCGTCTGATGCCGGCTCTCCCCCCTCCTTTCTTTTCCTTTCCCCTGTTGAACCCTGACGATGTTTCTAGAAAAGTCTGATCTATGAAAGTCTTGTCAAAGCAGGTTCTCCCCAGCTCATTTAGAACCATCAAGGACCACATTGACACCTTTGCTCCAGCCTTGGCTTATTTCTGCAATTACTCCTTTGCCACTGCAACTGTCCCCTCCTCCTTAAGTACTCCCTTGTGCACCCCCTTCTAAGAAGCCCTCAGCCGATCCTTCCTCTCTGGCTAACTATCACTGATCTCCATCACTCCTTTCCTGGGGAAACTCCTGGAAATGCTGGCCATCTCCCAGCTTAATCTGCATACTGAATCTGTTCGTTGTCTCCACGACCACCAGTCTGGCTTCAGATCTGCCAGGAGCATGGATACTGCTGTCCTGAACACGCGTGAAGACCTGCTCTCCAATCTTGACTCTAATATCCCTTCTGTCCTCATTCTCATCGATCTATCCTCTGCTTTTGACACAGTCAACCATGCCATCTTGCTCAATCGCCTCCTCGACAACCTGGGTATCACTGACCAGGCCCTGGCCTGGTTGACCTCCTTTCTCGCCGACCAACCCTCTCAGATCCAACTGGGGTCTTTCCTCTCTTCTATCTCTCTCTCTATTGTGGTGTTCCCCAGGGGTCTAACCTCTCTGCCTGGCTTGTCAACCACTACCTGGCACCTCTTGCCCACTGCATTAATACTTTCTGCTCCAATTTCCAGTGTTATGCGGATGACACCCAGCTCTCTTTCAGGCTCCCCCCAGCCACCTCTTCTCCTTCTCTCATACCATGGCTGCAATTCAAGAATGGTGTGCCACCAATGATCTCTGCCTTAATGCCAGTAAGACTGAGTTCCTCCTCACTGGGACACCTGCTTCTTCCTTTTCTCTCTCTCTCTCTCTCTCTCTCTCTCTCGCTCTCTCTCTCTGGCTACCCACTCTGGACACTCTTCCTGCTCCTTCCTGTGAGGCTGAGAACATTGATGTCATGTTCAACTCCACCCTCTCCTTCTCTCCGCACATCACTGACATCTCTAAGAAGTCAAACTATCAACTGCACCTCCTCAGAGGTATTCTTCCTTTTCTCACTTTCCCCCAGACGCTCACTTTCTCCAGAGATCTGGTCCTCTCTAGGCTGGTCTACTTCAACAGCCTTTTTCTAAATCTGCCTGCCGCTTCTCTTCAACCTCTACAACTTATCCAGAACAGGACTGTGAGAATCTTCCTTCTCGAGTTATCTACTCATCCGCTTCCACTCTCTGAGAGTCAGACGCTTCTCCAAGCAGAGAGTTGAGGGCAGATCTCTCTCCTCAGCTGGGGCCTCCCTCTGGAACAGCTTCTCTGCCTATCTCAAACTTGAGCAGAACCACCTCTGGTTCCGGAAGCAACTCAAGACCTTCCTTTTCGCTTCTGCTTTCTCTCCCCTGCTGATGTACGTGACTGCTCCATGCACTGGTCTCCTGGATACCCTCTGAACTCTGGCCCAGGCGCCTGCATGTCCAGTCACCCTTGCACTGCCTCCGAACTCCCCCAGCACTTAAGGGTCTGTACCTGCAACCCTACAGTCCCTTCTCTCTGCACTTACGAGCCACCCGCTGGCTGTGCTTGTGTTACTTATTGAGTTACCATCACTTATCCCTTCCCATCCCCCCTGGAACTTCTCCCCTTCCCTCTACCCCGCATTTGCACGATTTGAATGACACAAGGCCTGGTAAGATCGTGGTTTTGTCCTCCCTTTGTTCCCCCTCCTTGTCTTGTCACGCCTAGAAATATTTGTGTACAGGCACGTTATAAATGGCATATCATATATCATAACCCATATGGGTGCAGTCCAAAACCAACACATTTAATTTATATAAACAAAGGAGGGGTTGAGCGCCTCAATAGGAAATTGTGAGAGAAAGAAACGTCTATTACAGATTCTTTAAATTTGATTCCTTGCAGCCGCAATCCAATATCTTTTTGTTTGCCCTGGTCTTTCTGTCAGCTTTGAAGGTTTTCAGGGCTCCCGAATCCCCTTTTGCAGAATCTGTAGCACGGGCCATCCAAGCGCCACAGGGTACAACTTTGGCAAAGCCTAAGGTTTTCCTCCAAAATTCTCAAGCATAGGTGGATTATCCTCCCCACAGGTCCACTTACCCAGGAGTCTAGGAGTGTGCTTGGGTAGGGGTCAGCCACCTGATGACCTCCCTGCTCTAGGGTGTTAGTCCCTGGGACACCCCCCTTTTCACTACATCTGTCACAGCCTCCCTGCCCTTGTGAGTTTGAACAGTCTCATTCCTCCTCCCACCTCTGCAATCTGCCCGGGACTGACCTGGTACACTGGAACCACCCTTATTTCATTTGATGTGGAGCTCTAGCTCCCCTGCCAGCCAGATGATACACCTCCCACCTTCCACTCTTCAGGTGAGGATGCATCGCACTCTGCTCATACTCCTAATGCACATCACTAGATGGCAATAGCTCTCTCTCCTTCCAACATCCACAATATATCCCTCTCCCTCTATCTATCTATCAATCCCTCTAGCAAACTCTTCTCTCAAAATTGCCCTTGCTCTCCACTTGACACCAAACACCTTCCTCCAACTCCTGCTCATACTCCTCATACTGACATACAGAGCTTGCTGGGTTATAAAAAGCCCAGACTGCCCCCTCCCTCCCATAGGTGGGGCCTTTGGTGAATGGATTAAACCTAGGGTGGCTGATGTGGCAAGGACTGTGATTGGCTAAGGGCATCACCAGCGCCTGAAGGTGATTTGGGCTTAGGGGTTGGGCCAGAGGTGCTGTATCGCCCAGCTGCCATTTTAAAATCCACTGTGCCCTGTGTTGAACTTGTCGGGATTCTGTGTCAAGCATACAAGTTTGGACTCTTAAAGCAATTTGGTAATCCAGTAGATGTCTTTCTCATTGAGAAAGAATAATCAGCTTCTAGCCACAGCTAGCCTTTTATCATGAAGTCGATTAATACCAATATTTCATGGCATCTCTTCCTACTTCCCAAGACAACAGGACTGACACAAAGTATCCACCTGGGATCTGCATTCCCCCACGGTTGTGTTCAAATTCAAAGGGAAGATTCCCTGAAGTATGTTTGATCTCTGAACGACAATGAAAACGACGTTCCTGGGCGCTGTTCAGTGATGTTAGTTTTCTTTTAAATTGAAAGGAGTTTTCCCTTGCTGTGATTTGGGTCTGTTTAAACTGAGTCATTACTCTATTGATGCTGTAGGGGTAGGTAAATTCCTCAATATCCCTTTTGGCTATGAAAGTCCCTGAAGGGTTAGACATGGCTCTGGTGAGTCTGCATGTGACTGCCCCCTGCCTTCGTGTGGGAAGCCATTGAAGTGGACCTGGTGACTCCCTGTATATCTCACCCATGTTCAGCATCGATTAGCTTGGGACTACCCGAATTCCCTTTGACCACCCTACTGTTGGTCACCCAGGTTGAGCAGGGGACTTCTTCACACTATGCTCCATTGAATGAGGTTGGCAAGATGCAATAATCAGCCTTCCAGTTGTACGTTTCAATCAGCAAAACAACACATTGAGTTGCTCAGAACGCATTACAAGCAAACTGTTGGCTTCTGCCATCTTGCTCCCCACTCCTAACCATTCCAAAATATAAAAAAACAAATGTGACTTCCCGGCTGCCTCCTCCTTAACTGCAAAGTTGCAAAAGGTCTGTTGTCTACTTGCATGAGGTAAACCTTTGGTTTTCTGGACTGTAGAAAAACGGCTGTTTTAACATATGCAGTTGGTGCTTTGTTCTCCAGTGAATTCCTTCATTTGTTTAAGGGGGGGGTTGTCATAGTCGTGGCCCAGATCCTAGCAAGAGCAAAATGACCATGAGGTACATCAATAATATAGTATGTGGTGTCTGCTTGCGTCCACATGACTATCTGAAATGTGATGAGTTGAAACAGAAGACACATTTGCTTAACAGAGTATTCGACAACGCAATGTAGCGTTGGTTTTACATTGCACGGATTTTCAAGGTAATGGGTAGGCTGATAGAGTGATTGTCAAGAATCTCACACTTTTTTTTAACAAGTGCCACATTTGGATTAAAATCTAGGTGTCATCTGAAAACTCACTGCAAAACATGTCGTCAAGGGTAACATGTCCAATAACTTTGCACATTTTACAGAAGTAATGCAAATAAATAGCCGATATGGGAAAAGAGAAAATGTCCATGGTTGGGTGGTCGCTACAGATCTTATTGTGTTATTAATTCTGTTGGCTATGAGGGCTAAGGGTTGACTGTGATTTCAAGTGAACACAATACAGGGGGCCGTGGGATTTCTATTTGGTTTCGCCACAAGACAAGATCAATCAAACCCGTTAATGGTATATCACCTTAAGTCAGTCTTGAACAGCCAAGGGCATCTCTGTGTAATCCCACATTTTCTCAGAAACCTTTACTCTGCGGCATTAAAGAAAACATTCTTTGAAGAGCTTCCAGCAGAACGTGACGCGATCAGAGGCATTCATTTCAGGCAATCCAATTTGGCACTCCGCTCACATATACTCTTGGAGCGCCATAAGAATAGATAAACACCATGACACACATTTGTTGTGTCACAGAAATCTTTATGTAATATCTGTTTTCTTCATTACCTATTTTGCAAGAAACAAAAATAGTGAAACATGATTTTTCTCAATAATAACGAATACAACCCACAGTGTGTGTTTTGATTGCACAATTTAGTTGTAATTTTTCACCGAGTTTAAGCCCATGGCTAAGTAATGCACATTTGATATCTTAATTGGCAATTAAATTGGTTTTCTCAGAATCCTTGTTCACGCTCAACTTTAATGGCTGCCATCTTCCAAAGATTTACTTATGCTGCTACCTTCTATGCTGAGCAATTCCCTAATTACACATCAAGGGCATCTATAATCATTAAGCACGGTCCTCCCAGGGTGAAGCTGGTGCAGCCTTTGACATTCAATAGAGAGATGTCTTTATACGTTATGAATGGAAGTGAGGGTTTTTTGGCTTTTTTAACACGGGCAAATCCATTAAAACAACTGAGGCAACAGGAAGTTCTAAGTGTTTATAAGAAGGGGGCAATGCTATTATCTACCCATAGCACTACTAGGCCTTGTTCTCTAGAGAGAGTGTAAAACATGGCAAAGCTGTCCAGATGGTTGTCCTTTCTGCCTCATAAGGAAACTGCTGACCTTAATAGGATTGGTCCCCCAAGGAGGCACCCAACCCCGCTCTGCTGGCATCTGTTCTCAGAACAAGAGGGAGGTCCAAAGGGAATCTTCGAATGGATTGTGTCCTCCCACGTATTCCTCATCTTATGATATTCGTATCCCAGCTTCAGCTGCTTCGGACATTTTTTTTACAAGGGGGCGCTGTGTTCAAGACCACGGAGTGGAAGTCCCTCGAGGGCCGCCGTCGGGCCTCGACGTCATCCGCTGTATGAAGGGCTCAAGCAGCGTCCGTCACCTCAGTTCCGTTTTTCCGACGCAACTGCTTCGTGTTACGAACGGCACATCAAGAATTTCTTCGACGATGTCCTCGTCTTCAGGGTTAAAAAAATGTCTGAAGTGTGGCAGGAAGATGTCTATAACCGACCCCCATCGGAATTGCCTCTGGTGCCTCAGCCCAGACAATCGGGTTCATGAGTGCGGGCCCTGTCAGGCCATGTCAAATAAGGCTCTTAGGGAACGCAGAGGTAAGCTGGTGGTTGGGGAGGAGAAATATAAGTCTTCGAAAAGACAAAAGGATTCAGATGAATCCAGTAGAAAATCTCGTCACAAGTCGAGGAGGTCTAGATCGGATGCCGCTCGAGGAAATTTTCCTTGTCTTTGATGAAAAAAAGTCAAAAAAGCAATGTCAAAGGTCTTCCTCCTCCTTGTCCTCTTCTGAGAGGAGAGTAACTTACCCATCAAAGCACGATTTCCCAGAAAAATGGGAGGCCTTCAGGGCTTCGATGCTTAAAATATGTGAGAAAGGGGCCCAGACCCCCTCGAAGTTGCTGCGTGGTGATCATGCCTCTACTCACTCTAAAAGTGACAGTAGAAAATCAAGATCTAATCATGCAAGGGTTGAAAAAGAGTCGAGAATGTCTTCAAGGAAAAGTTCCCCGAAGTCTAAGCCTCTGGTGCATAAATCGGGGCTAGCGGAATCGACATCGGCGTCAAAGTCGAAGCCAAAACTCGACACCGTTGACGACCATAGCGTCGCGACCACTGACGAAAATGACGTTGACACCTTTAGCTGTATCAAAGCCACCTTCGAAAGCATCGAAACCTCCTTCGACACCGTCAAAGCCAGCGTCTACCCTATCACCGCCTTCGATGCGTTTATCGAGGCCTTCTTTGATACCAACACCCAAGTCTACGCCATTGTACATGCCTAGGCAAATTCCACCTTCTTTGCCTGAAAAGACTTTCCACCCCCAACCTAGACAGCAATTCATTAGATCCATGTCATCTATATATGAAGAACATTCCTCTGAAGAGTATATCACTCCAGCTGGAGTTAGATTTGGAGCCAGAGAGGTTCCTAAAGAACTAGTGGACCCACAGTCTAAAATAACAGACCTTTATGACTGTCTACAAAATGCTGTCTTAGACACTTCACCTGAAGTGGATTTTGAAAGGCCAGATCCACAGATCATGCCTGATCCCAGTTATAGGAATCTTATGGGAAGGGTCATTGATTTTATGGGTTGCAAAGCAGCTTCCACTGACTTTGACCAGGATGACATGACTGACATCCTGAGTGAGGGTCCCTTAAAAGATCCTGTCCTCCCATTCCATAAAGCACAGCAAAAAAGGGTAATGGTAAATTGGAATACTCCTGATAAGATTGCAGCAGTAAATAAGAAACTGGTACCAAAATATAGGCCAGCTTTATCAGATCCAGAATATTTATCCAAACATCCATCTCCTGAAAGTCTAGTGGTACAAGCTGCAACCTCCACTAGGCAATCAGCTTACCCATCTTACCCAGCTTACCCATCAATACCACCAGACAAGGACGATAAAAAAGTTGATGCTCGAGTCCGGAAAGCTTTTTCTTCGGGCAGCATGGCCCTGAAATCGACTAATGTTACTGGCACATTAGCAAGATTTACTTATACCCTGTGGGACTGCATGTCATCAGCGGCTGAACGCATCCCGGAAGGTGAGGAACGGGATGGTTTCCTGGCTATAGTGAAGGATGGTAAAGAGGCTATCTAGGAATGCCTTCAGTCAGGATTGGACACTGCGGATAGTATAAGCAGGTCCATGACATCTATCACGGTCTTGCGCAGATTCGCATGGCTAAGGAAATCTGGTTTTGCACCTGATGTGCAGTCTAGATTACTCAATATGCCTTTTGACGGCTTGAGGTTGTTTGGCAGCAAGGCGGACGAGAGCTTGGAGAAGCTGCAGACCTCGAAAGCGGCAGCAAAAACACTCAGCACCGCTATAAGGCAACCTCAACAACACTGTTATGCAGGCTCATCTTCCTGGAAGAGTCGCCCCTTTCGCTTCTATTCCTCTTTTGGAAAAGGGAGGGGGCAGGCCAGTCAGAGAGGCCAACAGAGAAAACCCTTCCGGGGTGGAAAAGGGAGAGGTGCTAGATAAGCCACAGCAGCGGCTACTACCCCCTCAGTCACTGCTGCAGCTGCTGCAAAGCCACTTTGAGGTCTTAACCCACAAAACCCCGGGGGGGGAGGCAGAATCACTCGGTATCTGGACGAATGGCGGGGTATTACGTCAGATGCCTGGGCACTAGAGATAGTGACCCATGATTACTGCCTTCCTTTTCATCAAAGACCTCAAAATCATCCACCGGGAGCAAACTCTGTAAAAATTCCTGACCTGCACCTTGTGTAGGAGATTCTAACCCTGCTATAGAAAGGTGCAATAGAACATGTACCTGTAGCGGAGAGGAACAAGGGCTGCTACTCCTCCTATTTTCTCATCCCCAAAAAAGACTGAGGATTGAGACCCTTCGTGGACTTGAGAAGCTTGAAGAAGTTCCTCAGGAAGGACAAGTTCAAGATGGTGACCCTTTCTCAGATCCTTCAGGCTCTTCAGCTTCAGGACTGGCTGGTTTCATTGGACCTTCAGGATGCTTACTTTCATGTGCCAATCCATCTCAAGCACAGAAAGTACCTGAGGTTCGCAATTGGTGGTTCTCATTATCAGTTTCGGGTTCTACCATTTGGGCTGACCTCCGCCCGAGGGTTTTCACCAAACTGATTTGTGGTGGTGGCAGCGAGTATCAGAAGAAGGGGGATTCACGTCTACCCTTATCTGGACGATTAGCTAGTCAGGGCGAGTTCATCCGAACAAGCCCAGGAACATCTGGTCTTGACCTGCCACTTCTTACACAGTCTGGGCTTCTCCCTCAATTACAAGAAGTCACAAATGATTCCAAGCCAAAAACTCCAATTCATTGGAGCGATCCTGGACACTTCCTCAGGGAAAGCCTCGCCTCCCGAGGAGAGAGCTCACCACATTCTGCAGATGGTAATGAAGTTTCAAAATGCCCAACATCTACCGGCTTTCGACTTTCTAAGGTTGCTAGGCCTCATGGCATCCTGCATTTTTCTGGTGCCAGAGGCCAGATTGAGGATGAGATCCCTTCAGTGGGCCCTCAGGACTCAATGGTCCCAGTTTTCGGGGGAGATGTCAGACCTTCTACAAGTCCCGACCTCCCAACCAAAGTGGCTCAAGATCTCCTATGGTGGGCTTGCGAGGAGAATATCCTCAAGGGGGAACCTTTTTGGCAACCATGGCCGAAATAACAGTAGTGACGGATGCCTCACTAACGGGGTGGGGAGCCCACACCAACGATCTGACAATCAGCAGTTGTTGGTCTCCATCGGAGTCCAAACTACAGATCAACCTTTTGGAGCTGAGAACAATCAGACTAGCGCTGAAGGCTTTTCTGCCCTCTGTACAGGGAAAGAATGTCCTGATAATGACGGGCAACACAGTGGCCATGCACTACCTCAACAAAAGAGGAGGCGTAGGATCACTTCCACTGTGCAGAGAGGCAATGCAGCTCTGGTTCTGGGCAATGCAAGAAGGAATCTCTCTATCAGAAGTTCACCTCACGGGAGAGCTAAACACGTCCTTCATGAGATCTTCGCCCTTTGGGGAACCCCTCAAGTGGATCTGTTTGCGACCGAGACCAACCAGAAGTGCGAACTGTATTGCTCAAGGGAATTTCCCCCAAGAGGAGCTCTAGGGGACGCGTTCGTAGTGGACTGGGTATTTCCACTCCTTTACGCATTTCCTCCAGTCCCTGTGATTCCTCATGTAATCAGGAGGTTGAGAAAGTTCAGGAAAACCATGATCCTAATTGCCCCAGATTGGGCCAGGAGGACGTGTCCATCTGACCTCCAATACATCTTCCACAAAGAGAGGATCTTCTCTCGCAAGAGGAAGGTCGGGTTCTCCATTCAGATGTCAAGACACTCAGCCTTCACGCATGGTTTCTGAGAGGCTAAGAAAAAAGGATTGGGACCTCACGGATGACGTAAGGGAGATTTTGCTTTCGGCCAGAAGGCCAGCAACAAAATCCCTGTATCGGTGTTGTTGGAACAAGTTCAGTGACTGGTGGAGGGATAAGAATGTGGATCCATTTCTTTGTAATACTCCAACAGTACTTTCTTTTCTCTTACACTTAGCTAATTTGGGGCTCCAAGTTGGAACTATAAAAGGTTACTTGGCAGCGCTATCTTTGAGCGCTCCTCGGAAGAGGTGTCCTATTTTGAAATGCCTTTAGTCATTCAATTCTTGAAAGGGCTGACAAATGTATATCCTCTGACACCTTTTCAGGTGCCCATCTGTGATTTAAATCTAGTCTTAAAATTTCTCATGTGTGCTCCTTTCGAACCTTTACATTCTTATCCATTAAGACTGCTCGCTCTTAAGACAATTCTGTGAATGGCTATAACATCAGCACGCAGGGTAAGTGAGTTGCAGGCACTGTCTTGTAAGCCTCCTCACACCATGTTCCATAGGGACAAGGTTATTCTAAAAGTCAAACCATCTTTCTTGCCTAAAATAGTGTCTGAATTTCATCTGTCACAAAAAATGGCCTTACCTTCCTTTTATCCTCCACCTCACGCTAGTAAAGAAGAGGATAGGTTGCATAGGCTGAACCCAAAAAGGGCTCTCAGTTTCTACATTTCCAGATTGGCAAATCTCCGACAATGTGACCAACTATTCGTTGGATATACTGGGCACAAATTGGGCCTTGCAGTATCTAAGCAAACTCTATCCAGATGGATAATTCTAGCAATTTCTGAATGCTAAAAACCAGCTCGGAAAGAGCCTCCAGATCGATTAAGGGCTCGTTCAACCAGAGGCATGGCAACTTCCACGGCTCTTCAGAGGGGTGTTCCGGTGCAGGATATTTGTGCTGCGGCCACATGGTCGTCAATGCACACCTTTTGTAAAGCATTACTGCTTGGATTCTACTTCATATCAAGGAGGACTATTTGCAAAAGCTGTCCTTCATTCAGTCCATAATTAAAATTTCTAGTACTCCCACCTCCAATATTACCACTGCTATGGGAGTCTATCATAAGATGAGGAATATGTGGGAGGACACAATCCATTTGAAGAACAAGTTACTTACCAACTGTAACGTTCTTTCGATTGGATGTTCCTGATCGACCCTCCCATCCTACCCCTCCGTACAGTTTACGCCAGTTGCACTCTAACTTCCTTAAGAGCCTGAGGACTTAAAACCTGATCAGCTGATGCGACCATGAACACCGTAGGAACTGAGGTAACGGGTGCTCCTCGAGCCCTTTATACAGCGGATGACGTTGACGCCCGACAGTGGCCCTCACAGGACTTCGACTCTGCAGTCTCGAACACAGCACCCCCTTGTGAATATTTTTTCTGAAGCACCTGATGCTGGTATACGAATATCATAAGATGAGGAATACGTTGGAGGAACATCCAATCGAAAGAACGTTACATTTGGTAAGTAACTTTTTCTTTTCAATATATGGTAAGGGGACAACCACCATTAAAGATCCTAAGCAAAGGATGGTGGAACCTGTAGGGGGCAATCATAATCTTAATGTTCCCTAGACCAGTTCCTGTTGCTGAATGATGGAAGGGGACATGAGACTAGGCATGTCATCATTTGAAGAACTTGCCTAACTGAAGCTGTGTGAAGTTGCAGGAGATATGGGTTGCTTACACAACTCGATCACATGATTAACTGGGATGGAGACCAGTCTGTAGGCAGTCCAAAATCTTGACCCTAAAAACACCAGGTCCAGTGAGGGTAACAGATTTTATTTCTCTCATTTGAGGAAGAGCTGCAGGTTGTGTAGCAGATTGATGGCTCTCACTGTGTGACGGTGCAGTGTTTCTGGGTCTTTTGCTTGTAGGAGCAAGTCATCTAATGTAATTAAGGGTAGACTGAAATACTTTCCTGGAGCAGCAGTGCTCCTATTGGGAACAATATCTTGTGGAAAAACCCTGTGAAACATTCAGAACAAAAGTGGACTACAAGAAGCTGGAAATAATGTGTACCCACAGCAAAAGAAAGTGATTTTAAATTATCATTCCAAACTGGTATGCTGAGGTAAGGTGTCCATCAAGTATAAAGGCGCAAAAAAACATGCCTGGTCATGAGAGGTATTACAGATTGTGTCACAGATGGTACAGGAATAAGTTCAAATCTAATAGGCGATTCAAGGTGTTAATTGAAACCTTTGTGGGAGTGTACAACCATCCCTCTCTCTCCCTCCCATCTTGTGTTCAACCTCCTCCATAACCTCCTTCCTAACCCAAATGTCCCTGATCCCAGGTTAGTATGCAGAGACGGTTGACCCCCTCTACTGTCTAACTCTGTCGTCGACTAGTTAGGAGACAGAATACCTTATCTCTCTGAACTCACTCAGAGACTTCCTAACTTTCCCTACTTTTTTCCGTTGTTAGTGTTCCAATGTGATATGGAATGGTGCCTAACAGATACCATGTTGTATTAGTTCTCCTAACTCCCTTTGTCTCACTCCTCCATCCTATGTTCGATCCCTATGAGGTTTCTCACTCGTCTCGGCCTTGTCACTCCTACTACTACTCTATTACTCTATTACTCCCTCCTTCACACTACTACCCTCTCCTTCCCACTACTGCTCCCTCCTCCACACTACTACTCCCTCCTCCACACTACTACACCCTCTTCAGCACTACTACTGCTTCCTCCTTCCAACTACTAAAACACTCACCACTCCTTAGACTAATATTTCTAACCATACTCACCATACAGACACACACACACTCACACAGCAGTACCACTTTCACTCACTAGCCAATAAAACACCTACAATAATCACCTCCACACTCTGCTGCTCCTTCCACTCTCCTGCTGGTCTCATGGTCGTTCACCGCCAAAGCCTCTAACCTCACCCATGTAACCCACACTTCCTGCTTCCCGTTGCTCCCTCATATTCCCCACAAGTCCCTGGCGGTCTAGTAGAGCCTGTGGCGGCTATGTCTCCTCCACTCCATCACCTAGCTGCACAGCGTGGCTGTTCTTGCTGCTACATGCAGACTTTCGTTACTCTCTCTCCATTGGTTTCTTTCAGTTAGACGGACATCACAGAGGATTTGGGAACTGCAGATTGGCTGTCGGGTTGAGGGGTCTTGCTGCTACTATGAGGAACTCGACATAGGCTCTCCTTGTTAGGAGGCATGGCTTCAGAAAATGTTGAACTGCATAAGAGCTTGCTGGGCAAAAGAAGGGGAGACAGGAATTTGGGCCCTTTCAACCTTAGGGGTAGGACTGCCTCTGGTTCTCTGTATGGTAGGCCTCCCACCGCCAGCTGGGAGGGATTCTTGCCCACTCTTGAGAAGGCCAGGGTACTGGGCATGTCACAATTGGATCATCTCTACTTTAAAGATGCAGGTGGTCAAAGGGTTATTCAGGTCCTTGTGATGTCCAGTACTAGTCTGAAGCCTCCCTTGCTCTACATACTGCAATAACATGGATTAGACTCTGGATATCTTCTGCTGTGTTAGAGCACAGGTCAAAATACCCCCCTTCTTGAATGAATCCAGAATCCCCTGCTAGAAATCCGAGGATCTGTCTGGATCGCAGAGAATCAGTTTCCTGACTCTGATCAGAGGTAATTCCAAGCCATATCCTTCCTTCACAATGTACATGATCCATGGGTCTCAGATACATCTTTCTCAGACTTGTAAGAATCGATGGATCATCCCTCCCACAGGCCAAACCATCTTCCTGTTATAGTCTGGATTTCTGTTTGTGTTCCTGAAAGGATTCTGGATTTGTTATGATGGTGTTGACTGGTCTACCTCACAGCCTGAATTTTTCTACAGAGTATAAGAAGTGTGCAGGAGGGCGGAAAAAATGTTTGTTTGCGGCTCCAGGTTGGGGTTTTGACTTGTTACATTGACTTGTTACATGTAGGGATCATTAAAGAAGAAGATTCATCACATTTTTTAATAAATGAGAATATGTTAACAAACAGCTTAGTTCGTAGGAATTGTTTCTTCAGGGCATTGGGTATTTGGTAAAGGACTTTTTTCCATTTGCAGATATGGGCCTGCCATTGTTGACCCAATTGCGAGTGTTGTAGAGTGGACTCTATCGTATGCATGATCTGAAAGTAATACTACATGAGTTTACCTCATCTAGAGTAGAGCTAAACAACCTGGGCCATCTTTGATGGTCTTGTATAGGTCTGTGAAATCTGAAAGTATTCGCTCAAAGCATAGGTCTCGTAGATGTTGGAACATTAGGTCAAGGTTGCTGCTTCGTATTCTTCTGGCTGGAGTCCACCCTCATAACCAGGGAATCTCTGATGGTGCATTTGTTTTCTAGCATGCATAAAATGGACTTGTTGATGGAAGAAGATCATTCTTACCAGTATCACTTGAGATAGACTCTTTGCTTGCCAGCCTCACATGTCACTCATCCAAGAATTGTGCACCTGAGAATTGCTCAAGCTCTTTCCATTCTTTAAAAATGTATTTTTGACAGAAGAGATGATGGGGCACTCTCGTGCTCTTAGTTCATATTGTTTGGCTTTCGTTCATTGACCACTTCTGGGACAGGAGTGTTCTTTAAATTAATCTTGGAGGCCACATTAGCATAGAGCTTGATCAATTGCTCATTGTTAAAATATTTTCCCTCTTTGGCTCCTCCTCCTCTTCTTCCTCAGGCACAGATGATGAATGAGTTTCCTCAGAATCAGAGGTGGATGAGGTAGAGGATGCCTTTTCCCAAATAGCATTCTTTTTCTTGTACTACAGGTATCTGACAATTCCTTTAACAGCTTACTCACTTTAGCCCCTTTTTCTTAAAGTCTGAATAGGATGTGCGCTTTCTTGGCTTTCTTTCTAGAAACTACTTTGAGAAACCTGAGGGTATTCTCACTCATAGACCCCTTGGATCCTCTGTGCAGGTGGCCACGGAAAGACCATCGCTATTGGATCCTGACACTGGGGGCGGAGAAGCGTGGAAGGATCACGGGGTGGAGGGTCTTTGGGGACTGGGAGTGGGGAGCCCTTGGGCGATACATGGTGTCCGCCTTTCCCTACTGATGACCAACCCAACCCGACCTTTAGAGGTTATTATAAGTCAGTTCCCCTAATTTCTCCACAATTGACACATGAGCATATTGGAACGAAAAAAAAAGCAACTAAGAGCAATGAAGACTACACTGTTTTACCACACTGGTACTGGGAAGAGGAAGATGCCTGTTAAGAGCAGTGAAGATCAAGCATGTCCCTTTAATTGTAGTCAGGGAGGTCTGATTGGACATCCACACCTGCAGCCTATCAAGAGGTTGCAGGTGTATAAAGGGAGACCGGCACACCAACAAAGAGAGCGACAGGAGCAGCAGCAGGAAGGCAGGTGTAAGCAGCCAAGGTCTGCAGAGAGAGGCAATTTACGGAAGTGTGGCGCAGGAGCTGGGGCTCTGTGGTATAAACCAAACATTGTGCAGGGAGGCGTTTGGAGAGGCTGTGCCTTTTCCTTATGGTCAAGGAACTTGTTCACCTGTGGCAGGAGTTCACCACAGGAGTGCATGAGAGGCAGGAGTTGGGTCCTGACATCGCCTGAAGAAGGCCGTATGGTCCTTGCTGCTGGGGAAAGCTGTGAACGTGACCAGCGAGTTTCTAAGAAGTACGAAACATGGTGTGCAAATGTTTGAACTGTTTTCATTCTGACGGAATACTTTGTATCGGAGTGGTCGCGTGTTTGAGGGAACATGTTTTTGAGGGTCTCCTCTATGAACCATTGTTGCCTAATGAATTACCCGGAATACTTTGCATCGGAGTGATCGCATGTTGAAGGGAACATGTTTTCAAAAGTCTGATGGCTGGGCTCTATAATTAAAGCAAACTGAAGCATTATTAAAGCATGGGTTGAATCAAATGTGTGTTATGAATGCAACCCACCTTTATTGAATACCAAGCTGAATGATAAAATTACCAATAAGCAGAACTATTATATCTTGAATTCACAAATGAATGAAACTGTAAAATCACTACATGTTAAACTCTAAAGTGAAAACCAACCATGTGCTGAATCCTAAATGTTAATGAAACTTTGACATCATTGGAGCTTTAACATTTAAACTAAAGGAAACTTTAAATTCAAGTAAAACCATTATATGCTGCATTTTTAAATCAGTGGAATTTTAACCTTGACCCAAAGAAAGGCATATTGAATACTAAATTGTGTGGAAACTACAATACATGAAAACCAACAAATAAAAGTGGGTGCAAGTGTAATAAAGGATCCTAAATAAATATCAAGGACAATTTTGTGATACTGAAGCTGAGTCTTGGGGAAGGGAATCCTGAGATCTGAAGCATTTACTTACATGAGGCGGGAGCCTTAAGGCACTTTTGTGTATGGAACTATATTCCTAGGAACTTGGGGAGGGGATCCCCGAGTATGGGTTAAAACTGCATCAGCTTGAACTTAAGAAAAGTAACTAAGATTTTCTGTTCTAACTATTTTATTCTTGAGGAAGGGCGCTGGAAAAATGCGGTACCATAATCACCTTCAAGGTCCCTTTGCGGGTCCTTCCCTTAACGGCTGGTACAGACCAGCTGTTAAGGTCGGGACCCGCAAAGGGACCTCGTAAGCAGGCGTTAAGGGATTACTGGTACCCTTACCATTACCAGTAATCCCTTAATACCAGGGTTGTAATGAGGGCCATTGTATAGTTTAGTTGCGAGGGCAAGTATAGGTTTTGGACACAGACAGATTTATAAATTGAACTCTTTGACTTCATTTAAGTATGGAAATCCCACCTTGGTATAGGGCAAATTAGGCCTTTTTCCATTCTGACATGTAAGTTAATCAAAGTGTTTATTTTTAATTCTGAATCTGTTGTCTGTGTCTTGCTTCATGATGCCTACACAACACACACAAGCTTTGCAGACCCAATTAATTTACAAAATGAACTCCCTAAACTACATAACTTCGATTTGCATAATCAAATTTCAAAAAAAAAAAATAGAAATCACTTTATTATTACACAAAAACATCAAGGCCACAATTCAATCATGCACACTATTATCATCTTATGCTGTAAGCAAGTTGAATCACATTAAAAATAATCCAAAAAACCCACAAACAAGAATTCAGTTAGACCATTTAGGAAAAAGATGAGTTTTAAGAAGTTTCCGAAAAAATAATCAGCGGTAGCAAGTGCATATAGCAATTTCAAGACTATTCAAAAAAATTGGGGCTGCACTACAAAAAGCTTGCTTCTGAGTTTGTGCTTTTTTTACTATAATCATTGATAGAACCAGTTTGTTGCAGTTGCAGGAGTTTTCATTCCTTCCTAAAAAGAATACATTTGGCAGGGAGGTAAGTGGGATGACCAAAGCATAAGACTTAACATAATGTGGCCAATTTGTGCCTTGCCACTTTTACTCCTTCATTCTTTCCAGAATTGTTACGTATGATGATTCTGGCATGGAGAAGAGACTTTGGCTCCGATGTAGGCATTGGTGAAACGAGGCGTTTGCTTCCTTGTGTTGATCCCAACACAAAATCACAAGCATTGAACGATTTAAAGGTGAGGCTCTTATAAACCATGCATTGTAAAGCACCACTGAAATGAGTGAATGACAGAGGGTGTTGGTGGGTGGTGGCGGAAAGTTACTGCCCCCTCCAGCTCGTGGCTGGCCCCCCAACCCTGAGCTGACAGTTTGTAGCCTGGTAGTGCAAGTTATCAGTCTGGTGGCTTATTCTCTAAGTCGGGTGGTAGCTTTCTCCTCCTTGCCAGGTAGCCATAATGTTGTGTGGAGACATGGCTGAAGTACTTTTATTCCAGGCTTGTAGTAGTGCAGTATTGTAAATTCTTCGGTAGGGATGCAGAGGTTAATCCCGGTTCTTTTTCTGGTGGTGATTAGCTTTATTTAGTGTCCATCTACATGTTCTTTGTGAAAACAGTATTTTCTTAGTCGGTTGTGGGACTCGTTCATGTTTCTGTCTAAACATTTCCATGTAGCAATTCACGCCACTGGTGTTTAGCACTGGTGTTTAGGTAGACCACTCAGCTAGCTTCTTTGCAGTTAAGTGCTCCACACTGTGGCTTACACACTTTACCCATTAAAAAAGTCATAGCTGCTTATCCCTGTCTCCCTGTTGCTCTTTACATGTCGTACAGATGTGAGGCTGAATGGGGCCCAGACATTGTCATCTTTTATGGTAAAATTGAAGGCTGAATTTTCATGTTCGTAGTTTTTAATGGGAGTAATGTATTTCGCATTTCCGTTGATGAGTCTGGGTTACTTGCGGAGTGCCCTACAGCACCATTTGCAATATTTAGAAGTCTAATAATTAAATTACATAATGACCCTTCATTCGCATACATGTATGCCAAGGAAAGATCCTAATATAATTGCATTACTTTTCAGAGAGCATGTTTCCTGGGTTTAGCCAACATCCCTTTAGGAGGATTATGTAATACCGTGCAATGAATCACGTCTGCTGTTTTGGGGTAAGAATGGGGTGACGATCTGCTACCGCCCCCCAACGCTCAGAGGAAAGGCGTGGACCTGCCTGGAGAAATGTCTATGCCCATTTGTATAGCGCCTACGGCTGAGGCATCTAAGCGCTGAACCATCAAAGATTGAGGAGAAATTAATTCAGAAAATTACTAGAACAGCAGAGATTTCAGAAACCAATGGTTGCCTTCCACCCCTGACTCCTGTGAGGCAGGCTCACACTGGCCTATAGGGCACTAGGACAATGCCCGAACCAAAAAACGCAAAATGCTATTGTGGGACCTTTTTTGGGTCAAAGTTGACCACTTTTCTGACCCATGTGAGGCAGTTTGATAAGTTATTTCACTATGCGGCTAGTAGTTTTGACCAGTGTTACTGAATACACATTCTTTAAAATGTACAATTTGCATCAGATTCAATCAAAAACCTCGCCCTTGGTTACTACTCAGTCCATCGCAAAAGGAATAAATTGCCATTTGCAACCGTGGGACACTTTTTCCTTTGTGTCCGAGTCAATTTTATGCCCCAGTCCAACCCTGCTGTGAGGGAAATATTAAGCACATCAACCCCAAGGCATGGAACTGATAAACCATGTCTAGACTTTCATTGACATCCCGTTGAGAATTATGGAGTGCAGGATGTGTGCAACCCTACTAAATTGTCCTCTATATATCAATAATTAGAGGGTACAGTCTCAGCCTTTTGGGAACTAGTTTATGTCGAGGAGACGCAGATGGTACTTTGTGAGATGGAAATAGACGTGCCTAAAGAGTATTTTGCTGAATTTAAGATGTGTAGCATCTCAGGACTGCAGCAGGAACGCAAGAATGTCGGGAACGTAATGCCCTCCTAGTCTAGCCCAGTGTACACGTCAGGAACCTGAAATAAGCTATTACAATAAGGATTTAAAGACTGCTATATGACAGACGATGAGTAAGGCGATCAGGGGAACGAATCCAAATGGGAAATCTTGACTCTACGGAAACGCAGCTCGCATTTAAAGGAGCATTCATATAATACTCAACCTGGAGAGGGAAGTTCGAAGCAAGCGGTTTACATCAGTCTTTCAATGCACTCACCACGACGTCTTCAGGCTACCAGCTCACCTCTTCATACTATGCCCCCTGTTTCCAACTCCCCTTAACTACGTGTGTGAGAGAGAGAGTGAGTGAGTGAGAATTGGAATATATATATTATAGAGCGGCAGTCGCCACCCTATAGTGAAGGTGAGTCGGGCTCCCATAGGAACCTCAAAAAAAATAATTGCTAATAACCTTTGACTCGTGTAATGGATTTGACAAAAATTTTGAAGTCAGTTAGGGGCGAAACAGACCCCCCAGATTGCAACGTTTGGTAAAGAAAGCAATAAAAAAAATGTGAAGCCTACTTCCCATAGACAAAACAGGTCAATTCTTGCCAGACCTCACAGTTCAACCCGCGGGACAGATTTGGACCAGGTCCGAAACAACTTGGGCACGAAGTGTTGACTTGAAGTCTTTTTGTGGTGGTGCCCCTTCTCCAAAATATATAGCTATATCTCAGATATTTTGCCAAAACTGGGGGTTTATAGAAATGAAACAGCCGCCATCTTTGTTTGAGCTTGATGCGAGAGATGGCCACGGCTATAGCCAAGGTTATCGGAAAATGAAATGCAGGGAAAAAAGCCATTTGCAGGTCAAAAAACTTTGGAGGGTGTCTGGGGACTGAGTTTGCAACACAAAGCTTTTCTGTAGCCTCGACTCCGGAAAGAATAGCCGCAAATAGCCGACATTTAAAAGCAAAATGTGTCACAGAAACAGCCTGTGTTGTGGAGAAATGGGGGAGGGCATGGGAGGTGAGGAGGCTATCATGGGTGTGTGGAGAGCAGACACAGAGGAGAGGGACACTGGGGGGGGCACAAAGGCATTTTCCCCTCAGTTTTTTGGATATTTGTGACTATAATATGATTACAGATAGCTCAGGGTATCTGTAGTTCTGTACCAGTGGCTATAGAAAAAAAAGTTAAACAAATAAAATACATATTTTTACAGCTACATTGACGTCAGAGTTGAAATGTCACTGGTCATGGACTTGATAGCCATCCAGGTCTCCCATACATGCAGTAACCAGGACTGACCCTGTTTAGCTTCAAAGCAAGGAAGGGGCCAGCCTAATAAATGAGCCGAAGTTACAAGACCATTTAGAGAAACGTGGCCTGAGGGGGCCGGCTCCTTCCTTGCTTTGATGCTAAGAAAAATCAGTACAGATTACTTCATGGATGGGAGACTGTCCACAGTCCTCGATGTTGTGTGTTATGAGATATTTAAAACTAAGAAAACAGACTGCATCCACATTATTATTTTTAAATCATGCTAATTTAAGTAAGTCCTTGAAAGTATTGCACTCAGAGACAATTTTTTGACGTCTACTCAATTGCATTCTGGTATTTGTAGTCCCACAGTCAAAATGGGGGGAATAATGCTACAATTGTACACTGTTTGCCTAACGTAGTTCTATAGGGATTTACATATTTGAGTGACACTATGCTATGTGTACTTTTCAAGTTATCTTTATAAAGGAGAGTATTGTTAAAAGCCATACATGGGGGTGAGGAGGGGAAATGTTGAGAGGGCAAATAAGTCATGCGTATTTGCCCAGGATGTGGCAAGGGAGGTTGCAATCCTGGACACTGGTGCAATTATATTCCCCTGATTGTGGCTGCTTTTCAGGGCACATGTGGGTGGATAGCGTAACTTTTATTCAGCGGGCTGACGCAACCCTTTGTGTTTTTTGATGTTGGCAAGCCCGCTCACTTATTTGGCTACCAGGATCTTACTCAGGTCGTCACGTTCCCAATGCAGACGCTTACTCACAAGACCACAAGCACTTGATTCGTATTGGGATTTTGTTTTCATGGGAATATTTCATGAATGATTGCTGGGTTTAAAAGGTGAGCACCTTTTATACTTTGCAGCAAATTTATTGGAACATTTCCTCTCTCAGGTTATTTTTCTGATGTTCATTACTTTTTTTTTAAAGTTGAATGCTATTTTGTCTTGTGCACTTTCTTCTAAGGGGAAGGTCAAATGAACTAAATGTGTATATTTCACTTTAAGATTTATATTCACTTACTGCGCGTATATTCATGGGTGCCAGCTTTTGATTTTCACTATGGGGGCAAAAGTACCTGGCCATAGGTTATTATTGCAGCCGGTCATTTTTTTCCCTAATCCGTGCTGCTTAAAAATGATTAGTTGGGGTCGTGTGATATATCACAAGAGTCACCAAGAGACCAGACAAAAACAAGGGGCTTGTAGCACGCTGCTTAACCAAAGTGTGTGATCTTTGGCAAATAATTTAATCTCACTGCGCATTGCCTAAAAACGTTGTGAGTTCCCAAAGCCTGGAATCTTTTATACATAACAATACCACTGTCAAAACAGGTCAAAAACAGTTTGTTGTTGATGAACGTATTTGAGCGATGGGTTGCAAGTGTTTTAAAATATAGAGGGGCCGTGCCCACCAGCTATGGCCAAAGGCCATGGCTAGTGGGCGTGTAGTGTTCTGGTCACAGCCGTAGGCCATGGCCACTGGCCATGTGCAGGAGAAATATATGGAATAACAAAATCCTTGAAATTCAAAAGTTGCAGGGACGTTAAGGTGACCACTTAATGCAACAAAACCCCTGAAATTCTGCTGAAGCCACCATACATTTGTGCCCTCTGTCGCGCAGCCTATGACCACAATGATGACATCACAGATAACATCACAGAGGACATCACTGGTATCATCACTAATGACCTCATCTAATTAGCATTAATTAAAATTCTATATAAACTCGTTCCACTATGTTGCATTCTTTCCAAGCATTACATGCAAAAGGGAAGAAACACTCTTTAAATGTGGTAATTTTTTTATTACAGGAGGGGCTCTGCAGGCAAGATTTAATTTTTAATAGCACACGTGCCAGTTCTTATTTTAGTCCCCACAGAGAAGACATTTACATGCTTTTGCATCTTCACCTAACTGCTGCTCAGAACAAAAGTCGATATAATGTTCTGGCGGCCTGCTTTATGCCAGATAGAACACAGTTATTTGAACATGTCCTAAAAGATCTTGACCAACTACATACGGAAAGGGAAACTGGTAATTGGGGATAGAGGATGACCCAGCCTTGCAAGATTCTCTACTAACAAAAATTACCTCTCCCCTGTGTTCCACAAGCATTTTGGCAGTGCATGAATCCAGGACTGGATTAAGATTCATCTGCACAAGGGCCCTCTTATCATTCACTCAACTTGTTTATTTGAATCAAAATAATCTATTAAACAGATACAAAATACAATAATACAATACATGATGACTTAAAATTACTGCTCACAATTGCATTTAAAAACCCATTTTCTAAGAATGGAAACCGATCAACACACAGTGCACTATAGAAGTTGATAAAATCCCATAACATACAAAAAGGTTATAAATACCAATGCAAATTCGACCCAATAGAATACGTACTTAACAAATCGTTGCGTTTAACATCAAGAAATGGTTAATAAAAGGGGAAAAAGAAACCCACAAAATACTCCCTGTGCATTTGGGACAATACTTATTCAAATTATTCAAAAGATGGCCTATTTTCCAGTGCAGTTGCATGAGCAGCCCCTTTCTTTGGTACATGGTTCTTTTCAGAAAAACTAGTAGTGCCCACGCTGTCAGAAGATAAATAACCGCCGGCCTATAGGTACGAAAATTGGCTGACCTAAGCACTGGCAGTATAGTAGACCGTTTGATGTTGGTATAAGCAGGACAGAACAATAAGAGATGAACCATGTCCTCTGTAGCCACACCACATGCTGGGCAATCCGCTTAGTCAGAATGCCCGCTCCATTTTGCTGTGTTTCCCCTCAACTGCAAACAATCAAATCTCAAACACTTGAGCAGCCAGCGGTCTCTCATAGTAGAGCCCCAAATTAAATAAGCTAGATCTCTTCCACTTGGCTGATCACAGCATGCGCTCTGTCTGAATTGGTTGCAAACTCCATGAGATTTCTTTTCCTCTTAAACACTTCTCGCATAAACTTTTATAGGATCTCATTTGGCTTTTAGTCAACAGATGCACTGGTGGTGAGAGTGCCCAAATATGTCCACTGGACAATGCTCCCTCATTAAAGGAGAGCCACAGGATTTTCCTCCAATTGCACCTAACCATTAGGGACTTAATAATGAAGTAGCATACAGATTCGTACTCATTTGCCCAAACCCTAATCCAAAACATTATAGGAGCCAAGTCCCACTGGTCCTCCCTAAATTCCACTCCCAGTTCCCTATGAATAGAGATACAGGGAGCCAATCCCGGGAGGCCCAATAGCCTTCTCAGAAATGTATTCTCTTTCACCTGAATCCCAGGGGCTTTCTGGAAGCCCCAAAATGGTGCTCCATACAAAGTAACTGCCTTCGACTGGGCAGAAGACATTTTTAGGACAACATCCAAGGGTTGTCACTTGCCGCGGGACAAAAATCGAGAAATCCCTCCCACTTGTTGACTAAACTTGGCATATTGTCATTTAATATGCGCTGTGCCTGTGATTGTCTCTGAGAATATGACTCCCAGATAGTCACATTCCTTCACTCTGGGAATGATTTCTCTGTTACATAGCACTGGATGCATCTTCACCGACCTTCTTCGCCCGTGTATCTCATTCGTGCAGATCTCTTGGTGTTGGTTTTGCACCCTAGAACGTTCATAAAGTCTGCATAAGTGGAGATCAGCACCTGGAGGGCCCTTAGGGGTTCTGGCAATTAGCACGTTGTCATCTGCATATGCCAGAACCGGAAATGCCCTGTCCCCAAAGACAGAAAATCCGCCCTCGTGTCCACCAAAGCCTTTAAAAGCGCATTTATATAGAGGGTAAAAAGGATTGGAGCTAGGACACACCCTTGGCGAACACCACATCTAACCGAGAATCCGAGAATCCGAGAATCATGCAGTGCAGTGTCCCCACACACCACTGCACACACACGCCTCATTCTCACTTTGCATTGCCTGTAATACCACCAAGATATCCTCCGGGCAGCCCATGGAGCCGAGCACAGTCCACAATCTTGATCTATCCTCTTTGTTTAAGGTCGTGCACAGATCCATGAAGACAAGGTACCTCTCTCCTATAGAACACTGAATTAGAAACAAGTAAAGATTGAGGCTCTGTTCCATGATACCCACCTCATGGCAAAATGCAAACTGAATGTCCACAAGAACGGACCTCCATCAGACAGGACTCAATATGTCCCAGCAAAACCCTCCCAAAGATTTAAAATGAGGTGTCCAATAGTGAGATCGGTCTGTAGGACATTGGACTTGATGGATTGCAAGTGGGGGGTGGTGCGAAGAACCTGTAAGTAATGCATCTTGGACTCCACTACCCGAACCCTGCAGGCCAACAAGACCTTAATCAGAATAGCTAGCCCCCCATAGCATCTACACCTTGAATTATTTCCCGCTGGTATCCCATATGATATATAACCATCTAACCGTGGTGTCTCCAGGGCCCAGGTCTCTTGCAAGAGAATGACATTGTGGGACTTCAGGAACTCCACAGTGTTCTCCCCCAAAAAAAATTCCCCTTTGTCCCAGCTATATTCCAAGATAGCAAACTTGCCAGCAAGGGTGCTAGATTCAATGGCGTCAACACCCCAAGATCTCCAGACATGGGAGCCACCCCACCCCACACAGCCCTCCTGATCCATATGGCTGCACCGCTTAACTGTGCATCAGTCCAGATCCTCGCAAGAGGTTAGTGCCCCGTACCAGTTGGCTAGCTCTACCCCAGTACTAGTATACACCCTTCCCCTCTGCGGGTTTACCCTTTCAAAATTGGGATTGGTCCTCCACCCTGATGAAGTTCTTTGGCCAAATGCATGGTGCTGAGGCCCCCATACATAGGCCCCCCTCTGTATTGCCCAACTTCCAGTAGATACTCCCCGGGTGTGCCCCACATATGCTCCCCTCTCTGGGCAAGCGTAGAAAAAGTCCAGGGCGACCAACTTACTATGGAGACTATAGCCATTTGTTTTTATGCCTCTGGACAGGTAGAATTAACCAGATAACTGATCGATATTGGGTCTGAGAAGGAAACCACAACACAATCCCCTTCCACACATTTAGGTTTTTGGCCAACCCATCCCACCCTTCTTTCCATTAATATGGGTTTGGATCAATACTCGGCCCAATCAGGTTTGAATTGATCTAATTGGTTGCTTTATTCATTAATGAGATGGTAAATTCAACACCCCCCCTTTGGGAGCCCTGGGACGCCCATAATGCTCCCCACAAAGGGGGGCTGCTGTAAGTGGTAAGTGTAGAGTGCTTTTATCATGCACTCCTATGCACATGTCAGCCCCTGTGTCCCTTGTCTGGTGGCCAGCACCTAGATCCGACCTCACAGACCCCATTATGTTAAAGTTATGGGTTACTGGGCTTAATGCTACTGTTGTCGCCTTATCCTTTGCCAGTTTCTTCAGCCCGCCACCCCCATACCTGGACCAGGAGGCACAGCACTCAACCCCCCCTCCAGAAATTGACTTACCGTTTACCAATGTCATAGCCCTAAACCCTACTGTTCCAATTTCTGCCATTTCTTTTGTTAGGACTCTAATAGTCATCCAGAATCACCAAATTGTGCATCACCCCAGAATTAAATGCCTGCAGTGACTCCAAGACCATCTGAAGGGGCTTGAGCTTGGAATCCAGAAGAGATTCCACCCAGAGATTATCCTCCTCCCCCTCACAGGCGGAATATAGATCCTCGTTCAGTGCCCTCTTCAGACACCTACCTCTCCACCACCCGCTCCACCCACTCTTCATCCTCAAACCCAACGCCTGCTCATTCACTTGCCCTTCCACTTGGGTTTCCACTTCTACTTATGCATCTGCTGCCATGCCAGGGCACTGAAGGTCCCGAGTTTTGGTATTCCCTCATGAGCCTAAGGTAGCTACCCATGTGGCTTTGTCGGGAACTGAAATCCAATTTGCTATTTTACTGGCCATATCCTCCAGATATAAATCTAACAAGCGTTGCAAAAGATTAGGCTTGACCTTAGCAAGCTCTCGGGCCATTTTCAGTGATTTGGTTATTTTGCACTTTTTCCCAATGTCCCTGGTCTCCCATCATCCCTTGCTTTCCTCTTTGCCAAAATGATAATATCGATGCTATAGGTAGGCAGCAACACAGCACAACCCTACACGCTACCTTATACAAACAATGACAAGAAACTGTTAATAGTACAAATAGTACACATAACTAAAATCTGCGCCTTTTGAACAATAACAACTATTTTAAAAAAAGGTGAGCTGGTTATAAAATATCTAAAATTAAAACCTTCTATAAAACCTTAGTCCTTAGTCCGCCACACGGCTGAAAGATCATATATCTGAATGCCCCCTATAAATGATGGCCTTCCGGTCTGTCGTAGTACATGGGTAAAAAGTTCTGAAGCAGCTGCTTATGAAAATGATAGTGATCCACGCCAAAACCCAGGTACACAACATAAAGCAGAACAGGTTTCCGCCACTTTTCAGCCTAAGAAGTTTAATAAATGGCAGGGTCCAACCCCATGCAGTCGAATCGCATGCAAGAGCTCCAGGAATTAGAAACCAAAGACCAGAGTCCAAGAGGGGGGCAGGGAACACCCGACGGCTCGAGGAGCGGCCAGAGTCCGTCTCTCCCCGCTGTCCCTCTCTCTCACAGCAAAAGGGGCCACAGAAAACCAGACTGTCGGAGAAGTAATAAAGTGCGATAAGGCAGCAATGAACAATCAGGTTTTTACCGGGGCGTACAGTCAAACCGGGAGCACGCAGATCAGAGGATGCCTGATATTACCTCCAACTCCTACCAGGGGCCAGATCGGCACGGCTCAAGTATATCCGACCCTCCTGGAAGGTGCTTTCTGTGGCTCCAAAGGAACACAAAGAACACTCCACAAAACTCCCGCTCTTATCACAAAGTGCCCTCCACCCATGCAGCTACATTTCATAGCTTTGTGTTTTATTGTTTTGCTTGCAGTCACATTTTCGTTTGTGAGACATTCATGTGAAGTTATCTGCCATTAGAAATATGTCCAGTTCATTACCTAACTTTTTCTGATGTGACAGAAGTCTGAGCGCTCTGTCTGCTGTCATACTTTCTAGCAGACAACTTTGCTGCAAATAGAATTAATATTTTCTCTTAATGGGATGCTTCAAGAGCAAGAGAAAAGAGGCCACCAAAATGTCATAAACTGCGCTACCCAAGAACACATTTCTTTGCATTACAAATCGGAAAGGACATATAGAATTATGTAACTGGAACTCTATCTTATGTTAACTGAGATGATGTCGCAAACGGACATAAATGTGAAGGCCTATTTCATTAATTAATGAGTTTTTATACTGCAGAGATTCAACATTGTAGTAGTATAAAAGCACATAAACCTTGTCCGAGACATTGGGGGTCATTACGACCTGGGCGCAAAGGGATTCCGGGCACCGGTAATGACACTGGTGCCGGTAATCCCTTTGCGCCCTATTCCGAGGTCCCTTTGCGGGTCTCTCCCTTAACGCCTGGTAAAACCAGGCGTTATGGAGGGGACCCGCAAAGGGATACCGGGGTCAATAACGGTACCGCAATTTGCGGTACCGTTATTGACGCCTTCCCATTGAGCCCTATGGGGGCTCAAATGGGAATGGGGAATGGCTTTTCAAATGGGGACTTACCTGTCTGGCAAAGGTCGGAATAGACTGGTAAGTCCCCATACCACCCAGTCGGTGGCGGTACAGGTATTGGTGCTAGTCATGGCGCTGATAGCGCCATGACTAGCACCAACCTCGAATGAGGGCAATTGTATGCCTATGCCCCAGGGATTGGAGGACCGACTCTGCTCTCAAAACAAATTACCTGAAAATAGTGTAAGATAAAAGATAGGGTAGGCAGTGTAGTAAGGAAGGGAGTGAGCTTGAGAATGTGTGTGAATGAATTAAGGGATGTGAAGAATGCATGGTAAAGTAGTATGTGTAGTATGTGTGCATGAGGGGCTCGAGATGTGCACAGACGCTCCTAAGTATGCTGTTAGAACAGTTGACAAGGGTCTTCCATTGGGTAGACTGTGTCTTTTAAAAGGTCTATATAGAAAGGCTGCCCAAGGCTGAGGACAATATGTAAAGACAGAACCAGATAGAAAGGAGCAGCGGCATAGTAAAGATTAGTAGGTAGAAGAAGCAAAGAGCAGAGAAGTAATTCTAGAGTTGTAAATCATTAAAAGAAAAGAGAAGGACAGAACACAAAGAGCAACTCTGTCTTCACAGAAGATAGGAGCTATAACATGAAATATCCAATTCAGGTAAGGATTGCTGCCATACAGTAAATAAGTAAATGATCTTTGAGCGGTAGGAAGGAAAACAGTTTATAAATTAGGGTATATACATTAAAGATTTAATAGTCTTAGAGGACTAACTGCAAAGATTAAAATAGATCAGAGTTTCATCAGTGAAGGAACAGTAAACCTATTAAAGGAATGTAGTGCAGGGTAACTTGAGTGGAAAATCTTACATGGAATTTTGAGTGGGTTTGGTTGATATTTAGTGTAAAGGAAGAGCAAGTCAGTGTCTGTAAGTCAAGAATGAAATATATAGGGGCCGATTCATGGAACAAACGTGCGCCGAAAATCTTTGCGCAAGAATGCGCAAGCATGCGCAAGCGGAAAAAAACAAGCGCACGCGCACGCGTGCGATTCATGGAAGTCCCTGCGCGTGTTCACCGCGGGATGTGCGCCAAACCCGTGCATGGCGCACAAGTCACTGCAACATCGCGAAAGGCGTGCGCGACGCGCACAGTGAAAGCGCACAACCTCAGCGCACACACCAGAAAGTGGGCGGGACATAGGGCATAACGCGCGGAATGGGGAACAACACTCGAAAATAAGGGCGTAACTGGGGATGTACTGCAGGGAAGCAGACGGAACGCCCACACGCACTCGAACCACACGTATTCATGGAATCGAATAGGGCAAAGCCACGCACAGCCAAAGACACGCACAAGCTGAAACACGGCCGCCACACGAAGGCAGGCGGTAGAGTCCCAGCGCATCAAAAAAGTGGCGCGCGGGAAGTTAAATACGCGATTGAGCGGGGTACGTGGATTTCAGGGGTGCGCGAGAAATTCTACACGCGATTGGCCTGGTTACGTGTATTACAGGGGTGCGCGAGAAAATCTACACGCGATTGGTCTGGGTACGTGGATTTCAGGGGTGCGCGAGAAATGCTACACGCGATTGGCCTGGGTACGTGTATTACAGGGGTGCGCGAGAAAATCTACACGCGATTGGGCTGGGTACGTGGATTTCAGGGGTGCGCGAGAAATGCTACACGCGATTGGCCTGGGTACGTGTATTACAGGGGTGCGCGAGAAAATCTACACGCGATTGGGCTGGGTACGTGGATTTCAGGGGTGCGCGAGAAATGCTACACACGATTGGCCTAGGTACGTGTATTCCGGGGGTGCGCGAGAAATTCTACACGCGATTGGCCTGGGTACGTGTATTACAGGGGTGCGCGAGAAATCCTACACGCGATTGGGCCTGTGCGAGTGGGGCAGTGTATTACGTGGGTGTGCGGGAAGTTGAAGAGGTGAATTGCCAGTGTGGGTCCTCCCAGGTCTCCCCTCTACCCCCTCCACGACCTCTGCAGGCAGCCCACACCACAGGGGACTACCCTGCACCCCTGGTCATGTCCCGCAGGCAGCCCATCCACCATGGGCATGCCCCCCAGCCAAGCCACATGTCCCCTTGCACCCCCACCCCCCAGCACCGTGGGGCACCTGCCAGCAGGCCCCCAACCATGTCCCCTTGCACCCCCACCCCCCAGCAGGCCCCCACTCATGTCCCCCTGCACCCCCACCCCCCAGCACTGTGGGGCACCTGCCAGCAGGCCCCCAACCATGTCCCCTTGCACCCCCATCCCCCAGCAGGCCCCCACTCATGTCCCCTTGCACCCCCACCCCCCAGCACTGTGGGGCACCTGCCAGCAGGCCCCCAACCATGTCCCCTTGCACCCCCACCCCCCAGCAGGCCCCCACTCATGTCTCCTTGCACCCCCACCCCCCAGCAGGCCCCCACTCATGTCCCCCTGCACCCCCACCCCCAGCACTGTGGGGCACCTGCCACCAGGCCCCCAACCATGTCCCACTCATGTCCCCTTGCACCCCCACCCCCCAGCACTGTGGGGCACCTGCCAGCAGGCCCCCAACCATGTCCCCTTGCACCCCCACCCCCCAGCAGGCCCCCACTCATGTTCCCCTGCACCCCCACCCCCCAGCACTGTGGGGCACCTGCCAGCAGGCCCCCAACCATGTCCCCTTGCACCCCCACCCCCCAGCAGGCCCCCACTCATGTCCCCTTGCACCCCCACCCCCCAGCACTGTGGGGCACCTGCCAGCAGGCCCCCACTCATGTCCCCTTGCACCCCCACCCCCCAGCAGGCCCCCACTCATGTCCCCCTGCACCCCCACCCCCCAGCACCGTGGGGCACCTGCCAGCAGGCCCCCAACCATGTCCCACTCATGTCCCCTTGCACCCCCACCCCCCAGCACTGTGGGGCACCTGCCAGCAGGCCCCCAACCATGTCCCCTTGCACCCCCACCCCCCAGCAGGCCCCCACTCATGTCCCCCTGCACCCCCACCCCCCAGCACTGTGGGGCACCTGCCAGCAGGCCCCCAACCATGTCCCCTTGCACCCCCACCCCCCAGCAGGCCCCCACTCATGTCCCCTTGCACCCCCACCCCCCAGCACTGTGGGGCACCTGCCAGCAGGCCCCCAACCATGTCCCCTTGCACCCCCACCCCCCAGCAGGCCCCCACTCATGTCCCCTTGCACCCCCACCCCCCAGCACTGTGGGGCACCTGCCAGCAGGCCCCCAACCATGTCCCCTTGCACCCCCACCCCCCAGCAGGCCCCCACTCATGTCCCCTTGCACCCCCACCCCCCAGCAGGCCCCCACTCATGTCCCCCTGCACTCCCACCCCCCAGCACTGTGGGGCACCTGCCAGCAGGCCCCCAACCATGTCCCACTCATGTCCCCTTGCACCCCCACCCCCCAGCACCGTGGGGCACCTGCCAGCAGGCCCCCAACCATGTCCCCTTGCACCCCCACTCCCCAGCAGGCCCCCACTCATGTCCCCCTGCACCCCCACCCCCCAGCACTGTGGGGCACCTGCCAGCAGGCCCCCAACCATGTCCCCTTGCACCCCCACCCCCCAGCAGGCCCCCACTCATGTCCCCTTGCACCCCCACCCCCCAGCACTGTGGGGCACCTGCCAGCAGGCCCCCAACCATGTCCCCTTGCACCCCCACCCCCCAGCAGGCCCCCACTCATGTCCCCTTGCACCCCCACCCCCCAGCACTGTGGGGCACCTGCCAGCAGGCCCCCAACCATGTCCCACTCATGTCCCCTTGCACCCCCACCCCCCAGCACTGTGGGGCACCTGCCAGCAGGCCCCCAACCATGTCCCCTTGCACCCCCACCCCCCAGCAGGCCCCCACTCATGTCCCCCTGCACCCCCAGCACTGTGGGGCACCTGCCAGCAGGCCCCCAACCATGTCCCCTTGCACCTCCACCCCCCAGCAGGCCCCCACTCATGTCCCCTTGCACCCCCACCCCCCAGCACTGTGGGGCACCTGCCAGCAGGCCCCCAACCATGTCCCACTCATGTCCCCTTGCACCCCCACCCCCCAGCACTGTGGGGCACCTGCCAGCAGGCCCCCAACCATGTCCCCTTGCACCCCCACACCCCAGCAGGCCCCCACTCATGTCCCCTTGCACCCCCACCCCCCAGCACTGTGGGGCACCTGCCAGCAGGCCCCCAACCATGTCCCCTTGCACCCCCACCCCCCAGCAGGCCCCCACTCATGTCCCCTTGCACCCCCACCCCCCAGCAGGCCCCCACTCATGTCCCCCTGCACCCCCACCCCCCAGCACTGTGGGGCACCTGCCAGCAGGCCCCCAACCATGTCCCACTCATGTCCCCTTGCACCCCCACCCCCAGCACCGTGGGGCACCTGCCAGCAGGCCCCCAACCATGTCCCCTTGCACCCCCACCCCCCAGCAGGCCCCCACTCATGTCCCCCTGCACCCCCACCCCCCAGCACTGTGGGGCACCTGCCAGCAGGCCCCCAACCATGTCCCCTTGCACCCCCACCCCCCAGCAGGCCCCCACTCATGTCCCCTTGCACCCCCACCCCCCAGCACTGTGGGGCACCTGCCAGCAGGCCCCCAACCATGTCCCACTCATGTCCCCTTGCACCCCCACCCCCCAGCACTGTGGGGCACCTGCCAGCAGGCCCCCAACCATGTCCCCTTGCACCCCCACCCCCCAGCAGGCCCCCACTCATGTCCCCCTGCACCCCCACCCCCCAGCACTGTGGGGCACCTGCCAGCAGGCCCCCAACCATGTCCCCTTGCACCCCCACCCCCCAGCAGGCCCCCACTCATGTCCCCTTGCACCCCCACCCCCCAGCACTGTGGGGCACCTGCCAGCAGGCCCCCAACCATGTCCCCTTGCACCCCCACCCCCCAGCAGGCCCCCACTCATGTCCCCTTGCACCCCCACCCCCCAGCACTGTGGGGCACCTGCCAGCAGGCGCCCAACCATGTCCCACTCATGTCCCCTTGCACCCCCACCCCCCAGCAGGCCCCCACTCATGTCCCCTTGCACCCCCACCCCCCAGCACTGTGGGGCACCTGCCAGCAGGCCCCCAACCATGTCCCACTCATGTCCCCTTGCACCCCCACCCCCCAGAACCGTGGGGCACCTGCCAGCAGGCCCCCAACCATGTCCCACTCATGTCCCCTTGCACCCCCACCCCCCAGCACTGTGGGGCACCTGCCAGCAGGCCCCCAACCATGTCCCCTTGCACCCCCCAGCAGGCCCCCACTCATGTCCCCCTGCACCCCCACCCCCCAGCACTGTGGGGCACCTGCCAGCAGGCCCCCAACCATGTCCCCTTGCACCCCCACCCCCCAGCAGGCCCCCACTCATGTCCCCTTGCACCCCCACCCCCCAGCACTGTGGGGCACCTGCCAGCAGGCCCCCAACCATGTCCCCTTGCACCCCCACCCCCCAGCAGGCCCCCACTCATGTCCCCCTGCCCCCAGGTCCTGACGAAACGCAATCATGGCAGTAATGGGCAGCATACCCAGCACAAACACCCAGCCAAGGATTGCATCCACCCACATAGTAGATGCAATTACATGATACAACCCCAATGGCAAGTATGTAAATGAACACATGTCCGTCACACACACATACACAATGGGTGCAAGTGAATGTCAAAACCCATATCATGACATGCATGAAACCAATGAGAAAATACCACAAATGTAAGTAATAAATATATGTATTAAAGATGAAAATGAAGTAAAGAAAAAAACACACAACAATGGGGATGACAAAACAAATGGTCCATGTCCGAGAACTAATAGAAAAAATCAAAAAACAAAGGAATCCAAAAACTAATGTAGTCCAAAGCAAAATAATGGGGGGAAAAAATAAGGAAAAACCATTGCCTCATGGTGAACACAAATATAAATCCAACAAATGTTTTCCAAACATCAAACTATGTACAAGAATATCCCAGGGTCCATGAGCCCAACACCATAAATGAAACCTACTACTACTAACTAAGAAAAAAAATATATACAGAAAAGTGGCCATTGTCCGAGCGGTCCAAAAAAAACTTAAAAAATAAAGGAAACCTAACACTAACTAACTAAAGAACTATATACAATGGCAGCGGGCAAGTCCTGCGGCTCACTCTGTGATGTTGCCGGCCAGGGCATCATCGAACTCCATGTCGATGTCCCGGAGGCGGGACTCTGTCCTGGCCCCGAGGTCTCGCAGGGACAACCCCGTGTCCACCTCAAACTCCCTGCAAGCTTCCTCGAGGCACTCAGCCCGCCTCAACGCCCGACATATGGAGAACTCCGCCCTGACCATGGTGAGCCGCTCCTCTTCTGCCCGCTGCCTCTCCGCACCTATCCGCTGGACCAACTGCTCCCACACGGAAGACACTGCCATCCCAGGGTTCTCCTGCCCTCCGGCCGATGCCTGCCCCTCTGATCTTGATGGCCCCGAGCCATGATGCCTCCCACGTCGAGCCTGCTGCTGCCTCCGACGCCACTGCCTCTGCCAGCACGACGGCATCCAGGCTGATGGAATCCACCGATGCCGTCGTGCACGTGCCCTGCCAGATGATGCCGGCACATCCTCCATCTGCAGGGGGACAGTTGCTGGTGTGTCCACCCCTGCTGGACCTTCGACTCCCGACTGTGGCAGGGATGGGGTCCCCACCGAGCTGGCTGCGTTGGTCGGGGCAGGTCCACAGGGGGCCCTGGTGGCATCTGGGCCGGAAGACGGCATGGAGCACGACTGGCGCATAGCCTCCACAGAGGAGAGGGTCGCCAGAAGGCCACACACATGTAGGAAACCCCCGACCATGGCGGCTCTCAAATGGTTCACGTACGCACGGTGCTCTTCGTGATGATGTGCATGCTCCTCCCGGGAAGCATGCACCTCATCACGAATGCCAGCCGTGCGCAACGCGACACCAATCAGGACCCTCTCCACACGGCCAGGGGTCCCCTCGTCCGCAGGTAGAGGAGTGTCAGATGACATGGACATCTCCCCTACCTGCGGACGGGCCTGGGATGGGGCATCCCTGCTGGTGCATGGTGGTGCAGTCACAGTGTCAGGGACAGTGACATGCACAGGCACCTCCACGGCGACCTGTGCTGCCTCCTGCCCCTGGCCCTGGACTGCACCACTTGCACCAGCGGGGATGCCCCCACCAGGCCCCATGTGTGGCTCAGTAGCGGCCTCCTCCCCCTCTGTGGAAACCACCAACCTGGATGTCTCCACGCCGTCTTCCGCCGGTGCAAGCCCCTGTGGGGGCTCACCCACCCCTTCCGCTGCAGCCGTGGCGGCATCCCCGCCGCTATGCTCCACTGCGCCTTCTCCGCCCTCTTCTTCACTTGCCACTGTGTAGAGGGAGACATAGAACACAAGCATCAGGGTACTGTACAATGGTCCCCTAGACAGGAAGCAACAGCAGATGAGTGGCACTGTCATACATCACTTCCATCATGTCCCTCCACAACACATGGGTCAGTGCAGGCAAAACACATACAGTAACAGGCATGGCGCATGCCATGGACATTGGCATACATGACCAAGGGACTCATGATTCATACAATGTTGGTTTTAAACTCACATGCATCATGGGTCTTGCCATCACATGCACACACCTCACCGTAGTTCCATCCATCTGGCCTCGTACACAACAGACGCAGTGGATACAAGGATGACTAGGCTGCATCGGTGAATCTGAACATTGTCACAGACATGTGTCATGCATCCATGGCATTTACAAGTCACAGACACGCAGGTCAGACACACACACATGGACACCATAAGTGTACATGGGACCAGCACTCACCCCCACCCATGTCCAGGAACAGAGACTGCCATGCTTCCATGTGTCCATTCCGCACAGAGCCCCCCATGTTGCAATAGAACACATGCACCAACCATGTGGTTCACACATCACTGTACTCACATGCCTGACCATGATGTCCCTGCACACACACATACGTACATGGCCTATGTCACACATACAGGCAGGTATCAGACAACCAGCACACTGCAACATGCCCTGTCTCACACAGCAATGCTTGGCCACTTACCGGCCAACTCCAGATGGGTCTGCCTCCGAAGGATCTGGGCGTGGAGCGCTGGGTCTATGCGTTCCAGGACCCTCATCTGGATGTCACTCAGGCGTGCCCGGCCCCCCTCCGCGAGGCGCCGGGCCTTATTGAGGGTCCTGGACCTCAAGTCCTCCCAGCGCTTCTTGATGTGCTTGATGTCGCGGGTTGCCACCCCCTCCGCGTTGATGGCAACCACTACATCGTCCCAGATCCTCTCCCGAACACCACCCCATCCGTGCCCCCTTGTGACTGTCTTTTTTTAATATAATGGTTTTGTAGGCGCGTGGTCTTCCGAAGAGGGCATCATAATGCCCCAGGACATGCTCCACCAGGACACCAACTTCCTTCTGACAGAAGCTGGTGGCCCTCTGCCTCTCTGGCTGGGGGTCGCCACTGGCCTCAGATGGTGCTTGCCCCGACATGGCGACCCCCGAGGCAGGCGTGGGTGGGCAACTGGGTCCTGGGGCTGGGCTGTGGAGCGATGGTATCCCAGTCGGGAGTCTACTGTTCCAGCAGGGGTGGACACAGCAACTGGACCCCTGCAGATGGCTGATGTGCAGGCACCAAATGGCAGGGCACGGTGGCAGCAGGCAGGCAGGCAGGCAGGCAGCAGCAGATGGCACGTGGGAGGCTGCTCGGGGCACTGGGGGGCAGTGATTCGGCCTTCTGGGCAGGAGCGTGGTCTTCCGTGTGTATTCGCGTGGCCAGCTTGATACGGAGTGATTTGGCACGTGAAAAATCTGCACGTCAGCGTGTAATTCGAGGAAAGGCCCTTAGCGCGTAAGCGCGTCTGCACGCATACGCATTTTCATTGGACCAAAGGCCCTCAGCGCGTGAGCGCGTCTGTGACGTGACGTGCGAGGGTGTATCCCTCATTGCACGTGATGACAGAACACACGTGGATTTCAACCAATCGCGTGTGAAAGTTCACGGCACCCCGGAACACACGTACCCAGGCTAATCGCGTGTGGAACTACCCGCGCACCCGGAAACACACGTACCCAGCCCAATCGCGTGTAGATTTTCTCGCGCACCCCTGTAATACACGTACCCAGGCCAATCGCGTGTAGAATTTCTCGCGCACCCCTGAAATCCACGTACCCAGGCCAATCGCGTGTACGCTCGCTCCCCTCCGATCACACGCGATGACACCCGAATACGGGAAACACGTGCACGGCAAAAGACGTGCACAGGCGTCAACGAGTCCGCCCACACGGAGGCGTCCCGCGGACAGCATAAAAGTGCGCGCAAACAACAAACGCGTATATACAGCGACGATGAATGCCCCATTTGTTGCTGCACTGATCGTGGGACACCGCAGGAGGAGGAGAATAGCCAGGGCACGCATTTTTGCATCACGGACAAGCCTTTTTGGGATGCCTGACGACCAGGTCTACGGCAGGTATAGGTTTCCACCCCATATCATCCTAGACCTGGTCAGGGAGTGGGAAGATGACCTCACATCCCCCACCCTTTGCTCCCAAGCATTGAGCCCCTTGGAGAAGCTGCTCAATGTCTTGCATTTTTTGGCCACTGGGTCGTTTCAGCGGACCACTGCCATAGTGGGGGGGGTCTCACAGGCCACGCAGTCACGCTGCCTACACCAGGTACTGGCAATCATGACAGCGCACCCCTCAGTCCGCAGGCACATATACATGCCCAGAACACCCGCAGAAAGGCAGGCCGTTGTCCTGGATTTTTTCAGGGTGGCACACTTCCCCAAAGTGCTCGGTGCCATAGATTGCACCCATGTGGCCCTACGTCCACCTAGGGCCACTGAGCACATCTACCGAAACCGCAAGCACTGGCATTCCATCAATGTACAGGTGGTATGCGATGCAAAGGGAATCATCACCTCTGTCTATGCAAACTACCCTGGCTCCACCCATGACAGTTTCATATACAGAATGTCCGCCCTGAGCCGGGCCCTGGAAGCTGGGCAGCATGGCGACACATGGCTCCTAGGTCAGTACAAATGCCCTTGCACATGCATGCAAGTCACACACAGACAAATATCCCAACCCTAATAATCTCAATTATTATCACCTCCCCAGGGGACAGTGCCTACCCTCTGAGCAACCACATGATGACGCCAATCCGGAACCCCACCACACCACCCCAGGTAAGATACAACACCGCCCATATTGCAACCAGGGGCATAGTGGAGCGCACATTCGGAGTGCTCAAGTCACGTTTCCGCTCCCTTGACCGCTCTGGTGGGCAACTACTCTATGCACCACCAGTAGTGTGCAGGATCATTGTGGCAGCATGTGTCCTGCACAATGTTGCAACACGGCAGGGCGTCCCGGTGGACATGGTGGTGCCCCCACATCCCCAACCACAGGCACAGGCGCTGCCCATGGGAGGGGACAGGGCACGTGGCGAGGAAGCCCGGACCCAGCTTGTGGCCACATTTTTCACCTAAACTCCCACCCCTGCGGAGTGCACACAGGCCTGGCACATACCAGGTGACAATCGATGATGATAAAGTGACAGTCAACTGTCACAAGCCTACCACCCTGAGATAGTTGCCATGGAAGTGCCACATCGTCTGCATCCCTAGCTACTTAAACACAAGCTATCCTGTGCAACCAAAATGCACACATATGACATGTGACATGACATGGGCCATACACAAGTATTCCAAGGCGCAATGAGGCAGGGGGGGGGAACAAGGGAACACAGAGAACGGTACTACTAGGCCAGGTGTCATTGAGATTGTGCAAGTGCAGGGGTAGGGGGAAGGGAAAAGTGCAAGGGGAAGGGTGGGGGGGAGTCCAGTACAGGGGAAGTAGGCCAAAAAAATAATACATAGGTCGCCTGGTGGCAACTGCAAAGGTAAGTGCAGACAAGTGCTGGGAAGGGAAGGCTGTAGGGATAGAGAGACAGTACTGCAGTGCAGGGGTTGCCAGGGTGGCAGTGCAAGTGGACAGTGGCTGGGCCAGGGACCGAGGTTGGTGAGAGTGTCCCAGTAGCAGCTCCTGTGCAGTTCCAGTGAAGAATTCTGCAAGGGAGAGGCAGAGAGTAAGCAGAAGCAAAGAGGAAGGTCTTGAGGTGCTTCCAGAACTGGAGATGGTTCCCCTCAAGTTCAAGTCAGGCAGGAAGTCTGTTCCAGGGGGAGGGCCCTGCTGCGGAGAGAAACCTACCCCCAGCTAGTTGCTCTGAGAAGCGGATGACCTGGACATGCAAGGTGTGCATCACACACACCTGCAAAACAGGCCATGGCCATCACTGTCATGTCAGTCAAACCCTCCCAAACATCAACATGACATGGCAAGCAATACCCATACACCGACGCAGTAACGATAAGGTACACATTGCCATGTCCTAAATGTACAGTGGCATCGGACATTGATGCCTGACCCGGAATCAGATGAAATGACAGACCAACAAAATGTCCCACCCAAAATAAGTCGTTTCCAAATGCATTGCAACAGTCGTAGACGTAACATCACAATGAATGCCTGTCTATATGCACATTATGCATTGCAAAATCAACACTGCAGCTCATGTGTGCAGTGTCCCACTCCTGCATCACACTGCTCAGCGCATAGCACAGTGAACAGCCATTGCGTGTGATGCACACCCTGAGCATCACATCTAAGTGACAGACTACATCAAACATCAAATTAGGCATGTACTGGAACCATAATCGGTCACAGAACATGTGCTGCCGGGACACAGTGGGCACCAGAAGGCAAACAGTGTACACGTGGATATGCAAGGGTGGGAGTACATGGAGTGCATCCAAGTGCAAGTGTGTGGTTCTGCAGGGACATGCACTCCACATATGCATGTGCACTCAAGTGACCATCAGTGTTCCCTACACATCACATGTGAACATCCACCATGTGTACACCCCAGCATGTCAAACCACAACTATCCCCTCGCACCTGAAAGGAAAACACAACACATGAACAGGCATTGATCAGCAGAACACAACATGTACATAGGACAACAACATTACAATGTCAGAGTTCCCATCACACTGCAGGGCAATGCAACTATCAACAACAACCCCCCCCTCCCGCGCAAATGACCATGACCCACTGAACAACTGCACCTGGGTCATGGAGCCTCCAACCCTCATTTCCACCTGGCCACAGGATCACCTTTACCCTTCGTGTCCATCTCCCACCTTGTGTGTAAAAAGATGCCTGAACCCTCAGAATCCACACTCATTTCCAAAATCATAAAATCCAAGGCATGAAAACGAACCCAAACACCCTCCAGTAGATGACTTGACGTAGCAGTACCTCACAAACGCCAAGTACTACCACAATGATGCAACAACCAAGGTAGCACAGCAGAACAATGTCACGACAGGATGTGAGACATGTGTGGTACATGACATAGGATGATGCACCATGAATGGATGTGTACTGTTACAGGTCCCCTGTACAGGCGCGGGAGTCTCATGAAACAACCACCCACACCATGTCCCGGGTGCCTGCAAGGTCAAACTCACACAGGCCCCTGAGATCATGGTGGGGAATGAGGTTCAGGGATATGCAATCGGGACAGGTGTAGACACACTGGATGACTGGAATGAGTGGCAGGTGAGGGGAGGAGGAATGACACATGAAACTAGGGAATGCACGAAAATGTACAACCTGCATGAACACATACACAATCCAAACAAACTTGGACATCATTGTCATGGCCTTCTGTAGTCCAGGCTCAGGAGTGGTACGAACCAACCACCCCCTCTAGGGTTTTGGCGCCTGCAAGTTCGGGGCTTACACAGGCATCCGCAACCCCAGTGGGGAAAGAGGGTCAGGGAACGTTGCTTGGATAGGCACGGGAAGCAGGAACACCGGGTAGAGGGCACAGGTTTCATAATTGCATAGGATCACGGGTGATTAGGGAAAAAAACATACCAAATAGGACCACACATACATCCATGCATCAGTACACTCCACAGCAAGCCTATGCAGGGCAGTTTGTAAGGAAAACAACAAGACACTTAGCTCTGGTTTTGAGTACTGGCCTCCTGCCTGCGCACTCTAAGGGCCGGTTACAGGAGCACTGCAATGCTGCAAAGAGAGACACAGTCAACAACCTGTATGTGCCAATTACACAAAAACACAACACAAAACATGCCCCATAGCAACAAACTACTCTACAAACAGACAATCAGTGCTCGATGCTTCGTACCCATATATAACATCACCCCTGTGACGGGTCATACACAGCCAATGCAGTAAGTCAGGCGCTGGTGGGTGCGTGGCAAATGGAACACCAATGTGTCACAATTCACACAACATGCAATGTTCCCTGGGTAAGCAGACAGACCCATATGGCAAGCCATGACTACAGAGCAAGTTGCGTACCACCATGACCAAAACAAAGTTGGCAGTGCATTTATCATGAAGTACGTGGAATAGACATGCACTGCTCCCAAGTATGTCCCTTGCTGTATGTCCCTGTGAGCTGCCCCTTTCCATGTCTCGGAAGGCTACATGGTTGATACAAGTGCCTCAATGAACCTTGGTGTACCGCAGGGTATGTGCCACTGCCCCTGCATGTGTCCCAGACAACCCTACTATCAACAGCCATCAGTCCACAAACACATCTGAGCTGCATTGTGTGCTTCAACACCAATATTCGTCTAAGCTCACCCTCAGTGCTGTGACTAAGCCTGCATGTGCAACTCGCCTGGTGCAAGCTTTGCTGTGTCGTGGCCCCCCTGTGATGCTCACCTTGCCTGGAGTTCCTTGGAACATGTCAGCAGTTCTAGGATGTGGGTCTGCAATCACTGTGGCTCTGCTCGTGCACACATGTGCATGTGGGCACCAACAAACGGGTCAGGAATTCCGTCGTCCAATGGGCCATGTCTGCTGGCAAAGGTGCTCTGGTTCCTCATCCCCCTGCAGAAAGTGCATGAAACAAATGATTAATGCATCAAAGTGATCTGTGTGTGTCTCATCAGGCATCTCATTACTTGACCATGTCAGAGAGTCACATCACAAATCACACCATCAGTCCGTCTTTGACTTCCAAAGTGTGGAACACTATCTACAGCATGAATTGCAACAGGCACGTGTACAGGAAAGATATGAGACATAATACACAATGCATAGCAATCAATGTCCACATTTATCATGACACACCCCATCTAGCAAAAGCTGAACAGTGGACAATTACACCTAAATCATCCCCACTAGGGGTGTCAACACAAGTCACAAAGCACCAGACATGCCACAGATATGACAGTCCAAAGCCCTTGTGTAAAATTCTGTAACACCGAACCATCCTTGTGAGCCCATGGATAAGGGAGGCAGGAGTGGCATATGTGAGTCAAGGAACCCAAGCAGCAAACACATACACAAGACAACCATGAAGGGCCCAGCTGGAACAGACAGTGGATGCCTTCAAAAACCACAAGGCACCGCACTGTCACATGAAAGCACAATAGACTACACATTTTAAACTAACTCAACTATTAACTAATTACACTAACTATGGAAAACCTACATTACCTATTTAAACTAACTATCAAACAGAAACTTAACTAACTAAACTAAACGAAAAATCAAAAATGGCCACATACGACCCGGGGGGGAGGGGAGGCACCCAGGAGGGGGGAGGTACAGGGTGCTGCTCAACATCCACATGCGATGATGCTGAGCCAAAAAAAAATACCTCCATGGGCTCAACGCCTGCACAGCACGACCTATGTGGGAGATAGATGGTCGTCCGAGTCTGGCTCATCCTGGAAAGGAGGACGTGGCACAGTAGCCTGGCCACGCCTAGCCGCAGCTTGCCCCTCGTCGGCAGCAAGTCTGCCGGACAGGTGAGCCTGGTTCTGTGTGGCGATGTTACATAGATCTGCATGCAGAACCTCACGTGATACACGTGCTTCCTCTTGCAAGGTAGCACGTGTAACACGGAGTTCCTCCTGCAAGGCCTGGCTGGACAACCGCTGCACCTCCCGGCAAGCCTGTAGCTCAGCCGAGATGGTGCGCTCAAGCTGTACAAACCTCTCCTCTGCCTGCTGCCTCTGGGACATCATAAGGACACCCAGAGTGGATCTGAGGGAGGCATACTCCTCCCTCAGGGCATCCATGTGCGCCTCTGCGTGAGCAGCAATTGCTTGACGCAGAGACGACATTTCAGCCTGGCGTGCCCTGTCTGAGGCCGCCATGCCCAGCCTGAGCGAGCGGGCCGTGGACCGTGCCGCCTGCTGCTGGAGAAGCACCTGCCTAGCAGGGGGGAGCACAGATCGGGCCACACGCTCCATGCTGTCAGCGATGTTCTCCATTGCTGCCCCCTGCCGTTCGGAATTGGCAGTCATGTCTTGCTCCCACTCAGTATACAGCGGTTGCGCGCGGCGACCGCGTTGCCGGGCTTGACCCCTGCGGGACCCAAGGACCGGGGGTCCTCGCTGTGTTGGCACCGCCTGCGGCTGCACGACTACATGCCCCCGTCGACGTGATGTCCCAGGCACATCAGTGACTGGTGTGGAGGGTGACCCTGCGTCCCGATCCACCACGGGCGGAGGAACCAAGACTGTCTGATCCCTCAGTGCAGGTGTCGCAGACAGAGGAGTGTCCACATCAGAATCACTCACCCCTGACACATGGACTTGATGCTCATCCAACTCAACATGGACGTCAGAGTCTTCATCAAGGCTGGACTCATAGGCAGCCAGAGACAGGATGGACTGCAGCACTTGGGGGTTTTCGTGGCCTACCACCCCACGACCCCCACTAGTGCCGGGTTGATGTGGTCTTACCAACCCTGTGTCTGGCATGACAACACCATCCTCTGCATCCATTGCGTCATCACCTGAAAAATAGAGAAGAAAAGGTCACTACACATGTCAGAAGCACACAACACACACACACACCGACAGCAAAGGCATCCGGCAGACATGTGACACACAACATATGACCTGGCATGCATGCTGGGTCTACTTTGAATAGCTACTGTGATCAGACCTGTTGAAAGGTGGCAGTTTGCATGGAAGTGGGTCTATGCAGTGCTGAAAATGTGTACGCCACTCACTACCTACATGTACAAGCACTCCATGGTGTGTGCCAGGAAATGTGAAGGCAGTGCAATGTCAAATTCAGACATCACGTGCATTGTGTATTCAATGTGTACCATGTCTAGCAGCCAAGCACCCCTCCACCCCAGTACCAAAGCAGGGATGCCTAGCATGGTATCAAAAGGCTGCCCATACACCTGTGTATTGACAAGCAGTGTTGACTGGCATCAACAGCTTAATGTGATTCAAATTACAACACTGCAAATGATGCTGGGACAGTGGGCAGGACACATGATGGAAGATCCGGAGGCCGGCCACGTGTGAAGAAGACACGACAAGAGTTGGACAGAGTCATTGGCCATTGAACAGGCTGAGGCCTGTGAGCCACACAGATTGTCAGAGCCTAAACATGTGTGCAACGCAGGACTGAGCCACAGTTGACATGGGGAGGCCGATAATATGGCAGGCAATGTATGTAACCAAGGACTCATATTACAGTGATCATCCAGTCAAGGACACATAGGGGCATGCGTGCAATGCACATGGAGCATGAATGGGCACTCATGTCCCTGCGGGACATCTGACCCATGCACAGTACAAGTGGGATACCCTGCATCGAGTACTAAGGCTGTACCACACGGCATATGTCTGGCAGTTTCTAAGCTGGAAGTTAGCATCTACACAGGACACATGAACAAGAAACTACACATTGGCAAGAATGTAGCAGACCAGTGCAAAGGTGGAACTGGGGTGCAGAGTGGCGGAGGAGGGGCAAGGGAGCATGCCCACATGGAGTCCCGCATGCAGGCAGAGGAGACATGCATGACGGTAGCATTGCATTACTTACACATCAGAACCATGTACACGTCACATGTAGCAGCAATCATGCACAACACATCCCACAAGTAAAACACACACGTCCTCAACAACTACGCATCAACACTCACTGGACTGGGCATCAAAGTCCAGCATCTCTCCCACACCTTCGACCAATTCTGGTGGTATGAACTCCGCAACGAGAGCCTCATGCGGAGTGAGTTCTTCCTCCTCTGGTGCAGGCCCACTGCCAGTCACCAGAGTCAAGTTGTAATTTGAGGCACGCTTAGCCTTAGTGCTGCGCTTGATGTCATTCCAGCGCTTTTTGCACTCCTGCGCCGTGCGCACCTCATGGCCGAATGAACTGACATGTTCCGCAACATGCTTCCAGTGGGTGTCACGTTGGGCAGCCGTAGTCTGACTATTGGCACCCACTAGCATGTCACGGCTGTGTCCCCGCACGTAGTCCACGAGGAAGTCCAGTTCCTGCTTACAGAAAGGCTTCTTCCTCGACGTGCAGGAGGTCGTGGCTGTGTGTGGGGTCCCAGCCTGTGCTGCAGGTGCAACCTTCCTCCTCTTGGACTGTGGCGCAGACCCTGGCTGGCTAATGCCGCCCTGACCAGTATGGCCAGTGGGTTCGGTGGATTGAGCCGAGGGAGTGGCAGGTGGAGGGATGACCAAAGGCCTGACTTGTGTCAGTGGCAGCTGGGTGCCCACTAATGGACCCTGCGCAGCAACATCAGCTGTGGCAGGGTGGTTGGCCGCAACGGTCCTGGTTGGCAGACTCACAACCGGGGTGCTGTTGGGTGCATCTGCCCCTGCACTTGCCAACACCCGGCTGTTCGGGGCAGCAGATGACATGACTGCCCCAGGGACACGTGTCTTGGTCTGAGCGGCCCGGCGTGCCCCTATGGTTTCCCCCCTGGCCTGTTGGAGATCTACCAAGGGCTCTTCAAGTGCCAACGCAGCCTGCGCTGGCAGACCCTGAGCCTGGGTGGCGGTGTCCACAGCTGCACCTGCAGCTACCGCTACCCTTGGGCCCGTGGCAGTCGATGGAACGGACTGCCGGGTCATACGGGTGCCAGTGCCAGATGCAGGAGCTGCATCCCCCGGAACCACAGGGGGTGGTGGCATGGCTGCACCAACACATGGCACAACATTGTGCTCAAGTGGCGCACCCCTGCCTCTTCCCCCTCTGTGGCTGCCCTGGACACCCTGGAGTCCCCCTACTCCCTGGTCACCACGGCCACGTCCCCGACCACGCCCGCCACGAGGAGTACGCCCAGCTGAGGCGCCCCTCACCTTTGGTGGCCTCCCAACCATGGCACAGGTGTAATAGTGCTGGCACAGATGGAGTGGTGCCAATGGGAGGTGTACAGCACAATTGACCTGGGCAATTGGGGTGAAGGGGGTGGGAAGCAAGATGTTAACAGCCCCCCTGCACCTGCAAGGCTGTATGTGACCCCGGTGATGTGGTGACGGGTCACGCAACGCTCAGGCACCCCAAAACTGCAGTAAAACCGTGCATGCAACCCTGCAGCCTACGTGCGTGGATTTAACCTCCCGCAGTACGCGGTGGCACCCAGTAACACGAATAACGCGTACGCGTGGGACACGCAGGCTACGATGACATCGGAAATGGGTGCAATACACAGGGGCACCCGCAGTGGGAAAAGGAGCGTTTGCGACTCACCGTCTGACTAGCGCGATGCACAAAAACACGCGTAGCCAATACCCCCGCCAAAAGAAGAGATACGTCCTTGAGAGCTGTGAAGTAGATGGCGCGCGAAACAACTGGAAGCAGCAACACACGTCGGTCTCCACGGAAGGCACGTACAGCGAACTGCTGGGCCCGCTCACCTTTAACCCGTGCTGAGGGAAACGCATGCGCGCGTCACGTCACATGCGGACGTGCAGTTTTTCACGCGCACGTGCAGTTTTTCACGCGCGATTACGCGCATTACACGCGGACATGCAGTTTTCCACACGCGATTAGCCTGGGTACGTGTGTTTCAGGGGTGCGCGAGAAATTCTACACGCGATTGGCCTGGGTACGTGTATTACAGGGGTGCGCGAGAAAATCTACACGCGATTGGGCTGGGTACGTGTGTTTCCGGGTGCGCGGGTAGTTCCACACGCGATTAGCCTGGGTACGTGTGTTCCGGGGTGCCGTGAACTTTCACACGCGATTGGTTGAAATCCACGTGTGTTCTGTCATCACGTGCAATGAGGGATACACCCTCGCACGTCACGTCACAGACGCGCTCACGCGCTGAGGGCCTTTGGTCCAATGAAAATGCGTGTGCGTGCAGACGCGCTTACGCGCTAAGGGCCTTTCCTCGAATTACACGCTGACGTGCAGATTTTTCACGTGCCAAATCACTCCGTATCAAGCTGGCCACGCGAATACACACGGAAGACCACGCTCCTGCCCAGAAGGCCGAATCACTGCCCCCCAGTGCCCCGAGCAGCCTCCCACGTGCCATCTGCTGCTGCCTGCCTGCCTGCCTGCCTGCCTGCCTGCTGCCACCGTGCCCTGCCATTTGGTGCCTGCACATCAGCCATCTGCAGGGGTCCAGTTGCTGTGTCCACCCCTGCTGGAACAGTAGACTCCCGACTGGGATACCATCGCTCCACAGCCCAGCCCCAGGACCCAGTTACCCACCCACGCCTGCCTCGGGGGTCGCCATGTCGGGGCAAGCACCATCTGAGGCCAGTGGCGACCCCCAGCCAGAGAGGCAGAGGGCCACCAGCTTCTGTCAGAAGGAAGTTGGTGTCCTGGTGGAGCATGTCCTGGGGCATTATGATGCCCTCTTCGGAAGACCACGCGCCAACAAGGAAGGACGGGAGAGGATCTGGGACGATGTAGTGATTGCCATCAACGCGGAGGGGGTGGCAACCCGCGACATCAAGCACATCAAGAAGCGCTGGGAGGACTTGAGGTCCAGGACCCTCAATAAGGCCCGGCGCCTCGCGGAGGGGGGCCGGGCACGCCTGAGTGACATCCAGATGAGGGTCCTGGAACGCGTAGACCCAGCGCTCCACGCCCAGATCCTTCGGAGGCAGACCCATCTGGAGTTGGCCGGTAAGTGGCCAAGCATTGCTGTGTGAGACAGGGCATGTTGCAGTGTGCTGGTTGTCTGATACCTGCCTGTATGTGTGACATAGGCCATGTACGTATGTGTGTGTGCAGGGACATCATGGTCAGGCATGTAAGTACAGTGATGTGTGAACCACATGGTTGGTGCATGTGTTCTATTGCAACATGGGGGGCTCTGTGCGGAATGGACACATGGAAGCATGGCAGTCTCTGTTCCTGGACATGGGTGGGGGTGAGGGATGGGTGCTGGTCCCATGTACACGTATGGTGTCCATGTGTGTGTGTCTGACCTGCGTGTCTGTGACTTGTAAATGCCATGGATGCATGACACATGTCTGTGACAATGTTCAGATTCACTGATGCAGCCTAGTCATCCTTGTATCCACTGCGTCTCTGGTGTACGAGGCCAGATGGATGGAACTACGGTGAGGTGTGTGCATGTGATGGCAAGACCCATGATGCATGTGAGTTTAAAACCAACATTGTATGAATCATGAGTCCCTTGGTCATGTATGCCAATGTCCATGGCATGCGCCATGCCTGTTACTGTATGTGTTTTGCCTGCACTGACCCATGTGTTGTGGAGGGACATGATGGAAGTGATGTATGACAGTGCCACTCATCTGCTGTTGCTTCCTGTCTAGGGGACCATTGTACAGTACCCTGATGCTTGTGTTCTATGTCTCCCTCTACACAGTGGCAAGTGAAGAAGAGGGCGGAGAAGGCGCAGTGGAGCAGAGCGGCGGGGATGCCGCCACGGCTGCAGCGGAAGGGGTGGGTGAGCCCCCACAGGGGCTTGCACCGGCGGAAGACGGCGTGGAGACATCCAGGTTGGTGGTTTCCACAGAGGGGGAGGAGGCCGCTACTGAGCCACACATGGGGCCTGGTGGGGGCATCCCCGCTGGTGCAAGTGGTGTAGTCCAGGGCCAGGGGCAGGAGGCAGCACAGGTCGCCGTGGAGGTGCCTGTGCATGTCACTGTCCCTGACATTGTGACTGCACCACCATGCACCAGCAGGGATGCCCCATCCCAGGCCCGTCCGCAGGTAGGGGAGATGTCCATGTCATCTGACACTCCTCTACCTGCGGACGAGGGGACCCCTGGCCGTGTGGAGAGGGTCCTGATTGGTGTCGCGTTGCGCACGGCTGGCATTCGTGATGAGGTGCATGCTTCCCGGGAGGAGCATGCACATCATCACGAAGAGCACCGTGCGTACGTGAACCATTTGGGAGCCGCCATGGTCAGGGGTTTCCTACATGTGTGTGGCCTTCTGGCGACCCTCTCCTCCTCTGTGGAGGCTATGCGCCAGTCGTGTTCCATGCCGTCTTCCGGCCCAGATGCCACCAGGGCCCCCTGTGGACCTGTCCCGACCAACGCAGCCAGCTCGGTGGGGACCCCATCCCTGCCACAGTCGGGAGTCGAAGGTCCAGCAGGGGTGGACACACCAGCAACTGTCCCCCTGCAGATGGAGGATGTGCCGGCATCATCTGGCAGGGCACGTGCACGACGGCATCGGTGGATTCCATCAGCCTGGATGCCGTCGTGCTGGCAGAGGCAGTGGCGTCGGAGGCAGCAGCAGGCTCGACGTGGGAGGCATCATGGCTCGGGGCCATCAAGATCAGAGGGGCAGGCATCGGCCGGAGGGCAGGAGAACCCTGGGATGGCAGTGTCTTCCGTGTGGGAGCAGTTGGTCCAGCGGATAGGTGCGGAGCGGCAGCGGGCGGAAGAGGAGCGGCTCACCATGGTCAGGGCGGAGTTCTCCATGCGTCGGGCGTTGAGGCGGGCTGAGTGCCTCGAGGAAGTTCGCAGGGAGTTTGAGGTGGACACGGGGTTGTCCCTGCGAGACCTCGGGGCCAGGACAGAGTCCCGCCTCCGGGACATCGACATGGAGTTCGATGATGCCCTGGCCGGCAACATCACAGAGTGAGCCGCAGGACTTGCCCGCTGCCATTGTATATAGTTCTTTAGTTAGTTAGTGTTAGGTTTCCTTTATTTTTTAAGTTTTTTTTGGACCGCTCGGACAATGGCCACTTTTCTGTATATATTTTTTTTATTAGTTAGTAGTAGTAGGTTTCATTTATGGTGTTGGGCTCATGGACCCTGGGATATTCTTGTACATAGTTTGATGTTTGGAAAACATTTGTTGGATTTTTATTTGTGTTCACCATGAGGCAATGGTTTTTCCTTATTTTTTCCCCCCATTATTTTGCTTTGGACTACATTAGTTTTTGGATTCCTTTGTTTTTTTAATTTTTCTATTAGTTCTCGGACATGGACCATTTGTTTTGTCATCCCCATTGTTGTGTGTTTTTTTCTTTACTTCATTTTCATCTTTAACACATATATTTATTACTTACATTTGTGGTATTTTCTCATTGGTTTCATGCATGTCATGATATGGGTTTTGACATTCACTTGCACCCATTGTGTATGTGTGTGTGACGGACATGTGTTCATTTACATACTTGCCATTGGGGTTGTATCATGTAATTGCATCTACTATGTGGGTGGATGCAATCCTTGGCTGGGTGTTTGTGCTGGGTATGCTGCCCATTACTGCCATGATTGCGTTTCGTCAGGACCTGGGGGCAGGGGGACATGAGTGGGGGCCTGCTGGGGAGTGGGGGTGCAAGGGGACATGGTTGGGGCCTGCTGGCAGGTGCCCCACAGTGCTGGGGGGAAGGGGGTGCAAGGGGACATGGTTGGGGGCCTGCTGGCAGGTGCCCCACAGTGCTGGGGGGTGGGGGTGCAAGGGGACATGAGTGGGGGCCTGCTGGGGGGTGGGGGTGCAAGGGGACATGGTTGGGGGCCTGCTGGCAGGTGCCCCACAGTGCTGGGGGGTGGGGGTGCAGGGGGACATGAGTGGGGGCCTGCTGGGGGGTGGGGGTGCAAGGGGACATGGTTGGGGGCCTGCTGGCAGGTGCCCCACAGTGCTGGGGGGTGGGGGTGCAAGGGGACATGAGTGGGACATGGTTGGGGGCCTGCTGGCAGGTGCCCCACGGTGCTGGGGGGTGGGGGTGCAAAGGGACATGAGTGGGACATGGTTGGGGGCCTGCTGGCAGGTGCCCCACAGTGCTGGGGGGTGGGGGTGCAAGGGGACATGAGTGGGGGCCTGCTGGGGGGTGGGGGTGCAAGGGGACATGAGTGGGACATGGTTGGGGGCCTGCTGGCAGGTGCCCCACAGTGCTGGGGGGTGGGGGTGCAAGGGGACATGAGTGGGGGCCTGCTGGGGGGTGGGGGTGCAAGGGGACATGGTTGGGGGCCTGCTGGCAGGTGCCCCACAGTGCTGGGGGGTGGGGGTGCAAGGGGACATGAGTGGGGGCCTGCTGGGGGGTGGGGGTGCAAGGGGACATGGTTGGGGGCCTGCTGGCAGGTGCCCCACAGTGCTGGGGGGTGGGGGTGCAGGGGGACATGAGTGGGGGCCTGCTGGGGGGTGGGGGTGCAAGGGGACATGGTTGGGGGCCTGCTGGCAGGTGCCCCACAGTGCTGGGGGGTGGGGGTGCAAGGAGACATGAGTGGGACATGGTTGGGGGCCTGCTGGCAGGTGCCCCACAGTGCTGGGGGGTGGGGGTGCAAGGGGACATGAGTGGGGGCCTGCTGGGGGGTGGGGGTGCAAGGGGACATGGTTGGGGGCCTGCTGGCAGGTGCCCCACAGTGCTGGGGGGTGGGGGTGCAAGGGGACATGAGTGGGGGCCTGCTGGGGGGTGGGGGTGCAGGGGGACATGAGTGGGGGCCTGCTGGGGGGTGGGGGTCCAAGGGGACATGGTTGGGGGCCTGCTGGCAGGTGCCCCACAGTGCTGGGGGGTGGGGGTGCAGGGGGACATGAGTGGGGGCCTGCTGGGGGGTGGGGGTGCAAGGGGACATGGTTGGGGGCCTGCTGGCAGGTGCCCCACAGTGCTGGGGGGTGGGGGTGCAAGGGGACATGAGTGGGACATGGTTGGGGGCCTGCTGGCAGGTACCCCACAGTGCTGGGGGGTGGGGGTGCAAGGGGACATGAGTGGGGGCCTGCTGGGGGGTGGGGGTGCAAGGGGACATGGTTGGGGGCCTGCTGGCAGGTGCCCCACAGTGCTGGGGGGTGGGGGTGCAAGGGGACATGAGTGGGGGCCTGCTGGGGGGTGGGGGTGCAAGGGGACATGGTTGGGGGCCTGCTGGCAGGTGCCCCACAGTGCTGGGGGGTGGGGGTGCAGGGGGACATGAGTGGGGGCCTGCTGGGGGGTGGGGGTGCAAGGGGACATGGTTGAGGGCTTGCTGGCAGGTGCCCCACAGTGCTGGGGGTGGGGGTGCAAGGGGACATGAGTGGGACATGGTTGGGGGCCTGCTGGCAGGTGCCCCACGGTGCTGGGGGGTGGGGGTGCAAGGGGACATGAGTGGGACATGGTTGGGGGCCTGCTGGCAGGTGCCCCACAGTGCTGGGGGGTGGGGGTGCAAGGGGACATGAGTGGGGGCCTGCTGGGGGGTGGGGGTGCAAGGGGACATGGTTGGGGGCCTGCTGGCAGGTGCCCCACAGTGCTGGGGGGTGGGGGTGCAGGGGGACATGAGTGGGGGCCTGCTGGGGGGTGGGGGTGCAAGGGGACATGGTTGGGGGCCTGCTGGCAGGTGTCCCACAGTGCTGGGGGGTGGGGGTGCAAGGGGACATGAGTGGGGGCCTGCTGGGGGGTGGGGGTGCAAGGGGACATGGTGGGGGCCTGCTGGCAGGTGCCCCACAGTGCTGGGGGGTGGGGGTGCAGGGGGACATGAGTGGGGGCCTGCTGGGGAGTGGGGGTGCAAGGGGACATGGTTGGGGGCCTGCTGGCAGGTGCCCCACAGTGCTGGGGGGTGGGGGTGCAGGGGGACATGAGTGGGGGCCTGCTGGGGGGTGGGGGTGCAAGGGGACATGGTTGGGGGCCTGCTGGCAGGTGCCCCACGGTGCTGGGGGGTGGGGGTGCAAGGGGACATGTGGCTTGGCTGGGGGGCATGCCCATGGTGGATGGGCTGCCTGCGGGACATGACCAGGGGTGCAGGGTAGTCCCCTGTGGTGTGGGCTGCCTGCAGAGGTCGTGGAGGGGGTAGAGGGGAGACCTGGGAGGACCCACACTGGCAATTCACCTCTTCAACTTCCCGCACACCCACGTAATACACTGCCCCACTCGCACAGGCCCAATCGCGTGTAGGATTTCTCGCGCACCCCTGTAATACACGTACCCAGGCCAATCGCGTGTAGAATTTCTCGCGCACCCCCGGAATACACGTACCCAGGCCAATCGCGTGTAGCATTTCTCGCGCACCCCTGAAATCCACGTACCCAGCCACCCAGCCAATCGCGTGTAGATTTTCTCGCGCACCCCTGTAATACACGTACCCAGGCCAATCGCGTGTAGAATTTCTCGCGCACCCCTGAAATCCACGTACCCAGCCCAATCGCGTGTAGATTTTCTCGCGCACCCCTGTAATACACGTACCCAGGCCAATCGCGTGTAGAATTTATCGCGCACCCCTGAAATCCACGTACCCAGCCCAATCGCGTGTAGATTTTCTCGCGCACCCCTGAAATCCACGTACCCAGGCCAATCGCGTGTAGAATTTCTCACGCACCCCTGAAATCCACGTACCCAGGCCAATCGCGTGTAGATTTTCTCGCGCACCCCTGTAATACACGTACCCAGGCCTATCGCGTGTGGGAACACCCGCACACCCCTGAAATACACGCTCCCCGCTCTGCGTTTGCTGCTGCCCTTTGCGCTGGATTGGGGATTTTGATGGCTTTTCCCTGCGCGAGGGGCGTTCTTGGGGGCGTAACTGACGCTGCTGCAGGGTCGCTGCGCCACTCTGCGCCATGGCTGGTTGTGGATGTTGGAATCCATGAATACGCTGTGCGCCTGAATGTGTTTCGGCGCACGCGGCTGGCGCAGACTACCGCACGCGCACACTGTGCGCCAGCCGCGTGCGCCACTTGTGCGCCGAATTCTATGAATTGGCCCCATAGTTCCTTGCATTTTCACTTTGCTGAGTGGTGTAGTGAAATGTGATTTTGAGTCAATAATTAGAATTTTAGAGTCCCTATGCCACTCTTGCTAGCGCTGGTTTACGTTCATTCAAGAGCATTTCAGTGCCTGGGAGCTAGTACTCAAAATGTTGAGCCCCATTCCCATTTTTCTAAATGATGGTATGACCAAATAAATATGTGCTGATGGTCTAAGTTTCCTACAAGTAGAGTGAATCTTCATCTTTTCCTCAAGAAGGACAGTCCCAGGCGATGAACAGCATTGAAAGTAAAGGCCTTCAAGGCGGTTCCACAGGCTACCGGCAGCCAGTATAATAAAATCAAGGCTGGGGTTTTGTGATCCCTGCACGAGAGTTTTAGTAGCAGTCTGGCTGCAGCATTCGGTATCTCAGTCCTCCAGCATTCTTACTTGCCAAACTACAGACTGTTGGCATAATCAAGCTGGAAAGAATGATAATGTAATGGAATTTTTGGGAGAACATTAGGAAAGGATATATATCCTTGAGGGTTTTGAGTGGAATGAAACATTGTATAGCTACAGCATTCATTTGTGGTTCTTGTCAGGGTTTCCAATCCGTGATCACTCCTAAAATCTTTGCTTTGGTAGCAGCGGAGATGGAGAATTTTGAATGTGATGAGCACTTCTGCTTTCTCTGGGTTCAGTAGTAAATAGTTTGAGGCCATCCATTGTTCTTTTTGAAGAATTGTATCAATCAAATTATTGGCAGGGATTTTTAAAATGAGCTGAGTGTCATTTGCACCTGCATAATTATAGCATGAGTGATCTTAAAAAGTCTGGGATGGGTATTAAGTATAGGCGAAGAACCAGGTGTGAGATGGTAGAATCTTAAGGGACCTCAAAAAGGCAATCATTTGGGTAAGAGGGCCGAGAGGAAAGCTCAAGGACAACGCATTGCTCTTGGAAGCAAGACAACGCAGAGCAAAAGTGGTTCGAATATGCGTCTCTCACTTAGAGACTGGTCTCCGGTATTAAGCACGTTATAAAAGATTAATTAATTAAGAGCTGTAGGGACTGATAAAGATGCTTTGTGTGCGAATTTGAAAGAAGGAAAAAATCCAGTCTAGCACTGTGTCTCTGATGCCTAAATCATAGAATTGCTGTTTAAGAATGGATTAGTGGACTTGGTCGATGGCTGCAGAGAGGTCCAGTAAAAAAAGAGCTGATGTGTTGTCCCTCTCTCCGTTCATTTTTAGTTTCTCCTAGATGGGCAAAAGAACTAATTCGGTGTTGTGTTTTGGTCTAAATCTTGTCCTCTGTATTTAAACAGTTGGCCTCATTACTAGTCCGGCGGTAGCCATGCTGGTAAAACCGTCAGGCTGCCGCCGGACTCATGATGATTTACTGCTGCCTAACTTCCTGGAAACACCGGGGCATTACAGCCCAGTGGTCCGGTAAGTCAGGCGGCAGTAATTGTTAGTCCCCATTCCTACTGAGTCCCATAGGACTCAATGGGAATGGGGTCCATGGAAGCACCGGCACCGTTAATAACGGTGCCGGTGCTTCCATGAAAGTCTGCGTGCGGGTGCCGTTCCCTCTTCCTTGATCTCCAACAGTGCTTTCACTCAAGAAAAGTATGCATTAATAATTGATAATGCAATAATGGTTTCCTTGCAGCATGTGCCATGCTGTGTCTTCGTGCTATTTATATGCCTGCCAGTCAGTACCTCTGCTGTCATTTTCCCTTTTGACAAGAAAACATTTTTAGAGAAAAAATATTCTTGTCACATACAGGGCAGTCATTTTGTTTTCAATGCCAAAAATGCAATTAATTTAGATTGTGTGAAACAGTAAGTAAATTAGTTTAGAAGCAATACAGTGCACCTTTAAATGAATAACTGCCTAAAAGTGTTATACTTGGCAATCTTTTTACCAGCTATAGATTTGGCTGTGATTCCCAATCGCGTCAAAACATGGAAATAGAGGGGCAAGCCTCTGGGAGAAGTGTCTGCAGGACAGTTTCTAGAGAACATAGCACACAAGAGTGCACCCTTTTACTGGGAACCCCACACTACAAATCCACCCCAACATTATAAAAACCATTTCACTATAAACAAAAGCAAGTTTTATCAACATGTAATGAAATTACTAAAAATTATAAGTAGACACAGAAAAGTAGACTGCATTGACCAAAAATGACTTTCACTATCGCATGCATATGTTCATTGTCTAAAGTGCAGTCTCCTAAATGTTTATTTATGTTCGGTAATCCATGTTTGCAATGATTTTCCTTTTAGTTAATTGCATAACAAGAGCAAATTGACCCTCTTCAGGCATTAAAGACAGTAAATATGTTTTAGCCAGATTTCATTTACTGAACCTCTTTGCAGCAATTTGCAACATCACTGTAACCAGGATCTTCAGAGGACCTACACATTTGGAAGCAACAAATGTTTATTTGTATGGTTAGTAAGTTTGTTTATTTTATTTCTAGAGCTCCTTCGCCAAGGTGCTTTACAAAATTAATGGGTTGCTACATAGAGTTAAAGGAAATGTCAATTAATACCAGACAAGAAAAAGGAGACAGAGAGAAAGTAAGACATATAAAAAAAGAAATAGCAATGATAGTCCATAATGCAGTCAACATGCAGGTCCAGCAACTTAATGAACAAAAATGTGAGTGGACAAAAACAATCCTCCCCTCAACAAAATAACAGTGAGGGGAAGCGCATGCTTGGAAGCACAGACAATTAACAAGCTAGAGCCAAGCACATGGACTGGTCAATGTCAAAGCATGCCCATGGAGTGGGTAGATCACAAGTGCAGGAACAGGCAGTGGCCTGTAGCTCTATTGAACATACAGGAAACTCCAGCAAGGCAGCAGGAGCCAGCCAGAGAGGAACCCTGCCCCTAGATAGCTGTCGGAACAAACCACCAGATAGTCACAGTCAGCGACCCTGTGAACACCGCTGGTGCATCACATGTCCAAACTCATGAAAGTAGGTCTTGACCTCATCATGCTGAAGTAGCGAAGGAGCATCTGGTGTCAGTTTGGTAAAGTTGGCAACCAATGTAGCTACAGAGTTCTGTCTTGTGCCGTCTGGCAACAAGCACCCAGGCTGTAGAACAAAGCAGCATATTTTCCCTCCATTGGATGCAAGTCCAGGTAAAACTTGCTGATGATCTGATCCAGTGTGGTATCCCTAATGGAATACAATGTACATATTCATGCCAATTGAAAGCTTAAGCCCAGCAACTGCTGGTAAATACCAAGTAAGCCAGATCTGACCACCTCCATAGGAGAATACTCCTCCAGCACATTCTGGTCTACATTGTACATGATCTCCTCCAATTGGGTCATGTAGTAGCATATGTGCCAGGCATGACCTTCCCATTAAACTCCAGCCCTTGCTTCCCACACTCCTTCCTCTTCACTTCCAGGAGAACCGCTTGCTCTTGCTCACCCAAAGGCTTCAGTTTCTGTGACCGTTCATCTTGAAAGTTGGCCACAGTTTTTCTAGCCTTTCCCATGTTCATTTCAATGACAAAGTCAGCATGTGTGCTGAAACCGAGCAGTCTAGAGTTCTGTGCGCTTAATTCCACAAGCTCTTAGAGAATCTGGAAGTCAGCCTCCTTGCACCTGGAGTTAAAGGCCTGCTCCACTTTCCATCGAGTCTCTAGCACATTGCATTTTTCTGTGAAGGGGAAAAAGTGTGTATTTTTTAGGGTGACCTTCAACTTGCCATCTTCAGTCTTCTCCAGGGATCACAGAAAGTCCTATGGGAGTCCTCCAAGCTCCTCCCTAGGTAATAGCAGGAATGTGATGTATTCTGTAAGGTTCTTGATGAAGTTTACGCAGAAGTTCCAGAGATTTTTTTTAATCTCTTTTAATTTTTTCTTGCGTCTCAAGTGGGCGCTTTAGACCATTCCTCCTGCCTAGTTTAATCAGTTGTTCCAGGTAACCCTTCATCTCTGGCCGCAAAAACTCTGCACTCACGGTTTCCTGCAATTGGTCAGGCCGCACATCTTGTCCGATCGTCATCTAACTCTGAGAGCTTTTTGTCAGCATCTGTGCTCACTGTACGCATATCCTTATTGGGAGACACATGCTGAGGAAAATCCAATATGTTTCTCTGGACTGTGTACTCCACCTTGGCCAGCACCTTCAGTGTGTCCTCCAAATTAACAGAGTCAAGGTCCTGCAATCCTACAACAAAGAAACCATCTTCACAATCCACAACCCATAAATGTTGGATTTGTTAATAACTATATTCTAGTAAACCATCAGTGAGACTTTTTTTAACAGCTCACAATTCTTACTGAAAGGGGAGGAAGGATAGCTCGGGGGCAACGCATTTGTCTTGGAAGCAAGACAACACAGCGCAACACAAGTTCAAACCCAGATCGTGGCTGTGTCCAACCCACGATCTTAGAAACCACTTGCTGGTAGTAAGCGTGTTATAAAAGAACGATTACAATTATAATATAATATAATATAATATAATAATGATTTCTAGATACTCCCAATTTAGATAGTGAAGTTACAATGAGATGAAATGATTGGCCCAGGAACACAAACATGTTTTAAGTGGTGAAGATGAGATTAGGACCCAGACTGACATTCGGGCACTAAAGCACACATCTTCTCAGCTCTATGTCATAGAAGTATGTGTTAACGGGAGCTTAATTAAATATTATCTGGGTTTTACAGCTTTACTATAGAGACTAAAAATTACCACTAAAAGAAAATGCATAATAAGGTCTCCACCCTAAAGTCCTTGTTTTTCACAGAATGGAGCTTGTCATGCACTCCCCCGTTTCTATGTCTATATGTTTATTTAGATTTATAAAGTGCAAAGTGACCCCCAAAAAGGTATTACAGAGTTACTCCTTGCGTCGTTGGGCGGCTAATGGCAGAAGCAAAACAATAAGAAGGATTTTGGTCTTATACTGGAGATCATGCAACATTCTTCCTTAAGAATCTGAGCCGGAAGAGAATTCTACAAGGGCAGTGGCTTGGGTTTGAAAC